>NC_051074.1:41780134-44180134 GCF_004664715.2 Peromyscus leucopus | reverse complement strand
ATTTACAGAGCTTTTCAGATTTTCGCGGTGACAGAAGTACAACTTAATTCTGAGGTGTTACTTTTTCTTGATTATATTTTTGGGGAAAAAACCAACCTCCTTTGTGTTTATTAACTATTTAATACCATCAAATATTCCACTTTGATGCTGTTATAGGTATATTTTATAACAAATATAAGAAGGTGTATTTCTAGTATTTTCCTAAGCAAACTAAGACTTGGGTTCTCTTCTTTTCCCTATTTTTAAAAAAGTTTCAATACATTGTCATTGAGGAGTGATTTTCCTCATGTCTAAGCATAGGAAAGTATGGGGAACTTGTTAACCTTCCAATTCGCTTACTATAATCTATAAAGTCTTCACAGAAAAAATAATATAAAATGTTGTTTGGAATAATATTTTATTTTATCAATATATTAAGTACCACATTCACAATTTTTAATAGCGTATTGACTATTTTCTTAAAAAATAAAATGAAATGTAAGCCAGGCAGGCGATGGTGGTGCATGCCTTTAATCCCAGCACTCGGGAGGCAGAGGCAGCTGGGTCTTTGTGAGTTCAAGGCCAGTCTGGTCTACAGAGCGAGATCCAGGAAAGGCGCAAAGCTACACAGAGAAACCCTCTCTCAAGAAACCAAAATAAATAAATAGATAAATAAAAATAAAAAATGAAATGTAGGTGGAAACTTCCACAGTTAAAGGTACTCTGTATTAAAATTATTATTAGTTTAATGTTAAATGGGGAAAAGTATCATGTCTGTTTAGTCTAGCAGCTGGAACATGAATTTTCTCTTCAATTTTTATACTATAATACTTCAATTCAAGAGATAAGCACATTTTATTTTTATTCTTAAATACACCTATATTGTCCAAATTGTTTCTAGGTAAGAAATAACATTTGAAAAACAACTTAGAAGTTGGAAAAGTTAGTATCGAAGGTTATCACCTTAGAAAATTCTAATTATAAACTCTGTAAATGAAGACAATTATGACTACTCTTACACAAAGTATATGCAAAGGTTGGGAAAATCAAACTGCAACATTTTTATGTATGCATCTTTTTCTCTATCCTCACTCAAAATACAGTGACTAGACCAGCTGACATTGGGTCTGAGAGGACAAAAGGGAAGTGTATAATGAAGTCGCCAACCCTCCTGATAACAGGCGAGTAGAGAGAGCTGGCCCGACACAGTGACTAGAGATAAAAAAGGACATGCAGTGTCTAGTTTAAATGTGATAAGTACACTTCATATATCTTTCAGGGACAGAGATAGCTTTGTTCCTTTAATCATTATTATTTATTTCTCAAAGCTTAGTCTCCTTCACACCCACACCTGTGCAACTCAGACCTCAGGATTCTGTTCTTGTGAATAGAGAGAGTTGTCATTCTTACCCGTAAGCTTACTAAATAATACTTCCATAAGCTTCAGCGTTCACATAGAAGATAAGTTTGTCTCCCCTGACACGACTACATTAATCCACTGAATCAATTTACTTAAGCTGTGCTGTGGAGCAATGCAGGATGATTTAACTAAGCTTAAAAGTACTTTCAAGTTGGAGTTGCCTCTCCACATGTAAGGCACCTCTCAGTATTCCAGTCTGAGTTGTGTTTGACCCTTTGCAGCGATGTGAGAAATATCCTTGTTAGGTTTCTAGGGTCAGCATGCTCTGGCATTAAAAAAGGATTTAAGGAGCATGAATTTAAGTTGTTCAGAAAATCAGACTCATGGGTAAATCAGAGCAGAATACTTAGTAAGATTGGATAAGCATCATTTACTTACATAAATATTTATAAAATCCCTTAGCATGGCTATGATTTTTTAGAAGATTTTGTTTAGAAAAAAAATCTTCTATGCTGATAGAGGATGTTCCAGTTTATAATCCGAACATCAGGAAGCACTACTGAGGATACACTTAAATTATTTAACATGTCTTCAAAGCAACTTGGACACTCAAACCAGTGTATAAAATGACTAGTAGAGCGTTACTAAGTTATAATAAAAACTCATGTAATCCTAAAATTCTGTACACTGGACAAATAAACCTGTATCTATAATTAGTTGCCAGTATAGTCTCCCTGGACTTTCATTTCATGGATACTACTTTTTACACAGCACAAAACTTTCCCCCAGTTTTGGAAACCCTGCAGCGTTCTCCTCAAGGAAAACATGAAGGACTGACACCTTTGTTTCCCATGTCTCCATTCAGAAACGTTGGCAGTTCTTATCACCCCCTTGCTTCATCTCACCCAATAACTTGTTTATCACTATGAACTTCTCCCTGAGCTGAGCTGTATAGCTTACTGTGACTTCTCTCCATTTAGTTACACAAGTTGATCTCTAACACAAGAGCCAGGAGGTACTGGGGTGATATTTTATTTGTGCTGAAATGTGGCAATATTTTATGTGTGCTTTAATAAAGCTTGTCTGGAGATGGGGGGAGGGGGAGTCATTTTAAATAAACAAAGAAGTCAAATAGCACATGCCCTTAATCCGATCAGATCACTTAGTGGGCAGGGTCTCTGTGTGTTCAAGGTCATACTAGGGAACAGAGTCAAGCATGGTGACACATGCCGTTAATACTAGTATCAACCATAGAGACATGGAGGTCTGTACAGACAGACAGTGAGGTAGCTGGGATAAGAACCAATGAGAGGGCAGAAAAGCAAGGCATAAAAGGGCGTGGGTAGACAGGAAGTTAATATGGAAATATAGGATGTAGATATAATATGATAAAATGATGGATTGTTGAACCAACATTTAAAGAGCAACTTGTTTCAAATGTTTTACATTAGTATAGATTTTAGTTTATTGATACAAATTTAAAGTTAATTTTGTTATACTGTATGTATATTTCTACTCTTTTTTAAGGTATTATGTTTAAGTAACTCATTTGAACTGTAATGGATAGTTAAGAAATGCAGATTAATAATTAGTCTTCTATGATAGTCAAATTTATAGTCATGTTAAGTTTTGTAGGTATAAATAAGTATAATTCAATTAGGTAGACAATCTTTAAACACATCAAAGACCTATAAAATATGACATTTAAAATGTTTTAAAAAATTAGACTTTCTGGACAATCAGCCACGTCTGTTCTGGCAGTACTTCAAAGAGAAAGATGAGCATCGAAGACACTCCATATAGAGTTTATCTTCTTGGCAAAAATAGCCATTTGGGCAAGAAACTATTCTTGCCTGGACTGCTTAACAAAATGTTGTATCAAATGTACATGCAGTACCCATAGGAAGGTGACCACTGAACTTTTCAAGGCAAAATGGTCTTTCAAGTTCTTGCTTCACAGAAGAAACTGCCAGATGTTCTACAGGACACAGAAAAAAAATAACTGAGAGACTAGTCCTATGGGCTGAAGATAGATGCCCCAATATTACAGAGGAACCTTGCATGACTGTCTAGGCAGGCAGCTGTTTGGGTCATTCTAGATTTTTGGAAGTTGCTTACAATGATCTTTGTGTTTACTTAGGTAATATTGTATCCTTCTGAAGTCTTTGATTTGGTTGAAGACTAGATAGTTATAATTATGGTTTTCCTTGGTTTTGATAGGAGATAAGGTAGATATGAAACCTTGGACTCACAAATATAGGATACATAGGATATCTTTTTTGATTTTGCCAAATTCAAATAGACTAGATATTATAACTATAATTCTTGCTTGATACCTGTTTTGTTATATGTAATTTTACTATGTTAAAGTTAAAACATTCCTTTTTAATTAAACAGAAAAAGGGAAATGCTGTGGAATAATGCGTTTGTACACTGGTTTAATAAAATGCTGATTGGCCAGTAGCCAGGCAGGAAGTATAGGTAAGATAAGCAGACAAGGAGAATTCTGGGAAGGGGAAGGTTGAGTCTGTCAGCCACCATCCAGGGATCAGCATGTAATGGTACACAGGTAAAGCCATGGAACACATGGCAACATATAGATTAACAGAAATGTACTGAATTTAAGTGTAATGGCTAGTCAGTAGTAAGCCTGAGCTAATGGTTGAGCAGTTTTAATTAATATAAGCCTTTGTATGTTTACTTGGGGAATGCAAATAGGAGAGATTCGTTCTAACCACAGGGCCTGGGTGGGACAGAAAAACCTTCAGCTATAGGAAGTAGCTTGCATTTTGAAGTTCAAACTTGGTGAGGTAAGGCTGGTGGTTCTCCCTATTTCCCTGATCTCTCTAAGGCTTTCACACCTATACTTGGCTTCATGTTTTTTATTTAATAAGAACACTTAGAAATTTGTCTACAAGGTACATCTATGTAAGTCAATAGAAAGGTGGAGCAGTAAAATGTCACCCTAAATTTGGGTTTACTTAATGGAGATGAAGGAAATTGGAATAGCTGTCCTTCCTTTCTTAATACTTTGTAAGTCTGAAAAAAAATTCCACCAAAGATATAAAGAAATTTTTGACAAAAGAAAATAACCTACAGAAAAGCTCTCACTAAAAGGAATTTATTTTGGCCAAAGGGAAATAAGTAATTTGTAAATCATAATGAAACCACATCTTGCATATATGAAAATGTATATTTCTTATGGTCAATAAGTTAACTAGAATATTATTACAAGCTTCAAAGATTATTATATGATACAGTGAGCCTCACTGCAGGTCACCTTAGTTCATAGAGGAACTACTAAAAATTTAATGAGAGACTAGAATTCTGGGTTGTGTATAATTCACCTTCCCGAAATCTCCGAGGTTTTCTCATCCCTATAGAATCTTTCATGAAGTCTAATTCTCACAGAAGTGTGAAATTATTTTCATAATTATAAAACTCAGGCATTACGATACACAAGTTGTCATAGTAGTTCCAAAATACATTCACTCTGCTGTTTGAATAAGGATAATCAATTTATCTCTTATGTAACTCAGAGGAAGAGGAGGATAGGAATGACAGTCAAGGACAAACAGTCTCCCCTTTCTCTAGTCCTGTTTCTCAGTCCCTGCCCAGACACCAGATATCAGTAGACATCTCCAGGTTAGACTGAGCTCCATAGTTTATCTCCGACATCATCCTATTCACTTATAGAAAAAATTTTCCAACGTACCTCCTTTAATTACTATGAGACAGGTTGGTATTTATTGGGGCCTTGGTCTATGCCCAAGAATGCTTAAGTATTTCATCTTTAATATTGCATAGAATTTCATTCTGAAAAAAAAAAAAACCAACCATCTGGAAGTGAGTGTAACCATTTCTATTTTACTGATGTAGTAACTGATATTTATAATGGAGTTGTTTACCCATGACAGAGAGAAGAACAACTATCATATGACTGACTCCAAGCTAACATGCCTTTGAGTATCCCCTGAAATGTGCTTTACAAGAGACAGAGCAGCCCTCGGACTCAAAATCAGAGGCTGAAATCTGAATATCATCCACATAAATTTGACAGCCTCTTTAATAATTTCTCTAGTTTATAGGAAAAAGTTCATTTTCCTCCTTAACTTGCAAGAATTTTATCTTAAAGGACATTTAAAATGAAAATACTTTATATTCTACAAGATTCCATGCTAATGTATAGTATATTAAATTGTACTTGTGTGTATATGTGTGTGTATTACATATGCATAAGTACTTATTTAAAATTTATAGAATATGGAGTAGAAATGGTGACTATTAAGATTCTGTATTAGAGTGAGCTTATTTTCTATGCTGAAATAGTAGGTGACTCTATCACATTGTGTTTTATAATTTTCTATGTAAACAGTAGAATTGTGGGTTTCGTAGTAAGGTCTTTTTCCCCACTGCATTGGAGGAGGCATCCCAGTGGGTAAGAATGCTTGCTGTACAGGCATGAGGACCTGGATTTTGCGCTTCACCACCCACATTACAAAGCAGGGCATCGCCATCCATGTCTATAGCCCAGAGTTTGGGAAAGGATGCAGGAAGAACTGGGAGCCCTTGGCCACTTAGCCTTGCTTCATTGGGGAGCTTCCAGTTCAGTGAAAGGGCCTACCTCAAAAACCAACAGAGGAAGACACTGAGTTCACACCTCTGGCTACTCCATGCACACATGGGTGTTTGCCACCACACTCACATTGGCACACATATGCACATTACACACCGCGCACACACACGGACATGTATTTGTAAACAACAGGCGTCGTAATGACTGGAGCTTCATGTACATCATGGCCTCACGCCAGTCAGATAACGAGAGGTAAACGTTGTCAAAAAATGTTACATATTATTTTTGTCCCATATCTCTGTTTGCTACCTCCATTCTGCCATTCTCTAGTCACTAACACACATGGGCCAAAGGAGAGGGGGCCACAATTATTATCTTATAAAGCCCAAGATTCTAAAATAGTGTAACTAGAATCTTTGGATTCAAATCCAAAATTTCAATAGGAGAAACTTATTGGCTCAGCCTTGATTAAGTATCAACACCTGGTGCAAGCTTGCTCAGCCAGAAGCACCAATACTTTGTACTGAATAATGCTTCTGCCTTGGGAGAGCTAAGAAGGATTCTCTCATACATTCTATAATATCTATCACCATCTTGGCCTTTAACTCCTAGTACAAGCTGGCATTCCTCCTCTTCCTCCCACTTTTGCCAGTAAAAATTGCTTAGACATTATCCAATGTCTTCTGTGGAAGGGAAGGGAATAAAATCACTTCCTTTAAGAAAAACTGTCTTGTGACCAAGTATACAGTGTTGTTTAGAACAGACAGACAAAGGATTATATGTTTTCTTGCTATGTTGAAAGATGCCAATTATAAAAATAAGAGATATTTGGGTGAATAAAGACTGTTTTTTTAAAAAAGTTTTTGGTGTCCTAATCACATACAGTCAAAAAATTGAAAGTTTCAGGATTTTTAACATTATAAAACTTGAAGGCTAATTTAATTTTCTTTACCAATGTTGGGAAAAAGACATCCCTCCTTATTGTAGTGACTTCTAAATTGTTCATTGTAAACCACAACCACAGAGAATTCACCATCTATAGATAAATCTATAATAAATGTGTTTATAATCTAACTACACTGCTATGTTTTGTATTCTACAAAAACACATATAAAATAAGATAAAAATAAAATTACCAGTTCAAATGACTGAGTTGATTTTATTTGGTAAAGTATTATGAAGACACACACACACACACACACACACACACACACACACACACACATATATATATATATATATATGAGTTCTAGTATGGAAATTTGGCATCATCTTGACAAACTGAATAGCAAACTTTGAAAATAATAGCTGGGTGTGGTGGTGCATGACTTTAATCCCAGCAATTAGAAGGCAAAGGCCCACAAATCTCTGTGTTTAATCCCAGCCTGGTCTACAGAGTGAGTTCTGGGACATCCACAGATACATAGAGAAATGCTGTCTCTAAAACAAAAATAATAATGATAATAATGGAAGAGGTAACTGAAGGCAAGTGCCCAATATTGGCATAGGAAGAAAATCTGATGTAGAGCATTTTGCAAGTCTTAATGAATAATAAGTGTGGGAAGTCCTACTGGTGGCCTCCAGACACAACCAGCAGCTATAAGGAAGCCTGTCTGAAATTGCCCCCCATCCCTGGAAAGATAAAACAATAAAGTCACTAGGCAGAGCTCCAGGATTACAGTTCACCTGTAAGTTTGACAACAAAGAACCTATTTTTTGTGAAAAAGCCATCAGTATCTACCTCTTTTGCTGACTCCCACATCTCCCTTTTGCATCATTATGAAGCATAGCATTGACTCTTGATTATTTTAGATATCAGGTCAACATCAGCACAGCACCATGTGATTCAATTTGAAATTCTTTTATATTGTTTGCAAAAACTGTAGTGAATGAATTTCATGTAGTAACCTAGTTTTAGTTTAGGATATGGTTGAAAATTCTTGTCAAAACCTTCCCACCATAGAATATTGTTTCTATTAAGTAAGTTAATTTAAATCTACAACCAGATACTGATAAATACATATATATGTAGATAGGTGATAGATGATAGATAGATAGATAGATAGATAGATAGATAGATAGAAAGAAAGGATAGATAGATAGACAGAGCATTTAATAAAGACTAAAATTTGTTGCTAATATGCTGTTTAGATTAGGAATTGAAAAATGGGCATTAACACATATTTCCCCTGGCAACAGTAATTGTTTCAGAGAATATGATCTTGTGTTGGTGATGTCTATCAAAGTGTAAGATCACAAGTCTGTGACTCTACAAATGCCACTTGTAAGAAGTAATCCTATGAAAATTCATGCATACATGCATGGATAGAAAAGGTCAGGTCGTCATGGAAAAAAGAAAGTATCTTCAACAAATGGTGCCAGATAACTGGATGTCAACAAGTTGAAGAATGTAAATAGACCCATATCTATCACCCTGCACTAAACTCAAGGCCAAGTGTATCAAAGACCTTAACATAAATACAATTACACTGAACTTGATAGAAAAGTGGGAAACAATCTTGACACATTGACACAGGAGACAACTTCCTGAATAGAACACCAATAGCACAGACACTAAGATTGAAAATTAACAAATAGGACCTCCTGGAACTGAAAAGCTTCTGTAAGGCAAAGGACACAGTCAATAAGACAAAGCCGCAGCCTACAGAATGAAAAAATATCTTCATTAACCCTATATCTGACAGAGGGCTGATCTGATCGATCTCCAAAAATATAAAGAGCTCAAAAAACTAGACATAAAAAAAAATACAATTAAAAAAATGGAGTACAGACCTAAACAGAGAACTATCAACAGAAGAATCTCAAATGGCAGAAGAATATTTAAAGAAAAACATTGGTGGCACCCATTAGCTGGAGAGGATGTAGAGCAAGGGGATCACTCCTCCACTGCTGGTGGGAGTGCAAATTTGTACAGTCACTTTGGATATTAATATGGTGGGTTCTCAGAAAGTTGACAATCAATCCATCTCAAGACCTAGCTATACCACTCTTAGGCATATACCCAAAGGATGTTCAATCATACCACAAGGACACTCGCTCAACTATGTTCATAACAGCTTTATTTGTAATAGCCAGAATCTGGTACAGTACACAATGGTGTATCACTCAGCTGTTAAAAACAAGGTCCCCAGGAAATCTGAAGGCAAACAGATAGAACTAGAAAAAAAAATCATCCGGAGTGAGGTAACCCTGACCGAGAAAGACAAACATGGGATGTACTCAATCATTAGTAGATATTAGCTGTAAAATAAAGGATTTGCTACAATCCACAGACCCAGATAGACGAAGTAACAAGGAGGGTTCATGGGGTGGAGGAGGACATTCAGATCTCCCTGGGAAGGGGAACCAAAAGAAATTTCATAAGTGAACTGAAAGCAGGTGGGGGTGAGATCTTGAGGGATGGGGTTGGGAGATAAGAGTGTTAGGGGAGTACTGAAAGAGATGACTGGAAAGGGGGGCATTTCAGGGTCTGGTAAAAACCTAGTGCAAAAGGATATCTCAGGAATCTACAAAGAAGACCCCAGCAAAGACTCCTAGCAATAGTATATAAGCAGCCTCAACTGGTCATCTCCTGGGACCAGATTGGTGTCTAGCCCAATTGTCATCAGAGAGGCTTCATCCAGCACCTGATGGAAACAAATGAAGACCCACAGCCAAACATTAGGCAGAGTTTGGGAAATCCTGTAGAAGAGGAGGAGAAAGGCACCAGAGGGGTCAAGGTCACCACAAGAAAACTTACAGAATCAACTAACTTGGGCTCATTGGGGCTAGCAGAAACTGAACTGACACCGAGGGAGTCTGCATGGGACTGACCTAGGCTCTATGCATAGATGTTGCAGTTATGTAGTTTAGTCCTCTTTTGAGATTCCTAACAGTTGGATAGGGTCTGTCTCTGACCCTTTTACAGGGTTTCGGGACCCCACTCTTCATACTGGCACTCTTTGCCCAGCTTTAATACATGGAGAGGTGCCTAGTATTAATGAAACTTGATATGCCATGTTTTGTTGATACTCATGGGACACCTGCCCTGTCTTAAACAGAAAAAGAAGAGGAGTGGATTCGGGGGAGAACAGAGGAGGGACAGGGGAGAGGGTCTGAGACAAAAGGAAAGAGAGGAAACTGTGGCAGGGGTGTAAAATAAATAAATAAATAATTCATTTTTTTAAAGCTGTAGATTTTTTAAAAAAGAAAACCATGCATTAGAATGTGAATGTGATAAGTTTATAGAATATCATAATATGAAGGCATTAACAGAGTACCTGTGTGTTGGAAAAACCCACCTTTGAGTAACTGTGCAGATTAAATAGATTTTACAAATAAAAAAACTCAAGTTGTATGCTATAGTTTTTATTTGATATGTTTCAAAACCGAGTTTATTAATGACACTGTTCACAGCCCACAGTGCCATCTGAAAATAGTGGACACTATAAGAAGTGAGGATTGTTGAGACATTTTACATTATTAGAAGGGATTCTCCCCAATGGGATTATTGCACCATGATTTCTTTTTCTGTATAGCTTCTCCTTTACATACCACCAGATTTTGTCTGCCATATCCTCCATGCCATGAGAGGCTGCCTGGCAACATGCTCTCAATCAATAGGACCAATCATTCAATGACTGAAATATTCAAAGTTGTGTGCCAAAATAAAACATTTATCCTTTAACATTTACTATCTTTCAGGTATGTCTTACAGTAACAGAAAGCTAAGTAGCACATCAAAACTAACACATAGCATAAGTAGAATGTGCCAGACATATAAACGTGCATCTTTTGTCTACAGAAATTATTTTCAGAGGAGCACACTGTATGCTTCCAGTGGGTGGCTGAACAAAGCAGGCATGAGTGAGAGGACAATTTTATGTGATTCTTTTCATATTTCTTCAATTTCGATTATGAAAATATATGTAACTTTAAAAAGTAATTTAAGAAATTACTCCTGAGGTTCCTTCTTTACTCTTTCCACTCTACACTATAATAATCACTTTTGTTATTTCTTTATTAAAATAATGTCATGAATGGAGGTAAATGGGAAATATCTAAATTTTAATCTAACATTATACAAAATTGCCTAATGGATCAATATTTGCACATTTTAAAACTCCAGCGTTTTATGTCATCTATTGATTTTATGCTGGTAAAAGCTGCATTTCATGTTCTTATCATCCTGTGCTATTCATAGCTTTGGTCTTAAGGTATGAGAAAAAGTTTACTACTTGCATAGAGAGCTTTGTTTTCAAATTTGAAAGAAATTATTTATCTATAAGATTGGTGAAATACCAGGTATATTTTAAGTATTGTACAAATTTAAAGATTCTGAAGATATTATACCCATTTAGGGCTGGGTATCAAACCATGGCCTCATGAATTCACAGTAAACACTCCAAAGACAGAGCCTATTCCCCAGTTCGGGCCTTTATAACTGACATGCTTTGGTTCCAATATCTTATGAGTGATGACAGGTTAATGTTCATATTAGTTAATGTGTCAAGAATCTACTCTCTGCCTTAATGTGCACATACCCCCCACATAATTAAAATAAATCTTAAATTGAAGCATAATCCAAGAGTAAGATTTGTTGTTAACAGTCATGATTGTAAACCCATTATCCATATAATTTACATCTATGTGTTGTACTCAGTGCCTGGAAAAAACAGGCACATGGTACTTCTTATATTTCTCTTTTTATAATCCATGAATAGCAATATTAATGCCTCAGAAATTTAATGATATACCAGTTTACTCAAAACTGAATTAATATAATTTTTATGTATTTGGATCTCCTAATTTTACTGATATATATCTTCAAAGTCAGAGATAAAGTCATGACAAATGTGCTACAGAGGTCATTAGGCAAGAAACTGCAAAGAAATTTGAGAAATAATTATGTATTGTTTAATTTGAAAGAAATGACTTGGATAGCTTATTTGGATGGAAACAAGCTAATTTCACATTGCAGGTGATCAGAATTGTGAGGATACTCCATCACTAAACAGTCAAACATTCAAACATCCTACTTTTCACTGTGGAATACTTACAGGTCTGGCAGTGATTTTCTGTGGGTCCCCAGCATCGGCCAGTGCAGGACTTATGGCATCTTCCACCTGCAGAAAAGGAAAAGGAAGGGAAAAGGTCGTGTTCACTCTTGCTTTTTATTCTTGTTCCTTCTTAATGAAATTCTCTTGTTTCAGTTTGGGGATTTGAAGTCATGCTAGAATTGAGATATAGCCCTCAAAAGTTCACTTACATTTTGGTTGCGAGCCTAGCCTTTAACGACTGAGCTAGGATGTTCCTGTGGTTGAGACAGGATGATCCAGACTTCTTTTTCTACATGTGTTGTTCCTATGTGACCTTTCATTTTGCATTCTAGTAATGTAGATGAAAGGCAGAGAACACAGACAATCTTTTTTGTGGTTGCTTCTGTGGTTCTGTTATTCTGTTGTGTCTATAGAGCCTATTTTCTCCGTGTGTGTGCATCATATGGAATGTTTATAAGTGAATTTGTTGAAATATTAACCTTAAAAAAGTTCACTCATTTACTGAAACCTGAATGTTCTTTGTATGAATAACTGAAGCACAATGTTATTATATGTAAAATTGTCCCACATTTTACACAAAAAGGAAATATGTCTATTTGTTAGTATTTCTTGACACAGAATTAAGTAGTTATATTCTTTCATTTTGACTATTGTATATTGATATTTCCTTGATCAATGCTACTTACTAGAAATTCCAAAGCTCACAACTTAATGATAGGAAGAAATATAAAGAATTAAGGGGTAATAGGTCAAAGCTGCAGTATATGACAACAACAATATATTATTCAATCACATTACAATCCCTCAGACTAAGTGGTAAAATCAAGCACATTAACTGGAGGAAACTATGTGAGTGGACTACCCTTGAACCTTGTTGCTGAATTTCACTCAAAACTTCAGTGGTCCATTGGCTTCTCTTTAGAGTTGAGTGCACATGAAAAGCTATTAAAGATTAAAGCCTTTCTACAGAAAGTTTCTTATTAAGAACTTTGCAGCAGTGGCGCACACCTTTAATCCCAGCACTCAGGAGGCAGAGCCAGGCATATCTCTGGAGTTTGAGGCCAGTCTGGTCTACAGAGTGAGATCCAGGACAGGCTCCAAAACTACACAGAGAAATCTTGTCTCAAAAAAAAAAAAAAAAAAAAAAGGAACTTTGTTCATTTTCTACTATTAATTACAAATTCAACATTCTTAACCAAGATAACTCCTTTGTAAAAATATTCAATCGTTATACCAAATGTTACTGTCTTCCCTGGCGTCAGTTTTTAAATCCTTAACCGAGAACTCTTGTTACTTAGGGTTTTCTCTCTCTGAAGAAAGTGCTTGAGAGAACCTACAATGATTGACACTCTCATTGATAATCTGGACTTGACTGACAATTTCTCTGGCTGAACCTTATACCACCTGAGAGTCTATCCTTGGAAGTGAAGGCAACCGTGTCCAAGCTCTGTAATGTGTAGGGTCTTAAGTCTATTTTTTTATTTTGAAAAATATGGAGATCCTTTTGGAGCACAGTTTATTTAAAGCAAGCATTGGTGAGGCATTGCTACTAATATCAGGCACATGCAATATCCAATCACACTGCCATCTGCCTGTTTGGATCTAAACATATTATAACCACACAATGAAAGCTCATTCTAGCTGACAGGAAAAGAACTCCATCTGGACCAAACAATATCATTTTAATCAGTGATAATGATAATTATTATTAAAAACTTACTGGAGTTCCTTTGTACCAAATTAATAAATCTAAATAAATCTCATTTAGACCAGCGGAAATTAGAAAGGACTGTGACTCAGAATGGGAAGCAGTGAAAACTTTTTTGAGGACAAACTTTTTATGAGAAAGCAGATAAAGAGCTTTTGTGGGCTGCCGAAAAACTTTTAGATCGATCGATTAAGTGGTCTGTTAATTGAAGATATCTGGTCTAGAGAATGAGCTGCCATTTAAGCTATGACTCTTTGTGTTTGAGATAATAAAATATTTAACTTTACTCTTTACAGCTACAATGTTACCTATTTAAATTATAAAAATCAAAGAAAAATAGAAAAAAAGAATACCAAACATAATTAGTATTAATAACAGACATTTTTAATATTCTATTCCCTTTTGGTTGAGTTGAATATTTTTATTTAAAGTTCCAGTTAATAATCTGAGGTTTGTTCCCAGATTAAGTATATCATACATACAACATGGATATTGTTTATTCATATATTTAAGATACTTTCAAATCTTAAAAGTGACATGTCACTGAAAATAATGTTTATGGTTCTTGTCATGCAATCAGGACAATGATCAGCTACTTGGAAACATGTTCTATAGTATACACACGAACAGACTTAAATAATTTAATCTGGGTTACACCCTTGTCATTGTGAAATGCCATTCGGTCATCTTCATTTTCATCTGTGTTTATCAAAATCCTCTGTGACTACTGAAAGGATGCCTCCACCAGCAGCTTCTCGAGGACTGCCCATCTTTGACATCCTTGGTGCTCTTTGGAAAATTTGAGCAACCGGTTCCCACACATTTAACACTATCCGGGCTACACATTTCAGCTTTGTATCATACTGGTGCATTAGAGAGGCTTACTTAAATGGGGTGTTCTTTTGCAGATGGAACATCAGCCTTGCCTACCATGATTTCCTATCTTTGAGGAGCTTTCAATCTATCTGTTCAGAGGACATGTCATACTGTGATCTTTTTTTAAATTTTATTTTTATTTTTTTACTAAAGAATACTTTATTCATTTTACATACCAACCACAGATGCTCCTCTCATCTCTCCTTCCACTTCCTCCCGACTTCCTCCTCTGACCTACCCTCTATCCCCTCCTCTAAATCGTCTCCCATGAGGAGTCATTGAAGCCTGGTACATTCAGATGAGGCAGGACCAAGCCCCTCCCTTCTACATCAAGGATGAGCAAGGCTTCCAACCATAGGTAATGGGCTCCAGAAAGCCAGCTCATGCACTAGGGATAGATTCTGATCCCACTGCCAGGGGGCTACACCATGATTTTTAAAGGGGGTAATACCAACATTATTTCTAATGATTTATGGCAATACAGTCAGTGTCACCATATGTGACCAAAGTATTAACTAGACTTTTTTTTTTTGAGCAGTAAACATTTGGTATGTCCTTATCTGCAAAATGATTTGATTCTTGTAAATGGACTATATGTTTTGTGGAGTATCTATTACTTTTTGTTTTATATTATATTTTATTATAGTCTTATATTTTATTATCATCCCTTTGAATTCTATTGTATAATAAAAGACAGAAAGTAGATAGATCTGTTTGAAAGCCAGATGTGGTGGTACACACCTGTAATTCCAGTAGAGGTGTAAGCAGAGTGAGCTACGTGGAAACTCAACAATAACAATAGCCCAAAATGAACACCCCCTACCAAAACAAAACATGCTATCATCCTTTATTTTCCACCATTTCTATTGCATAAAATTGTTAAAGAGATATGAGGCAAAGGGTTTCCATAACAATCACAAGTCAAGCGTGGTGAAAGAGAAGTAACCAACAAAGCCCCTTGTCATCTTTCCTCCCGTCCAACTTTTCCTACCATTGCATATGAACTGCATTGTCCTGTATAACAGGTGCTAGGCAGAGTAACAAAGGTAAAATATTGAGTAGAAAAGTACAGGACTATCACCTTCATGGACTTTTCAATGAACTTAGGCTTATGCTGATATGACAAGCTTTCATACCTTGGTTTTGGTGTTTACCCTCTATGGGGGTCACAGAAAGACCCAATACATTTTAATTTTTTCATCACATATGCTTTTATGATACTTCCTAATAACTGTATCACAAATAGAGGCAGAGTCATTTCAACATAAACCTTTTTTCACAATCATGTTCTTTTATTTTTATTTCTATTTTTTCCTTTTTACTGAAAGTAGAGTTTTTTTTTACATAATACATCCTGATTACGGTTTCCCTTCCCTTTACTCTTCCCAGTTCCTCCCCACCTCACCTTCCATCCAGATTTATCTACTTTCTGTCTTTTATTATACAATAGAATTCAAAGGGATTATCATAAAATATAAGACTATAACAAAATGTAATATAAAATAAAAAGTAATAGATCAGAATGAGACAAGCCAAATACCAAGAAGGAAAAGAGCCCAAGAGAAGGCACAGATGCAGACCCCCACATATTCACACTCTGGAAGCCCTTAAAAACACTGAATTGTAGCACTTTATATATTATATGTGACATATACATACATGTACATATATCAATTTATACACACACACACACACACACACACACACACACACACACACACACACAAAGACACAGGACCTGTAGGGCAAAAAAAGAGAAAATATATCAATAAGATAAAATAAAATAAAAGTAAAAATAAAAAAGACAACATAAAATTAAAAACCAACAGCAAAATCAAACCACCTCCCCACAAAACTTTGACACAAGAGATAATAACCCTGCAAAGATACTATTGAGTTCATCTTCTGTTGGCCACCTACTGCTGAGCATGCAGCCTACCCAGAAGAGTAGTGTATCCCCCCAATTGAGACTCCCTTCAAGGAGACTAAACTTTCATTTGCAAGTGGTTATCCATTGTCAATTGCGTCTACAATTAGTGATGGGGACATGTGTCCACTTCTTCTTTCAGCTCTAGGACCACATCTAATGTAGCCCGTTCAGGCCCTGTGCATGTTTCCTGAGTCCCTGAGTTTGTGTGTGCTTTGATCATGTTGATTTAGGGGGTCTTGTTCCCTTGATGTCCTCCATGCTTTTGGGCTCTTACTGCCATCTCTTTCTCAGGGTTTCCTGGGTTCTGATGGAGGGTTTGATGGAGACAAGCAGTTTAGGGCTAAATGTCCCAAGGTCTCTAACTCTCTACAAATATCTGTCTGTGAGTCTTTATATTTGTTCTCATCGGCTGTGGGAGGAAGCTTCTCTGATGATGGCTGAACAAGGCACTGATCTATAGATGAGCAAAATATTTTTAGGTATCATGTTTTTACTATGTTCTTTTAGTAGAACAGTGGTATTTAATTTTACCCTAGATCTCTGAGCTGTTAAGTCTCTAGTCACCCAATCAGTCTCATGTTTGGGCTCCATCTCATGGAGGAGAGGACTTTAATTCATATAAGTATTGGCTCATTATTTGCACACATTTTGTTCCACTACTGTTTCATGCAGAGTCTGGAGAAATGGTAAAATGCTATACTCCTGACAAACATGGTGATTTGTCCTTATGTACTCTGTAAGGAGACACAAAACCCAGGAGCCTTTTGGTGAGAAGAGAAGAAGACTTAGTGAAAGGTCCCTGTTGGTCTCCCAAAGAAACAAAAGTCCAATATCTTACTAGGAATTCACTTCCTTCTTTCTCTTCTGAGATACAAGTATTTTCAATAGTCTTGATCTCAGATGCAAAAAAAAAAAAAACATACATATTGCTAATACTTTATTGTGATCTATCTTTATAAGCTCCTCCAAGAAATTTGATTTTTAAATGAGATCTTTAAAAAGAAAAAAATAGGACAGCTTCTAGAATGCATAAACAGGAACAATACTTCATGATTTTGTCACTCTGGTCCAAATTGATCCATATTCACCTCAGGTAAGTATGTGATTATTTTCAACTGTTTATTTTAATAATTTTTTTGTGATGAAACAAAGGATTTTATATTTTGCTTGTATTAGAAATAGGATTTTTTCTCGTCTAATGAATCTTGATTACTATTTACCCTCTCTCTACTCCCCCCAGTTCCTTCCCATCTCCCTGATCATCCTGATCCACCTGCTTTCTATTTCTTATCAGAAAAAAAAAACAGGCTCTTAAGAGATATTAAAATTACATATATAAAAATTATATGTAACTATATATGTAATAATTTCAATAATAAAACTATCATATAAACATATATGTAATATCATACAATATATAATAAAATTATATAGAAAACAAAGACTAACACATCAGAACAGGACAAACCAGAGAAAAGGAGAAGGGTCCAAGAGGAGGAACATGAAATAGAGACCCACTTGTTCACACACTCAGGAATCCTGTCAAAACACTACACTGTAAGCCATAATATATACAGGAAGGATCTGTAGGGTAAAAAGAGAGTATATATATAAATTAAAATTAATGTTAAAGTAAGATTTAATAAAAGGAAAAGCCCTGACATGACAATATGAGACAAGAAAACTCCGAAGATGCCACTGAGCTCAGTTACTGTTGGCCATCTACTGCTGGGCATGCAGCCTGCCCTTAAGAGTAGTTTGTTTTCCCAGTGAGACTTCCTTGAAGGAAACTGAACTTTCATTTGCAGGAGATTATGATGGAGATTGCTCTGGCTTACTGATGGGGGGCCTGTGTCCACTTCTCCTTTCAGATCTAGGACACCATTAGGTGCATTCTCTGGACATGCTGCCTCAGTCTCCGTGATTTAATGTCTGTGTTGATTCTGTTGATTTAGAGGGCCTTGACTGATTGGTGTCTTCTACACCCCTCCAGCTCTGACACTCTGCCCCCTCTTCTTTGGGGTTTTCTGAGCTCTGAAGGGAGGGATTTGCTTGAGACATCCCTTATGTGGCTGTTTCAAGGTCTGTTACTCTCTGCATATTTTCTGGCTGTGGGTCTCTGTATTTGTTCCCATCTGCTGCAGGAGGAAGATTCTCTGCTGATGGCTGAGCAAGGCATTGATCTGAGTATAGCAGAATGTAATGATTCTTTTAAAGTTGTACAAAAATATACCATTCTCTCTCTCTCTCTCTCTCTCTCTCTCTCTCTCTCTCTCTCTCTCTCTCTCACACACACACACACACACACACACACACACACACAGAGACAGAGACAGAGACACAGAGAGAGAGACAGAGAGAAAGAGAGAGAGAGGAATCTGATGTTTTTCTAATGGATTAGTGAAAGCAGTCAAAGACATGTCATTAAACAGTTCAAAACAAATGCTTCTATATTTTTATTCACTCTAGAATAATGTCTTATAGTAAGTGCTGATTATCCCACACCAACATTATTTTAATTCATACAAAATTCTTCAGCTTTGACAATACATGATTTATCATGGAAGTTAGTAAATGTGACTAAGATCTTCGTCTTTTCAACTGGTCCAGAAGATGTTACTAAAAATGCAGTTTCATATGTTCTTTTAGGGAACTAGAGCCCTTGAACAGCTTTTATATTTTAAGAGTCATAAATTCATGCTATGAGTTTTGCCTGTTGTGCAAATGCCTGGCAGGAGAGATGGGATTCAATCTCTACCCCATAATGTTCTCTGCAAGTAATATGGCTAGACAGCTGAAGAGTCACAAAATATGAAGCCACTGGCAGCCATAAAGGATTATGTCCTCATACTGCCTCTAGCTAAAGGCAATACAGGCACATCTTTGGATTTTCCTCTTAGTCCTTTAGAAAACGGGAAGTCTTGACCTCTTAAAAAGACTTTTACTGAGGAAATATATGAGAGAAAAGGATATAATTCAAAGTATGGGAGAAGACCATTCATTGAAATTCTATGTTGACCCACTCTCTGATATTGGGGTGGGTCAGGATGAGTAAGTCAATGTTCTGCCTTCTAAGAGATTTCAATATCCAAGAAACTTACAGAGAAATCAGCACATAACATCAGTATTTGTTATCAATTGAATATATATATATGAGGATGTGAGAACACTTACAGAGAATGGGTGTTTGAGTTAGACTTGTATTCCTAGTTTGTCCATTGTAGAAGGTAAAGGAAGGAGATGTTCATACTCAAGAACTGACCTAAGCCATTACTCAGAGTCCCCCATGAGCCCAGCTTTCTGGAGCCACAGTGTAGGGTATACTGAGATTAATTTCATGAAGAATAGAGCTATGGGGTGAGTTTGCATCACTTCCATAGCTGCCTTTGAATCACCTGGACTTGTCTTAGCCTAGATTTTACAGATTATTTCAAGTTTGGGAGACATTGAAATGATATAGTATGCTCACCAGAGTAATATTTTTTTGGTTATGGTATCATAAAATTAAGGCTTTTCTGAGCAGTTTTGTGTAAGGTGTTTTTTCATTGTGAGGTGAAGCACTGAAAGCCATGTTTCCACAAAACAATATTAGAAAGTCATGTACTACTGGTGCAAAGGGAGAGAGGGTAATATATAAGCTTGTGACAGGGCACATATTTCCACACTCTGTTAGCATCTTGGCCACCTTTTTGCGTAACACTCTTTGTTTTAAATGTGGCCAGAAGCTGGATTTCTATTTCTTAAGATTTGCACATTGTAAAAAAGAGTATAGCATTCTGTCTTATGTTCCTAGGTTGACTTTCTGATTTATGGGATATTTCTAACATTTCTTTCTTTTCCATATAGCAGTAAAAATTATACATCTTATCAAATTTAAATGCTGGAGCTCCTAATGTATAGTAAATTCACAGTGTGATTTCAGTAAACGAAACACTTGTAGGAATTAATTACCTTGCTGTTCTTTGGAGTTGCTCCATTTTATGAGATGTATATACTTCCCGTTTTCTCATCTCAGAGCTCGCAGTCATATACTGTTTATTTATGCCAACATTTTCGCTATGAAAATTGACAATTTTTTCTTTCAGTTTTTTATTCATTTTATTATATTTTATTAATTATATAAGAATTCCATGCATGCATTATATGCATTTTTATTATATTCACCCCCTACTTTTCCTCCATAAATCTCCTGATTCTGCACCCATCCCATTCCAACGCCTCTAATTTTCGTTTTTATATAATTTACTGAGTCCAATTTTGCTTCCCATGTACTCATGGGTATAGAGCTCCACACTGGACATGGTTGTCCTATCAGGGGTCACAACCTTAAAGAAAACTCACTCTCTCTCTCTCTCTGCTAGAAGCTGTCAACTGTCGACAGCTCAATGCGGGGGGGTGGGGGGGGAGGCTTGTGAGTCAGTCACCAGCCCTCCATGCTGGAATGATGACTGAATTGATCTCACACAGGTCTTCTAAAAATAATCACCACTACTTTGAGTTCAGAAGTGCAGGGTTCTGCCATATTCAGAAGATAAGATGCACCTTGGTCCTCCCTGAACTATGGTTCTTTTGGTCCCCCCTGACCTGTGGCTCTCCTGATCCTCCCTGACCTGTGACTCTCGACCTTTTTCTGATCTCTCTGTCATAATACTTACTTCTGGAGCCTTGGCAGGAAGGGGATATTATGCAGATCTTATATATATGGTTGGGCACTCCACAGACACTTAGGCATTTATTCTCTGCTCTTTGATCAGCCATTCAATTTTGAAATTGAATTTCTCCTTTCAGTTCCTGTCTTGCCTCTTAATTTGAAAGTTAATTATTAAACAGCAATTTTAACTTTCATACATTCATGTAGTCCTATGAGATAGACAGCTATTTCTACTTGGTAGAAGGGTGGAAAAATAAGATTCAAAGAAATGCATGGCCATCTTCTGTAATCAAGCCAGACCTCAAGTGAAGGTACTGGGACACCAACCCAGCTACAAAATCTTCATTTGTAAGTTACCCACTAAATAAATCTTCCTTCTAACTACATGGAGTGGTCTATCCCTTCATTTGTAAGTTACCCACTAATTAATCTTCCTTTTAACTATGTGCAGTGGCCTTAATGAAGGGATAGGTAGGTCGCAGGGACTGGGGAAGGTGTATCACAATCTCCACCGTCTAGGGTCCAGGAACAGGGTCCAGGAACAGAGAGACCGTGGGCCCATCCAGATCTCGGGTCTCCAGGCACACCCCTTGCCCCGCCTTGTAGGCGTGACAGTTGCTGAAGCCTCAATGGGGGTTGGAACTTCCAGATCAAAGCTGGAATGGCTACCCACTACAGTCTAGCTTACACCCTGGCATGTTTATGATCTCTCTTCAGCATAGACATAGTAATCTCAGATATGTGACATCAGTTTGGCTTCTACTTCTCAAAATAGAAGCAATGGTCTTCTTTAGGGCAGTCAGGATCCTACAGTACTCAGCACTCTCCTCCCTGTCTCCATGGTCCTATCTCCCACTCTCTTCCTTGTAGCTTGGTCCTCCCATGTACACTCCCTGCTGTCTTTATTCAAGTCTTTACACTTGGGTGAACAGGTCTTTTGCTATATTTAACATAATTCACTTAACTATTTTGCTTTATTAGATTATTTTCCTTTGATGTAAGAGATCAGTACATATTATTAATTAAAATCAACATTAAGAAAATATTACTAATTTTCAGTCATATTTTTCAGAAGATTTGGAGCTTGTAAAATTATGCTTAGTATGTTGGAAAGAACTTGGACAAGTCTTTCAACATCTCCTCCTTGGAAGTCCTAAATGGGACCTGGAATAAATGTATGAATTTCTATGAGTGACAAATATACCAGAGAACTCTATGAAACGATTGATGTGCTAGCTGGCTTGGACTGATAGGCTGGCACCAGCAATGTGCCAAAGGTCTCTGAACACATCTATCATATTTGACCTTTTAATCACTGAGGTGGATTAAACGTTTGAAATATGCTTTCCATGTTGGCAAGTGGCACAGGCCTAGGAGGGTAACAAATCTCTAATGGAGGTTAACCATTCAGATTTAGAAAGAATTTGGTAGATAAAATGATAAACCCAGAAGAACATTATCACATTAAATGACAGTGGTAGAAATGCCAACATCTGTGGTTGTAAACCAACATTTCATGTAAATAACTATAAATATACAATCAAACACAAAGTCCATATGCAATAAGATGGGCCAGCATTTTTATTCTAACTCTGTAGTAGGCTATGTCGTTTCATAGACAGACTAATTAACCTCTCCTATTGTGCTTTGCTCTTGTCCTTTGTACTTCAAAGTATTTTAAAAGCATAGATGTTTGCATCAGGTGGCATAATCCTATTCTTTATGGTATTAGTCACCAACCCCACCACTTCTTAAATATTCCCATGTAATAAGCCCCCATTCCATTCTACATTATAGACTGTTTAACAAATACCTCCTTGAGTTTACTCAAATTACAGCATGAATGTTATTGCTTGATTTTTTAACTTTATGGGTTAGAAAGCAGAAGACAACTTTACATGAAGCCAGAGATGTATATTTTATTACACATGAGATCTTTATACACACAGCATGTTGTCAAAATTTGAGGGGAGGGTTTCTTAGTTTTTAATTTCTAAATTGGCCGTTGCTTTGATTCTACCATGTGTTATTCTATTACTTTGTATTCAGGGAAGTTAAAATACTACTACATATGTAACCAATGTACAGTATTATCATCTATTCTCCTAAGTGTCATCTATTATTCATACATGAAACACTTGAGGAAGTAAATTTTGGTAAAATATAAAGGAAGAAAAAAGACACAAGCTTTTATTAAGTGGGGTGAAAGTGGAATCAGTTTTGTCTGCCTCTAACTCTTACTATTTACAATTGTTGGGCTCTTGACTAAGAAACTACCTAACATCTTATTTTCCTAAAACACACACACACACACACACACACACACACAAAAAAAAAAAAAAAAAAACAGGCAATACAAATGGGGGTACCTGCTCCATACATACGTCAGACATGATGAAAGGGAACAAAGTATTTTAAATGTCTGACATGTAATAAGCATCAATGTTAGTTCCCTTCTCCAGCCAACACAACACTGTGTATAAAAGTATCACAGCATCATAAAGAAAAGTAAAGAAGAGAGAGTGAAAATAATCTACAAGGGGGCAAAAGCGTTTATGGCTGTCTGGAAATGATCAGTTGTGTGACAAAGGTCATGTGGTAGGAGAGGGGGTATGACGGGAGCTTTGGCAGAGCTAGAAAGCAAGTACAAGCTGTTAACACACTTTGAGAACCATGTGAATATCACAGCCTCAGCAAGACAGTTCCTTATGAGCCAAATCCAGGAAAATCTTTTAGATCCCGGAACCCTATCCTCTTGTGTACCTCAGAATACTTACACTGAAGAATAGAGAGGAAGCAGAGGATATGTCAAGGAATAGTTACAAAGAGAGAGACAGAAACCCACAGTTGGAACAAATGTTTACATGAGTGCAAAGGATTGGCTATCGCTGATGGTGAGGTCTCATCCCAAAACACATTCTGTCTTTGTTAGGTTGCTGGTTAGCATTTAGAGATCCCCAAGCAATGTGCAAGCTCCCACATGTTTAGTACACGCGTCGTGGTGCATTTGACAAACCTGGTATTAAAGCCAATATTGAAGCCAAGCATGCCACATGGAATCAAAAGCACTGCCTATTTCCACGGTTGTTAAATATTTCTCAGAAATCTTTCTGTTACCGTACTTCCACTGATAGCTGTCCCTCTTCCTTTTCCTGCACTTCCTGTCTTTTACTATAAGAGAGTCATGCTTCCCACTACCGCCCGCACATTGATTGAATCAGAAAAAAAATACCAGTTTGCTTTAACTTCTTTCAGCTCTCTATTCCAAGAACTATTTTCCCAAAGGTTTTTGCAATTTTCATGAGTACGTATTGTGACACCTTAGTAATTGTGAGTGTGTGTATGTTTGAGGTAAGGAAAGACATTTATGAGTATTTCTATAATTGCAATGATTATCCCACAGAGTAGTCAGTTCTTGAGGATCAATATAGTTGGGTTTTCTATTATCATCGACATAGAGAGGTACCCACGAGGCATCTGTGAGATGTCCTTCAGCAGCCTCTGTTTTCATCTGGCTCTAAGAGTAATGCGGATATTAATTCTGTGGATTACTGAGAACTGGGTATTATCGTGGGGACACTGAGATGTACCAAATTATTGTAAGTTCCTTAAGGGAAGAAACCATTTCTTCACTACTGTTCCTATCACTGCTTTAAAAAAAAAAAAAAAAAAAAAAAACCAGTGGGATTCTCAGATGGAATAAACCAGCATTTCTTTTACTAAGAGGGTAATATTTTCACACCACAGCATTCACATGACTTTTTCAACCCTGAAAGATTTCAATTCTGAAATACCTTATAAGGCCTGTGGTTTGGGGCTTTATAATTATGATGTGGGTCATTAATCTTGTAGCCTCCCTTTTTTATTATCTCTGAGATTGAGACAGAGTTTCTGTTACTGATTGCTAGCCTGTAGCAGTCAGTTGGGGAGATGAGACATCCCTGAGACAGATAACAAAGAAAAATGGGGAGCAAATTGGAACAGATTATATAGCTCCATAGCACTATATTAAACAAGCTCTTCTGTGTACAGATGTCAGACCTCTTATAGCATTTCCCTCCCATTTTCCCATCAGCTACCAAGACTTAGCTGTCAAGGGATTGTGGTGTGTGTGTGTGTGTGTGTGTGTGTGTGTGTGTGTGTGTGTGTGTGTGTGTGTGAGAGAGAGAGAGAGAGAGAGAGAGAGAGAGAGAGATGTGTACATCTGTCTATCTCTGCCTCTCTCTCTTGTTCTCATTCACTATATATCTCCAAGTTCTCACATTTAAGTACAAACAACCCATAGTTAATGAAGACATGCCATTTCCAAAAGGCTACGGCAAGTCTGTTGAATGAAAATGTGATTTTAAAATTGATGGAGGTTAAAAGAAAGTGAACCAGCAGCAATTATAATAAGTAACAAGCCTAAAATGTCTCAGTGTGAAATGTTTTTATTAATTCACGTTTGGAAGTTCATATAAAAAAGTTCATATACATATGAAATTCAAGGATAATGGATTAGTAACATATTAAAAAGTCTGATTTTATCAACAAGCTATTTCAGCTGGGTTTCTTAGTGCTATAATACAAGAAAGACCTGGAAATTGAGTTTATGTTTATAGAAAAAAATGGTTTTTCAAGCCACTGACTATACATTTATAGTATTCTTTTACAGACTTTTAAAAACAAGCATAAACAAAATTGCCTGTAATTAAGCTGCATATTTTTATTTTCCAAACTGAAACTTTGGTTTTATAACTATTTGAAAGAGAATATCAAAATTATCATCAGGTAATTCAGCTTAGATGCATTCTAATTTTAACCTATACAGAGAAAATGTGGTTCTAGGTATTGTATTTCTCATGAAAACATTCAAAGAACATACTATTGCTGATTGGTATGATGATGCCAGGAAGAGTAATAACTTTTATCATACACGAAGTGATACGTTTGGGATTCAACCCAGTAATATATGTTCCAACGTCCAAACACTCAACCAAGATAACTAAGTCTCTAATTAGTGTTACTGTCAAGAAAAGAACCATCATTTACATTAAGGAGGAATGACTATCCTGAAGATATTGAAACATACATATAAAAAACAAGCTTTATTTCATATAATACCTGGTTTATGATGGGGTTAGTAAAAATGTTGATATCTAATGGGCTTTAGGAGGCAAAGAAGCCAACCGTCAGGTAAGGCTGTGAAATGATGAAATGAGATAATGAGCAAAAACTAGTATTATTCAAAGCCACTTAAGAGATAGCTTCTCTGGACTCAGAAGAAGATGGCTGGGGACCGTTGTGGAAACCTGTGGTGTATGCGATGAAAGAGATGAAAAGGACAACATGGTGTCACATGTGAATGTCAAGGACATTAGAAATGTGTCCTTGTCCACACCACTACCTATATCAATAACTACATGTGTATCTGGTTATACAATGTTGTGGTAGTTAAGTGATTTTCTATTTCATAAAAGTATATAAAATTGAATGATATAAATGAATATCAATATTTCTCACTGAGCGAAAGTATGCAGATCTCTGTTTATTTAGGCATTGTTTATTCTACTAAGAAAATGGCAGTATTTCCAATGCAGTATGTGAGATTTAATGAAATTGAGAAATGAAGCAGTGATTGGTATCAGAGCTGCCTTTCTTTAAAATCATTTACATTTTTTGAAGGGGTTTTCCTTGTAAAGTCAGTTTCGTTACTCTGGAAAACATACACTGTCATGTAATTTAGACACAGTTTAACGCTGTATTCTACTTCTTATTACTGAAGGAATACATATGCTCCAATTAATTTGAATTAATTCTATAGGAAATATTTCTGAGAAGGGAATCCTACATTAAAATCTTTGTTTAATAAAGCATGAAGAAGTAGGAAAATAAGAGCGGCAGATCGGAGGACCTAGTTTTAAGATGGCTTTCCTTCTGTGCGCTTTTATCCCTGCTTTTTATTTCTTTTATATATTTCTTTTACTTGTATTTTAAACAGAACTTTAAGAGAAATGTCACTGCATAATTTCCTCTCCACTTTTTTTCTCCCCTACTTAAAAAGAGCACCTACAATTGGCAAAAGAATCACCCCTAAATAGAACATAATTTGTTCTTGCCAGGCAGGAGAATTAAATAAGAGCTGCACAGAGCTCCTAACAGCAATCTGGGTTCAAAAGCTCTGTTAGCAGGTCAGCAGCTTGATCTTCTTTATTCAGCTTCTCCCTGGTCCCTGCGGAGATAGGACAGCCCTGTCTCTGCTCTGTGAGGCAACCAGCAAGCAGTTTCCCCACCTCTGCTGAAAATATTAGGAAGAAAGTGGTTTAGAGAGAGCCAAAATAAGAAAGAGAAGGCCCGTGTATTAACTTTCGAAGTGTCACTGAAAGGGAACTATTTGAACGTATCTGCTAAAAGTTTCACGTTGTGTGTAAGCAGCTTTCTTTGCTTCAAGCTTTATTAAAATAGTAAGAATTTAGAAGAAATGGAGAAGGGACAGGAAACCCTGGAAATACCACTCCATTGTGAAATTGAGTTCCTTGAAGTCACTTCGCTGGAAAAAGATGGGCATTCCTACAGTAATGAAATCTGTGAGGGGTGGTTGAAGAGCAGGACAGACACGGTTTTTCTCGCACTCAAAACAAATCAGAAAGGATGCAGCAGGGTGACTCTGACCAGAGACGGTGTACCTGTCATCCAATTCACACTGTTGCTTGAAAACACCAAATAGGTGTTAGAATAGGTGCTATCTACAATTTGTGCTGCATTTAAAAGAAAATCAACTTTGTGGTGCTTGGTAAATCTTTGCATTTATTAAACACTAGTTTGAATCATAATGTGTTCCTTATCTACTCACGTTGAGTCTTTTGCTTTATATAAATCTAACATTTTTCTATGACATTGTAATTTACTCACAGCATTTCTCCTTTCTTTTTCCTCCCTTCACACCTCAAACAAACCCTTCCCTAATCTCTTTCAAATTCATGGCCTCTCTTTTCATTCATTGTTATCACATGCATATATGTATTTATATATACACACACATTTTACAATATAACACCTTGCGTTCATATAGTTAATTGTATATATGTTTTCATGTTTACTGTTTGGCACTAGAAAATGAATTGGTGGCTCTTCCCTGGGGAGGACCACCTCCCCTAATCTCAGTTTTAATCAGCAATCTGTAATTTATGTAAGAAATTTAACTGTTTTTATTAACCTATCTTTTCTGATTATATTCTTAATTTTTCCATGCTTAGTATTCTTGAGATATTCAGAAATATAAGAACAAATTATATTCTGTGGGGATATAAAATACCAAATATTGGAATATCATAAAAGATATTTTACTGTTAATCAATTCATTTAATATTAGTTTAATATTTTATTATATGATATTTGAAATTAAAAATTTAAAAATCAGTGACGGTATTCTTCTAGGCCAGAGAATCACAACTTTCAGATTAGCCTGGTCAATGAGACCTTGTTTCAAACAAAACAAACAAGCAAAAATTTAAATTAAAAGAAAACTAATTATACTTTATTTTCAATACTAAAGGAAAAATAAATACTGAGCTCCAATCATATATATCCTTTAGTATATGCTCCACAATAGGATTTGCTTATTAGGTTCAGGCATAGAAATCTTATAGTAAGCCAGTGCTGTATACATCTACCTTCAAATCAAAAAAGGAATTTTGAGAACAGAATACCATCTTCATGTTCGTTATTAAGGGAAAATAAAAATATTGTGTTTGTTTTGAAATGCAATGAGGACAGGGAGAGTGTTTGTCACTAAGTTCCAAATATCTGTCATTCTCTTTTTTATTAACCTCACTACTACAGCTTAAATAATATATTGACTCTCACACAAAGATACCGGAGACTTCAATAGTCAACTCTCACCAACGGACAGGTCACCCAGACAAAAACTAAACAGAGAAATGCTGAAGCTAACAGACATTATAAACCAAATGTATCTAACAGATATTTGGAACGTTTGTAGATGGATCATTTCTATAAGTGATTTATTAGGAACCTAATTTGAATATAGTGATTTGAATGTCTAATGATGAGCAGACGCTTACTTCAGTAAGTGTAAAGAACAAAGTGTGAAATTGACTTAGAGTCCATCCTCCATTTGAGGATAGCCTCCACATTTCAACAAGACACAAAGGAAATATACCTTCTTCTCAGCATCTCATGGAAATTTCTGCAAAACTCACCATATATTGAGACCCAAAGCAAATCTCTACACACAGAAGAAAATTGAAATAACTTCCTATCAGACAACTACAGATTAAAGTTGGATATCAACAACAACAGAAATTTTACAGACTCATGGAAACTGAATATGTCTGTACTGAATGAAAAATGGGTCAAAACGGAAACAAAGAAATTAAAGACTTGAATCAATAAAAATGAATACACAGGATACACAAACTTATAGGACACAATAAAAGTGCTGCTGAGAGGAAAGTTCATAGCATTAAGTGTCTACATTTTAAAAAATTGGAGCAATTTATATAGCAACTTAACAGCACACTTTAAAGCATTAGAATAAAAAGTAATAAGCACACCTAAGGGGAGTGGAAGGCAAGAACAATAATAATCAAACTGAGGGCTGAAATTAATAAAATAGAAACAATGAGAACAATACAAAGACTGAATGAAATAGTTGGTTCTTTGAGAAAATCAAGAAGATAGACACACCCTAAACTAATGAAAAGACAGAATACACAAATTAACAAAATCAGAAATGAAAAGTGGTACATAACAGCAGACACTGAGGAAATCCAGATCATCATAAGGACATACTTTAAAAATCTGTATTCCACAAAATTGGAAAATCATAAAGAGATTTAGACATTTTATGTTTTATATACTCATGCATATATAACTACTTATAATAAATAACATTGACTCTAAAAGATTTCAGATGAGCTAAGGAAGATCCCCACTACAAATTGAAGATAAAAATTTCTCTCTTCTGTCCCCAAGAAGTAAAGTGAAGTACTAGTACTGCTGAGAAATAAATTACCCTTGTTTAGAATTCAGAAACTAATTACAGTTTTTTAAATTTATAGACATTGTTTGAAAAGTTGATTAAGAAGTTATCACATAGGATGAAAACAGGATCTGTTTTGAAGATTTTGTTTCTAGAGTCAAACAATTCACGTCGGTATCTAGGACAAAGCAAGAGGACACCAGTGAGAGGTGTGTCGAGCTTACTCCTCATCGTGTCCTTGGGACATGCACTTACTTGGGACCCTCTACTTATGGATAAAGAGAAGAATGCCTTCAAAAATTATCATTATTATTATTATTGTTTTGTTGTGATATCATATAATGTGAGTTTCATTATTTTTATCTAACTTTTACATTTCACTAAAATATATGCAGAGTAGACATATACATTTTAAGATTCTGTAGAGTAAAAGGCAACATCTGCTGTATATGAAGAACTAGGCTTCCAATTTGGTAATGGTGTGTCTCTTTAGGGCAGATTTTCCTATGGCATAGGGAAATACCTCAAACTCTAACAAGAAAATGGACATTTTCTCTAACATTTTTTTTTATCTTTTATACTTTCACCTTACCTTTTACTATTTTAAATTTTTTAATTATTATTTTTATATAGTTCCATACCTCTCTCTCTCTCTCTCTCTCTCTCTCTCTCTCTCTCTCTCTCTCTCTCTCTCTCTCTTCCTTTTATTGAAAATAGATTTATTTCTCACGTAATATATCCTGATTCTCCCTCCCTCTCATTCATCCCAGTTTCTCCCCACCCTGCCTCCCATCTGGATCGACTCCCTTTCTGACCTCGTTAGAAAAGTCAGGCTTCTTCATTTTTTTAAAAAAGAGATTATTTAAATTATTTTTTTTTCACTTATTCTGATACTGACCACAGTTTCCCCTCCTTCCTTGCCTCCTGTTCCTTCCCCCCACCTCTCTTCTACCCCTTAAGAGATAAGACAGAGCACAAACTGGCCATCCCTTGTTACCAGACTGGGATTGGGTTACATCTAATTGTGTGTGGGCCAAAGGATTCCATGAGAAGCTCCAAACAACATAGACAAGGGATTGTTTTCCACAAACTCACAACACTCACATAACTCATTGAATATGAAGAAGTTGACTTGATGCCTACATAGAGCCTTCACCTCTACTTGCTGGCATCTTTCATACAGGAGGGTACTCTGAGTGCTACCAAGAGTAAATCAGAAAAATAAACTGAGCTTCAAATCCTTTATCTGCAATGATGTCGTGCCTGCAAGATATGTTAGGGCAATGGTGGCACAAAGCTTTGGGAGTAACCAACCTATATCTGATTTGACTTAAGGCCTACTCAACAAGATCTAACTCCTATCTGATACTGCATGGGTGACCAAGAACCACAGACTTGATATCCCAGGAACCTAGGAAAAACCAAATACTACTGGTCTAAAAAATGGTGATAAAATGACTCCTAATGATACTCTGCTATAATCATCCATAAATGCCTTGTTCAGCCATCATCAGAGAGCTTCATTCTGCAGCAGTTGGGAACAAATACAGAGATTCACAGTCAGACATTAGAGAGAGAGAGAGAGAGAGAGAGAGAGAGAGAGAGAGAGAGAGATCTTGGAACACAATCTCTCCCCTTGGAACTCTGGAAAGCCCATGGAAGAGAAGGCAAAAAAAAGTAAGAGCCAGAGCAGATGGAGGTCACAAAGAAAACAAGGTCCTCTAAATCAATGTGATCAAGGCTAATATGAATTCACAGAGGCGAGGCAGCATGCACAGGACCTGTAAGGGGCTGCTACAGGTTCTCTCTGTATATATTATGGCTTCTGGGGTTTTTTTGTTTTTGTTTTTGGGTTTTTTTTTTTTTTTTTTGATTCCTGGGTGTGTTAAATAGTGGGTCTCTAATTCTTGGGCCTTTTTCTTGGGCTTTTTTCCTTCTGTTGGTTTGTCTTGTCCAATTTTGATGTGATAGTTTTGTGATATATATATATATATATATATATATATATATATATATATATATATCTGATATTCTGCTTTGCTGTACTTTACTATTATCTCAGGACCTCACTTTCAGATTAACAACAGACCTGACACATGGAATTAATGTAGTCTATTGTAACACACATTCTTAGATTGTATGCTAGTTCTGTTACTAATACTTTGTTAGGATTGTTGTATCTATCTGAATTAGAAAAACAATATTAAGGGTATTTAAAATGTTTTACTAGGTGAAATTTGTGAAAAATCTATTTTACAGTACTTCTTAAAATGTTACCTCTTCAATTCATGTAAATTAACTTACACATTCCAATGTGTATTACATTTCCCCCTAATTTAAGCTCTGACTTTAAAATATTTCTTAAATTCCTGTAATTTGATTGCATGTATGAATTTACATAAATTGAAGTTGTCTATATCTGTCTTGATTGCATTTTAACTGTATGCCAAAGTCCAACATTAAAAGAGTACATATATTTCATATAAATACTATAATATCAAAGGTGTAACAAGAGTGATATTGTAATAATTCTAGTTAAATTCTATTTTCAGACTGTTTTTCTTCTAACTCAAGAGAGTTCTTTTATGAACATATTGCGCAGTTTGGGTATGGTAATTTTTAGTCAGGAAGACTAAATTTCTTAGACAAATATCCTAATGAATATCTTAAAGCATGATTAAAATTTCTTATGTCAAGCAGAAGAAGAAAGGAGCTACTTCTAAACTAGAAAACTCAGTTCATAAAGCCAGGAAATAGATGTAAATTTACTGAAAATCCTAAGCCATTTAGTTTTGTTTACTGTTAGTCACAATGGCAGAGTTTCAGGTCACAGTTGTGGTCATACTTTATTGGAAAGACATCTAGCATGCACATTGTTAACACTGGTAGCAAGACAAACAAGCACACATGTCAGACCAGATTCATTAGATTCCTAAAATTATGTGAGAGAATTTAGAAATGCTTTAACATGAATAGATATACTCTCTATTTTCTTTGTTTTTCTTTGAGGATATAGTCTCTATTCATTACTTATTAAAGTTATTATTTTCTTTTCTTTAAAATGGTTTTTCCAAAGACAGGGTTTCTCTGTGTAGCTTTGGAGCCTATCCTGGAACTCACTCTGTAGACTAGGCTGGCCTCAAACTCAAAGAGATCTGCCTGCCTCTGCCTCCTGAGTGCTGGGATTAAAGGCATATGCCACCATGCCCAGCTAAAGTTATTATTTTCATCAATTACAAATATATGTACCAAACTACATAGTAGTGACAACTGTATTGTGGAAAACAGAAACCACAGATTATATCCATATTACATTTCGGGTATTTAGTAGCTTTTGAGTTGGGAAGAGTAGGGAGAGGGGAAATTGTGCATGAGAGAAGACTCTATTATCAATAAAAATTAAAAATACATTTATTCATTTACTTATTACTGATTATGATGAAAAAAGATATCACAAAATTGTTGATTTTAACTTTTAAATTTTGTATGTCAGCGGTATGGGTAAATTCACACTTCTGTGTGAAATGACTCCTCAGAACTCTTTAATTTAGTAAAATTGCAGTTATGAGCCAACTAAACAGAAGCCTTGATTTCCCCTTCTCAGACCCTGAATAGCTACACTTTGCATTTCGTTACTTCAAATATGATTATTGTAAGTGGACTATATCAATGTATTCAATATTGGAGGCATCATATAGTGTTTATCTTTTTTTCATTTTTCTCTGTTAGCAAAATAAAACCATAAAAAGTAGTATTTAAACAATAGTTAATTCATTATTGTTAGATACAACATCATATAGTAGATGGAATGATTTACCATCTAGAGCTGGTAATAACATTTTGACAACAATAGATGGCTAATCTGTAAAGGACCATTGATTACGAACCTAGTCTGCATTTTTAATTTTTGCATCTGATATTTTTGCATGCAAAACAAAAAGTGTAGCCACAGTTGCCTAATTATAGGCATAACCATCCACATTAGCCCTCCAAAAGATCAGCACAAAGGGATACCATCTGTGAAAGTGTACAAACCCCATAGACCTTTCCTGCTTTAAACCCAGTAAGGGGGTTGGGCAAATTTCCTTCTGGCTTCTGGCTCAGACTTTATTCTTGCATGATCTCGTTTATGCCTTAAAGGCTAGTCGTTCTGAGAAGCAGGGAGTCAGCAGGCCTTTTCCCCATTCAATGAATACAACCCCCTCCCCATATGATATTCCTTTATCACAGCCACCTGAAAACAGTAGCCATTTCCAAATTACATCTTTCCCACTGTTAGCATAAGCAGATTTTTAAAAATGCACAAGAAATTTTACCTGTTAGATAACTTGAAAACTACAAAGACAGAATTTCAAACAAATTTCTGTTTAAAGATGACAAGAAAATTATGTTACTCTACCTTCATAAAAAAGGGAGTTTTAGCCTTTTATTAAAAACACAGCTGTCAGTTTTGATCAAATACATTCATATTTCCCCATTATGTTATTACGGCCATCATGAAATTTAATAATTGTCCCTTGGAGTTTGATTTCCCATAAAAGAGTCATAACACAATCAGCACTATTGCAAATAATTATGAAACTATGTGGAGAGAGTTATGATTTCAGGTGGGAAATATATAATAATAGATTGAGAAATTTAAAACCCAGGTTAATACTTGATAAAGATTCAGTTCTCATACAAATGTCAGTAATAATAAATGTGTGACAACAAAGCCTGCTTTATAAAAATGAAAGAGATTCCAGACAGAATCATTGGCACGGGTTTTGATGATAGTTCAGATACTATTTGCTTATCATTTCATCATATTAAATACTATTAATCTAAAAAAAAACAATCCTCTCTGGTAGAAGTAGTACTATACCTTTAAAAAATTGAGAATTCAGTAGTTTATTTCTGATTTAAAATGAAGGTAAAGTGTTTCTTGTATATGAATGCTATAGGGACTCATTTTGCATTGTTGTGAATTGATTTTTTGCTTTTCTTTTTTGTTTTGGATACAGAATTTCTGTGTAGCCCTGACTGCCCTAGAATTCCCTTTGTAGACCAGACTGGCCTTGTACTCAGAGATCTGTCTACCTCAGCCTCCTGAGTGCTGGGATTAAAGGCATGTGCCACCACAGCCCAACGTTATCAATCGGGCATTAGTGAGAAATCAAGGTTTGAAAATTCTGAAAGAGAGTAATTAGAAGATTGATGCTGGTCAGCGATCTGCTGTATGGCATACAACTGTAAGAAGAAATAACTGATCTTTATAATGGATTCAGACGTCAAAATATCACCATTGGCATGCTGAACAAGATAAGATGTTCACTATAAAACAGGGGAAAAGAATATTAAGACATTAGAGAGGACGATGTGGGCTGGTTAGATGAGTCAGCAGATAGAGGTTAGACCTCAAGTTTGATGACATGATTTCAATCCCTATGCCCTATGTGCTGGAAGAAGTGAAACAATTCCCACAGATTGTCCTCTGACTTCTATGGATGCACTGTGACACAGACAGACATACAGAAACACACACACACACATACACACACACACACACACACACACACACACACATGCATGCACACACGCACGCACACATACAGACAGATAGATATAGATAGATAGATAGATAAACAGATGTTAAAACCGGATGATGGGGAAGTGCTACTCACATCCGAAGCTTCCATTAGTTGACACCAGAGTCATGTTGGAAGGCCATGGGTTCCGAACGATATCTTGCCAGTGTATGGTATCAGCATAACACAGGAATTTGTTCTGGTCTACATAGACGCCACCATTTAGAATTTCTGTATTGGAAACAAAAACCAACCATCAATTTGCTTTTAAAAAATGTTAGCCATCTGAAAGGCACTGTTCAAATTATTTTCAGTGTTAGAGTCATATTATGAGCCAGGTTCTAGAAATATTATCATTGATTCACTTACCTTGATTTCAATACTTCAGAAGATTGAAAAGTATAGACCAAAAATATAAACAATTCTAATGGACAACCTTCAATATTTTGATAGAAATATTTTTAGTGTCTGTGACATTACTCTGAATTTATAACAGTATCACTTGTAGTATTTCATAATCTACTACTTTGGTTTAATATTACATATTAAGTATTGAATTACAATTATTATTTTATTTAATGATAATATAACATACCAGAATATGAACTAATTAATGTTATTTAATAAAACTCTTGTTATTTTGTTTTTTCTTTAATTAATCATTAAAATAGATTTCCAAAAATATCATTCCATGGCCACAGACTGTGAAGTCTCAAGATCTTTGGTACCACTTTCAAATGTGCCTTCTTTAGGATTTATTAAATCTGATGTTTAATAGAGCCCATACTTTAGTAATAAGCATAAAGTAAAAAATAAAAATTAAATGTTCTGTTATAAAATATTCATTCCCACTTGAAATGTTATCAATAGATTGGTCAATAATTTAAAATAACACAAAGCAAGATGTTATATCATTCCTGTTTGGCACTGGAACCTGGAAAAGATATAAAAATCCATGAAGGCTACTTTTTACTTGATTTTCTATTAAACAACTAATACTGATTACTTAAAGTATTCCCCAGGCACAGTGTATGATGACATATAAAGACCTTTTTTTCAAATACCTTTAAGTTATCACGAAAAATTAAGATAGCTCCTCTGAAAAATGTTATTTTAAAGAAATTAGATATACAAATAGTGCTGTCCTGCTTATTATCTACTAGAGTTTCTCTCTGTTGTCCAGTATATAATCTTAGAATCATTATATGATCATTTGGAAACTCCATCTACAAACTAAGAAAACAAGTAAGCGTCTTTACAAAAGGTAGGATTAGATGCGGTGTTGGACCAGCTGCTGTACAGAGTCAGTTTCCTTCCTTGGTTTTCTGAGTGCTTGTATTATCCACTCTAGATACAGAATGGCTATGTTATCTAAGACATAATGTTCTGATGGGGAGGAAACAGAAGACTCTTCCTGGTATACACAAAGCCATAAGTGGATAGAGAAAAAATGCTGTATATACAGAATGGTACTTTGTTTAGCTATGAAGAAGAATAAAATCATGTCATTTGCTGGAAATACAACTAGAGATAATGATACTAAATGAAATATCTGATGCAGGAAGATAAATATCAAATGTTCTTTTTTATTTGTAGAGCTTAGATATTTTATAGGAAGTTAAGAACATAAATGCATGAAAATTGGGAATGTAGGTAAAGAAGAGATATGGGGAACAAATGAGATTAATAGGAGGTGCACAGAGACAAGGAGAATAAGAGTTTAGATAATAGATGTACGTGATGCACTCATGTAAGATATCTATGAAATCTATCATTGTGTATAATGAGTATATTATCTTAAAATTCACTAAAAATAAAATGTAAATAATAACTGCATTTCATTATTCAAAAAAAATTTCATTGGTACTTTATGAAAGACAAAGGAAACAGCAGTTTAAGGACATATTGCTAACCAATAAATTCTAGAATGTAACATTGTGGAAAGAGAGTCAGGCTCCTTTGTACCTAGAGAGTCATTTTCCTTATGCAGTTCTTCAGAATTTGTAATGTTGTTATTTTCTCCTTTTGTGGGCCTGGTCTGAGCTAAATATTTAAGAGCTCTCTTAAACCAGTGTGAAATAAATGAACAGAGGAATATGTAACAGCAGAGTAGCATTTGCTGATGCAAAGTTTGTGGCACATTCAAAGAACCTGGTGGCTCTGAATGTATAAAATCCTCTAGATTAATTTACATTTTTCAAAGAGTTCCACTTCAAACTCAGTTCCATTCTCATCATCAATCTTTTCACTGCCTGTTGGTTCCACTTCTTGAAGAGGAGGAAAAAAAGAAACAAGGGGGAATTAGATCATCTTTCTTCTTCTAAAACCTAGTTCATTATTTTTCATGACCCAACCATTCAAACTTCATCAGAGCAGAAGGGAGATGTAAGGCTGATTGTAAAAAGAATTTCTGTATTAATGTTTGGCATTAAGTTTCTATGGGAAAATGTGCACAGATTTTATACTAATAGCTTTCTTATAAGGCACTGTGAGATACTCTTCAGGTCTAGGAATAATTCTTCATTAGGTAAAAAGAAAGAGTATCCCGACTGCGATTCAGGAAATGAAGGTTATTTTTCAGTCTACATTTAGAAAAGTTGTACTGAAAAAAAAAAATACACCAGGAGTGAGGTAGTAGTTCAAACGTTATGAAAACAAACAAAAGAAAACAACCTTAGTTTTCAAGAGTAACATTTTAACTCAAACTGTTCACATGGAAGAAACACACTGTCCATTTTCTACTTCTCCCTAGCTGGATATTCTCAAATAGAATCAGATTGTATTATGATGAATAATAATCTTCTCAAATCTCTTTCTTCAGCAGAATTAATCTACTACTATTATTAACCTTAGTTTCTTAGAAATATTTCATTGGAGAGTTTGGCTTTTTCTTGGAAAAGCGATATAGAAAAGAGACAATAATAATTTAAAAACAAGCTTACAGACTAAAATTTTGAACTAAGGCACAGTCATGGTCAATCTGGATGGTACTTTTTGCCATGAAAGAGCTGAAAGCCAGCTTCCTCAAACAAATCAGTTGGGAGATTTATACATTTTTAGCTTTCAATATGGAATAGTTTCTTTGTTTCAGCTTAAATAGCTGTTTTGCCTTTATGACATATATCTTTCTTCACTTTTGAATGACAAAATCCCACAATCGACATTTCATATTTGAAAAATAACCTAATCAAGTATTTTCTCACAAGTGATACTAATATTTTACACATTTATAATGTTATAAAATCAGACAAAACTTTAAATCATATTTAAAGATAATTCTAAGATTATTTCCTGAAAATATTTTTATAGACAAGTATTTAAAATGTGACATCATATGTTCCTTAGTATATTCCTGTAAATGTCAATGGGATGATTCCTACCCATACAAATATACTAACGAAAGAGTACCCTGATATGATTGACGATGAAGGATTTAACTTACTGTCAGACAGGACAAAATTACCAGAAAAACAGAAGGATTTGGGGAGATCTTACTCTGATAAAGTACCAATAAAGTCACTTGTATTTACATCTATCTTTAGTAATTTTTAAAAGCAGCAATGTTTTTACTTGTTTTATTGAAGATTTATTTGAAAAAAACCCCCACCTGTTTCATAACCACAGTTTACTTTTCTCTAACATGAAGCTAAAATAAGTAACAATTAAATTTTAGGATCGAGATTAAAAAAGAGTTCTATATTAAAAGGAAGAGAGGAAAAACAATGAATGAATTTTATGGACAAAGAAGCATGAGTTCAGGTTTAGCAGAGTGTTAATTGGTCTTTGATCTTTTTTTGGGGGACCCACCACCCAGCTCCCAAATAAATCACTCATGGAGGCTTATTATTAATTATGAATGCCCAGCCTTAGCTTGGCTTAGTTTCTTGCCAGCTTTCCTTAACTTATTCTGACTACCTTTTACCTCTGGGATTTTCCTGTTCTCTTACTTCTGTAAATCTTAGTCTTACTTGTAAATCAAGTCTGTGGCTTGCTGTGTAGCTGGGTGGCTGGCCCCTGGAGTCACCCTCCTCCTCTGGCTACTAGATCTCCAATTCCCCTTCTTAGATTTCTCCTTCTATTTATACTCTCTGCCTGCCAGCCCTGCCTGTCCTTTCTACTGCCTCGCTATTGGCCAGTTCTTTATTAGACCAGGAGGTGTTGTACACAGGCACAGTAACCCAGCTTCACAGAGTTAAACAGATGCAACATAAACAAAAGTAACACACCTTAAAATAATATTCTACCACACAATCTCATTTCACTGTACTCATGGTCTGTTCTAAATACATATCAGAGTAAATTAAGAAAGATACACAGAGATTCTTGGCCATTTAATCAATTGGCATAGGAGAAGCTTTGAGTTTTCTTACTCTATTGTATGAAACTATTTCCAGTAATTTCTCAAAACAGAACTGATTCTTACTAATAAATGTTAAAGTTATATTAGATATGGCATTCTGTAAAAACAAAAGTATCATTCATTACTGAAAAACCCCATTAAACACTTAAATATATTTCCATCTCAAGCTTTTCTCACTAAATATATAGGGGTCAAGTGAAAGATGGAATAAATGTTTTTATACTTGGAGTAAGGAAATAACAATTTACATTATGCTGTAATGTAACTATGGGATTTAACTTTAAAAACACATATATAACATTATTTTAAACTTAAATATGACTAGACTAAGCTTCGTGAAGTTAAGGGACATGGTTCATAACTGTCTTTGCAACAACTACCATTGGGCAGTCTTTGCCCAATGCATACCTTTGCTTATATGAACAAACATTAGCCATGTATTTTCATGCCAACATTCATCAGCTAACTTACGCTGAATCTTCTAGTTTTAATTTGCATTGACACTATGTAAAATTAATGATGAAAGGTAACCTTTTCCATAAACAACTTAAATCATTTTATCTGAATCTGTGTTTTAGTCAGAAAGTCCTGTTTGTCAAACTTGTATCCCGGTCCTGGGTATTGCAATATTGAGATATACAACAGATGTTTACTAAGTTAAAATCTATAGATAGTAGAATTTATTGAATATAAAGTAAATTAAATACATCCATATGTAATTTTATGGTTAGACTACTTGTTAACTGAAATAAAATAAATGTTACTATATAAAATGCTCAAAACTTATACAGGATTACTGTAGAGAGCATGTTTAATAATTGTGAGTCATTTTAACAAATTTTAGTGGTATAAAAAGTCCATTTTATCTATCAAACTCGGTTATTAGTTACTACATGAATAATGATGACTTTGAGTTACTGTAGTTGGTCCCAATTTTCTTAAGCTTACACAAATTACCTAGTATATACTATGGAAAAGCCTAAAATTATACTGTAATACTCAATTTTTTTAGTCTACATAATGGAGCTTCTGAAATTATTTTTAGGAAAATACAAAGTGCTGATATGACTTTTGAAAGAGAATATGAGCAACTTACATCTTCAAATCCAGGAAAAACACTTACCATTGACTTTTTTTTCATTTAAATATCCTTTCATGAGTCTGATGAAAATAATGTTTTTGTTATTCAAATAAATTATTTTGTTAGCCACTTTCTCAAAACTGGTTATTATAGTGGATTGCCAGATAGCTTCTTTTAATAGAATTGTTGACATTATGTAAATATATTCTTTCAAAATAAAATGTGGTCAAATAATCGTATATTGTTACAGACCTATATGAAATAGTCTAACTGTGCTGTGACATCCTTACTAAAAATGCAGATGAATGTGTCCTCCTGGTAGGTTTAGAAAGCTGAAATTATTTCTCTCACCCAGTGTACTATTTCTAATTACTACATAAAAATGACTGAATCTCTCTCTTTTTTCAAAACAGCAATTATAATTGTAAATGCAGTTACAGTATGACACTTTGGTCTCTTTACAGGTATTGGTAGTAACTATCTCTCAAAGAACTATTAACCACAATGATATAATAAAAATCTAATAAACAGGAAAGAAATTGTTTACATCAATCCCCGGCTATGTATCTAAATGTCTCACTTTGTAGGAGGGCATCATATAGGTCAACTGTAGAATGAAAATGACAATAATAATACAGGTTAAAAGCATCACACTTGTCTAGTTACAGCACAGACACCTAAATAATGTATATATTAGACTTATATTACCTATCCAAGACAAAGCACACAACAAAGAAGTCAAAATCTAAAGTCACACAAAGGCCATTTTCAAAATGAAGCTGCACAGGCATTTATGGATCTTTCTCAGAAACAAAGCCATATATCTTTCTCACTGTCATCACCTTAAGCCACACAAGTCTGTGGGCAGATAATGACACAGAAGTAATATAGATCACATCATCCACCTGTAATACTTAATACATCATCTCTAGAATGGACTTGGTCTATGGATTCCTGTATCTTTCCCAAACCCAGACCTTTCAGCTGGGAGTACAATGAATTGCTGCCACCCTACTGGGTCAGCCCTCAAGGTTCATTATTAATAAGCTGAGACTCCAAAGGCTAATGAGAAACGGGTGCTTGAGGAGACAATGGCTCATTCATCATCAATCAAGCTTTGAAGTTTTTATACAGATGATTTAAGGAGAGTTGAAGTGTGCAAAATTGAAATGTCACATTTGTATTGGGAGGGGGTAGAGGGTGATAATGTAAATGAGTGATGCAACCCTGTATCTTTCAGCTCAGTGATCAGAGTCAAAAGCTCATGCATGCGAATACCAAATGGGAGGCAGTAACAGTGGACAGTTTTTCAAGCAGAGCAAGGCAATTTAAAGAGGAAATTATTAGACCCATTGGCTGAAAGTCAAGTTATAATAGAAAATATACGCAAAACACCTTGATGTAACAGAACCCAGAAATGTTGCCACATTGTTCTAACTTACTAATAATGCTTGGGTGAACAAGATGATTCTGAGTTTTCATTGTTTCGGCTCAAGTCCAAGCTCTTTGGAGTGTTTTCCTGTGACTAACTAGTCATGTAGAGGTTCGGATCTTTAATATCACTATTTTATCCATCATTTGACACAGAGCTCATGCTGTCACACCCTGGATACTTTTCTTATCTTCCCTATATTGGTGCGGTTTCCTCAAGAATTAAAAACCATGAAATACATCATTCTTTCTTCATAATTCCTAAGAAAATGCCCAGAATGTGAAAGAAACTCTGGGTTAGCAATTCGTCTCGGGGAAAAAAGGTGCTTTCTGTCAAGCCTGGTGAACTGAGTTTATCCCTGGATCCCTAAAGCCTACATTGTGGAAGGTGAAAATTGATTCCTATAAATCATTCTCTGACCTCATACACTCCCCTCTAAACAAATTAAGATCTATCAGTGGTTATTTCATTTCTTCATATTTAATCAATCATAATGTCCTGATGGAAGTTCCTTAGAGTTTTTCATTTTATATCCACTAATTCTCCTTAAATCAGATATCATCATCTCATAACACAGGGCATATGACTATTTCTTGCACATTAAAATAATGCTATTTTGTAGGCTATGAGTAAATAGAAAGGGTGTCTACAGTATGGGTTGGTTTGTCAGTAGATACATAGATGATAAACATAAAAATCATTCTTCCAATATCAAGGTTTGAGGTATACTGGAAGGAAATAATACTGAATTTAGTTAATGAGATAAAACAAATTTCAATATCTAGTTTTGATTTGCTAGCTTTAAGATCTGTCTCACTATTGCAAGGTACAATTCTGACCTCTATAATGGGGTTGCTGAAATCATAGAAACTATCAAACATTGATTCTATTTTAAAGTTAATGATTATTTAAACATTAGTTAACTAATGTTAACTAATGGTATAAGAGAGGCTTTTGTTTTCATATGTTTACATTCATATTCTGTTACTCAATAAGAGATTGCAGAACACCTTAAAGGAGAAAATTTTGTTTTATTTTATGTATTTTTCTGGCTAGATGGTTCAAGGACATTGCAAAGTATACAATCATCAGGGTCCTAGATTCCAATTTATCTTATTTCTTCAATTCCTTTACTATAAAAAAGAGGGTTCAGTTGATAAAAAGGAATGTTCAAAATCAAAGAAATCATTAAAAGGAATGGATGGGTATATCTTAGTCATGGTAAGGAACCTTCCATAAACAATTATATTCTGTTGATCTGAATTGAGTCACAAAATCACATCCAGCAGTATGGAATCAAATTTCTTCTCTGACTGTCATATGACCAACTACATATTATATTTAAAAGTTCTAAGTAGTGATAGTAATAGGGAAAAAGAGCTGTCATACAACTAATAACCTACATATAATTTTAACATCTTTTCTCTTTTTTTGTTCTACATCATGTCTACAAAATTCATGTACCATGTTTACATTCATTGTTGCATGATATCATGGTGTCTCCAAGTCTGCATTGATGGACAACACATATTTTTCTCATTGGGGTTACTGTAAGTGGTACTGCTATATCCTAGAATACTCCTTTGATGCAAAGCTATGAGCAAACCTATGCCATGTAAATATTTGGGAATGAAGTTGATGAGATGTAGTGAGTACGTTTCCAAAGCTATCTCATCAGATTTTATTCTCATGTATATATAGAAATCTAGTTGCTTCAGAGTCATAACTATCTTTATGTTTGGTTTTAGATAGATTTTTTTATATTTTTTTTCTATTTTCCGATCTTCCACCTGGTTGGTATGCATATTATCATTTTAATTTTTATTTTCTCAAGAAACTAACTAACTTGATCCCATTAAATACTATATATGAAATGTAATTTTAAGGAATAAGAGGATTCATTTCTATTGCCCCAAAAGGGTCTTAGTGTGTTCAAAACAATTATAAAAAAACTGAAAAACTTGATATCTATCTGACATTATTAGCAAAAAAATAGTGTATTATATGCCATTCCAACAATTCTTTAAAAGAGAGGTCTGGCATAACATTATTAAAACTATTCTGCAAAAGATCTTAAAAGTATATTGAACTATATTGACAATTATAAAAAAAGAATAAAATATGGGTATTTAATGATGTATTCTCAAATTTATAGTAGGTAAACATTGCTCTGATAATAACCGTGGGCATAATTCAAGTACATAAACAGAAAACACAAAAGATTTAGTGGATTCTTTATATTGAAACAGAATACTCCCTTACATAAAGCTCAAATGTTTTTATGTTCTATCCAGCAAAAATCCCACATTACAGACAACAATCCTCTTAAATAACTGCTCCAAGTTTCTAGAAAATGTAATTGCTTCAGTAGAAAAAGAAATCAGCAGAGTTCAATGTTTTCATTTCCAATAAAGGGAGAAAGTCATATTAGTACAGAAATGATTTGTCCCTTTTATTTACAAGCTTTAATACAATAAGCCTGGGATATACTGCAAGGTCACTTTCAAATATCTCACCTCCTATATTAGTTTGTATCATTTTAATAACTCCTCTCACAATGTGTGATTTCTTCACTTCATTAGAGTTTTTATAAAGGATGATTTTCCTAGATGACAGTAATAACAACATCAATGTGTAGGTTTGTTGCTGGCAAGATAAAACTTGCAAATGGAAGATAAAGCAAGAAAAAGAAGAATTATTAAATCTTGCAAAAATGATTATTGGTTTCTCAACTATATCAAGATTTTTAAGCATATACAAGATAATATTCAGAATATAAGTGTGTAAATTGGGGGCCTGGATGATTCAGAAACAGATGCTGCAAAACAAACATTGAAAACAAAAAAAAAATATAAAAATAAAGAATGAAAGAATTCTGACACAATAATACAAAGAACCTGTTTCTGAAATGCTGTAAAAAGTCTAAATGTGTAAAGACATTTAAATATATTTTTGTAATTTTAAACTTTATTATAAAAACACAAATAAATAAAAATATTATACATCAAAATTAACTAAACTCAAAGTCTATCCAACTCAATGAACTTCTGTACAGTTAGAAAAAAAGCTGTAGAGCTTCACATTGAATTTTAATAGCATATATTTTATGTAATTCTTTAGAGAAAACCAAAAAGGAATGGGTGTCTGAATAAGGGTAGTGATTCTATGTGCATTATTGGTTGTCAAAGCATGAAATATCAATTACATATATGGCAAAAAGACAGATAAATATCAATTCAAGATAATATACATTCAGAAACATGTCTTCTAAATATTCACACAATATTTCTTAAACTACAAATCAGGTTTTCTTGTTTGTTAACTTCAAATTTATCTATCCATGTAGGACATATTCCTTTGATTTCCTTCGACTAACTTAAAATGATGTTGAAATGTGTTCAAGTGTTTTTCCTACATTAGTTTTGTCACATACGAGGAATCCCTATAGCTCATGCACACTATCTTCACGACTCCTTCACTGTAGATTACAGATGAAGTCATTTCAGCTTATTTTTTATCATCTATGAATTGGAAATTTTAGTATTCACCATTGATTTGCAGTGTAAAATTGGTGTGTGCAGAAGACCTGGATGTTTAAAGGCTGTTCAAAACAGGTTATCAGCACAATTTGGGAGATTCTTTTATCTAAAAACTAGTTATTCTGAGGACCAGATGAGAGATTTTGTAACACTTTAGCGCTCTTGCACTGTGTAATCCTGGATACTTAGTGGATTAATCCTCTGAGTCATATCCTATCATTTCTGTAGCCACATTCTGTGACCACATTTTAAGCTCCTTCTCTTACTTTGGTTTGGTCCTTGGTTCACAGGTCATAAGGGGTCCTCTTACAGTCTCCTTGTGACTTTCACCTTCATGTTTCAATAAAGCCAAGGTCATTTCCATGAGCCCAGGACAAGTAGCCAGAACTCTTTCATGGCCAGTATCTGGCAAGTCTCCAGCTGGATCCATTGGGAAATGCAGAATACCAACGTATCTGAGCAGCTTAGGGCAGTGAAATGCTGAGACTGCTCCACACACTGCTTAACTTATTAAGTTTTTTATTATATCAATAAAACAGGCAGCAAACACTAGATATGTAATAAGCAAGATGAAATAATACTGCCAACAGATCGAGAGAAATATAGGTCTTCACACCTGAATCAAGAAGTTCTAACTCAGTACTCCATTTGCTCAGAGAACGGACTCAAAGACTTCAAGTTACATACACATGCTATTTTAAAACAAACTCATTAATACTTTTTTCAGTAACGATTTAGTAGATCAGCATATGACCACCAGCCCTACAAATATCATTTTCCACAAGTGAAAAAAAATTTTATGCTTTTAATATATAATGACACAGCAGACTCTGTCCTGTCAAGCGATAATATGCCTATATCTTCCAGATTAAGTAAAAAAATAGCTTCACTTTAGAATGGTCCATCTTTCCCAGATTTAATAAATGTCGATGGATTTCATTTTAGGCAATAGAGATGCTTTTTAAGATTAGACATAAGAAAACACCAAATGTTATCATGTTAACAAGATAATATGGTTCAGTCATGCAAAAGTCTAATACTAGAAAAGGATAGGTCTTGAGATGTGGTTTTCTTCCTGGGATATGGAGACAGATGGGTAACCATGATTGTGATTTGTAACATTTGCCAACATTAACATATAGCATTATTCATTCTCCCTGAGTATCTTTAGACTTATCCATATAATAAAGATACTAATGGAATCACACTCACAGCACAACCATAAGGTCCAAATGAGTTAACATGAAAATGCTCACTGCACTGTTACTTCTCAGCAAATGTCCAGCTGATGTGCTATTATTACTAAAGGATAGTAGGAACAGCCCTGCAGTGAGTATATTTTGTTTCTATCCTGTCCAGTAACTTCACTTACTCATCTCATAAGTATTCTTTTGAAAGATAACTGACAAAATTATTTTAAGTTAGAAAATGAGAGTTTGTAACTTGTTAGTTAAGAAAAAATAAAACATGCATATTTTACTTTTTTGTCATTATGAAAACTTATTTCAAGTTTGTGATGGTAAACTCTAATCAATTTGTAAGCTGCTTTGTGTTTGTTTACTTTTTTTACACCAAGAATCAAATTACCCATAGAAAAACAACATAAAGCCCTGCGGATTTGAATAGCAAGCCAGTTAGATTTTTAACCTACTTATCTGACTTTCACATTTTCTTTTAGGGAACTATTATAGGTACTGAGCACTCGTAAAAATACTGGAGTCTTTAAATCAGCATTTTGTGTGTGGGGGGTGGGATTCTTGTCCCCAAAAGGCATATCAGGCAAGAGATGATCAAACAAGATGTCTAATGCCTCACAGACAAGACTCCAATGAGGATTCCAGGGTCTGGCTAACTGGTCCTTTTAGATTTCACAGCAATAGCTCTTCATAAATACTACCTCTACTTGAATATGCATAATACTGTATTTCCCTTAATTATGAAAATTTGGCAGGGCAATTTTTAATGGTCTCAGGTTACAGTTGAGAAAAATAAAGTTTGGAACACTAAATAACTGGCCAGCGTGTTCTAGAAAACTGAGAGTCCAAGTCACTCTAAGTGCTGAACTGGGATTCTAATTTCAAACTTTTATTCCACATTCCCAGAACTACAGGAAGGGATGTCTGAGAAACAGAAAGAAAACACAGCATAAGCAGAGTTGAGGTATACTCTACTGTCTTATGCAGTCTACTTCCAAGCATAATTAAGAACTCAGCAATTTCCCTGAAGCATTTTCCAAAAATATTTTATTGAGTTGAAAGGTAAAATTATGCTTTTAAAAGATTATTTCTACATGAGAAGCACCACATTTAAAGTCTTGGCTCTGCTAGCGTGTCTGGACCACATCCCAACCTCTTCACTGAAGGTGGATTCCTTTTACCTCTGTAAAAGTAGGCACAGAGGAAAAGGCAGTACAATAAAACTTGAAGAATTCAGCCTACTTAAGGAAAAGCCTTCCATTCACTAAAGAGATTGAGGTTTTTGAAGGCAATTTTATTACTTTCAAGTATTGTGGGAACTCTACACCGAGTCCTTGAGGTTCTGGTTCAATGAATAAGGTAAAATGGATTTTAATTACAATACCCAATGTCAGAAGCCTGAAAGAATCGGTCTCTATTTCCCTTGCAATTTCATTTCTAAGAGTGGGAAAACTGGGTGGCTTAAATGTATTGAGGTGCTGGTTCTACTAACAAATCTACAGTTTAAGCATGGTGTTTCAACCATTTTTATAGCTGTTGATTAATTAATAAAAAATGAAAGTGAAATAATGAACTAATAAATCCAAAACACTAAAATTTGTTTTCTAATTAAGCTTCAAGTCTAATCAGTTAGAAGTTAAAGGAAATAAAACTCAAGTGTGGGAAGAAAGGGAAAGTAAAAATTAAAAGTAATGAGTTTGAGCCTAATCAAAGTGTCTTCCATGCAGGCAAACATATTGGATTCTATGCATTTAGATACTAAGATATTAAGAGAACAGTCTTGTCTTTGGGACATATGTATTAAATGTTATCATTTGATACACAATGTATCTAAGTGACTCCACCATTGGATATGTTTATTACGTGGCTTTTTATTTATGTGAGTAAGGGAAGTGATTTTATCTGAAAATTTGAAGTGTTTTCACTGATTTATTTAGATACATTTTAGAAATGTATTGACACCATTGAGAAAGTGTCAATACATTTGCAGGTAAAAGTGCAGAGACATTATTATTCTACCACTAGCAAGACATATATATATATTCCTTTAAAATAGAAAGGCAGTACTACTTCACATGCAAAGTAACAAAGTATATCAGAAAACATACTTTAAATTTCTTATGAAACTAAATCATTGTGAATTCAATAAGATATAAACTACATATTTTATTATGAACTCATAAAAGTTAACATTGCACCATTATTGTACATGTACTCATCTTTTATGGTTAATTTGATCTGGTATATATGTAGTTATATATATATATATATGTATATATATATATATATATATGATATTCAAAATATTATTACCTTAAATTAACTTCACGGATCATTTCTCACTACTGACCATGACTAGGTTAGCTTGACAGCATGGAACACTAGGTACATGTGAAGGAACATATTAAAGTTCCTCCCATGCTACAGTTCTATTTTCAATATGGCTACATATGTATTCTTACATCCATTTAACATATCAAACAACAAAATATAACTTACTGTAAAGCGACAATATTTTGAGAATTTCTACTAATATACCTACTCCACTGTTTTTATTTTATCTTAGTGCTAAGAACAATTGCCTGGCAACATCTGGCCGGTACTCTTCCAACCTCAATACAAACATAAACAGCCTGCAAATGTGCTTGTACTGAGATCAGGAAAAAGGCAATGATTTTATACCTGAAAGTACTTTAAAAAAAAATAAAGGTTATAGGGGTTTTTTTTGTAGTCATTTAATATTTCATTTCTCTGGAGCTTCAAGAGTTATCATCTAAATTGCCACCGAAGGAAGCTAGCTGATATGCACCTAGATATTTCCATGCTTCAAAGCTTTCAGAACCATCTGCTTGTTGGCAGGTGTAATTAATTAGCTAAGTGGGAAAGATGCTTCCTTTTAGAGTGAACAGGAGAGGAGGGACGACTCCGAGAAAGGCCCAGCCTTGCAGACCCATTGGCTGAGTGCCTCTGGCAAATTTTCTGTGCTGAAAACTCATTGAATTTAATGGTTCTTAATTTCACAAGACTTCTAATTACAGCTAGGATAATAAGATGTGATCCAAAAGTTGAAAAAAAAAGTTGGCACATTTTCAAGGAAAATCCTTCTACACAATGTAAAGTATAGAAGTTCATTTATTGATATAGTTTATCCATGTATTCCTTCAACTTTGCTAATAAGCATAATTTTACTCTATTTGGATGACAGGTGGCAAATGAATATTAATAATTTTTAAATGTATCATAATAAATTTTGTATTTAGAATATTTCAGATGGGTGAAAAACCCCACTCAATGCATATCATATTAATTTAATACCTTTAAAAGAGACTATATCTATGAACGTAAATGAAAATGCAAAAACCAGAAGACTCCTGCTAATTTTACCATTGTTCATTGTATTTAGTTATTACTAAAACATCCAGGCAAAAAGGAATTCAACAATACATACTCCAATGGTTTCAATTTAAAAAACAAAGCTCTTTCAAACACTTGAACATTTGCTCATATTAGGTCTTAAATGGTTGTGGTAATGGGAATGCAAATAATAGAGTTGGTGGATTTTAATAGGGTTGGTGGATTTCTTGCAACCTTGAAAGATAATTGCCACAACCAAATGTAGTGACTGACTTGCTCTGGGGCAGAGTTATCAGGGGACAGAGTGAGTTCAGTTTTGACTGGAACAACTAGAAGTCTCAGAAATCTACATCTAAATACCCCCAATCAAAGCAAAACGTTTCCTGAAGTCCACTGCACATATCTGGTTTATGTGATGTGTGAATTTCTCAAGAATGGCTATGATATTTATCAGTTAACCACATACAGATAGGCTCCCATGACCTACTCATCTCAGTTCCTGGATGTGGGAAAAAAGAAAACCAGGCAATTATTTTGTGTGAGACTGAAAAAGTGAACAAATATCCTAGAGTTACATCAACCGTAGCAGCAATGGATACACATTCTCTCCAAATAATTATTGTAATAAAGGTGGAATAAGTCTCTAATGATAATACCTGGACACGTGTGCTACAGACACATCACCAAAAGACATCAATCACCCTTACACCAGGAAAGTCACATTGAAATATCAAATAGCCTTACAAGATTCCTGGAAGATGACTGTCTATCATATTTACATGAATTTGTTTATAGCATTAAGTCATTAACTGAACAAAACAGAGAAAACAAAAACAGTTTAAAGGATCTTGAGCCTTAAATTATACTTTAGAAAAAAGAGTAGGATTTTTTTTAAAAAAAAAAAAGTTGCATTTAAGAGATGTCCGAAGGGAGATGTTTCTGTTACCCTGTCATTCAAGCCTGAAGATCTGAGTTCATATTCTTAGTATCTATGGACAAAGCTAGTCATGGCAGAACAGTTCTGTAGTATCAGCACTGTTGGGATGGAGACAGGAAAGTTCTTGGTACTTGCTGGCAAGTCAATCTAGCCAATCAGGGAACTCTGGGCTCCCTGATGGTCCTTGTCTATAAATATATGGTGGAGAGAGAAAGAGTAGAATTCCAGGCATAGACTGTTGACATGAGTTTACTACACCATACCATGCTACACACACACACACACACACACACACACACACACACACACACACACACACACACACCAGAGGAGCAGAGAAAGAAAGAGAGGAGGGGGAGAAAATATTTCTAGATAGGTTAGTTTTGCATTATCCAATTAGGTGAAAAGTACTAGATTTTAGATCTTTAGAGATGAAAAAGGAAGATACTTTCAGCTTGTATATTCATTCCACAGCTTCAAAGAAAGTATTGTTAAACAAGGCACTTATTTCTCTACAATACATACATGTTCATTGTAACAAATACACTAAGTGATTTTTTCAAGTCCTTCTAACATCAAGACTGAAGTCTAAGAAAATTCCATTGATGCCGTTTTGATAGTCACAATTGCAAAATAAAATACAAAACAAAATAAAATCCTTTCTTGGGGAAGAGGTGCAGCATGAAAGAAATATATATGATCATTGTTTTAAGTTTCCACTCTATAAAGTTTCTGTGAATAGGGCCGGGCGGTGGTGGCGCACGCCTTTAATCCCAGCACTCGGGAGGCAGAGCCAGGCGGATCTCTGTGAGTTCGAGGCCAGCCTGGGCTACCAAGTGAGCTCCAGGAAAGGCGCAAAGCTACACACAGAAACCCTGTCTCGAAAAACCAAAAAAAAAAAAAAGGCGCAAAGCTACACACAGACACACAGAAACCCTGTCTCAAAAAACCAAAAAAAAAAAAAAAAAAGTTTCTGTGAATATATGGAAGATCTATAGGATCAAATTGTGCACCTAAAGTTTATTCTTTCCTTGTAATTAACACACAAGTAGGTCAGCACCATCTCTCAGATTGTTTATCACTACAGTCGCTGCCTCTTACCACTTCAGAATGATTTGCTTATATTGACTACTCCTGAGTCAGTTCTTCATCATGAAAGTGAGTATTTTCTTTACATCTGGAGACCAATTAAACCATTTAAACCAGCAGTTCTCAACCTGTGGATCGCTACCTTTTGGGTGGGGGGTGATCGAAAGAACCCTTTCACAGGGTACATCAAATATTGTCTGAAAACACAGATATTTATTTCCATTTGGATTCATAGAAGTAGCAAAATTACAATTATGAAGTAGCAGTGAAATAATTTTAAAGTTGGGGGCTACCACACATGAGAAACTGTAATTAGGCTTGCAGCATTAGGAAGGTTGAGAACCACTTTAAATTTTAAAGGATTCTCATTAGCTTCCCTAAGAATTAGATTAGAACTTGGTCTGTGGTCCTTAGATATATATTTGTCTTGATCTGTGAAGATCTAGAGAAGAACAAAGATCTAGTTGATATAATACCCGAAAGCACAAAGTTCTTTGTTTGTTTAAGTTTTTACTTTGAGAATTATACACACATACACACACACACACACTGCATTCTGATATATTTTTGCCCTCTAATCTCAATCTCAAACCTATCAACCCCATTCCTCCCTTCCAGTCTCCTTTCTACATTCATGACTTAGTTTTATTTTCTGACCTATTTGTTTTAACCAGGACCATATGCTTGATGTCTGGATTGGAGCTATCCACTGCACACTGAACATCACCAATGGGTACAGGAGTCAAATATGTCAGTACATATGTCAGCAGTGAAGGGAAGGACTCTTTGATCTCCTTATCCACTCATGTCTGATTTTTGATATTGATCTTAATGTGCAAGTACAGTTCGGGCATCAAGAGCTGATAAGAGTTCATGACTATGATAGGTGTGTTTTACTCAGATGGCAACTCACAGCCCTTCTCTCAGTCTTCTGGGTCTTTCATTCTTCTTGCCCTCTCTTCCACAATGTTCTCTCAGTGGGGATAATATGCAAGCTGTAATTGGCTTGGGCATTGAGAAAGGAAGAAAATACATTGTAGAAAATATGAAGTTGGTGACATATAAGTTTGGCAAGGTTAGATTTTTATGATTTTAAGTATTTTTCTTATATTATTTAATCAATTTACTCTAGATCTCCAAATAATAGGTGCTCTCTTTGCCACAGTATATCATACTTATCTCTAAAACTATAGTGTATCTCCTTGTTTGATCTCTTGTCATTAACTAATACATTTAATACATAAACCACAGTCTCAGGTTATGAGCTCATGATTGAAATATAATTGTTGTAACATAACAGAGCAAAGTTTAGTAAATGGTAAAACTTAAAGACAATGTAAATTAGAAAGTTGCAGAAACTAGAAAATAAAAAAAAAATAACTAGGTTTTGTCCTCTGGTAACCTGAAGAGCTTATACATAAGAGAACAATATCTCATATAGAAAAACAAGGGAGAAACAGATGTCCTTAAATTCAACAAGTATTGTGGATAAGATAGATTCAATTAGATGACATTTAATAAAATTGGGGGTTTTCATAGATAGTAGATAAAATTGAGAGGTGAAAATGAGGGAGAAAGATGAACAAAGGGAACTTCTAGAAAGCCCAATATTATGAGTTACTGAAAGATAACTCAAAAATAGAATAAGAAAATAAATTATTTTAAAATTTAGTTATCATTAACTTAAGGAATAAAGAAAAGGGGGCCACAGAACAGTATTTTAAAACACAACAACAAAAAGCCCCAAATAATAAATACCTGGAAACATATAGTCAAAATTTCAAGATATCAGGAATCATTCTAGATTTTAATTAAAAATAGATTAACAGACAAAAACTGAGTTTTGTTGTGTAGGCCTCCAATCTCAACATGTGGCAGGAAAGGGCAGGGTGAATGCCATAGTTTTGAGATCATCCTTGTTTACGCTGTGAGTTCCATGAGAGCCTTCACTACAGAATGGCACTCTAAAATGAACAAGCAATAATCAGTCAAACAAACAAATAACCAAGGAGATTCAGGTGGCCTTAGTTATAATTCTGTTGCTATGGATAAAATATCTTGACAAAGAGGAAACATAGTCTCAGGTAGGTTTTGTCTGGAGTAGCTCCCAGGTTATTGGCCAACACTGGGAGGGAGTCAATGCAAACACTCCAAACGCCTGGTTGCTTCATATCCAACGTCAGAGCAGAGAGAATTAAATGCATACGTCCTTGTTTGCTGGCTTGTTCTCAGATCAATTTTTCTACTCCTTTAGAGTCCAGGAGTAGACCCTTTTCTAGAGATTATTGCCACCCATATTAGGCTGGGTCTTCCAACATCATTTTCACTTAATTAAAACAGTCCCCATAGTCATGCTCACATGCCATCACAATGTCAATAATCCTTCTTGGAGACTCTCTTCCCAGGTGTTTCTACTTGGGTTAATTTGATAATCAAAGCCATACCAGGGAAATAAAGAGGTTACAGAGAGTCTGAGAGAGCCAGACAAAAAACTAAAGTGATCCAAATCTACCAGGTTTCTCACAAGGACTATGTGTTATAAGGTAGACTTCAAAGATTGAATAATTCTTTTTGGCACACATTGAAGACATTGCCAAGCTATTCATCAAATTGATAAATACATTGTGAACAGCACAGAAGGAAATAATTTTAGACATAATAAGTTAACACTTCATGAATTCTCTTTTACATATTTTTGGGGAAGGGGTAGAGATTTATGAAGATTTCAATTAAGAAAATGAAATAGTAAAGCATTGAAGAGATAGGAGAAGATATACACTACAGGATGCACCCAGGATGTCAGAGACAACTTACAGAGCTTCGTGAAATACAGCTGACTGGTACAACAAAATGGCCTATCTAATGGCACCCATAGAATTTCTGATTCCAGGAAGAATCTGTTTACAATAGGACTGTAATTAAAACAAATTGTTCATGAAAAAAGTGTCATCAGAATATAAATAAGATTATACTATGGATTTTTGTCTGTCATGAATTTTTTTTTTTTGAGACAGGGTTTCTCTGTGTAGTTTTGGTGCCTGTCCTGGATCTTGCATCTGTAGACCAGGCTGGCCTCGAACTCACAGAGATCCACTTGGCTCTGCCTCTCGACTGCTGGGATTAAAGGCATGTGCCACCACCACCACCTGGCATGAATTATTTTTAAAACCATATTAACAATAATGAAGATTATCTGATTTACAAAATTCAGACAAAAAACATTAAATCAAAAATAATTAAAGGATAAAATTTTTTAGAATGTTTTCCAAGAATTCATTCCCCTTTCCCTTGTGGGAACTGCTTACATTCACAGTGAGTCTGCATGCCTCCATTGTTATCACATTTACCTTTGAATTCAGTAGATGATTTAATAAAATCAATATTTAAATAAGTTTTTAATCTAAAAATCCAGTCTTTGTGGCATTTGTTATCACTATTCCTGTCCTAAAACTGAGAAATCCTAGATTTTTCAGATGTGAGTGGAAAACTTCAAGAACGATAAGACAATGAAATAAACCTCCTTAATTCCTTTGAGAAATATTGCCACTTGATTATCTTAACTATTTTGTTCAAATTTATTTAATATAACTAATATTATAACTTTTAAATTCTCAAAATTAATTCACCAAAGGTGGAATTAACCTAAAATCAGTAGCCACTATTTTAAACCAGAGAATTGGAAACAAAAGTCACATAAATACATATTCATAGGAGTATTCCATACACATGCAAATTATTGGAAGCTTGAAAAATGTTTAGCCCTAATGGACTAATTATTTAAATGTGGTACATACATATGCTTAGTACTATGTCACAATTATGAATATGTTTTTAAATATTTTTAAATATAAGCGAAATTTCATGAATACATAAGTAGAAAAAGTAGAACACAAAAGTCTAAATACAAATGTGAAAACAATTAAAATGAGTACGTCTCAGGAATATATACTTAATACAACAATGGAATGAGTGCTCTATCTATTTATCACCTGGATAATGTTAGCACTGACCTCATTCATGATAAGAAAAAGCATGTAGTGTGCTATAAGAGAAAAAAATCAGATGACATCCTTGAAAACATCACAATTCCTGGTAAGAATGGACCATGTGTATATTGGCCACAAGTATATGATATAATATTACATGTAACAGAGTTATAGCATCTGTCAATCATTCAGAATATTGAAGTAAAAGAATAAAAATTAAATCTTCAAACCTACAGGGAAATACATAGAAAATAAGTGAAATAATAAAGAGATAGCAAGCTGAGAAACATAAATCAATAATGTTTAACCTGCAAAGACAAGGTGAGAGTAGAGTCTTGCTAAGGAACTTACTAACTTCACTGACACAGAGCAAGCTGGTCATCATGGTCAAGCAGGTAAGAAACAAACAAATCTGAGAAACACAAAGAAAACATTTCTCCTCTAGAGTCTCTTGAAGAACCTCACTCATTTGGCCAACCATGGATCTCCAATCCAAAGAGCATCCTCTCTGAAGGGAGAAATCAAGAAATTGATCTAAATGTTTCTCAGAAAAAGCCCTCACATTATCAAGACTGTGTAGGATGAGGTGGACTCATCCACCTCAGAGTTACTCTGGCACCAAGCTCCCATCAATTACACATCTACACACTTGAATACAATGCGTAGTTCCATACGGTGATGAGCCCACCACAGGCAGTGTGGAAACACACCTCATTTCCAGGGTAGACTCAGATATTTGTATCGTAGTCATAATACACAATAGACACAATGCCGTTTTCCTTCCTGACAAGCTTCAAGAAAATTATTTTGAAGCTTAACTCACTAGAAATATAGAAAGAATTTGGGTAATCATTATGTAAATGGTTTTTACAAATAGAAATGTCCATGTCAAAGATGACATGCTTCTTAAATTTCTATACAATGCAAATTGTTTTTTTTTTTTTAAAGTGAGTTTTAAGAAGTTGCTGTGGCAATATGTGAGGAAAATAGGGGAGTGTCTGTAGGCTTATTTGACTGACACAAAGTTATAAGTATGAAGTAGTTTAGTTATCCACTATAATATTTTTATAACACATATTTTTCATAAAATAACATTGCCACAGGAAAAAAAATTGGTCTTTCCTCAGACGTTATGTTTTATTTTCCAGAAAAGTCAAGTTTGCTTATGCTCAAGAGAGTAAGGTAAAAAGCAATACATCAAATCTCTAGACATTGTCACAAAATGCAAAGAAATCTTTTGAAGAAAAGGATTTTTTTCCCCCATTAAGAATTTCACACCTTCAGACACTTGATTTTCAAAAGATTCCATTATTGTTTCAAAGTTTACCAAGCAATAGTTAATTCACTGCACATAGATACATTTCTGTATTTCTTTATGGTATAAAATTCTGATAAATTTTGTGTAATTTTATTCATTGTCCCTAAGTACTACTCCACTTTTATATAGAGATGTCTTTACATGTATTACTAATGCATAAATATTGACAAACATCTGAACCCCAAAATGTTTAGTAGGTTTTGAAAGATTTTAAAATATTTGTGATATTGAATAATATCTCATTTCTCACCCAGTTTTGAATAAAGTAGTCATATTACACTAGTGAATCAATATCAAGCACAATTACAACTCCCATATCCAGAGGATATGTACATCTCTTCAATACAAATAAATGAGAAGTAATTATATATAATAATAATATATAATGTGACTCAGCATCACTTAGCATCTACTTTCCTGGTCTGTAGAACTTTTTTCAGTAGCTATCAAGTAACATACTTGCAAATGTCAAGCTCCCAGATACCTCTATATCCTTGATGAGATACTGTTTCCTCAATGAGATTCAACACTCCAGGCTTGACCCTAAGTGGCCGTTAGAAATCCCAATGCACTTTTCAAGAAACTAAAATGTTTGTCTCAAGGTCTTGGCTTTCTTCCAACTAACTAATTTCCCTCAGCCTGCCTGTTTAACTGTGGATTGTTTTAATGTGAGAATGTACTTCCTTGTTTGGTATTGTCTCCGGATCTTGCTTTGTAATGCCCTTTTCTCGTAGATTTTCACAGGGATTCTCATGACTGGTCATTTCTTTAAAAAAAAAAATGAGGATGATGGCCGGTGTAGCATCTGCCTAAGATAAATAATGTGTGTCTTGAAATGGAATTCATACTAGGGGAAAAAAAGACCCTGAAAATGCAGTGTGGCTAGCAGAGGCACTTGGAAGACGCAGGAAATCCCTACCAGTTGGGGCTTCACTAGGAGGGTGTACTTACTGATGGTGCCTTGAAGGACATAGGCAATTGGAATACCTTTAGTGAACTTCTCTTTGGTGTGATTAAAACACTGGGTTATTCCTTCACTGTGGCAAATGGCAAATATATACATCAAGATCGAATGTTTTCACCTCCTACTTTCTAGTAAGAAATTAGGATAAATACCAAAACATCAGCTTTGCCTTCTGACCCTGGCACAGAGAAGGTTACCTCCCTAAAGCCTGTCCCTTTCATTTGTTGACAATAACTGGTAATTCGTATTTGCTAGACGTCTATGTGAAACCGAAGATTTTATACCACCGTATTTCTTGCAGCTACATCCTGGTTGATGTGATATTGTCAAGAAGGAAGTGGTGCCATGGCTTGATATTGTCTTCAAAGGCTATGGAGCCCATTCTCTACTCCTTCTTCCTCAAGGACCCATGATGGAAAAGCACTTTCAACTGCTCATAATAGAGCAAGATTCAAGAGGATAGGGAGCCACAAGATGGACGAACTTAAGCAGTGAACCCATGGAAGCCATACTAGCTGTGAGTTGTCCTTGTTGTTTCTATTGAGTATGGTGAGTTCAGAAGTTCAGCTTTGTGGAATCATTTTTCTCCTTCTACTGTGTTCATTTTTTTTTTTTTAAGAATTGTAACTAGCTGCTTTTCTTTGCCAAAACTATTTTTTATTTAAAAAATTATTCATTTTATCTACCAACCACAGATCTACCTCTCATCTCCCTTCCTGCTCCCTACCAGCAACCTTCCTGAGGACCCACCCGCCATCCCCTCCTCCAAAAGTGTAAGGCCTTCAGTGGGAAGTCAGCAAAGCCTGGTACATTCAGTTGAGGCAGGACCAAGCCGCTCCTCCCTATATCAAGAGTGAACAAGGTGTTCCACCATAGGTAATGGGATCCAGAAAAACAGCTCATGCACCAGGGATAGATCCTGATCCCACTGCCAGGAGCCCCTTAAACAGTCCAAGCTATATAACTGTCTCTTGTATATAGAGGGCCTAGTCTGGTCTCATGCAGGTTCCACAACTGTTGGTCTAAAGTTCATGAATTCCTATGAGCTTGGTTCAGTTGTCTCTGTAGATTTCTCCATCATAAACTTGACACGCATCCTCCCCCCATATAATCCCTCTTCCTTCTCTTCGACTGGACTCCTGGAGCTCAGACTGGTGCTTGCCTGTGGATCTCTGCATCTGCTTCCATCAGTTACTGGATGAAGGCTCTATGATGACAGTTAGGGTATTCACCGGTCTGTATACCAGGGTAGGCACCCTCTTCACTATTGCTAGTAGTCTAATCTGGGGTGTTCCCTGTGGATTCCTGGGAATTTCCCTAGCACCAGGTTTCTCTCTTAACCCATTATGTCTCCCTCTATCAAAATATCTTTTTCATTGCTCTCACACTCCATCCCTCCACCAGCTCAATCATCCAGTTCCCTCATGTTCTCATCCCCCAGGCCTCCCCTCTATTGCCCCCCCCATTCCCAGTTTACTTATGGAGATCACCTCTGTTTCCCCTTCCCAGCATGATCCATACATGCCTCTGAGGGTTCTCCTGGTTTCCTATCTTCTCTGGAGCTATGGGTTGCAGTCTTATTATCCTTTGTTTTACATCTAGTATTCACTTATTAGTGAGTACATACCATATTTGTCTTCCTGAGTCTGAGTTACCTCACTCAGGATATTTTGTAATTCCATGCATTATCTTGCAAATTTCATGATGTTACTACTTTTTATAGTTAAGTAATAATCCATTTTGTATATGTACCACATTTTCTTTATCCATTTTTCAGTTTAGGGGCATGTGGGTTGTTTCTAGGTTCTGGCTATTATTATTGCAGAAGCTTCTCAGTTTCAGGAGGTCCCATTTATTATTTGTTTTTCTCAGTGTTTGTGCTACTGGTGTTATATATAGGAAGTGGTCTCCTGTGCCAATGCAATCTAGGCTACTTCCCACTCTCTTATCTATCAGGTTCAGTGTAGCTGGATTTATGTTGAGGTCTTTGATCCACTTAGACTTGAGTTCTGTGCATGGTGGTAGATATGGATCTATTTGCAATCATTTACATGTTGACATACAGTTATGACAGCACCATTTGTTAAAGATGCTTTTTTTCCCCATTGTACAGTTTTGGCTTCTTTGTTAAAAATCTTGTGTTCATAGGTGTGTGGATTAATGTCAGGGTCTTGAATTTTATTCCAGCGGTTCACATGTCAGTTTTTATGCCAGTACCAAGCTATTTATTTATTTATTTATTTATTTACTTACTTACTTACTTATTTACTTATTTATTTATTTATTTATTTTTATTACTACAGTAGAGCTTGAAGTCAGAGATGGTGATGCCTCCAGAAATCACTTTATTGTAAAGGATGTTTTAGCTTTCCTAGTTTTTTTTTTTTCCATATGTAGTTGAGTATTGTTCTTTTGAGGTCTATGAAGAACTGTGTTGGATTCTGAAGGAGATTGTATTGAATGTGTAGATTGCTTTTAGCAAGACTGCCATTTTTATTATGTTGTTTCTATGTATCCATGGACATAGGAGATTTTTCCATTTTCTGATATCTTCTTCAATTTATTTTTAGAGACTTAAAGTTCTTGTTATACAGTTCTTTCATTTGCTTGGTTAGAGTTACCCCAAAGGTATTTTATATTATTTGTGGCTATTGTAAAGGGTGATGTTTCTCTGATTTCTTTCTCGGCCCATTTATCATTTGTACATAGGGTTGCTACTGATTTTCTTTTAGTTAATCTTGTATCCTAGCACATTACTGAAGGTACTTATCACTTGTAGGACTTCTCTGGTAGAATTTTGGGGCTGGCTTATTTATACTAACATATCGTATGCAAATAACAAAAGTTTGACTTCTTCCTTTCCTATTTGTATACCCTTGATCTCCTTTTGTTTTCTTATTGCTCTAGCTAGAACTTTTGAGTACTATATTGAATAGATATGGGGAGAGTGAACAGCCTTGTCTTGTTCCTTTTTTGTAGTAGAATCACTTTTAGTTTTTCTCCATTTAATTTGATGTTAGCTGTCAGTTTCCTGTAAATTGTCTTTATTATGTTTAGGTATGTTCCTTGTATTCCTGATCTAAGACCTTTATCATGAAGGGGTGTTGAGGTTTGTCAAAGACTTTTTCAGCATCTAATGAGATGATTATGTGTTATTTTTTTCTTTCAGTTTGTTTATATGATGGATTACATTTGCAGATTTTCATATTTTAAACCACCCTTGCATCTCTTGGATGAAACTAACTTGTTCATGGTGGATGATTTCTTTTTTATGTGTTCTTGGATTCGGTTTGCCAATACTTTATTGAGTATTTTTTGCATCAATGTTCATGAGGGAGATCGGTCAATAATTCTCTTTCTTTGTTGCATCTTTGTGTGGTTTGGGTTTCAGGGTAACTGTAGCCTCACAGAAAGAGTTTGTCTTTGCTAAATTTTTATTATTCTATCCTACTGGAAATTGACACCATCATAAGTTTCCACTATGTTTAGAGACGCAAGTGCTATAGTATAACCCCTCTATAAGCTGTGAATATGTTTTATTACCATTGGTTAATAAAAGAGCTGTGTTGGCCTATAGCAAGGCAGGAGAGGGTCAGGTGGGAAATCCAAGCAGAGATACAAGGAGAAAACAGATTAAGGGGCAGATGTCAGCCAGACGCCTGGTGAGCAAATATGTTAGATCACAGGTAAAACCACAAGACACGCGATAAAACATAGATTAATAGAAGTGGGTTAATTTAAGTTGGAAGAGCTAGTTAGTAATAAGCACAAGTAATAGGCCAAACAGTTTGTAATTAATATCAAGCCTCTAAGTGATTGTTTCACAAGTGGCTGCAGGAGGGGTGGGACAGGAAAAGCCTCTGTTTACATGCAAGTTAATCTGTTTAGTGTTTATGTGCATCTTTCAAAGTTAAGCCATTTGACTAGTCCATTAGAGGAAATTGTTATTATAAACAAATTTGTTCATAAAAAATAGTTTAGGGGGCCTAAGATCTCTTACATTTACATAGTATCTGAGATACTGACTCAAGAAATTGCCTGTGGTGCATCTAACAGTATATGACAGCAATGACTAAGGAGGAAATGCTTATCAGAAAGATGTATGCAAGCATCTGTGACTAACTGGAGATGACGTTTCTTATCTCAGCCAAAAGTTGCTTCACATGTCTGGACTCCTTTCAGGAATGTAGACATAAGGTTTACTCCTCTATTCTTTTTTTCCATAGGAGTATCTATAAACCTCTGTAATTATTTCAACAATATTTTGAAATGTCAGGAGACACTGTACCACGTACTTCTGTGGCTTATCAGTGAACTTGTAGTGCATTTCACACATAATAAACAGGGTCAAACTATCATCTGATGATACAGTGAGATGCCCTGTTGTCAGGAGTAAAGTTAGATACCTTGAAGACAGAGTGGAGGGCTGTCTTCAGGTTACAGTATTCATGTACCAGCTAAATTCTTGGATGGGTTTAGAATTCTTTGAATTTGCTAGTCAGATAAACCTGAGGGTGAGTACAGAAGAGTATTCCAGTGAGTGAAAAGAACACTTTTCTCTGAGTAATGGAAAGTCTTTTTTCTAGTTTCCATATACTTTAAAGTGAATAGATAATAAAGAATATAGTTCATTTAATATAGAATAAGTAAAGAGTTAAAATTTTTCAAACGAAGAGTTCAATTGTTAGTTCTTAGAATAAATAGAGACTTGAATGAACATGTCTATCAACCTGAATGTTGAATGTTTAACAATTCAAGAAACAAGAACAATGAAAGCATTTTAAGAAATTTCTTCTGAAGGACTGTAAGGAAGGCATACTGTGTGAAGGAAGTTGTCACATTCAGTTCTTTTGAAAGTATGTGGGGGGAAAAGGAAAAAGAAGAACCAGAGTAGAGTTCTTTATTTACCATTTTTGTATGTACCCATCCAATGTCTACCCCCAAATTAATGTCATAATTCTGAATTGATAAAAGAAATAGTTTAAATGATATTTTCCTCATTGTTGTTGTTTGAAATATGGAAAATATTTATAGAACAATATTCTTAGTTTTCTGATAGTTTAATATAATTAATATTTCTATCACAAGATAAAATATCACAAGATAAAATTCAAATAATATGATTTTAATCTCACCTAAAAACTTTGTTATTATTCATGTGTCACCCTGAATAGATGCATGGTTATTTAGATAAAGTCACTTCTATTATTTATTCATTGTTATTCATCAATTCAGAATTCAGCAACAATTTATTATTATGCACAGTGTGATAGGCCAGGTATTAAAAATATAAAAAATGAAGTGATAAGATTTCCTATCATAAGGAAAATATTATCCAGATAATTTATCACTGGAAAGACACATTCTTTAGTAGCAATATATATAAAGTGCAGTGGAAGAATGAAAAGGTACTGGGATCTGCCAATGGGATTTAGGAAAAGATTTATTCTCAGACTTAAACAATAAGCACAGCCCTAGAAGAAAGTATTAGCATCTACAGAAAACAGAGAGGTTAAAGGGAGCTATAGGTAGTGATCATTAAGAGTTCTGTGGCTGTGGAGAGCACAAGGCAGGAATGGAGATAAGATAAGCCAGTAGATTTTCATAATGGTTTCCATTGCTTCCTTGGGTATCATATGGGGGTAGGAACTCCTTGAAAGTTGAGTTCAAGGTATCATTTAAAATACATATTTCCTTAATGTCTACATTATCAATAATACATACAATACTTCAACCTAGATTCCTTTTATTTCTTATGTAGCTCTTACTAAACATCCCCAAGTGTAATGTAAAGAAATTCATAAAAGAATTCTTCACTGTCTTCAAATCAGTGTGAAGAAACTGTGGAGTCTTAAATACTTTTCTCTGATTCAAAATATTTCCTCTGTGATATCATTGTGACACCAACGGTAATACAATTCTCTTTGAAGGCTTTATCAAAAGCTTATTAAATAAAATTATTTAATTGTTTAAGAATATCACTGGTCATGATGGGAATCTACCAGGCAGTTTATAGTTACTCAGTGGTTCCATTCATAGGGAAGTGGAAGATGGAGATATAATAATGCAAAACTTATATACAACAGAAACTGCAACACAATGGCAACATGAGTGATGATTATTACAGCTATGGTCACCTTCATACACAATTGTAAATTAGTCTCTACTACCTCTTGTTCCAATTCATATCTGGAGTACTCTCACCAAGCCTGTGTACTTGACCTCAGTCAGCTAGAAGGTTCATATTGCTCTCTACCTATCAATAACCCTCCACTGTAGCATTTTACAAGTCCTCGTTTTTTTTTTAAAAGCTCTGCTTTATTCATTTGTTTTATCCTCACTTTCAAATTTAAAACAATCCTAACTCTCAGTCCTTCTTACCTATTTGACTTAGAAAAAACAAAACAAACAAACAAACAAAAACAAAAAACATCCAGCAACCAAGTCCCCATATGGGAGTATTAATGTGATACTAATGTGCCTCAATTCTTCACTGCCTTCACTCATGCATACTTAGTACAGTTCCTGCAATTATTTTAAGTGGTGTCTGTGGCCAAATGGAAAGCCAGGATAGGAGATAATTCAGGAAAACAGTATTTTATAACCCTTTCAAATTGTATTATGTAGACCTTTGCCTGCTTCATTTAACCTGATCTTCTGGCAACCAAATTATCTTCCTTTAAATTAAAAATAAAATATATGATACTAATTTGGTTTTTTTTTTCTGGAAAAAGTAAAAATCATACATTAAACAACTGTTCTAAGTAATATTTTCACAAAAAAATCAGAGTTGTGATTTTTAGAATATGTGTGTGTGTGTGTGTGTGTGTGTGTATTCCTGATAGAAAAATAATATTTGACAATGATTGTTTGCTGAGTAAAATATCCAAGAAGGAAAAAAATGAAAATATACATCATATTCACTCTAAGATACAGTTATGCATTATTTACTTTATCTCCAGTGTTTTCTTTCTTTTGTGTGTGGGTGATATACAGATATTTATACATTTATATGTTTGTGTGTACATGTTTTTATGTGAACGTGCAGTGCACATATGAATGCATGTGTGCTCATATGCATATGGAGGCCAGAGGACTATATCAGGGGCTTCTTAAGCCATTATATATGTTATATTTTGAGACAGGGTCTTTCATGAATCTTACTGATTCAGTTAAATGGGCTCTCCAGCCAGATCCATGAATCCTCCTTCTTATTACTCTTCTAACCCCAGTCCACTGCTCAACCTCTGCTCTGGAGGTAACTAGCATGCCTGGCTCTTAAGTGAATGTTGGATATCTAAATTTGGTTCTTATGTTCGTTCATCAAACAATCACCCTGGCCCTCTTGTTCTTTTATGTATAATGATTCCTGATAAATAGGACAAAATGTCATTTTTAACCAATAGTTGAAGCAGCATCAAATAATTCAAAATGCTAAATAATGAACTACAATACTGAGTTTCCTTCATGCCATGTTCTTGTGTTTATATTTTTAAATAGCCCTACACCCTACTCCAGGACACAGTCCATGTTTTCTGTCTGTCCAGCCATGTGCTAACGCTGTTTACAGAATGATGATAACTACATCATGAATACCCAATTCAAACAGCTGAAAAATCACAAAGAGACCAAATCATCGCAAGATTCCAAAGCACATGAAATTTTTCCTGTAAGGTAGAAAATAGAAAAGCTATTATTTGATATCCTAAATAACCATGTTAAAAAAAAAATAAAGTACGTTTTAAAGTTTTGAATTTACTGAATAGTTTAAATACAATTAATATGTCAATCTATTATCCTCATAATTATACATAGTTAAGTGTAATAAACATACACTTTTTTAAAGCTTTTATGAGACTGTACAATTGAGAACAAACACTTAGGAGTCCTTATTATTTCCTTAATCAAGCAACTCTGAACAGACTCAATGAAAAAGTAAAAGATGATATTATATAAATAGCAAACTGAATCCAATCTTTCATTATTATCTTTCTGTCTTTTCCGGCCTCAGTAACTTAGCAACAAAAAACTGAATTTGGGTTTTTTGTTTTTTGTTTTTTTTCAAGTGCTGTTACAAATTTTTCTATTTAACAAAACATGTTTTATCCTCAACCGATGATGCGCTGTTTGGAGCATTTAGCTCTTCATTCAACTGTAGTAAATCCCATAGTGTGCTGTGTGCTTTGAAGGGTCTCAAAACAACAGTGGGTCCAGCTCTGATTGGCAGGAGGTTTGAGTCTAGTGGGCAAAGATAAAAACCAATGATAAATTATGAATAACATTTACCGAGGATTCTAAATGCCCAGACTGAAAAATTATATATTTGTCATAATACACTCACAGTATTATAGAACTACTTAATTCATATGAAAACATCCTATTTACTTAATGTTCTGTCTTACAGAATTATCCCTTAAATCTTTTTAGATGAGAACTCCCAAGTCAAATTGAAATTATAGATATTTAAACATCTGCATCTAACTTTTCTACCAGCCTCTCCCAGAATGCACAGAAATCAGTTCATGATGACCTTTTCAGCTGACATACAAAACAAGAAAATGCACTAAAATATGATCAACATAATGATATCTGACTATAACATTTCAATATTTTTTCACAGTATTTTTAAATGAAGTGGTGTGATATAGGATAAACATATCAAAATGCACAATATCCTCCCACGCCTTTGCTCTACTCACGTGAATGATTGAAAACCTGGTGTAAACCAAGCAATGGATGGTAGAATAAGAACATTCCATGAACAAATACCTACATGGTTAGTGCTCTCATGAATCTACTATCTGTAACAGATGTTCAAAAGTCTTCCTGAAAAACGAGTTGGGGACTATGGAAAAGAAATGGTTTTTACCACTGAACCCTTGTTTTTTGTTTTCTTTCTTAGGCTTTATCATCTTATTTGTGTCTCATCTTCTTACATAGTGTACTTATTGTTTATTGTCTACCTGTCTTTGCTAAAATGTAAACTCAATAGGGGCATAATTTCTGTCTATCCTCCTCCTTAGAACCTCTTAGGTGCTTCAAACATTGTCTGCCATTCAGTAAATATTTGTTGAATAATCAGATAATCATGGCCCTACTTACGTCAATACTATGCAGATGAAGAACTGAATGTTAGAATTTAGCAAATTTATCCAGCATTACCCTGAGAGCTAAAAAAAGCCAGTAAAGAATAAAGTTGATCAATTTTACCACAAAATACAAATAATGTTATGCTTGTGCTTTACACACCTTGCATCATTCATCAATAACCTAGTGATATATTTTACTTAAGGCAATACTAATGATTTAAGGAATAAATTAGATTTCTAGGCCCAGCGATTCGTTTAGAGCGATTTTTTTTGAATGGCTTTTGAAACCTTTGTGAGTTCATATTGTTAATGCATCAAAGATAGGTATTAACTCAGTGTGTGGTGTACCACACAAACACATGGATCCTAGGGAACAAAACACATAGGAATGTATAATGTAAAATTTCTTATGGGAAGAATGCCAAGGCATTAGTTCATTTTACCATGGTTAGATTTGGGTTATAAAACAATTTCATTTGTTTGAATCCCACATAATCTTCCTTATAGAAAATTAAAACAAAATAAACGTGCTTGTTCATGTTAAGTGTACCCCGCATGTACATTTCCCCCCAGATCTCATTCATTAATTTATTTGTTCATATGGTAATTCATAATTTATATCATATTGATATATGCTCTATAAATTTGAGTTTGCTACTTGTTTTAATTACTGTGGGGAAAAGATTACTATGATTTGCAAGACACAATGAGGTTATTTTGTGGTCATTTGCTGTGTTTTATATATGCTCCCACTGATTTTCACTGTTATTGGCAATCAGCACCCTGCTTATGTTTTTATTTAATATTTGACACTGGAAGCTAAATTATCTTTTTTAGTTTATCTTAATTAAAGTGTAAATGGTATATTTTTATCTGTTGGACAAAACATTTTTTTCACCCAGCTTATATGGATTTTTAAATATTTTTTTAAATTTTTCAGTATTTTAATTTAATTACATTATTTCTTCCCTTTCCTGATCTCATTCCAGTTATTCCCATATATATGCCCTCCTTGGTCTCTCTCTCTCTCAAATTTATGGCTTCTTTTCCTGTAATTGTTTATTTATATATGTATGTGTGTGTTGTTTCATATATATGTGTATATATATGTATGCATATGAAATATATATTTCTAAATATACATATAAAATCTTAATAGTCCATATAATATTATTCATATGCATATTATCAGGGATGACCATTTGGTATTGGGTAACCAATTGGTGAGCTCTTCCTTGAGAAAGACTATTTATCTTGCTCTCAGAATTACTCAGTTTTTTATAATCATTTGGCTAGTGTTGGGGCCTTGTGGATTTTTTCAGCATGGTGTAGATACAATGCTTTTTCGTTTTGTGTGTTTTGTTTCGTTTTTAAAGAAAACTTGGCGAGAACCTCATCTAGCTGTATCCATTGGAACTGGGCTTTACAACTCTCAATGGATGTGTCTACAAAGGTTTTAAGAGCCAGAGGATCAGAGAGTTTGCAGTGAGATTGTGTTTCCTAGCAACACCAGAAGCTGTGTGGGTGAAGTCTCATCAACATGACTGCACAATTGTAGTTGGAAAAGGATGACATCAATGAATATGCCAAAATGGTTAGGGAAAACCCACAATGCCTCAACCCTACACAACAACTACAGATAACAGTAAAGCTGGAGGCCAGAGAGGTGGCTTTCCCCAGAGTAGAGCATACCAATTAGTTGTCCACTGTTAAATGGTCAGGCATAATAGCATATATACAAATAATATTATATGCATTCAACAGGTATTATTTTTGAATGTATATATGTATATACATAAACATATGCATGTATAATGAATGATGAAAAACAGGCCATGAATTTGAAAGAGAACAGAATTTAGAGGAAGGAAAGAGAAGGGAGAAATTCAATCAAAATAAATAAATGATAAATAAATAACCCTCACTTAATAAAATGTCACCATCACATAGATTGCTCAATTTTGTAAAATTTAAAAATAAATTCAACCCATCTATACCTACTCAATAAACCTAGGCTTTACAAATGTTTTCCTCTGCATAAAATATTCATAGATTTTTAAATCACATTGTTTTCATTGTATAATTGAAAAAGTGATGGTGTTTGATCTTTGCAAGCTTTGTACTGGGCACAGTGGTAGAGACCTGCAACCCTAGCCATCCAGGGGGTGAGGCAGGAGGATTACAAACTTAGGCACATCCCTATTACATAAAAAGTTACAGACAAACCTGGGCTTATGAAACCGTGTTCTGTCTCAAACAAAACAAAACAAAACAAGAACTAAAAATGACGAATTTGTAGTAGAGAATATTGTAGAGAACCTAAATTTCATGAGTTTTTACATCTCTAGCCCCACAAACACACCAAGAAATGTAAGTTGATGGCTATTAAAATAATACTTTTGTGATTATTTTATACTCATTCTAAAGTAGAGGAAGCAGAGCTATAGAAAATAGTAGGCTTCTGCAGAGACATGGGAAGTTCATATTTTTAACATGTGGTATATACATTAATTTTTTTTCATAATTTCTTATCAATTCCACTATGCCAGGAAATAGGTGAATTAGAGACTGGAAAAACTTACATAATGTGAACAATACTAATGTAACTGAGATAGAAATTCAGTGGCTCTGTATTAGTGGATGGATGCGTCTGTCTTTTTGGACAGGGCATCATCAATATTTGGTAAGTTTCTCTTTTTCATTTAATTCAAACTTTGCAATTATTAATTTTCTTATTCAGTAGTATCTATACAATTATGTGATCATTACATTTCACTGGAACAAAAGAAAAGCCGCAGAGTTCCCAAATAAGGACAGTAAGCGTTTACGTTTCATAACGAGAGAAACAATGTCTCTGCTACTACTATGAAATATTCTTCCTGCACACCTGGAAGCCTCCATACAGGCTGTGCACCCTCCAGGGACAACAATCCAATCTGTGCGTGGGCCCTAACATTCTGGGGTCATCATAACCCTGCCCAGAAGGATGCAACACACAAGAAGAGTAATCAGGAAAGCAAGACACATTACTCACTCAAGAGGTTTCACTTTTTATACTTAAAAAAATGGACTGTTCCAAAAAGTAAAACTCAGACAGAAACTCACAACTAAATAGTGGATTCCATGAAGTAGCCAAGAGCTGTACAAAAGCCTACGTTTAACAACCAGAAGAGGAAGTCAGACATGCTAGCCTAACTTTTCTTTACCTGGAGTCACACCTCCTCTTTGCCAATCTTATTCATGTGCTTCCCCACCTTCTCAAGTCAATCCTCACCTCCTCCTACCTGCCAATCACCCTCCACCACCACAAGCTGTTCTCTTTTCAGGCAGTGTCCTTGCTAAAGAGTCCTGATAGGATGCACTTCCACTGAAGCCCTAACTCCAAGACACTCAACAATGCTCTTCTTGATAACTGCTGCCTCTCTCTTCACAGTGAGGCACTCAGACACAAATTAGATTAATACTAATTTTGGCTCATGAAACATTCTCACCTGGGGTTGTGCATGTGCTCCATTTTCCTTCAGTGATAGCTATTTTTAAGTAATGAAGTAATTACCAATCAGTACAGAATGTACAAAATGATAGAGTCTTGGTTAACTAAATATATAACTTCGACTAGCCCAGTCCCTGTTTTCTTCACTTGAATCCTATGGTTGACATTGCCTTATTTTCAAGTGTATGTAGTTCCATTATATCTATGTTTATCTATAAAAATAATATGTACATATACATATCCATATGCATATAGGCTTATACATTATTTTACCTTTTAAGTATTATATAAGACTTAGGCTTCATGCAATCTTTTAGCTATCACACTATTTATGACTGAAGGAGCTCCTTATGGATTATTTCTCCCTTGTTCACTCACTGAAGTTACCCCGTGAGCATCGTATCCTATTATATTATTTATTTATCTATTAATGACTTGCTGTATTGTATTTTTTCATTTGACATATTGATAGTGGATATCATTTTCTTGCTAGTTTGTTTTCTGTCACTGGTGGAACATTGATTTGGACAGAAACTTGTGTAGCCCAGCATGTTCTGAAACTTGCTCTGCAGTTGAGGAGGACCTTGAACTTCTGATACTCATGCTCTACTTCCCTCGTGCTGGCATTGCAGGGATTCACTGCCATGCTCTGTTTTGTGTTCTGCCATGGATGATAACAGGGGTTTTTTGTATGCTAGGTAAAGTTCTACCAGCTGAACTGTGTTTCCAGGATCCAGAACGGTCTTTTAGAAGGACAAGGATGTTTTATCTCTTACTCATCACAATATCTCAAGACAAAACTACACATTATATATTATGTAAACATTATATAAAAAAGTGAAGGAATTATTCATTCCAAACAAAGAAACTCCTTGTATTTCTCTAATATATCAAATTAGTTCTTATCTCTTTGTTGTATATTCTTCAACAGCTGTGATGCTTTTGCTTTGTGAATTTTTTTAGGCACTCTCAAACACGCATGCTTCTATTTTCCTGCTGCTGCTCTTGCACTTTCATGGTGGAGAAAATATCACTACAATGAATGCACTTTAATGAAAATTTTAAATGAGAAGAAATACACATAAGACATTCCATGTACTAAATAATCAGTAAATAGTGACAAGTATTACTACTGTCATAACAGCTTCTAGTTTCACTGGCAGGAACAGAGCCACCATGTATGTGAGTACAGTTTTCACCCATGAACCCTCAGCTCAGCTATTATTTCTTAGCAAAACTCACAGAAGTTTTTTCCCATACTGCCTATCAAAAGCCATAACCTAATACTAGTACATAGCTATAAACATGTCCGACGATTCATTCTCATCTTCTCCCTTAACCCCCAACCAGACACTAAGACCTTGCTTAGAATGTTCAACTCTAAATGGGATGTCTCCATCAAAACCCTCCCATCAGAGCTCAGGGAACTCTGCAGAAGAGCAGGCAGAAGAGTGTAAGAGCCAGAGGAGACTGGAGGACACCTAGAGAACAAGCCCTCTAAATCAGCTGAGCAGAGCTCATATGATTCACAGAGCCTGAGGCAGCCTGGTGCAGCCTTGAGGCACAGGGCCTGCCCAGGTCTGCACCAGGTCCTCTGCCAATACACTATGGCTTGCAGTTTAGTGTGTTTGTGAGATGCCTGGGTGTGAATGAGTGGGTCTCTGACTCTTCTGCCTTGGCTTGGACTCCTGTTTCTGTTGGTTTGCCTTGTTCAACATTGATGTGATAGATTTTTATTATCTCATGGCATTTTATTTTGTTGTTATTTCTTAGAAACCTGTTCTTTTTTAATGAGAAACAGAAAGGGAGTAGATCTAGATGGGACGAGAAGTGGGGAGGAACAAGTGGGAATAAAGGAAAAACAAAACTGTAATCAGGATAGAAAACAATCAATTTTTCAATAAAGGGAGGGCAATCCCAATATAATGCAAAGATGAAAAAAAGAATATATTTCCAATTGATTGTACAGTTGCTTGTAAATATTAATATGAATTAACATTGAATATTTTGAAAAGTGATAAAGACGAGACCTCACTAAACTACTTTTCTATGAAAACATGTATTTCATATTCATGTATAAAAATCATTGCAACAAAAATGTTTTAATATTTAAGAGCATTATATGAAAATACAATGAAATTCAGTTACTAGGAATATTCACACATAAAGTTAAATGAGGTTTCTATTACATCATGATCCCTAAAGGACATTTTTATTCATGATTTACCATAAGTTAATCAGGTAGGAAAATGGTGTTGAACATGGACTGCAAAGTGAGTATGTTGATATAGTCAAAAAGGACAGGAGAATCTAAGAAAGGTGTACAGCTACTGATGAAACATACATAAAAATAGAATGAAATACATTTTAAAAGAGGTTGGGAAATAAATGTTTTACAAAGATTCTCAGAATTTCATGCTAAACAGGATATGAGTTAGGGAGTAGTTTACCAATTAGCAATCAAAATTTACCAATTATGAGGAAGTGACCCAAAACTAAAAATAAGGATACTTTATTTGAACTAATTTTAATGTTTCAATAATTAATATTGCAAAATCCAGTTTAGTTTCAATAGTTTCAATAGTTAGGAATTAAGTGGCAGATAGGAGTATGGTATTTATGATACAGTGACAATAAAAAGGATCTGCCAGGTAGGCAACAATATCCCTTGGGTCTACGTCAAAAAGTTCAGTCTAATATCAAAAGAGATTGTTTCAGCCTAGGAGGATCACAGTATATTTGCTCTTCTCCGGGTTTTCTCTATCAGTTGGGAAATGCTAGGTGTTTTTCAGAGCCTTGTTAAAATATTTAGGTATCAGGATGCAGCCCAGTCCTAGTGAGCTTGCCTGGCATGCATAATGACATTGGCTTGATCCCTATCACCAGGAAAGAAACAGAAACCTTGTTGCTACCCTGTTTTATTACCAGTATATTCCAAACAACAAATCAGCCGTTGCTCCAAGGAGTAGTCACATATCCTAGGAATGGCTCCTTCTTATTGACTCATTAATAGGACTATTATCTGAGAAAGGCTGAGAGAAATCATTGCAATCCTATGCATCCCTGTGTCAGCATTAAAAAAGGCTTTGTTACTTTAAATGATGGTAACGTCTTCACTCTGTTTAGCAAAGGGAATAATCCACTTGGGTTTCTTTATAATAAGAAACTAGTTCTGCCACACTGCAGTAACAGGACAAATGTGGTGTCAACACAAGGTGACACATTCATTTTTGTTCTTCCCAAGAACATCTTCAGTTGTCTGTACTTGAAAATGACTAAGAGTAAATAAATAACTATTTGAATACAAATACTCACATTGCTATACAGCTTTTATAACTCTCATGTCACAGCATTCGAATTAGTTTTCAGTAAATATTAACCACTATGTCTCATCTACTGATAGCATCTCCACAGACTTACATAAAAGTCACAGATCTGAAAGGAGTGTTGATTATTGTAAGTAATGCATGTACCAGAGTAATCTATCATTACTGAGTTTTTTATACATTACAAATTATTATCAAATGTTTAGAGCAAAGCTCCATTTCCCCAAAAACACATTATTAAAACCATAAAAGTTATTTCTTTCCTTTTAAGAAATGTCACAAATAAAATATGATTCTATTTCTAGGGTACTCTTTTTGTCACTGATAATCGGATTTTTCTCATAAACTATTTTATATATAGTGACTTGCAGATAAAAGTCATCTTTATCAAATACTGAAATAAACTCTTTTCTTAAAATAGAGATAATTAAAAATTAGAGAACAGAGATTCTCGTGTATCTTGCAGTGATGACAATTTTAATGTGATACAGGGAGTTGAGGCAAGAATGATAGTTCAGCCATTAAAGGCCAAATTCGGACTTCAAAATAGTACTGGGCATGTCAAGGAAATAGTGTAAATCTTTCTAGTAAGATAGGGAGGAATAAGGATGGAAGAGAATTGAAAAAAAAAAAAAAAAACAATCAAAGCCTTTTGATACTCAAGTAGCTGCATTCGTGGAATGACTAAATAATGACCTCTGAATGATAAATTCCCAGGTTCACATCCATAGAGTCTTTAGAAATACATCATACATTTTTGATGCTGACACTCAACAAAAGAAAGAATAACACTTGAGATGTTGCTGGTACAGTGCCTGAAAAACCGTAGGTACACGGCTTTCCCTTTACCCCTCATGGTATTGGCCTAGCAGTTAGAATGACCAGTGTAGCAGGAAACAAGCAAGATGCGACTTTCAAAGGGGAGTATTCTTTTGATGTATAGAAATAAGGCGGTCCCAGCCAGGCGGTGGTGGCGCACGTCATTAATCCCAGCACTCGGGAGGCAGAGGCAGGCAGATCTCTGTGAGTTCAAGGACAGCCTGGGCTACCAAGTGAGATCCAGGAAAAGGCGCAAAGCTACACAGAGAAACCCTGTCTTGAAAAAAAAAAAAAAATAAGGTGGTTCTTTGGAAGGTTAAACTGTGGCTTAAGATGGTCTCAGTTTGTAGGTTCTACAGTTTGGTGCTCTGCCTTTCTCAATGTTCAGCGGAAGAAAGGCTCCTTTACTTGGGAGATTCTTTCTTCTGTGTTCTTTCATCAGAACTAATTAAGCAACTCTTAGGCTAGATCATAAAGTAGCCATGAATTCAAATCAAGGCAGGGTAAGGATTTTAGGTGTGACCACAGATAGGACCACTTCTACAAAACCAAGAAGGAAAGAGAAAGAGTACAAGTTGGCAGCCAAATGAATATGTTCATACTGTGCCCTGCAAAGGTATTTTTATTCAGTGATTTTATGATTAACATACCTATCTGAGCAGAAGAGATATTCTGGCTAATATGGCTCATGTTTCCATTATGAGTTATTCTAAGTGGATACTGGCTTTGAGCTATACTGTTTTAAACTGTAATGACTGAAAGTATATCACTTCTCAAAGCTGTGTTATTTTAGAGGACTTTCTGTTTTAAGTGAAAATAGGTCTTCCTGGGTGAGCTGAAACAGATCACCTGATCCTGAGTAGTGTACAGCACTGCTAGACACACACTCAAAAAAAAAAAAAAATCTGCTATGAGACTACTAGAGTGAACCTTCACAGGACCTTTCAGCCCTTCAATTTTACATCCATGAAATTATCAGTATCTCACCCTTCATCAATTGTTAGCTCATCGGTTTGCTCTAAGATGCCTTTCATGGGCAACCTATTCCTACATTTCAATATATCAGGGTGATACCATAACATAAATTATCATATAGCACAGTAAATAGATGGAGGGGAAGTAAATGTGAAATCAGCTGAAAGAAAACAAAATCATTGTAAGTTTAATCTGTAAAAATGGGGGCGGCAGTATAAGGCTATCATTCTAGCCCCCTGGAAAGGTGAATGGCAAAGGTGCCATGCATTTTCAGCTTCCAGAGCCACTTCAGGTTCCCCAACGGTGCTGCTGAGCTTGGCTGCAACTGGTCACCACAGAACAGTTGCTAATCCTACCAACGGAAGCAACGACATCCACTGCTTTAAAGGCCATTTCCGTGTATATTTTGATTTTACCCACAGGCAGGTCATTGAGACAGAGGGAACTGATTAAATAATGGGAAAATACATTTGAAAACATACTCGGAAACAGGAAAATTGTATTATGTGGTTCAAAATAAACTAGGAGAGTATACAGGGTTGAACAGCAACAAAATAGACAAAACTTACCTGATGTACCAATGTGGCCAATGCACTCTTGCAGGAATAATCTCAACATGTATGATTATTATTACTAGAGGACCTAAGCCCCAGCTAAATTATACCCTAGACTTAATTGTCCAAAAGCAAAGTGAGATTTAGAGATGGAATGTTAGCCCTTGCTTCCTAAAAAGGTACCAACAGAAGATGCAGACCTATCTAAATAATCTCAAGTTTCCTATGGAGCATGGGGAGCTATGTCTCAAATTTAAAGTCATAAAACAGTTTTAAATTAATGTATTAGAAAATCAGTTTTCTCCAAATGAAGGTTGGGAGAGCCTTAGACTCATTAGTAATATGTAAGCATGCAAACCCCAACCCATTGTTGAGAGACCCTGCAATGTGGGATCTGCTCAATCTTTTCAAAGAGAGCCCATTGCTAATGGGCCATTAAATTATGAAGGATTTTAGAGGACATAGTTGTTACTGCATGCTCTACCTTACAAATCTTTACTACACAACCTCTAATGACTCCAGATCTACAAAAGGCTTTGAAATTAAATATATATGTACACAGAGATGGATGATAGATGATATAATTATATATAGAGAAAGACAGATATAGATAGATAGATAGATTAGATAGATAATATTGATAAATTACTCAGACAAAAAGGTTGCTGCAATATGGTTATGCAGAATTCTATCACAGCATGGGCATGACCTTGGTATGGATTTTACACAAAGATTCTACCTAAAATCATTTAAGTCATACTATTCATAAACATATATACATATACATTTAAGTTGATTGAAAAAAATACAGCTTATGACACCCTTGACTAATTTTCCAATCTGGAGGTTTAAAGATTTCATATTTAGCAAGTGGACTCATCACTAAATTGAGACAAAATTTAAAACATTTCATTGAAATCATTTCTACTTATTTGTTCACTTCTTTAATTTTCCATGTCTATAAATCTGACCTTATTGCTTTTTCTTTTCACTCTGACAAAGAGAAGGTAAGTGCTCATTTGTATCTTGGCTGCCATGGATTTAAGGAAAATTTCAGTAGCATAGAATAACTTGTAATTACATTGTATGAGAATTAAAAAATAGTGATTTCAAATTAAAGAATAGCAGTAGCACAAAAACATGAAGATGAGGTAGGAATGCATGTTATGGGCCTCAATGAATTTCTCAGGGCAGCACCAATGGAGCATCTAAAATGAATTAGAATTGGGAATAATATAAACCATGTATGATGTTATATATTTATATTGCTCCATTTTCAAAAGTTTATCTATATATAAGTCTCTATATGTGCATGTACACGTGCATGTGTGTGTTCAGAAATGTATGTGTTGCCTTTGGAATCCAGAAGAGGGTGTGAGAACCCCTGAAGCTAAAGTTATGGGTAGTCACAACCATCCAACAGGGAGCTAGATGATGACTTCTGGTCCATTGTAAAAGCAGCAAGCACTCTTAATCACTAAACCATCTCTCTAGCCCTATGCATTGTTTCTACAATTCTAAAATACTACAATACTAAAAAAAATTAAGTACATATATGATACACCAACATAATCATACCATATCTTTAAATATTTCATTTTTGTTTAAAATTATATTTATTATTTTATTTTTGCTCATCTTTTGAAATAGAATCATATCACTTCATCACCCTTCCCTTTCTTCCTTCTTTCCCTTCTTCATTACCCTACCTTGTACCTTGAACCCTTCCCATTTCTCTCTCTCTCTCTCTCTCTCTCTCTCTCTCTCTCTCTCTCTCTCTCAAGTTGATAGTTTCTTTTTACTGGTTGTATTTATTGCACATATCCACAGACACAGTATGCAAATATATATAGGACCTGCTGAGTCCAATTTTGAAGATCATCTCTGCTGTGGATATCACTCTATGTAAATAAAACACTGATGGCCAATGACCAGGCAGGAGGTAGGTGGGACAAGGAGAGAGGAGAATTCTGGGAAGCGGAAGGCGGGGAGAGAGACTGCAGCCACCGCCAGGAGAAGCAGCATGTAGAGACTCTGGTAAGCCACCAGTCACGTGGCAAGGTATAGATTTATAGAAATGGGTTAATTTAAGATAAAAGAGCAGTTAGCAAGAAGCCTGCCACGGCCATACAGTTTATAAGTGATATAAGCGTCTGAGTGATTATTTTATAAGTAGATTGTGGGACTGCGGGGCTTGGGGAACCTGGAGAGAAGCCCTCCAGCTACAAATGGCGCCCAACGGCTCGAGTTTCCACCTTAAACCTGAGAATATTTAATAACCAATTCTAAACAGAGCCAAAAACAGGTTCCTGCTTCTTGTCTCATATGAGCAGCTAGACGCCGCAAAACGCAGGTTTGAACTACTGGCGGGTTCCTGGCGAGTGCGTTTGACCGGCAGTATGGCGGGAATGAGGGGTCTGCCAGAGGCACATTATGCTGTGTAGTAGATTTAGTCTTTACTAGTATTTTTTTTTTAAAAAAGGTTTCTGGGCTACACGCTGCTTTGATAAAAGCTTAGACCCACTATTTCTGAGACTTGATGACTCCCAGAGCTGGCGGAAAACGTACCACTGCCATGTTGGGAAGCTGAAGTGGGCAGAGCCAGCAGCCACAGCGCCGTTTCAGGCTTACAATGGTGCAGTTTAAAGCAATAGGCTCAAGGCTCAAGGTAATATAAAACATAAGGAACATAAAGATGGCTACCACACAGAGAATCTGGATTATGTTCTCTTTGATATTCATAACTAAAGAAAAATATTTGATTACAAAAGCTGTTGAGTTATGCCAAAATGTATATTTTAAAGGTACCTTGACTTCAAAATTTGGATATAAGGATATGTTACTTTGGAAAAGAGGTTCTGCTTTTGTTTCCACAGAAAGCCAGAGGCTGTGGACTTGTTCCAGATTAAGATACATCAGGTTTCACCAGCCAAGACCCCCTGAAAGGACTCCGATGACACCATGGCCCAGATGATCCAACATCCAGATCGGTTTCAAGGCAACTGGTTCACACAATACAGCCTCACGGATTACCCCATAGGTCTAAAATTTTCTTTGCGTCCCCATAAGATACAGCGCCCCCCTCCAGCAGGAAGTAGTAAGAGATGCTACGCCCAAATTCCCAAATATACCAAGCTGGCTTTAGAGGTGGAATTGGCTCACTCCCCCTCTAAACCCAGACATATTGCTTTAAAAAAAAAAAAATGGTTAAGGGATTCTTGTGTCCCAAATCAGAAGAGCCCTCTGGTGTGGGACAGAGAAAAACCAATATTTTTATTTAAAACAGGTTGATTATAAATGTGATCTCTTTCTAAAAAAGAAAAGGGGATATGATATATAGGAGGATATGGAGATGATAAGATAAAAGGGTAGATTAATGAACCTACTTTTAAAGAATAACTTGTTTAAAATGTTTTACATTGGTATAGATTTTAGTTTATGTTTAAAATGTTTTACATTGGTATAAATTTTGGTTCATTGATACAAACTTGAAGTTAATTTTGTTATACTCTCTCTATATATGTATATATTTCTATTCTTGTTTGAGGTGTTGTGTTTATATAACTCATTTAAAATTGTAATGGATAATTAAAAAATAGATTAATAATTAGTCATCTATGATAATCATATCTGTAGCCATGTTAATTAAGTCTTCTAGGTATACATAGATATATTTCAGATAGATAGGTAATCTTCAAACACTTCATAGACCTGGAGAATATGGCATTTAAATAACTTAGAATTCTGTTGACGTGAGACACAATTGCTCCTGGCTGCACCAATTGATCCCGAGAGAATGTTGGGCTTCTAAGACATTTCCATTTGGAAGTTTGTCTTTTTGGCACAAAATGGCCTACTGGGCAAAGAACTGCCCTTGCCTTGATGGCTGACAGTACAAATGCAATGCTGTCCTTTCTGGACAAGCGGGACACAAGGAAAGCGACCACTGTACTCTGCCAAGACAGGGTAAGATGGTCTCTTAAAATTCCTGCTTCTAAAAATGGTCTGTCAGATACTCTAGGCCTGTAGCCAATTTGAATGCACCAACAATGCTGAGAAACATCAGGTGACTGTCCAGGCTGCCAGCTGTCTTGGTCTACTCTTGCAAGATTCCCGAAAGTTGCTTGCATCCATCTACCATTTCTCAGGTACCATTATGTTCCTTCTCAGGTCTTTGATGTGGTTGAAGGCTAGATAGTCGTAATTTCCTCAGTTATGATAAAAGATAAGTTAGCTATAAAACCTTAAACTCACAAATATAAGATAGATAGGACATCTTCTTTAATATTGTAACTATAATTCTTGCTCGGTAATTGTTTTGTTATATGTAATTTTACCATGTTAAAGTTAAAACCTTCCTTTTTAAAAAAAGAAGAAAGGGGAAGTGCTGTGGATATCACTCTATGTAAATGAAACACTAATGGCCAATGACCAGGCAGGAGGTAGGTGGGACAAGGAGAGAGGAGAATTCTGGGAAGCGGAAGGCGGGGAGAGAGACTGCAGCCACCGCCAGGAGAAGCAGCATGTAGAGACTCTGGTAAGCCACCAGCCACGTGGCAAGGTATAGATTTATAGAAATGGGTTAATTTAAGATAAAAGAGCAGTTAGCAAGAAGCCTGCCACGGCCATACAGTTTATAAGTGATATAAGCGTCTGAGTGATTATTTTATAAGTAGATTGTGGGACTGCGGGGCTTGGGGAACCTGGAGAGAAGCCCTCCAGCTACACATCTCAGGAAGCCACAACTGAACACGAAAGAGATCAGTGGATCATGGGGAGTCCAGCCTCAACTGACACACCTACACCACAGCCTGCATCTATGTCTCAGGAAACATTATGGAGGAGAGGAGAAAATGAACATAAGAGCTAGAAGGTTGCTGTGAAGCAGAGTTCCTAGATAGAGTTGAAACAAGATTGGAACAACAGCAATATCAATGGACGTATGAATGTGAAGGAGGAAATTTTTTTTCAAGTAAGTTATATATATATATATATATATATATATATATATATATATATATATATATATATTATTTTACAACACCATTCAGTTCAACATAATAGCCACAGATTCCCCTGTTCTCCCCCTCTCGCCCCTCCCCCTCCCCCAGCCCCCCCCCATTCCCACCTCCTCCAGATCAAGGTCTCCCCCGAGGACCAGGATCGACCTGGTAGACTCAGTCCAGGCAGGTCCATTCCCCCCCTCCCAGACCGAGCCAAGTGTCCCTGCATAAGTCCCAGGATTCAAACAGCCAACTCATGCAAAGAGCCCAGGACCCGGCACCAACGCACAGCTGCCTCCCAAACAGATCAAGCCAAATGACTGTCTCACCCATTCAGGGGGCCTGATCCAGTTGGGAGCCCCTCAGCCTTTGGTTCATAGATCCTGTGCTTCCATTCATTTGGTTATTTGTCCCTGTGCTTTATCCAACCTTGGCTTCAACAATGGCACTCATATAAACCCTCTTCTTTCTCACTAATTAGACTCCCAGTGCTCCACCAGGGGCCCAGCCGTGGATGTCTGCATCCAGATTCCTCAGTCCTTGGATGGGATTTATGGCACAACTATCAGGGTGTCTGGCCATCCCATCACCAGAGTAGATGGCTCAGGGGGCAAAAGCGTGCACACTGTTCGTGCAGAGGGAACTGAGTTCTGTTCCCGGCACCCACGTATGGCAGCCCACAACTGCTGCAACCCCAGCTCCAGGGGATCCAGCACCCACACTTGTATGTGCACACAGTCTCCAACCCTGACATGATTTAAACTAAAATAAAAATAAAAATAAAAAAATAAATATAAAAAAAAAAAACTTTACCACATGAGAAGGGGAGGAAGCAGAGAGCTAGGGAGGCCCACGGAGATCCACAAAGATACCCCCGCAAAAGACTGCTGGCAATGGTCGAGAGACGTGAAGGAGGAAATTTTTGAGAGGTCTCACCCTTTGACAAAGACCTATAGACAACTATGACTTCTGGGAGAAGGCAAATTAGTCTCCCCAAAGAATGAGGCCCCTTACTGACTGTGCAGTGCAAATTAGTCTGCCTTAAAATACTGAAACAGCAAAATCAATTGATTTTATTATGAATAGACTGTATGCTGCATATTTTGCATTTGTACTTATGATTTTGACAATACAGAATTAATTAATATGAATATTGGATGCATAATGGCTGGCTATGGTGTTTGGATGAGAAATTCCTACATAGGTTCACATGTTTTAATGCTTGTCCCGGGTTGGGAGTTCTGTTTAAGGAATTTCTGGAATGTGTAGGAGGTGAAGCCTTGCTGGAGGAAACACCTCACTGGGGGGGGGGGGGGGGCGGGAGATAGCAAACCAGGGAGGCAAGGTTTTGAGAGTTTCTAGCCTCACCTGACTTTCAGTCCATTTTCTGCTTACTGAACGGAGTTGGACATTTGATCTCTCTCCAGCTGCCTGATTTGCCTTCCCCATCGTTGTGAACTCTCCCTTTTTATGAATGGATAGTTCTATAAAACCATATAATACTATATCCCACACCGTTAAACAGCTGCATTTGCTGAACAGAGCTTCTGCAGATAGCAATCTGTTGAGGCCTGCTTGCAACCATGGCTCTTGGCTGGTGGCTGGAAGTGAGGTGACAATCACATTCCTTTCTTCAACTGGTAAGCACAGTGGAGTGGAAGCAAAAGATAATATATCTGTCCTCTCAAGTGGAGCACATTTTTACACAATACAAGAAGAACTGAAGCAATCCACACTATTTGAAGGCATTTGGTCTACACTCTCACTTGATGCAATACAGTAAGGGAACACATTTTAGTTCTTAGACCTCGTGATAAAAAAATTGCAACTATATATATATATATATATATATATATATATATATATATATAAAACAAAATTCTAAATCCTTGGTAGACTCAACCTAATTCAAATATGTTTAGTATTAAAGCTGTTTGGTTCAGATATCAGATAGGTGGAGCTTCCAGTAGGGTGTCCACAAAGTGCTTCCAAAATTCAGGCAGAGCAAAAAGTTAAAAGCACTTGTGAAATTGAAGTGGTTTGTAATCAGGAAGATGACCCGAGAATTGACAGTTTATATAGAAAGAGTCCTTCTAAAGTCTCAGAAAGACTTAGAAAGACTTGCTGTACCAAGAAAGCACTGGAGGCTTACTATAAAATGGGGAGGATTTAGGTGATAAAAGAAAGTTTATGGACAGTGATAGATGTTTAACACAGGCACATATCATAGATTCTCCTTAAGACGCATTATGAGCAAAAGGCTTATGCAGAGAGGTATTTAAAATTATAGACACCAACTCAAACTGCTTTGATTTGAATGTCCTCTTATGCTCTGTGAAACATGAGCTAGTTAACCTCCAACTCTCAGTTTCATTTTCTATAAAAATAAGGGAGTAATGTGTGACACATATAATCCCACAATAAGCACTGTGATTTCACTAGGCATTGAGGTTATCTCCCATACATCACTGTGGGCCCAGGGGTTACTAGGAAGGGCAATGTATGGAAGAATTTTTGAAATATTAAATTAAAGAGATGAATCAAGTGTGGTTAACTTTTATGTTATTTTTTAATTAACATTCATTTGTTTAACATCCCGCCTGCAGTTTCCCCTCCCTCCTCTCCTCCCATCTCCTCCTTTCACCCTCCCCACTCTACCTGCCCCCAAATCCACTCCTCCTCTGTTTCTGTTCAGAAAGGGGCAGGCATCCCATGGGTATCAACAAAACATTGCATATCAAGTTGATGTAGGACTAAGTTCCTTACCTTATATTAAGGCTGGTCAAGGCAACCCAGTATAAGGAATAGGTTCCCCAAATTCAAAATGTTGGGGAGGGGCCCTGCTCCCACTGTCAGGAGTCTCACATGTAGATCAAGCTATAACTGTCATTCATATGGGGAGGGCCTAGGTTGGTCCCATGAATGCTCCCTGGCTGTTGGTCCCGATTCTGTGTGTCTAGGTTAGTTGTTTCTGTGGGTTCCCTTGTAAGGGAGGAGAATGTGGGAGTGGCCAACCAATGACTGTTCTAGTCTCAGACCAATACCATGAGAGTGAGCCCACCTCTGAGAATGCCATGACCCAGAGGCTGGATGACTCAGACACTTAGGTTAACATTCATGAAATAAACACAAGTGGGGAAAATAACCATACATTTATCTGAAAATATATAATATGGGGGTCTAACGGCCAGTGTTGTCAATCTGTTTCATTTTAGAGTGGTCCCATTGTGATGCCATCATTCAGATAGTGGAATGCATGGTTCTGTTTATGTGCAATTTATGAATGAACAGAAAGTTGAAAAGGGGGCTATTGCACACACTACACACACACACACACACACACACACACACACACACACACACACACACACTATTAAGTCCATTTAGTGATGTTTGTGTGTATCTGTTAGGATAGACTGCTTGTGATTGGATAGCCTATTAGGAGGGCTTTCCCCCTAAGGAAACTGGTTCTCCCTCCCTCAGCAGCCATTGGATACTTATAGCTCTTCATCCAGAAGTAGTGGTTGTGAAATTTCTTCTGTTTGGTGTGGTCCCGATGTGGTTATTGGATAGTCAGCTATATTGTAGAGATTTCATGGATACAGCTTTCATGTATCTCTAGAAGACACTATCTCACAGCAGACATCCTGGTCCTCTGGCTCTTACAATTCTGGCCCCTCTTCTGTGATGTTTCTTCACTTTAAGGTTGTTCTGAATATAGTTAGGCACCCTACAATTAATCACTTATTCTCTGCATTTTGACAACTATTTACTTTCAATAATCATCATTGGCCACCACTTCTCAATAGCTCCTGTTTTTGACACTCTTTCATCACCAAAAGATAACTCCAAAAATGTTAAACATAACATATGATATTCACAGGCTCATCTGAGTATATAGTTTTAATGAACTTTTTCAGTTGGGAACATGGAAGTCCTTCCCAGAGCCAAAGACCACCTAAAAAGAGCCCCATTACCAGACCTGAGAAGCTCTCTTTTGAGTGTTGGCCAGGGCTTCCAGAGACTCTCAAACCATGTGGTCCATTTTTGTTGACCTGGTTACACACCAGAGATGGAATGTAAGCCTCAATGTGAAGACACTTTGCACTTCAGAAATAGGTCCCAGGGACCCCAGAGCTAGAATTGAGCTTAATGCCCCTTTCTGGGGACTAGCTTTCATAGTATAAGAAGGTTTCATGTAAGCTTCCAAAGGAGAGGGACAACCAACAGCCCTACCCAACTATGATGCCTATGAACTATTTCAACAACCAACATGGCTGTACAACCCTACAGGTGCAGTTGTGACACAAATTCCTTGACATTAACCAACCACATTCTATTGTATGTAAGACCCACTCAACAAGAGGGAGACCATGTCTGGTACTGGAAACCTAGCTAACTAATTAATGCTAGTGAAAGCATGTTTACTGGAAGAGAATCTACAACCACTAACTTGTTAAACCAGCAGGTACATCTATGATCCATGAAATGGTTTTTGTAAAAAAACAAAAACAAAAACAAAGAAAACTGTTGTCTTAAAATTAAAATGCATTTTTTATGATTGAGATATTATTTATCTGACATGATTATTCAAAGCCCCCTCCCCAAAAAGGACAACATAATTTGTCAAGCAGACAACACAACAGCTTATAGAGCAAATTTTTTCTCAATAAAACAGGGAAATACTCTTAAGAGAACCAGAGAAGAGATATTGAGGATATATACAAAATTTACAAAAGCATAGACTGACTTGTATGCAAGCTTGAGAAATCATGGCCTGCACCAATGAGATTACTGGGAATAATTTTACATTATAGGTTTATGGTGTTCTGAAAGACTTCATCAAGGAGGGCTGGTTATCTACTCTGGTCCCCAGACACACATAGGAAGCTGTGATCTTGTTTCCAACAGTTGAGGATAAGGGAACGGTATATAAGACTTGGTTTTCAGTCAGTTTTTAAACGACCAAACAAAGGGAAGAATATCATTGTGTCATTTTCATGCATATCTGTCATATGATGTAAACTACTTTTCAATTAGCAGTTTCTCTCCCTCCTCCCTTCTACTCACAAAACCATGATCAGCTACAATTCAAATACACTGAGGAGATAAGTCATATACTTTAAAATGTGTGCCATTCTAGGTAGCTAGAAGTAGAACCATAGCTCCAAGGTTATGAAGCATCCCTTTGTTCCGTACACCTCTTCTCCATGAATCACCTCATGCCCTCAGTGATCAGATGGACCACCACAATTTCTCAGTGTCCATGTTCTGGTGACCGTCGTGTGTTTGGCTTACTTCATGTCATAGTGCTGGCATGGCTGGCCCCACTTTACAGCACCACTGTGGAGGCACTTCATTATCTCACATCCTCACAGGACAAGAGAGTTACCCAATACAGTAAGATAAAAGGCTTTTGTTACAGTATATTATTAAACTGTTGTGTCCTTTTTTTTTTTATTAGTCTGTCACTATAGCTAATTGATAAATTAAACTTTCAAAATACAATACAAAAAAAAAAAAAAGAAAATTGACATGTTTTCTTGCTATTTTACAGAAACATTTAAGTGAATATACCAAACATGTATCACTATGCAGTTAGTATTACATCAGGTATAAAAAAAAGGTCACTATTTTTGAATTTATCTTACTGATGACCACTTTTTATATTAGAAAATATGCTTGCAAAAAGCAAATGATTTGAGATACATACCAGTGAATCGGTGGTTGGTACTGGAGCTGCAATTGAATTCAGCTACTGTTTTAAGAGGTGGTATAGACTAGATCACCTTCACACATGTTGGCTAGAACTGAAACTAGTGAACTCTGATTTTTCACCCAAGACAAAGCTATTTTCTAGTCATTCTACTGTGAAATTTGCTTATCAAAGTTAAAAGAAAAGCAGAAATGATTTACCAACTGAGTAAGCCAAAGCAATTTTAGTGTATGTGTATTCTCAGTGCTTAGCCCAACAAAGGACCACCCTCTGCTTGGAGTTAAGGATGGCATTTTACATAATGCATTCCCCCAAAATAAGAAACAAAATACAGAAAGAAATAAAAAAAAAAGAAAAGAAAAGAAAAAACATAATCAGGGCTCTTCACGCTCATATTTCTTTTCTGAGCCTTGAGCTCTAGTTCACTTAAAAAATGGCTTTTAGTGGTGGGCTGATACACAAGGTATAATGGAAACAGAACTTGACATTTCAGGGATACAGAGGGCTTACGTGATGAATACAGAGAAAGCTGTGTTGCACACATTAGGGTGAAATATATTCAAACTGTATTCTGGCTGGCTCCCAAAACAATCCTTATCAGATTATTCCAGATGTATATAATTTTTTCACACAGTACAGTAGATCCACACTACAAAATACACCCTCTGGTCAAATTCATCACCATCATCATCATCATCATCATCATCATCATCATCATATCACAATAAAGATAATGAAATCCTGTTTCTGCATTGAATCACTGATACTAAATGTCTAGCATATGACTATTACTGTAAATACATTGACTCTCTTCAACATATGAGAAAGAAGAGGAAAAAATGTTTTAAACATTAGCCATCAGTATTTGCCATTCATATCCTACATAGATTTTTAAAGCAAGGCTTTTGAAAATGGTGGGTACCATGCTGTATACATGAAAGTAAACATATATATGAGTAATATCAGACAGACAGAGCAAGTTATATTTGGGAATATTTATTAACACACATATGTATGCGTGCACACGCATGTAATAACAATTAGTGAAAAAAGCCGGCTATGAATATGACAGCAAGGAGGGGTATATGAAATGGTTCATAGGGCAGAAAGGGAAGGAAAAAATGATGCATTGTGTTATAATCTCAAAAATAACAGAAAAGAATTTTCAAAGACAATAAAGTATTCAAGAATTAAGGAAATAAACGGCTAGGGATTTTACTTGTAGTTCATATTTTTAAGGTTAAAAATCAGGAGAAATCAACAAAGCTTTGCTACAAGGTAACATGTGAATGATGCTGATACCTAACCAGTGTGGTTGTTTCAAGATCCCTTTCATACGCAGTGAAGTGGCCCTGCCCTGCAGTGAGATTTGATGGAGAGAGGTTCTTATGAGAGCAGGGATATCCTCATCCTCATCCTCTCTGGGTGTGCTTGCTTTCTGGATGTTACATCTTGATGTGGGTTATTATGAATGGACAAGCTTGGTGAGTTTACAGATTATTATAAGTTACATTAGTTACATTAGTCTTTACAATAAGCACAATGGTTTAAAAAAGTTCTTAAAGATTACTGAGGAAAATACAAATAATTCAAGCATCAGGGAAAAAACAACAACAACCAGGAAACAGGTGAGCTAACTCTTCCATGCACATCATGCAGTAGATACCAGGCAATTTCATCAATTCCAACAGAAAGTTGACAGAAAATTGACAATATCAAATAAATGGTGCAATATAGATTTATGCCCAATGTTGTTCCTGTCATTAATTGCCAACTTCACCTCAGGAAGGTTTTATATTTGAGATATTACCTAGTAATTACAGATATATATTTATGCAATATGTAAATAAATACATTATTATTTTCTAAAACAGGGATTGCAACTTATAAATAGATCACTGAAAATAACACTAAAATGCTTTGAATTAAATAAAACATTTTAATTGTGAAAAGTTCCAAAGTTTGTTTTCCATGTATTTCCTAAACTCATACCTCTATTTCCATGTATTTCCTAAACTCATACCACTATTTGCTTATAGAGGTGAATGTCATTATAGCCAAAAGTGGAATCCAAATGCAATGGAGTTCTTTTTAATTTCTGATAATTCTAAACACAGATATCTAAACATAGATAATGATATATGATCATATCCACCACCCACTCCGTCATCCATCTTCTTCAACTCCTCTCAAATCCTTAATCCATGCCTGGCGTCAGTAGCACAGGCCTTTAAACCCAGCACTCGGGAGGCAGAGCCAGGGGGATCTCTGTGAGTTCAAGGCCAACTGCTCTACAGAGCGAGATCCAGGACAGGCACCAAAGCTTCACAGAGAAACCCTGTCTCAAAAAACCGTGAGAGAGAAAGAGAGAGAGAGAGAGAGAGAGAGAGAGAGAGAGAGAGAGAGAGAGAGAGAGAGAGAGAGAAATCCTCCCCTAGAACAGTTACTATCAACTACTAATAACTCCTTGGTTAGGGGTTGGTTGGTCCCCCTGGGTTCCTCTCACATTTGTACGAGGATTGTGACTGGCTTAATTTCGTGAAGGGGTTTTATGCTAATATGAGCAGCAGTGAGTATGTATAATAATGAAATATTAACTTGATTTGTGAATGCAAGCACATAATGTTCCTCTAAAAAAAAAAACATCAAGATTCTTGAAAATTTTGAGCTGACAAACTAAAGTTACTTCTCTTTTGACAAGTGAACATGCTAAAATGTTCACATTATCAGTTCTTATAATCCAAATTAACTCCAACAACATAACAATACCAAACAAATCTAAGTGATTGTTCTATCAAAGCTCTAAAATATTTTACCTGATCAGATGACTGATTAGCTGTGATAAAATGATTTGAAGAAAGCAAAATGAGTTTCAGACCTATGGAGTCTTTTCATTGGGAGGTCACTTCCTTCAAAATGTATAGAATAGGTTATAGATTAGGTTTTTTTGTCTGTTCATTTGTTTGTTTGTTTGTATTCCTTTATCTTCTGGTTCTGAGGATTGAACTAGAGCTTACAACTTAAGTTCTCTATAACTGAGTACATTTTCAGTCCTTGAAGTACTAAGAAGTAAACTGAGAAAATGAAACATTATTTTAAAGCAAGGTATATCACAATCTCATATAATTAGATATTTTGAAAATAATTTCATGCATTCTGTAATACTGTTTCAAATATCATCTTATTACATTTACATTCCATTTAATTTATATAATGAATTATAGAATTATGTTTAACATTTGGTTATATGAGACTTTCACAAATTCCTTCCTTGAATGAAATACAGTGTCCTTGTAATTCTCAAGTATCAACCAGTCGCATAATTTTGAAGCAGGCTGACTTGCTCTATTTTACTTTATTAAAATTAAAACTTCTCATCACCCACCAGGTAGTGTATAGGGACATTTTAAAAAGTCAGTCATGGACTGGAAAAACAACTCAGTGGTTAAGAACTAGTAGTGTTCTAGAAGAACTAAGAACATCTGCTCCAGCACAGATGTCAGGCACCACCCAGTTTTCCATCACTCCCTTCTCAGGACCTAACATCTGCATCCTCAAGGTCCTTTGTTCACATGCACAACACATACACATGCTCTCATACATATATACATTTAAATTAAAAGTAAAATATTTAATAAGAAAGTTGTCCATAGCTAATTTGGATTTTTAAATTATGTATGTCTTTTTTCTCATTTATTTTTATTTTTATAAAAATTTTTTTTTTCAGTTTTTCAAACAGGGTTTCTCTATGTAACAGCTCTGGCTGTGCAGGGATTCACTTTGTAGACCAGGCTGGCCTTGAACTCAGAGAGATCCAACTGCCTCTGCTTCCCTAGTGCTGGAAATAAAAGTGTGTGCCACAATCACCCACCATAAAGACTAATTTTTAAGTCATCATATAAAATAATAGGTTTCATTATAAACATGAACATTTTTGCCTGAGAATTTCAATTACAATTAATAAAATATATTTCAGAATTACATCACTCTAGAGAACATGTACACTATTTACAATGCTACCACAAATTCCTAAGGATATCTCTGTCCCTTTAGCCAAAACAGTAGAAAACAGAAATTTAGCAATTTCTGAATAAGTTCCTACTGAACAGAATGTTCTTCAAATTAATCATTTGAACCATGCATTTTTCATGATTTATGTGATTGAGGAGAGAGAGAGAAAGGAGAGAGAGAGAGAGAGAGAGAGAGAGAGAGAGAGAGAGAGAGAGAGAGAGAGAGTTTTGCATGTATGTGTGGGTACCTGCAGAGGCCAGAAGAGGGCAACAGATACATAGAGCTGGAGTTACAGGCAGATTTGATCTGTGCAGTGTGGATGCTGAGAACTGAGCTCCAGTCCTCTGGGAAAGCAGCAAACAATACTAAGCAATGAGCCATCTCTCCAGCCCTAAATCAGGCATGGATATGTCGAGTATTATTTATTTCTAGAAAGATAAAAATGTGTGTTTGTGTGTGTGTGTGTGTGTGTGTGTGTGTGTGTGTGTGTGTGTGTATGTGCACATGAATGCATATGTGTTATATTTGTTTTGTTTAGTGGCCTGGAAATCCTGACCATCCTGATTCAACTTCCCCAGAGATTGAATTACAGGACTGAATCTCCCTGCCAACTTGGACAATATTAATCTTTTTTTTTTTTTTTCACATCAAAGATTAGACAAGGTTGCTAATATTTTCTTATAATTTCTGGTAGGAAGTAATAAAATAATTAAAGTAATTAATAAACAGTCTTATTACTGTGATGGTTTTGGCATGTTTTACAATAAATGTTTTCTTTTTCTGACGTAAATATAAAAGGTAGCAAATACTTGAGATATATGCCTTTACTGATACTTTCTGGGAAAATGCTTTCAAAATTATTTTTCTCTATCAAATTACAGGTATATACAATTGACCAGGTTTTTATACTCTCTAAAATACCTGAATTGTGAAGATAATGAGTACAATGTTTTCTCAGTCACATTATGAAATCAGATATTTAAAAGATAAAACTTGCCTAATCATTTTATTTAGTTAAGTTAGTCATGGGTTGTTTCTTAAATTAATAAGCCTTGGTAGGTATATTTATATTTTTGAGTCAATTTCATATTTTTAATGGTATAATTCTAAAAGATTCTTAAACAATAGGGAAAACAAACTTGGATTCTTTTAGAAGACAGGGCTTAGGCCGGGCGGTGGTGGCACACGCCTTTAATCCCAGTACTTGGGAGGCAGAGCCAGGCAGATCTCTGTGAGTTCGAGGCCAGCCTGCGCAAAGCTACACAGAGAAACCCTGTCTCAAAAAAACCAAAAAAAAAAAAAAAAAAAAAAAAAGAAGACAGGGCTCATATCGATTACATGTTTAATGACAAGAACAGCACTTCTTGGCTAGTGGTAGGCACTGATTGACAATTTGTCCTCTAAACAAGGATCATTCTCATAAAAAAAAATCTAACAGTTGCATGAAATTGGACAACTTGTATAATACTGATCCACCTATCTTTGAGGCCTTAACAGAAAAAGCCTTCAATGCATAGTTATCATTGAATATTATATAGCTCACAGTATAGACATTATAAAAACTTAAAAGAATATGAATCACATAACATTGTTAATATTCTCTGTGATGTTAGTTTGAATGTATGTTCATAATCTTTTCTCTTTTGTTAATATTTGCCTTTTTTAATAGCGTTTTAACCTAGAGCTTTTAAATGTATTCAGAGTCAATTAAAATGACAAAGCTGGATTATAAGGCTAAGAAAAATCATGTTAAAGAAAAAATATGTCCAAATAAGTATATTTGTCTTATATTATATTTGTTTTCTGAAATCTCCTGGAAGAATTTCTCACTGGGGTGTCAAAATAGAGTGGTTCTGCACACTGGCTCCTGGGGTCACTGTATACCATCACCTGAGAAAGAAAACCCTATTCTGTCAGAAATGTGAAGACAAACATTTTTTTTTTAAATATGGCTATGCTTTTAAATACACTGATGGATGTTTACAAAGGAGATAAAAGAATGTTTTTATTAGATATGGTTACACTTGTTTTATACCTACTCAAAGCTAGTTTTATATTATTAATTTTAGTTTTGTTTTGTGTTCCCTTTTAATAATGTGTGGAGTCTTAATAATCATAAAAATTATTTTAATGGGCTTAAATATTTGACATACATAGAAATGACTAGTTTCTATGCAAATGACCAGGTAATGAACTAGTCTATCATTTAAGAGCATATTTCATTGGAATGTGATGAGGTAGTATATATAAAATTCTAAACAGGCTTAACAGCATTTCTAAGGAAATATATGCATATCTTAGTAATAATGTTTAATTTAATGATGATACCATAAAAAACACAAAAAGATTCATAAGTCTTAAATGAATTACCAATTGTCCATGGGGAATAAGAAAGAGATGTGGGATTTAAACTCTGTCTGTTACAGAAGTATCTGTTTTGTTCATTTGAAAGAGACTGTCTCACTGTGATATATTTTTTAAACAAGACTCCTGAACAAATATAACTGGATTTTAAGAACTATGTTACTTTAGGTCATAAAAAAATATTTATCGCCGGGCGTTGGTGGCGCACTCGGGAGGCAGAGCCAGGCGGATCTCTGTGAGTTCGAGGCTAGCCTGGGCTACCAAGTGAGCTCCAGGAAAGGCGCAAAGCTACACAGAGAAACCCTGTCTCAAAAAAACAAAAAAAAAAAAAATATTTATCATATATCTGTGTATATATAAAACATGCAGTAATTGCCAGGCAGTGGTGTCGCACGCCTTTAATTCCAGCACTTGCGAGACAGAGCCAGGTGGATCTTTGTGAATTCAAGGCCACCCTAGTCTGCAGAGCAAGATCCAGGACAGGCACCAAAACTACACAAAGAAACCTTGTCTCAAAGATAAACAAACAAACAAACAAACAAACAAATAAATAAATAAATAATAAAAAACAAAAACGTAGTAATTGGCAATTTTTTAAACTAAAAACCAGAGTAAAGGCAAAGTTTTAAAAGAAAGTTAATTTTTTTCAAAGGCCAAGCATGGGAATGTAAGCCTAAAATCATAACACTTCAGTGTTAGAAGCAGTCAGATTGCTGTGAGTGAGCCCAGACTGATCTACATAAGGAATTCCAAGCTAACTAAGGCTATTCAGTAAGACCTACCATAAAAATAAAATTATAAAGTAAGTTGATTCTACTGGAAAGTGCTTGAATAATTTGATCCCTCAATACTGAGACCAACACATTCCATGTGTACAGTCTTTAGGAAGCACTATGTGTATTTTTTTTTTCTGGTCTTCATAAACATTAAATACAGTCTTCATTTAAAAATAGCAAAAAGTGAGCGAATTTATGTCAGAGTAATCAAAAATTTTCCAAATATTCCCAAATCCAAACAATATCAGATATGGGTCTTTAGATCAAGTGTTTTACAAAAGCCTTTTGAACTATTGATTCCTAAGCTTGTCAGCTGAGAATCCCTCAGGGTTTATGATGCCTCTATGAATGTTCTGTGTGGAAGATTCTTCATATATTTATACAAAATTACCAACAGATCTTAAAATTTCAAATTCTTAAGAACCACCAATGACATCTCATCAAAATAATTTAATAACCCCTGGTATTTTTGATAAATGTTTGCTTTGTTTGGGTAATGATTATCTCAGGTCAACTATACAGTTGCTATACAATCTGCAGACGTCTCAAGCCCCACTAGAACCACATAAATCCTAAATATCAAATGCTTGAGACTATTTTCATGGCAGAGACACCCCACATATAACATTTAGGCTGATCCATTATTGGGTATGCTAACTAAACTACCTTGGGAATGGTATGGGCAGCGAGAAGTCATTCCTTTGGGAGAAAGCAGTATTTCTCAACAGAAACATTGAGGATGTTCTTGACATTTCTTGTGTTGTATCACAGAGTGGTTCTCTGTCATAACAAAGTGCAGTCCATATCCTCCTCACAGAGACAGTTTCCTCCTAAGTGTCAGGGGGAAGCTTTTCTCAATGATGCTATTGCAGGTGGATCTCTAGAAAAAGCTACAGCAGTCACCCTCAAAGGGACTAGTGACCCAAACACACTAAGTAGGTCCACTCCTGATATCACATATCACAAAAGGCCCAAACCTTCTATCAGAATCTGTACAGATGATTCTGATGGGCAGTCATGGGTAAGAATCACTGGTACAGAACCCTGTTTAGTAAAGCTCTAGGAGGTGGTGGAGTCTCCTGGGATGCCATTAACACACAGAAAGAACTAGCCCAGAATACTTCCCAAATGAGAATTTTAAAAAGCCATTGTTTCTCCACCATGGTTTCAGGTGCCAACAGCCAGCTGACTCTCCAGTGACTTGGGCCTCCCAGAGGATCTGTAATACCCTCAGGCTTTCACCAGATCGACTTGATCATAGATGCAACAGCCTGTTGAAGCCACAATTAGAATTTTAAGTTATACATTAGCTCCTTGGAAATGGCTATTTCTATTTGATTTTAACACATTCTACTATTGTAAATAACTTAGGAATATTTTTTTTTCTGAACACAAGATAGGACTCCTATATTTAATGTTGAGTTGTTTATTCTTAATAGTGGATATTCTAGAAAATACACCAGTAGGCTACAAATCTCTCCACTTTATCTATATTACTCTCAAGAAAAGCCTCCCCTACAAAGAGAAAGAGCTATGCTAATTCCTCAGCCCTTCCCTAGCTTGGCTATCAATAGCCATGAATGACACTTGGAATTTTAGAGCAAGAAAACTACTTCTTTATCTTTATGTATTCTCTGAATTGTTAATTAGTCTTAAAAATAAAAAGGAAGGAAATGCATTATTCCCAATGAATGAGTATGGTTGTTGTAAATGCCTATTCAACTGCAATATTATTTACTTGTCTTTTTCTCCCAGTTTTAGTGAATAGTCGTCAATGTTGTCCACTATAGAAAAAATTATCCCCAGGGTATTTGCCTCTAACTATTAAGAGTTTTATCCATATCATTCACTGTAACAGAGGAGACTAATACAGCTTTCTAGCCATATTTAAGCAAGAATATTCAGATGCCTTAGCAGCTGCCCAGCTTCTTAAGAACTCGCTAATCCTTTAATCTCCAGACACTTTTTTTTTCAAAAAAGATTCACAACCAAAACAAATGCAATATGGATCAAAAAATTCAATCAGAATGCTTAAAATGCAATTACATTCATCAGGGTGTTCTGTTAGTCTGGGTATTAAATCTGGGCTTTATTCAATATCCTCCTCTTATTATAAAGCAATATTTTTCCACTCTGTAAACCATCTGATCCCTAGGCTAATGTCCTCTATGCCTAAATAGTACAAAAGAAGAGCACCATGAAAAATGAGATTCACTTATTTGAATGGGAAAACTTGAAGTGAGACTTGCCTGAATTTTTTTACTCATAAGTGATCCTATGATTTGACTGCCTCAGAATTTCCAAATTAAGCCTTCAAATAGTAGTACAGGATCATTATGCCAGTCTAAATGTCAAATGTATATCTTCCTACACACCTCCTCAATTGAGTAAAAAATGTCGACAATTTGAACTTAAAAATAATAGGCTATTGTCCCTAATTCAGTGTTTTCAAAGTTTAAAGGCAATGCCGGTTTCATCATGCAAGTAGAGCAACCTCACACTTTAAGAACAAAATCCATCTTGGTTATATTTCTTCAACTCTCTGTCTCACATCTAACAGCATTCAACTGTAACAACAGCTTTGAAATAAAGAGCTGTCCAGCACAGTGTGATTTGAAACAGTTGGGTGCTCCTTTTAAGTCTACACTCGAACTATGGCACAGCAGTTGGAATTTTGTAAGACATATGGAAGTTAAGTGAAGCAGAGGAGGCAGTTCAGGGATTGCAACTGACAAGTGCCATGTTCGGAGTAAGGCAGATGTATCCAGAACTTAAGTTTTAGTTAATATTTAATGTAGTGTTTGTAAAATTCATAGATCGCCTAATTATGTAAAAGGCCAACTTGCCTTATTTTTCTCCCCAAATGAAATTCTGTTGATGAAAACAAAATATGTTTTTCAATTCTAGGTTTTTCATAATTCATAAAAGCAGAAGCAGCTGATTCATTCAGCATCCTGGTCATATGGTCATTCTTCCAGTGAGTATTAAAAAAAAATGTTAAAATGCATAACTCAGCATGCCTCTTGTTAGGCTGCCAACTGAACCCACATGAAGTTATAGTAAGGATGAGCAAGAAGAGTCATGGAACCAAGTAGCCCAATGTACAGCCATCTGAGCCATCTGTGCATTTTCCCACTAAATCTGTCTACCTGTGGTCTGTGCTATACATATACCCTAAGGGAGATAGGAACATGGTCCAACACAGGATTCACAAGTTTACCTTAAAGACATATTTTAAAAATATTTTTGTAACTTGATTGTATGTTGAAGATGGCAATATCATATGATAAGTCAAAGGGTTAGATGCTCTGAAAGCTAGAAAATGTACACAGGCAAAGAAGCATTGGTCTCAGTGAGCCTCTTAGTGAGGAAGTCTTACTTGCTACAAGACCTAATATACATCAATTTATCAAATTGCATAAAACCTTACGGTGTTCGATATACAATGTAGGATGCTCTTTTGGGGTTCCTTTTGACTAATCTCAACGTCTGTTAAAGAAAACACTCATATTACTGATGATAAAAGTAGAACTTAGAAAAGATACATTCTTTGATCAAGGCTACATAGCCGAAAAGGTAACAAAACTGAAAATAAAATCTGGAATGATTTAAATTTCCATGTGCTTATGTGCCTGACAGACTCTGGCATCCAAATTCAGCCAGTATCTTGAATTATTTCTCCATCTAGACTAATGGTATCAAGGTATTTTAAAGTTCAGAGACTGAATTAGTATATTTCTCATCTTATGCTCATATAATATAACATCTGAGAAACTTATAAATGGTTAAACTGGTTCTATTTGGGTGTATGGATGGCAAACTCCCTTGTGTCATCTTAGAAATATACTGCTACATGGTGTGTCCTGGAGGACAGAGGAAGGTGTGTGTATGTGTGTGTGTGTATATATATATATATATAATCTATCTATATATGATCAACACACACATATATATGTATATATATATATATATATATATATATATATATATGATTAACTCAAGACAAACAGTAGCCCTCCTATATACAAATGATAAATGGGCCAAAAAAGAAATCAGAGAAATAATATCCACAAATAATATAAAATACATGTGGGTAACTCTAAATAAGTAAGGGAATGACCTTTGTGACAAGAACTTTAAGTCCTTGAAGAAAGAAATTGAAGAAGATCGAAGAAGATATTGGAAAATGGAAAGATCTCCCATGCTCATGGATAGGTGGAACTAACATAATAAAAATGGCCATCTTACCAAAAGCAATCTATAGATTCAATGCAATCCCCATCAAAATCCCAACACAATTCTTCACAGACCTTGAAAGAACAATACTGAACTTCATTTGGAAAAACAAAAAAACCTTGGATAGATAACATAATCCTTTACAATAAAGCGATTTCTGGAGGCATCACCATCCCTGACTTCAAGCTCTACTATAGAGATTGTAATAAAACAGCTTGGTATTGGCATAAAAACTGACATGTGGACAAATGGAATTGAATTAAAAACCCTGACATTAATCCACACACCTATGAACACCCGATTCTTGACAAAGAAGCCAAAACTGTACAATGAAAAAAAGAAAGCATCTTCAACAAATTGTGCTGGCATAACTGGATGCTGACACGTAGAAGATTGCAAATAGATCCCTATCTATCACCATGCACAAAATGCAAGTCCAGGTACATCAAAGACCTCAACATAAATTCAGCTGCACTGAACCTGATAGAAGAGAAAGTGAGAAGTATCTGAGAATGCACTGACACAGGAGATCACTTCCTGATTATAATACCAGTAGTACAGACACTGAGAGAAACACTTAATAAATGGGACTTCCTGAAACTGAGTAACTTCTATAAGGCAAAAGACATGGTAAATGAGTTATGTGTCTTTTAATACTCTGAAATTGATTTGCCTTTTATGGTCAATTCCAGTATGTAATGAAAGATTCAGAGTACTATGGATTGGGAACCTGGAAATATCCAAATGAGTAGAGTATTCCCTGAAGGCTTTTAAAAGATCACAAATATATGAGCAGAATAGGATGAATAAATAACAAAGAGAAACACACATACACTATATATATATATATATATATATATATATATATATATATATATATATATATAAAGTAAAGCAGTTCATCAGTCATCAAAGAACACATGAACTTGCCACTTACCACATTATAGAATTCACTAAGCATGAATTTATATCCAAAGAGGTGATTGGCATATAGGTATTGACTTTTTCTATGCAGGAATATGGAAGACATAAATTTTTGCCTATAGATATCAAAATGACTAGATAGCTCTACTTTACCAACAGTATGCACATTTAATAATCTGGGACAACTACTGTTCTGAAAACAAAACAAAAAATGTTGGAAAAACACATGCAAGTATTCTAAGCAAATGGTGAGATACTCACGCGATATTAGCAAATACTACAGAGAAATTTAGGCTATCATTGTGAATGATGTGAAGTTTACTTACAACATGGTATTCAACTTCATATACTGTGAGTAGAGGTTATTTCAATAAAACATTAAAAATATTTTATTGTTACAAAAATTGTAAATAATTATTTTTATTCAATGCTTATTTTATATACTTGGTACCTGTATTAAGAAATATAATTTTATGTGTTAAATATAATAAATATCCATTATAGATAAATATAAAGCTACTTACAACTTTTTGAAAGTTAAATCATCTTACATTAATTTTTTGTTTTAGTTTTAAGAACAATCTTCCCATCACCAGAGTAGGTCAGTTCCTGCCGTCCCTCGACCATTGCCAGCAGTCTTTTGTGGGGGTATCTTTGTGGATCTCCGTGGGCCTCCCTAGCTCTCTGCTTCCTCCCCTTCTCATGTGGTCTTCATTTACCATGGTCTCCTATTCCTTGTTCTCCCTCTCTTTTCTTGATCCAGCTAGGATCTCCCACTCTCTTTCCCTCGACCGTCGCCCTTCATTGTTCCCACTCATGACCAGGCTGTTCATGTAGATCTCATCCATTTCTCCGTGTCTTTTTTGGGGTCTCGTTTTCCAGGTCGCCTCACTGGTGATGTGAGTAGCAGTCCAGTCATCCTTGTTCCACATCTAACATCTCCCTATGAGTGAGTACATACCATATTTGTCATTCTGAGTCTGGGTCACCTCACTCAGGATGATTTTTTCTAGATCGATCCATTTGTCTGCAAACCGTAGGATGTCATTGTTTTTCTCTGCTGAGTAGTATTCCATTGTGTATATGTGCCACAATTTATTTATCCATTCTTCAGTTGAAGGGCATCTAGGTTGTTTCCAGGTTTTGGCTACTACAAACAATGCTGATATGAACATAGCTGAGCAAGTGAATAACTGTTCCCCTTTCTCCACATCCACATCAGCATGAACTATCATTTACCTGGATGTTCTGGGCCATTCTGACATTCTGACTGGTATAAGATGAAATCAGCCCTGAGAAGGGGAAATGGACCCATCCCTAACCAAGAAGCTATCTGCAACTGATGCCAGCTTGTAAAGGGAAATCAGTTTTCTCCAATGAAGTCTCACTAGGTATATAAAGCACACTTAAGGATAGGCCCCATTCCAAGCAGTAGATGTCGATCCAAAATAAAGTCAGAGGTATTTTTGTAGACTTTTTGTCTCATATTGCTTTGTTTGGACATTTTTGTATATTAATGGTATTTTGCTTGTGTATTATCATCTTTGATTTTGTATTTTCATGTTTGTGGGGGGGGTGTATGTTTCTTATGTCTTTTTTAAAACTTAGTTTTGTGTGTGTATTTTGAACAAGTTTTTGTTGTTGCTGTTATGTTTTTAATTCCATTTTGTTTTGTAGTTGTTGTTTTGGCCTCTTTGTTTTCAAAAGAGAGAAGGAAAGAAAGGACATAGAGTTGGGTGGGTGGGGAGATGGGTAGGATATGAAAGAATTAAGGGCAGAGAAAGTGTGACCAGAATATACTGCCTGAAAAAAGTTTTCTCAACAAAAATATTAAAAAAAAATAAATAAAAATTTAAAAAACTATAAAGAAACAAAAAAAGAACAATCTTAGTTTACTTTTTGTACATGAAAACATATTAAAGATAGAAACCCAGCATAATTATATGCAAACAATATTTACTGACCTGTTTTTAATGACTACTGGGGAAAAAACAAGAAATATTCCAGTGTAGGTTTTCCATAAATTTCAGCTTATTTGTTAATCACTCACTAAGTTATTAAATAACATACCTGGAGTTAATAAAATTATCCTCAAGGCCTTCTGGTGAAAGTAATGCTCATATCACAGACTTTTCTATTATAACTTTTATCAAAACTGCTAATCTTCCATTATATTTATGCAATTTCATATATGCTGACCCTGATAACTGTCAATTTTTAATTACTTTTCCTTCCATGTAAACTACTGATATAATCAGTCTCTTATTAGGTTATCAATAAACCTGTGAGCATTCACAAAATGCCTTAACTGCACTGAAATTTTGTTCATGTTGGTTTGAGGTATGGAGTTCTATCACTATAGGTTCACTTATACTCTAATCAATTATCAAGCCATTTATTCACCTGCCATGTGCACTAGCCTATCCAAAACAAGTGATAAATTACACAAAGGATTATAGATAACCCTCACAAACAAGGTTTATTCTTACTCTGAGCAAATGTACATTGGAACAGGAGATAAGAGTACTTAAGAGATAATCTCAGATATTAAGTATTACAGAAAACACAGTTTTAGTTTTCTATAAGCATTCAGAAGACAAAAGAATTTCTTACAGGAATAATTATAAGAAACCTATCAGTCAGAGAGCAATTGGGAAAAATGATACAAAGTTTTGCCATGAAGGGTGGGGCTGTCATAGAAGAGGGGAGGGTGTAAGATATTTGGATAATAGAATTGATTTGGACAGATGGAAGCTATTTTAAGTACTAAATAGGAAGTAGAGTACTAAATAAGGCTATTAGGACATATAATAGCTCATTTGTTGAGATTCCAATATCATCTAAAGACCACTAAGGCAATACTATCTATAATTATTTTTGTTTGTGATGGATAACTAAAACTAGGTGATATCACAGTTATTTTGGGACATTGGAGAGCTCAGATTCTGATGATACAATTATATCTATTAGACCTAAGGTAGGACATTTGGACCTTGTCAGTAGTCTCAGAGGTTGTTCTGACCTTGCTCTGCCTCTTAGTCAATACAATTAAAGAACTGCAGATCATCTTATGTTATTTCGAGAGCTATTGAAAGTAAATTATGACTTTTAAAACTCATCAGTTTGCAACAAAGCTAATAATGGATAAGTAAGAACACGGCATCTTTTGAATACAAATTTATAGATAGATAAAAATTGACCATATAAAATCAGACTGGTACAAAATAAAAGCTGTTAAAAATTACAAATAAAAAGACTTATTAGGCAATATGAAGTAATAATTCAAATCATTATAAGATCTACAAGGGAAGTAGTTTATATAACAAAATTAATTTTCAAAGGATAAAGCCTAAAAGAAAAAAATACATGTTAAATTATGTTAAGAAATTAAATTTTCCTAGCCTTCTTAAGTCAATTTTTTTAAAAAAAAATTGCTGGATTTAAATAGTGGAAGGAATGGATTGATGGATAAAAGTGATACTGTTCAATTATTATCCCAGGCTTCATCTGCATAATACTAGAAGCCCTTGCTTCTTGCTTATTTTTTTAGTGTTCAGATATAAACACAAGCTTTAAAATATGGCGATAAATACGTATGAGTTGAATCATGTAGCTGCCACGAAGACAAATGATCTGGATCATTGGGCATATGCTGAGTTAAACGGTGGTTGGTGTATGCATAAAACTGTCCATGTTTCCAAAGTGAATTACAGGTTGATTTTGAAGAATTATCTTTTATCAAAAGAATAACATATAATGAGAGGCTGTAGATTTTGTATTTGATTAATATGAAGTAGATTTGTAGGAATTTTAATCAAGATTGATATGCTCAACCTTGATATTTTATGCAATAATGACATTTTTAAAAGAAATGATATATACATTTAGTACTAGGAAGTTAATTATACCCAAACAATATCTTCTGTATATTGCCAAATCTGAAATTATGGGAAACCTCTCTGACTTCAGTTAAAGGATAGAAAATATTAAGTACATTGAAACCTTTCTTTGATTAGACTCAGCATTGTCTGTTTTAATCAAGATGATTGATTTGTGATCTATATTGACAGTTGCCTTACTAGAGAACATGGCACTACAAAAGGCCTTTGGCATCATTTTATTGGAGGGGGGGTCAGAAGATTTTATGTCATTTTACTACAGGCCATGGCTAACATGTTTCATATCTGCCAGCATTACTCAATCAACTTATTCTTAAAGTGAAAAATCTTTTACCCCTCAGCCCACGCTTACTTAGACTGTTTTGAGAAATGGGTAACAGGTATTTTGTTCTTTCTTCTTTGGGCTCTAGTGATTGAGACAGGAGATTTGGAAAATATCCAAAAAAAAAAAAAAAAAACCAAAAACAAGAAATAAAGAAACCTTAAGTCTACTTGAATATTTTACAATGTCTTTTTAAGGATATAATATTTTGTATGCTGATTGCAGTCAATAGTTTATGTAAATATATTTAAAACTATTTTCCTAGATATGGAGAAGAGATGGTAAAAAGTTGATAAAAGTTATTCCTATGTTGGAGCTTGTCCCTGGAAAACAGTCCTGTATAGGATATCTACCCCAAGCAGCTATCCCTGTACACACAAACAATCATAAGTGGACTGAGTAGGTTTTAAGGCTTCATTTAAGGGATGTGTGTGTGTGTGTGTGTGTGTGTGTGTGTGTGTAATGTGTATGTGTAACAATAATAATGAAAGGAGAGATGGAGACATAATTTTGGTGGGGGATGATATAGGATAAGTGTGATGGAAGTGACAGGAGTGAGGTAGGAGTGCTCATATGTGAAAACCTCAAGAAAATAATAACATTTTTTTAAAAAAGGAACTGAATGGAAAGAAAAAAGTAATATAATTGTTATAACTAATGATGTGTGTGTGTGCATGTGTGTGTGTATAATGGGAATCATATAGTTTAGAAGACTTATGATGGTCACAGGTCAGCCTACAGGAGTCAGTTCTCCTGTGCTAGCATGTTGTCTTATAATCACATCAAGGTCTCCTGCCTGAGTACCATATTGTTTTCCCCACTGATGCATCTATACAGCTCTAAGAGTTTGTTATCCTTAACAACATACCACTTCAGACTTAATATGTAAGAAAAATGTGGCAGTTCATATTTAACAAAGAACTATCAATTGTCATTTTTTTTTTGCCTTGGTCAAGGTCTCTCCTTACAGCAATAGAAAATTATCTAAGACAGCATCTATTACAAAGCATACATGATATTAAAGGTGCATGTTTTACATTTGATGATGGTACGTCAAGACACAAAATAAATTATCTGAAAATATGTCATTTGAAGATCTTAAAGTCTCTATTTTGGAGAACACATACATTTCCTACAATAAGATTAGAGTCTATGGCTAAGAATATCACATTATGCTCATTGAATCTGCCTAAGGAAAATGGGAAGTACAGATTACCTCTAGGATATAAGATGGTACCATTAGTGGAAGGTATGATGAATATAAGTGTACAGTTATTATTATTATTTTTTGGCCTTTTTTCTTTGAGACAGGGTTTCTCTGTGTAGTTTTGGTGCCTGTCCTGGATTTTACTCTGTAGACCAGGATGGCCTCGATCTCACAGAGATCCACCTGGCTCTGCCTACCGAGTCCTGGGATTAAAGGCATGTGCCACCACTGCCCAGCTGTGTGCAGTTATTTTTATTAATTGAAATAATGCATTTTTTACTCAGTGTTATACATACCCCCTATAGACAAACTGAAATTAACTTTATATACATATTTAGAGTAGTTAAGGGAATATGATTGAAAAAGTTAATAGAGAGAAAATGAGATTTTTGCATTTTCGGTGATAAAGACTAAGAATTAGAGGGACAGATGGTGAAGATGAGTTATTTGAACATACAAGAAAACTAAGGCATTAGAATCCAGGACTAAAGAGAACACTCACTCTTCTCTTCTCATGGTCAGTTTTATAACCAAGTCATCCACTTTGATCATACACTGTGATTACTATGTGAAACTGTATTTAGTAAACCAATTTTCCCCTGTGTGATTCAGAACTATCAAACTAAATCTCGGAAGTAAATCTTTAAGAATAACCAAATAAATGATTTAGCATAATCTGATTATTATTTTGTGAATAGTTTACCAGTTAATGAGGAATGAACCCAGATTTAAAGTAGGTAACAATCAGAACTAAAACCATTTTTCTTCTATCAGAACAAAGAACTTTGGATAGTACTTACTTTGAAGGTTATAATAAAGTTATAATTAAGAATAAAAATTTGGATTTAAAAAATGCAATTTTGATATGAGAAGTTAGCAAAAGTATTGTGACTACAACGTACAGTTTTCTAATCACTTCTTGTCTACATCATATGAATTATATAATCATTTCTAACTACAAATATATTTAGATTCCTTTTCAATAGGAACTTTTTGGTGGTTTGAAAAAGAGTGACTTCCATAGGCTCATGTATTTGAATGCTTAGTCATCAGGGAGTGGCACTATTTGAAAGGATTAGGTGTGGCCTTATTGGAGGAAGCATGTCCTTGTGGCTATGTTTTAAGGTTTCAAAAGGCCAAGCCCTGTGTCTCTCTCTCGACTTGTAGACCAGGATGTAGTTCTCAGCTACTGCTCCAGCACCATGCCTGCCAGCTTGCTGCCATGCTCCCACCAAGATGATAACAGGCTAACCCTCTGAACCTGTAAACAAGCCCCCAGTTAAATGCTTTCTTTCATAAGACTTGCCTTGGTAATGGTGTCCCTTCATAGTAATAGAACAGTGACTGAAGACAAACTGCATGAACTAAAATGTGTGTGTTTGTGTGTGTGTGTGTGTGTGTGTGTGTGTGCGTGTTGTTTTTCATTAAATTCAGTAGCTGCCTCTTAAGCAATTGCTGTCCTAATCTGCAATTATAACTCATAAGCAGCACTTAGGCCTCACTGGCTATAATCAGGTTGGAATTCTAATTCTGTTCCTTCCAGTGCTGACTCTATCATGGGCGCTAAAGGAAACTTTACCTAGACCTCTATCCCTCTATAGAACTCAGAGTTCAATGGTTGAGATGAAATTCTGATCACTCAGAAAGCTGATTACCAATTAGCGAACCTCTCAGAGCTCGCCGCTCCCCCACAACAGCTAGAAGGAACCCTGGCTACATGTAGTTCCTCCCTACAACTTCCTGTTAGCTAGTTGCTGCCTCAACCTCCTGACCCCAGGTTAATTTTATTAAATTAAACAAATGTAACAAGTCTTTGCATATTAAACATGTATTTCACAGCATAAATGAATATAACGCATCCTAAATTCATATTCCACAACACATATGCATATGTATGTGTGTATTTATTATGTGTATATTTGTGTATATGTGCATGTATGTATGTATATTGTGTGTGTTTACGTGTGTATGTATGTGTGTGTCTGTTTAATTTTAGAAGCCTAAATAATAAAACTATTTAAATAAATGGTTATTTCTTTTAAAGATTCTATGTTAAATCTAATTTTACAACTCCATAATATGAACTTTAAAATAATCTAAAAGTATACAGTTGTATCATCCTTTGAGACAAAAAAAAAAAAATCACACCATAATCCTGACATTTAGCCAAAAAAAAAAAAAAAAAAGGCTGCCTGACTCTAACACATTACCATTTCCTGGGTCTGGATTTACCTTGTGCTTTAGAACTGTCTTGCTCGTGATTTCACTGTGAAAGCTGATGGCAAGAATAATCCAAACCCAAAATGCAACAGAAAGTAATTTACCAAGAATTGATCGTGTCAGTAGGGATCACTTCAGTGGACAATAAGCACAGATGGTTGTCATAATCAATCAGATATGCAAAAAACCCAATCCATTAGGTTTTTTTTTTTTTTTTTTCTTATTTCTGGTGGCTAACTCACAAATTAGTCCTTTATTTCAGGCCTATTATGACAGCAAAACAAAGTTGCTCACACAATCATTCCATCTATCTTATAGATTTCTATAACTGTATTAAAATATAAATGTCCTTAATATATACTCAAAAGTTTTTGTTGAAATCCAACATGAACACTTCTCAAAATCCGTTTGATTCTTTATGTCTCTGTGACAGAAGTCACAAACCATTTGTAATTGTAAGTCACAAATTTGTCTAAAGAGCTACTTCATGAATTTTTTTTTTTAAAGTGCACATGACTGTATAGTACTGGTCATAGGAAACATATTTCCTGTCATTATAATGTGACCCATTTGTTATTTTTTTTAATTATTCAAATTCTTTTCTAAATAGCTCAACCTAATTCTGATTAACTTCGAGCTGCTGGATCTTCAAAAGATTTTCAGAAGCCTAACTCTTTTAAATCACTCTTCTCTTTGTTTTAGCAACCACCAAGAAACTAATAAAACAAGTTTCTTCATGTCAAAATTTAGATTAGAAGCAGATTGCTCCTTTTATGTGATAACAGAGTGAAGCAAGATTCAGTCACCTCAATTATCATTGTCCCTGGGTTTCATTGTGCACAGCCCTCTAGATGCACAGTCGCGTTAGATGAATATTCCAGCTTGCATGAACTTCACACATGTAAAAGTCTGTCATCTTCTGAATTTCTGTCCCTTCGTTAGCACAATTAAAGATGTTTGACAGCAAATGTGCTAAATTTTTATTCTATCCAAAGACTTTTCAAGTTATACAAACTAAAGAAATGTGTTATTTAAATATAAAAAACAGCAGTACCCATTACCTCATTATCACTAGCATATTAAATACTTGTGTTCTAAGATCTATAATATATAACTTGCAATATTAAAAGGACAAATGCCTTATTATTATTTTATGCTACTTATTTTAATGAAAAGGAAACACAAGTTAAGAAGAATTGAAGAAAAATTTTAAAAATTATTTATAGAACACAGAAGTAATTCCAGTATTGTCACTGATAATAATATGAAGAGAAACTTTCAGTATTAGCAACTGATGAGTGTCTTTTTGCAATACTCACCTATTTTTGTTGACCTATTTGCAATCATACATGTTTATTTCTATGTGTGTATGTGTTTATTGTACATACTTACATCCTGAAATCTGATGAAAAATGTGACATATAATAAAAAGGTGTATGTAGAAAGAATTGCCTCTGGAAAAAATCAATGTGCTATTTATTTCCAATATAAACATTTATAGAGCACTTAACTCGTCAGCTTTATGCAGATTCTATAGTAGATATAAATCCTTGATGTGTAAGCTGGAGCATGTAGGGTCATTCCACCTTACTACAACACTGTGCACGTGTATGGTTACCTAGGATTTGCTGCTCTAGTGAGATACACAAATAAGAATGTGACCTGAATTTTAAGAAGAAACTAAAGGAAGTAAAGAAAATAAGCCAGGCTATCTTTTTAAAGATTTATTTATTTTTATTGAATGTGTATGAGTATTTTGATTGTATCTCTATATACAATGTTTGTGCCTTGTGCCCACAGAAACAAAGCCAGGACACCTTTAAGAATTAAAGAGTAAAACAAATTAAAAAAAAAAATGTGTTACTATAGAAGAGGCTTGGAGAAGTAAGGGAAAGCAACCAAGAAGTAAGTGTATGGGTGGAACGAGATTGTGATAAGTAACACAAAGGATATTAGCAACTTGAACCTAACAAACAGGGCTGTAAAATGAAATTCCACCTTCCAACTACAGCTGGAGCGAATATTATCTTAAAGCTCAAATGGAGAACTATGTGACATACAGGTGACATCCTATTTATTACATTAGTACCCACTCCTCCTAAAGCATAGACATCATCATGGAAGAGGGGACAGAAAAACTGTAATGACGAAAGGCTGAGGATGACTACAAGGGATGTGTCTTCGAGACACACAGGTCAGTTGAGTATACCAACTCACAGCATTGGGACAGTATACATAGACCTGAAGACAAAAATCAGAGTGGAGAGTCTAGATAGCCATGACATGACAACCTCCTCCACTTACACAGCCTCCCAGTACTACCCTGCCAGTGAGAAGCTATTGACAACTGGTGGCTGCTAATAAAGGGAAAGTTGGTTTTCTTTAAGGATGTGGCGGCTGCTAGGTCCATCTGGGGGTTAAGGCCAGCCTGACCTACATAGCAAATTCCAGGCCAGACAGGGCTAGGTAGTGAGACCATGTCAAAATAAACCAACAAGCAAAAACCTCCAAACAAACAAACAAAAACCAAAACAAAGAAAGTAAAAGAAAAGCACATAAGAAGTAGATTTTACCCAATGGCTTTATAAGCAAGAGACACAAAGTGAGGTAGGTATATAATGACAAGAAAGACCTGGGAGATTTTGTGAATGTGAGGGATGAATACTATACAAATGAAACATAATAAATTCTCAAAAAATTAATGAAATATTTAAAAACAAGATGAACCATTAGATCAAGGAGGAGTTACCTGCAAATTAAACCACCAAATATTCACAAACAATGTGAACTTCTATTGTGTGTTATATTTATTTTATATAGGGTTAAACACAATGAAAATTTCAAGTTCATAATATTCATAAATGATAAATATCATAGATAATAATATTTTAAGGCTAAATTAATCAATTATATTTTGTTTTACTAGACTATAGGAGGATTTTTTTAAGTGCTTCTTTCCTTTTTTTACGTTTATTTGTGTTATATATGAACACACACATGCCACAGTGTGTGTGTGTGTGTGTGTGTGTGTGTGTGTGTGTGTGTGTGTGTGAAAACCAGAGAAGAACTTGAAAGTGTTGGTTCTTTCATTCTACCATTTGGGTCACAGGGATTGATCTTGGGCTGTCAGCCTTAGCAAGCATCAGATTCATTAACCTGCTGGGCCATCTTTTATAGTGTGCTATAAATTCAGGTGAAGAAACTTTGTTAATACTCTTTTCTTTTGGTTGTGTAGAGCAAAAGCAGCCATCTTGCAGAGATATCTACAGAAAAGTCATCAGGCCCAGAAAGACAAATGTCTTTTGTTCTCTCTCATGTGGATGCTAGCTTTGAAGTTTTAGATTTCTGCATTCAAGTTGGGAGTGTTTGCAGAGGCCAGGAAGCAAGAAGGGGACCAGAGATGAGCAATGGGATATAACACACATCGGTTATATGAGAGTAGATGGAAGAGAATCCCAGGCATGGAAGGGTTCAAAAAGGGATGAGGGCCAGTGGAGTTGAAAAAAAGGTATGGGTAGGAATAAGGTCACCCCAAAATGAGGATTTATCTAAAAGTCACATTGACACCTATACTCTAAGATTGACAAAAACATAATTACAAAGAAGTAGCTTGAATCAATGTGACCTACATGGGTGGATAATGCTGCTTCCTGCAGCCATAGATTATTAAATTAATTTTTTGTTTTTATTTTATATGCATATATTTTAGCCTGTCTGCATGTCAGTGCACCATGTGCATGCTGTACTCATGGAAGCCACCTAAGGGTATCAGAATCCTGGAAGCTGGAGTGATAGATAGTTGTGAGCCACCATATGGGTGTAGGGAATCAACCCTACCACCAGTGCTCTGAATTGCTAAGCCACCTCTGTAGTCCCTGAAGTCATAGCTTTTAAACAAAAGTCCCCCTGCTGGGTACATCACACCTCTCCATAGTTGTTAGTTAGAGAGAGAGAGACCCCAGAATGTCCCAAAATACACAGGCTATCATCCACCATTGCTCTTGGTTTTTCACCAGAACTCAACAGGTATGACATTCATGCTGAAGACTGGACACACTTTGAATTCAGAACACACATAAATCAAGCTGGATATAGATACATATATTTATATATGATACATGCATGTAAGTATGTAAATATTCTTCCACTCTGGAATTTCGCATCCACTGACAATATCTTGTTTATTTGCAAATGTCTCTGGGTTATGTGGACTTGTTTAATCTTTCTCACATATCCTCTTTAGATCTGTTGCTGTTCTGGTCTCCTCCACCATTTGGGTATCATCCTCGATTCTCAGACTTCTCCTCCTCCCTGTCATTCTCCAGAGGCAGTTAGATACCAGCTATGGACCTTTTGGGGTTTGCACAGATATGAATTTCCTGTTTCAAGGCTCCTTTAATTTTATCCAGGAATGCTGCTGCCCGAAACACTAACTACAGGCCATACACTTGTTCAAAGTCTGCTGGTTCTGATCCAGGAACATTCACTTCACTTAAGTTTCTGAATCAAACTGATGACAGGGTCCAAAGAACTCAGGAAGTGGAGAGTGGTAGTAACATTCTCCATACCAAACACTGATTCACAATGAATAGTAGCCACCGATACCTTTAGGCATTTGCAAATAAATCAGATTATACATTTTGATTTAATAACATGTATTTCCCTCTGCTGTGGGATGTTCTGTATGTCCGTTCTTGGGTTCCTTGTGGCTTTACCCAGCAGGTCCGAATAGAGGATGATTAGGACCACGGGCCTGAGTGCAGGTGTCTGAGATGGTCTGCACTTGGCTGTGCTGGGGAATGGTCTGTATGTCAAGTTGCTCTGATTGGTCAATAAATAAAACCTGATTGGCCATGGCTAGGCAGGAAGTATAGGCGGGACTAACAGAGAGGAGAAATAAAAGAACAGGAAGGCAGAAGGAGTCACTGCCAGCTGCCGACAGGACAAGAAGCATGTGAAAATGCCCATAAGCCACAAGCCATGTGGCAAGGTATAGATTTGTAGAAATGGATTGATTTAAGATATTAGAACAGTTAGCAAGAAGCCTGCCATGGCCATACAGTTTGTAAGCAAAATAAGTCTCTGTGTTTACTTGGTTGGGTCTGAGCGGCTGTGGGACTGGCGGGTGAGAGACATTTGTCCTGACTGTGGGCCAGGCAGGAAAACTCTAGCTACATCCCTCTCAACTGCTTGACCCCTCAATATGTAAGAGCAAATCCATTTAGATGAGAAAGATTCTCGTTTAGTATTGTACAAGAGATGATATTAGTTACCTAGTTAGAATTTAGGAGAATTGCTGGGCGGTGGTGGCACACGCCTTTAATCCCAGCACTCGGGAGGCAGAGGCAGGCGGATCTCTGTGAGTTCGAGGCCAGCCTGGTCTACAAATTGAGTTCTGGGAAAGGCGCAAAGCTACACAGAGAAACCCTGTCTCGGAAAAAAAAAAAAAAAAAAAAGAATTTAGGAGAATTGAAAATTTGGAGGCCTACCTCATAGTCTGTTTCAGATGCCATCTCCTGAGTCCTTGGTATTATATTAATTTAAATGTTATTAATAGAAAGATGATCACAATTGTCCTTCCTTAAAGTTTAAAATAGCATATGAAGTGATGGAAGGAAAAGGGAATATGGAATTGTCTTCTTTTTTATGGTTAAGCATGGCTTTTTTAATAGTTACTTTTTAATTTTTTCTTTCATTATTTTAAAGCTATATTGCTACATGACTTGGGGTCCTATGAACTTGATCTGAGTTGCATCTTGGCCTTGGTTCTCCAGTAAAGAACAAATGCCCACTACTGTCACCTTCCTAAGGTGTTCATTCAAATTAGCCTGTCCATCATTTGGACAAAAACTGTTCTATCCACCAGAAAGTTGTCTCTTCTAGAAACTTTAAGAAAGAATAGCGACTTCACTTGCATATGTAGGGTCAGCACAGAGATGTCTTCTCTATTGCCCCCTCTCCGGCATATCATTTCCTCTGAGCTGGTCTCTCTGGCTATTGTACACACTCATCTCCTTTTACTCTATAATGAAGTCCATCTCCTACACAAAGCTTTATGTCACACCTTAATAAACACAACCAAGAGCACAAGAACTAGGGAGCAGAGGAAGACAATGGGAGAGTCCAGTAAAACTGATAGGACAGTGAGAAAGATCCAAAATAATATCTCAAACACATTTATATTTGGCATGAATTTTATTTTAGCTGTTTATAATGAGAACTTGCTTCATTTTCTAGAGAATATATTCACACAAAACTATTCAGTAGTTAAAAACCTACCATTTAAGTTTGCTAAGAAGAATTACTCAAATATGGTTGCCCCAAGTCAAAGCATCAACAACAAAAATCTGTGCTTTACTTAGTAATTTGTCATTCATCACGATTATATAATTGCATTTATATAATCTTCATCTATTTTAACATTATTTTATTATTTCTGTACAGCATAGTTTTCTTCTTAAAAATACATTTATTTGGGTCATGTCTAGGCAGTCATGATGGTGAGATTTTTATGAGTGAGCATGGAACTATCAGAAGGAATGAAAGGAAAAGATAAAATGAAGTAATTATAATCTCAGAAAATAAAATAAATAATCTCAATGTAAAGCATTTATTCATCTATTTATTTCAATGTATGTGTTTGTGCTCAGGTGCCATTCTGTGCATATGAAAAGCAGAGAACAACTGCCAGTAGTCAGTTCTTTGTTTCTATTGTGTTGATTCCAGGAATGGGACTCAGGTGTTCAGACTTATAATCATGAGCCCTTAGTCACTGACACAGTTTTCTGACCTCCATTTTTCTTGTGTCTATTCTTTATATATTCAGTATATTTCCACTTTTTCCATTCCCTCTCAAGTCTGCAACATTCTTTAGTACTCATACTCTAAATGTTAAAAGATGCTGCTTGGAAATAGATAATGAAAGAAATTCTGTTGTACACAAGGAGAAATGGAGTCAGCAAAAGTTCTATTTACCTGCATTCCATACGATATAAATTTTTGTTTCACTCCCCAAATAATAAAATTACCTAAAACCTACACTGTTTAGAATATACATCTTGAAGCCTAAAGCAGATAAGCTTTTAGAAAGATGCAGAATTTACAGCAGTTGTAAAAAGAACTATCAGACTTGAAGAATCTAGGCAGAAAACCGCACAGTATTATGTAACTAATCAGATATTACTAGGGTTGGAGGTCACATAGAAAGACCACACCCCAACTCATAACCAGTAGCTTGTGAATCTAGGAACTGAACCTGCAGGACTTTGATTACTAGCCAAGTACTTGGATCTGATTCACAGTTCTGGATGAGTGCTAAGCAACCCAGAAGGTCCTAAAATTCCTATTAAGTAAAGATTTACCACTTCTCCTTCCTTAAGAGTTAATCCAGTGGCTTGAGAGACACCTCAGTTGTAAGAGAGGGGGATCTGTGGTTGGTATGTAAAATGAATAAGAAATTTCTTTAAAAAAAAAAAGAGTGATTATTGCTGGTCTTCAGGAAGACTGGAATTCTGTTCTGAAAACAAATTTGGGTGGATCAATACCATAACTCCATCTCTGGGGGAGCTAATGTCTACTTCTGGTATCTTCAGATATCTGGATAAATATAACATTCATTCATACATGCATATAAATAATAACAAAAATGATTTTTTAAGTGTAAACTTAAATGGACCTCTTAACATCCTAGCAGGAAAATGGCCTTCAAGGGAGGAGGAAATTCTTTTGAACAAAAGAAGCTTCTATGTACCTATGTCAATCATTTCATATCTCTGCCTTCATATCAAATGACAGAGTTGGCTAAGAAGATTCACAGTGGCAGCCTATTGTGGAAGGGACTTGATATTCTTTTCTGGTTGTTTCCATTTTGGTAACTACCAAAATGTCTAGAAAGTATCCAAAGATTTCCAACTTGCCCTAAGTATACACATTATAAATATTTTCCATTTTGGCTCTGGAAGCTGTGAACAATTTGTGATTGTTAGAACAATACTTAAAGGCTCTAGATAAGGTACACTATATTTGGTTGTCCTAATTTACTTTGAAATGGTATTTCCTTATTTACCTCCCACCTCCTGTCCTGAAATGTCAAGATATTTAAAAAGTCATTTGATTTCGATTACTCAAATGATAAGCTCTTGCCACAGGTGAAAGGGATTGATAAAAATGCTCTGCTTCATAAGTAAACTTTGCTTTGACAAGTCATCAGAGAAGTATAATATTGCAACCAAGAAGCAATATGCTAAGCTAAATCACAAAACATATTTAGACAGCCATGAGGGTTAATCTTCATTGTCAACATGATGGGATTTTAAATCACATAGAAATAAATCTTTGGATGTGACTCCATGGGTTAATTGAGGTGGAAAAGGCCACTCTAATGTGAGCAGCCCTTCCCATAAGGCAGGGTTCTCCATCAAACAGGAAGAAGAAAGCGAGCAGAGGCTGAGTGCTCATCTCTCTCAGCTTACTGACCTCTGATGCAGTATCAAGCTACTTCCACCATGCATTCCATGTTAGAATGGACTGAATCTCCCAAATGTGAGCCCGGACAAATCTTTCCTTAAGTAATTAATGGGACTACCATACAATTTTATGATTTCATTCAAGAGTAAATATCTAACCACAAAAAGCTATCTATTCTTGAATACGTGAAGATCTTAGACAAAAATCACACTACCCAACCGCTATCTCTGATAGCTTTAATGTTAATGAATGGCATTAGGATTCACACGTTTATTCAGAACAAACATTAAGACATCACTTTGTTTTCTTACCACAATCTTGGCTGTCTTATCTCCAAAATAGGTTATGAAACAGCCACGGTATTTCATTTTCATTGGTATTATACTTGCTAGGGAAGCATAGCGCACCTCTTAATTCTTACTAGCACATGAAATAAATAACAGTATGCTCTCTTTAAGCTCCACAATTGCTTCCTCTTCTAATTAGAATTAAATGAAAACTCACATTGTGGTATATAAAAAGCATTCAATGATCTCACCCCAGGGCTCCACTCTGAACTCTTTCCCTCCACTCCTCTTTGTTTATCGTCCTTCAGGCTGTTTTCTGTTTCATGAACATGACTAGCTTCATTCCACCTGAGAACATCTGCACTATGGCTGCCTCAATAAATATTTTATAGAATCTTGTATCAGAAAAACAAGAAGTCATGCCTGGAGATTCCCGATTGTTTGATCAGAGCGCAATCATATTACACTTCTGTAGACGTATAAGCACAGGCTTTCCAAGTTGATAGAGGCTGACAACAAAGCAGACTTCATGAGAATACAGTGTTCAGGTGAGAGTCTGAGGCTGGAAGTTAGTATAGAGTTGCTTTCTTAAAATCAAGAACGATTATTTAAGTCAAGAAACAGACACATGGACTTTTACAGACATTTAAAGTGGGCCAGCAAGGCAGCATTCAGCGGTTCTCTAGTGAATGTTAACAACAGATTACTGAAAAGTATTATTCAAGTTCATCTTACTCTAAAAATCATCAATCATTTGCTAATAAAAGCAAACATAATTTTAACCAATGTGTCAAAATATTTAAGATTAAAATCACAACAATCTAATTATCTAGGATTTTCTCTCTTTTTTATGGAAAAATCAATTCTTCTCTCCTACAATACACCCTGATCACAATTTCCCCTCCCTCCATTCCTGCCAGCCTCCCCCACACCCTGCCCTCTTCCTCAGATCAATGCCCCTTCTGATTCTCTTCAGAAAAGAGCAGGCCTCCAATTTGGCCATGTAGTTGGCACAAAACTGCAGTGTGATCAATGAAAACCCAGTACTCTAAATTCTAAAGATCATAAAACATAAAAACTGCCAAAATGTACTATATTTTATATACTTATTAACTTTGTCAATTATTTATGTGTTTGTTAAATTTGTCCAATGTGGATAGAGAACAAGATGGTAGGGTCAGCAAAATGGATACTTTCAGCTAAGCCTGGCAACCTGAGTTCTGTCAATGGAACCCAAGATGAGGATCCAACTTCTGAAGTTGGCTTCTGACATCTAAATGTGTGTGTAGGTTTACCCATACCCACATGCATACTCATAAATACTCATAAAATAAATAAATAGATAAATGTAAAAAGTAATAAAAAAGAATGGGACGGTAATATTATTTTATCAGCCTTTTAAATTATTCTTAGGTTTTGATTTAGCCACAACCGATACAGAAAATTGAAACTCAGGTTTGAATAATTTGCAATAATGAAATATTTCTACAAATATATAGATATATAAAAGAAAAAATCTTAAATATATGAACAAATATATCCACCATTTAAGCAAAAAATAAACAGAATAAAACAAGCACAGAAACTATGAAAATTTCATCATAAAAATTATAAATAACAACTATAGTTATCAATATTGTCAACCCTCAAATATATATAAAATCCTCTACTTCAAATTATACATTTATAAATATCTGTTTCTGTAACACTCATGTTAACAAGTCAATTATTAGACTGAATTTTCATGTAGTAACTGAAATGTATTTATTTTAACATAAAATAATTATAAATATTCACATTAAAATCCTGTTTTTCCATCTTGGCAACTTGAATATGCAATCTACCCTGCAGTAATAAGTCTTTGTAACTGAGATTAACTGTTTTTCTCTGAAGATTATTAGCAACCTTCACTTAAAGCATCCTTTATAGCCATTGCACTATTCAGGAAATTGATTTGATGCATAGAATTCCTTAAAATTATCAGAAGAAACTATGATGCCCAGAATTAAGAATTAAGGGGTTACATGGGTATTAGCTTGTCTTAGCTACTTTTTAAAGTTGTTGGGATGAGACACCATGACCAAGGACACTTATAGAAGAAAAAATGTTTATCACAGGCTTAGAGTTTCAGAGGTTGAATCCATGACCATCATGTCCAGGAGCGTGGCAGCAAGCAGGCAGGCAAGACACTAAAGCAGTTGCTAAGAATTTTCATCTTGAGATAATAACCACAAGGCAAAAAGAGAGAGATACCACAAATAATGTTGGCTTTTGAAAACTCAAAGCCCAATTAGTTTCACATCTCTTCTAACATTAATGTCTAATCCTTCTAAAATAATGTTACCAATAGGGGGCTAAGTATGCAAGCATATGTGCCTTTGGGGGTCATTCTCATTCACAGCAGCACACTGCTCTCCCTCTGATTAATGCCCATTCCTGAGAACTTTATGTTAAATTTGTTAGGTAAGGAAGAACCTCCTGTGTTTGTGATGAAGGTACTCAACTGCTCAACTGTAAAGTTGTAGTTACCAAGATCTAATGAGGAAGAGAAAGGATATTTAGGAAATGAGAAGTCTTAATCTCATATGATATTTATATTTAAATCAATAGGAATGGGGAAATTAATGAAGTTCTATTGGCTTTTAACTCTGCCTGCCTTTTTGGGTTTTACTAATTCAATACTTTTGTTCCCATGAGAGGACTTTTACCCAATGTAGCTTCATAGTTATCTCCCAAGATCTTTCTGATATGTCCAACTTTCTAAAATGAAACAAAAATGGTTCCAGTGTACCTCTTAACCTAGATTGCACAGTGGAACTAAACTGATTTGAGTGTGTTTAGGGTGAATAAAAAATACAGAATTATTTTTACAATCTGCTAGATGATGATGTTTATAATTGATTACATATATATATATATATATATATATATATATATATATATATATATATATATATATTGGTTTTTGGAGACAGGGTTTCTCTGTGTAGCTTTGCGCCCTTCCTGGGACTCGCTTTGAAGACCAGGCTGGCCTTGAACTCTCAGAGATCAGCCTGGTTCTGCCTCCCAGGTTCTGGGATTAAAGACGTGCACCACCACCGCCTAGATGATCACTTTTATATTTTATTACAGTTTCAGCTAAGGTATTATTCTACAATAAAATAAGTTCCAGTATATTCTCTTTTACTTTTATATGATATTAATATTGTAGACTATGGTGCTAGGTGTTGTTTACTGATAATATACTAAATGAATAAATGGTGCTCATAAGGATTTTGTGTAATGGTTCATGTCCCTTACATTCTATCTCAATTCTATTTACTCATATTTCCACTAATATAAAGTTATGCTTCAAATGTCACTTTTGCAATATCAAAATTTGATTTTTCTCACAGGTCAACACAACTGTTGCAACACCCATTTATCCTTGAAGCTTATTTTTCTATTCTCCCCTAAAATATAAGCACCGTTAATTTGCTTTCTACATAACAATATTTGATAACTTATCACCTTCTAATAATATCTTAAATATTCCTGGTACAGAACACAAACCCCTTTGAATCTCCTATCAACGAAGTTCAATTGTTTTAATCAGTCCTCACGGAAATCCCGTGTTCTCTTCAGGCCGATTTCTTCAAAATTCATTGCATTATCATGAAAGACAACATAGCATAATGAAGAAAACCCCCAATTTGCAGATGAGTTATGTAAAGACACACATAAATGTAAGTGCAGTTAGCACAAGTCTGGCTATTTTAATCTGATTGCTAATCCTTTATACAATAACACTTATCTTCCTGAGTAGTTCTGACCTTTCTGCCTTTTGCCCCACATATTCACTCATCCCTAGAAGATTGATGTCAAATGTAACTCCTCTATTGTGATTAGCTCCACTATTCCCAGTTTTTATTCTTCTAACAGTGATTGGATCTTTATTATAGCATTTTATCACCTTGCAGAATTATGGGCTGTTGACATCCTGTCTCTACCATTATAAGAATGAGTTATTAGACTACGCTACAGAAGCCAACCTGGTAGTAACCTTAATATCCAGCATATTGCCTGTTACACATGAATTTTTCCTTGCTTATTTTTGCTTTTATTTATTCATTCATTTATTTATTTTTAAGTACAATCTCTCATAGCCCAGGCTAACTTTGAATTCACTATCAACCAAGAGAGACCCTGAACTTCTGACTCTTCTGCATTCACCTCCCAAATGCTGATATATATATATATATATATATATATATATATATATATATATATATATATATAATTTATGGAATATATATATGTGGAACTGCCCTCTCCATGTGTGGTACTGAGACGGAACCCAGGGCTCCATTCATGCTAGGCGAGCACTATCTCAACTGAACTACATCCACAACTCACCCTTCCTCTTCAGACATGTTTTGAGAAGGTTTGATGACTTTGGTATGCTATTCGGGTGTACTAATACAAAAAAATTAGACACATTGCTTAAAATACAGCATGAAAAAATAACTCAGGACTAACAGACAGTTAAGGGCCATTCTCACAGGTTATTACATGGCTCTTCTTACATGTGTTACATATTTTTAAAAAGTGTTACATAAATAGACTATATTAATAGAATGATTTTTTTCTGTAATTTTCATATTCCCTATAAAATTGCTTCTTTAAAGACATACAGTTAAGGATCTTCAGCATTACATATAACTTTCCAGAAATGAAAATGACTTATGTGGGTGTACTGCTGGTTGCAATGCTTCAATAACAGAGAAATTTCCTAAAAGCACATGGGATGAAAACCCATATCGAGGAATAATTTGCTTTCCTTTCTAGGGATCAGGTTTTTTTTTTAATCTAATAAGTATTCATCATAGTTCTTCCTTTTCTTTCTCCAAAAGCTTCCTTTTTGTTCCTACAGTTTGTAGGTACCTATGAATAATAAATAGGTTTTCTAAAACTTTAAATAAAAGATTATTCTGTTTAGCACAGGTTTTTCATCATTATGTCATGTAGTGTTTCATGATAATGCAACCTATTTTGAAAGTTTTAAGTGTGAATGGACTAATAAAGAGGGAGAAGGGAGGGGAGAGGATCTGTGGCTGGTATGTCAAATGAATAGAAAATTTCTTAATAATATTAAAAGAAAGATATTTTCAAAACAGTACTCAACCTGTAAGTCTTGACCACTTTTGGGTACATATCAGGTACTTACATTACAATTCATACCCATAGCAAAATTACAGTAATGAAGTAGCAACAAAATAATTTTATGGTTGTAGTCACCACATGAGTAACTATTAAAGGGTCATAGCATAAGGAAGGTTGAGAACCATAAGATTATAATCAACTAAAAATTTTTGATAGGGAATTAAAAAGTGCTTATGTTCTCTGTTGGGAATATTTAAGACATTACCTAAAGAAATGGTAAGTTAAAAAATATTGTTATGTACAGAACAATATATTGGTGCTTATATTTTAGTGGGGAAAACTGACAGTTTAAGAACCAAGAATAGAGTAGTATTGCAATAGTTGTACTGTGCACTGAGAAAACAGGGAATAATACTTTTGGAATATGCCAGTATCCATGAAGGTCTCTATTCTTGTCAGCCATTTAATATAATCGATGGTAAAATAGCAAATTTTCCTAAGTTTACACTTAATTTATAAAATGTATAGTTATGTCCTGTTATTTAAAGCAGAACTATATTCTTTATTAAAATACATACACTGTTTTTGCAAGTTATGAGATGTACAGATCAAATTCAAAATAGACTTCCAAAGACTTATAAAGTTAATTATTAAAATATCAATCCTTGGGATGGAGCAATAGGCCAGTCAATGAAGAACCTGCCATGTAAACAGAATGATCTGGGTTGTGAACCACATGCCGATCCCTGAACATCATTGGCCAGCCAACTAAATGAATTAATGACTCCAAGTTCATCATGACATGTTAAAACAAGGTAGAGAACAATTGAGAAAGATGCCAAACATTGATCTCTGGCCTCCAAAACATGCACATACACAAACGTGCTCACTCATATGCACCTGTACAAATACACACATGTATACCCACACACATCATGCTCACAAATTTAATAGAAGTAGAAAAAAACATAGTCGGTTACATGTTCTATACGAAAAATAATTAGACCTCTTTTTGTGACAAAATTTGCACAAAGGCAAAACATTACAGAACATGTGAAGCATATACATTAGGGAACCAAAGAAAGATTGTTCAAATCAGAATACAAGTTCCAACTGCAAATGAATACTTCAAAACTTGTAAGCCATTTTTATGATAAGTAATGTTGTCTCACCCAAACAACAGAACAGTGGAATTAAATGGAAAGCTTGTATGTTCTCATTTTATACTTCTAAATTGTAAGGTTTCATTTAGAAGCCTAAAGTCTATAAACTTGGGTTTCAAGGGAAAGCAATAACTGGTCTAAATCTATTTCTCACTCTTAAGATCAGGAGGTTTCATCACCCAGTGACTTGACAAGCAGATAAACAGTTTCTACCATGGAACAAGCATTGGGTTAAGACCTGACATATATTTCAATAAAAATTGGACTTTTTTTCCTAATAATTCACAACTTAGTATGAAAACATAATTCTAAATATCATACCATTATGGAATTAGTACCAAAATTAAGATTACATAATGTCTTAGTCCCTTTATAAGGGAATAACTTCCTAGGAGAAACTGCAGAAATGCAGATTATAACACACTCACCTGAGAAACAGGAGAAAATCCCTGCACTTGATTAGCCAACTCTTAAGTCCAGTCTACTCATGTTTTATAGGCAGTAATTGGTTTGATGGTGTCAGTGTATTCACCCATTAGACACCACTTCTTTACTACATACTTCCTTTGGGGGATTTAGTGGTAAGGGTTTAGTTAAGCTTTCATATGTTGACAATAGTCCATCACTAAGGGAAGTCTGGGCATAAACCCAAGGCAGGGACCTGGAGGCAGGGTCTGAAAGCAGAGGCCAGGAAGGAATGCTGCTTATCTCCTTACAGGCCCTTCCAGACACAGCACATTCACACTGACACCGTGGAAGGATGCTAGTACTAGGGTTACTCTACTAGATAATGTTAGATCACACTTGCCTCAGTGCACTGCGTCTTCATAAAGCAGCGTGCTGTAGGAGGAAGGGCAGGAAGGGCTGAAACACTTCTTCTAATAGTGCACAAAGTAAAACCACACAAAATATTTCCAAGCATCTTTTGCTTCCTAAAATCAGGGATACAGGTTTCTGTTCCAAATAGCTTTTGAATTTTCTTTTTATGAAACAGTTGTGTCGTGTTGGACAACTTCAACTGACTGCTGTGACCATTACTTATTATTCATACACACCATGCTAACCCCAGTAAGGAGAGTCTTGAGGCTCTATATGTTCACTGTATTAAACACAAACAAACAGACAAATGGGAAAAAAGGAGGCAGGGCAGCAAGAGAAGAGCAAGAGACAGATGAGGCATAAGGAAGGTACCAGGAGATACAGAGGGTATAAGCTAAGGTGCTATAGGTTGGGCATAGGTTAGATCTACTATTGGCTTTTTTTTCAAATTCTTCAAATGCTTTGCATAGGAGTGGCACCACGTTACAATCGATTGTAAAACAAGAAAAGAAACAGGTACAGAGGTTACACTGGTATGCACAACTGAGGGGTTCTGCATATAAAACTCATCAGATTTAAAAAGGCACACATTTTAGTATTATTCTTTGCAAAGTTAGACATACATTTTAATAATTGCTCTTAGTGATTATTCATGAATGAATTATTAATTACCTTTCTAGACTAAAAATATCATTCCATGCTGACAAAATAAAATTCCCTCAAATGAGCATATATATCCTTTCTCATCATTAACAATGTCTGCTATAAAGTCAGTATTTGATCTTGTTGTAATTAATGCTCAGTATCTTAGCACATTTGCACATCACAAATTACAACATTCAAGTTTATGGGTGATTGTGGCATACAAAGAAAACATTGTCAGATAATTATTTTGCAGTGAGCCAGATAATGCAATTATGTATGAACCTATATTTGGCTTTGAATGGAAAACCATGAAATGTCAATGGGGAAAAGGTTTTCTTCTGAATTCCTCTAGAGCTCACTAATCACTAATTGTTCTGAAAATCTGGGCCATTGTTAAGATGTTCTGAGTTAGGACAACAAAAAGTCCCTTTGCATGTAGAAAAAACATTGTCAAATGATCAGAAAACTTGTTTTTTAATGGTACTATTCAGTAAAAAGTACATGCAGAATCCAGGTAGACCACATTCAAGAGCAAGTTAATACGTTTAAAGGTAAGTATTTTGTGTCAATTGCCTCGTTCACTTAGAGACATCAAATATTAAAACAGTAAGAAACAAAATGTTTGTTTTCTATGGTTTTTTCTATTTAATTTTTCTTCTAAGTAAAAATAAAAATTGTGTGTGTGTGTGTGTGTGTGTGTGTGTGTGTGTGTGTGTGTGTGTGAATTTCCTGGACTTTATTGCTTTTGTTTTCTGATAACCTTTATAAAACAGAAGGAATGCTCTATCTGGTTTGTCATGGACTTACAATCTAGAAAGTATTTCTTGGTTTGATAACAAAACAAGACACACGAGTAGTTTATGAGTGACACTTTTAGGAATTATACGGTAAAAGATATCTGCTTGAAAGTTAAATCTTAGTGTTTTCTTAATGGTGTTCCATAAATGTAATGGGACAGGAAAAAGTGAGTCATGGGAGAAAGATTGAATTTCCTGTATTACGATTGAAGTGCCATAGGCAAGTCAAGTATTTCAATTTATGTTTCGACTTTATGCAGGAGGTTTTATATCATCTCTCCAGATCCTCAACATCATAGATTCTTAGAACTTGAAGAATGCCAAAGAAAATAATGCACTCAATGCCTGGAGGACCTGGTAGACATGCAGCCATCTGCTTTTTCAAGAGGTTGTGACCAAATCAATTGACCTTGCAATAGCAAGACATTCTCTTGAAAAAAAATTGAATTAGGTGAGACACCAAGATACAATCTTCTGTATTTTCTTTACATCACAGAAATAAATGCATAAGAGCACAATGTGGAAAATATTGCCATATGTTACTCCTAAGAGATTTTCAAGTAAATTTTCCCAAAGTAATGTTGTATATCTTCTTCAACTAGCTATTTTTACTTACTGTATATTGAATAAAACTTTTCATTAATGATGCAACTAGGTAACTTTGCATGTAAATCATGTATTATTAAAATATGTGACTATATTTTTAGTTATTCAAACGTTTATATGAATCCATTATTACAATTTAGTCACATTTTTAACTTTTCTATCTAGATCACTCACTACATTTCTATAATTTTTGAGTTTTTTTTTAATTAAGATTTGATAATTGTTTATATACTTTGAAGCTAGGTCACATGATTCCTACAACAAATCAAAATTGCTTCATGATGATAGTTTAATAAGCTAAATAAAATTAAGATTTGATTGTATATCAGCTCAGTATATCCATGTACAGCACATGGTTTCTAGAAAACCCTTTCATAGACCAGCTTTTTGCCATATTAGGTGGGTAGCTTAATGTGCAGAAACATTTCCTTTTATGAATGCAAACTTGACTTTCTACTGCTCAGAAACAGCATGTCCTGCCATCTAATACCAAAGGAATTCCTCACCTGCAGATGAGTCATCACTTGTTGACAGGAAGAGGCATTTGTTTATCACTTGATCAGAGAAGCCATCTTTTCTTGTGCTCTCAGATTTAAGCTTGGATGAAAACATAAATCATCTATCTCCCTATTCAAGAATATTTTAGTAGTACCTAAATCCATCAAATTGATAAAAATGAAAATTTTGTAAGTTTTTAAAATGAATACAATGTATATCTTATATGTCTTCCCCAAAGAGACTTTCTAAACTATGGAATAAATATAATTGTTTAAAATATAATTACAAGTGAAAAATAGATAAAATGCTTTAACTCTGGGTATGATGCAGGTCACGCTTTTTTTCTACAGCAGACATATCTGCATTTCTTTGGTTGTTAGTTATTAATATTTCATTAATTTTCAAGCTAGTGCAAATTCCCCTTGAGATATCATTAATAAAATACCATCCAAATCAGAGAGATTATAGTCAAAATAGCCAAACCACAGAGCCCATTTAATTACTAAGAAATTGTAAGACTGTTAAGCATTCACTTTAATTTAAAGAATTCAATAACCTGATGCTTTGATAATTACGAAGAGACTCTAGCTTTCTCTATGTTGTTGGTAATTTTAATTATTTCTCATATTTTCCCTACTTAGATGCATTCTTTTATTTGCCCTTTTAGAATAATAATGAGTAATTCTTCAGGAATAGAAACGAATACACAAATACTTCTGAATTAAATTTAAGAATAGACAAATATATAAGCACCTATCATTAATATTAGTCTTCTCCTCCCCACTCTTCAGAGTGTCATACAGAAATTTTGATCAACAAAAGTGATTAACAAATTAGTGCTACTAAATCTTGTCAAAAGTTTCGAGATTCTTGAATTGATGAAATCCTCTACTCACTCTGAGAATACCACTGTTTCTCACTCCGAGCATTGCCCTGAAACATGAACAGGTGTTTTAGAATTGGGTGTCAAAGCGGCTCACAATCTTACTCTAATTCTATCACATGTGCACACTCAGATCCTTACACTGCATCCACTTCAAGAAGGCCAGGGCAGAAGAAGCATATGACACACTTTCCCCCCCATTTCAAATATGTATTTACATGTTTATTTAGAAATTACAGCAGAAAACATACAGAAATTAAATGTTATTGTTCTTAGTTAATTTATTATTTTCTCTTGTAAATATGCTGTATTTCTAGGTAAGACTATGGGGAATTGTGTTTTGTCAACCAGTCCCCAAAGTGTACATATGGCCAATGGTTTTATATGAGGGTTAAGAGCAGTGGGATGTATCTATGAAGGACTTCATGAAAGACTATCTACTAGCTGTTGGCTGAGAAGAAGTATACAGTTCTATTAGTGGGTGGATTACTTAGTATTTTTCCTTGTCCATGCATATATAATAAGGTGATTTTTTTTAAACATTGAAAGATGTGTTCACTTACTTGTGTTTGGCAGTTTGGCAATAATATAAATATATTTAAAAATTTAAGCACAAGTAAAAAAATGATACAAAATTCCACCCAATCTCTTATTTTCCATGCGCATGTCTCACTTACCTCACATCTGTACCTGAATCGATGTGCAGTGTAGTGAAGCAAAGATGCACAGTTTATTCCCTGCTGTGTGATCACAAATGATTATAGCTTTGAACAATAGGATGTTGATACATGTACTGTGTATAGCTTTTTAGGAAGAGTACAATTGAGGAGGAGTGTATGGCATTTATAATTCTTTCCTTCTTATTTTAATAGAATTACGGCTATGAGTACCATATAGGACTGCCACAGAATGTATATTCTGAGGATTGAGAAAAAACAAAAAACTAGATAGAACTCTGGGGTTCTCCCATTCACAAAGCCAAATCAGTTTGGAAATCATCAATGTCAGATTTACTATTTTTATTTGAGAGATAAATACATTATTTGATTTAACTTACAACTAACTTAATAAGTTTTGTCATTAGATTATAAGCCTAATACAAATAAATATAATGAATTATATATTGTGGTTCTCCCCACGAAATCTTCATCACTGCTGTCCCTCAATCTGGCCATTGCAGCTTTTCAAAGAACAGGTCTGATTGTAGCTCATCCTCCATTGAAGTTCATTTTATTATATTCCAGGGACCTCGCTATTTTTCTACACATAAATATCTGGCTTAACAAAAGAAACCTATTACAAAACATTGCAAATTTTTACATTTTTAAATAAAAAGTTCTACATTTTAAGATAAATGGCAGGTTTCATACGTAATCAATACCTTAAGATATACACTAAAACAAAATTTTATTACTCTAAAATATTGGACAATGTTTATTTGCATTGTATCTCTTAGATTTACCAATCTATGACAGTTACAATATATAACTATATAAATTCATACTAGCAACTTTTTCAAAGACAAATTAAAAGTGTATATGATCCCATACAATGAAAACAGTTTTTAACTTAAAACCTCAAGACAGTTCATACTTAGAGCTCAGGATGAACTGGGGCTTCCAACTCCTGTTATAACTACTCCTCATTGTTCTGGATGATTCTGTTGCAGAATCAGAAAAAAAGGGAAATGCAACAATAGCACAAAACTTACAAAGAATGAAATGTTGTTATCATGACTGATGGATGATGAGCTGTTCACACAGAGCACCTGATGAACTCATTAAATGTAATTAAAAACAGCATGTTCGTGGGGTATGTAACAACATGCAGATATAAAAAGCACTCTATATCAGACCAAGGATCTGCTTCCTAAAACTTTCATTAATAAAAGATAAGTGTATTGGGGGTTTTCATGAGAAATATTAAATTGATAGAGAAATAATGAATAATTTATTAATGACATACATCTAATCCCTTTTCTACTTAGGAATGCAACCACAACCCTGCCTCATACACAAATAAAAAAGCATGCAAAATTAATTTTAATTTTAACTTTTAAAGTGTTGCTTATGGATGAATAAAGTCATTACTTTTACTTTACATCATAAATTGTTATTCTTCAGAGTATTAACATTTCAAATTTTAATAATTTAGACACAACAAAATAATTAAAAGTATGCTTAATATCAACAATATTAAAACATGAACTTAATCTGAGCTCCTTTAAAAATGTTTTAAATTGGCCTTTTATTTTAAGTAGGCTGTTATTGCTATTTTGCCAGAATGTGGCAACCTACATTCTCTCTTGATCTTCATGAGGAGGTCAGATTACAAAAGATGTCTGAAAGGCAATCCTCAAAATGGACCATGTTTAAAATATGCTTGGCAATTTTATGGTACAACTGTTCCTTCAGAAATGAGCTTAATTAGGAATCTGGGAGCATTTGTCACTATTGAAGAGGACCCAGATGCAGTTTCCAGCTCTCAAATCTAGCCATACAGCTCACAACCATCCATAAATCAGTAAAAACACTTTCACTAAAAGATAAAATTAATCAAAGTTCCTTGCATTCCCAGTTCATCCTTTCTCTCTTGATCTTCATTAATCAATAGATTAGTCTAATTTTTAGGGGGCTCCTCACCAGAGGTTCAAAGGTTCAGATAAAGAACTTCATTCATGTTTGACACATTTTCCAAGTGTTGTTATTCTTTTTAATTCTACCTATCAACTATTTTAATTATATTGCTCAAAAACTATTTACATATCATCTCTATATCCACCTACCTACCTACCTATCTCTATCTATCTACCTAACTACCTACATATCTACATGTCTATTCCCCGAAGAATTGCATTCAGTACTAATGCAACAGCATTATCATCTCTTTGAAGTTTTCATTAATAGAGCTGTGGTCACATAAATGAACTTGAGAGTCTTAAGTTCTTAAAACTATTCAAGTTCACTCAGGTACCAGTACTAATAGAAAAGCCTGGCAGCAAACTCCAAGTTAATCTTTATCAACTTTAAACGCTACCTTCAAGGTCAAAATTATTATCTTCTCCCCTCTAGCTGGTTTGGTTTCTAAGAGCTGCTGAAACACCTCCTTCCATTTTTCCTACCAAGAAAAATGCTAAAATTTAGATTTGATTTCTCTTATGCAATATATATGTATATATATATACATATATATTACACTATATATAGTGTATTATGACATATATATGTTTTTGTGTGTGCACCATAATAGTGATAATTCTGTTAATTTCTGAAATTCTACCAATGCATTTATTGTGAAGATATTAATTTAAATTCTGTATAATAAAATACAGGGAATAAGTTCTAAACAAAAACTTCTTTCTTTATCCAATCAGGTCTGCTTATTGGCTTTGCACTCCCACTTCTGAAATAACAAAATGCAATTGCTTTGTGGCATGACAGGTGAGCATATTAATATCCTCTGTTCCTTTCCACACCATTAGCCCTTTTGTGCCAAAGCACCAAAGGATAGACTCCTGCTCTCTGAAAACCGGACTTCCTTCTGCTCTCCCTTTCTTGGAACTCTGAACTCTGGTGCATGATATACATAACTATGCTTCCATCAAGTTTTTCTGAAAATGTGGCTAAGAAGGAGACTCTCACAATCCAATTTTTACTTCTATTTTTGTTGATTATCATTATATTTACATTCCCTATGTTTTGATTTTTTTCTGTCCAATCTAAGTATGTAATCCTAAATCCATATTATAAACCAGGAGTCTTCTTCCCTATGGACTAAATTCCACAAGAGGAAATCCCACATTCTTATATTTTTGGTTCTGAGCCTAGCCTTTAATGGCTGAGCCATCTCTCCAGCCCTAAATCCCACATTTTCAATAATGTCCTATAACGATATTTCTCTAAAGTGTTACTTACAATAGGCACCAGATTTCTACATTTCTATGATTTGAGATTTCTTGTTACTCCCACTTTACAACAGCATATAGATATCTTAGCACCATGGCCAGGTTCCACCAGGAAAGCAGTATGCATTCTTGATCAGTCCAATATCACTTTTCCCCCAATCAGCAACTAATAGCAATCAGTTGAAATTTACTACTTGGATTAGTTGAAAAAAATGAGTCATCACTGTATCTCACATATTTTTTTCTGTGATAGAAAACGAAGCCTGAACTATAAAGAAAACTAAAACAATAATACAATTATGTATTGAAAAATTATTATTATGTACTAAATTATTATGTATTAAGGTAAAAACATAATTATGATTTTATTTCTTCTTTCTGAAGAATAACATTCATTTGGAGAAAGAATCAGTGACAGATTAATTCTATTTTATAAATATCTTTTTAACTCATTTTGATACATACAAAGATACTTTATAAATGTTTAAGTTGATGTACCTTATATTTTAATTATCTCTAATTAATCCTTTAATAATGATCACCATGTTTTGCTTTCTTTTGGAAGAGTTGCTTATAATGCAAACTCCTTCAAAGGTAATAAGGTTGTAAAGATCTCTTCAATTTCTATCTGGATATAATTATCCAAGGAAGCCTTACCCCAATTACTATTTATTATAAGAAGTTAAAGAAAATGAATTTTATGGTTTTACCTAAGAAAGGCCAAAGGTTAATACTGCCTCCTCTAGATCTGAAAGAAAGTCAATAAATGAATCTGTGAAGCCCTCCTCAGACGACATGGTTCTTCAGTGATAGAGGAGAAAAATCTATTTGGAAAATGTACCTATTAAAGACAACAGAAGGAAGATGGAATTTCTGTAAAGAAAATAACAAGTTGTAAATGAGAATCTTTTAATTCAAGTTGAGCCTCCTTGTTGGGATAACTTTTTTTACACTGTGAAGATATGTCTGTTTAACCTCACCTGCCTAAGGCACTTTCTGATTGGTTTATTAAAAAGCTGAATGGCCAATAGCTAGGCAGGAGAGCATAGGTGGGATTCCCAGGGAGAGAGAGGAACTGGGGGAAGAATCTGAGAGGCGAGATATTCACTTGCCAGAGAGGGAGGAAGTCAGATATATATTACTGGGCAGAGGTAATAAGCCACTTGGCAGAAAGTAGATTAATATAAATTGGTTAATTTAAGTTCTAGGAGGCAGTTGGAACAAGTCTAAGCTAAGGCCATGCTTTCGTAATTAATAAGAAGTCTCTATGTCATTATTTGGGAGCTGGTGATCCCAAGAAAGACCTGTTACAACTCATCATTTCCCTTTCCCCTTTGTTCATGAAAGCAATAAGAGTTTAAGAAAGCATCCTTAAGAAATGAATTGTACAGATGGAAAACCCACAGCCAAACATTGGGACAAGCTTGGGGAATCTTGCTGAAGAGAGGGACAAAGGATGGTAGAAGCCAGAGGGGTCAAGGACATCACAAGAAAACCCACAAAAACAGCTATTCTGGGCTCACAGGAGCTCACAGAATCTGAACTGACAACCAGCAAACCTGCACGGGACCGATCTAGGCTCTCTAAATATGTGTGACAGTTGTGTAGCTTAATCTACTTGTGGGACTCCTAACAGTGGGAGCAGGGGCTATGTTTGATGCTTTGGCTGACTTTTAGGAACCTATTCCTCATACTGGGTTGCCTTGTCCAGCCTTAATACAGGGTGAGGAGCTTAGTCCTACCATAACTTGATATACCATGATGTGTTGATACATACGTACATATATATACATATAGGAATTTAATAAACTCTCATGATGTGTTGATACATACGTACATACACACACACACACACACACACACACACACACATATATATATATATATATATATATATATATATATATATATATATGAGGCCTTCCCTTTACTGAAAATAAACAGAGGAGGAGTGGATGGAGTTTGGGAAGGGGGATTTGAGGAGGAAATGGGAGGGGGAGAGGAAGGTGAAACCGCAATTGGGAAGTAAAATAAATAAATTAATTTAATTTAAAAAAGAAATGAGTTTTAAACACTCATGTTCTACTTTAATATATGAAACTCATATATCAGTATTTTAGACAAAACTCAAAAGAGATAAGGTTTATGCCAGTTAGAAGATTCTAATGATGTTGAGAACTAATTCCTTCAGATAAATTTTATAAAATGCTGAATATTTAAACTAATCCAAATTATGTGAGTGGTTATGCTTTAAGTTATAGTTCAATAAAATTTTGGGAAAGGGCAAAGAATTCAGTTTAGATGATACTTCCCTGGGCATTTATGTAAAATCTTCCCTCTTCTTCAGCATAGTCTTTACTGGTATCTTCTAGTCTCTTCTTGATTTTCTTAGGTTTTATTTAAATATTGGCTTTTGATTGACTTCTTTTATCAGTCCTGTAAATAACTGCAGTTCAGATCCAACCATTAACTATGTCTGCACCCTAACATTTTTTTTTTTTTTTTTTTTTTTTTTTTTTTTTACCTCTCACATCTCTCTTGCCACCAAAATGCTCCCTTAGAACTGTGAGGTTTTTGATTACTGTTTACTACTATGAGCTCACCCCCAGGGAAAACCATGTACACTAGCAAAAGACACTAAAATATTTGTTGAAATAAAAATCAATGAGAAAGGGAATTTAGAAAATATTACCTGTGCAGTTTATCATTCTAAATAGAAATGAGGAAGTTCAAAGTTAAAGTGAAATGTGCCCATTGATTTTGTTTAAAGGCTAACAAGATTAAAAGATGTTGGGATAAAAATATTATCATAGTAACAGAAGAATATCAAGAGGAATCTTTTAAGTTTATTATGGTATTTCAGAAAAGGTTGTGCTGCAATTAAATTTTATTACAGCGTTAAAGAAACCGTCATGAGAAGAGACTTAATAATAATTCTACTAGCTTTAAACTTCACCCACATCATTCTGTCTTCTCTACATCAGTATTCTACCACACTATGGCCCCACACGCTGCCAGTGCCTGCCAAACTATGACACTCAAAGCAGATGAACTTGTAACACACTCAAAATCTAACATTATGAGTTGCCAAGATGCTTCAGTGGGTAAAGAATGCCTGATGATCTAAGTTCAGTCCTTGTGACCTACATGGTAAAGGAAGAACTGTGGCCCTCAAGTTGTCCTCTAACTGTCATGTGTTTGCTATGGTAAATAAACAATGGAAATAATAATAACTGAAATGAAAATTTAAAAGGTGTTATAGATGATTTATTCATTTGTCCTTCATGTTTGAAACTGCAAACTTCATTTCTTCCCATTCTTTCATGTCTTTAACTGGGAAGCAGTTGGTTTTGAGTCTTTATCTTTTCACTGGACATCATTGTTTTGAGTTTCCTTATTCCTCAGTACATTGTGATGTAGCCTACGCAAACTTGCATCACTTTGTTGTGCCTTGACTAAGACCACTTCCCCAAGCTATACTTTCTGTAACAGCTGCAATGGAAATCAAAGGCAATAAAAAGCGTACTGCATTAGCATTCATGAATGAACATGATTGAATTAGGAATTTAATAAACTCTCTTTCCCCCTCTCTCTCACAGACATACACACACACACACACACAAAAAATTAAGACATGAGAAAAAGAGCATGACATATTTTGTGAAAACTCATTTTAACTGTACTGAGTGACTGCATCCAACAAATGCTGGGATCATATTTTGATGCCTGTGGTAATCATCACGTAGTTGTATTTCTAAAAATGCTACAATTGACTGCCTACCTCTGCTTCTCAGAAATTCAATAGTTAATTACATTATGAAAGGCAAAAAATGTATTACGTCATTTGACATCATTTCAACTGGCCTTTCAGCACTTTTTCTAATACTGCTTTAACTACAAATCGATTCCATAATATTTCCTCAAATGTATATGTTTTCTTCCCATATTCTAGATAGGTTGGCATTCTATGACTTCAAAATTTACTTCCAGAGATTTGTTTTTTCTTTATTTATGTAGTATTATCTTATGAACTTGCTGATCCAGAAAAGCTGTCTATTAATAGTATTTATTTTATATTCTAGTTTTTATTATCTTACAACTCTATACATTCATGAAAACAATGATTTGTATATGTTTTGTTCGTTGACATGCCCTAAACAACTGGAAAATTATTGCTCAATGGAAATCTTCTACCTATTTAACTTCCCAAAATGGATTAATATGTCTCCCTTAAAGTACTTTTCATTATTTTCCTGAAACACTAATACAACCTATTAACTATTCTACCCCCAGTGTTTCTCCACACCAAGAGATCTTCTCAGTAACAAAAATGTTATGAAATACAAATATGATCAGGACATTAATATTATAAAACTTGATGTTATACTTTTACAATGTCTATTGTCTATTGGCTCCTTTATTAGTATTTCCACAAAAATAATACATATACATATATATATATATATATATATATATATATATATATAGAGAGAGAGAGAGAGAGAGAGAGAGAGAGAGAGGGAGAGAGAGAGGGAGAGAGAGAGAGAGAGAGAGAGAGAGAGAGAGAGAGAGAGAGAGAGAGAGAGAGAGAGAGAGAGAGAATATATTTTTTAACTTTTATTTTTGGTTTTTCAAGACAGGGTTTCTCTGTGTAGTTTTGGTGCCTGTCCTGTATCTCGCTCTGTAGACCAGGCTGGCCTCAAACTCACAGAGATCCACCTGGCTCTGCCTCCTGAGTGCTGGGATTAAAGTGTATATGAAATATGTGTATGAAAAATATATGCAGAGAGAAACAGAAACTAAGATTTTATATGAAAAGTGTAAAGCTCAAGATGAGTTAGAATATAGCCAAAGAACATAAAGTGGCAATGTTCAAACCATTCAGAGAACTACATTGTTTCTTAAGGATAGCTATGTGTTAGTGTACATATGTGTAAATATGAATATGTAATATTTGCATACTTATGCACACATATAAATATGTGCATAGTACCAATCTCATTGAGATAATAGCACATAAAACCAGGCACATATTTTTATTTTATTCTATTTTGTTCCATTTATTCAGAAGTAATTCACTAAGTTTTTTTTTAAACCACCAATAGTTATAATACAAAGTTTGAAATAACAAAACAAACAAACAAAAAACTGCAAAAGAAATTTCAATTCGTTGACATTACTGAGTAGGTCAGAGTACTGATGACATTATTCACTGATAGTCAACTTTTGGGAGTGACTCTAATGCAGTAATATAATATAGGAGAAATCTGGTAATATTAAATATAAATTGTACTTCTTTTTTGGAGACAGTGTTTCTCTTTAGAGCCACGGCTATCCTGGAACTCATAGAGATCCACCTGCCTCTGCCTCCCAAGTACTGGGATTAAAGATGTGTGTAACCATTGCCTGGCTATAAATTGCACTTCTAATTTGAAAAAGGGAGAGGAAAAACAATTTCAGATAAATTTGAAATGTGATATATTGAATCTTGTGAGCAAAGATATAAAGTAATAATCACTAATTTCTGAAATCTTTCCCTTGGAAATCAATCTACTTGTCCCAACTTCAACAGTCTAAATTCTAAGTTAGATATTAAGAATGTATATTACTATGGTAAACATTTCAAAGAATTTCTTCCAAAAGCATTAAGTAATAAGACTTATTTGTTCTTAGGAGAGAAAAGTAACATGGTATGATCGCCAAACTCATTTCCCTTTTCTGCTGAACCCAGCAGATAGATTACATTTCCTAGTGTCCGTAGTGATTTATTGGGCAGAAGTGAGCAGGGTTTGGACCCTGCATGTGAAGTAGAAATGACAGACTATGTCCAGGGTTCATGTGCTTGGAATTTAACAGGCTCTTTCCTTATGACAACTCACAGTAATGGTCTTTTCATTCCAGCAGTGCCAGATCTTGCTTTCCTGTGGACATTTACCCATCAAGACATAGAAGTCATATATTATCTCCAAAATTAATAGATTTATATCTGAAACCCTACATATACCTCTATATTTTCCATTTCTCTGCTTCTTTTATATGTAGAATGATTCTTTTACATGTTTTCCTACAGTGGCTAATAACTCTTCTGGATCCTTCTATCATGTATTTCTTCTGACTGGCTTTTTATTCTTTCTAAATATAAGTGTTTTTCCAGGTCAAAATTGATCTTTAAATTGTTGGATGAGTCTATTGTGATTTTCTTTTTCTTTTTTTTTTTTGTTTTTGTTTTTGTTTGTTTTGTTTTGTTTTTTTTGTTGGTGTTGTTTGTTTGTTTCACCTTTGATTTCCCAGGAACAGTTGTTCTGTTTCTTTTGTTTGTTCTTCACTTAGTTTTCAAAAACAGCAGCAAAAACCAAATAGTACTCTCACTGTTCTTAGACCCACATCACGAGTCACTCCTTCAACCTGCTCTACTGACATCCTCCCCACAGATGGTGTCCCAAGGTAGCCACTGGATCCTTCCTCTCTTCCTTTTCCTACGGTCACCACCTAGAGGTTTTGACTCAAACCACAGCGTTTAGTACCAGGAACACCCCATGACTAAGGATATACAAAGTTCCATTTGAATGTCAGAACAACTTCCTGAATAACTCTTTGATCCTATAGCCTTCTCAGGCTTATAAACCCCAACACTGACTCCTCATTGTCTTCTCTACGCTTGAGCTTCCCAACTGTCCCCAAATCACAGCTGAGTTCCTCTTTCTTCCTTGCACCATGTCTGTTTTCTCAGCAAATGCTTTCCACTCAATACACTTTCAAAGCTCAGTTTCAAAGGCATTTTCAGGGAACATGTACTGGTCTCAAGTGTCCTTGTGCCTTATCACTTGTTTTAAGCTTCACATGGCTTCTTATGTTCTTTCTTTCTTCTCTGGGATTGCATTATCCATATAGCATCCAATGAAGTCATTTTCAGTTTTAGAAGGTTAGTTTCATAATGACATCTCTCAAGTGGTTCTTTAAAAAATGACGAATAATATAATTTTTCTTATATATCTTGAAGTTCATATATATATATACATATATATATGTATATATGTGTGTGTATACATGCGTGTATATATATATATGCATAAAAGTCTATGTAAAAGCAAGGTATTTACACATTTGTGTATATATATATTAATTTTATTTAATTTAAAGTATAAAAAGCAATGCAATGCTACTCTCCTTGAAAAGAACTACAGACTTGGATGTTTTTACAAATCTTTAAGAGCTGTATTTCAACATCAATAACATGGCAGTGATATCTCTTCTTTGCCTTTACGATTTCATTACAGCTTTTATCTTATTGATTTGTCCTTGCTTACAGAGCACACATAATTGTCTTCAATTGTCAGATTTGCTGACCTGCTAGAATACTACTTTAGATTGAAGAATATTTTCAATAATCATTCTTCACTAATATATATATTTCTTCTACAACAATTATATCAATAATGAAAAACTTACAGTAAATGATATATAGGCAACATATATTTTATGTTGTATAAACATTAGCCAAGCTTGAAGTTCCTGTATTGTGAAAAAACAAACATAAATTAGCTCTGACAAAGTGAATGAAAACCTAAATAAATATTTTATTCTCAGTTGAAGAGTGTGCTCTGCTTTAGACTTAAGTATAAATGTATGCAAAAAGAGTTTCAATCAAAGTTCATATCTTTTCATAAAAAAGGTCATAATTATATTATGTTAAAATGTTCTAAAATGAATTATCCATGAGTGGCAGGGGTTTACAGGTGTTTAGATAGGCAGGATTATAGATAGAATATTTTGTTTTTCTTTTAATGATATGTATAAAGAACTGTTCATCTGACTATAGGTAACAGGGCTTCATAAATGTTTTAAGTCCTGGTTTAAATAACAATTACAATTTTGAAAACTGAAACTCATGAACAAAGTATACTGATAAAATTGTACTTGTTCCTCAAAGATTAAACTAAGAGGAGATTCTCTTGTTTAGTCTGTGCCACTATAAAGAGAAATAAGGTAAATGTTCCTTTTTACTTGTGGGACCCAGCCATGCCCCTTAATATAGCTGGCTTATTTTCTAATGAGAGGCAGAGCGGAGATGGGAGGAATAGAAAGAGGGTATAAAGTAATAAGTAAATAGATAGACAGGCAGACAGACAGATAGATATTATGTGAGAAAAAAATCTAATTTCAATAAAAGGAAAACTGCTGTGGGATGTTCTGAATGTCAAATGTGTTGCTCTGATTGGTTAATAAATGAAACACTGATTGGCCAGTAGCCAGGCAGGAAGTATAGGCAGGACAGGCAGAGAAGAGAATTCAGGGAAATCAAAGGCTGAGGCAGAGAGACACTGCCAGCCACCGCCATGACAAGCGAGATGTACCAGTAAGCCACATGGCAAAGTATAGATTAATAAAAATTGGTTAATTTAAGATATGAGAACAGTTAGCAAGAAGCCTGCTACGGCCATACAGTTTATAAGTAATATAAGTCTCTGTGTGTTTACTTGGTTGGGTCTGAGCGGCTGTGGGACTGGTGGGTGAGAGAGATTTTTCCTGACTGTGAGCCAGGCAGGACCAGAAAAACTCTAGCTACAGAAAACTTCTTAAAAATGCATCAACACAATATTCTCCATATCGAACCATATATGCCTTTACTTTCATTCAATTTTAAAGTTTGTTTTGTTGACATAAAATATTTGTACTCTGGGTGTTTGGTAATTCAGCATATATAGAAAATGTATAATAATAAAGTATGCTGTTAAAAACTTTTGTTTTTACTTTTCATTCCTCTAATATTTATCAAATTTTACTTCCACATTTTCTTTATTGTGCAATTAGATTTTTAATTCATCTGTGTTTACCACTTCCTAATTTTCCTCATTTCTTTTCCCCCCATTCCTTTATTTAACCTTGCTCCATTTTCCCTCTTCCTTTGTTGTCTTCCTCGATCCCATGTATTTACCACTGTTATCTCTACCCTAAATTACCTTTAACTTTATAGCTAACTCTATATTACTTCTGTTATTTTCATTTTTTTATTAAGAATTGTTTTCATTCATTTTACACACCAATCAAAGATCCTCCTTTTCCCTCTTCTCGTTCCCCCCCCCAGCCTTTTCCTCCCAACCCACTCCCTACACTCCCCCACACAAGAAGGCAAGGCCTCCCATGGGGAGGCACATCCAGTAGAGGCAAGTCCAAGCCCTTCCCCCTGCCTCAATGCTGCACAAGGTGTCCCTTCATAGGTAGTGGGCTCCAAAAAGCCCACTCATGAACCAGGGATGGATTCTGAGTCAACTGCCAGGGGGCCCCCCAAGCAGATCAAGCTATACAACTGCCTCTCCATGCAGGGGGCCTAGTCTAGTCCCAGGCTCCACTGGTGCTACTGTATTGGCTTAACAAAATTTCAGTGTATTTTCATAAAATAGCATTGTTTTTATTTTTTTTCTAATTATTTAATGCACTTTTACATGGAGAAGTCATATAAACACCTTTAAAGTAGCTTGTAAATGTCTAAAAATATTGATGCTACAAATTTTATTTCTATTTTCCTTTAAACCAAATTAAATCATTATCCTTTAAACCAAATTAAATCATTATTCTGTTAATATGATATTGTTGGGCATCTCATTTCTGAATTAAAGTTTTATCCACTGTAATATAATCATTTCAATAAAACACTACGTAAAAAGAATGCCTAATAACTCGATTAAACATGCTTTGTCCTCAGTATTTCCTTACACTCAATATGCATCTACTGCACAAGAGTTATCACATGTTGCTTGGAATTTACTGCCAAAAGAGTTAGCACAGAAAAGTGACAGATTTTCCTCAAATATCTATACATTGTAAATGTAAGTTACTATGTATCTGACAAAAGTAATCCGTACAGAGTATTCATAAAGCAATTTACCTGCCATCTATTTGAAAGGCATTTTCTGTAGTTAAATTAAAATGACCACATTTTCTAGCCTTTCATGGTATTGTGACTATAAATCCATTATTTGCTTTTTTTAAAAAAAAATGTACCAGTGAACTCTTTTGTATTCTAACAGCAAACAGCTATCCAACATTCTCAGGATCATTAAATTAAAAAAAAAAATTAATAAGAAAAGAAAGTCCTTACCTAGTTTATAATTCTTTCTAACGGGTACAGAATAGCCAGTGACTTGCTTTTGAAATACCCTGTAGTCACTTGTGTCCACATGGCATTCCGATCTTTCAAAGTATGAGACCTACTGACCTAATATTACAACAGTTCACAGTTGTATTTAGAGACCAGGATTAGCCTGATTTTCTAGTTTGCCTTCCCTATGCTTTAGTTACACTTTCCCTTTTTATAGATTTCAACCATGGTGTGGCCAGTAGTGAGGCCAGTAGTGACCTATAATCCAAGTAAACCTTCATTAAGCTAGCAAATGCTTCATTTTAGACTTTTGAAAAGAGATGAGAACTAGATTCAGGTTGTACATTCATGATTTTTGTTTAGCAATCATGAGAAGTATAAATAAAGTTAATCTATTCTTTCACATTTCAGTGTCTTTTTCTTGTTGTTGTTGTTGGTTAAAAGGACTGTAGAATCCATGGTTTAAATTTTCTGAAGTTAGCTTTACTTTTCCTCATTCCTTGATAGCATTAGAGCCTTGCTAAAGTAGCATTTATTATATTTCAGTTTCAAAATTATCTTTTAAGTTCAGATAATGCATCTATCAGTAATATTTTGTATCACATTTATTATGTCTTTCTAATAATAGTTGATGTAAAGAGCATGTTAATAGACATTACGAAGCTAACCTCTAAGCAGTTTTAGAATTTCCAAATTACACTTTCTTTCTAGACAGACCTTTAAAATGACATAGCTTTGTCTTTTTCATTATCTAATTTGGCAAATGATTTATGTCTCTGTTCATGTGAGTTGTTGTAGTTTATAATGGATATAATATTTTAGGCCCAGTCCACAAGATGCAACCCATACCTGGCACTGCCTGGGTAGCCAAGAACCAGAGACTAGATGGCCAAGAAACCTAGTGTAAAACCAATTACTACTGTTCAAAAAAAACTGGCAATAAAATAACTCCTAATAACATTCTGCTATACCCATGGATCAGTGCCTTGATCAGCCACCATCAGAGAGGCTTCCTCCTGCAACAGCTGGGAACCCATACACAGACAGACAAACATGCAGAGACAAAGAGAGAGATGTTAGAACATCCAGCTCTAAAGGGTTATCTCCGTCAAAATCCTCCCCCTTAGAACTCAGGAAACCCTGGGGAAGTGGAGGCAGCAAAAACCGGAAAGGAGAGAAGACACCAAGGAAACAAGGCTCTCTCAATTAACATGGTCAAAGCTCATATGAACTTGCAAGAGACAGAGGCAACAATCAAAGGGCCTGCAAAGGTCGGCACCTGGTCCTCTGTGTACACATTATGATTTCTAGTTTAGTGTTTTTTATGGGATTCCTGAGTGTGAAAACAAATGAGTCTCTGATTCTTGTGCATTTTTTAAATATATTTTAAGAAGAATCTAAGACTAAGATCCCTTTAATACTGTAGTTCTCAAATAAACCATAATCAGAGGAAACCAACTATTGTAAATCTAATACACTTGTCTTTAGTGAAAAGTCAAATTTCATACTAATGGTAAAAACTTACTAAGTAATATTGGGGTATGCAATAAATAAGCTGAATACAATTAAGAAATTGCACTTTGATTTAAAAGAGTTTGTTTGGCTATCCTGTTACAACCAGAACCCATTTTCCATATTACTGCTTCAAGATCACATGAGTTGTTTTACACCTGTTCTCACAGAAAGGCAAGTCTTGCACATAGTGAGCTAAAGCCTCAGATATCCATCACATGCAGTGTTCCAAATATAAACACCTGTGAGTGTCCTCAACTGTAAAGAGATCCTATTTAAAAAGCAGAACTTCAAAAAAACATAAATGGCTCTTGTAGTCTCAGGAATTCTCCTTGTGTTAGACATGGTTTCTGGGAACATCAGCACACAGTGCAGTTGTTCTCATGTCCTAAAATAGCACAGATTGGGCATTTGATCTTTATCTTGCCAAGTTAGACTCTAATTACTATTTTTTTGTTAATACACACACACACACACACACACACACACACAGAGAGAGAGAGAGAGAGAGAGAGAGAGAGAGAGAGAGAGAGAGAGAGATTTTACCCAGTTTGAATTTTTATAATGTAATACAAATTAGACAAAAGCAAAAGAAACTCAATGCTTTGTATAGGGAGAAAACTAGAGGCAATATACAAAAACAGCATCAATAACAAAAAAATCCAACATTTTTGCAGGTATTGAAAATAAAAATATCAGATTTGTTAAATTAAAAAAATGTATTAAAATGTGGTCCTTCAATGTAACTCTATTTTAAGTAGCTACACTTTAGTAAAGAATTTAGTGTCTATTCATGATGGGGCATAATTATATTTCTAATTCTGATGTTATATTTAGCCCTTTACTAAGGCTCTGTAGAGGACATGAACTCAGAATAACCATGGCTCCCCAAGAGTTGTCACATGGTCACATGCTCACTGTTTATAAGTAACCTACTTTATTTACTAGATACGGGCAGGGCCTTCTCTCGGACATATAAATGCTTATCTGCTGGATTTAGGTCAGCAGAGTGCTCTACACACAGAGAAAATTCATGAGCCTGTTGTATTCGCCACTTCCATTATATACTAGGAATTAAACTGAGGGATATTTCCAAGCCCTAACCTAACCTCAAACCTAAATGGGAATGGCTACATAATTAACACACTTAACCTTAGTAGGCCCCTCAAGTGAAGAAAACCACATGTTAAAATTGATAGGTTCAGTTTGATTTTATAGGTTTCCACAGAATGTTTCATCTTGAAATCAAATTGAATTTGTTTGTCTCTCATCTAGGCAAGCATGTCGATGTGAAGACAAACAACAGCAAAGCGTATTCTAACAGTAGAAGGGCTCTGCTTCTCTCTCCTAATCCCAGAGTGCATGCCTTATTTGCCATCTGCTAACATTGCAACATTGGATAAGTCACTTCACTATTGTGAAACTCAGCTGGCTTTTGTTGACCTTTAACACAGAGATTGCATTCAGTGAGTGGAATTGTGTGTGTGAGTGTGTGTGTGTGTGTGTGTGTGTGTGTGTGTGTGTGTGTGTGTGTGTGTGTGATGTAGACAAGATTGGTAAATGAATTCATCAGCTCCCTCCTGGCAGGATGACAGGTGTGTGGTGTTTCTCTGAGTGTGCATGCTGATCCTGGCAGGAACAGTCAGAGACCCGCTGCTTGCACCCTCAGAGGTAACCTGAAGGAGTGCTCCAAATGCTCTTCTGCAAGCATCGTTCACAGGGGAACACTGCTCATCTGATGAGGACTGAAGGATCACTCTGCCATGATTGTGCTTATCACCATGGCCATCTCACGGCTCACACATGTTTATCCCATTTCCAAGTGCCATCTGTAGTATTTTCCAACACTATTAACTTAGAAGCTTTGACATCACATAGAACTGAAATATTTACTGCTGTGTACACATCTGGCATTTTTGGAATTGTTGAAAAGAACTGACAGGCTAATAAGTTTTCCTACCTTTTTAAAAAATCATTCTTGATATTAAAACTCCAATGGACAACCCCACTAGCAGTAAGTAGACGTTGAATTCATGGGAGAGAAACCAAGTGAGTTTTCTTTTATATAAATGTTACAGCCACAGTACTCAATTTACTATATTTTCCTCTTTTATTTAACAGAAACTCAAATTTTGTGCATGGTTGGATAGGTATTAATTATTGTTTGTCTCTGTTATAAATGATGCAATGTTTTATATTCATTCTTCATGACTTTTCTTACATTTGGGGGGGTTCACTGTAAATTTATGTGTGTGAGATTAATCTTAATTACCAAACTTCACAATCCCCCTAGTTCTAATACATACCAATCCTTCCTCTTTTTCTTGCATTGCTTTGCATATAATTTATGATTAGATTAAATACCTGATGATTTCATTATGCTATTTATGATTCTTTTTTTTTTTTTTTTTTTTTTTTTTGGTTTTTCGAGACAGGGTTTCTCTGTGTAGCTTTGCGCCTTTTCCTGGAACTCACTTGGTAGCCCAGGCTGGCCTCGAACTCACAGAGATCCGCCTGGCTCTGCCTCCCGAGTGCTGGGATTAAAGGCGTGCGCCACCACCGCCCGGCTGCTATTTATGATTCTTAAGGGTTGTGATTATAACCAGTCATTCTGTCTTCACCTAAAGTCACTGTGAAGACCAGAGTTAATTTTTTATTAAAATATAAACAAAGTTTCTAATGGGAAACTTGAGCAATACTTGAGAACAATTCCTATCTAATAGCACACTCTTAAATATGTAAAATAATAAGTATCTATATTTTATTCACTATAATATATTATAATAGACAATTTCTCTCTATTTTATATGATATAGCATTATAAACTGCATTTATTGGAAACAAAGAACTAAAGGATACTAACCTAATAATAAAAATAATTTGAATATAATATCACATTAAACTAAATATCTACTCTGCATCTACAGGAGAAAAATTTGCTATTGAAAGAATTCATATTTCTAGCGAGTGTTTCAATTTCTTCCTTTTGTTAGCCAAAGAAACTTAGTTTAGCTATTTTAATCCTGGACTGAAATGAATACTTGCTGGTTAATAAAGTCACAAAGAATTTACTTTTATTGTTAATCATATTGTTTCATATGATAAATGTCATGAGTTTAGGTTCAGTGATACGGCTAAGCAGGTTGAAGTGCTTGCTATCAAGCCTGAGCACCTGAGTTTGAGCAAATGAACCCATAAGGTGGAAGAAGAATATTGACATCACTAATTATTACCTGACTGCCATATGCGCACACACACACACACACACACACACACACACACACACACCATACATGCATAGTAAGAATAACAGAGAAAATACTATTGAAAACAATTGAGAATAATATTATTAAGTAATTTTTTTAGAAGATAGAAAATATCAAGTCAGTCAGGCTAGCTATCCCTATGTCCTTATTCCCTACACAAAATTTTACTGGGTATTAAAATGATTAGGTTGAACTTTCTTCCAAGATGTTCCCATATAACTGTTTCACTATCTTCTGTCTTCTTTCATTGTTCTTTGAAAATATGTAAAAAATTCTCTTTCTGTCAGGCTTCAAAATGTTTATTCTATTCACTCCATTTAATCAGAGTTTTGAGTATTTAAAAAATGTTGTCATTCATAGCTCCACATGCTAACACTTGAATAGTAACAGATTCACATATCCATATTTTGGGCAGTCCATGGGATTGAATCTTGGGCCTCTCATATGTCAAACAAGAGCTCTAACATTAGTCTACATCTACAGCCATCATAATTAGATTTAACCTCAACAGTTAACTACTATGTGATTAATGGCAACATTTTAAAATAAATTATGCTCATATTGTTTTAGAATGGCTAATGAACTACCATGTGACTTTAAAATCCTTATGTTCAACATCAGCCAAATTTCATCAGTTTCACATAATCCTAAGGTGCAGAGTAGAAAAGAATAATATAAAATAAATTAAATGAATGGCTTGCAATTGAAATTTCACTGTAAGAAAACACAGTGCAGAGACATATACATTAAGCAATTCCTGAATGGGTCTCATTGCATTAAATGAAAATGTCCTCAGGACTCATTACCGCTTGTGCACTCTATGGAGAGCAGTTTGGTGACTTGTCTTTTCAAGTTGCAGTAGTTCTAGGCTCATGGCCACTTCCTCGACCTTCAAAGACAACATCACTAACCAGATCTTCTGTACTCTCAATTCTTTGTTCTTGTTATCAGCATCACTCACCATTATTATGGTCCTATCTTATTACCCTTGGCCCATCCATGTCCTCCAGAGTAAGCTTTCTATTTTACAATCAGCCAGCTGGTCAACATTTATATCTAAAAATTTAACTCCCCTTTGTCATGTCATCTATGACACAGTCTAGTGGCTGGATAGGAATACCATAAGGGAACATTAATTTACCTATCATAAACTTTTCAAGTAGTCATTCTGGAGCAACATTTATGCATTTTAAAGTTTTTTAATTTAAATATACATACTTTAAAAGTGTACATGTTTATTTTTGAAGAGTAACAAATTAAGGAATAGTGTAAAAGTATGATGAATATATATATATATATATATATATATATATATATATATATATATATATATATATATTGTATTTTGTATGCTATGTAAAGGTCAGAAAAACACAAACACAATTTAATAATGTTTGGGAAACAATTGGAAAGAAGAAAGCAATGGAAACAGAGATGCGAGAGTGTTGAGCGAAGGGAATCAGACACTGCTAGAAGAAAGAAGAAGGGTATTGTGTGAAAAGAATGGCATCATCTTTTGAAAAGTAGCATTGGACTCCTCCTCGGTACAGAACATATCAATGCAGGCAACAATAGAATAGGGTGACCAATTTGAACACCAGTCTCCTAACACAGGTGAGAAGTAGTAGGAACTAGGGCAAGAGTGGTGGCATGGGTGAAGAGACGTGGAAATCTAGACACAATTAAAATGAAATGCAGGCAAAACTTATTTATTGAGCCGGGCGGTGGTGGCACACCCCTTTAATCCCAGCATTTGGGAGGCAGAGCCAGGCAGATCTATGCGAGTTTGAGGCCAGCCTGGGCTACCAAGTGAGCTCCAGGAAAGGTGCAAAGCTACACAGAGAAACCCTATCTCGAAAAAAACAAAACAAAACAAAAAAAAACTTATTTATTGAAGCCTCTTGTAGTAAGACACTGAAATTGGAATAAAATTCCAGAAAACCATACTTTTTTTTCATGAGTAAATGACATTATAGCTTGCATTTCCAGAAATGGAGTCAATACAGGCAGAGCATATGGAAGGAAAAGATCAAGATCTCCAGTTTGGGACACATTATACTTACTAGTTTGTTATGAGACAATATTGACTAGTCTTTAGCATTACTCTGTCTGCCTTCATTTAACCTCTCTTGAAGCTTGACGGAGCTGTATTACTAGTTATAGCTTCAGGAATACGGGTGACAGGGATGCTCCTGAGCCCAGTGTGTGCCCACAGGAGAACTGCATGGGGCTCTTCTATGCTACATCTGATCCCTGTGTCCATACATCTAGGATAACAGAGTGTGTGGCCAACCTTGATCATACAGAAGCCAGAGATTAACTGACACATGCTATATCCACTATAGTTTGGAATGCTTTTTAAGCAGCTGAGCTTGTGTCTTTGCTAAATATAACTTCTAAGAGAAAGTTATTGACCATAGAGCTGAATCTGATCCGAGTTTTATCCAAAGGATAGCCTGGGGATTCTTGGCATTGAGGTGGTATTTGCTTGTTAATGGCAGGAGGTACTACTTGATGTCTGTGCATTTTCTTCAGACAGAACTTAATTTTCTCCACATTTGTTAGCTCATTATAATAGAGTAAAACTGAATATTTTTTTCTAACCTTAATGACTAAAGTCATTATTTATTGGTCAGTATTTGTGGGAGCTCGTTTTCAGGTTCCTCGTGGCTTTACTCAGCAGATCTGCATAGAGAGGATGATTAGGACCCCGGGCCTGAGTGCAGGTGTCTGAGATGCACTTGGCTGTGCTGGAGGAGGTCTTTTGCTCTACCCCTTGGCGTTTCTATAAATACCCTGGGGCAGAGACAGTCAGGGCCCATTGGAAAAGGCTCCAGGCCCTCGTGAGGCTATCCTTTATTTTCTATATGTTTATCTCTGCAATATAAATCCTATTTAATATTTCCTGCTGCTCGCACTCAAGAAAACTCTGGGAAACTGTGGGTTTGGTGGGTAAATGCTCCACAAGTATTTATTGGTCATTATTTATAAAGCCAGTAATTTTTAGGTTAAATACAGGAATGGTGCTGTATCAATGATGACATACTAGAGAACTGGGAAGAATGTGGTAATGCTTTTGGTCCAACAATATTGATTTTTTTCAAGTTAAAAATTATTGGTTTATCTTCTTAGAATGCATCAAATCTCACAACTCCCCAAGATTTCATAATGCATTCCAATTCGGAAATGAAATCACCTGTAACGCAATTATCAACATTTGGACAATTATGTTAAAGTTTTCTTTTTGAAAGTTTTCTTATTCATGAATTAGTACTTGGGGAGGTTTGTTTCATGTCTGTACCTTGTCCCCAGCAACTTTATAAGGGATTCTAAAGGCTCAAGTGTATTCATGTCCACTTCTCTTTAATAGTGGCTTTACATGCATTCCTCAAATATTGATGTCTTACACACAAGACAGGGATAGTGTTAAATTTTGTCATACTTGCCCCTGGGAATTTAACTCTCATGCCTCAACAGAACAACGCAGTTAATGACAGCTTGGCTATTGACTACAGGAATAAACATTTCAGGAAATCATAATTACAATGACACTTTCCCTTAGAATTTATGTTATGCAATTAGTTAATTTTCTTGATATTAATGTATCTTTCAAAACCCTGTTATCCTGGGACTGTAAACAGGACACGCCATTGGTTCATTTTCCTCTTGAGGCAACATGCCCCATAATGAAGAAATATTAAATAGATTTTCTCCTTGTTATTATACTTGGGATTTCAAATCTATTGAGGAACTTTTGCTCACCAAACCTTATTTAATAAAGACCTTCAATAATCCACTGTGGGGGAAATCAATATAATTAAATAAAATCAAAGATGTAGCTTATTGTATATCAACGTGTGTGAACCAAATGTATATGAATACGTTTTATTGAGCTATGAATCTGAACATGAACAGAATCAGGTTGTCCCCAGATTCGCCTGGCATTTTATGAAACCTATTATTCTTATCTGACATTATTGCAGTATAAGAGACCATAGTGACATTTGATTACATTCCGTTTTATTATTGCTTTGTAGCAAATTGTTTGCACCAATATGTGATAAAAATGCAGAGGCAATTGCAGAACCATCACAAAGTCCATTCATCTTTTCATGAGTTAGGAGTGTCTAGAACTGCATGGAAACCACTGGCCTGATCTCCTTATTCAGATCACAGTGAAATAGGTACATGACAAGCTGATAATGTATCATACAATCCAGGCAAGACTACACTTCTAACCTAAAAATTCATGTTTTAACATTCATGTTCCTATCTATAACTTAAAGACTACACAAATGTAAAATATTCAACAATAATTATAAGGTTTGGGAATTCATAAGTTACTTGAAAACAAGTAAGATTTTTATATTAGATACAGATATTTACACTCACTTATTTTTTATTATACTTCATTATAATAAATATGTTCCAGTTATTTACAAAGTATGTCTTTTCTACCAAATTTTAGTGCAAATATTGTGTAGAATAAGGAAATTCAACAGTATTTTTGTATTCATATGTATAATTTTTCAACATTTTTATCTTTGCATGATTATCATATATATATGTGTGTGTGTTTTTGTATCTATGTGTAAATAGTCCTTATTCTATTTTAATTCTATAAAGGCAACGATAACAAAACAGTAGCAAGAAAGTTTAAATTTAATTACTAATTGATATACTTTCTAGATTCTGGGTGAACACTGTATCAGAATTACTTATATAAATATGAATTGTCCTACTGGCATATGATTATATTGTATTTTGAGATTTCTTTTTTCATAAATTTACCCTCATGCAATTTATCCTTAATAAAAAGTTATGGCACAATACTGTAATTTCTTATACTGTGTTAAAATTTTTCCACTATTTGTATATTAAAAGTAATAACACTGACTCTGCATAACCAAAATATGTTTAAAATCACCCCATGAGGGTAAGACTGTATTGTATCATCTCATACCTTCTCTTTCTCAACACAAACTCCTCTACTCAAAGTGATGTTACTGCATCCTTTTAGTTTATCCATACTTGGTAAAACAAAACAGTATCACTAAAATGGGATGATTCTATGGTAATAACCATCAACCTTGTTTGGGAGCATCACATCATGCAATATTAGTGTTTCTGCAACCAAACTACTTTAATTTTTGCTATGGCTTTAAATTATCTGCATCCAGTAGAAAATAATTCTATATAGGTAAGCCAGACAGCTGTCCGTGATTTACAAACAATTTATATGAGTTTTTGTATCTCCACCCCCCCACTTTTTCAGAGGATAATATTGTGGTGAGTTTGATTGGTATTGCATTGAATCTGTTAATTGTTTTTGGTAGAATAGTTATTATTACAATAGTAAGTTTACCAATTCATGAGCATAGGGTTTTTTCCCCCAATTTTTAGTGTTTTCTTAATCTTTCTTCTGAGATTTTAAGTTTTTGTTATAAACAATGATACATGTAGCTCTCACTGTTCATCATAAATGCTTCCCTTTGTAGCACACAGGCACCATCACAGAAAACCACAACTGGACAAAATGCAGAAAATAAATGATTAAGAGGTGGATAGACCCAGTGGCTACATCTGTAACACTATTCCTTCATCCAAGACTCAGGAAATAACAGGGAAGAAGGGGTGAATATTATAAGAGCCAGAGGACAAGGAGGTTGTCTGTGAGACTGAGCGTCCTCGAAAGGACCGTGAAGCCATGCCCATGATACTGCAACAATATGGCTGCGTAAACAAAACCTCAACAATGAAACCATCCCCCCATACACGAAGAACTTCACTCTTTCTCCACAGGTACTTACTGAACCATTATTACTATCAATATCTAAATTCATGATTCTGATATTTGCATGAGAGTAGTCCCTAGGTGGCCAATAATTGCTTTTCCAATTTAGGTTATATTTATATTTAGGGTAATCATTTAATACCTTAATATGGTCCTTAAAAATCACATCAACATTTTGTTTTACATTAGATTAATGTTTGTTATCACATGGCATATGCCAGATAAACTAACAGAAAATGGTGCTAGAGATTTACATACCATTGTACAATTATTTAAGAACTTTCATCAACGATATAAGTATCTACTGAAATTTACTGTTTGTGCATGCCTAAAATTCTATGAAATTTCTAATATATTTTTTACCTACCTAGCTTAATTAATAATCATAAAACATTAAAATTCATTCTGCTATTTTTTGGAAGATATTCTAAATTATAATATTTGTCTAAAGTGTTTTAAAACATTCACTTATTGGCTTGCAGTGCTCAAGGGTTTTTAACCTAAATTGTGAAGAAGTTATAAACAAGGTATTAGTAGTAAACTAAGTTCTTGACACATTATTTGATTATATAATTCCATTCATTAATTATTCAAATGCAATCAAATTATCATCTTAGAGATTCTTCAGTAAATTTAAATATCTTAGGTTATAAATTTCTCAACTGGAAAAATAAACAAGTTTTATGCCAATAAATGAAAAACATACTGAAACTCATGTCAATACTTCATATTAATCTGTAGATTTTATATAAGAAGAAAACAAATGAAAAGGCATTTTAAAATATATAAAATTAATGATCAGATACTTAAAGATAAAACCAATATGGTAATTTTTATTCAAGAAATAGTGAGTAGAAGTAGGGTGTAAATCAAATACTAGCAAAAGTATTCAGGAGGGTAATTTCATTCACATCTTGGATAAACATGGATTTGTTTATTTTGTAGAGTAATATAGAAGTATCACTGAATATTTCAAACATCTATGTGACTGAGACTCATAGTATATGTGACAGTAAGGATATTGAAAGAACATATTCTATTGTTAAAAGTACTGATAATAAATTCATATTATGGGTCATACATTTTGTAAAATATGGGGTAGTCAAAGGAATTAGGATATTTTATTTGTATTGATATTTAATGGTTGGACAGAACCGTTTATGAAATAGCATGACACAAATTTAGAAGACTTAGAAGTGTGGTTTCAGTCAGTACCTCTAAGGAAGAGTAGAGAATTGTGTGAGGTCTGGTTTAGGCTGTCAGGAAAATTGTACAGGCAAGATCTTTTCTAAATCTTCTTTTGTGCACAGATCAAGGTGCAAGATTAATAAAACTGAGTTAAAGTGTTCTCAGAGGATATGGTACTTAAAGGGGACTTGGTAAAATTAACATATTTTCTATGTATGTTCTCTTTTCAGAAGTTAGAATCACTATTAAATCGAATGTGGCATAGTTTTATAATAATATTAATATCAGAAAAATTATTATTTCATATTATCTGTGAAATGAACACTATTTCTTTCTGAATATATAAATTGATTATTACTCAGAACAAGTGTGGTGCTCTGTGCTGCAAGGATCTAGGCTAATTCTTCTTGGCTTTAGAGAATGTATTCAGTAGAGAATGTAATGGAGTGGAACAATATACTGCCTCAGAGTGCTCACATTTAGCGGGTACTGCAAGCACCCGTGGAGAATTTTAGCATAAACCTAGGTAAGCAATGACAACAGTTGAAGAAACGGAGTTTTGATATCAGTAATTAATTTCCTTTACGTCAACTCCTAACAGAACACAGGTTTGAACTCAAGGAAAGGTATTGGCATATTCTCTTTCTTGTAAACCACAATCGTCGAAGCATGCCCAATTTTTTGACACTGTAACAAAACATTGCAACCTGCAAAGTTTATAGCTGAAAATTATCCGATCTTGTTTACCAAAAACCTCACAACGCTTTCAGTAAAGTCACAACGTTGTGTTCAGGCTCCTCCACAGCTATCCCTGGCCGTATAGGGCCCACAGGCAGTTTGTTGGGCATGCCTGTAAGCCCTTTAATCATAGCCATATTACTTACTTACAGGCACAGGATGAAAAAGAATGGACTATGGGGTTGGCTCAGTGGATAAGTGTTTACTACCCAATCATGAGGACCTGCATTCGGTTTCCTAGTATTCAGAAAAAGTTTTATGTGGTCGGGATCATCTTGGTTCATAGACAGGAAGATCATCGGGCCTTGCTGTTCAATTAGCCTACATATAAAACAGTGAGCTCCAGGTTTAGTGAGAGACCCTGTCTCAAAGGAATAAAGTGGAAAGCAACCTGTTTTAAGCTTTAACAGAGGAAGATAATCAATATCTTCTTCTGAACTCATCAGGCATACCCAAGAATACTCAATCTTTCATATGGTACACAATGCATACATTTTATATATACCATGCATGAATCAAAGTACACACAACCAGAAAATGGTCCCAAATACACATAAAACTGGAACAAAGAAGTAAATATAAAAAAAATCATCATAAAGGGAAAGAAATACAAGGCATACTTGAATCAAATTTCAGATGATATGTGATTGTGCAAAGGGTTTTATCGATTCAGACTGAAAAACAAAAGTCACTATAGATGTAGAACCTGGGTCGTCATTGAAGTTGTACTATAATGAAATGGCTGAGGTGGTGATGATAACGTTTGCTGAAGAGATGATAAATTCAAGCCTTTCCTTCTAGGGACCAATGGGGAAAACATTTAAAATAAAAAAAAAATGAGGCTCTATGGTCTTGTGAAAATGAAGAAAAAAATAGTCAAAAATAAACTAATTTTTAGGCTTTAACCTAATAGATTTAATGGTGAAATCTGGGGATGAATCAAAATGATTGTCACCTTGCACTTGGAGGAAAACTTCATACTCTAACAGATCACAGCTGGGACACTGACTGCGCATGTGGCTTTTCTCATGTGAACTGTAGATTTGACACATTTTTTTCTTGATATGGTTATTATCTTTGATATCTTTCTGTGAATGCTTTCCTATATAATGGCCAGTTTTTCCTAGAGATGTCTCCTGTCACCAACCTCAGGATGATCTTTAACTAGCTTATGAAGTATATAATCTGATAAAAAATTTTAATATGACCATTTCCAGAAAACAAATATGTTGAATGTTTTGTTGAGAGTGGAGAATCGTGATTCTCCCCTCATGAATTCCAAATTCCCTCGAACTTAAGAAAAGGATTACATTTGGGAGCAAGTAGCTGATATAATCACCCATGCTGCAATTTCTGTGGGTCCTATCTACATACACTTCCCTCTGTGAAGAGAAAATGAAAGAAACTCACTCAATTCCACTCCTTCATGTAATCTGTCTTCCATTCTTACTTTGATATTGGATAGCCCTAAGGACAGACAGCAAAGATAAAAACCCAATTTCTTGTAGGCAGCTTTATTATTCAGAGAGTTGTGAAAATATTCATATTGAGCATATAGTCACTCAGAATATCATAATGCCTGTGTCTAAAGTCTGAACCACCTGGAGTAGTGCTAGGCAATGTTGCTTAAACCTTGCTACAAATCAAGACTCATTTGTAAAATGTAGGTAACCTGAAAGCCATAACATTTTTAATGGGTTCACAGTGAAATATAAATTCTAACATACTTGTCAAAATGTCTGAGTTTTAATGAGATATTTTAGTTTATTAAATAAATTTTAACTCGACACTAAAAGTCATGTACATCGCATGAACAAATGTGATTTTTATAAAGCTTCAAATTTCATAGAAAAGTCAATAAAAATAATCTCCCACAAATCATAGAGTTTATATGGTATCTTCAATGGTAATTCCAAAATCAAGGCAGGGTAATAGAAGAAGAATGGACAAAAGAAATAGAAAATCATTCTGGTAAATACCCATGAACACAGAGTCCTCACCTAATCCCATGGTATTTATCCCTTGAGCTCATGAAATGGAATAGTTTAAAATGGTCACTGACCACAGGAAGATTATCATTTTTCTATTTTTTAATCCCAATATTTAGTTTTAGGTTTAACCAGCATAATATAAAAACAAATTTAGCTCTCTGAAAGTGAGGAGATGTTTGTGGTTCTATTTTCACGCATGATCTCTGGTAAACAGATCCCAGAGAGTAGCTGGAGGACTGAGGCAGGCATCTCAATATGTAGACATATTTTCATGTGTTGTGAAAAAAACTTCCATAAGCCTTGTCAAATCCATTAATTACACCTATTCTGCAAATTTTTCCTATAAAGTGCATACTATTTTAAATGATTGCTGTGCTTTAAATCTTTTGGAAATGCACCCAGAACTGTCTCATTTCTCTTAGAACTTGAAGTGTACATGTGTTTAATAAAGTAAATTTGTTTTAAGCTTAATCCTAAATTAATCCACTATGGTAAACAACAGAAATCTGGCAAAAAATTGCTAGTTTTAAAGAATTCCATTGGCATAAGCAACAACACAATCATGCCATTTTTTGGAGTCATGTGACTGGCAATTAATTAACAAATAATGTAGTAAAATATATCCAGCTCTAAACCAGTCTTCCTTTTTGTTAACTAGACATCTGAGGGCATGGTGGATTTTTCACAGACCCTACAATGTCCTTTTGGTCAATACCTTTGATAAATATGGTAATCAAAGTTTATTTGCCAAGGGGTTTTTGTGTTCATTCCTAAAATCTATGTGTGTCATCCATCCCGGACACAGGACAAATAGCAGGGAATTAACTTAAGCATCTTATGCAATGGAACCCTGAGAGGTGGCACATTTGACTCTGAGCTCTGTATTGCTCAGAGTAAAATATAATCAATTATTTTCATAGCAAATAAATGTAAACTTCCTTTGCCTAATGTAAATGTATTCACAATGATACATTGAAACTTTGCAATGTGAAATATATTGAATAATATAATATCCAAAGTTGCTCATTTGTACATGGAAGACACTTGGAAGAGACAAAAACTCAATGGCAGCAATAGCAAGTTATTGACATTTGGGGGAAAGCTGTAATTCCTTTTATAGTGTTCTGATTATAATTTTGAACTGACTCAAAAGTTTGAGCTTTTATGTTATTCAAAATTCTGTATTATTCTATTTCTATTTTGAAGGTAGACTATGAGAAGAGTATTCTTTATCACCTTATTTAAAATCTCTTTCAACATCAACATATGGAACAACAAATTATAAGCTGTTTAAAATACATTCTGACACTACACATTTTGAATGATTAAGCATTTAAAGTTAATGTACAATAACCCTACAATAATAGCAAATCTTTTTACTTATGTACCATACTGTATACCTAAATGTGTATTTTAGGTTAAAAGTAATATAAAGACAATTTTAAGATGATCAGTATTTTTCACCTTTACTAGATGTAGGCAAAAAAAAAGATATAAAGCTGTAAGTTGTCTGCCTAGATATTTATGATAGTCAGCTTCCTGGCCCATGCCACCTTTTAATTATACATAGACAGATTAGTTCCTCCATGATGTGGTGACAAATCATAAGACTGAGCATTAGTTGTATCAATAATTCTTTTTCTTTATGTCACTTCTTTCTTATCATTAACCAACCACAATATATCTGGAGTAAATGGTCTTATTGGCTAGCATGAATCCATTACCCCAAAAAATTAGTAGCAGCTTACAGTGTAGACTTGAGCGATCCCAGGCATCCTAAGAACACAAGCTTTGTGTAAGAACAGAATAAGGTTTGTTAAGATGGGGAATAAGCAGTAATAATAATAAAAAAAACAATGACAAAGTCATTGGCTGCCCAACTGTGTGAAAGTTACTAAACAAAATCCAAACCTTCCATCTCTTCATGCAGCCATCCAGTCAGTATGTTGATATTTTAACAGTAAGTGACACAATGTCCCTATTCTATTCAAATAAATACCCTAGAAGATTTATAAAAATATTCTAAAAACATTATTCTTAATTAAAACAAAATCCATATAAAAAGAGAACATATGACATAAGGTTTAGAATTAAAATGAAACAGGATGCTTATACACAAAGTGAATTTCATAGGGCAGGATGGTGTCACTACTGTGGTGCATACAGTAAGAGAGTTGGCTTTGGGATCATGACTTTTATTTTCACAGATGTCTGATCAAAGAGGTAGCCAGAACTAGTTATAGGACAAATGGGAAAAAGAAAGTACAGTCACTGACTAGCTGATCCCTTATTCCACCTATTCTAATTTGAACATTTTTCATAGTTTAATATCATAAATTGGGACTCATGGTTTAATATTTGTTATCTTAATGACATAAATCAGTAGTAGCTATCTGCACATCTCAGTAGAATTTTTATATTTCTGGTAACATAGGGGACCATATCAACAATATGATTCTTTTAAGAAAAGAATAAATGGAAGGACTATTTGGTGAATAAATTATACTGAGTAGGAGTTTATGACAGGAAAATATTGCATTAATAATATCAGTTAAGATCAATGAGCAACCCCATTAATTTAACATAATGACTACCAACAACATAGAAAAACAGACCAGAAAGCAGAATGCTGTCTTTTTAACATTCCACTCACCCATGCATTGGTGGCATAGACAAGAAAAATATATAGTGGAATGTGACCTAGGTTTAGATTATCTACAATGCAGGAAGTTTTATGAATGTCTTAAGTAATCTGTTTTGGCCTTTATTTTTTTTTGTATGTTTTTGTGAGCAAGAATTAAGCCACAAAAGTTCCTATATAAATAATTCTCATATTTGCAAGAATCTTGGAGATGCAGAGAAAAGTCTTGAGTGTTCCAAAAAGAATATATTACAGTTAATTGTCAAAATAAAATTAAAAAAAAAAAAACAGTGTACGTGAAGATAAGGGTCCACTTAAATTTACATTAGGAGATGGTTGTCAAACTCCAGTGCTGCGCGACATAACTGTAAATAAGTTGGATGTGGTTCTAACATTTACTAAGCTTTACTCCAGTGGGGAGAAGAAATACTGTAACCAAGGAAATGAAATAAATTGGTAATTACAGGTTATGGGAATTACTAAGAAGACAACACAAAAGCAATTATGCACAGCTTGCTTAAGTACTTATGGGGGCATTGGGTGATGATAAAGCCAATTTAGATTATAGGTCGATACAGACTGTTGGAAAATGCTTGTTAGGGATAAAGCCTTATATTAAGGTTTAAAGGAAGACAAGCCAGTCATAGGATGGGTACTAGTGGGAGAGGAACCAAAAACACACATAAAATAAAATGCTTCCTAAGTTCCTGGACTGGGGTTTTTTAAAGAGAGTGAATGGCAAAAGAAAAAATGGAAAATATAATGTGAGAGTTCATACGAGGAAGATCATGCATTATAGACTCTACTAAAGAAACTGCTTTTTATTCTATTATAAATATAAAGTATTGGGGCTCTGATTGAGGAAAATTAACAAAATTATGTTTTAAAAAGATCAATGGGTTCTTTAAGGAGACTGAACTGTAGATGTACAGTGAATGTAGCAATGCTCTTAGAGGGCACCATCAATAGCACGTGAAAGATAATTACAGTTTATACTAGATTAGAGATGGTGGAAATGAGGAGATATGAATGAATCTGATATAAATAGCCAGTAAATTTATAACACTTTTGTGGACGACCAGTCACTGGGAATAAAATAAAGATAATTTGGGGGTTTCTAATTTAAGCAATCATGTATATGATACAATTCCTAAACTAGCAAGAACAACAGATGTGATTTCCGGTGGGTAAGAATGAGATTCAATAATTTTCCATGGAAAAGGTTAAGATAGAAAATATATCATCTATCCTATGTAAATGTGTAGAGTACATTTAGGTTTATGAACCCAGGGTTCAGAATAGATAAATGCATGCTGGTAATAAGTGGCATGGGTCTTTCACACATAAATAAATTCCCTCAATATCTGTCACTAAGTAAACGATGATGAGAATGTATGGAGATTTAAACATCAGGAGAATGATGGAGAAAATTCAAAGTGCTTAGTGATGAAAAGGCACTGGATTAAACTTTCCAATCAAAGGAAGAATTTTGAGATAGTAAGATACGGCATTATCTATTGGATTCAAAAATATGTCATTCGCTTTTTGTATAAGCTTAGTTGAATGATGTAAGATGAAAATCAGAGAGAATCACAAAATACTAACAAAATATTTAGATGATGTTTTTTAAAGAAATTTAGTTGCAAAGAGAGAATAGTGGGGGGGGGTATTCAAATCAAGGGTCTTGAACTACTACAGACAAAGGAGTTGTTAGTTGTGTTTCTTTTCTGGGAAAATCAATGGAAAGCAAATCAGAAAAGAAAAAGTTTCTTTTAGCTTCAAGTTACAGTTTACAGGTGAGGATGTCACTTTGAGAAAATGACCTCAACAGGACCTCTAGACAACAAGAAGAGTCACATTCATGGGAAGCAAAAAGGAAGGGACTAATACATTGTTCATCTTGCCTGCTTCATGCTTATATTTAATATTCTCTGCATAGTTGGTGGGTTCTCATGGATTACACCAAGTAGACAAAACCAACAATTAATACTTAGCTCAGTGGATTTCATGAGATCAAATTAGACAATGTGTCTCATTCTGAAATGATAAACAGCCTAAAATGAATTGTTTCAAGTGGAGCATACAAAGTGGAAGGCATTGAGGTATTTTCTTTTCTGTATTTCTGAAAGTGGATCTGTCTTTCAATGGGTTTTTCTGCAACCTATGTTTTGTTTTGTTTTGTTTTCTTTATTTTATTTTACAATACTATTCAGTTCTACATAACAGCCACAGATTCCCTTGTTCTCCCCCTTCCTGCCCCCCTCCCGTTCCCCCCAGCCCACCCCCTATTCCCTCCCAGAGCAAAGCCTCCCCCAGGACTGAGATTGACCTGATAGACTCGGTTCAGGTAGGTCCAGTCTCCTCCTCCCAGATTGAGCCAAGCGTCCCTGCATAAGTCCCAGGTTTTAAACAGCTTACTCATGCAATGAGCCCAGGACCTGGTACCACTGCCTAAATGCCTCCCAAACAGATCAAGCCAATCAACTCTCTCACCTATTCAGAGGGCCTGATCCAGTTGGGGGCCCCTCAGCCTTTGATTCATAGTTCATGTGTTTCCATTCATTTGGCTATTTGTCCCTGTGCTTTATCCAACCTTGGTTTCAACAATTCTCCCTCATATAAACCCTCCTCTTTCTCGCTAATTGACTCCCGGCACTCCACCCGGGGCCTAGCGTGGATGTGTGCATCCAGATTCCTCAGTCCTGTAACTATCCCACAAAATTTAGATATAAAAAAGCAGAAAATCTGATAAGTAAATCTGATGATATGAAATCGATCAGATCATATGAATATCTTATGAAACACTTGTTTCCCCAAGAATATTAGATATATATTAAATCAATTAAATGAATACAGTATTTAGCAATAGATTATACTGGTAGAGCTAGCACCAAATTCTGAGATCTCACGTAATATGTAGAAAGTAACAGAAGCCAAAGGACCTTTGAACACTAACGTAAGGTCCAGTCAGAAAAGAAGGTGGTGAAGTTTTTGAGTCATGGTTGAATAGCTAAGTTATATATTTGTAGTTATAAAAATACAAAACTAATATTTAGCCATTTAATCTAAAGAAAGTGAAGCAAAGATGAGCAAGACAGAGAGATGTTAGGGATTCTTCTTTATCCCAACCCATCCATGTCTCCCTCCAAGCTCGGGTATCACTATTCCTAATAATTTTGAAAGTTCATTTTGTTTTAATTCCTTGAAAGCCTGTTGCCTGTCTGAGTTTGAGAGAGTGGCTAAAGATATCTGGCTAATTAAAATGCTTAATTATATAACAATGAATGTCATAAATTATTGTTTTTTATTACAATCTCAATAAGAGTCTCAAAGTTAAAAGAAATAAAAGCTTTAGAATTCAAGAGAGGTTGGAGTCTTTTTGATGCACACACAGTGTGAGATAACAGCTACCCACTTGGTAGGAAAACACCTTGACTTTATAAAAACTGTTTTGTTCAATTTCATAACTGCTGATGAGACTTTATAAGCAGATAAGCCTTAAGAAGCCTGATCATTTTTGCTAAAGGTGTAAACAAAACCAATGCTGCTGCCATTTTCTTTAAAAGAGGGAAATAAAAAACAACCTTGCTTTGTGAAATTCCACAAATGAATGCATACAGATATTTCACAAAATTGGGAGATTAAAGTGTATTTTGCTTTGAAAATATGTATTAGCATTCAGGATAAACAGAGAAGAGGGAAATGGGAAGGCATGTCCATTTCCTAATTTACTTCTTTTTATTTCCCTCAGTTTTCTTTTCAACTTAGAATGTAATACATTTGTTTTTAATTGGAGAGACTGATCTTGCTGTATTCTGCATTTAACCTTAAACTCCACTATTTACTCCAATTACGAGGAACCAGATACAACTGACTAGACACACTAAGAAATTCCAAGCTTCACAGACAGCCAAAAAGGCAAAGGATGAAGAAAACGAGATCTATGGTTGAGGTGTCTTGTTAGTGTTTCTATTGCTGTGAAGAGACGCCATGGTCACAGTGACACAAAGTAAAAAATTTAATTGGGGCTGGCTTACAGTTCAGAGGTTAAGTCCATTATTGTCATGACAAGAAGCATGGTGGCATGCAGGCAGACACGGTGTTGGAGAAGTACTCCGAGTCCTATATCTGGATCCGTAGGCAGCAGGAATAGACTGTCACATTGGGTGTGGCTTGAGCATCCTAGACATCAAAGCCTGCCCTCCCCAGAAACCACTGCCTCCAACAATGCCACACCTACTCCAACAAGGCCAACCTCCTAATAGTGCCACTCCCTGGTGACCTATGGGGGCCGTTTTCTTTCAAAGCCCCACAGGATGGGGTGGGGGAAAGGAGCTGAAAGAAGGTTTTGTGTCAATAGACTTTGCCTGGCAATGTCTCCAGGCTTTAATAAGCACCCGCTTTGGCCAGACTGATGCCTTACTAGTGTGCCCCGCAGGACACCCACACATGCTCTTGCACTCACATCACCTCCCTTTTCCCTTCATCTAGATACCTTTTAAATGCTATGGCAATGATGGCTATGAGCTTTAGGGTACTACTTACAATCATACTGTCTGAGTGTTCCTAACACTCACCTTTTACACACTGTATACATTTTCATAGGGAAAACATTGTAGCTAGCTTCACTTTAGAATCACTGAAATATAGATTGGGAAATCATTTTTGATTTGTCCTGAGCATCAAATTGCTTTTTACACACTAAGTCCTTGTCATTTTCGCCTTAGGATTTCAAACAATCCAATATACATCTTTGAATTAATTCCTGCAATTAAATGCATTGATTGCTGAACTCTTTGCTGTCGCTATTTGATTCTCCAAAACAAGTCCGTCCTTGTAGCATGTTTGGGTAAAGCTGCTATTGAGTAAAATAAAACTCACTATGATAGTAACAGAGACTTGAGCTCTTAGACAGAGGACACTTTTTAATTTTGCCAATGCGCTAATAAAACCAGCGTACCTAGCACTACCTTTAGCAAATGCGCTTTTCCTCTTAGATTTCTAACCCTAGAAAGTTTAGGAACTTCAAATGTTTCTAGGAAAACAGGCATAAATTGAAAAGATATATAAATGTTGACGGCATATTAGGCATCATAAAGGGCTGACTCTCTATGCATTTTCTTCAAAAGAAAATGAACTGTGGGAATATTTTGGCTACTCTGTCCTTATGCTCCTATTCCATGTCTTTCTAGACAAATAGATAATGTTCAGTTGGCCAGTTTGCTCTTTTGAGTCCTGATTTACAAACTAATTTACTTACTCACCCATCAGCATTTCTATCTCAAGTCCAACTGGACCAGGGTAAGTGTGGTGGAGAAGAAAAAATGTACAAGGTGTGTGACTAAGGTGCCATTTGTGAGACATTAATATGATTTATGTAGAGGTAATTTGGGGCCTTAGCAGAATGTCTAGACTTACATTTCAATTATGCTGAGAGTAAGTTCATTGGTCAGATACACTTTTAAAAATTCATAAACAGTTAGCACATCTATGAATACGTTTTATGAATAAGTAAATGATTTGGTACATGCAATGAAATATAAAAAAAAAAACATTGGTCCTTCCCATCATTCAGTCTTAAATAAGATATTTAAAAATACTAAATTTAAAGCTAAGCTAATTTCTTTTCTTTTGTTTTTTTTTTCTTTTTTCTTTTTTTTTTTTTTTTTGAGACAGGGTTTCTCTTTGTAGTTTTGGAGCCTATTCTGGAACTCGCTCTGTGGACCAGGCTGGCCTTAAACTCAGAGATCCATCTGCCTCTGCCTCCTGAGTGTTGGGATTGAAGACATGCACCACCATGCCAGCAAGCTAAAATTTGAGTTAATGATTTACCCACATGTTATATTACCAATTTTATTACTTAAAAGAACAATAGTAGCTCATTTGCATACAAAAACACCTTTGAATTTATCATCCAAATTGCTGAAATAGCTATATGGATACTCATATCTAATCCATTGTATAATTAAATGACATAAACTTTATTGGTTAATCACTTTCAATCAATATTAGGTTCTAAGTATTGTACCTACTTATATAGTAGAATATGGGGAATGTACCAAACAGGAAAATTATTCTTAATTTAAATGACATATGTGATAATTTTGCACATATATTCTCAACATGACAAAATTATTTTCAGTAATATCTATATAGCATGAAACTTAATCAAAATTAACGATACATTTCAACTTTAAAATGTTATTTAAATGAGTAAATTATTTCAGAGTTAGCCCAATTTTGCATATGGGAATAATAGCATACCCTGTTCATTTTATAAATTTAAATATAATGTAAACACATAGAATAATAAACTCCAAGTAACTTAGGTTGATTGCTCTCTCCTTCTACTTCTATAAATTGTTTTTGCTTTCAAATTTCTGAAGTATGCAATACCAATTAGTTCATTAATTAGTGAACAGAGGCATTGTTTTACATCCATGGTGCATGATGATGAAGAAGGCTGATGGGGTTTTCACTCTGCATGCGCTCCTTGTGTTTATATCTAAGGTCCAAGTTCACCACCCATGAGTTCCCTGTCAGCTCACCACTGCCTGAGTTGCAGTACTTTTGCTTGGAAAGATCTTTTCATTCAATTATTATTATAGACTAAGTCAGGATAATATTAGATGTTATCATAAAAAAACCCTTAAAATGTATAATGCCTCCTAAACACCGAGTTAGATATTTCTTTTTTGTTTGTTTGTTTGTTTTTCAAGACAGGGTTTCTCTGTGTAGCTTTGCGTCTTTCCTGGAACTCACTCTGTAGCCCAGGTTGGCCTCGAGCTCACAGATATCTAGCTGCCTCTGCCTCCCCATTGCTGGGATTAAAGGCGTGCAACACCACTGCCTGGCCCCGAGTTAGATATTTCTTACTTGTATAAACCAATGTGTTTGTGCCTGACACTTCAGACAAAATGTAGGGGAAGGGTATTGCGGATTGGTGGCAAAGGCTTGTGGCAGAGGACCATATTCCACGTCCCCACGAGTGATCATTTAATATATCATTCTAGCTCTCTTTTCTTGTCTTTTAATTTAATTTTCTGTATTCTTCTTTCATATAATACATTCCAACTGCTGCCTTCCTCCTCTCCTCCCAATACTACTCCCATGCACACCTTCATTCTCCCCAAGATCTACTAATGGTCCTTTCTTTTCAGAAAAGAGCATGTTTTCCAGTGACATCAACTGATCTCAGAATAACAAGATGCAATAAGATTAGGCATATACCTTCATATCAAGCCTGGAGCAGGCAACACAGCAAGAGGAAAAGGGTCCCAAGAATAGGCAAAAGAGCCACAGACACCCCCACATTGATTTTCAGGAGTCCCACAAAAACCCCAAGCAGCAAAATCTAAACATATATGCAGAGGACCTAGCACAGACCCATGTAGGCACCTTAGTTTTGGTTTAGTCTTTATGAGCCCCTGTGATCCAGGCTTGTTTGATTCTGTGGGCTGTGTTCTTCTGATGTCAACAACCTTTCTTGACTCCTACAATCCTTCCTCCCTCTTCTCTGGGGATTTCCAGGAGCACGACCTAATGTTTGGCTGGTGGTCTCTGTATCTGCTTCCATCAGCTGCTGGAGGAAGCCTCTGATGATGACTGGGCTAGGCTCTGAGTACAGCAGAATATCATTGGAAATCATTTCATTAACTTTTTTTTTATTCTTTCTCAGTCATGTTTGGTTCTACCCTATGTCTCTGAGCCTTGAAGCTTTTGGATCTTAGCAATCTAGGCGGTGTTGGGCCTGGGCTCCCTCTCTTGGTGAGGGTCTCAATTTAGACCAGTCACTGGCTGGCCATTCCCACAATCACTAAGCCACCATTGCACCAGTGTACCTTGAAGGCAGAGGAGGCTATGGGTCATAGACTATGGCTGGGTTAGTGTCACAGTCCCACCAATGGGAGCCTAGCCTGGTTACTGAAGATGGCTTGTTCAGGCTCCATATCCTCCATTAGTAGGAGTCCTTCTTAGGGTCAAAACAGCTAAGATTCATAGGACAAAGGAGAATGCATTTGAGGTTTTTAACAGGCTAGGTTTAAAAATAAGACACTATCAAAACTAATTTTATAGGATAAAATACATAAAACCATAATAAATGACAAAAGGGACTGGGGAACTCCTCACAATCAACAAGAAGTGAAGATGTGTTGTTGAACAACTTGTCTTCTCTACCACATCTACTTTAAACCTTCCTTCTCTAATATTGCAACAGTTTAGCACCATATCTGGTACTTGCTCAAGCCTCAAACTAGTGTATCCATTATTATTCAGTATAATATTACTATATTGAATAATATACCTTGTCATTTCCCCCTATCAAAGTAAATTATAATTGAAAAGAACTAGGAGAATCAGTATTCTCTAGGGATGATCCCCTTAAATGGTTATCTAATACCAAGTGGTCAGTCCTAAAAAAATACATACAAGAAACTCTAAATGGATTCAGTAAGTTGTATTTATATATTTACTCCACCTGCTCTCTGTCTCTCTCTCTTACACACACACACACACACACACACACACACACACACACACACACACACAGAGTAATTAAAGAAAAAGAGGCCTAAATATGAGGAGTAGGAGAAGAGGTAAGGTGTAATTATATATTAATTAATTAAAAAGTATAATTGAATCATTAAATACACAAAGCACAAATATCCTCATACACATTAACTGATTTTATAACAGCGACTCTTCTCATACTAATCTGTTTCTTACCTTCCCATGTAGACAGCACTAATCATGCTAGGCAGACAAACAGGATTGTGCAACTTTTTTTCTAAGTTTTTCCGTCATCACTCAGCTCACAGAAACACTTAACAGCTAAGAACCCAGGAACTTTGCCTTTGGGTTTATACAATCCTTATGCATAAATAACTACGTAAGAGCATTTTCTTCAAACTCAATCCAATGCTATTGGCAGCAACTTTATTACTTCATATTTATCTAAGAGGCCTTTTTTATATTCTCCTATACTATCCTCTAACCTGCTTTTCCTTCACTCAGTCAGATTCCTAGATATCTCCTCAATTATTTATTCTGGTCATATTTACTCATTAAGTACTTTTTCCTCAGGACCTGCTCTATCCTAGGTTATACTGAGCTATCATGGTGCTATCATAGGCCATTGTTAACTAATGCATAGATGATATCCAAAGCTGGAAAGACTAACCGAATATAATGAGAAAAATTCCATAAGCCGCATGTGAGAAAACTATGTGTGTGTGGGTTTTTTTTAAATGTGAACATGGCCTTTAAGCTAAATAGGTATAAATTTTTAATAAAGGTGATTTTTGTTCTCTTATACAATTATAAATGAGTACATGACCTACTTAGTTAAATGTCATTTTATAAGTACCACAATTATGAATACATTTGGGTTTTAGAAGACAGATGATGCAGGCAAGAAGATAATGATAACAACTTAAAATATTCTAAATTTAAAAGAAAGTAACTTTACCTGTAGATACAGTATTACTAAAATTTTAAATAAATGTACTCTATGTTGGAATTTAAATATAATATATATATTCTTTACAATTACCTATGTATGACTAGAAATATATATGAATCCATATATCTGTCTATTCTAATTGCCTTAATTAATAGAAATATGCTTTAGTACATAAAGCAACTTTAACAGAAGCAACAGAAAGGATGTGTGTTCCTCTTGATTCTGAAATAAGGATGTTTCTTTCTCTGGTCTATTTATGTAAATAATGAGATTCTAAAACAAACAGAGAGAAATTTCAGGCTGCACATCAACAGAATGCCTGCAAGCAAACCGTGACAGCCACCTGATCTTTAGACTCCAGTAAATACAAATGTAGAATGTGGAAAATAAAATCAGCAGAAAGAGTCAAGAGAATCAGTTTCTACACAGGACTCTATGTTCTTTTGAAAAGTCATCATGCCCTCCATAATGCAATTTGTTGGCCAACTGGTTGTGTTTATTAGCTAAAATTTAAGAAAGTTGTTCCTTTTACATCTAAAATACTATACCTAAAAGGAATAGCTTTCCACTTAGTGTACTGTTAACCAAAGTACACTGGTATATAAGGCATGCCTTCCTATATAACTCCCTCTACTTGACATTCTATTAGAAAACAAATGGGATTTCTTCAGTGCCATGAGTTTTTAACAAAATTCTAAGGTACTCAAACAGATATGGAGAAATTTAAGTTTAGGAATAAGCATGTATTTGAAATAACACCACTTAACATATGTTGCCCATGTACAACAATCACACAATCCCAGCAGGAGCAACAGTGATTCTCAAAGGACAGACTCTATTCAGTGATTTGTTGCAATATCATGAGACCTTTGCACAAGTTAAGAAGTACCTTGTTAAATTTCATTCCATGAACTTCATCTGTATCTAGGATTACATTTTTTTTTTTTTTAGTTTTCTGAGAATAATAATTGTGACCTTTTGTCAAGAGCTGATTCATTCTCAGTAGAGCCTACCTTTGATTCTCTGAACCCTCACACCACGGGGACTATTTGGGGAGCATGGAGAAGACAGCAATGGCAACACAGAAGGACTGCGCCTGTTTGTCACTGTCATGCAATGCTAGCCTGGAGGGTCCTCTAGTAAGAGAGCTCTGATTTCTAAACCACAGAGCTGCATCAACTCTCCTGGAGAAATCGTTTGTGTGCAAGCAGAGGTTGAACAGCATGCTTTCTCTCTAGGAGAAAAATTAGTGTGTTCCTTCCCATTCTAGTTTCAGAATAGATCCACCCTTTTCAGGCTTGGCACCATGAATAAAGCTGTACCACCTTCCTGAAGATGTCTAGCTTTAGTTGGGGAAGAAGAAAAAAAACATATTACTCATGACAAGAAAGCAATATTAATATCCATCAAAACTGAGTTGTAAAGAAGGGATTAAATGAATCACATGGACTATTCATAGGCTTTATCAAGGTTTTTAAAAATACAAATTAGTTTTACACAAAACATTATTATAAAAAGTGTTTTGTAGGATATACTCTCCTAATCTGAAAGTCCTGAAGGAACATCTGAGGGTATATATGGTGAATGACCCAAAGCTTGCTTCTAGCTTCTGATAATTTCCATAAAGTATATAGGGGAGACAATTTATAAATATCTGTCTTTAGGACAAGGGCAGTATTAATTGTCCTCATAGTTTAAATTTATTAAAAACTCCTTTATTACAAGTAAGCAAACAAAAGATAAATATAATAGGTGCCTGCAAAGGGTACACATTCACTCACTTCAGTGTTACTTTCTTAATTCTGTATAGTTTGTGGTCTCCAAAATCTAATAAATGACTTAAAGACATGGACTGTTCGTGAGGCAGACATGCCTAGAGACATAAATATAGAAGGTGGATGTTTATGTTGAGAGAGAATGCAATTGCATGGTTCATTTGTAATTTGCTCATTTATTCTGTCTCCTGGCAGGATGATTTAGAAAGAAAGAAAAAAAAAGTCACGTGCTTTAAAACATTAAAAAAATTTTTTTTTGAAAAAGAAAACCAAAAGAATTTCTTGCAAGACAGAGCCTAGAGCGTTTTGACAACATCAAATAAAACCCCTGCAGCATGTTCTCCCCATGCAGTGCCTTTGTACACTCATTTCAGCCCGTGGGCACATTTCCCATGGCACACAAAAGGTTTCAGAGACATGTTGATAGACATAAACACATATGGAATGCTCATTTGCCATTCCGTCTACCAAGTCATACAGATTCCCATAAAGTTGATTGTATGGGAAAATGAATTCTTGAAAGTCAAATAATATTTTGACCATAAGTTGATTTTTTTTTTTTTTTTTTGCTTCTTAGAGACAAGCTAAAGACACCACAATATGCTTGGTTATTTATAAGAGTGAAAGGTTTGTCATACTCATATATGTGACCATGTAAGCAGAATTCAAATGTGCATCATACAAATATAAGCACATATATATTTTATAGAGAGGCATATTTGTCTAGTTCTACTAGTGTGTGTGTGTGTGTGTGTGTGTGTGTGTGTGTGTGTGTGTGTGCATGCATATGGATGCCTGAGGTCAGGCATATACTTCAGTCACTCTCTTTTTTATTAGTTTATTTACTTATTGAGACAGCAGACACTGAACTAGGAACTGACTGATTACTGATTGCTTCAGTTGAACTAGCTAGTAAGTCAACACCAGGGATCCACCTGTTTGTGCTTTCCCGGTCTTAGGACTAGAGTGCCTGCCAGGCATTTTTTGTGGAAGCTGTGACCAGAACTTCATACTTTCATGGCATGGTAATCTGAATGAAATTCGTCCACCAGAGTCTGAGGTATTTGAGTCCTTGGTCCTCAGTGTCACTGTTTGCAAGGTTCACAGGGAGCAGGCTTTAAGATAAGTAATTATCCTTTGGCCACTTTTAGTTTATTTTTCCTTCTTCCGGCTTGAGGCTTAATATGTAAGCTCCCAGCTTCCCATCTCTCTAACATGTTTGCTGCATGCTGCCACACTTTTCTACCAGCCATAAGGGATCTTATCCCTCTGGAACCCTAATCCCAAATAATTCTTCCTTTTTGAATCTGCTTTGGTCATGGTATCTTATCACAGCAGCAGTAAAGGAACTAATATACATAACAATCATTTTACTGACAACCATCTACCCCAGATAGCTATTTTTAGATTATCCTAAAGTGTCTCTCTTTAGTCTTTTTGTCTTCAGCTTGATTTTAGGTGTATGTTTGGGTTTGCTTTCATTTCTAAAATTTGAAATTGATAAAGTATATTATTCTTACAGATTTATCTGTATAATTAGCTTACAGAAGCTATTTCCATGTCCTAACATACTATAACCTTTCTCCAAGTGACAGAATTCCTATATTTGAGGCAGGATACAGATATATTTTTTTCTAATTTTTGAATTTTTATTCATGAATGCTACAAGAGTCATAGTCATTATAGCTTCATAGTGGAAAACTAATAAAAACTGTAACAGTTATTTGAAAACTTTTATAATGGCTCTATGCCATTGTAGCCTAACTTATCAATGACCTTATTTATGAAATAAAAAATAAAATACAAACATGAGGCAAACCTAAACGTACCTGGAGTTGAACCATGAAGATACTTTACCCAAGCCTGTATCTTTGGAGTAAAAATTCCAATTTTAAAAGGTTCCCAAGCTTTGTGTGCTTTCTGAGTGGAAAGCAGGCAGGCACCCCACAGGTGTCTCGCATCACCACTGCTCTGACAGCACATATTGTATTTGTTTTTTCCACCCCAACAGCGAGACCCAGCAGTGTGATAGTAATTGAGCTACTAAAAAACCCACTCTCCATACTGGTTTGCCTTTATTTAGAAGTTCAAGTTGCCAAACAAACAATAAATGGATGCTTTAATTGTTGTCAGAAGCCCTAGAAAAATGTGTGTGAATAAAAATAAGGTCTTGGCCACCGAGAATAGGTTGTCAGACTTTTAATGCAAGTTCATCTAATAAGAAGTAAAATATGTACTTTGTATTAGATCTGCTTATGTAGAAGGAAGCATGGAACTTCTAGGCATTTAAATCCATTTTTTCTTCTCTAATGGTTACTGAAAAGGTAGTAATAATTATGGAGTTTCAAATACAGTATAGAAGTAATCCCTAAGGATACAGATTTTTAGTTTAACTGGGAGCTTTACCTAGCAGGAGCACTTGAGTTCTTTGAGGGGAACTTAGAAATCAAGAAATGAACAACAATGAAGAGAGTTTTCTTGAACCCAAGGAAGCCTTGGCTTAAATTCAGTTTTTGAAATAAACTAAAAAGATTTAGTTGCCCCATTCATGTTATTTATTTTCTCTCTAAAATTCATTTAAAGAGCTTTTGAATCTTAGCACCTGGTATTAATTAAAAGATAATAGTTCTATTTTTAATGACATGCTGCTGAATGTAAGCACATGGGGTTATTATTAGCATAGCACATTGTTACCACTATGTGAGGAAACACATACAAAGTGAAAAATTAAACCTTGACAGAGGTCCCTAGATATGCATATGGAGCTAAATGTTTAATTAAGTGCTTAAAGTTTATTTCTCAAGTGCTCAGGAAGCAAAAATACACTAACATTCTCTGTTGAATTGTGAGGAGTAATGTCATGACCCTACTTCTAAGGGGGAAAATGAGCACTAAGAAAATGTGAGTCACATTTTATCTTAAAGTCTCCAGGAAGATAGGTAGATAGTAACTATTATCATATAATCAAAGGAAATGGAAGAACTAAGACTTTATTTTCACTTTGGAAATGAAAACTATGTGTCAGACATCTTCTTCAAGGGACAAATGAAATGAAACTATGGTTTCTGGAGGAGCTGATACTCTACTCAGCCCAGCTGTATCCGCAAGAAGGCACCAATAAAGAGCAAATCTTGTGCAGATGTAGCCAGGATTAACTACAAATTATCTTGCTTACCATTACTCTAATGAGACCAAAGAAGGCTTGTAGTAACATAACTGGAACTAATATCTAGTTTCTCCTAAGCACTGTGGTAGATAGTTTTCCACTATTTTCATTTATTTCCCATTTTCAGATTGAGAAACTGAGTCATAATACTTGAATGATTTTAATTTTTCCCTTCTAGTTGAAGTAAGAGTGTTAAATTCTAATCACCACTGTTCCTACTACTCAGTGCTTGCTTGGTTGGAAAAGATTATGTTCAAAGTATATTTTCCATCATCTAGAAATGTGTCTTTAAAAAAAGATAGTTATCTTTATCTTTAAAAAAATAGTTGGTTTTTTTTTTTTTTTTTACAGAAAAGATACTAAAAACATACTTTCCAAAACCTCCAAAGATTGATATATCCCTGTGTGGAGGGTAACAACTAGATTCCTTCTCCTTTCATTCAGAATGGATCAAATATTTTAATATAAGACTTGAAACTGAGCATACTGAATGAAATGGTGCAAGAAATATGCAGAGGCAGAAATGTGACTGTCTGAGTTAGACTCCTATAGCTCAGGAAACAATAACAAGAATTGACAAATAGTGTTTCATGAAATTCAAAATCTACACAGCAAAAGAAACAATGGCTACAGTAAAGAGATGGCTGACATAAAAGGAGAGCCAGTTGTCACCTATTCATGATATATGACCAAGACATAATGCCAAGAATATGCAAAGAACTCAAGGGTGAACAGCAAACACCACAGATAACCTGGTCAATAGAGAGGGAAAAGAGCAGAACCTGCAGGTCCCAAAAGAAATAGAAATGGACAATACATACATGACAAAATGTTCAACACTCTTAGTCATCAGGGAAAAGCAAATCAAAACTCCATTCCAATTCTATCTCATCCCAATCAGAATGGCTATACAGAGAGAAGAAGCAACAAATTCCAACGTGTCAAAGAAACCTTTCTGTACTATTGATAGTAATGGAAGTTAAAGCAGTCATGATAAAAATTAGTTTCCGGTTCCTCAAAAGCTAAACTTCAACTACTCTATGAATCAGCAATGTCAATCATGGGTATGTAGCTTGTCAGTATACAACAGAGATGCTACATATTGATATTTATATTATATTTTTCTTCACAGTGAAGATTAGAATAAGCCTAGTATTCGTATAAACATAAAGAAAATGTATGTATGCACATTTTTCAGCTCCAAAGTATGTCAGTTGCAAAGAAAGAGGATAAAACCATTATTTAAGTGAAATAATATTCAGAAAGGACAATATTGAATGTCCCCTCTTATATGTAAAATATAGATTTTAAAACAACATGAATAACAGGCTTTGGAGAGTAGGGAGATGTATGGGAGATGGAGGGGTAAATAAGTTAGAGTGAATGATTATGATCAAAGAATATATATGAAATGTATACTTGTGGAAAATTCATAATGAGACATATTTTGTCTGTTGAATTCACATACAATTAGTAAAAATAAAAGCTATGACAATCATTTTATCACCAAACTCTTTTGCTGTAACTCTGCCATTCCATAAGCTTTTCTGATTTTGTATCTAGCTCTAGTGCATATCTTGATTTAAGAGCAGATTTGTTGCCTACTTCCACTTTTGCTCTGCATGGGAGAAGTCGGAACCAAATACTGATGACTGGCAGCATTCAGCTCTGGCTCTGGCTTAGGAAACACTATAGACATGTACGCCCATTCGGTTGTTTGTCTCTTGTATCTCACAAATGTTATGGATTGATTTGTCCAAAGGACTTCTTAGATTCTTACCAGCTGCTTAGCTTAAATTGTCATTTGCAATTATAACTAGAAATACTTTTAGACAGAAAGTCATTTGAGGCCATGATCGCATATTTAGGCTTATATATGATATCTCCAAGTACACTATGATTTAGAAGCCTCCATTCCATTTCTGTTAATGTAATAATTATATAATATTGCTTATTTTTCCTTTCAGACTCTAAGACTGTGTGATTCACAAAGAAGGGTGTTAATATGTAAATGAAATAAAAAGTTCCATTAAATGTCTCCAGTAAATTTATATTGAACATTAAATTGATATGAAGCTGGCTCATCACATACTATTACTTTAGTTTGGTTTTGCATATTTTATATTTAATGATCAATGAAATGTAAGATAAGTAACCTTTCCCTCAACAATACCATTAAATACATGGAACGATTGATGACTGTTTAAATTATGCACTGATGATATTCAGTAAAATCACAGAGGAACTGATATCTTATGAACTCAGATGCATTTTTGTACACATGATAATTAGGTTTCCTTAATTTCTAAGAGGCACTGGAGCCAAACAATAATTCTTGTTCCAGCCCCTATCCCTGAGCAACATAAAGCACCATTTGAAATATGATGCAATTTTTAATTAGAAAAATTTATCATCATGACATCTAATTTCTAAGAACGTGACATGACAGTGGAGTGCATAGAGAGTTGTTGAGCCACAGATTCTAAAGTGGACAATGGAGTCAGGGACAAAGGTCACTGCTCTCCGTTGCTTCACTTTTCCACCCATGAATAAACAGTATAGTGATAGGTATGTGAAATACTACTTCATTATTGTCTGTCCCACCTTTTTTTTTTTGAAAGTCAAAAGAAACACTTCTCTGGGTAAGTTTAACAAGCTACAGAATCAAATTTATTAATATTTTATAAATATGTGGTAAACTGAGCTTATAATCCAGTTATACATGAGCACACTGATCTACACAGACATTTATATTGCTTGATTTCTTTCCATTGGTTAATGAGAATGTTCACGCCGTGCAGTGGTGGCACACGCCTTTAATCCTGGCACTCGGGAGGCAGAACCAGGTGGATCTCTATGAGTTTGAGGCCAGCCTGGGCTACCAAGTGAGTCCCAAGAAAGGCGCAAAGCTACACAGAGAAACCCTGTCTCGAAACCTCCCCCCACCTCCAAAAAAAAGAGAATGTTCACATACACTAGTATGTTCACTTAAAGGTAGGTTTTTTTTAAAAAAAAAAAAACTTCTTTCTTTCTCATACCTTGACAAATTACATTTTAGAAAGAGCATTTGAGTAATGGTATGACAAAGCACAACTCACATTTTATAAATAATTTAACTTCTTGGGGATTCAATTTCAACAATATAGAGGGCTAGGCAATCTTCCTCAGCATTGCATCCTATAATTTTCTGCAAACTTTCTTTTGTAAATAGATATGTAGAGCTCTTTATTGTTATTTAATACCATTTATACACTGCATTTAAAGGAAGTCTATTCTTTGGTTTGTAGATTTGCAACATAATTGTTTCAATGAATAAGATGTGAACTCAGAATACTGTGGTGTTTATCTTTAAACCATGCAAAAACTGAACCAATTAGGTTGTGAACCTAGAAGAAATTGCATGATTTAAAGATAAATTTTGCGTGACATGTCTTTTATCAAAAGTGACTCCCTCCAATATCATTATTTTCCTAAAGTTAATTGATTACAGTGATTATTAAAACTAGAAGTTGTGATGGAGAGATGGCTGAGTGGAGGAATCAATTGCTTATAAGTTTGAGGACCTTAGTCCAGATACTCAGAAAACATGGGTAGCTAGAGGCAATGGGACATATCTTCAGTCCCAGTGAGTCTGCAGAAAAATAGAAAGTGGGAACACACAAATCTTTGGAAACGGAAGCCCATCAAGCCTGGTGTAAACACCAGCAAATAAGATATATTAGAGCAAGTAAGGTATAAAGCAAGGTCTGACCCTGAGATTGCCTTCAGGGAACATGCGCGCGCGCACACACACACAAACGCATGCACACGCACGCACGCACACACTGAGAAAGAGAGAGACAGAGACAGAGATTAAAAATTAATAGCTATAAGAGCTCATTCATTAAATTATTCTAATACATACATAAAATCAAATATAGTCATATATTTTAAGGAAGCAAAAATTATTACTCTAGTGACAGAAAAAAGAACTGCATATTTTATTTAAAATACAGGATATAGAGTAACTAGGCATGTCCTCTTAGATATTTAGAAATGGGTCTATTCTTTATCAGAAGAGACTAAGATATGAATTTAAAATAGTAGTACCTATTTAAAAACTAAAACAATGGATTGGATATTTCTGTTACTAGTATATTAATGAAAGTGATTAAAACTAACAGTTTTCTATATCCTTTTAATAAGACAAAAATATGATTTTCAGTATAATCATAATTATGCTATATCTATAATGATAATTACAGATCTTTTCAAGTCTGCTACTTTTGTGTCATTACACCCATGACAAACAAGTTTACAAAAAAATTAAAAGAGATTATATTAGTAAGATTTACATAAGTCACACTTGCTCAGGGAACAAAATCCAACACACTCAAAATGGAATTATTTGTTTATTTTATACTTTCAAGTGTTAAAATGAAGCAAATTCCCTGTTTGGGAATTTCAATTCCTTTTGAAATTATACTATATAATCTTAGTTCCCAAAGCAGAATCATGTTAAGTCATAACTTATCCATACAATCTTCATCTCCTTTTTAAACTTCCCAGCTAAAGAATCAACATTGAGCTATTTCTGATGAAGATAAAGCTAGGAATTCCATTAGAGAAGGCAACATCTGGCCCATGTGAAGAATCCCATGCATCCTTACCTCTCTGAAGTTCACGTCAATTAGAATTACACTGGTTTAGGGAAGGGGCCACAGTAGGTCCTCCTCTAGGTTCCATGATCTTTTCAAAATGGGAAGCTGAATGGATTCACTGTTCCGGGAAAGAATTACTTCCTATTGAGCAGGCCTTCAATCCTTATAAGCAACTTTTGGTGACCTCCTTATTTTTAAAATTTCTATAGCATAGTAATATAGGGAAAATCAGGAGTTTTATTATTTGGATTCCCATCTCAAGTCTATAAGTTATTAATTGTCTTGTAGGTATTGCTTAATGATTTAAAACTGTAGTTTATGGAGTTGTTAAAATGATAAAGAGAGCTCATATTTATAAACTACTCCTAATAATTAAATGTAATTATTGATGTCATCACTACATTTAACGGTGGGGTCCATGTCTTAGGCTCTATTATGTCACAGTATCTCTTCACTTTATTGATTTATCATAATAAGTTTGTAGATGAAAACAAATTAAGATTAAATTAATTTTAAAAAAATCAATTAAATTTTAGAATTGTTACACAATTTTTTCATAGCTCAAATAATTAAATTGTTTCAAATAATTGTTTCAAATAGATTGCATTAGATAAAACTGACATAGAGTCTAAAGTATTTTGGTTATAAGAATGATAGAAAAAAAATCACATTTATAATTAGAATTGCATCTGGTTATCACCAGGTGTATGTTTTTTTTTTCCTAAAATATTTACACTAAGCATAAGACCATGAAGTCAGGAGAATGAAATCATCATTAAAATTAAAATATATTCTCTTTTTTTGTCGATAGTCATTACAATATCCTGAGACTGGTGTTTTAGAATAATCAAATTCACGTTTCAATTCTTCATTTTCACAGTGGATTGAAAATCAAAATTGTTGGTTTGTGTAGCAATTTTCTTCTGAATTAAAATCAAACACGCTAAACAGTCTTATTAATTAAAAAAACAAAAACAAAAAACAAACAAACAAACAAAAAAACAGGAGCCAGATATTGGGGTGAATGCCTGAGAGATCAGGCCAATAGGGAAAAACCACAGCTAACCCCACCTCTCCAACTTCTCAGCTGATCCTGTTTCCTCAAACTGGAAGCCTCTGTGTCCTGACCTGAATGGATCTCAGCTGAACTGCTACTAAAAGCCAAAAAGCTTAAAAGCCTCTAGTTTCTGGTCCTCACACCTTATATACCTTTCTACTTCCTGCCATCACTTCCTGGGATTAAAGGCATGAGTCACCATGCCTGGCTGTTTCCAGTGTGGCCTTGAACTCACAGAGATCTAGATGGATCTCTGCCTTCCAAATGATAGGATTAAAGGTGTGTGTGCCACCATTTTCTGGCCTCTATATTTATCTAGTGACTGTTCTGTTCTCTGACCCCAAATAAGTTTATTAGGGTGCACAATATACTGGGGGACACAATATCACCACAAATAGGAATGTTTTGAGAGTGCAATAAAGGTCATAGGTCATTGTCCTTTACTTCTTGAATAAATATGCATCGAGATTCTTATGGTTACTGTAATGCCGTACGTCAAGCAAGATGACTCACCTATTTTATATAATAAAATTATATAATTCATGGTATAAAATGCATAGTGCAGTTAGAATATGAAGTATGAGGGAGGAAAGGAGGTATTGGAGAGGTGGTATAACAGAATCACCAGTGGTTTTACTTCCAGAAATGCTGAATAAAAGACAGATGTTCTGTTTGCTATGGTTGGCATCCTTAAACTTTAAACCTAATGGGTGTGAATAAATAAAAGAGCATATTATTAAAGGAGAGTCTTAAAGTAAGTAACTATTTACTTAATTTGAGATATCTATTCATTTGTGTTGCTTATAGAGAAAATAAATCAGGTAAAGTGCATTAGAAAAAAAGTGTTAACTAAAGTTTCCTGCTTTATAATATTCATAATGCAGAAAAAGTTGGACCATATAAATTTTTATATCTGGCCAAGAAGCCTGTTCTCCTTTCTTGTGTTTATGATTAAGTAAATCAGATATCAAGGAAGGAACCTCTCAACAGACAGTAGGAAAGCTTGTGGACACACTGTGATCTAGTTTCATTTCTGTTGTTATGATAAAATACGCCAACAGAGGCATCTTTAGAAAGAAAATGCTTATTTGTCTTATAATTATAAGTGATTGGTCATCATTTTAGGGAGGTTAAGGAATGAACTCAGACACCTAATCACATCTTTAGCAAGAATAAAAGAGAATAAATCAGTCCTTGCTTGCTGGTTTTTAGATAACTTTTTCATCTTGTATACTGATCAGGGCATCCTCCCTTGGGAAGAATACCACAATGGGCTGGGTATTCCTACATCAGTTAAAGTCAAGACAATTCCTCACAGAGAGGCCCACAGTCTAATCTGATACAAATACATTTCCATTAAGAACCCTCCCATCAGTGATTCTAGACTATGTCAAATAGGCAGTTAAAACTTACCAACAGCAGACGGGACAATGTTTGAACAGAAAGAACTCAACAGTTTTCAGTCATAACATGAATTATACTCTTGTAGTACTTCCTTGTTTCAGTGAAGCCACACAAGAAACACTAATTTTCATCCAGATGGCTCAATGGATAAAGACACTTGTCACCAAGCCTGGCAACCTGAGTTCAACTCCTTGACCCCAGGTCTCACATGGTGACAGAAATGAGAATTGACTCCTACAAGTTCTCTTTTGATCTCCACACATGTGCCATGACAAGTTTCCTCCTCTCCCCTCACTAAATAAATGTAATAAAAAAAATAAATCTTAGGACCTGCTTTTGACTAGATATTTATACTGCAGAAACTGAACATTAAAAGGAAATGTACTCTTAAAGATTCTTATTTTTATCAATATCACAACGGTCAAATAGGGCACATTTAGAACCAATGCCTGCCATGTATAACCTTTAAAGTATAAACTATGATATAGGCCTTAAGTCAAAAACCCATATTTGGTATTTTATAGCTTGATGAAATAACTTCACAGTGTTCCTATTTTTGTTCTTATCAAAAGCATAGTTCTATATTTAATAATAAAAGTGATAATAGTAATAATTTATTTCAGGAACTTCATTTAATACTAACAAAAGTTAATGTGAAAAAAGTCCATGAATTTGGAGAAGAGCAAAGAGAGGTATATGAGAGGGTTAGAAGTGAGGCAGGGAAAGGGGCAAGAAGTAATTATTTTACAATCTCAATCAAAAAAAGAAATGATTTAAACCTTTTAATAACTTTATGTGTATGGGTATTTTGTCTAAATATATGTACTTATATCACATGTGTGTCTGGTGCCCACAGGAGGTAGAGGATGATATCAAATCCTCTAGAATTAGTGTTATGGACAGTTGTGAGTCATCATGTGGTTGCTGTGAACTGAATCCAAGTGCTCTTCAGGAACAATATGCTCTAAACTCCTCAGCCATCTCTGCAACCCCTTCGTATATAGTTTTAATTACATTTTTCATCTGGCAGCTCAGAGTTGTCACTGTGCTTATGTTAGAGGAGGTCACTCAGTCTTAGGAAGTAGAATAACTTGCCTCTGAACAGGACTTGATGGAAGGAATCAGACCCAGAGCTGTTCCCTCATTGTCCATGTTATTCTAAGTGTCAATCCTTGCCCATTGTCTTGGGTTAAATAAAGCATGCTACTCCTGTGGTACTACACTGACTAAAACTATTGGCATTTACCACACATGACTATTTAAAGTAACTGTAATTATATAAATTAAAATCAATTTTCTCAGTTGTACTAGTCTTAATTCTGTAGTTACAAATGGCAACTGGCTACTTCATTGTACAGGACAATGTGAATATATCTTTCTCACAGGAATTTCTGTTGAACAGTCATGCTGAAGAGAATAAAGCACATGAAAATAGAGGCTCCTTGTGCTGCAGACATGCTTGACTGCAGCAGTAATATTAATCATGATTTGGAAAAACACTTCCCTTATGCTCACACACTACAGCCAAAGGGTAAATATTTGCCAGTAACAAAATATTTACCATGAGAAGACAGGTATATTGAGATAATTCAGAATAGCTCGTATTTAGCACAATGTTTTGAATACAAAAGTGGAACAAACCAAATTAATGAATATTCGAACTGACATAACTTTTGAAACGAATCTTGAGCCTCTACCAATAATATTGAACCAACTAATAAGTGCTTGCAGATGATGGCTTATAACTAATAACCTTGATTAAAAAAAAATCTACCATTGAATTGAAGTAACGGTAGGGATGAGTTCATAGTTTTTGCACCTGAGTCAAAGAAGTACCTTTATTGCTGACATGTGCGTCCGTATTTTATAGCCAACTTATCATTCATCATATTTTCAAACATTGCACTAACGTCATAGCAAGAACTGAACCACATCCTTCAAGGTCTGATTATTTGTGCTTCCAAACAATTTAATATTTCCTTCACTGTGGTCTTCTTGGAACAACTGACTGAAATTATTCTTGGAAATGACAGAACACAAAGAGACGGAGTTGGAGAGTGTAGAACATGGCACCCCATATTCAATTATAGGACTATAGGGTGGATTTGCACAGATATAACCAGGCTACAAAATAAATGTTTGTCAGGTCAGCATCAAGGGACAGTGTGTAAGGCAGGATGAAAAAGAAACAATGAGGCGTTTTGTACAGTATAAACGGCAGTATCAGTATGTATCACATATGCACTGGTCGGTAAAGGGGAAGGGGACAAGGTTTATAAGTTCTCACAGTTCGTCGAAAGATTTAGGATCTGCCATGTGTGGGCTGCCTTCTGTCATTACATGTAATGCTTTTATAACAACAGAGGCATACCAGTAATGATATTCACCCTTCATTCTTTCTGATCATATAAACAGGTTATTTCTATTTTTTTGTTTGTTTGTTTGTTTTCTTTTGAGACAGGGTTTCTCTGTGTAGCTTTGCACCTTTCCTGGGACTCACTTGGTAGTCCAGGCTGGCCTTGAACTCACAGAGATACGCCTGGCTCTGCCTCCCGAGTGCTGGGATTAAAGGCGTGCTCCACCACCGCTTGGCTAGGTTATTTCTAAATAGTATTTATAACTCTTCCTCTAGAGAATGAGAGGTCCTGGCCCCAGCTCAGCTATTTCTTCCTTGGTTACTAGGACAAGATAAGGTGAATTTGTCACTTCTCTACAGTTCAGGTTTTAAAAGGCCACAAACTGCTACTATCCTGAGGTGAGGGAGGAGGGGCGAGTGTTCTGATATAAACACTGATTTCTTCATTTTGAAATCTCAGTGCCTTAGTGAGAAGTAGACATCTCTTGTATTGTTGTAGGATCCTGAGTAACAAATGTTCCCTATTGAACCCCAAACAAGCATGCTTGTTCAATAAGTGAGTTTTAATAAAGGTCAAACTTATACATTACCTTTCCTGTCTTATAAGTTATATGGCTTCTCTTAGGAAAAAGGCATTCTAAGGTAAAATAAGAAGCAAGAAATAATACTTGAGAACTTCTATAAAAGTTCTAAGTGGTATACCAATCTAAGAGGCCATCATAATGCATGAACAGCCCAAAGTTCTTCTGAAAGACACTATAGTCATTTAATAAGATTACCTTCAGAGACTGGGTCTTCCTCAGAATCCCTGAATATTACCTAAGTTTAAAAGGCTGTGATTTACACCTGCTTTATTTATTTTTTGTTTATGGTTGTTATGCCTCCATGAAAGTCTATACACTGTGTGCATACAAAGTTCACAGAGGCCAGAAAATGGCATCAGATCCCCTAGAACGATGATGACAGTTTTGAGCTTAAATATGGGTACTAGGTAGAAAACCCAGGCCCTCTGAAAGAATAACAAGTGTGCTTAACCGCTGAACTATCTCTGCAGTTCCACACCTGAGCAGACCATTTTACTAGCCATTACTAAAAATATGTTGACCAGAGGAGAAGTTATGAGTCTATTCCCTGGAATGCACATCTGGCAGCCCTCAACCCAAGGTTCATTTCACTATGGTCATTACATTTCCTAATTCATGGTAGAGGTGAGAAGAGATTCCCATTTCCTTCTCATTCAACTTCTGAAAGTCAATCATCAGCTGTCTAAACCTTAGAGGTTGAGGGGGGAACTAAAATGACAGTTACAACTCTTTGATTCCATAATTAACTTCCAGTTTTTTAATATATTACTATTTTCTCTCTAGATTTAAATAGAACATTATACTTTCCCTTCTAGTCAATGCGCACCGTCTGACATGACAAGCAAACAGTATTTTATAAGAGCGTTGATTGAAGTATCGTTTCTACAAATTATAGACTCTTCACAAGGAACTGTCTCGCTTTTGACTGATTCTCTGCTTCACAGGATGTTCACTACAAATTAGCTTTGATCTCATCATTTCCTAGCAGAATGTCCTTAAGCTGGGAGGATTGTTGTGATATTCTTTCTCCAAATATCAGAATATGCTGAGTAGGTCTCCTAATGCAAAGGTGAGTCGTGCCTTTGTCAAGCATTCTATTCAGTCAGAGTTCAAGAAGTGGCCAGGTTGACCCTACTTAAACAGCACTAAGACCTTTCACGGAGCAGATGAAGGATGCTTGGCAACTCTAGCATCAGAAAAAGAACTCAGAATGAGTATGTCTCTTATCTAGGTCAAGACAAATGTCAGGGCCCACGAAGGGTGAATGTGGTGATCGGCTCTAAAATGAAGGACTGAGGCAGCATGCCTGTGTCTAAGGAATTGTGGGATAGAAAGCAAGTACTGTGAGGTAAAGAAGACAGTGCTTGCTTGCAGAATAAGCATAGAAAAACGTGGGCTCCTCCCCACCAGGCAAATATATCCTAGATACAGAACATTTGCAAAGAGGTGTCAGAAGTGACAAAAGTAGCTTTTTGCCTAAACAAGTCACATCCAAGACTCCAATGATTGAACTGGAATCCATCTGAATATGAAGGAAGAGGCAGAAGAGTTTTGATAATGTCTGGATACACAGGAACTCTCAAGCTGAAATGGGAAAAGGCCACCCAGGAGACTGTGGTTTCTGGAGTATCTTCTGTGTGAAAGGTGTTACAGTTGACAGTTCTCTGCTTTATCCCTCTTACGACTATAATAACACTGTGACATAACATATTCTTCACAGTTTTCATGATAAAGACTCTGAGTTTCTGAGATGCTTGGCCTGTAAGGAGTAGATAAGCATCACACCTAGAATTCTGATTCTACACCCATGCTCTTTATTCATTGAGTCAAGCACAGATGGTCTGCCCATTATGAAATTGGTTGTTTTTGTGAGCACTACTCAATAATGTAGGTGGTTTGAGAATTTTTAAATAGTAGAAGATAGATACTGTGTTATTTTAATATACTGTTTTAATCGATGACCCATGTACATCTGAAACTTAGGGTAATGAAATGATGATATTCTCAAGTCCTGGCTTAAATTTTACATCACTGAGATATAAAGTACTCTCCGCCAAGCAGTTTATGTTTATATTACTAGAACACAGTGAACTTAATGTGTCCTTCATATTACTATTGAGCATTTCCAGAAACATCATCCCATAATATTTACTTTGGTAGAAAATTTTGTTTGTTTACATCCCAACTAATGATCTAATTAAGATAGTCCAGTATAAAGCTGGAGAAATGATTATATAATTTACAAAACAGTGATTGTAGGAAAATTCTTAAGGATTTGATCTGAAATATAAATTGTACTTATATATCATCCTCATTTTCACCTATTCATTTCACCAACTCAAAAACAGATATTCCCACAATTTATAAAATGAAAATGAAATTATTTAAAATGAAATTTAGTACAATAAACATACCTATACATGTGTTGTGCTTGTACCTAGTTCAATGTGCCTAGCAATTATAAAAGAGAATTTCATAGAGAGAATATATGAAAACTTGGGTATTATTTAATGATTACTTCTTAGAACTTTAACATATATGTTAAATTATATTATCCATTTCCATAACAGGTAGAGTGAATTTATAATATAAATTTCTATGATTATTATGTCTTATAAGTTTAATCTCTTCTTAGATGTTAGTCAAATTTATAACTATACATTCTGAAGACTATACATCCATGGATACAACACTCATGTTAAATTTTGACATGAATTTTCAAGAGAAATGGAGAAGGAGCCAATGGGACATCAGCTCTGGGAGTGACTAACGAGAACAACAGCCATGTTAAATGACATTAATACAAATTTTCTATACTCCTTGGTTACATTCTGTACTCCTCTGATGTAGTAATGACATTCCCAAAGACTTCTAGGGAAGTCAACCCATCCCTGATGATGTGTACCCTAATGTTTTGTACCCTGATAATGTGTACACTGATGTTTTATACCCTGATGATGTGTACATTGATGATGTGTTCCCTGGTCAAAAACCTACCTTTCCTCTAGGCAGAAAAGAACAGCTGTGCTAACAGGACATCTAGCAGATGCTGGGATTTGCCTGGTCCATTCTTTCCCTAGAACACCACCGCTTTCTCCACTCTAGTTATCTCAATAATAATCAACCACAGAGATGTGATTGGCAAAGGCTAAACACATTTTTCTGTTTAACCCTGGTGGGAGCAACAGTTGAGGTATATTTCATTTTTTTGACAAAACCAAACTGACCATGTTGAAGTAGGGTAGGTAATAAAGTTTCCAGCCTACTGGCTTTGTTTTATTTCCTGATGCTGTTTTGAATACCCTTAGGAAAGCAACTTGGAGTGGGGGAAGGGTTTATTTGAGCTCAAAACTGCAGTCTATAATCCACCATACTAGGGAAATCACAGAAGCAGGAGCTCGAGAGAACTGGCCACACTAAATACAAAGTCAAGTTCAGAGAGCACTGAACTAATGTCCGCGTGTTAGTGTCCGCATGCTGTATCAATCTGTATTCAGTCCAGGGCTCATCCCAGGCAATGGTGCTGCCCACACCCACCAGTGGGTGGCTCTTTCCATTTAAATTAACACACCTAAGAAAAATTATCACACTCCTTCCTACAGGCTAACCAAGTCAGAGAATTCCTCATTGAGATTCTTTTTCTACACATCAACAATATATCATACCCATGGAACAGCTTTTGGTGAACTGAGATTCTTTTTCTACACATCAACAATATATCATACCCATGGGACAGCTTTTGGTGAACATCAAGTTTAACAAACGTGCTTAAGAGGGTAGTTGATGTAGACACACTCAAACAGCAGCTAATCACTAACTAATGTAATGATAATGTCCATATATCTAAATGTCCCCTTTATAGAATACGAGAATTTACTGGGAGAAACGTGCTATTCTCAAGGCATTCCCTTCTAATATCAACAGATGAAAACTGTTTGAGACATTTATTTTCTAATGTCAACAGAAAGAAAAACTGTTTGATAAGACATACATACTATAAAAATACATGTGTCCATGTTTCTGGGTATGTATGTACATGGACATGTCAGTATAGTGTATGGAGATTAAGAAGCCAGTCTTGGGAGTCATTCCTCAGAAGGTCCCTATCTTTACTATTGAGACAGTGTCTCTCATAGTTTTCGGGCTATCCAATTCATCTAGACTATCAAGCCAATGAATCCCAGGGATCTACTTGTCTCTCTACCTCCCAACATGGAGATGACAAGCATGTGTCACCATTCCTGAATTTCACATAGATTCTGGAGACTAATATCAGGACCTCATCCAGCAAGCAGCTTACAAACTTAGCCATCTTCCTATTCCTAATGCCAAGACTTAAAGTCTTTATTCCAAAATTCTTTGTTATGCCAAACAACTACTTTTTAACCTGCAAACCACTATATGTTTGTTGTTGTTGTTGTTGTTGTTACAAGTGCTTTAAAAAAGTGGTGGTTAAGGAAATTCAGTATGAATTATTACAATCTTTCTACTATGCAATAAGTTGTTACTAAACAAAGTGACATGGAATATTTTTCACAGCATCTCCTTTATCTCTAAAACTAGTTTTTTACAGACATGGTCTCTGGTATCCCAGTTGGATACTAACTTGCTATATACTTTAGAATAAAATTGAACTTTTGATACTCTTCAATAGTCTCCTGGGTATTGCCTTAGGGGAGTATGTCAATATACCTAGCTTTATAAAGAGCTGGGGACCAAACCCAGGGCTTCTTACACATAAAGGCAGTCATTCTACCAACTGGGATACATCCCCAGCTCTCTCATATTTTATCCACATTTCTATCTAGGCTCCCACTGTGCTTTTTACACTCTGAACCCAACCTAGAGTATAATTGATGGTGTGCAATGAAAAAAATACCTGTTTCTGCCTCACTCCTTCTCTTCTTTCCATCATGTGATAGATGAATGAAAACTACTTTTGCCAAAGAAGTGTGAAAAGGTTAACTATATATTGTGCTATTGCTCTTTGGTAACATTACTGTAATTCATCTGGAAAAGTGAACGCAGAGCCTCCATAATCAGAATCATGTGAAGATCTTTAAACACATGTTACTAACCCACCCCCAGAGCTGCCATGCAGCACATCTCGGGTGCAGCCTATGATTTGCAGTTAATTCATTGTTAAGAAGTCAAATACACCATGATAGGCTAGCACTGTGGGGCATACATGGGCTGCAGAGAGGGTGCTGAGAGAAATTCAGATAAATAGAGCTTAAGTTTTAAGGTGTTTACACAGAGAGTGGATACAAATGGTGAGAAAGAAAGTTAGCTCAAGTTATTTATGCTAAGATAAGATACTAAAAAACAAGAGATAGTGTCAGGACATAAACAACTTGTAAATAAGGTGCCCTTTAAAGTGATTGGTTGGTTCCTTCATCCCCTCCTAGGGTTCTGAGGTTTTCTGGTATAAAAGAAGCTTACTGTCAATCAATAAACGAGTTCTTGCTTGACTTGACTCCCTACTGCATCTGATTGTCTCCGGGTAAGAGGGAGGCTGGGAAACAGACCTTTCCTTGGTTCCAGGCCACCTCTTCACAGGTGACCTAAGTTTCCAGTGGGGCAGGTCCCCACATAGCACATCTAGGTTTTTTTAAATTACTATACTTATTTTTATTAGACTATTTTTAGAGCAAAGCTCATAGCCTTGTGTGTAATATAATTTGTAAAATTATCAACTTCTTTTGTAGAACAATAAAATTAGAACACAAAAGAAATTTCTTTCCAAAGCATAAACCCAATCTCACCTAGATTGGAATTGCAATATTTACTCCTTATTTTGACCAGATCACCTAGACTATTTAGCTCTCCAAAAATAGAACAAAATTTCCCAAAACTCCTCTTCATAGGCATAATTAGCTGTCTCCAGGTCTTCCTCATACATTGTCACACATAATTGTAATAGTGTTTACTATGCAATTCATAACTGTCAGAATTACAGTCATCATATCAACCCTGAAACCTAAGGTTCAGCCATTCTAGATGCACACAGAAGTATTTTGATATGATTGCCAACCGATAAATAAATCAAATATCTAAAATATGTCCATAATGCCCAGAATTTCCACCATACATTTTATTATATGGTTTTTTGAGTCACATGTTAAAAAGAAAGCAATACTAACTTTTAAATGAATACAGATTTTCTAAGGAACCAACACTTAATCTTAATAAATTATCCATTTCTACAAATGTCCAGAAATAGCACAGCACTATCCAGGTCAGAGATTACTTCTGAATGACATGTTATATTTTAGTGCAACAAGAAAAAAATCAATCAACTGCCATAATCATAATTAATATATGCAATGAATCTAGTGGCTAAATGGTATTTAAATGTGACATAATTTTTTCAAAACCATTTGGTTATTATTTTAGAAGTAGTGATGTTAACAGAAATGAATATGAGAAATAGTTTATGACTGTTTTTATATAGAGAAACATTCACCTAGCTCATTGTATATAATAATAAAAGGATTCTAATATTATAAAAATTCCTGAAAAGGAATTTATTCCTTTTATTCTTTAATATAATCAAAGCGAATTCATGAAAGACACACAATACTTCCTGTGTAAGTTTGGAAGTTTTAGTTGTATTATCTAATTTTTAGATCTCTAATTCTAACTATTCAGCTTTTTCCCCCTGACCATCTTATTTTCAAAATTCCTTCTCCAGTCATTACTTGTATGCAAGGAGAAATTCTGTCAAAAAAGTCATTCTTCAGTAGAAAAATTATCCTGGAAATAACTGAAGTAACAATGTTGGTATAGGAAACAATACATTTCCAACACTCAGCATTTACTATAATTTTATCACCTCTATAGCAACCATACCCTAACAACTGACATTATCATTATTCCTTTTGTGCTTCAAATTTCCCAATTTTATCTTACATGTCTGGATGATTATGAAATTAAAATTTCCATCTTTAAGCCTATACTACACCATACACTGTGTATATTAAAAAAACTATCTCAATAAATTAACAATGTTAATTATATTTATGCCAAAGTCCCTTAAAACATTTAATTTTTCAGGGTGCATTAATTTCACTGAGTGAACCCCAAATGAACATAATCATAAACATAAATCACTATATATTTGATATAGTACATGCATATATGCTAGTAATTTCAAGTAAATTAATAATGTGAGCTACTGGTAGGTTTGAATATTTTATTGGCACATTTTAACTGTAGATATATTTGGTAAAAAAAAATCATGATTATATAATAAAGTATTCCATCAGAGTTTATATGAACTTTAAGGAACATGAACAAGAAAAAAAATCGCTGCAAAGTTTCTTATCTAGAAGATAAAACTCGTTTGTTAGTTTCATGTATCTGCAATGCTGAGAAACTATCACGGACGGCACCAAACAGGCTGAGAATTGGTGATCTTGTTCGCTGAGCTACTAAATGGGAGAATTTGAAACTGAATAAATTAGACCTTCTCCCCTAAACTCGGGTGATCCTGTAAATATCTAAAGATTAGTCAAACTACATGTAATCGCTTGGGCATTACTAAGCTCTGGCAGGCATGAGCACCATGGTATTATCACAGAGGTTTGATCTGGTCCACCATTCACCTGCGACCGCCAAACTGTATTACACCTGCTTCCTATCTCCGTTTGCAGTTACCGAGCATTTCCTGAGAGCGTACTTCTGTTCAGCTGAGATTCAATATCCTGCTATCTTTTACACAACACTTACAACATCTGTCAATAAAAGTGAGAGCATCGCAGAGGCATCATTTCTCATGAAATGAGTACATACCACTCACTTACGTGCCCCAGGCGCTTCCATACCTGAACACCAGAAACCACGCATATGCACATATAGACATTACATCATATTGTGCACTAGTTTTCGAATTTTTCTTACCGGTCAGGTTCTTCAATCCAAGTTCCTGAAGTCCAAAGTTGCCATCTTTTCTGTAGTTTAGGAATATCGCTAACGCATAGCGATCTTCGTATAGTTTTGTTCCACGAATAATTCGTAAATTCTCCAGTGGAAGGTAACGAAACTGGTTGAGGGCCACCAGTACATAGCCCGTGACTTCTCGGATAGACTGAAAAAAAAACACAAACAATTGTCTATGTTTATAAAAAAAAATGAAATTAACTCGACAGGTTGTGCATATAACCATTTAAATAAAAATGAGTTATTTAACTCTAATTTTCAGGTCTTAATTTAATATACTAATTTCCACATGATATTGATACTCATTAGCTTAATAATAGAGGATCACACAGTGTTAGAATTTCATCTGAATACAAGTCTTATTTCTATTTAAAAGTCATGAATGATCTTATAATAGAATAATGGATTCTGTTTTATGAGACATTCCTCATACTTGAGATATGAATATAGTTAAAGGGAATATGGGTATTATTGAGAGACTACAATGACGTGACATAGAACCCTCAGTCAATCTACAGATGAGAATGCAAATTGGCAAGCCTACCAAAGTAGAACCAGTCTTTATTCATTGAAGACATTGGTTATATGGATGTGTAGTACCCCATTTATCACATTGAAACTGTAGCTATTCCTGAGAACAAGGTCCTTGGAGTAAGAACATAAGAATAAAGAAAGAAAGGTGGACTGCCATGGTAAGACCCATGGTTAGCACAACACAATTGTAATCATCCTTGCCCCACAGAGTAAAGCCCTAGAACTCTATAATCCATCATCAATCCCTCCTGCATTGACTGAATTGCTATCTTCAAGTTTTTTGAAAGATAGGTAAAAGTGTGAATTAACATCACATGGTCTAAAAAGAATATTACCCCATTAATATTAAAAAGTGTATTTTAACTGATATCTGATCATTGTTAAGTGCTCTCTATATCACAATGAGCACTAAAGAGAATTTGGAGACTTCGCTGTGTGAACAATCTTTTATCTAGAATGTATCATTCTGTCATCATTCTTCCTAGCATTCCTCCAATCCCATTTAGGAGGGACTCTTCTCATCAAAAACCTCAAACCCCTTGTTGATTTCAGCAAGGGGGTGTACATTACTATCGGGGAGACTGGAGATGAAGCAAATGCAGGGTGAAAAAGTAATATGATCATGAATTAATGCTATGAACAATCATGCAGTGCTTATTGGAGGGAGAACGTTTCTAGCTATTAATTGACAAAGATGTGTAATTTGTTACAGCCTTTGAACCACACATTGGGAGTTGCAAATAGTGCATAAATAGTCAGGACTTTTCACTTACCCAGAGAATATGGTAAGTAACAAGAAACAAATGTTCATAAATCTCTCAAAGAAAGATCTCTTAAAATAGTTACCTTTCTTGAGGGCTTAATAAAAATAATTGATCCTTTCAAAATTATGAAATAAATGCTCTAAATCTAAAAACAATATACAATGCCATGATTTAATGCTGTTATGTTTTCCACTATTTACAACACTTTTTTCCCACATATTTTTAAACTGTTTCTGTGGATAAACAATCTGAAATATCTCAAAAGAAAAGATTCAGATCACAAGCTAAGATATACATGATAAGTGCAAACAAAATCTCAGGAAACAGTTCAATGACAAGAATATTTTCCAATGCTTAAAAGAACTCAATAACACAGTTTAAGCTAATATTGGCCTATCTGGATCATAGAGATAGATATCTAGAGGTGAAAATTACATGTTAACCTATCTCATAGGGCCATATAATCATGCCAGTTCTTCATTGTTGCTGGCTTTAAGTCACTAGAAAGAATCTCAGTAACATAAGACTTTCATTGCTCCAAAACTTTGTTATGAAAATAAATACAACTTTGGGATATATGGGCTATAATATAAATATAAATATATTGTAGTTAATTTAAGTGGCTACAATGGGAAAGTATCATGGCAAGATATATGGGCTGGCCTAACAGAGAAATTTGGCCTTGAAATAGAGCCTCTGTCCTTACTATTTATGTAAACTTAATGAAGCTTTTAAGTCTCAAAAGTCTTCTGTCTTTTCATCTTTAGAAAATTCAAAACAATATCTCTATAATAAAGCTGTTGTAAGCATTGTAAAATACAAAAAAAAAAGCTTATGGCAAACTGTATTTAATAGATGCTAGCTATTACAAATATTATCTCGGAAAAATAGCCAGGAAGACAAATTGTCTCAGGACAATTAAGTGAAGATAAAATGGTCATAATATCATTGCATAAGAACTATTTTTTTAATCTCTCTGTTATATAATCTTCAGCACACTTACACCTTACCTTTAAATTTGCAACTTATTTCTAAAGTTCAGAAATGCCTCTTACTTTTTTGTATGCTTGTTTCAGCTCTTAGCGCTGACCCTGGTGTTGAATAGACATTCAACAATGGCTGTTTAATAGAGTAGGATTGAAATCAAAAAGCAATGCTTTTTAGTCTTGCAGCTATCACTTTACAAACAAAATGACTTTGTGAGCTTGCTGCTAATAGAAGACACTGAAAAACAAATTTGTTGTTTGTGCCTATGGACCACTGTAACAGATAGAAATCACTAGAAAGACTAATAAAAGAGAAAACCATCACCATGGTTTTATTTGAAGAGGTTCAGGGTCAGAAGCTCTCTTTGCCTTTTCAAATGCAGACGGTAGAGCCACCTAGAGATTCACCAGACTCCATAAGGGGTTAGCATCTGTTCAACAAGGCAGATTGCCTTCTGTTGTCTTCATTGTCTCTGCAACAGCTTTGTTCAGGGAGTGAATGAAACTGAAGTTCATTAAGGCCTTGAATGCTTGAGAAGTCAGGGGACCAATAAGAACACACCTTTACTTATAACATTTAGGGAAGGAAATGAAGGATAGATATGGCAAATCTTCTGGCTAACTATGCCATCCTTGTGCCTGCAGAGTAGTCCAGAAAAAAAAAAACAAAAAAACAAAAACTGTCTTTATTATTTTCAAACTTCTAAGTTATTTCACAGTCCTTTAAAAACTATTATTTTAATTGACACAACTCTTGATTAGATTTTTTATTCCTTCCTTCCTCCTTTTTCTGTCCTTCCTCATGTTTCCCTCTTTTATTTTTTTCTCTCAACACGGCCTTAGAGAAAATAAATAATAGATTCCCGAATGTGTCTTTATCTATCTTAAGATTTCTCTGAGTCAAATCCACGGCTTATTGATTTACTTTCATACAAGCATGGAGATAGCTTCCAGTTCCGATTTATACCTGTTTAAAAGCATCTTTAGTAGTTCAAATGCTTTGGAATTGTTCTCCTGCTGTGCTTTATGTACTCAGACCTAATGAGAAATCACCCCAAACCCTGACACAGTCTGTGAGTGAGGATATCCATAAATATAACAGTGATTAGTTTGGCGAATGGGCTGGAAGTTAAATGGCTGTGATATCCTGAGGAGTAGGAAACAGAAAACTCTAGTGACAGGAAAGAGGATGTCTGAGGGGTAAGGAAGTTCCCCGCGTTGGTAGTGAATGCAGAAATTATGCCTACTCTGACAGTGACAAATGTAGGAGCAAATCATAGCTTCTGTATCTGTAAGATATTCTATTAACTTCCCTAAGGCAATTACTTTCTGTCCCTGCCCCTCCTATCATGTCTGGGAATATCTAAAGCAGGCACATTCTTAACTATGACATAATATTAAGAAGTTTACCAGAAAAAATTAATAAGCTCATAATGCGCATTGCATATTCCTTCTGCTCGCAGAGATACTGTGTTTTTGCTTGGGACTCTGCTTTCCATTTCCCACTGCTTGAAACTCTACACTTGGGACACTCTGAGAAGCAGGGACTCAGTATCGGATGGAATTAGATTTGGGCAAAAGAGCATGTGAAATGTCATGTACCTAAGGGCAGTAGAGTAGAATTCTTGCTCACCTTACCCAATGTGAAGCAACACTGAAGGGTTAGAAAATCTGAGCCCAGTCATCCCAGCCACACTGCATTCAGCCAGTATGAGTCACAATTGCTAAGCCTGCCATGATACTAGGAACCTGCAGGCCATCCATTCAGCACGGACTACTTAGCCAGCACGCAGCAAACAGGCCTTATTTGCAATGAACACCTTCAACCCTTTGTAAACAGAAGTGCTTCTCTCTTTCTCCAGAAATAACCATCTCTCCTTAGGTCTGTTAAATTATATGTGACTCTAAAATACCTCTTCACTTTGAATGCTTTCATAAAAAAAAAAAAGGAAAAAAGAAAAAGAAAAAAGAAAAAGATATAAAGAAATGGTGCAAAACCAAACTGAAACTAAGAATTTATACTTATAAAAAGCAGCAGAGTCTCAACCAATCTCAGAAATTGAGCTCAGCTAATTATAGTATACTAATGGATCAAATACACCCATAAGACAAACCATTCCACAAGTAAGGGGAATGTAGAGCAGTAACTAATCAAATTCCTCCTTTACACCATTTCCATTGCCTACTTGAAAACATCACCTTCCCCTTTGGCTGTGTAGAGTTCTCTGAGCTGGTCTTCCTTCTGCAGATCCACTCATGAATTAGAAATTATTCTTTGCACAAGATCTCAGCTCTATTTAATTTGCTGAAAGACAGTCCTAACAGATTACACAAATTGAAATGTGAGCTGTAGATCCCTTTATATAATCATACAAGCACCCCGGTTTTATGATGTTCTTAGAAAGATTCGTGGCATTACAAATTCCACTATCTATAATTAAATATTTATATGTGAATTCATCTTCTTTGTTATACTACAGGTAAGCCTATATTTTAAAATCTCCATTTAAAATTTGCATTTTAACTTTTTTACAATTATGTGTTTTACTAATTAATATTCTCATGTCAGATATATACATTAGTGTACCAGGCTTTCTTGGACCACCAGCCCCCAAATCAAGACATGGAGACTTGTTATTAGTTATAAATGCTCAGCCTTAGATTAGGCTTGTCTTATAACTTGTAATTAACTTGTTTTTCTTCATCTACATTTTTCCTCAGTGATTTTTACCTTTCTTTCATTCTGTATATCCTACATTCCTGCTTCCTCCATATCTGCCTGGCTGGCTGGTCCAGGGAGTTTCCCTCTCTTTCTACCTCTTTTCTCTCTCCTGAGCCTAGATTCCTACTACTACTTATTCTATCTGCCTGCCTGCCTGCCCTGCCTATCCCTCCACAAACTAGTTACTGGCTGTTCAGCTTTCTATTAGATCAACCAGGTGCCTTAGGCATGCTAGGTGTAACAAATGCAACACAACTTTACATAGTTAAACAAATACAGCATAAACAAAATGTAACACATCTTTGCCTAGTTAAACAATTATTCCACAACACATTAGTCTCCAGTAAAGCAGGGAATCAAATATAATCTGGTTAGAAACATTGTGTATATGGAAAAGTACTAATAGTTGAAAATAAACTTTACACTTAATAAAATTATATAACTTGTTTTAATAAAACTTTGATAAGATATGCACACAACTTAAAGCAAAAAGAAAATGTTGTCCAAGCTCCAAATAATTGAAGCTCTGTGATTATCACTCATGTTTATATATTCTGACAGATAGTTTCTTCCACTGAGAAATGGGTTAGTTAGAATAATGAACCTTAAACATCACATTTGTCTTCTGTAATCTAACAGATTTTGGTGTGACTTTTATTTCATGAAGACACAAGAAGATCTTTATAAGCCAAGTAGAGAAATATCAGAAGATATTAAATTCTACTGACATTTGATCAAATGCTTTTAACCTTAGCTACTTAGACAGTACTTTGTTATGGCAGTCCAGGCTGAAAAACACTCTCTGATATCAGAGAATTTAACAGTAAGTTTGGATGTGTTGTTCCACCCCTCTGGTTCAGATTCATCATCTATACTATGGATATATTTAGAATTATTGTGAGTAGTGGGTCCCTATGGGCTTACATTTTGGAATTTTGACACTGAATGAAGCAGTGTATGCTGGCCAGGTCTTTGGGAGGTGATTGGATCATGAGGTTTCTTGTCTCATCGATGGTTTAATTTATTTATAGATAAGGCTACAGAAAGGTGGTTGAAAACCACAGGAGTTGGGGCGTGATGAGAAATGGTCATCCGGGCATTCCATTGAAGAGTATTTCATGCTGAGCTCTTCTCTCCTTCTCTTTACTTCTTGGCCACCCTGAAGTAAGCAGCTTTGCTCCATAATGTTCTTTCTGGCTCAGCCTTCCCAGAGATAAGAAACAAGGAGAACAAACGATGAAGAACTGGAGCCATGAGCCAAAATGAATGACTCCTTCTGAGGGGTTGAAGTCTCGGCTATTTTGTCACAGTCACAGTTAGCTGACCAATGTAGTTATTTAACAAAAAGCTTGGCTCAGGGGTTAGGTATTGGAGAATATTAGTTTAAGATGTGTTACATTCCTTTTTGCTGTGGAATATTTGCTTAATGCTGCAAAGATGTGTTGCATTCTTCTATGTTGCATTTGTTTAACTCTGTAAAGCTGTGTTATTTTGTCTGCCTAAAAAATCTGATTGGTCTAATAAAGAGCTAAATGTCCAATAGCTAGGCAGGAGAGAAAATAGGTGGGGCTAGTAGGCAGAGAGAAGAAATAGGAGGGGAAATCTGAGCTAAAGAAGAAGAAAAGAGGGGAGAGCAAGAAAAAGAGAATGAGAGGATGTCACTAGGGGCCAGCTGCCCAACCACACAGCCAGCCACAGAGTAAGAAGGCAAAAGATAGCTAAAGAGAAACAGGATAAGCTAAGTTAGAAAAACTAGCTAGAATCAAGCCAAGCTAAGGCTAGTCATTCATAAGTAAGAATAAATCTCCATGTATTTATTTGGGAGCTGGGTGATGACCTCCTCCCCCCCCCAAAAAAAAACACAACTACAATTACAGTTAAGAGATGACTTATATGTTAAGAGCAGTGCTGAACCAAGTACCAGAGAACTTGCTTTCATTCCCAAATCCACATGATGGCTCATAACCATCTGCCACATCAATACCAAGAGATCTGACAACCTCTTCTGCCTATATAAATACATAATATTTTTAAAAGAAAAAAAAATGCTTGTCTCATAGCAGACCCTCCTTTTGAATTAGTTTCATCATTTTTCTGAATACAGAAGCATAAGTTTTGGTCAATAAACTGCTCTATTGCTTATTATATTAGTTATTTCATCATTTGACAGAAAAACTCACAGAAGCAACTTAAGGAAAGAGAGATTTACTTTTGCTTAAGGATTAAGAAAGTGCAATCCAGCCGGGCGGTGGTGGCGCACGCCTTTAATCCTAGCACTCAGGAGGCAGAGGCAGGTAGATCTCTGTGAGTTTGAGGCCAGCCTGAACTACCAAGTGAGTTCCAGGAAAGGCGCAAAGCTATACAGAGAAACCCTGTCTCGAAAAACCAAAAAGAAAGTGCAATCCCTCATCGTAGAGGAGACGTGGTGGCCAGGGTTCTACCCATGGGGCAGAAGCTTGCAGGGTCATCTGTTACATGTTTAGGATCAAGAGTCAGAGAAGAGGAAGGTCAGACTCTGGCAGACTCTCACCTTCCAAAGATACCCACTTCCTCCAGCTGAGCGCCAACTCCTAAGGCCCGACAACTTTCCAAAGCAGTCCTGCCAGCTGGGAAACTAGTGTTCAAACAGACAAGCCTGTGGGGACACTCCACATGTAAACTATAAAACGTTGCTTGTACAAAACCCTTTTTCTGCTATTTCTAAAGCAATCACTATGCATCTCCAATGTTTAGACAAGAAAACTGCTTGGTACCGTTTTAATGTACAATTGAGAGTGACAGTTTCATGTCTGAGGTCTTTTATAAATGTGATTTTCTCCACTCAAAATTTAAAAGAGGAAAATAGGCTTGCATGAAATGATTTCTGCCAACAGCTGCCTCTGCTGTACAGCATATGGGAAATGGCCGTTGAGGATTCAGCGTTAGAGGTGACTGCTTATGAGACACGCCTGCTGTTGTTTTTAAATGAAAAGGGTGAGCAACTTCAGAAACAGGATAGCCAAAGTATAAGGCTATGATTTGACAGGATGCCAAGATACACTTTAGTGTCTGTCTAAATATTTGTCTATGCAACAAAAAACAAAAGGCTTAATTAATTAACAAGGAACAAACACTGCCTTTAATCTTCAATGAGAATAGGTTCTGATGTTGCTGATGATGCTCCTAATTTTCAATCCAAACATAGCAAGTAGGCATCATATGAGGTCTGTGAGAGCAATCACAACTACAGATACAACATCAATTAGACTAGGGATGTGTAGATCATTAAGCAAAATAGTTTTGATACTTAAGTATTATTGTACAAAAATAACAAGCTTCTATGCACCTTTTTATTATTCCTAATGATGGTATTAACTTGGTTTTATTGTATTTTTCTGTATTTAACATAGTTCATGTGATTATTATCTATCTACTATATTCCCCATATTGTTGCAGCATATTACTTTACCTTTGTAAAGATGTGTTGCATTTGTTTATGTTGCATTTGTTTAACTAGGTAAAGATGTGTTATACTTGTTTATGCAGAATTTGTTTAATTACATAAAGATATGTTGCATTTGTTTTACCTTGGCTGCCTAAGGTACCTGATTGGTGTAATAAAAAGCTGAACAGCCAATGGTTAGGCAGTAGAGGGATGGGCAGGGCTGATGAATAGAAAAAAAAAAAGTAGTAGAAGGAAATTGGACTCAAGACAGGAGACAAAGTGGGAGAAAGAGAGGGAGATGCCTGGAGTAGTACATGCAGAATGAAAGAAAGGTAAAAAGCCATGAGGCAAAAGATAGATGAAGAGAACCAGGTTAATTTAAGTTATAAGAGCTAGTGGGACAAGCTAAGATAAGACTGAGCATTCATAATTAATTATAAGTCTCTAGGACATGATTGGGAGCTGGTTGGTGGCCCAAAAGAAAGTCTTCTACAGAATACTATTTATATTTTATAGATAAAGAAACTAAGATTAAAAAAAATTCTCAAAGTCATATAGGTGAAAAGTTAATGAGAAAATATTTTTTTAAAAAAATCAACATTCATAATCCCTCTTAAAATCTGTCTCATTTATAATATCAAAATAACAATTTCTATCAAATATGGTGATAATTACTCTCTCACTTTAAATCCATATTCACTAAAAATGTGATTTAAAAATAAAATACTTTCAATGTTATCCTTATGAAAAATATATCAGCTAAACAAGAGCATTCATCATAGTTATGTTTCTAAAGACAGAAATATGCTAAAAACATGGGAAAGTAAAAGTGATCTAATTCTATTTCAATTAAGGTTAAATTTCATAATGTTTAAAAAGTAACAAAAACCAAAATTAAGAACAATAACAAGAAAAAACAGTCTCCCAATGCCTTCCTAAAATTATATATATTTGATGCTGAGAAAGTAAGAGACTTTTCAAAGAGATATTTGGAGTCAAATGTGATTCTCTATAGGAGTTAATAATAAAAGTGTGACCCAATAATCCTCATATAAAGTTAGATTCTGTTCTACTATCAGATCCACTCAAACAAATGTACGAAAGACAATTACTTAAAGAGTTGCATATTAGTTGCATGACAGCGTCATATTATTGGCATAACCTGAGCTTCTTCAATTAAAAAAGCTTACAAGTTGATTTTGTTTCATTTAGAAAACTCTCTAAATGAAACTGGCACATTGAGGTTATTGCATACACTTCTCTTCCCTTCCTCCAGAATACATGTTTGCTGCCTCGCTCAGCTTCACTCTTCCATCCAATTATTTACTTCCAAAAAGATCTATTATGTCCTTACTGTGTGAGAATTATTGTTATTGGAAATTGGTTATTGGAAATTACTAAAGAAAACGACAAACAAAAGCAATCAAGAACACTCATTCGCACAGTGGTTACTTCATCATTTCAAATGTCATATATGAAAGGTTAGCAATAAGAAAATAAATCATTCATCTGCGAAAGAGTCACAATAATTTGATGTTAACTTTGTATCTCTGTTTCTTGAAACATAAAGCATTTATTTCCAGGATCTGTGTACAGACCCTACTCTGGTTATAAAGTTGTACTACATTCTGTCACATCTGAGAGACCAGCTAAAGATTACTTTTGACATATTTTTTTACTGACACACATATGTGTGTGTTGTTCAAAAAAAAGTAAAAACTCATTGTGACGATTTTCTTCATATTTTACTGTACTGGAATTCCATGCTGATATAATAATTTTATTCTCTTCTCAGAAAACATGCAAATTACTTATAGGGTACAAACACATTGATGCTGAACTACCTTTTAAAAAAATGACACGTTGGTCTTGTTTTGTTCCACTTTGCGAATGAATGAAAGCCTGTAGGTTGAGTGTGTTAGCATCTAAGCTTTAGGAAGATGAAGAGGGATAAAGAATGACCAAGCCCCTTAGTGGGTCACAGTCTCTGCAGAAGATGTATGGATGACAAGGTCACAATCACTGTAAAAGAAGTAGTATGGATGACAAGGTCAAAATCACTGTAAAAATATGGATGACAGAAACATCAGTGAAGAAAAGTGGTGTGGAGGCGACAACAGATCTTCCATAAAGTTTCTGAATACTAGATGGTGAGGAAAGCCACAGTGGGGCATGCACACAGCAGTGTGGGATAGAGGAGCGATGTAGAAGGCTGCCTAACAAACACTGGTGCGGGGGGTTCCTGTAGAGAAATGAGTGACTGCCCAAGCCCTGAAAGCTGATTGTTTCCCCAGGGTGCAGCATCAGGACTATAGTCTGATCAAACTAAAATAAAGCTGGATTTATGGAAATTTTCCTATTTGGGGATCTGAGGCAAGAAGTGCACATGATAAACCTGAACCATACCAAAAAAATGATGAAGCAATCACAAACTTTTAAGATTATGCTAACAGGAATTAAGAGTCAATTAATTTGTCCAACAAGTTAAAAGTAAATTTGAATTTAAGAAATGATAATTAAAATGACTATCCCATCAACTATATTTTAAATCTGAGTTAATGTTATTTATTGTAATTAATTTTCATTTTTAGACATAATACATGAACAATTTAAATTCTTGAAAACTTGCATATAAAATACAATATTGCCTTTGAAGTGTTTTACCTATTCTTTTTTCCCGTGGGAGCTACAACATGAACTAATGAACTAATAAGTTAAAAGGAATTTCCCACTCTGCTAGGGCTATCATAACAGACTATCACAGGCTTCAGGGCATTGGACAAATCTTACTTTTCTTATTTCTGGATGTTAGGAAGTCTAAGATCAAGGCTACATCAATTATCTCTTGGTTGCTATAATGAAATATTTAGGAAATGAAATACTTAAAGAAGAAAATGTTTGCTTTGTCTCAGGGTTTTGAAACCCATGGCGGGCTGGCTTCATTTCCGTTATTTTAACCAGCATGCCTCTATTAAGTATTCAGTTAGTAAGTGAAAAACAGATGTTTAAAACTACTAGACAATTGACATCATTTCATTAATTGTGAAAAAAAATATGCCACATTAATGGAAAATAATAGTTTGTGAGAAAGTAGGAGGTATAGGGAACTCTATATGTTCTTCACAATTTTCTGATAAAACTAAAATTCAGTTAATATTTATTTTAAAAATTAGAACATTACCATTATAATTTTTATGAATGAATGATCTAGATAATGAGCAGAAATGAACTATATGAATAAACACATCACAATGTAATGCATTGGTTAGCACATTAAAGATAACCTCCAAGGCATCAAAATGCATTGATGTCATATTAAGGAATAAAAACAAATTACTTCCTCTTGAATTAATTAGACTAAAAGTGAGTCCAAATTTGGATTCTCTATGTCTGTCCTTGTCTCCTACATTTGTCTGTAATGTATGGTTCATGGCCTAACTGTGTCTCTGTCTGTGCTTGCTGTTATCCTTAATAAAGCGCTCTGCTCAGCCTTCAGTGGTCAGTATGAAATCATTACATAAGAAAGGGATGAGGGATTTTTTTTGTTGTTGTTGTTGTTTTTTTGAGACAGGGTTTCTCTGTGTAGCTTTGGTGCCTGTCCTGGAACTCACTTTGTAGCCCGGCTGGCCTTGAACTCACAGAGATCCACCTTCCTCTGCCTCCCAAGTGATGGAATTAAAGGTGTGCACCACCACCGCCCAGCTGAGATGAGGTATGCTTTATAGAAATATTTAACAGAGTTTTATATTTCCCGACCCAGAATAGAAAACACAAATCTCAGACACATGTTATCAAGCTATATCCATGTTGCTTCCAACACTTATGGAGGATATTTGTGGTATAAGCTTGCTGACAACCTGTTGTGCATTTAGCAAATGACTACCATAACATGCACACACACACACTCACACACACACACACACACACACACACACACACACACACACACAGTCACTTGGTTACAGTTTGCTCACTTCACCCTCCATTAATTTGTTTAAGTGGGATCTGATACTACAATCTGTTGACATTTCTACTCACTAGCATACAGGGGTGAAAAACAGAAAACCATACTTAGTATAGTGTGCTTTACAGTGACCTCCAATCCCTGGTGGAAGGTGTTAGTACATGAAAAGAGAAATAAAACAAAATAGGTCATGGGGATTGAGTTTCCACAGAAGAATGTTTCTCCAGTGCTCAAATCAACATCTACTGCTATAAATTCAGAGCACTAGAGTAACTATTGGCGCTCTTAGCAGCCTACCCATCACTCAGAGCTGAGTGCACTCATGAGCACCTACAATGGTGGAGCTGGCAGGAAGCTTCATGTTTTACACAGCACCTTAAATTTCATTGTCATTACCTCTCCTTCCATTTCTTTTAATTCTCCCTGTTTGAACATGCAGACAAGGTCATTGCTCCTTCATGAGTGTTCACGTTATTTACTAACTGTTCCAGTATTGCTGCAAAAGTAATCTATTAATAGCGACAATAATAAATGAAGGGAGAAAAAAAACAAAAAATCAGGAAAGCATAAGCAGCATTTTATGACCCAATAAATACATTGCAAACATTGTTTACTGTTAATATCTCAATGTTCATTTCATTTTTACCCAAATTAAAACAGTTGCTTTGGGTGTGAGAATATATTGAGGTAAATAACATTTGAAAGATTAAAAAAATAGTTTTGATCTACTGGTAATAGTTTAACAGTCATATGTGTGTGTCCACATTATTTTATTCTTAAACACTAATATGGAAAAGATATTATCTTTCTTCTGATGACAATGGGTATTTTGTAAAATTAAAGAACATTCCATTTCATATGCTTTTAATTCACTGGACATCTGTTTTCAAGTCAATAGTTTCCAAGTGTCATATTAAATTTTTGAAAATGCTATCTGAAAAATTAATATTCTACATTCATTACAATATAGAATTGAAATACAGGCTTCAAAATACATTTTTCTCAGTTTCATCTGATATATTATTATTATTCAAAAGTCATGGCAAAGGAATGTCCCAGACCCAAGGTGAACTGTAGTTTACTTTGTATCCAATTTTACAATAAATTTACAAAAATTTTACAATATATACAATATAATTTGTATACTATTTTATTAGTATCCAAGCTTTGCACACTGTTTACTTCACTGGATAGGGCCCGAGCTTTAGGTGGTAGACTAGGTACCTGAAGCGCCATCTCCTGTATGGTATATCATTTTATGTGAGATGGTACTTATCAAATATCTTTTAAATTGAGTGGAGGGATAAATGTATAGCCACAGGTTTCTTATACACAGAGATCTTAGAAGAAAATTACCAGGATATCTTTCTGAATATGTTTGCAACCTATGCTAGAAAAATTACTCAAAATCTTACTGCTGTTCAATTTGTTTCTAATATGCTATCCATTTGTTCCCTTTCTTCTTCATTTACTAAGTACCTAATTAATGCTTGTTTGCTGTGGATATCATTCTATATAAATAAAACACTGATGGCCAGTGACCAGGCAGGAAGTAGGTGGCCAGGCAGGAAGTAGGTGGGACAAGGAGAGAGGAGAATTCTGGGAAGCGGAAGGCTGAGGAGGAGACACTGCAGCCACCGCCAGGACAAGCAGCATGTGAAGACGCCAGTAAGCCACTAGCCTCATGGCAAGGTATAGATTTATAAAAATGGGTTAATTTAAGATAAAAGAACAGTTAGCAAGAAGCCTGCCACGGCCATACAGTTTATAAGTGATATAAGCGTCTGAGTGATTATTTTATAAGTGGATTGTGGGACTGCAGAGCTTGGGGAACCTGGAGAGAAGCCCTCCAGCAACACTTGTTTAGTCCCAAGATGGGCTGGAGTTGCAGAATATCTACAAGAATAGAATAAAATATCTAGGCAAAATCATACTATTTAAGAGGAATTAAATAGAAAGTGAATTTGGTTGATGTTAAAAATATTACTATGAGACCATTTTGAGATAATATATTTCCATAAATTATTATATAATTGTGAGGAAACATTTCTCCTTTTTCCATGATCATGAATAATCATGATTGGTAAAACAGAGGATTTACAAAGACACAGCAATATCTTGAGTACTTATGAGTTATGACCCCAAGCATGATGGTAAAAATTGCTTCGATGAGAAAGTAGCAAGAATATCATCCCAAGATTGTTGTTTTCTGTTTTCTATTATCTACAGTGGCTGCCCTTTTAAACCATGGCTATCCTAGACAGAGATTTCAACTGCACTGCTACCAGCAGCAGCCTGAGCAGATTATGTTCCCTCAAGCATCAACTCTTTCAAAGCTACTAAGGGAAACTTTATCTAAATCTAAAGACCTCACAATTCAATGACTGAGATGGAATCCTCTTCTCTCAGAGAGGTTGAATAGGAAGTAGCTAACCTTTTCCCTTTGCAGGTGTCTTCCAAAAAACCCAGCGTCCTTCTCTCAGCCCCCACTTAAAAAACGCTTGTTACATGTGGTTCCTCCCTACCACTTCCTGTCAGCTACTTGCTGACTCAGCCTCCTGCCCTACATGTTAATTTTATTTCATCACAAACATCTTTGAATTGTTAACAAAAGCAGTAGGAACAAATGCAACACACTTTAAAACAATATTCCCCAACACAGGGTAGTATCAAAGGTAGAGCTAACGGATAAGAACAGAAGGTATGCATATAAAATATTTTATGATGATAATACACCATGCAAGGTTGCCTATTATTTACACCAAGAGAAGTCTAAATTACCATAATCTAGGATTCAGTTTTACTGATATTGCATTGAAATTAGAACCTATTATTTTAGCAATTTATTCAATCATTAAAAATCTGTAGGCAATTATCACACACTACATATATCACTTTTATCCTTATTTCATTAATATTAGGGTTTATTAATATTAGTCATTTAGAATATGGATACACTCTTCTCTTTAATGATGTTCATTATGTAGAACAAGATAAAGCCTTGGAAAGTATCTAACAAATTTTATTAAAATTCCCTCTTTGATACATGATTCCTTTTAAGCTACACTGACTATGCTTTGAAATTTATAGAATTATAAGAAATATAGGTTGCTTTATATAACACAAACATATCATAAAATTCTTAAGCTATTTTAAGAGTCATTTTCTTGAGTTTTCTCCTTCAAACTGAAGAGACTTTCACCTTTTTCTTAATGTCATATACTTGTGACTCCAAACTCCTTTGGGCATCACTGGTCTTTCAGATGCCCAGCCCAAGCTTCCGTGATGATACGGTCAAGTGCTGGCCATGAATGCTTTGGGGACACAGTTCATGATAACTTTTTTTTTCTAATGCATAGCAGTGAAGCAAGCAGACTCTAAGATTTACTTTGCCAGTTCCCAGCAACTTTACACAAGAAATATTAAGAACATCATCTTTAACACAGATGTTACTCAAGACTGAACAACCTTGGAGTCACTAATTCTCTAATTAGAATGTCAAAAATATAGCTTAGGTATTGTTCTGCTATACTATATTCTGTATATATTTGGTGAACATTCAAATCATATATTTAACATGACAGATGATATCAGATAAAGAATGCATCAAAATAACAACCTGAGTAAATAAAGTCTTTATTTATTAAATTATATAGTCATTTCTTTTTTATTTCATCAAGATATTTATTAGAAGAGGGCATAACATAAGTTATAAGTTATCTGTCACATAATCAGCTGTTTAATGACCCAATCACTATTATCTTTCTATTTTTCAAGCTCACACCCCATTTCCTTTCTCTCTCTGATAACATTGCTACTTCTAGGCAGTGAGAGAATCTGTTCAAACTAAATCTAAACCCATGTTAGTAATGTGTATTTTCTGGGGTTTGAGCCTTCCATTTAAAACTAATTTCTGAATTGTGCCACAATAGAAAATATAATACAAATGTAGGCTTCATGTCGAAGCATACAGGATGCAAAACTTTTATACCAAAATAGACTCATGTAAAGTTTACGATGTTTATTCAGACTGAACATAGGAAGAAAACAGACTTCAAGCATTTCTATCCTTCCTCAGAAGAAAATGACTGACAAACGAAAAGACAAGTGCAGAGGATGCTACGAACGGAGGAGAGATTCTTCTGCTCGTAGCATTGAGTGCACAGAAGAAACTGGGCAGTATTCTAGAGAAATAGAATCCATTCCGTTTCAGCCAATATTTCCTTGCCCAAAAAGTGTTACAAGTTTTTCTTTAATAAGGAGATCCTGATACCACTATGTGTAGCTCATGCTTTATCCTATGTAAGAATGGTTGCACTCACTCTATAGGTAGCTACGTATAATTTCTTCCGCAATAAATTGCCTCTTTGTCACTATAGCCCATACTTCACAGTATTTATAAAGTCAAGACTTGTGGGAAATCTCTGTGTATGGTTGAAGATGAACTATCTGAACCACATGCTAAGGGAATTCTTTTCCTATTTCTCAGTGAGAATGTGATTCCAGGATAAGGTAAATATGGGCAGAAGAATGAGAGATAAATTGAAGAACAAAAGGCTATCAGAACACAAGCTTGAAATGGTCCCTCTGGACCCATAGGTTGATCCAAATTTTGCCAGCTAGCTGTATAATGCTGGGCAAATTTTACCTAACCTTTTTCAGACTCCTATCACTAAAGGGAAGGAAAGCAATCTTCACAAAGCCTCCCATCTTCCATTCCACACACACATTGTCATAACAAAAGCAAATAAAACAATGTCCAGTTTTGTCCCCTAAAATATTTTCATCATGTAAACTATAAATACCCAGTCACAATGTTTAATATGTATATGAGATCACCATGAAAAAAAAAAAACAACATGAACTGCAATTTCAAGTTCCTACATGTCTTTTTAATGTTTATAGACTTGAAATTTTTTAAAAAAAATATACATCCCATTCTTAAATACTTGATATATATTCTAATGCCTGACTTTTAGAGTGTTAGAAGGGTAAGTAACCTAAAAAAAATCTCAAAAGCTAATTCAGGGAAGGAAAGCTTCTACATTACAAGTTTTTGCTCTACTTTTTTAATAAATATTGTTTCTATTCATATCTTGTGAAGAGTCAGTTAGTTTGCCAGGGAAGAGTGTATTGTTTCAGTGTTTATCATAATTAGAATGTATTATGAAATATAAGTACATTATTTCCAGTACCTGTGTGTCTTGTACACAATTTAAAGTATGCTTTAAATAACAAAATTCACAAGAAAAAAAATACCTTATAAATAAATGTCAATGCATTTATTATTGACACTCATGTCGGGCCAGAAAAGAGAAAATCAATATTTAGGATGCATTAATTTTAAAGTACTAAGTTTTCAGTTATAAAATTCTGTCAAAAATGCTCTCCCACACAGCCCTGTGAGTACCTAGTACAAACAATGAAGAGTGAACCCGTGCAGAGACTCAGGGAGTGAAGGATAAGTAATATTTTAGTCCCAACCCTAAAGGAGACAATTCCACCACCCTTCCTAAGGTTTAGCACACATCAAAAAAGAGGGAGCAGAAAGAAAGGAAGATCCAGAACATGTTGAGCAAGGTTGCAAATGCTATTTCCAGGACCTGATATGGCCATTTCAAACCTATTAACATAGCCACTATAATTGCCGTACTGGATCCGTCTAAGACTGGTAAACCATAGATCCTAAACAGGCTCATGGGCCCTTCTCCTTCCTACTGAGTTATTGGCTACTGATGAATTCTTGGGGAATCACAATCGTTCTCTTTAGTTGTGCGCTCAATGGTGAGGCCGCACACTCCAGTGGATGCTTCCCAATTCATTGTCACATAAAAAAATCAGTGGGCCATAAAACTGAACTAACAGACATGAATATGAGAAAATGAATTTTAGGCAGAAAGGCAGAGCTTCTGGGGTAAGAGGGAGACAAGAGGCAGTGTGGAGTAGGAGGAGCAGAAGGCATTTTATATCTGTATAAAATTACCAAGGACCAGCTTTTGTCAACAATAAAAGAAGTGTTAACAAGACTTAACTCCTTCCACATATTGAGTTATTCTTTACTAATAATATTTGATTTGATTTGATTTTGAAAATATTTTTGTACCTACTACGAATACTTTTTAATGATTCCCATGAGAATGGCATTAGAAAATGTACATGATCAATTACAGGGTTTTTTTGTTCGCTTTTATCATTTTGTTTTTATCGTCACAGAACAGTCAGATGAGTTACGTTTTCTTCTCTTGTTGAAATTAAAGTTAATTCGTGAGAAGTTTACTTATAAGCTTAATATGTCCTTTGTATCAGTGGCTCCATCAGAGTTTTATAATCACGCTGAATCAATTAAAACAGATAAATCTCTAATAAAGTTTAACACTCATCCGGCATTTGAGCACACCTTCCCTTGGGAACGAGAAAAGATACCTGAGCCCATATTTATTTAATTGCTCCAGGATAAAGCTTTGTGTTTAATCACAGATTGGTTCCATAGAAATTCCCGACAGTTTTAATTAATTGGTTTCATTCTCTGTTCATTCATAGATTTGAAATATTTTACATATATTATCATAGCTAAAAACACAGAATTCATTTCATTTTGTTATTTTTTCACAAGTGGTTGGATGTCAGAGAAAGCAAGTTCTTATCACGAGACTTGAACTGCATCAAGATGCAGAGCAGCTATTGCAAATGAGAGAATCATTCCGAGCCCCACTGCAGAAATATAGTCAAAAGGAAATTAACTTTAGCTCAATTAAATTTCTTTCAATCATATCTGTGATTCATGGCAGACATTTTCTTTTTTTATAATTATAAAGTTATATGTTAATCTCTTGGTAGATATCGCATATCATTATAAAAATCAGATATGCAAAAATATATAGTCATTTGTAGTCAATAAGTCAATGGTAATATCTAAAATGCTAGAGTAAAAAATTTAAACCTTTATATAAGTATCTGATATTTAATTATGTATCTGTGACTTGTGTGTTCCAAGAAAAATAACAATAATAGAAAATAAAGATATATGTATATTAGCTACATGTTACTATTACACATTTCTTTTTAACCCAGTACTCAGGAAGTTTATTCAGAACAATTTCAAGTTTAGAGTAATTATAGGATAATAGTGAGACCCTAAGCCAAAGTCCATCTTAAGCATTCATTGATACCCAACTGAAAAAAATAATGCTACTATGAGACTTCTAAGATATGTCCTTCTCAGCTTGAAAAGGAAATAAGGACAAGAAAAAGAGCTTTGTGCCTATGCACATTATAGTTCTGGGTATGTGGAAATTAGGCTTCTGACTTTCAACTAAGCCAATGGCTCAACTTTATCTTGACTTTTTTATCCCAATTTTAGAAAATATGTTCTGTCTTTCTTTTTTTTTTTAGCTATGACTTCGTTAAGATCTTGCATTCAAAAAGTGATTTTGAAAAGGTTTGGTTGTCAATTACAAAGGGTGAGAGATGCAGTCACATACAGTTTATACCTACTCCCAATATGCCTATCCATTTTCCATTCCCACAATACAACTGCTTCTAAGATCAAGAAAAAAACACACTCACATGTTTCCAGACTATGGTGATATTTTATTTGTGCTGAAATGTGATTTTATTTGTATGTTAATAAATAAAATTGCCTGGGGATCAGAGCTGAAAGCAAGCCATTTATCACAAGTCCAGGGGTGGTGACACACGCCCTTAATCTGATCACATGGCAGGCAGAGTGTTCAAGGACACAGCCAAGCAGTGATCTGAACCTTTAATCCCAGTACCAACCATAGAGACCTGGAGGTCTGTATAGACAGGCAATGACAAGGAAATCATGTGGCTGGGTTTAGAGCCAATGAGAAAGTAGAACAGAAAGGCAATAAAAAGACAAGTCACACAGGAGAAGGTCTCTCTCTTAGGGGAAGAGATGGCAACGACTGGTAAGCTAAAGGTAGTCTTGGGCTTCACTAGTGCTCTGATCTCTTAGGCTTTAACTCTGTATTTGGCTCTGTGTTTCTTATTTACTAAGACCCATTTAGAATCCTGGTTGCATGTTTTGTGCCACTTGTCCTCTATGTCCTCTTCCTATAGCTTCCCTGGTTTTCAGTCAAACAGCAAGGTACCATAAGAAGATGGAGGCATAAAGAAGTCCAGGTTGCTGGACAGTGATGGCACAGGCTTTTAATTCCAGCACTGGGGAGGCAGAGCCAGGCAGATCTTTGTGAGTTTGTGGCCAGCCTGGGCTACCAAGTGAGTTCCAAGAAAGGCACAAAGCTACATAGAGAAATCCTGTCTCAAAAAAAAAAAAAAAAAAAAAAAAAAAAAAAGTCCAGGCTGTCAAAAGCCTGTCTTTTGATTGGGGATATCTGTTTGAGATGCCAAATTAGCAAAAACATTTTTGTAGGGCACTGAGACTGTAGTGTTGACCTGTACTGCTGTTTGCCCCAAAGGCTATATTCTTGAACTGCTACCCTGGTGACTGTAGGGTTTGTTAACATCTAGAACTGGTGAGCATCAGGGGGTCACTGAACTACAGAGCAGAGCCACCTCCTCACTTGAGTCAGTATCATCTAAAGTCTTTATTAAGAAGAAGCTTTAGCCATCTATTCCTCTTCGAGTAGTAAGTTTTTCTCTTCAACTCAACTTCTAGGATCAGAAAAACAATCAAATATTCTGGAATTTACTAAGAAAATTTATCAAATTTAAAAACAATATGTGATTTCTATATCTTAAAATTAAAGATGAGGGTTTCAGAATTTCATGATGATACTAAAACAGATTTTCATGTCATAAATTTTGTCTTCCTGAATATCTCTCTCTCTCTCTCTCTCTCACACACACACACACACACACACACACATATTGGGGGAGGGGGGAGTTGGAGAGAAAGAGAGAGAGAGGGAGGGTAAAAGGGGGAGAAGGAAAGAAAGAAAGAGAGAGAGAGAGAGAGAGAGAGAGAGAGAGAGAGAGAGAGAGAGAGAGAGAGAGTAATCCCATAAACCACTTATCTGGGGAAACGGCTCAGTGGATCAAGTACCTGCTTCACAAGGGTGTGGATCTGAGTTTGGATCCCTAGACCTCATGTAAAGATAGTGTGTGTGAGTGTGTGTGTGTGTGTGTGTGTGTGTGTGTGTGTGTGTGTGTGTGCAAGGAGATGTAAGATACAGACAGAAGAACCCCTGGAGTTTCATGGGCTAGCTGGCCTGATGTACAGAGCTACACACTGTTTCAAACATAGTAGAAGGTGAAGACTGACACAGGAAGTTGTCTCCTGGCCTCTAACACATGTACTATGGCAATCACACACACTTGATCTCACACAGAAAGAGATATTTATTAAAAAGCATCACTAGAAAGTCAAGAATGGAAGTAAGATTCTAACAAAAAAGGACATGTGTGACAATTGAGTATTAACATTCTAGAACACTATTAAGAACTATTGATAGGACTGAAGAGATGGTTCAGTGGTTAAGAGCATTTACTGTTCTTGAAGAGGAGCCAGGTTTAGTTCCCAGCACACACATGGTGGCTAACAACCAACCACATGCATTCATGTAGTGAACATACATACACTTAGGAAAAAAACACCCATACAATGAAAATAAAAACAGATTAAATAATAAATAAAAACTATTGATGAGGTCTTAAAATCTTTCACAGATGGGCTAGAGAGATGGCTCAGAGGTTAAGACCACTGGCTGCTCTTCCAAAGTCTCGAGTTCAATTCCTAGCAACCATATGATGGCTCACAACCATCTACAATGAGATCTGATGCACTCTTCTGGTGTACAGATGTACATGCAGGCAGAACATTACATAATAAATAAATAAATCTTTAAAAAATAAAATCCTTCATTGATCAGCACATCAATATAAAAACTTAAGTAATATATTTTGGTCGTATGATATGGAAAAATTAAGTGCCTCCCTGCAGGCTGTCTTGTTTAGTGCCAGAAGGTGAGGGAGAAAAAGCAACTGTCTTATTCAGCTACGAATCCTGAAAACTACAAGAATGGCTTTATAGATATTGGTGCAACAGTGCCATGAACGGACTGAGGGTAGCTAAGAGATGTCTAATTGGACACAAAGCCTGCTACACAGGACAGAACTCATACCTGCCACTGTAATCCTGGTCAAAATGCCCTATCTGGGAGATCATAGAGCCAGACTGTCAAAGGAGGACTTCTGGGAACAATGTCTTCTGGACATGACAAGTCACTGCATTCTCAAACTCACAGCAGCTGTTACAACTGCACAGGATCAATCCAGTCCATACTCCAGTATGGAGAGGGAAGGTAATGAGGAGGCCATACTTTGCTGGGTAGTTACTGGTTGATGATGGCTCCTGGGGGGTGGGGGGAATATCAATTTTCTTCAATGGTGTATGTAGCTCATGATATGTAGATGGTACCTATAAGCATGGGCATCCAGCAGCAATAATTTAACTCTATGAGTTATAAAAGAAATTCAAAGGCACAGAAACACAAGAGAAGGGGTGAGTGATGGTGGAGGAGGAAGGGAAGAGTGGTGTAGAAAGAGAGTAGGAAGAAGGATGGAGGGGAAATGCCCAGCAAAAGTTGGAAGTAGGGTGCAGTGTGTAGACATTATTTCAATACATTGTATTCGTGTATGAAACTACCAAAGAATTTATTGACTAGATGACAGTACAACTAGTTGAATTTATTTTCCTTAAGGTGTAAGCTCTGATGAACAAGTTCTCCTTAAATCAGAACACTTAATCAAAACCATGTGCATTAGCACATGTATTTACCTTCCAGGCCTACAAAGACAATAGCTTCTCTTCTTTTGCTCTTTGTCTTAAATAATGTATGGATAAAAAGGATTGCTTCCTAGATGAGTACAACAGTGAGAACACCACAAATCTTTCTACTTAATCAACTCATTTACTCAAATGACAAATATTTAAATTGGAACAGCTTGAGAACAGATATTCCACGTTGCTCCTACCAGTGAATTATCATTCTCCTTCTGGATTTTCATGACAGAGATGGAGTGGATGACAGCACCCCATAACGAAGATGGAATAGTAAATACTGCATTTCCTTAGCAATTCAAAATGAAGCTTCTTGTTTAAATGCTTTTGTTTGTCGATAGTAATAAAATTAAATGGCTGTTCTTTTAAATATCAATAATAAATATGGGAATGGAGATAAATCAAATTATGCTAAATCACGAATTGTGTTCTTGTAATTAATTGTTTGAAATGATAAAATAGCCCTGAATAGTAGATAGCAAAGAAGACCTAGTTGTTTTTATATTCTTTTTCTTTTCAATTAGTTTACTTGGGAAATTTTTGTTCACACTTAACACAGACAGCAAACATCAGTCTTTGAAAACATGCAAACTCTTATCCTGTACTGACTTTTCATCTCTGCCTTCTGCTTCTGGTGGTAAAATAGGTGCACTATTGAAAAATGCATATTGTGGAAAAGGTTAGTATTATTTACAGAAAAAAAAGGAGTCTCAATTTCATTTCTAGTTCTCTTGAATCAACTGAATAGAGCCTCCAGTTGCAGAAATATAAATGGTACTTTAACTCCTGTAATGGTCTTGATTTGTAATTTCAAATGTTGTTGAGTCAATATGCTAGTAAACATACAGACCTTTTGATTTAAAGCACATCCATTGAATACATGTGGCATATAATTTTAGCATACTTGGAATAATATACTTATATACCCATAACCTTTACACTTGAGGCATTTATTTCTTATTAACTAATCTCAGACATGAACATTGTGCTAGGGAAATGGCTTGGCCACACAGGAAGAGGGCTGGAGTTTGGATGCCCAGATCCCAGGTCCATGCAGGTGTGGTGGCTAGCCTGTAATTTTAGCCTCAGGTGAACACATGGGACCTGTGGAGTAAATTGAATTGGGGAAAGCTTTTTTGCTTGACTGAGACTTTACCTTAGGGCTGGTGAGAAAAATCTGCTGCCAAAGGGTAAGACTATTCAGAATCCAAAGGAAAAGTGTTTGGTCTGATTGAGGCTCTACCTCAACGAGAATAAGGTAGGGGAGCATAGGGAAGACACTAGACTCTGTGCATCAACTTCAGGCCTCCACACACCATACACATGTGCACTGCCCCTGCATACACAAGCATGCACATTTGAACACACAATATGCATAGATATGAAAAACTATTAACACTGAAAAAAGCAACAAAGTCAGTGTAGTAAGTATTATGGAAAAATAAATGCGTTTATACTAGGTAAATTGACTGAGAACAGTAAGACAGGAGGCTGTCAAGAAAAACCGATGGTGAAATAGAATATGTGTGTGTGTGTGTGTGTTTGTGTATGCACATGTATATGTATAAAACTTTAGGTTACATACAATATAACCCTACCTAGTACAGAACATGTGTTATTAATAGAATTTGAATAATTACTGCTTTTCAGAATTTATTCAATTCATTCCTTAATTAACAAATGTTAACAAAAATAACACTATCTTTGCTAATGGATACATTTATTCAAATGTTTACATTGATTTGCGACCTTGTTTTTATTTAGCAAGCATATATAATTTCCTATTATATGAATGTACACAGGACACATATTACCAAAACAACCACATACAAGTTGTACATACAGTCAACTACTTACTGTATGTGACTATAAGGATTCACCTCACAAATGAAGGCCTGAATAGGAACTGAATACATTATATATTTGAACTGTTTTACCTGTAAATTTGCTTCTAGTGGAAAAAATTCTTGATTTTATTTCATGAATTTCTGGGTCAACTATATTACCACTTTAATATATCAGAAGATTCAGACATCTATTCAACATTTAATAAAATTAAATACCTAACCCAACAAATGAAATACCTACCCAACAAAAATACATATGCTAATTATATATTAATCAAAGGGAAAAACATAAAAAGCATTTCAATATTATTCATTCCTCCTCTTTATAGCTGACCCCTTGAGTAATTCAATAGGCAATGCCCACCTATTTAAAAACCACCCATATCTGAACACTGAAAATATTTTCGGGCATACTTTTCTAATGTGTGCTTTTGTTGTTGATTTTACATGTTTTATCGCTTTGCCCTTTTGTGAACATATCAAGCACTCTCAAAATAAACTTGCAAATATGCTCTATTATGTCTAAAATAATGTATGGAATGTTTGTGTCCAGCACTGCATAACTTTAAACATTTTCATAAACTTGCATTCATTTACCTATATTGTATAGATGCTTTGTGTGCAGATATTAAGCAAATTTTGAGGACCATGTACTTTCCTAACTCATTTCTCAAAATACATTATACAGTGAAGTCAAAGGTCATGATTAAAGCCAGCATATGGGAATCTATATTTCATCAGTGCTTTTAAACATTTCAATTTCTTGCTGCTTTCTTGTGAGACTTGAATATATTATCAATGCCATTTCACCCTGTAGTGTTGCTGAAGAGTAGCCAGGAGTTGAAGCATCCCTGTCAGGACTGCTTTCTTCCTCCACTAGTGTGTGTTATTTCTATTCAACACAGGGCTTTCTGATTTTCTTAAACTTTTTACTTTGTAAAATGTTAGCTTAAATCAATTTCAATGATATTTTACCTTTGAAACCATTTTATGGAAACAAAGTTACAATGTTCAGAAATAAGCAGGCCTGAACCAAACGTGCCTGCCTAGATGGTCACATCCTGGGTCCTTACTCTTGACTCAAAGCAATAATCTCACACAGAGAAAGGTGCCAGAGCCAACCATGCACTTGGTGGGCTTACTCAGGCTTTATTACTTCAAATTAAAATATGAATACACAGCAAAATTCAACAAATATTAGAGTGAAGTTCCTCCCATTCAATTTGTCTCTTTTTCTGTTTCTTGTTTTGTTTGGAAGAGTCCCATATGTCTCTGTCTGGCCTTGGACTCACTGTGTAGCCAGCTGGCCCTCTTACTTGCACCTTCTAAAAGTAATGATTACATGCCTGTACCTTCATATCTAGTTGTGGGGTGAAAGAGATTGGACCCATGCTTCATGTACGTTGGGCAAACACTCTATCAACTGAGCTCATACAGCGAATCCTGAAATTCAGATTTACTCAAGACTCTTGGCTTTTCTTACAGGTTTACATCCAAATCGTGCTATAGGACCCTCGGGCGACTTCGCCTCAGCCTCTGGCTCACACCTTAATTGTAGGCTGTGCTGAGATGATCTTAACAGTTTCATTTCCCTAAAGCCTGCCATGCCCATGTTTTGGTTTTTCCCTTCCCTCAGTGTGAAAGCAGCCACATCATCACAGTGTTTCCCTGTGGACATTCTGCACACACCTGCACAGAAGTAATCAAACTTTGCTGTACCAACACTTTGCCCATTTTTGAAATCCACTATAGAAGTCAGAGTTATATTTGCCACCTAGTACACAGCAAAACAGCGATTTGATATTTTTATTCTTGAATTCCTTCCTCTTAAAGCAGTGTAGCAGGCAGTAGCTACTTGGTAACTGTAATTGAATGGATAAAATTATGACAGTAGCCCTTTCACTGCATAGTGAATAAAGTGAAGCATATTTTATAAATGCATCTGATTAGTCTGGTTTATTATATACTTTCAAGTACATTAATGTATACATTTTAACAAATGCTTATTATTGGTGATATAATTAGAAAAGCCTGTTACTTATTACTACATTTAAAAACATACCCAAACATTCAAAGAACACAGGCACACACACACACACACACACACACACACACACACACACACACACACACACGAAAATCTTTATAAGTGCTGAGAACAGAGAAACAAATTACTTGGAAAATCTTGAACATTAACTACGTAATGGGTTACAGTACATATTGTCTTTGAAGCACAATTCTCAGAAACTTTGAAGAAAAGGACACCACAAGTCCTTTGAGAACAGTGCGATGTGTTCCTAAGGAGCCCTCCAGGAGTTTTAATTCTGCATAGCTGGATGCCTTTAGTTTGGCTAGACTGTTTTGCCAATTCTTGATATCCAAGGTAAACTACAGGCTGCTAATAGAGGAGCAAATGAGTCCTGCCAACAGCAATGCAAACCAATTCTTCACAACAAATGGACTGATTTCTGTCCTGTTTAAAAAAAAAAATCACTCTAACCTTACATAGGCATAGGTAATAAAAGTTAACATTTTAGCACATAACATTAACCAAAAAAATAACATGTGGCATATAACATGAAACAAAATCCTTAGCAGGCTTTGATTTTACATTTCAATGTGGCTAGTCATTTTTGGCATAGTGTAAATTCTTGCATGACACTAAGGAATCTGATATTTATTTCAGAAACAAAAGGTAATGGAAGACTCTTAAGGAACTCGATGGTTAGTGGTTCAGGGTGTACACTGGGGTGGACAATAGAAAAGAATAGAAGATAAGGGGCTCGGCTAAAAGTCCAGTGTGTAACAGGGGCACGGATGAAAGCAGCCACAGTGGGTTCAGGGAGAGTGGGATGATTTAAGTGGTAGTATGGAGGAAGACTAGAAAACTGTTGTATAATGAAGAGAGAAAACTGAAGTAAGGTTGAGCTAGTACTTCTGGAAAGACAAATCAGGTAGATAACTGTTCCAATTACTCCAATTACTAAAAGGAGAGGATACAAAGCCTTTGTTTGGGGTTGGAGATTTGCACGGCTATGGAGTTTGTTCAATCAATATCAAAAGTTCATTTCTTTTTTTATTTTTTGTCATTTCTTTTCTTTCTTGTTTTTTAAAATTCATCTATTTATTTTACATCAAGCACAGCCTCCCCCTCTCAAACTCTCCTCACAGTCTTCCTCCCCTATTCCCTGCCAACCACCCCGGATCCTCTCTACTTCTGTCTCCATCCAGGAAAGGGCATGTGTCCAATGAGTATCAATAAAGCACTGGCGTATCAAGTTGCATGAACACTGTGCACCGCCCCATATTAAGGCTGAACAAAGCAAATCAGTATGAGGAGTACGGTCCCAAAAACCAGTACAAGAGCTGGAAACAGTCCCTGTTCCCACTGATAGGAGTCCCATAGTAGGATCAACTGCATATACACATTTGTATACACATATGTATATACAACTGTATATACACAGCTGTGACATCTATGCAGAGTGCCTAGGTCAGTCTCATGCAGACTCCCTAGTTGTCAGTTCAGCATCTGCAAGCTCCTCTGAGCCCAGGTTGGTTGACTGTGTGAGCCCTCTGTGGACCTTGACCTCTCAGCTCCTACATTCTCCCCCTCTGCAGGATTTCTAAACTCCACCTAATGTTTAGCAGTGGGTCTCTGCATCCACCTCCATCAGGGGCTGGGTGGCGCCTCTCTGGTGACAGTTGGGCCAGGCACCAATCTGGTCCCTTGAGATGGCCAGTTCAGGCTGCTTATCTGCTTTGCTAGTAGTCTAAGTTGGGGTCCTCCCTGTAGACTCCTGGGAGAATCTCTCCTATGCCAGGCTTGCTCCCAATCCTGAAATGCTTCCCCGCCCCCCTTTTAGTCCCCTTAACACTCTTCCCTCCGTGCCCCGCCCCCAACCTGATCGCTCAAGTTCCCATCCCCACCTGCCCTCAGTCCACTTAGGAAATTTCTTCTTTTACCCTTCCCAGGAATATCTGGCTGCGCCCCCCCCCCCCCCGCCGCCATGAACCCTCCTTGTTACCTTGTCTCTCTGGCACACTTGCTCAACTATGTCCATAGCATGTTTATTTGGATATCCAGAACCTGGGAGCAACCTAGATGTCCCTCTACTGAGGAACGGATAAAGAAAATGTGTTACATTTACACAATGGGGTATTATTTAGCTGTTAAAAACAAGGACACTAGGAAATTTGAAGGCAAATGGTTGGAACTAGAAAAAAAAAATCATTCTGAATTAAGTAATTCCAGACCAATAAAGACAAAGATGGTATGTACTCACTCATAAGTTGATATTAGCTATAAAATATAGGATAAGCATGTTAAGATCCAGACTCAGAAAGGGTCATTTCTTGATGGCCAGTTAATTCTTCTGATAATGTATTGAGCAAATGACACAGAAAATAACAACAGCTATGAAAGATACATGAGTACTTTGTTCCATATACCAATCTGTGAAGTTACTGAGTCTGCAGCATGGATATTTTAGTATCTTGACTGTGGTGATATTGTGTTCCCCAAAATATCGTGTACCTTAATAAACTTATCTGGGGTCAGAGAACAGAAAAGCCACTAGTTAGGCAGTGATAGCACACACCTTTAATCCTAGCATTCCAGAGGCAGAAATCCATCTGGATCTCTGTGAGTTCAAGGCCACTTTGGAAAAAGCCAAGCATGGTGACACACGCCTTTAATCCCAGAAAGCCAGCTTTTAATCCCAGAGAGTGGTGGTAGAAAGCAGAAAGATATATAAGGCGTGAGGACCAGAAACTAGAAGCATTTGGCTGGCTAAGCATGTGGCTGTTTAAACTTCAGGCTTTCCAGCAGCAGTTCAGCTGAGAGCCATTGAAATGAGGACACAGAAGCTTCCAGTCTGAGGAAACAAGACCAGCTGAGAAGTTGACCAGGTGAGGTTAGCTGTGGCTTGTTCTGTCTCTGTGATCTACCAGCATGGACCCCAATAACTCGCCTCGGGTTTGATTTTATCAATAAGAACTTTGAAGATTCATGCAACACTTGACCGCAAAAAAAAAAAAATATTGACATTTGATTCAAAGTAGTACAGTTTCAAGTTAATTAAAACTGTAAACACAAAGTGCTTAAGTCATTTATAATCAACAAACTACTTCATTTATTTAGACGTGTAAAATAAGCAAGGATAAAATCTGCAGCAGAAATGAAGGTGAGGTCAGTTATCAATACATTTCTGTATATTAATTATCTGTAAGAGGTTGAAGATTCTTTTTTTTTTTTTTTTTTTTTTTTTTTTTGGTTTTTCGAGACAGGGTTTCTCTGTGTAGCTTTGAGCCTTTCCTGGAACTCGCTTTGGAGACCAGGCTGGCCTCGAACTCACAGAGATCCGCCTGCCTCTGCCTCCCGAGTGCTGGGATTAAATGTGTGCGCCACCGCCCGGCCGAGGTTGAAGATTCTAATTACTATTGTGGAAAATATAGATATGCTATAGATTGGTAACACACATTGTTATTTTTTTCTTTGCTGTAATAAAATACCTTAGACTTGGCAATGTATAAGCTGTATACATCTGTTGTCCAAGGTTTAGTGTCTAAGAAGTCCTGGAACATGCCATCTGGATTTGACATCTGGCAAGGGATTGTTCCTTTCTTCAAAGACAGAAGATAATCCCTTCAAACTTCTACTGGAAGTCACTAACTATACCATGCAGAGAGAGTTGTCGGGAGTTAACACTTTTCACTGGCCCCTGCTAGCCTTACCACATCAGGTTTGGTATTTCAGCATATTAATTAAAGGAAATAACTGCATCCAGATGATAACAGTGGCTAAGATAATTAAAATTTTAGAAGTATCCTTAAAATAGGATATCATGTTCTCTACATGATAAAAGCATGTCACATAACAATCTATTTACATATATTTATCAAAAGTCTAAGAATCCTTCTTAATCAGCAACAGTACAATCACTCTTGTGTACTGTGTCTTTGACTAAATTATACATTATTTAAGATATCCATTTGACCCTGATTGAATATAGTGACCTTAATGACTAGCACTTTGATTGGAAGGAGAAGGAACTTAATTGATACCAAAACAAATGAAGAATAATGTAAACAATATAGATTATATGTACATACAAACACTTAATGTGCATAATTATGTATAATTAGACAAAACAACTTTAAGTCACGTTAACAGATTTGTCCTATGAGACATAGAGTAACACTGTTTTCACTGCAAATATAACAAATATATTTTGGGAAAGTTCTAAAACAGTATATAATCATTGCACACTAATATACTCCCTGATAAACAATTAAGTTTTAACTAAGAAGACTCTACTGATATCAGAAAACAATTTATCATGTTAATTCAGAGTACATGTGTATTTTTATTTATACAGGTTTTTGTATGAACAAGATATTTGTCTAAAAGTGATAGAGTGAAATACAAGAAAATAAGGGAAGGGAGGGAGAGGACTTTTGAATTCTTACTATACCCTTAAGTGATTGAGTTTGGGGACTCTAATAATAGTTTTGGAGAGCACAGTAAGTTGAAGCACAAAAACAGAAAAATGTCTAAAATCCCTTTCCAGAACAACTCCTGTAGAACAACTTCAAACATTTTGTCATGGATCAAATCAACCAGCCTCAACAGGTATACATATGGTGCTCACAGCAGGGCTGCAAAGAAGAAATCACTCTGATACAACACTATAAACATTAAGTCAGCAAAGTTAACACCCCTGATCCCATCCCATGAGACAAGAGCCTCATGGTGTCCGTGATGAAAGGAAAGTAACTAAATAAAATTATTTTACAATAACTTATTACTCCTCAGGATATTAAAATATAAACAAAAATTATTACAAGACTCAGTTTCAAATCATAAAGCCGCCGTAACCAAAACTTGCTAGAGAAAACGGTAAAAGCCAAGGAGATCCTCCAATATCACATATTTTGAAATGTTTTAACTGAAAGAGATCTCTGAAATCATCATGGATGTACTAGACTGAATATCTCTCCCAACCTGCAAAAAAAAAAAAAAAAAAAAAAGTCCATGTCTGTTCAGATCTTTGGTCTTTGTGACATCACGATAATGGAAAAGAGAGTCTTTGAATTTCAAATTAGTTATGATCAAGCCATCTAGAATCATAATGAGCCCCAATGCAGAGGTTTATAGTCTCATAAAATGAGAACAGACTGATACAGGAGCAAACATTTCACTAATTGAAGTAACGGGCAGAGAAAAGAGTGATAAATCCACAAACCAAGGGCCTGCAAGGATGTGTAACCTCTGTATGTGCAACCTCTGTATGTGCTGGGAGCAAGGCAGAGAGCAAGCATCCTATGAACATGCAGAGGGGATCAGCCCCTCACTGTCTGATTTTAGACTTCCAACCTCTACAACTATGAGACAAGATATTTCTATTGTTTAAAGCTACACCTTTTGCAGTACTTTCTTGAGGCTTTATGAAATTAATACACCAACCATGTCTTTTCTACAATGTGTAGAAAAAAATTGAGATATGGAGAAAATGATTTATTCAAGATCACATAACTAATTATTGTCAGAATTAATACTAGATGCCATTACCTAACAAGAGGTTCTTTACTAGATTTTTGATTGATTAGACTCATAGGAGCTGAGAGTATACTGAACATACACAAGAGAAAGCATCGAGTTAGAATTCATTTCTTTTCGCATTGCGTTAAGTAATTTTAAGTGATCGCTTGAGAGGCAGATTTGCCATTGGTCAATTTGAGTCTGGGGCCAGCCTTTCCTGAACTTCTAATCACCTCCGTGTCCCTTTGGGACAAAAATGCCTAGACACCACATGTCGTGTCTGTTAAGCTAAACGAAACACTTGTAAACTTGCAGCATAATTTGTGATGTACATGGGTAAAGGTTATATGACTGCAGGTTGTTTTAGTTCTGATTTTTTTTTTTAATTTTAACCAACTGCTGCTGACCATTTACATTTGATGACACTTGATCAAGGAAGTCTCTAGTCTTTATATAGGCTGTGGTAGAATAAAACAGAATGATACTTTTTATCAAACTACTGATTCATTAAAGACTCAGGACAAGAAAACATTTTATGAAATACTGAAACAAATGCAAACATTAAACCATGATAATAGTTACAACTATAGATGTGGAGAAATCTATCATTCATGATTACTTTAACTATCAAAACTTATGTTAATAAGCTTTACTAGATAAGTTGAGACCTTTCAAACACACACAGAAATTATACCCTGCTTCAGACCCAATCTAGTTTTTCTAGTTTATTGAAATCAATAAATTCAATGTTCATAGGACGGGTGCCTTCCTAATTTTTTTACCTAGTAGTTCTTACCCACTTTTATCTTCCAAGGTTTTTGAAGATGAGACAGAGGCAGAAAGAAAATTCATAATTCTTCCCAATTTGTTTCCTACATTTAATAATTTATACTTACAAGCGATATAGCCAGCTGGATGATCAGTTTAAAGTAACAAATAATTTATAAGAAAATCAATAAAAACTAACTTTTGAGATTTAAGATATACTTTGGAAAATGTGGACATTTAGTGACTTTAAATAAAGCAGTTTAGAATCTACCACTGAAGTTGACAATTTCAAGTGTCACAAACCCTCCTGTTATCTTTATATTTCTCAAGTGACATTACAACTCTTAATGTGTGATTATTGTAGGAAAAAATAATGTAACATTTTAATGGTTTTTGGAAACATTTATTTGGGATTTCTTTGCCACCAGACTCAGTTAAAGATTAGATTTAATAGAGTAAGAAAGGCCTTTTAAAGTACAAATATTTTTACTATTAACTAGTTTCTATTAGCTACAAGCTTAAAACTTGTGTTTTTATTTTGCTTTTTTTTTTCTTTTTATTCAGCTTATCTCATACAACTTTGTGACTTTTTAACTCTGATGTGTTACATTATCTCCAAGGCTCATGCTCATTTTCATCATCTAAAAAGCAGGGAAACAAATGCAGATCACCTCAATGTGTGGCATCAAATGATCCAAGACACGAAAGTGTCAACAAAGGTTGTTATGGAAGACATATATCAATGTATCAGCAATTTCTTTAACTTTTTAGTTGCAGTTTTTATCTTGAATCTTGAAGACTTAGACAGTCTTTCCCTTTGACTTCATCAAGGCTTTTTGAGGCACACATTCAATTTTTTCAGATTCTTGCTTATAATAGTGGATGCATAGAAAGGTTGTATTTTCTTTTTTCTTAGTGAATCTAGTTAATGTAATTAATTAAGACTGGTATTTATTTTCTCTTTCAGTTGGTTTTCATTCCATTCACCGTTTCCTCATGCCTTTTTTCTAAGTATAAGTTCATTTTTTCCATGTTTTAATATGATCTATTGACCTGCTCTTTTGCTTGTTTTAAAGTAACTTTTCTATAGTATTCATTATTTTTAAATGGACACATTTAGGAACATATTACTGTATCAGTTGCTTGAAGTAAATCTTTTTTGCAGTACTTTTAATAATCTGAATTTAATATTTATAAAAATCATGTATCCAGGTTCAGTGGATAGAAGAAAACAAAACCATTGAAAAATCTCCATGTTACTATGATCATGTATAGAAGTGATTTGGTGGACCTCAAACATGTTTTTATAAATTAAAACCCACGCATGAACTTGATCAGCCCTTTCTTCCTCTAGCAATGCAAATTCTACAATAAATCATTATTTCCTTTACAAAGTTGCCTGCTTTCTATTCCCATTTCTGTCTTCGTTTTCAGCAGAGCTATGTCCATAGCAGAAGTAACTCCAGATTCTTATTCACAGGAAGTTGAGACAGGTACTTAGCAGCTAGCCTACTTTAATTAGAATGGGCTTCTAATTTTTTTTTTTAATTAAAAAAAAGGATGCCAGAAACAAAAACAAAAACATAAACAAAAAAAAACAATAAACAAAAAACAAAATAAAAAAATAAAAAAAAACAGCTGGGCAGTGGTGGCACATATGTTTAGCCCCAGGACTCGGGAGGCAGAACCAGGAGGATCTCTGTGAGTTCAAGGCAAGCCTGATCTACAGAGAGTGATCCAGAACAGGCACCAAAACTACACAGAGAAACCCTGTCTTGAAAAAGCAACAACAACAACAACAACAAATGGTAGAAAAATATTTACATACTGGAGTGTTGGTGGGACTTTACTATGTCTTCAAACAAGAAGGAATCAATCTTGCCCCTCATCTAGCAAATGTTAGTAAATATGATCCTTTGGAAGATACTTTGTCTTTCATATTCAGCTCTATTTTCTACCACTTAAAAAATGCAAAAATCGCCGGGCGGTGGTGGCGCACACCTTTAATCCCAGCACTCGGGAGGCAGAGGCAGGCGGATCTCTGTGAGTTCGAGGCCAGCCTGGGCTACCAAGTGAGCTCCAGGAAAGGCGCAAAACTACACAGAGAAACCCTGTCTCGAAAACCAAAACCAAAAAAAAAAAAAAAAGAAAAGAAAAAAAAATGCAAAAATCTAAAATTCTATTTATTGAGTTTTACAGCTACCAAGGTTTTAGACAATGGTTGCTTAACATTGTTAGCCATTGTTATTTTTGTAGATTCATTTTATATTTTAATGAATGATTTGTTCTTTGTAAAATCTCTATATATCATATTTATATATTTTTTCTTCTATTTAATCAATTTAGTATAGTAAGCAACTTTTATGATGTCATGTCATCAAATTACTCTATGCACTGAAATTCCTCCACCACCAACAATTATGTTTTATGTATCCACCATCAGGAGGTACCAAATACTGTGATCACCCAGTGTGTGATAAACTATCATCTTGAAACATACTAGCTATTAAGGAAGGGGACAATTTAATGGCATTCCATTTTTTACTAATGAAAAATGACTTGCTGTTGCTGGGTGTGGTGGTGTATGATTGCCATACAGGAAAATCATTCCAGATCTTTCTTCACTACATAGCAAACTTGAGATCAGCAAGAGGAAAAAAAAGCAAGATCCTGTCTCAAAAATAAAACTGAATGAATAAGTAAATAAATACAAAAACTGAGCTTCATTGAGTATAATTAATAAAGTGATGTTGAAGGGGTACTGAACTCGCTTTCATAACTCCACCCATGTTATATTTAAATGCCTTATTCACATGAAAATTCTCATTCATTTCACTGATGTGAATTCATTGAATGAAACTAGTTTAAAATAGAATCATTCATCTCTAAGCTTGAATACCATGCCAAATTCATAAAAACAGTAATCCACAAGTAAATATGATTCTTGAAATTATGATGAAGACTTAATGAAAATATGGAGAAAATACTGGCATGAATGCTCATAAACCCCTTCCCCTCTAATTCTTTTACACATAAAATGAATTTATCATATTATTTCCAATCAAGAATCTGTCAGCTACTAAACAATATATAGGAATGTGAATAAATGTTTAGTGAGAAATTGTGAAAGTGGATTTTTGCATGGGTGGCAAACTGTATAATGCTTTAAAAATTTATATTGCATTTTATATTAAAAACCCACTTAAAAAATATCCCTGGGACTTACATAGTTCAGGGCTGTAGGAGTTATCAACAGACTCCATATATTTGGGCATACTGTCAGCATTCTGTTTACTTCTAACAAACATTAAGAATAACCCCAGGAAGCTGTCTTAACATTCAGACAATTTGAAGTAACTATGCACCTGTCACTATTCCAAGAAGAAGATCCTGGGTGCTTGTATGGAACTATGATGACAATAACCATAATTGTAATATAGATAAACAAAAATGAAATTAATACACAAAGAAGGATGATAGGAATGAAAGAGTGGGGAGAAATATGTCTTTCTCACGTAACTCCCAACTTAGAAGAATTTAGCTATCACCAAGTAGTTCAATTTTTCAATATTCACCTGGTGATAGTCATGGTACCCAAAGACAAAAGGGACACTGACAAACAGAACAAAAACGTCTATCTTTTTCCTGGGTATTCAAGCACAGTGGAAGTCAGGACATACAAATCATGCCCTAAAGAAGTATCATTGGGAGTACTAGACATTGCTAGTTTAAAATGTAGAATTAAAAGATACAAGAAATGAAGGTAAGAGTCTGACAAAATAAAAGATTCAAGATTTCCGTTGTATTTTAAAGGTCATTTCTAGAAGAAAGGAAGAAGAGAAGGAGGAGTAGAATAAGAGAGAGAGAGAGAGACGAGGAAGGAAACTAGGAAGAGAGATAAAAAGGGAGGGATAGAGAGAAGTAAGGAGAGAGGGTAAAAAGTAAGATCCTAGTGAGAAACAGAACTACTCAATTCCAGGGTTATGTTAAAAAAAACTGTATTTGTTATGCTATGTTACAAACTAAGAATGCTGAATTACATTTTTATAACTTTAGAGGCTTATATATTTTCATCTGTTATTTTTAAGTATTGGTAAGTAATGAGAAAAGCTGGAAAGTTACATATGCATATTGTCTCAATTTTTACATAGTATTACACCACTGCATTAATATTTTATGTGGTCAAGCAAATACATTTTTACAGCTTAATATTTTTCATATTTAGAAATTCTTACTAACTAAAAACAGTTCAATATATATATATATATATATATATATATATATATATATATATATATATATATCTGTGTAGTCTTCTGGAATATATATGGTTTGATTTGGAATCTAATTCTCTGATGACATAAAACATACATGATATTCTCTCATCCAGACAATCATGTTTGTTTTTTTCAGTCAATATTTCTGAACAGGTACACATAACTTGCTATCAATCTAGTAGTTCCTATTATTTCCTTTCTTCAAGATGTAAAATTTGAAGCTGTACAGCTTCTATAACTCAAAGCACGTTCTAGACAGTGGCTTAGGTATCACGTCTCAGAGAGGACTGCAGTTCAGCCAGAGTGAAACAGCAACACGAACATAGACTACATATTAGGAAGCAAAGAAATCTTTTTTTTTAAATTAAGTTTTTTTATTCATTTTACATATCAATCACAGATCCCCCTCTTCCCTCCTCCTGCCCCTCCAGCCTCCTCTCCCCGAACCACCCCCCATTCCCTCCTACAAAACGGTTAGGCCTCCCATGGGGAGTCAGCAGAGCCTGGTACATTCAGTAAAGACAAGTCCAAGTCCCTCCCCCTGCCTCAAGGATGTGCCACGTGCCCCATAATAGGTAATGGGATTCAAAATGCCAGCTCATGCACCAGGGATGGATCCTGATCCTACTGCCAGGAGGCCCCTTAAGCAGATCCAGCTACACAACTGTCTCACTTATGTGGATAGTAGACAATACACTCCTTTTTTGTACCTCCTGAGACTGTGTACCAGATTCTGGATATTCAAATTCCAGTGCCTAGGGTGAAAGAGGTGCCAGCTTTTCAGTCCATGCATTCTGAGATTTTATTAACAGGAGTGCTGAAAGCACTTATGGACCACAGCCACCATGCCAGCAGAGTCCAGGGTGCCACCAAGCAGTGGAACCAAATCTGAGAGCAGGTCACATACTTATTTCCCTTGTTCTCACCTATCAAGATCATTCATAGTTCTTATTATTTTCTAGATTCAATGTCAAACCACAACAAAATCTTTTATATTAGCTTATGTAATTTTAAAAATATATTAAGCATATTTTTATAAGTGGGAGTGTATATAGAGTCTAATAATATATTAAACATATAATGTGTGCATATACAATATATAAAACATATAATATGTATATATAAGGTCATAAATTCAACTCAAACTTGTGATCCTCCTGCGTCAGCCGCCTAACTACTGTGACTACACAGGTGTGCCACTATATTTTCCTACAAATTTTTTCGTTATAAGTATATTATCTCTCTCTGTCCTTCCATTCACTGCCCATAGAATTTAAATTCAAGTTTAGCATCAATCATTAGCTAAATTTAGCACATTTTAAGGTGCTTCCATTTTTTAATCCTCAATTCTAGATTCTGTCTTCTCAAGTCAGGCAGAACCATTGAGTTTCTGATAGTTATTAGGTGTGCTGTATTTGTTCATGGCCTTTACAAAAGACTGCCTATATTTCAAATACAATCCTGAATTTATACCATCTTAAATGTCTCTTTCTGAGACCAAATCACTCACATCACAGTTGCAATGTGACTTCATCCGGCTCCTGAGACTTGACTAGGAGAACCTTCTGGGGACTACACAATACTCATAGCACATGTATGTACACTTGGACAGAAAGAGTGCTGTTGAATAAACTAGGCAAAAATTAATGGGAAAGACATTGTATATCCAGTTTGGTAAACACAGGTCAATAAGCCTTAGAAGAATGTTCCTTAAGACCAGCTAGTCAGGTTCTATGAAGTGGTAGGTCTCATATACTGGTATTTGCCTTGTAATCCTAACAGTTACTATAAATAAACATGAATAGATCCTAAACATAAATGTCTAGGAATAGCACAAACTTTTACCTTTTTATAATATCAAATTTGATTCTTTTTTTCAAGTTTGATTCTTCTTATTTTTTATTAATTATTGTTGCTATAATTTTTATTATTTAAATTCAACATTCTAAATATCACCTGAAAATTAGCATACCACAGTTGCATTTTTCCTATAGCTCTCTCATTTTTGCCATTCAAGACCTCATATCTTTTTATAAATTTAAAAATTGGTTAATTCACCGGGTGGTGGTGGCGCACGCCTTTAATCCAGCACTCGGGAGGCAGAGCCAGGCGGATCTCTGTGAGTTCGAGGCCAGCCTGGGCTACCAAGTGAGCTCCAGGAAAGGCGCAAAGCTACACAGAGAAACCCTGTCTCGAAAAACAAAAACAAAACAAAACAAAAAAATTGGTTAATTCAATTTCTTCATGTGCCTAAAACCTCAAATCATCTTAATTTGTTTTAATATTCATTTCATTTAATAGCTTCTAGTACAGAACAGGTTATCATGTTACATAATTCTCAGAATTTAACGAGGAAATGAGTATGTCTCTTTCTCTCATTTAAAACTGGAAGCTCACAAGGCATTTGTCTTATTATCATTTTTTAATATGTATTGGCGTCTTGCCTTCGTGGTGCATGTCTATGCACCAAGTGCATGCCCACAGAAGCCAGAAGAAGGCGTTGGATCTACTGGAAGCAGTGGATCTGGAATTATAGATGGCTGTGAGCCACCTTGCGGGTGCTGAGAATCAAATCCTGGTCCTCTGCAGGAACAAGTCCATCTCAGAACATTTGTAACAGTAAAAGAAGTTACCTATTTTTCCTGGTCATGCCTACTGGGGATATATTACCATAACTTAATTGAGCAGGGAAATCCCATTAGATATGGAAAGCACCCACTGCTAAAGTCTAATTAAGGTTTTCCCTTAGCTATGAGCATATTTTCTCAGTGAAAAAGGCATTACAATATTTGTTTAAGTGTGTCGTGTTTTAACAAACACTGTTCAGATATTAGCCTGTTATGTGCAGTTCTAATCCAGGTCTTAGCTTTGCTATCTCCTTTGTGACTCGTTTTTATAGTCAAAGGTATTTTTTCACATGGTTGTTGCAGTCATCTGAGAGTTCTCCTGCAGTGCCTATGTGTGAGACAGGAGTTTCCCTGGGGCCAGCTTTATGGTCATACTTGCTCAGTTTTAATTAATCACTATGAGAAACATAAAGACTTCACTGACACTAAGACGGACTTTGCATGCCAAAGAGACAAAAGGAAGTTTGAGCTGCTTGTGTGTCACACGTGGTCACTTTTGATTAAGCAGCAGACGTTACTACAAGTGCTAAACATCTCCGCTGTCTCTTTGAATCTGCTGGAACGATGTGAAAGATGACAATGGGAAGAGAAACAGAAGGTCTGAACATACAGCCTCATCAGCCAACGGCGCAAGGGGAGAGCATGCTTATAAATGTGTCTGATATTTCTGAATCCCTTCTTTGTAGTAATAGCTAGCAGAGTGTAGATGAGTATCTTAGCCCCACCAAGGAGGAAATGCGCTGTGATTCCTTCTAATCGAACACTTGAATTTTCATTGGTCATGTCACTGACTCATTCCGTGTCTAATTTCATTTTCCATTTTGTTTCACCACAGCTCACACTTCCTTTAAGACCTTTGGTAACTTGCACTCAGGGGTTGTGGGGGGGGATGTGTCTAAAATACTCACTGAAGTGAGTAGTCAAACTTTATCCGAATTCTCAAACAAAACCCAAACACCCCAAAACACTAGGATTATTTAAAATACCCTCCTCAAAGCAGAGGATAAAGAAAAAATATTTTGTCAAGCATGATAACAGTAAAATTTGAAACAAAAATCAGCTAGTTTTCTCATTCTGAGCCATACTCAAGCAATTTCCAAATAAATAAGCACTACTGGGAATTCATTCCTCACAATACAAGATAATTATTTTTGACCTAAAGAATTCTTTCCTGAAAACTTGGTTAGGAGAAGGAATATGAATTGTTATGTGTTGGTGTATAACCAAGTATATTCCTTGTTGGAATAACATACTCCACAGGACCACACACTTTGCCAAAATTATAGGTCACTATATTCCATTGTATTTACTATTTTTACTTATTACTTTTTATTATTCATGGAAATTTTTATTTATTATTATTACTTATTAATTATCCATGGAAATTTATTGTAATAAAGTGCTATTTTTAAGGAATGTAGATTAGTAAACATTTATATTATCAGAAAATTAGGAATCTTCTTTTTTTTACATATTTTTACCGATTATTTAGAAGTTTCACAAAATGCACCCTGATCACATTTACTTTCTAGTCTTCCCAGGTCCACACCCCTCCATTGTGACCTCTCCCCCATAAAAAAAAAAAAAAAAGAAGAAAATACCATTTTGATTGCATGGTTAAACTGTGTATGTGTACATGCTGGTAACCATATTATTGCTTTTCTGTCACCTGAAACTGGTTTATGCATGAGATATACTTTGTATAATACTAACTAGCTTCATATCATATCATGTATGCTTAGACCACATATACAAAATTTTCTCTTATACTTCAAACAAAAGAATTATCTTCTCCCTATAACCTATTGAATTTAGAGAATGATCCCTTTAACATAGAACATTAAATTTAACAGTTAAATAAAATAATGTATATTTCATGTTAAATATATTAAAGTAGGATAACCTATTAAGATACGCATATCTAAAGTAATTAATCTTTTATGCACCATAAACACCTATAAATAATATTAAGCACTCAATAAGCATCTACCATTGGTAGCGTGTTGACAACTTCTGTAATACTTATATGTTGATTTATTGCTTCTCCATCAATGCTTCTCCCAATCTCTGTACATACATTTTAGTTCAATGCTTACATGTTCCCCCTTCCCCTTTTTCTCTATTACTCCCCTCCCCAATGCTTCTCTATCCTTTTAGACTCAATGTAACAGAATGTATTTACTGAGTGCTAGGAAAGCATAGTGTTGCATAGCTCTGTTATCTATATTAAACCTCATCATAATAAAGACAAGCATTACCCAGTCCAGTACATCTCGCAAAAACATTCTGAATACCAAACTGATTGTTTCACATATTCCACTGAGTATATGATTTCTGTACACGTGTTCACTCACAGTCACACACTGCAATAGCTGATTAGAGGAATAATGTAGCATGCAAATTTAAAATAATTTAAGTAATGCAAATTTGGTTTCCATTGGAAAACACTCTTAACCTGAAATCATTATGAAATTTGGTACATAATTATGTATTTCGAATGTAGGAGATAATTTTGTTTACTTGGTCAAAGTATGGTATGACACTCATTCTTGGAGATCTGTAGCAAACTGTAATGGTCAATCTCACATCTCCATAACAAATGTGATTATTTTCATTTGGAAAATCTAGTATAATTGTAATGCCTCAGGGTACTTGTGTTGATTGAACTAAATAAATATATATTATTTTATAGTGTAGTATAGTATATATTTTTATTATAAAATTTAAAAAGCATTATAAGTCACTGTTGTATTATGTTACTTATTTACTTAAAAGGCAACAAATATATAGCAATTCTAGATATGGTCAAGATAACATTTAAACAATGAACTAAAAAATTTTTAAATTTTGTTTATTAAAATTTCATTTATTAGCATTCTCTCTCTGTGTGTGCATGTGTGCAAATCAACATGATACATGTGTATGGTCCTACATGCCTCAGTGCACATGTGGAAATGAGAGGACAACTTCATGGATTCAGTTCTCCGTGCTCCTTTATGTGGGTTCTAGAGATTAGTCTAGGCTCTCCATGCTTGTGCAGTAAATGCCTTTATCCACTGAAGCATCTTCTCAACCTAGCAATGAACGTTTATAGGGAAGAACATTCAGTCATCATCCATGAAGTGCTTGCCACATTTTATTTCTCTAATTTTTTTAATTGATCTACAATAAATCTTTCAATAAAGGCATAATTAGACTTTTACCAGAATTTAATAACTGAGAGTTTATTCTGTTTTGACCTGTAGCAGATTTTATTAAATAAGAAAATTAGTTTTTCCTATATAACTTCATGCTTCCCATTTATCTGATTTTACCGACTGCCTTAATTAAAGTGACAGAATATGTAAGTAATTGATTTTGTGATAAAATAAGTAATTGTAATTAATTAGTTTTAAAATCATTAGCATAAATCAATTTCCTATGAGCTGTGATTTTTTGCATTTTTAAATTCATGCTCCTAAGGCATGATATGAAGCACAATAACACAGCATCCCTTGAGCAGATGGGTACAAGGCCCAGATACTCTTTTCCCAATTTTTCAAGTGTTCTGAATAAGCCTTAGTTTTAATTAGTTGCAGATGCCATGAACAAGAGCAGCTAAGACATTATCATAAAGCACTGAGCAAGAGAAAGAAGAGAGTGGAAACAAATCCCTACAGAATGAGCACAAACCAAGACTTCCATCCCTGTTTACTACCTTTGGAATGAATCGTGTTAACTTACATGATAAATTGCAGCTATGAATGGATTTTGCATTCATATTTTTGGATAGCTGTGCAGGTGTATGTATTCTAGTGTGAGAGTATATGTGGAAGACTGAGAACAACTTCAGAAATTCAGAATTACAAAAATTAAATATCAAGGAAACAAAACTACCAATCAATAAATAAACTAATGAATTGAATATAGAGTTTTCAAAAAATAATAACAAACCAATAAACTACCTGCGGGAGCCTGTTTTCAGGTTCCTCATGGCTTTACCCAGCAGGTCTGTGTAGAGAGGATGAGTAGAACCACGGGCCTGAGTGCAGGTGTCTGAGATGGTCTGCACTTGGCTGTGCTGGGGGGAGGGGAGGTCTTTTGCTCCACCCCTTGGCGTCTCTATAAATACCCTGGGTCAGAGACAGGGCTCTTTGGAATAGGTTCCAGGCCCCGTCAAGGCTATCCTGTATTTTCTATCTGTTTATCTCCACAATCTAAATACTTCTACCTAATATTTCCTGCTCTTACACTCAAGAAAACTCTGTAGAACTGTGGGGTTGGTGGGTAAACGCCCCACAATTACCAATAATTCTTTTTAAAAGAGTTCAACTTTTCTAGCCATCAGAAAAATTAAATAAAACAATTTTGTGAGACCACATCATTCCCTGTCAAAATGGCTAATCTCATCTAGAAATCTGATAACAAATGTTAGAGAGGATGTGGACAAAGGAAAGGGGTAAAATTAATGAAGTAATTATGCTAATCCTTAAAAAGTTAAACTACAGCCGGGCGGTGGTGGCACACGCCTTTAATCCCAGCACTCGGGAGGCAGAGGCAGGCGGATCTCTGTGAGTTCGAGGCCAGCCTGGGCTACACAGAGAAACCCTGTCTCGAAAAACCAAAAAAAAAAAAAAAAAAAAAAAAAAGTTAAACTACTTAAAACCACCACATGACCCAGCTATTTTACTCGTAGGCATGTACATACAGAACTCCAGAATCTTCCACTGGTACTGCCAGGATTATTGTTGCTCCATTCACTATGGCAGGAAATGGAGTCAACTTAGTTATCAGTAACAGACGTGTGGATAATTAAAATCTGGTACTTATGTAAGATGGAATACTATTCATCTCCAAAGAAAAATGAGAACACAAATTCTAGGAAAAGAATGGATTTAAAATGCATAGTATTAAGGAATATCAAATCTCAGAAAGAAAGAAAAAAATGTTCATCATATGCAGTTCATAGCCTATAGTCTATGTATATACATAAACAGTATGTGTGCGGGTATAGCAGAACATGCAGAACAGAGTGCAAGGCAGGGTGGCAATCAGATGATGAGGAAGACTCAGTGCAAGCAACGGACACAGGAGCAGTGAGAAGATACAAAGCTGATTGTTTCTACGTTTTTAACCCTTTCATGGATTCTTTTTCATTTTTTGTGCAGCAGATAAATATAGAAAAATGTAACATAGTGAAAATGTAAAACCAAATGTGAAGTTCCACAGTATCAAAATGGCCATTCTGACTGAACAGAAGTTCACTGAGAGATACAGACTTTAGTTTAAGCAATGTGCTTGTTTGAGGGCTGGCCTAAGTTAATCTAGCTATGTGTTGTTTTCTTATATATAAGTATCATATGAAAAAGTGATTCTTGTTTATTAACAAACAATTCAAAAAAACTGTGACTGTGTGGCTAATAAAGTCAGAAAAAATTCAAGTTAGAAACATCTACACATAGGAAGAATTATAAAATGATATAATTTTATTCTATATAATGAAATACATTTAATTATAAAAAAGGATAACAAGGCAAATATGTTATGAAATGTTAACTCTGGAGACTACAAAGAACAGAAAATTTATTCTTAAGTAGAAGAAAAAATACTTAAAATTCAACACTGATCATCTATCATGAAGAAAATATAGTAATATATTGCACATTTTATTGAGAATATTACACATTTAAGCCTTTAAAATTGTCTTGTTTTAATTATAAAATGTCTGTCAAAAATATAAATTTTACTTTCTGTACATGCTAAATATTATCTTTATTTTGAAAGGTAGGTTTGAGAGCATTCATTTAGATGTTTATTCCAGTAGATTTAAAGAATGTTTACCTTTTTCTTTTACTGACACTTAATTCAGGCTATGATCTTAAAGTCTATGTGCACAGGTTAAGAAAGAGTTTTTGCTTCATTTTCTACAAATGAGGTACACTCATTAATTTTTCAAATTTGGATGGCTTTTTAATATCAAATATGATCTTCTATTACTGTATTTTTCACAAACCCACTAGATTATTAGGGTCCTTGCCTTAGATTTTAATGGTTTTCAGGGGTGTTGTGTTTGCCCCCTGAGAGCAGTCTTTATTTTCCATGGTCATTAATCAGTGTCACTTGAGCTCAGAGGCTATGCAAGGCTTTCTGTCTAATAGCTAAGGAAACAGGATTTATTGGTAGGGAAATCCTTAGCTACAGCTACTAAACTGCCATTAGCCGGCTCCTTAACAGCTCATTAACACAGGAAGATGTGCTGCGTACAACACAGCCTGAATGAGAACCATGCGTTTAAAAAAGTTATTTGTTTATTCTGCCCTGATAGATCTTAACCTAGCAGAACCGACTTTGAAATAATGACAAGATGGGGAAAAAATGGGACCAGATCTAATAGAATCTCTTTCCTTGATAGGAAAGAAACTACGCGGCATTCAAGTTAATATCCACAAATTGTTTCCTCCAAGAATTATCAATATCTTAGTGAGGCAACAGCCTCTCCATAGTCAGCTTCGGAAACAAAATACCCAAGAACGTACTAAAAAAAAGTAAATAAGCTACATTTTGCTTCCTATTGAAAGCCTGACCATTAAATAATACAGACTAGCTCACAATTTGACTAATATTTATAGATCCTTTTTTTTTTTTTGGAGACAGAGTTTCTTTGTGTAGGTTAGGAGCCTTTCCTGGAACTCACTCTGTAGCCCAGGCTGCCATTGAAGTCACAGAGATCTGCCTGCCTCTGCCTTCCAAGTGCTAGGATCAAAGGTGTGCACCACCACAGCCTGGCTTATAGATCCATTTTAAAGAAATGGACATAATTGAGTAACAATAAACAAATACTAGCAAATTAGAAAAGGGTTCTAGAATAAACTTTTTATTTATTCAAAATGGCAGCTTGGGTGAGATGTTTTAGGCTTCTGTCTATTGTAAATGATTTAAAAAGAACAGTGATACCCAGAGAAATGAATGAATCTGAGGCTAATACATGCAAAGCAAAATATTTATTAGAATCAAGAACGTAGGTGGGGTCAAATCGAGCAGTAAACATGAGTAATTCAGAAACTGAAATGCACAGAGAAAAGAGATTTTAGAGGTAGCAGTGGTTCAAGGGTGCTATGGAATATGGCACTGATCAGTTGATATGACAAGGTTTCAGTGCAAATTTATCTACCTCTGCCTCTCAAGTGCTGGGATTAAAGGCTACACCACTAACTACAAGATAAGTAAGTAATAGGACAAATATTTCAGAAAAAGCAATGATCATAGATTGATAACAAGTAGAATCAAGAAGAGAAACATAGTGACATTAAGTAAATATGAGAAAGTTTAAAATGAACAGTGTTAATCATTTTAGAGAGAGTCAGAGGGATGTCTTTCCATGGAGCGATGGTAGCACATTGTAAATATCAGAGAGTGTAGAAAATGAAAATAAAAGTGTTGAAAACAGAAAGAAAGCTCAGTTGGATGCTGAGGTGGTGGCTCAGCTGGAAACTTGCTTGACTTGCCCATCTAACAGAGAAGACCCAGCCCAGAACCTACATGCCTAAATGGCAATGTTGAGGACATAGAGGCTGGAAGATCCTTGGAGACTGCTGTCCAAGTGTCCTGTGTGCTCTAAGGTCGGAGAGAAACATCTTGGGTTTAAAAGCCATCTTATAGTAAAGACAAACCAGGTTCATTCCTTTTTATGACTAAACCTCTGTCTCTCAGGGATTGAGCTATATCCGACCTGTAACTTAACTACAAATGATTCTGTAAGGCCTGTTCCAGGGAAAGGAAACTATGTCTTTGTTTCAAAATGTAGTAACCATCTAGGGACCCTACTTTTGTTTCAAAGGGGTTATTATTGTTACCTTGTTGTGACTATCTGTTGTTACAGCCACCTTGCAATCATGTCTTTGAGCTATAAAATCTTGTCTTCCTCACATCCAAGGCTGACCTCTCAAACCCCATCTTAGTGGGGGGCAGCCCATGTACACAAATGAAAAAGCTTGCTTTAATTAATTGCTTGCTTTAATTAACTTGACTATGATTATTTGTGTCAGTGATCTTTTTCCTCCCATTTTTGGGATTAACAGAACCCTGTCTCAAAAATAAGTGGAGAGTGATTGAGGGAAGCTGGAAATTAGTCCTGTCCTTAGCAGGCATGTTCATACATAAAATTGCACACACACACACACACACACACACACACACACACACACACACACTCACTCACACCCCACATACACTCACACTCACACATACAGCTACATCTCAGTTAATAAATAAAGAACAGATGTTTTAACATGTAATTGTAAACAAATAACAATTAAGAAGGCTGATACAAAAATTTCCTCCAATAATCAAAATGTTGGAATAGTTGAATAGAACATGATAAACAAAAGGGAATATTTTTGAGGATAGACCCCAAAATGTAGAAATGGAGAATGGAAGAAAAATAAAATTTTCTTTCTTCCTTTCTTCCTTTCTTTCTTTCTTTCTTTCTTTCTTTCTTTCTTTCTTTCTTTCTCTCTCTCTCTCTCTCTCTCTCTCTCTCTCTCTCACTCTTTCTTTTTTCTCTTTTTTAATCTTAGTGTTGAAGGACACATGTTTTATTTGTGTCATTGGGTCTTATTATCACACCTCACTAACTGTAAAAAAAAAAAAAGAAAGAAATGAAAACAGGCTCAGTTTCAACTCAATGAAACACTAGGACCTCAAAGAGAAGGTGATGATTTCTAAAATCTCACGAAGATCCTCATGACTACTATAGAGTGGCATACTCTATAAGACTCACAGAGTTTCTATTCCATACAGGGCATCATGTGTAGCTGTAGCCGCTTTAAATTATGTAATGATTTCTGCATCATTTCTATTTACTTCGATAATTTCAGAGTATTCTTCCCATTTTACAGAAAAAGAGACTGGAAACAAACTGATAATTCTGTCAAAGTCAGGCAAAAATGACCAGAACTAGAATTCAATCAAAAGCAGTTTAACTCTAGAGTCCACATGTTAGCTATTAATTTCCTGGGCACTAATTCAGGGCTGTATTATTAATATATTTATATGGATTTATTGTTATTGCTAAATTCCTTTTTCGAGTATATGACATTAAATGATAGAGAAACTAGCAAAGTATTTTTACATTTAAAAATACTTTTACATTTTAAACTAAGAAAAACTTAAAACCAAATTCTTAAATGGGCATGGGCCTAATTGAAACTATAAGAAAAGTGAAAATCGAACTTTTCATTTATGTTCTTGTCTGCTTTATAACCAAAACCTGCTATGATGAATATAAACTTAAAAAAGAAAAGAATGTCTTAATGAGTTAAAAGTTGGTTAGAAACAATAGTATAGAAATGAGAGAGAAGTCACAATTAATATTTAATAAATAAAACCTGGTTCTAAATAATAAATTAATGAGTTACACTGCTAAAGTAAGTTTTAATGGAGAGAATGTTAAAATCTTGTCACCATAGACCTTAATTTACTTCTACTTTAGTTAAAAATTTCTTGAGAAAATATTTTTCTTTGAAATAATAATATAATGAAGGTAAGAAGGGAGTGAAGAGTAAATAAAAATGTTTGGACATGTGTTATATTTCTCATATAACATTGTTTACTGTTTTCATTCTATAGCTATCTGTGTATCTATGTATCTATGTATCTGTCTATCTATCTATCATCTATCTATCTATCTATCTATCTATCTATCTACTTACCTACCTCCATCAGGATTTGATAAAGCACCAATAAATACTAAACAAGTCCAGAAAACTTTTAAAATAAAAAATATGAAGTAATGAAATACAACTCCCAAGTACCATCAGCACGACTTAAAACTGAAAGAGTGAGTTTGAGGTGGTCTATTGAAGAGATTGGGGAGAAGGAAGTTGTGTTTTATCTTTGTTCAGGGCAACAGGGATTGGAGAACTAGGACAAGTTTAGACTAACAAAATACTTAAAGAAACTTGTGATTAGCAAGAGACAAGAGCTCAGGGCTAGAACATAGTTACACAACACAGTGCTTCATTTCAACATTGTTGGCTTCTGGAAGGAGTGTGGGTGAGGAATGACTTGCTTTCTTTAGGGGCTGACCACTGGGAGTTTGACCATGATGCAGTGAGTATATGGGCAACACAAATTGACTTTTTTTTCCTTCTCTTTTTAATTTTTTTTTTTTTTTGATTGTGGAGGTCACAAGGGTGGGATTGAATCTGAAAGGACTGGTATGCGTTTGATGGGGCACATGATGTGAAATCCCCAAATAATAAATAAAATTATTATGTTGGAAAATATAATAATGCAGTGTTTTCTGAGCATGCATGAGGTCTGATGTACACACACACACATACACACACACACACACACACCACAAGCACACATATGCATGCATGTACTCACACATGAAACAAGAACATAATTTAAAAACTTTAGAAGCTATGAGAAGGATGTGGACATGATAACTCAAGCAAATGGAAAGACCAATGAAATCCAGAATGAGAGGAAGTGTAATTTTGAGAGATGACATGCTTTTAATACAACTAAATTGAATGTAGGAGTAGAGGATTTGTTCAAAAAAAAAAAACCTGAAAAGAACAAAAAAAAGGCATTTTTCAAATTTTCTTTAATTTTTCTCTTTAATGTCTTTCTTTTTCTTTTTTTTTAATTAAGAATTTTTTTATTTGTTTTACATCAATCACAGATCCCCCTCTCTTCCCTTCCCCCCAAGCCTTCCTCCCTCAACCCACACCTTATTCCCTCCTCCAAAAAGGTAAGGTCTCCCATGGGAAGCCAGCAGAGCCTGGTACATGTGCCTCCATGGGACTGGACTAGGCCCTCTGCAAAAAAAGATATTTTTAACACTTTCATGTTGACAGAACTAGAATAATAATCACACAAAATGAAATAATCACAAAAAATAATCATCACAACAATAAACTATCAGAAGTCCAACACGGCTGGTGCAATACAGAATCCAAAATATTTATCTTTAAGATATAGGTGAAGAAATAAGCCTCATGTTACAAACAATAGTCTTCGTTGAAGTTTCAATATAACACAATGGCAGAATTTACCCCAGATGGACAGAAAAAGATGAACTTTACTAATTTGAGTCCCAGATTTTCAAGGCAATGAAAAATGTGGGTGTGCTATCATAGAAGGAATTGAAATGTCAGGATGCTATACTATACTAAATACAATTTCCAATACAGCTGATTTCCAATACAGTTAATTTTTCAAGGTTCCTCTGACTGAGAAGCAGGGTCACCACCTGGTTAACACGGGAGAGATGGCATGGGCTAATTGGAGAGCAGGGAAAACAACTCCCCTTTTAGAATGAACAGACAAGAAGTTCTGTATCAAATCATTGCAAAACACACCACATAAGCTGTTCAAGGGGTCCAGTGAAACTTGGGAACTGATTCAGAAAGTTCACCTGGAAGGCATAACAAGCTCATATTATCAGTGACACTGGGTTGCTTCTTAAACTTTATAATTCAATTCTAGTATGTGTCCTTAATTGTCATCATTCTGTGAAAACTTGTGATTACTAAATCCACATCTTATTCCTTTCAAATTGCTTAAATCTCAGCAAATAGATACTTCAATCCATGGTTCACCAGTAAACAATGGCTAATACTCCATAGTCATTTTATTTCCAATCCAAGAACACATGTGATGAATAAGGACATAGAATCAATGATCCATAATGCTGGACAGATTTACAGGACTTGATTTTCCTTCATTTCATATGTAAGTTTATACCTAGTCAGAGGAGGTTAAGACAAAGACAAGGAGACAGAAGGGACTCTGTTATACCAGCGCCAAGTTTTAACAAATCAAATGAATTAGCGTCTATACAACTTAACCCAAACATGAAAGAAGTAAATGGCAGAGACCAAAATTAAATTTTCTGTACTCAAAGAAGTGAATGTATAAACATTGAAACATTAAATTAATACTGCCTAAAATGTTCACATAATAGAGCTGAGAGGAGTCCATAACAATGAATAGTATCCATAAAGAACTGGATGATATTATTATTATTATTATTATTATTATTATTATTATTATTAATTACATTTTTGAGACAGGATCTCACTCTGTAGACCAGGCTGGCCTGATTTTCTTTAGAATTATGACCAGCTCTTGTGCTGGCCAGGAAAAATTGGAAAATTGTAGAGTTTGATACACGGGGCTCAATTCTACCAGAGGACAAGATAATAGATATCTCTAATTCATAGTATAATTGAGAATACTAAATTAGACAGTTTAAACTTGCTCAAAGGTGTTGGGTTTTACTTTGTTCAACTCAGTCACGGACTACAATATATTTCATCATTTTCTGCTATATGTCTTTATGTTTCCTTTATGTATTGGCTAGTTGTTGTTCGGCAATAAATTCTAATCAATATTAGTTATGCGACTGATTAACTGAAGAGCTACACATTAGATTGCTACTAAAGAGGACTTCCCACATACTCACCAGGAATCTGCTACTGAACTATGTTCCCAGCCCTCTTTTTACTACTTTTATCTTGAGACAAGTTCTCACCTAGGTGTTGAGTCTGGCCTTGAACTTGCTATTCTCCTGCCTTGGCCTTCCAAGTATTTTAGTTTATAGGCCTGTGCCATAAGCTTACCCAAGCAAGGGGTTTTGTAACTTTTCTGTTCATTAAAGAATTACAATATTAAAGAATTCCATAACAATAATAGAAGCACACAGGATCTTGACTGTAAAAGGTAATCAATAAGTATTATCTACTAGCTACATGTTAGCATTATGAATAGTAGCAATTTGAGTTGTATGATACTTGTTCATCTAATCTGAAACCTTACATTTTTTATTGAATTAATATTTTAGGCAATAAAGAAAAGGGTCTTGCTCAAAGACCTCAATGTAAATACAGATACACTGAACCTGATAGAAGAGAAAGAGGGAAATAATCTGAGTATTGGCACAGGAGCCAACTTCCTGAACAGAACACCAATAGCACAGGCAACTAAGATCAACAATTAATAAATTAATCTTGACAAGGAAAGGTTTCTGTAAGGCGAAGAATACTGTCAATAGGACAAAACAGTAGCCTAATGGGAGAAGATCTTCAACAACCACACATCCGACAGAGGGCTGATCTCCAAAATAAATAAAAAAAACTCAAGAAACTAGATAACAACAAACCAAATAGCCCAATTTAAAAATGGGGTACATATCTAAACAGAATTCTCAACAGAAGAATCTCAAGTGGCAGAGAAACAATTAAGGAGATGTTCTACATCCTTAATCGTCAGGGGAATGCAATTCAAAATGAGTGTGAGATTCCATCTTACACCTGTCAGAATGGAGAGAGTGGAGCGAGGGAACACTCTTCCTTTACTTGTGGGAGTGCAGCCTTGTACAGCCACTTTGAAAATCAATATGGTGGTTTCTCAGAAAGTTGGAAATCAATCTACAATAAGACCCAGCTATACAATTCTTGGACATATACCCAAAGGATGCTCAATATTACCACGAGGACACTTGCTCAGCTATGTTCATAGCAGCTTTATTAGTAATTGTCAGAATCTGGAAACAACCTAGATGTCCCTCTACTGAGGAATCGATAAAGAAACTGTGATACATTACACAATGGAGTATCACTCAGGTCTTAAAAACAAGGACACCAGGAAATTTAAAGACAAATGGATAGAACTAGAAAGAAATCATCCTGAGTGAGGTAACCCAGACTGAGAAAGGCAGACATGATATGTACTCACTCATTAGTGGATATTAGCTGTAAAATAAAAGATAAATATACAACAATCCACAGACCCAATGAGACTAGGTAACAAGAGGGTTCATGGGGGTTGGCACCCAGATCTCCCTGGCAAGCAGAAATAGAAGAGATTTCATGAGTGGACTGAGGGTGGGTGAGGATGGGACATGAGCTATTGAGTTCTGAGGAGCAGAGAGAGGGAATACTTGAAAGAGACTACTAGAAAGGGGAAACATTTAGGGATCAGGTTAAAAACCTGGAGCATGAGAACCTTCCAGGAATTTACAAAGATAACCCTAGCTAAGACTCCTAGCAATAGCAGATATGTAGTCTGAACTGGCCATATCCCGTGACCAAAATGGTGCCTAGCCAATTGTCATCAGAGAGGCTTCATCCAGTAACTGATGGAAAAAGATGCAGAGACCAACAGCCAAACACAAGGCACAGTTCAGGGAATCCTGCAGAAGAGGGGGAGAAAGAATTGTAGGAGCCAGAGAAGTCAAGATCACCACCGGAATCAACTAACCTGGGCTCATAGGGGCTAATAGAGAATGAACCAACAACCTGAGAGCCTGCATGGGGCTGACCAAAGCACTCTGCATATATGTTACAGTTGTACAGGTGGTTGTCTTGTGGGACACCTAACAGTGAGGACAGAGGCTGTCTCTAACTTTTTGTTTATTTGTTTTTGTTTTTCGAGACAGGGTTTCTCTATAGCTTTGTGCTTTTCCTGGAACTCACTCTGTAGCCTAGGCTGGCCACCTCTGCCCGGCCTATCTCTGACTCTTTTACTTACTTTTGGAACCCTACTCACAAAACTGGGCAACCTTGCCTAGCCTTAATACATGGAAAGGTGCTCAGTCTTACTGCAACTTGATATGCCATGTTCTGTTGGAAATCCTGGGAGAAATGCGCTTTCCTAAACAGAAAGGAAGGAGAGGATTGGGGTGTGGAAACAATGGGGGGGGGGGGGAGTATTGAGGGAGGAGAAGAGGGAAGGGAAACTGCAACCCAGATATAAATTAAACAAACAAACAAATAAAGTGCATTAAAATATAAAGAAAAGTGTCTTAACTAAATAATATAAATGCTTCCTTAACATAAACTGTTAATCTTGATCTCAATAAATGTTAAATGTGAAGGATTTACCTTGTAGTATTTATAAATTCATTATCATTCCAATGAACTCTTAAGCATCCTAGATAGATAGGGTTGTATGCTCTTACCATATGATAGTCCTTACCAGGCAAATTGAGTCTATTCATGATATAAAACCTGATACATTGATTCTTCAGAGTGAGGAACTACAAGCAAAAGGGTAAATGAGTGCTGTGTTGATCAATTTATATTATTTGACTTCCTTTTTGGTTTCAAGATTTTTTTAAATTAATTTTCTCATTCAACTCATTGCCCTTTGATGGTGTCAGGCTAGTTTTAAATAATGTATGAGAGTAGCAAATCTGCTTAATGATCTTTTTCACTTGATATATTTAGAATAGAAACCATATTGTTTAGAAGAATTCATCTTCAAATATCATATTACATTTTAGAACACTATGGTGAAAGTTAGTTTGAGCTTTTTTAATGCAGAATACCACTAAACTTAGTGCTGTATAGAGAATATTTATAGACAACTTACTGTTTTAATTGAGATTTCTAGAATGGTTCTTATTCTATTTTATACATTTAAAACATGGTAGCATTTTGAAATATGCTTCTCTTCAACGTGTTTAAGTTCCCATAACTAGAGTGAAGAATAGCTGGGGAGGCTCTGCTGTCCACCTTAGCACATGGCTTTGCCAGAACATGTTCGGGAAATATTTGCTCAGTGCACTAAGTGACTAGTGTTGACTATCCACCCCCTCAAAAGCAGTTCTGTGCTTTCACAGCTTTCAATTGCATTGGCATTTTCCTTTTGCTCTCTTCTTTAAGAGGGTCACAGTTCCAGAGAAGTTTTTTTTTTTTTTTTAACTTTCCCAATACTTAATTTTTAGAGTCAATATAAGGAAAATGCATCATACCATAGTCTACCTTAAAATTATCAAATCATCAAATGAACATTAATCTAGATGTTTCTTTAAATTTTACTCTCTAGTTCATCATGGTACCATCAAATGATCATATTACATATGTTCTGGTGGTTAGCCACTAGTACAACCAAAGATAAATGCATTTTTATTTGCCTTTTTAAAGTACCTCTCAAGGTTAGTATTTTTTCTTTGAAAAGTATTTACACTATTTACTAAAATGTGTCTATTGCTATAGAAGTAAAGCAGCGTTAATTGCAATTATACTCTTGCCTCTTTTTAATCTCCACTACTTTGTTCTCCGGCTATGCAGAAAGACATTTTAAAGTTAAAGAAATGTAGATTATGACACTATATAGTAAAAGTTTTGCTGAAACAAACCTTAAGTTTAACAGTTACTGTCTCAGGTGCCAGATCACACTGCTGTGAATTATTTGTTCACTGAAGTGTCACTCATTGGCTAAATGCGTTCTCATTGAAAACTACACTGTGCATTAGGGCTATAAAGATAAATAAGATTACTTTCTCACTATTGAGATCATAGTAGGTGTTTAATAAACTTTTGTAATTGAATAAGTGAAAGGGCAAATATGATAACTTAGCAAGTACTGCATATTCATTCATCATAGTAAAAACATATAAAACTCCACAGCAGACACTGTAGTTACTGCCAGAGTTCATCATGTTGTTGCTTCAGGAGTCACGTGTTCTTACTTACTGACAAGCTCATTGACTATTATTAAATAAAGAATGCTGAGATAAGATCATCCTAGACTAACTAGAGAAAACTTAAATCTCTCAAGAAACACTAGAGTTTTTTGTAGGCACTGAGACTTATTTTAAAGTTGTCCTGGTTGTGACTAGACCCTTTTCCCCAGGAAAAATTAGAAAACAGACCACAAAGAACTGTATATGTTCCTAAAATGCCTCCCATTCAGGCATTCATTCATCTTCATGTACTCCAATATCTGCTTCTGCATATTCAGAAAACAAACTCCTTACTTAAAACACTGGTAGCCTGGTCACAGTACATTTTTTTTTTTTTTTTGGTTTTTTTCGAGACAGGGTTTCTCTGTGTAGCTTTGCGCCTTTCCTGGAGCTCACTTGATAGCCCAGGCTGGCCTCAAACTCACAGAGATCTGCCTGCCTCTGCCTCCCGAGTGCTGGGATTAAAGGCATTTATATTGGTATAGCTAGTTCTAGTGTCTGTGAGAAGGAAGTGGAAAATAAGAAAAAGTTTACTGAACAGAAATTTTAGTTGTATCTCCATCAATAAAATGATAACATGGTAAAGTTGCAACACAGCATAAAGCAATAAGACATGCTTTCTTAACAGCTACAAATGTTTTGAAATGGTGTCTCATAGATACAACAAAGATAGTATTCGCCTGGAACATGTGAAAGCTATCTTATGCTGTGGGATAATACTTTTATACACTGGTTTAATAAAAAGCTGATTGGCCAGTAACCAGGCAGGAGGTATAGGTGGGATAAGCAGACAAGGATAATTGAAGGATAATTCTGGGAAGAGGAAGGCTTAATCGGGAGACATCAGCCCACTGTCTAGGGAGCAGAATGTAATGACACATAGGTAAAGCCACGAAAAATGTGGTGACATATAAATTAACAGAAATGGGCTGAGTTTAAGTATAAGAGCTAGTCAGTAGTGAGCCTGAACTAATGGCCAAGTTGTTTTAATTAATGTAAGCCTCTGTGTGTTTACATGGGTCCAAGCACCTAAAGGACTGGCAGTGAGAAATATGTGTCCTCACTGCAGGCCAGGTGGGACACAGGAAAAATTTTAGCTACAATCTTATTTAGTAAAAATATGCTATTGTTATTAGATAAAGGATGTTGAGATGAGATCACCTAGATTAACTATGGAAACCTTAAATTTCCCAAGAAAGTTTGATTACATGAGAAAAGCACATACTATTTTTCAGTGTGTTTTGAAGAAAGCTCGGTATAGATAAAAGCAAAATTAGAATTATGTAGCCTCAAACCAAGGACAAACACACTGTGCTAGTGACAAGAACACATTGACAAAATAGATAAAAAACACTGATATAAGAACTGAAACTTGGAAACTGCCAAAGAAAACTACAAAGGAAACAGTATGTTGAGAGATAAACAGAAACCCACTGCATAAAATTCCCTGAGTTCAGGAAATAATCCCAAGAATGATGCATTGGATTGCATCATATAAAAGGCTCTCTGCCCCCCAAAAAAGGAATTTTTTTTTTAATCACAGAATTATCACAGAATAGACATCTTAGAGCATAGGGGAAACTCTTTACCAAGTATTTGTCAGACAGATGATGCCTAACCAGAATATATAAAGAACTCAAAAAGCCAAATGTCCAAACCACAAATGATTGAATCAGTAAGTGGACGAATAAATGCAGCAATCACTTTTTTTTTTTTTGGTTTTTTGAGACAGGGTTTCTCTGTGTAGCTTTGCGCCTTTCCAGGAACTCACTTTGAAGACCAGGCTGGCCTCGAACTCACAGAGATCCGCCTGGCTCTGCCGTCCTAGTCCTGGGATTAAAGACGTGTGCCACCACCGCCCGGCTAGCAATCACTTTTCAAAGAAAGAAGTACAAGTGGACCATAAATATATAAGGAAATGTTCCATGGGAATGTGTAGATGTAACCAACCATCTTATTAAAATAAGAAACACAGAACCAATGTAAAAGAGAAAGCAGAGAGGTCAGAGCTCAGAGCTAAAATCTTACGTCCTACAGTGCTCCTAGCTTCCCGAAGAGAGCTTCTTCCTGTGTGTCTCTCTTATATAGTCTTTCTGTTCTGCCTTCTCATTGGTTGTAAACCCAAACACATAACTGCCTCGTCACTGCCTGTAAGCACCGCCCTGCAGGTCTTAAAGGTGTATGTCTCCAATGCTGGCTGTATCCCTGAACACACAGAGATCTACCTAGCTCTTCTACCAAGTGCTGGGATTAAAGGTGTGTGCCACCACCACCACCACCACCACCACCACCACCACCACCACCACCACCAGCACCACCAGCACCACCACCACCACCACCACCACTACCACGCTCTTGCTATGGCTCTAATAGCTCTGACCCCCAGGCAACTTTATTTATTAATATACAATGAAAATCACATTTCAGGATAAATAAAATATCACCATAGGAATGCAAATAAATCTAAATTGAAATTACACCTCACTCCATCCAGAAGGACTATCTTCTTGGCAAGCATATGAGATGAGACAGGATCCTTACTACAGTGTTGGTGGAAACATAAATTAGGCCAGTTATGGAAATCTAAACCTCAATAAAAACAGCTCTACCATTATCAATGGTTCTCAACCTAACTAACACTGCAATCCTATAATACAGTTCCTTATACTGTGGTGAACCTCAACCATAATATTATTTGTGTTGCTCCTTCAGAACTCTAATTTTGCTGTGATGAATTATAATGTAAATATCTGATATGTAGGATGGTGTACTGTTACCACTGTTACCCCTATAAAAGAGTCATTTGATCCCCAAAGAGGTCTCAACCCACAGGTTGAGAAACACTGCTTTCATCCAGCTTTTATCCTTCCTGTGTACCTATCCCCAAAGAACCAGTTAACATATTCTAGTGTTCCCTGAATGCTTATGTACATTGTAGTACTGCTCATAATATTCAGTATTTGTCATCAGATGACTATATTAAGAGGTGTGGTATATATATAAATATATATATATATCATATATATCAGATATATAGTATCTTTTATACTTTATATATATACCATATGTATCAGATATATAGTATCTTTTATACTATATATATATATATATATATATATATATATATTATCTTTTCCAACATAAAGAAGGAAAATACATCATTTACAAGAAATTGGGTGGAATTAGATATTCCTATGTAAGAGTCAATGTTCTCGCTCATATATGGCACTTAATACAGAAACATGCACAGAATACAAAAGTGTCACAGGAGGAATATGGAAGAGGATAAGCTGGAGAGTGTTAAGATACAGCCATAGAGGCTGCATCTCTCAGTGGTTAAGCCCTGCACCTACACAGAGATGCATACATGTGATCAGAAATAATAAATATAATTTTAAAAAGAGAAGGTCATGGAAGGGTGATTGTGATCAAAGTACATAACATGCATCATGAAAATGTAATAATAAACTTCAATACTTTGCTTCGTTAGCACATGCTACACACACACACACACACACACACACACACACACACACACACACCTCCCATAGAAACATCAGATGGAATAACACCTTGATTGTGACTTTTTGACAATCAGAAACAGGAGAGAAGAACAGTGTATTCTTCTAAGTGATCAAATTTGTGGTACGTTATTTTCATATCCACAATAAATTAATATCACTACCAAGCCAAAACCATTTTCCAGGTAGTATTTATTTGGTCGAAGGAGAATGATAGTTGGGAGGGAAGGGTGTTACTATTAATGAGATTGCTAAATGTTATTTAAGATGTGAATTAAATGTGAAGATAAATCAATCAATAATTTCATTGCTGTAAATGTCCTTTATTTCTTATGCCTGTAGGCAGTCTCCTCATATAAATCACAGCCCAAGTTGGAGATCTTGAATCTACTGACATGCTTTTACATTCCCAACTCTAGGATCCTGGTGCTCCTAAGTATCTTTGAAATCTATCTTCCCATTTTCTCGGTCATTGGTCAGCTTTCTTAGACATATAACACCTCTTGCTTAATGAAATATTCTCTCCCCTCCTGTGGTCATAGACACTTTCCACGTAATTTTTTTTCCATGGGTTCTTTATGTGTTTTAGTGTTTTGCCTTCATTCAGGTCTGTGCAGTTATGGGCGTTCAAGCGGGTGTTGGGAATTGAACCTGGGTTCTGTGGAATGGAAGCCCATGCTCTTAACCACCTTCTGAGCCATCCCCCTAGTGCCATCCTCATTTTCTCATCTTCTACATGAACAATCTTTCCATTGCTTTCACTCCCTTCTCTTTAATACTGCCCATCAGTTGTCACTGCCAAGGATACATTTTACCAGCCATGGAGGGTTCTTTAAGACTTGGCCACTGCATGTCTCACTGGTTTCTATTTTGACCATGCCAGCACACACAGCACTGCCCAAGACAGAGTCAAGGTCTCCCTATATTTTCATAGAACATCATGAGACTTCACCAGTATAGTATTTGTTTATCACATTGCTAAGTAACCTTTTCCCTCACCTTACAAACTGGGATCTCACTGAAGACAGAGGTGGAGTAGTATTTGCCTTTCAATCATCACAAACTGGAACTGGAGCTGAAGTCTTGACTCTTATTTGGGTTCTAGTGGCTCGAGCTTAATCAGTAAATGACAAGGTAATGACAATTTCTTATTAGTTAAACCTGTTAGAAGACTATACATTTTGGAATTTGACTAAAGAAGGAATGTATTAGTCAAAGTCAACCCATATAGAGTCAGACAACTGTCTGACAGATAAAGCAAAAGAAGCAAGTGTATGTCCCTCTTTTTTAAGGACTGACCAGTACAGTGGGCTGCAATATTGTCTTCCAAAATTTCACACTTTGGGAAACCCTGATGTTGCTCGTGAAAAAGATTCCTGCAGATATAATTGGATTCAGATGAAGTCCTTATATGTTGGAATGGACACTTTTATGGCTTGATTGTGTAACGACACCACAGCTTCATATGTGAGAACTGTGAGCTAAAATAATCTCTTTGTCCCTTAACTTGGTTATTGTCATAATTTTTTTCTCACAGCAAGAGGAGAAAAACTAAGATATAATCTAGCTTTATTTGCAATTCCTTTAAACTCTAACATTAGTTGATGATTAGTGTAAACTTATAAAATAAACAAATATACATATATCCTAGCACACAGGAAGTAAAAGCAGGCAGATCTCTGTGAGTTCGAGGCCAGTCTGGTTTACATACTGAGTTTCAGGACAGCAAGTGCTATGTAATAAGACCCTTTTTCAAAAGATAAATAAATAAATAAATAAATAAATAAATAAATACATACATACATACATACATATATATTTATTTTCCTAATAATAAATACTGAAAATCAGTCATTATTTTAAATATAAGCAAAAATTATACTGACACACATTTCTTTTCAAATTCTTTTGATTATTACATTCCCTTTCAAATTTTTCCTTGTTTCTTTTTATCACATGCACTTGAACTCCCCCAAATATCTTTCTAGATTATATTCAAACTTATTTTCTCCAATTTGGGTCTAACTTCTCTTATCCAATATGGAGACATTTTTACTTAAAACACATATATATCCACCTACATATTTTAAGTCATCTGTAGACTACCTACAAAGTATAGTACAACATAAGTACTTGGCAATTAGTTATTATATTTTATTGTTTGGAGAACAATCACAAGAAAAGAAAACTTGTGTTCATATTTCAGAAGCTAACTTTCAGCCATGGCAATGTGAAAGCGTGGATGTGGCTGCAGTATCTTTCTTCTCTTACATACATTCTTCCCTTTTCAATTTTCTGACAACAAAGTATGTTTCTAAAACAGAGATATGCTTCTATCTAGTCTTCAGACATTTCAGTGACTACCAATTTTTCCGGAGACACAGTTTGAACCCAGACCAGGAAGGTCAGGCAAAACAGAATGATGCACTCCCAGAAAACAACAACAACAACAAAACACAAACACAAACAAACTTTCTACTCAAAACACTGTGCTTCCTAACTGTTCTCCCTTTCCGTGTCACTGATGCTCCTCTCCCAAACTCTCCTCCCTCTCCTCAGCGACCCCTTTAGCAATCATAGTAACCACAGCCTCTAAATGGCTTTATAACTGATGGCTTTGGTTTTTCCACCCTCTTGTCTCCCTTTCATCACTCACTCCATGGGGGCCATGCGTCTGCATTATTATCACCCCAGGTCTTTGCCTCTATTGTCACCAGTGTGTCACATTTCTACCTCTCCTGATGACCTCCAAAAGCAAATGCCTCTGAACCTTTGACCTTTGACCTCAAAAATGTCCAGAAAGCAAAGTCACAGTCAGGGCTGAGACAATGATCCTGAAGTTCCCACTCTAGAGAGAACACACACAACCCATTTTTACATAGTTGACTGCTTCTGGGCTTTATACTCAAACAGACTGACTCTTCTCTAACAAAAGAGGAATTTCTATGGTTAGATTTTTAAGGCCTGGAACCGCTGACTACATAATACAAATGAAGACACACACCAGCATATACACATTATTCATAAATAACTTCTGAATGTTGGCGTGATTGTCGGGAAGACAGAAAACACAGCACAACAGCCCACAGTTGCTGAACCGCTGTTTCCTTTCAACAATAGCTGACATTTTTTTTTAAACTTTTATTTTTTTTTTTCAATTTGTATGCCCCCTACTTGGTTTTCATCAAGTTCACATCAGGGGGACCCTAGGATAATCAGATAGAAACAGGTTCAGCGTAGGAAAAGCTCAATAACCAGTGGGAAGCAGACCCAGATCCATAATCACCAATGAAAAGCTGGCTCAAATCAAGGTAAATCAACTATGAAAAAACTACATAAGTAAAAGGAAAAAAAAAAACAGGAAACAATTAGACACAATTACTGCTAATTACAGAGAAATATGCTTACATTAAAACTGACTTAGATTCCATTATTCTGTAACATGCTCACATCTTATGGCTTTTATTTTAATTGAATTTATGGAGCACAGTCTAACAATATATCCAGATAGTTAAATACACCTAGCATAAAATTTTACTGAACATTCAGATTTTTGTTTTCTAGACAAGAAATTATTTTTAAACACAGTGTAAATACAGTTTTAATGATTGTTGGGGGAGGTGTGGACACATGTTTATTCAATATTCATAATAAAGTTATAGAAAGAAAGGAGGATGTAGTCACATTTGCATTAATAACACATTTAGTGTTTTTCAGTGCTTAGGGGTTGAACCCAGATTTAGGGGTCATAATCTGTCCCCAAGTCAGGTCTGACCACAATGCATAATAGGCCAATTAAAAGAACCAAATTCATAGTAAAAATCAGAAAAGGATTTTTTTTTAAAAAAAAAAAATGGACACATTGGGATGAGATGGAGTCACTTGTGCCAGCTCTTCCACAAGTCAGCAAAGTCAAGAGGTTATTGAAAACGATTCCTAGGCATGGCCACTGGGCACTAACTAAAATGTTTTCATCTTGGTCCTTCCTTACATTCTGTTTGTCTCAAACATAGACATGTTTCAACTCAACATTGAGACGTTAAAGCAGATAGTGGAGAAATGGAAAGCAGTTCGGACAAGAATAATATGTTTACAGAGACACTTGTTTCTCTTGACCTGACAATCAGACAATTGAAACAATGGACCTGGAAGAAATGGGAATTTCCCCCAGGAACCTCACGCTGAGAGAAGAAAAGGACAAGTAGTTGGGGTGGTCAGACTGGACTCCAGGGAAGATTTCACATAGTTTTTTTTTTTTTTTTTTAATTTAATTTTACAATATAATTTAGTTCTACATATCAGCCACGGATTCCCTTGTTCTCCCCCCTCCCACCACCCTCCCCTTCTCCCCAGCCCACCCCCCCCCCCGTTCCCACCTCCTCCAAGGCAAAGCCTCCCCCGAGGATTGAAATCAACCTGGTATACTCAGTCCAGGCAGGTCCAGTCCCCTCCTCCCAGGCTGAGCCAAGCGACCCTGCATAAGCCCTAGGTTTCAAACAGCCAACTCATGCACTGAGCACAAGACCTGGTCCCACTGCCTGGATGCCTTCCAAACAGATCAACCTTATCAACAATCTCACCTATTCAGAGGGCCTGATCCAGTTGGGGGACCCTCTGCCATTGGTTCATAGTTCATGTGTTTCCATTCGTTTGGCTATTTGTCCCTGTGCTTTATCCAACCTTGGTCTCAACAATTCTTGCTCATATAAACCCTCCTCTTTCTCACTAATTAGACTCCCGGAGCTCCACCCAGGGCCTAGCCGTGGATCTCTGCATCCAGATTCCTCAGTCCTTGGATGGGGTTTCTGCCACGACTATTAGGGTGTTTCGCCATCCCATCACCAGAGTAGGTCAGTCCCGGCTGTCTCTCGACCATTGCCAGCAGTCTATTGTGGGGGTATCTTTGTGGATTTCTGTGGGTCTCTCTAGCACTTTGCTTCTTCCTATTCTTCATTTACCTCTCTGTTCTTGATCCAGCTGCGATCTACTGCTCCCCCAACTCTCTTTCCCTTGACCCTCACCCTTTATTACCCCCACTCATGTCCAGGCTATTCATGTAGATCTCATCCATTTCTCTGTCATTGGGTGATCCCTGTGTCTTTCTTGGTGTCCTGTTTTCCAGGTAGCCTCCCTGGTGATGTGAGTAGCAGTCCAGTCATCCTTGTTCCACATCTAGCATCTTCCTATGAGTGAGTACATACCATGTTTGTCTTTCTGAGTCTCGGTTACCTCACTCAGGATGATTTTTTCTAGATCCATCCATTTGCCTGCAAACCTCATGATGTCATTGTTTTTCTCTGCTGAGTAGTATTCCATTGTGTATATGTACCACATTTTATTTATCCATTCTTCAGTGGAAGGGCAATTAGGTTGTTTCCAGGTTCTGGCTATTACAAACAATGCTGATATGAACATAGCTGAGCAAGTGCCCTTGTGGTATGATTGAGCATTCCTTGGGTATATGCCCAAGAGTGGTATGGCTGGATCTTGGGGGAGATTGATTCCCAATTTTCTAAGAACGCACCATATTGATTTTCAAAGTGGTTGTACAAGCTTGCATTCCCACCAGCAGTGGAAGAGTGTTCCCCTAGCTCCACATCCTCTCCAGCATAAGGTGTCTTCAGTTTTACCACCTTACAGAATGAGACTGAAGCCTAGATAATGATGGGACCAGGGTGGGCAAGGTCACACATGGACCTGAAATGAATGATAAATGGCACTGGTTACTGCACAGAAAGCTCATGGTCACAGTCAGGACAGAATCCATTATCAGTTTCAGAGTTTTATTAGGAAAGTGGGGGGGGGGGGTAACAAGAGAACCAGGCCAGAGAAGGAACACATGCAGAGAGCAGAGAGAAAGTTGGTGGGGTGGGGGGAGAATGAGCAGAACACAGAGAGAGGGTGGGTTCTGAGTCACAGCTCTTTAAGACGCAAGTGGACTTACAGAGCTACACCACGCATGCGCTGACTGCGTGACCACTCCACACACACATAAATCACCTGCGCACACACTGATGATGTAAGACACAAGACCCTTTGCTTAACTCTTGAACTGCTCATGTACGGTCATGCAGCTGGAGTAAGGGCAGAATTCTAACAGGCTCAGGTTTGCTTAGATGTACACACCTGTGACCCTTTCTTTAAAACTTTAGCCCACTTCAGGACCCTGAACATGGCCTGAAGGCTTGAAGAATCTATTTATCCCTCTACCCGTTGAATAAATCTTTTGCCTTTCGCTATTTCTTTTGTTTGTTTTTAATTTTGTTGTTGTGGACAGATGATGGGACCTGATTTGGCACACAGATTATGACTCTAAAGCTCATAAAAAATATTAGAATAGTGTTATTCATGGCTCAAACCAGCTTGAATAAAATGAATGGCTTCAAGTTTTCTACATAGTATTTAAAGGGTTTCACTTGGCTGTATACCATTTATATTTAAAAAAAATTTAAGGAAAAAGATATTCTAGAAAGATACACATTTTCCTGCATATTAGTCAACTTTTAGAATTAAAAACTCCACAAAATTACACATTTCTTACAATAAATAATAAAAGACTGTTGTTAACTTTGCATGCTCTCCTTTCTTCAAAGTAAGTCAAATTAAAATACACTGTGTTTAATTATTTTAATAACATTATTGCTGAATTGTAATGAGTATAATCACCTGATGTTTCCTTTGCACCTGGAACTTTCTAATCAGAATGACAATGGCTTTGGTGAGTGACATCTATAAGGCAATACTTCATTTCCATCTGTTTATAAACTTCAAAGACAAACATCTAGCCCATTTTATCAATGAAATAATAAGGCAGAGGAAAATTAAATATCTTTTCCACACATATTGCACTAGCTAAGATTTAATTTCAACTCAGTTGAGAGTTTAAAGACCTTTTCCCTTCTAGTAGCAATGTTCACACACACACACACACACACACACACACACACACACACACTTAAGCATGTACACAAAAATAAACATTTACTTCTAATTATGTTGCCTCTGGCATTTGCAGTGAAATAGTTATGAAGTTCTTCATCAAGATTCTTAGTACTTGGCGTCAGCCACACATATTAATTATTTCTAAGTAAGCTATGTTCTGGCTCCCCCAGTCAAGATGGAAACCCCAACAGCAAATCTATGTCAAGAGAATTGGCCTTAGTAAAAGTTTCCTACCTTGAATTTTAAGAGTATTAATTATTCTGCTCTTTAGTAAGTACTTGTGAAAAAGATTTTAAGGAAATATACATACTATATTTTAAAGTGTCCGTACTGACTGATTACATAACCTGATAAGACCTTTGCAATGAAGAAAATGTATTATAGATGTTAAGAAAAGGTACTATAGATGTTATCATTCGTCAAAGAAAATGACTAAAACCAACATTGAGGATGGGTAGCATTATAACTTGATGCATTTCAGTAACTTAAATGGAAAATACAATTTATGGCTAAGAGAAATATGCCCCACTACAATAATTGTTATTGGTTCTGGTAATCATTTTAGGTAAAAGATTTACCATCAACCTAGATCCCACCAGATAGTTCATTAAAATCTTAAGAAAGACAGGAAAAGAACAATTTGAGTATTCATCCCCTGGTGATGACATTCATCATCTGATTAATTAAGGTATGTTTTTAAAGGAAAACCCATCATTTTATTTTATTTGTTTATTTTACTGAAGGCAGATTATTTTTTTCATACATTACATTCTGATTACATTTTCCCCTCAAACAACTCCTCTGCTCTTCTCTATCACTTACCACATCTACACATTTTTATTCTCTTTCTCATATATACTCTACCTCAGTATCAGCAAATGACTTAATGTCTCCAATGATTTCCTGTGGCATAGGCTGACACTGAGGTAGAGTATAAATGAGTCTAAACATATACTATTTGTAATATAATTTACCTGGACTCTTCTATTGTCCATTAGGCCATCTTAATTAAATGTGAAGAGAAAGCATTCTACTACAATGTATCTGGTTGTGACCATATATATAATCTTTAGATATTCAGGCTTTAATGACTAGTTCAATTTTTTTATTAATGTTTGTTGGTGGCGGCATAGATTCATTTAAAACACTAATGAAAACTATCTCTTACCTAGTACTAGAGAAATGGACTTCACTAGGGAAACTTGCATGCAGTGCCAAAGGGCGCATTCAGTGCCTCCTTTAACAGAAATCTTAGGTGATATTTTATGAAAGTGGCTCTCAAACTGTGGATCGAGACCCTTTGTGGTCGCATATCAGATAGCTATATTACAATTTATAACAGTAGCAAAATTGTAGCCAAAAAGTTATGAAGCAGCAAAGAAATAATTTATAGCTGGGGGATCACCACATCGTGAGGTATTGTATTACAGTATAGCAGCATTAGGAAGGTTGAGAACCACTGCTTTAAGGGGCTGTTACTCTAAATACAACTTTTCTTGCTCTTAAAAACTCTTGACTCAATATGTTGGACACTCACAAAACAGAATATGGTAGAGGCTTAAATTTTCTTTATTAGCGAATGAGCAAATCTCAGGGATTATTAGTAACTTTTTCCCGTGTAGTTCGTGTACTCAGTTTCACTGGCTTCTGTGTCACTTTACAGTAAAAAAAAACTATTAGTTTTTCTAAATTTTATAATTTTTGATCTGCTTTTTAAAATTTAAAATGGTGTGATTTATATACCTATATTTTCTCTCTCCTTTGCTTATATCAATCAAATTCAGAATTGTATACCACTCATATTTCTAGATATAATTTCAATGTCCCAAAGGTTCTTAGAGGTGTTCCTATTTTCACAAAATGAAGACTGACAGCGGGTTTTCAAAGTGCTATCTGTTTCATTTGGCACAACTGTCCACCATCTCTAGTAGTTACTTCATTGATCTTTGTCTTCTTTTCTTTAATAAATATTTAAGAGATTAATTCAAAGAGCAGTTGGAGTCACAACATCAGGATCCTATCAATTTTCCATTTTTGTATTATTTTATTGCTGAATTTTCAGTACTCAGTCTATGTGACTTTTGCATGAAACATATTCTTATTTAGTTCATATTTTATATTACTAGCTTTCTGATTCTCTGAAATCATAATGCATTCATGGATTTCTGGGAGAGCATAGATTCTGTATGTTTTGATCCCAAACTGATGAATGAACATTAAAATATGACAAAACAGTCACCATAACTACAAAGCATTTTCACAGATGTTTTAGTAAAAAGGATGACTCTCTTAACATCAATAGATGCTTTCTTTATTCATCTCTTATTTGGTATCTTGACTCAGAAATTCAATACTAAAAGTGTCTCTGCATTTGGACTCCCAACAGAATGGGTGTAATAATGACTTGTTCAGTGACTAGATGTAATAGGTAATTCCAATGACATTCAAAAAGTGGCATTAAGTAAATGTAAAGGAATATTAAGTGGGTTTATTCATATTTGATTTGTATAGATTCTTTTCAAACTTTTGCACTCTGTCTGAAATGATAAGCTAAGAAAAACTTATTTTCACACATTTGGAATATCTTCCCCAGAAGCACAAATGTCCTTGCCTGTAAAGCAATCCACCCTGAGTACATTGATACAGTTATGTGATAACTCTTCCTTGTCACTTCTTTACAGGCATGTTAGGAAGCTCATATTTGGGGAGAGAGAGGCTGTAACACAGAGACATTTGTAGGGATATCTGCATCCACTTTATGTTTTACTCATTACATGTTCCGAGTCATACATACATTAATGTCGAAGGTGTTTCTCTAGGTTGATCTTAGTCAAACATATATGTCAAGGGAGCACAGAATAAATGTTAAAATTATAGGAGGAACATCTGATCTGGAAATTTCTGGCTGACACAGGAACTATTCCTTGGACAGCTCAGATCCAGGTTATACGCATATGATGAGTTATGTTTACACCTCAGCCCCTATTCTCAACTTTATGATTGTTTTACTACTTAAACTTTTAAGTCAAGTGTAGCTTGTGTTGGAATTTGGTCACTAAGGCCTTTGCCAGTGCTGAAATATGTGAACCATCATTTTCTTGAACTGGTAAGTCTTTGTTTCTCTTACAAGATGCCTATCTTATGATAGTTCCAGACATTTACCTTTTGAAAATACTCTGCCCAAGAAACTTTGAATGCTGGACAGACAGGTCAAGTAAAGGAAACACTTTGTGAATGATCATGTTACAAGTTAAGGTAAGAATCAAATAATATAAGTAAAATTACTAAAGTAATGGTAATTGTTCATTCAGTCTCAATTAAATTTATGCAGACTTTCCCATGCTGCACACAATAATTCACTGATATGCATCTCAGTGTAATATTCCTATTAATTTAATTTCTCTTTGGAAGATAGAACAAGTCATTACTACTCTGATAAGTCGATTCAATTAAATTAAATATCTCCATGGGTGTCTTTAATGACACTTATACCTAAATAAAAAAAGGAAGCACAAAATTCTAAATATATCTAGGGAATGAAAATGTATAAGCGATTATTTTTAGGGAAAAATATAAAGTATATAACAAAACCAGACATAGGAAAAAACTAATTTTAAAGAAAATACTTTAATTTAATTTCTATAAATTAATCAAATAATACTGTTGATTTTCTTGGCAATAAAATTGAGTTTCATTTGTCCATCTATCTGAAAACTTGTAATCAGGTAATTAATATTCCATATACTCTTTTTCTCTGTCTCTGTTTCTCTTTTACACACACACACACACACACACACAAACTAGAAATCCAGGATTATTCAAGTGTGAGACATTTTACTCTGTATTCACACCACACAGCCAGCCTACATAGTTAGTGTCTTGTCCTCTTTCTGGTAAACATGTTCCTTTTGCCCAGATGAAATGATTGTAAAAGGCACTTTTAAAAAGCAACTATGGGTTTAAAATGGGGTTCTTTTTCTGCACTAAAACAACAGTTTTATTAATTTTTTCTTTAGTATCACCAGTCTTAACGTGTCCATTATTTTATAAGACCCTCAGAAAATCCATCATTTTAAACAATGAACTCAAAGAAGAGCCTTTATTTGATCACATTCATACACACGTTGTAAGTCAGAGACTGACTCCCAGTGTTCCTTAGATCTCTGTATTTCTTAGATTCACTTGCCAAATTTCCTATAAGTCATTTTGACATTTAAAAGGAACTAGTTCAAAAAGGGTTCTGTTTCTGTGTCCAAAATCATTTTTTTTCTTTTTTCTCTTTCTGACAGTCTAATAACACCTCTACCTTCCCACTCACCTTTACCTCTCTTCATGAGTTGGCATCCAAACCTAAAGATAAATCAAGCGATGTATTCAACTGCATGAAAAAGAAGATAATTCAAGGATTCACACAGAGTTTCACTGACCAAGTGTCCTGAAAATCAATCCTATACTCAGTACTCAGAAGAACAAGGCTCCAGTAATAGGCCACATTAACATGTACACTAAAATGGAACTCTCAATCTGTCACTGTTGTCATGGAGCTTCATTATATGAACTAATTAGGTCCAGATTACATGTCACTTTATGATATCTGTGTGAATAATAAGAAAATTATTAAGATTCCACAAGAAGATTACTCATATATTTTTTAAAGAATTATTGTAGCCAAGGTGATTTTAGTATAGATTTACAGTAGATATCTACCAAATGATGGCAAGTATCAGAGTCATTATGTATGTATCAGTGTAGAGAACACAGAGGCCATGGTAGGTTTCATATATACTGGCATGTAGAAATCCCTTGAAGAATGAATAGGATTTGTAGAGGAGAATGGGGAAGGCATTTCTGTCAGTCACTACACTGGGGAGTTTCTCATTCCCTTTTCTATTGCCTTACCAATTATGAAAAGACACTTCAAAGGGGTTATGAGAGTTTTGCAATTATAGACCACTATGCTAGCTTTACCAAAAGACATTTTAATATATTACTCTTCATTTAACAGTTGAGAAATGAAATCCACAATGATTTCATTCATTGTAATTTGCATATGTCTGTACTGATGGAGGACTTAAAGAAGAGAGAGCCCTGTCCAAAGAGAAATTGTTTTAGGAAATGCTGAACCTCAAGGGCACTCCTGATAAATGCAGAAAATTTCCTAATCCTTCACACTACTAGAAGAAGTGAATAGTTTATCCCACTCTGTAAGATTGTTTTCCTTACCCTTTACACAAAATCATTCAATTAAATTCATAAATTGGTTGCATTAATTACATCAGAAGTCTCAGTGCATTAGCTTCTGAGGAACATCTAATTGTAGATAATGAGAGCATCTCTGCCTAAAAGTGGATAGCCAGGCGGTATATTCATTCATATAAGCCTTTCCCTTCATGAGGGTATGTCAATGGACACTCTCAGAAGAGACTTTCTGGCTTAGCAAATGAGTTAAAATTCATATAAATCCTTCCTTAAGACAAAAATAGCATAAGTGCTATACTCTACCAAAAGGTCATTCTAAAAATTCAGTATTTTTAATTAGATAGGTTTTGTGTGATTTGAACTAATCTCTGAATGTCTTTCTCCCTATATCTCTCCTTTGATTTGTAAAATCAGAATAGGAGTAACTTTGTTGCTTACTCAATAAAGTTTAAAGAGGAAGCAAAATGGATAGGCAAATACTCTGAACTCTATATACCACTTTCCAAATGTTAATAAAGAATATATATGACAGAGAAAATAGTCCAAAGGGAAAAATAAATGTTAAATTTTTCGATGCAAGTCTGAAAAAAAAAGGAATTTACTTAAGACAGAATGTAGTAAATACTTACTGAAGAAAAGAATGTGTTATTAAAGAGATGACAGAAAATACATTTACTTGAGAATATCAGAAACATAATGCTTTAGTTGTTAGAGAGGTTCCAGAGCAGTTGAACATTGAAAATTGTTTTATATTTTTATTTTTAAAAACAGAGTATGCATCTTGAGGCCAGATAGGATAAATGATAGACAAAATAAGTATCCTATCAAAGCCAAACTTGATGAGCCAAAGAGTCAGTCAGGGTTACTTACAGAACAAAGATGATGGGTTACTTACAGAAGCACAGCTGACCTTAAAAGACACACCACTGAAAATTTTCATCCCAGCATAAATGATGACATTTCCATGCATGCACTGATAGAGTCTTTGCTGGAGTTTACATCCCACACTATGTGCTCTATTGCTCCACGGGACCATGAGATCATGTACAGTCTGGGTCGGCTTATATACAGCTGTGAAGGATATCAAAAGGAGCAGACAGAATCTCAAGAAAACATCTTATGACCTTCCATACCCTTCATTTATAAGGGAATGTTGGTAGTACCAATTTTGAGGGTCTCTTGCAAGTAGTAATAGCACCAGCAAGATGGCAATGGTAATGGTATTCTACCAGAGGTCAACAGCATTGTTACCTGAGCTTGGATTAGAATGGATTATGGACTTGGCTTGCCATTTTCTCCACTAATCTGTAAAAAAATAGGTTGTCATACCACTAAATATAACTAACTTCCTACTACTCAAATTATAAGAAGCTCTATATCACAGTGAGATTTTGTAGAAATAATGTTTAAAGCTGATGCAAGGTTGAATTTGAGGTTTATCTTTCTAAAGCAATCAGCATGTACAAAATGATAAATTGTGAATATTCATAATAGCATTTTGTTTTCAACAATTTACTATATCTAGGTTATAGACTTTTAAAAACCAGAATTTGCAGGTGATTTAGAAGCAGTCCTCTTCTATACATTTTCACACAAGATTGTGTCTACTCTAGTAATGTATATCTACCTTCACATTGGTGAATTTTATTCAAATGCATGCATCCTTAAGGTCAGTCACATACTTAACACACTCAGCATGATAACCATGATATTTCATAGACAGAACAAATACAATGCTGTAACAAAAAATCTTAAGCAACTTCAACAGCTCCCGATTCAACAAGCCGTATTTGTTGTTTATCTTCTCTAAGTCCATCTATACTTCTTGGCCACAGAGGCTTTTTGCTGTGCTCTGAAACGAACAAGAGTGTTGTGGTGTGTAGAAGACTACAAACATTCCATGTAAATTCTTTCACTGGTTTGCACAGAACAAAATATCACTGCTGCAGCTCCCTGGTGGTATCTTCTTAGTCTGCCAGGTTGATGACTTTTATTTATTTGATACTCCATACATATCCTTCTACTCTCTAGCTGTGTGTCACCAAATGTATGATTTCATCATGTCTACTCCAAACACAGTCATCTAATTGTCCTTTTCCTCTTTCATTACTATTCACCAGTATTTGCTAGTGGGTGTTACAATGGTCTTCCAAGTAACTGGTCTCCATATCCAGTCTTTCTTTACTATTACTGTTATTTCTCTGTTGCATTATGAAGTTTTTCATTCCCCAGCATAGAATTGAAGTCCAGTTGATTATTTAGTCTAAATAATAAGATAAAAATCTAGATTGTTTTCAATAGATGATAACAATTAGTTAATATTATTTTAGAAGCTAGTCTTGAATCAAAGATTCAAGCACAAAACAAGTTTTTGAAGTGAGAATAGGGGATTGCTAAGGTGTAAGGGAGTAAAGAAAATAGTGCATTAAGGAAGAGTATATTGATAGTCCAGGTGAAACTTTTCAGAAGCCTTTAGAGAATACGTATCTCAGTCTTGGGGCTGAGAATGAAGCTCAGTTGGTAAAGAACTTGACTTGGAAGTATGACCATCTGAGTTCAGATCCCCAGGATCCATATAAAAGGCGGGATGTGTTTATAATCCGAGTGCTAGGATGGCAGAGACAGAGGGGTCCCTTGAGGCTGCTGCATATCAAGAGCAGCCATTCATGAGTAGGAGAGGCAAGGAAAGTGGACTTTAAGGGAGGCAGCAACAGTCGAAGGCATGGGACATGAAAATGAACAAAAGGGATCCTGGGGTAGCAAGGCTGTAAGAGGTAGGGCAGCAAATGCGAAAGAAGGGAAGACTAGCAAAATCTAAGAAGGTGTGAAGAAGTCACATCGAAACCTACTCTTTATAAAGCAATTGAAAAGCATAACTAAAAAACAAAAGCTTTAATGAAGGCACCATGCACACCAGTGGATAATTCTGATGCAAGAAATCATGGTTTACTAAATGAAAGTTTCAGGTTTGGGGATAACTCTCTAGGAGTAGTTGACCATTGAGTCCCCAGAGGTTCCTAAGTTATAAAACTTACTGTCATAGCCCTTGGCTATCGGCCATAACTTGATGGTAAGAACCCACTACTGAAGACACCAAAAACCTGTGTGCAGAACACAGAGAAGTCACAGTTGAACTGAGGTGGAGGCTTCCTTCTTGTTGGCTAGCATTCAGAATACTATAAGCAGATATACAGTCAACTGGCTGAGAAACGCCAGCAAGGTTCTTTCCCACACCTTGTATCCATACAATACCAACTTGCAAGGAAATTTGTACAGATGTGCCTACTAGTACAACGACAGCACAAGGGTTGCTAGGGTAATCAACTGAATTCTGATTTGATACGAGACCTACTCCACAGGAGGGATTTCATACCTGGTAAAGTAGGATCAGGTCAAAGGCCCTTGGCTTTCTTACATGGGTGTATTGTAAGACTGTTCCTAAATATGTAAATATATCTATACATTAGCCTTTAGCTCTACTCTCATCCTTGATCAAAGAAGCTTCTGTCTGCAAAGAACAACCCATAGAGGGTCAAGTTTCCAAGAACAATTGATTAATAGGTGCTTAGCTGTCAATGCGATATCACAATTATATCAACTACTGCATGGTTCTAGAAACATAGCAGAAGACGTGAAAGATAGATTTTAAGATCCAGATGATGACAAAAAGGTCTATAAAATGTTTTGAGGGCATGGCTTGGCCATGAATTCACAGCAACTATAATTGTCTACATTGAGTCTGTAATGTCTGAACTCTAAATGTTCAGTCATCGATATGAGAGGAATCACAGGATGCTCACCTACTCAGGGGATCAAATGGTAGTCAGGGATCATGTGGGAGAGGAAGTCATTCTCCTCAGTGATGGAGACACTGGTGATTTTCCCAGGTTGCCATGAATAGCTTCTCACCCATGCCCTCACAGGTTGCCCTGGTTAAGTTCAGTAAGTCACAAAATAAAAGGAAAGAAAACAAGCAGACAGAAAAGCAGGGTGCAGAGATGGCGGTGCAAGAGGCAGGCTGGTGGAAATCAGAGGGCAAGAAGAGATGCTTGAAGGATGAGGATGACACGAATGTTTTACACACCTACAGGAAGTTGCCAAAGAAGAAACGAAGAAGAGTAGAGAATAATTGAGGAATATCCCTTTCATGAATATTTGATCTCTGCTCATATGTTCATGTTCACTCACACACACTGTACATGCAATCACATACATCATTCATGCACGCATATACATATGTTGAATCACACACATAAAAAAAACTGAAGATAAGGCCGGGCGGTGGTGGCGCATGCCTTTAATCCCAGCACTTGGGAGGCAGAGCCAGGCGGATCTCTGTGAGTTTGAGGCCAGCCTGGGCTACCAAGTGAGTTCCAGGAAAGGCGTAAAGCTACACAGAGAAACCCTGTCTCAAAAAACCAAAAAAGAAAAACAAAAAACAACTGAAGATAAGAAGGGTCTTTCCACCAGTTTCAAGGTTGATTGTGAGCTATTCCTTAAGAGATAACTATGCTCTTTCATTGGAAGTTGCCTGTGTCCATTGTGACACACAAAGAACTGCTTCCAGGAAGCACAACCATTGGCAAGATTTGCAGCAGTGGACACTTGGAAGTTGGGCCGGCATCTGCCATAAGTTTTTAAGTACTGAGAAGATGGGGAATAAAAATAGGAGGTCACAGCCAACACATTTGGTGACCCTTTATTACTTACCTGCAGACTGCCAATCCAGCCCTGCAAAATGTCCTAGTTTGAAAACACTTTTTAGACGTCATCCTATATAGGGTTCATACTTTAAGGTCACTGTTGTTTTAAAAGGATGATAGTTGAATACACATATCGTGTTTTCATGGAAACCAAATAGTAAGCCATAGAACAGAAGAAACTAAGAAAAAGAAACAGAAGTGATGATAAGGATTTGCTGTTTGCCGGCTTTTTCCTTGATCCCTGGTCCCTGGTGGGATAGAGCAAGGATGAAGAGGGAACCAAAGGAAAAGCAGTTTGCCAGCCCTCAGTGCCTCTGCAGAGCCTGAGCAAGTATGACTCCAGAGGTATATTAATATTGATAAACGCTATTTCAGAAAACAGATTGTAAATCAAGATTCCAGTCTGTAATGAAAATGCAGAATCTTCAAACACGCCATTTCATGTTCAGTGTTGATCCATGCCTCCAAAAGTAAAACCCAGAAGATAATGAATCACGGACAGCTTTTCAGTAAGTTACAGCTATTTGCAGGAATGTGTTAATTAGAAGTGATACTGAAGATCTGTGTGTTTATTCTGGGTTGCCATGTTGTGGCTGTACCGAAAACTGAGAAATACTGTAACATCAAATGTCTGTGTCAAGTTAATTTCTCACTCATTTTGCCTCAGGCTGATTAGCACAAATTAAACTCAAAATGTGTGTTAGAAAGCAATATGGAAATGCCATATATGGGTTCTGCTTATTACAATTTTTAAAATTTTAAGCACTCTGAATAATTTTTAATGCACAAAAGGCGTCTTATACGCCACACTTACTGGGAGTTTGAAAGGAGATATTGAGTATTTCAAAGCAGTGGGCATCTTCCTGAATTTGGTACTGCGAGTGTTTATTTTGATATACTAAAAATGCAAACAAAATATGTACATTTAGTAGTAGCAATACTTTACGACAAAATTTTATCAAGCCCTTTCAAAAAATTTATGATTGGTGAAAAAAATATTTAAAAATAGTATTGGATGCTATATACTTAAACAAATGTGAATTTAAAAGGATATAAAGGACATTCGCCATATCTTCATAGTTACAAGTTTATGATCAGTGTACTTTAGATGGAACATTTTATTTCAAATTCTAAATTCTATTTTCCCACATGAGCTAAAGGGATGCTTCAGTGGGTAAAGGTGTGGTGGTAATCTAATTGTACTGAAATGTGATTTTGATTGTATGTTAATAAATAAAGTTGTCCGGGGGTCAGAGCTATTAGAGCCATAGCAAGAGTGTGGCGGTGGTGGCACACGCCTTTAATCCCATAGATCTCTGTGTTTTCAGGGATACAGCCAGCATTGGAGACATATATCTTTAAGACCTAGGGGGCTGTACATTCAGACAGTGACGAGGCAGTCATGTGTTTGGGTTTACAACCAATGAGAAGGCAGAGCAAAATACTATAAATAGACGAACAGACAGGAAATAGCTCTCTTTTCGGGAAGCTGGGACACCGCAGGCGGAAGGGTGAGATTTTAGCTCTGAGCTCTGACCTCTCGGCTTTCTCTTTTACATTGTTTCTGTGTTTCTTATTTAACAAGACGGTTTGTTACATCAATATAAAGGTGCCAGTTCCAGTGCCTAATGACTTGAGTTTGTTTCCTTGGAGCCACACGATAATAAGAGTTAATCAAACCCACTAGTTATCCTCTGAACTCCACCTGTGTGCTGCGGTATGACCCTCGCATAGAAACAAGATAAGTTAATTAAAATTCAAAAAATAAATCGAGAAAACACCATTTCCATAAATTAGTCTTGAATTAAAACTACATATTTCTTTGCTAAAAATAAAAGATGGGTCAAAAGTGGTGGTATGCACCTTTAATCCTAGCACTAGGGAGGCAGAGACAGGTGGATCTCTGTGAGTTCGAGACCAGCCTATTCTTCAAAACAAGTTCCAGGACAATAAGGGCTACACAGAGAAACCCTATTTCAAAAAAATCAAAAGTAAAAAGATGTCTAGGAAATTCATTCTTTAGTAGTATACCATTGCCTGGAAAAGCTTTCTTTCCCTATCCCTGAATTATTTCTAATAGGGGATGCTTCTTGAGTTTAAAAATCAGGATACATTGGGTAGGAAGTTATTCCTGAAGCAGAGAATGCGAGGAAGAAATGTTATTATGGGATTGAAATTATAATAAGAGAGAAGGACAGTTTCTCTGTTATCTATCTCAGAAAGGGAGGAAAAGAAGGTGGTATAAATATTAACAACATCAACAATAAGAACTCATATGAGAACAGGAAAAAAAACCAATGATTTCAATCACAGTTGACAGGAAGTTAGATGAAATGTGAAGTTAATAACAAATTTTTCATTTGATCATCCTACTTACCACAAAATAAAAAGTGAATAAATGGTACAAGAAGATGGTGCTATTAAAAATGGAAAAAACAGTGTTCCATTTTCGATGGCAAAAATGTACAATAATGTTAAGGGAATTTTCTGATCAAGTGTTTACCTACTAATTCTATGTATATTTCATGCAGGCAACTTAAGCAATAAATTATTGATGTCAAGATTATTTCTCTAATGAAGATAGCAGAGGACCCTTGGGATCTGCAAGGCAACAGTATTAGTCAATTAACCTTTGCCTATTAAATCATATTTTATTAAAGTTATTAATCCAGTTGAAGGCAACCAAAGTAATATCCCATAAAAGAACTAAAACTGATGGGTAACAATTAAAAACACAACCACAGATATACATGATTTTAAAAAGTCCACATGTAAAATATTAACAAAAACCTTCTCTAAGAATTATTACAAAGAGATACAAAAATTATGTAACCCTCAAAAAATGGTTCTTAAAATTTATAACCTTCCTTTATTTTCCAAATAAACTGTGGCATTTTCCTTTTTGTTAAGGAATTAGTAAATTTATGTATACCAAAGAGTAATGCAAGATAGATATTTCCAGCAGTAGTAAGACAGTATCAGAGCCTATATTAAGTTTTAGTTTAAAAAGACACAGGATTTGAGGTCATGACAAACTTAGCTTAATTTTATATCAGCCCTGTCACTTTTTAATCTATTGAATTTTGGTAAATTATTTAACATTTCTAAGCCTGAGTTACTTACGTGTAAAATAGAAATATTTATGCCAAATGAGGATGTGCACTTTCTATAATGAAATAACAGAACGAAAATACTCAATGTCAAAAAATTGCAGAAGAATTCTTGATAGATAGTAATTAACAATAAATTGGTGCATTTTCACATTTAACTATAAGAGGAACTAAAATCCTTTAAACAAGTGTAGATTTAATGAAATATGGACACAAAATCTTATTTGTTGGCATTAAAACCAGTAGAGGTAGTGAACTAACATGCCACTGACCTAATCTGCATACAGCATCTACCCCACTGTTTTTACACTTAATAGAGATAATTACCCAAGTACTAAAGCAACCCTTGTGTCAGGTTACTGTTCTCTGCTTAGTGTTTTACACCCTCCTCTGGAGAGTCTTCTCTGTGGGAAACATTAATTATGCATTTTCCTTGAATTTTCCAACATCTGTTTTTGTTTTCTTTTCTCTTTTATGATGACTCAGAACTAAGGGAGACAGTTAACTTTGCTTTGGGTTATCAAGTTCTTCTAATGTATAAAGCATACAGAAAAGAAATTAATATTTACAAAGCCAAAATGGTTTTGTAAGCTGGTATATCGCTATTCCTTTATCCATTGTAGAATCAGAAAGGTAAAACAACTATGATTCTTAGCAAATGACATTGAAAAGTAATAAGAAGGTGTAATGACTGAAGAGGAAATTGAATCAAGATGATTGTGCAATCTAATTATTTTAAATTCTACTTCAGAATTAAAGTTTTTAACAAGGAAAAATTTAAGAATTAAAGGAATAAATAATGCTAGGACATAAATGTAAAAGCTTCATTGTCTACAGAAATTAAGTGAAAATGCATGATTTTAACAGTCAGTAGGTTTATCCATATTACTTTTCATAACCACAATTGAAGTCATATAAACATATGACTTGGAAATGATCTATTGATTTTTCTTATGTTTGACTTGAAGAAACTGTTATGCTTTTGATGCAAAAATTCTAAACCACAGGGTGAATTTTCTTGGATACAGTGAATTTTTAGTGTCTTCAAAATTATTCTTTGTGCTGAATATTTTTAAACTAATATCTATGTAAAAAGTTTATTTAATATTTCTTTCTTATTCAATATTTCCTACTGGGAAGCAATTGAAAAATATCTCATATAAAATGCTGGATAAAACATATTATAAATGTTTACCAAGAGTCAAATAGTTTAATAACAGAGCAGAACTTACTTCAAGTCTCCACTTTGAGCAACAATAAAATAATGTTTCTAAAATTCAAGACAGAATGTACCAATCTTTCATTTAAAGCTATGAATTCTTACAGAATGAAGCGCGTCTTCCTTCGTTCAGTTTCTACTGTGCAGAGGCTCTCATGTCATTCTTCTAAGCTCATTCAATTTCAGAAGCCAGATATGAATATGGGAATAAATTCCTGAGGTTGGTCGCAAGTACACTGATACCTTATACCCTTTCACTGCGCAGCTGTTAGATTTCCCTAAAATCTTCCTCTGTGCACTCCATTCTCATCCAGTCCCATCCACCTGATCAAAACCCATCCATTAAGAGTCACATCTCAAATGTCAGCACCCTACAAAGCCCTTTCTAATATGAACAGATGGTATCAATCTCCCTGCACTGCATAATAATGTCAGAACATAAACATTTCATTCATTGGCGTATGTTACTGTGTTGTACTTGTTTTATATTTGTCCTTTTCCTTGATTAGAATTGAAATCCTTGGGGGGTAGCGAAAAGGTCATTATACTTCTTCTGACACAATTATGAAGTCCATGATGGCGAAAACATCACTTGGTTTACTACAGGAACTAGGAGCTAGCCATACCTGACCCACAGTATGTTACTAAAAAACACAAAAATACATCAAAAGTATATGAATGAATGTGTTCATATGATCGCTAATTTTTAGTGGAATAACTGTCCTAATAGGAAAAAACTAACTAGTTGCTAAATTGAATTGATGTTAAAAATGAATTTAATTGTTAACATGCTTTTGCTTCCTGTGAAGGGAAAGAAAATACCATTTATTAGTAACTATACCTATTTACCTATGTTAGAGAAGTAAAGTAGAAATTTTTTAAAAGACACATGAATTCTTCATTTGTTATTTATTTGAACCTTGTATTCACAATATATTAATAATTAATATTCTATACTGTATATCAGTCACAAATCTGACAAAATTAATAAGAGAGATGCCCAATATCAATTTATTCACTATCTCCCTTAAATTCATATTTAGATTTAGTCTATTTCCAATAGTGCCTTTTCTTTTTGAAACAAGGAGATGTGCTTCTGCATTAAAAAAGAAAGCCTGCTGCACATTACATTCATCTCATGGGGGGATGGTTAATGTCATGGTATGAAGGAAACATATATTAGTAATCATAATCACAGCATTATATAAGAACCTTTAGGTTGCAAGAAAGTAGTAAAAATTCTGGATAAAATCTTTCCATTTTGTTTATGTGCCACACAAATTTATATTCTTTAAAAATAACTGTCTATACCTTAATTGCATATTGTATTTTCTAAAACTCTATGGATACAGAAGAAATCTATTTCCAGTGCAGAGTCAAATGACCCTGAGCTTTAAAAGTAAATACTAAAGAAAACAGGCATGTAGCTAGATTTTATCAACATGGACAATGATCGTGAACAATCTGGAGACCATTTCCAGCCAGAAGAATTACAGTTAAACAAAGTCATTAAGCTACCACGTTTTTCCTTTTCAGTTTCATCAAGAATCAGCTTTTATTTGAAACAATGTTTTTGTTGTTGAGTTTGCTTGACTTTCCTCCCCGAAAAAGGATTCATTTTTTGTTTCTGGGAAATTCAGCTAAGTAAAAAGAAGTTAGCCCCTAACATGGGCCTTTTCTGTCTTCACATCTCCACATTCTCAGAACAATGTACAGCCTGCTCAGGCAAAGGTTGGTTACCTTTGGAAGAGGCGTTCATATATGGAAAGAGACTTTGCCAAAGAAAGGCTGAAAACATCTGAGCATTAGCAAGAAAAGGCAATCATAGCACCTTGAAATCACCACTCAAACGATTATTTTAAAACCATATAGATGAATTACAAATAGTACACCCTCTGTCGTAACTAACCCTGCCATGTTCTCTGACCCAATATTAATTAATACAACCTACTGCAGTAGGTCTTCAGTTGCTAACAAATGCAGAGAAATGGTACAAAAGTATTACTGGACTAAAAACAGAATTTTCTTTTGATAATTATGTGTCTGCATTTTGGTATCACATGAAGAATAATTGCGGCAAAAGAGCATGTTTCTGCAAGTCAGTGAAGAAAAGTGAAAATTGTGAGGAACACGGTAAAGGGCATATGGCTGCCGTGAGCAGGTGGATTCCAAACCGTATCATGTATTTAGTTCCAACTGCTAAGTTCAAATGGACATGAAGAAGAGGGAACAACTATTTACAAATATTCACTGATTCATGGCCACCTCAAAAAACAACTCTCAAAATGTAAGAGATGTTAAAACAATAACTCACAGCATTTCTGTAAACTATGCATTTTATGGGACACCATACATCTTTAGTCATGTGTCATTTTTTATGACATTCTATCCCATATGTCTTTAAATGGTGATGAATAAACTGTCATGTGATGTGGTCCTTTTTTTCTGAACTCTTTTTGCTCTCTTGCCCTTGCTTTCCTGAGGGGATGAGAAGAACAGTGTCTCTAAAGAATGATGCCTATGCACGAACACAGATCATTTACAAGTTGGGGGCACAGTACTATTTGGCAAATACTTGAATATGGAGAACTGTTTATGTTTTTTCCAAGAATAGAAAGAGTGCAAGTTATTATACCTATACTATACTATATTATATTATATTAATTATATTATATTGTATTGTATTAGTGGTGTTAAAAAAGTTAACTTTCCTCCTCAAACATATAAAATAGCTACCTAATGAGTATTTGAATAAATAACTGGAACCTGACACTTTAGCCCAGTGCGGCTCTGCATTTCTGCTTTTCTGGAGTTGTTAACTCCCAGAATATTGTCCACTCAAGCTCTACCATCACTGTGCCCCATGGTTAGCATTGGTGTTTTACTGCAATAAAGAGGATGAGAGACAAAATTATGGGCCAAAATAATTAGGAGCTGTTCATGTATCTTTTTATTTCTGCCCTTATAAGGAGACGTAAAACCGGCCTTTGGATTGTCTTTCAGTTCAGCATATCGCAAACATGAAATGAAACAGGTGGGACAGGGTTAGATGTATGAGGAGAATGCCGCACTAAACATTAGAGAGAGATGAAAACAGAAAGCAAAACACGAAAAGAACAAGAACCACAGAGGATTGTCTGTGTTTCTATTTTTAAACAAGCATTCCCCTTTTAATCTCAGGCCTTATTTCATTGTATATGAGTATATCCATGAAATGATCAGAATAAGGAAAGAGAAATAAAATTCAATGTAAGGACACAGAGAAAGCCGGATGGAGAAAATAACCATAGGCAAAGTCCCTGGTTCACTCTTCTGCACCATTAATATCCAGGTGGAGCTCCAGGAGTCCAATCGGCAAGAGAGAGGAGAGATTGTATGAGCAAGACATATGGAGACCATGATTGGACGAAGCACAGGGACAAATAGCCAAACTAGTGGAATCACATAAACTGTGAACCAATAGCTGAGGAGCCCCCATGGAACTGGACCAGGCCCTCTGGATAAGTGAGGCAGTTGATTAGCTTGAACTGTTTAGGAGGCCCCCAGGTAGTGGAACCGGGACCTGTCCTTGGTGCATGAGCTGGCTTTTTTTGGAACCTAGGGCCTATGCTGAGACACTTTGCTTAGCCTTGGTGTAGGGAGGAGGAGACTGGACCTGCCTTGGCTGAGTCTACCAGGCTGGGCTGACTCCCCAGGGGAGATCTTGCCTTGGAGGAGGTGGGGATGAGGGGTGGATTGGGGAGGATGGCTGAAGGGTGGGAGGAGGGAGGACAGAGGAATCAGTAGCTGATATGTAAAATTAAATTAATTATAAAATAAAAATATTTTTAAAATATGGGTAGTCGTATGCTTATTGCAATACACGTTCAGTTCAGGGAAAGAAAACATAAGGTCATAGAAAGTTGGTGATTTGTGAATTATAGTGAATTTTAATGGTCAATAATGTTATTAAACTGGATTCTTTCTCAAATGAAAACAAAAGCTTATTTGTTTACTTATTTATTTAGTGAGTACATACTGAGTATATGGCATATTCTGAGAACTATGCTCTCTTTTAAAGTAATAAATGAAAAAATTCTGCTCTGTTGGTTTTTCCAACAGCAGAGAACCAGAAAGGAATGACTATTCAATCCCAACCACCATCCGAAGGAAATATGTGAGTAACACACAGTAGTTTTTGAAAAGTAGTAAAACGATCAAGTATGGTGTGTTTTGTAAGTAGTTTGTGTATATTTGTGTGTGTGTGTGTGTGTGTGTGTGTGTGTGTGCAAGAATTTTCTTTCTACTGTAATTTTTCCCAAATAGTGCTGATGGTATACATTATGCTCATTCCCTTTGAATTATGACTTTAGAAAAAAACAGACATAACATTAACTTCCTTCTTACATGGCTGAACTAATTTCAACAACAATAATCCTCCATCCTTCATGAAGGGTCTTGAAGAGAGGTTACTTCATATGACTGCATTTCGTTTCTTTAATGCTTAGTTCCTTTTTCATTACAGATGGGGGACAACTATAATTAATATTTTAAAAGAAAGTCACAACATAATTTCACGGATTTGTTTTAAACTTTTAAGAGCTTCTTATTAAGAAGTGCTTTGCATTGTTCAGTAATGTTCTTCTGCTGAACAGCAGTAATCGCAGCCAACTTAACTGAACAATTACAATGTGCCAGTTCCTGTGATGAGTCTTTTAAATGCATTTTTAATTTCCCTACAACCCTGAAGCTTAGGAATTATTATTACCTCTCTCACAATAAGGAAAAGAAGATTCTGAGAGGTTAATGGAGTCAGCACAGGGGATTATCCAGACTCCAAGCTCCTACTTCTTTGTAGCCAGGCCACACGCAGATCACCCACTTGATGAGTCCATGCCACTCCAGCGGCCAGCTTCTGATGAGCCTTACCTGATGCTTACCGGCAAAACACGACCCACCATCTCTCTACTCTTTTAAATATTGTGCTGAAAATTGTGCATTATACTGTACTAAATTTAGGGAAATCTGTTTTCAATTCAACATGTTCATGTGTGTAGCACGTGTGGAAGTGTGGGTGCCACCGTGACTTCCACGTATATGGAAGGCAGAGGACGAGGTTCAGGAGTTGGTTCCTGCCTTCCACTGTGTTTTGAGATACAGTCTCTTATGCTCTGGAGACCTCCTGGCAGTTGAGTTTCATCACAACTTTCCTGTCTCTGATCTCCATGCCCACATTGGAGGGCTAGGATTGCAGATGTGAGCTACCGCATCCGGCTTTTTAGCTGAGTTCCGGGAATCTCCTTGCTGGCTTGTGTGGCAAAGCCCCTTGACCCACGGAGGCATTCCCTTATCTCTCATCCTTTATATACTCATTCATTTTTCTAATCTTGGAAAAAAATTAAATTGATCATAAAATAAAAAAAAAATAAGAAGACTTCAAAGTGCAAAGAAGTTAAATATGTATTTGAACTTGACAAAAGAATGTTTAAATCAGTCTCTTTGCTATTTTACCACAGCTACCTCAGACATGAGCACTTTCCTCTAATTTCACCTGTTTTAATCTTTTATCAGGATTTATATTAGAGGTTATTGTTTTATGGATGAAAAGTAGCACTTTAAACAGGACTGGGGAAATTGAAGTATTGTAATAGTGATTATTCCCTGTTCAAACCTGACTAAATGTCTAAAGTAACTGATTTATATATTTATGTTTACTTATATGTTGTATCTTACCCCAAGGTGACATGAACACGTATAAAAAGCAAAGTTTAAAAATGCAGTTCTTAGGCCGGGCGGTGGTGGCGCACGCCTTTAATCCCAGCACTCGGGAGGCAGAGCCAGGCAGATCTCTGTGAGTTTGAGGCCAGCCTGGTTTACAAAGTGAGCTCCAGGAAAGGCGCAAAGCTACACAGAGAAACCCTGTCTCGAAAAAACCAAAAAAAAAAAAAAACAAAACAAAACAAAAAAAAAAGCAGTTCTTTATAAGGAATACAAAAAAGAGCATTGATATTGATAGTTTTACAGCTTTTTATCTCAAAATAAAATGTAACTTAGTAGGTCCAAACTCTCTTCCACTAAAAGGGAAACAATCTGGAATGCTGAGAGACTTCTTGGATTTTCCCATAGAGCACTGGTTTCTGTATATTTTGATTCAAGGCTTTGGGGAAATTCAAATACATTGACTAGTTTTAGCTCATAGTGTCTCAATGAAATTCAAGTTTTGACCTTCACACTGCTTGTGACCCCTTCTTAACCAAACAAAGCTACAGCTCTCTCTGGAGTGACTCCATGGGCCTTTCACTGTAGCCAGGCAGATCTTGTGCCTCTGGCATCCACAGCTTTCCTACATTTAATTGGCTTCTCCTCTATCAACACAGACCCTGTTTGCCTCCACGTTATCAGTTCATTAAATCTTGCTTCATTATTCTGTTTCGATCTGAATATAGAAACCTTCCAGATAATCTTCCAACACTCTCCAACACAGGCATCTGGGAGAAGTAAGTAGAATAGGTTAGTGGTGTTGGATACCAGAACAGCTGGTTCAAATCCCAGCACTTCTAACTAGTAGATAAATGAACGGCACAAGTTACTTCACATCTCTGTCCCAGTAGGCATTCCTACTGTAACTGGATAAGAACAAGGGGAAGGGCATGGAAACCCTACACTAGCATATGTCAAATTTCCCACCAGGTACACTGCTGTTTGAAACATAACTGATGAATGAGTGACAAAATTCTATCAACTGACCTCTTGTTAACCAGTGATTGGTTATATTGCAGTAAACATTTTATTGAACTGATTTTTTAATTATAAAGCCAGGAAATCCATTGGTATTAAAAGTCAAAGAAAAGCCGGGCAGTGGTGGGACATGCCTTTAATCCCAGCACTTGGGAGGCCGAGCTAGGAGAATCCCTGTGATTTCCAGACCAGCCTGGTCTACAGAGCCATCTCCAGGACAGGCACCAAAACTACACAGAGAAACCCTGTCCTGAAAAAAAATAAAAAAAGTCACTGAAAAACTATTAACTCCCTCAGAAGGTCCTGTCAGGTATGTTAAAAATTAATTACTTTCATCTTCTGTTGGAAGACTAGTTCACATAACATATTTTGTTGTACCGTTATTTAATTTTGAAATTTCTAGCTCACTTAAGAAAGACAATATGAGACATAACTGAACAAAGAATTACAGCAACATGAATCATAGAACATAAAAATTTAACCCCCAGTAGGCTTTAATACTCAAATTTCTGTGTTCTCTCACACCATACGTGACTGCAACATAATAAATCATGAAAAGGGGAACCAGAAAATAACAGTATCGATGTAGAATAGTCTATTCTTTGCAAAAGCTCAGAGACATCTCTGGAGTGTCAAAGGCATGTCCTTCAATATTTAACTTTTTCACTCTTTGTTCCCCATCTCAAGTTGAACAATACGTTAATTACCAGATGAAGCGTATAATTACTCTAACAGCTCCACTCTTACTTATAATTACTGCATCAACACTTTCTTTTTCATATGCTTCAATCTATACCTATTACATTGTCATGATGAAGACACATTAACATTATAATACCGTATAATTAGCTGATGAGCAATTAAATTATTCCACTGCTCTTGTTCCTCTTTGCCAAGAGGTTGCTTTCCAAGCCCTATTATCTCCTCTTTCTCTTCAGTTTGCGTTAGGGTTTCTTTCCCGCCCTAAAACAAAGAGGCTCATAAGCTGAATTCAAAGCATTTTGATTTCAAATTCAGAACGGATAAGTGCTCAAGTTGGTAATGGCTGAAGAAATAAATTGGCATTATGGGGCTTAAATTTATTTTCATTTTTATGCTAAGACACAGAAATAATGAAAATTGCTGTATTGCAATAAGATGTCGCAGGACTCTGAAGTCCCCGAAGGCTTCTGTTGCTTGTGTAGACACTAATGTCTTCCCTGACTTAAAGTCCAGTTGTTTTTTTTTTTTTTTAACTACATAAGGTACCTATACATGGGGACTAGAGCCCCGGTGGATTACTTTCAAGCCATCCGAATAAGTTCTCACAGAAGACTGCAGCTTTGGAAGTTGAAAAATAAATTCCCCACAAGGGTGATACACATAACTCTGTGCACTGCCAGCGAAATCAAACAGGTGCTTCCCCATGCCCCTTCATTGTTATAGATCAAATACTCTGCCTTGATTTCTCACTTCTCTCACTGACTGACATGGGACCTACCTCTAGATGTTGATAACTCCTGAAAAAATGGATATCTATCTATCTATCTATCTATCTATCTATCTATCTATCTATCTATATCTGTATCTCTATCGCTATCTCTAAACTCTTTCTGTGTATGTCTGTGTTCTCTGTCTATCTCTTTTTCTCTCTGTCTCTCTGCCTCTGCCCTTGCTCTCCATGTCTTCCTCCCTCCCTTTCCCCTTCTCAATTACTGCTCACTTTAGTTCAAATATACTTTGGAACTAATTGGAATATAATTTTAAATACTCCACAGTACTCAGCATCCACTTAGTTTACCATTGTGATCACGGTTCGCATCTACACTGCCAACTAGTTCAGTGGCTGTTCAGCCCATATTTTATGGGAATCTAAATCTCTCTTAGATAATTACTTTGGAGTAGCATTATGAGCTAGGAAAGAAAAGTAGAATTCATTTTACAAGCAAGGCCTATTTCAATAAAAAGACTTTTGTTGTCTCAGCCGAGTGTCCTCAGCTACCAGGCAAAGGGAATCTATTGCAAGCAGAGTCTTATATTCAGAAACTTGCCTCTTCATGGAGAAGCCCAGATGGGCCCCAGCAACTTTGGAAAACCATTTAAGACCAACAGCATCAATACAATTGGAAAGAAATAACAAGCATGTTACCTCTGATTCGATAGAAGACATTGGCTTAGCCTTGCTAAAGTGATGATTACTTCAACTACTACCCTATTATTTTCAATGTCCCTAACCATAAGTAGATACTTTTTAACTGATGAAGATATAACTCTGGAATCTACAGGAGGATAATGTGTATTTTCCCTGTGGTCAGAGATAATCTATTAAGTCTAAAAGTAGTTTCTCAGCACAGCCATTTGGTTTTGAATTGTGCTGAATAAATGAAGTTTGTCTAAACATGAATGGATGAGAATCTCTATGCATTGCAAGGAGGTAAGCTGCACTTTATAGCAGACCTCTGATTCCTGAATTAATCAAAGTTAAAAGGTATAAAAATGCAAACAAGATTAACACATCACCATTTTAGATCAGACATTAGATGCATTGTAGATGAGGACCTTATTAATTATCAGTATTTATATACAGTGAAGATGTCTACTGTTTTCATCTTTGAAAAAAAACGCTAAAAACAAATGAATTAAGTGCATACAACTAGGAAACAGACTGGCCTTAATTCAGGCTCCCTTCTAATATCTATTGCTTGTGTGACCTTGAAGAAGTTATTTAATCTTCCTAAAGTTATGTGAAGTTATAAAATAATAGTAGCACCTATATCATAAGGTTATCAGAAGGAGAAAATAAGAACTTTAGTGTAAGTCATTTACCACAGTACATGGAATAATGTGGTAACTCAATAAATACTGAATATTATCATTGCCTACTAGTATTGGCTTAAAGGCTATTTCATTCTTTCTGTTCTTTGGAAAACTTAATATACAATATTCACAAACATTAAGTGCCCCACTTCTCACAAAAAGTTAGTTTTTAAATGTCCTCTAATTAAGTCCAAGGTCTTTACGTACATTGTGAATAATTATAAATTTACTTAATGTCAAATGTGATTGTAAGTCCTATACTTACAGTTGTCTATTTTTCCAACATAGATTTTTATTTAGAAGTTCTATGAAACCTGTTAATTGGATTCCTATAATGTACAGTACAAGACAGAATTTTAACTTCTTAACCATTTCTCCATATGGACTCTTGTTGTTACCAAATATAAATGGCCTTGTTTCATTTTAGGCAAGATGCTGGGGGTAACTCAGTGTTACATCTCTCAGCTTGCACATGTGAGGCCCTTGGTCCAGTCCCAAGGCCATAGAACAAATAAATAAATAGAATGGATGAATGAAAGAAAAAAGAAGCCCAATTCCCCATTTCAATGTTGCTCTTGCCCCTTTCCAGTTGGCTACTGAGCTCTTGGTGACTCTTTAGCCCCCACCCCTTCTTGGACACTACCAGAGCTACCGTATTTCTGTCATGTTGAATTATTATACCTAATGCTCTCTCAAAAGTTTTCCTTCAAATCCAGAACTTTTATTCTCATGTCACAAAGGATTTTAAAATCCACCAGCTCTAGTTTGCTTTTCCACATTCTACTGAATATTGTATAAATTCTTAATCCATAAGCATAAAATGTTCAATAGCAATATTTGTTATTTCAAAGGAATGTCAAATGCATGATTTGTTGCTACCTTTTAGAAGTTATAACTCCATAAAATTGATAGTCATATTTAAAGAGAATTATCATATCCTCAAATTACAAAACTGAGGGAAAAAATGAAATGAAACAATACAACTATAAATAACCTTGATTGAAACTTGGAAAACAACTCTTACTCCTTTGAAATCCATTACATTGTGAGTTGTTGTTATTACTATTGTTGCTCTGTTTTCACTAGTTTCTTTTTGGGTAGGAAGAGGATACAGGAAATATTAATGTAAATTACAGAATGGGAGGATTCAGTTATCAGTGAATGGCAGTAGAGTCAGAGATCTCATGAACTCAATACACTTTGTTTCCATAATTCATGAAATTATAGTAGAATAGGCGGCATTATTAAAAGGCAAAGTGCTCCACTGTCACTATTTGTTCAGGAAAATTAATTACACTCCCTGAATATCACCTAAAAATATTGGTCATAGTGCTCCCTCACCTTGACCTTTGGGATTTAGTCTCTAATTTAACGGTGAGATACATAACATTGAGCCAAAGCTCCATTTTACTTTGGCAATGTATGGTAGTACAACTGTTTCCAAATTCTATTCACCATCCTTAAAGGGATATATCTTCAGAAGATCTAAGATACTTCTGAAATTCTAGCTCCAGTCAGGTTTAAGTCAGAATGGATAATAATGGAAAAGGAATTTGACAGGACTTAAATTAGGGTCATTGAAACTTAAGGCTAACAGAGGAACATAAACTCTTCTGTCTCTGTACTTAGTGACTAACATTTACTGTGTCCAAAAATAGATTTCATAATCAAAGCAATCTGATGAGGGTTTGGGGGATGTAACTTGGTAATGAGTGAAGGCTGAGTATGAACTCAGTCATGGTTTGGATCCTCAGCAACATGGAAAATAAGCGAACAGTAGATAGATAGATAGATAGATAGATAGATAGATAGATAGATAGGTAGATAGATAGATGATAGGTGATAGATAGATAGATAGATAGATAGATAGATAGATAGATGTTAGATGGATGGATAGATAGATGATAGATAGGTAGATAGATAGATAGATAGATAGATGATAGATGGATGGATAGATAGATGATAGATAGATAGATAGATAGATAGATAGATAGATAGATAGATAGATAGATAATACCTTTATTAGAAGGAAGGGCTGGTGGTTCACACTGTAATGCTAAAAAAGAGAAATCGAATTTCAAGTTCAAATCTGGTCTGTGCTACCCAGTCAGATCAGCCTGGGTTATATAGTAAAAGTATATAAAAAGGAAAATTAAAATGATTTAAAAAAAACTTATTGTGTTGAAATAACCAAAAGTAAGAAAAAATAATTTTCCTTGATGCTTCAATAGTAAATAATATGCTATAGGTTGCAGTATTGGTTCCCAATAGTGTTATCCCCCAACAACTGGACCATAGGAGTGCTAAGTCATGGCTGAATGGGCTATTAGGAGGTAGGACCTAGGAAAAGGAGGCAGACCACTTGGAGTCTTTGAATGGTAGAACTTGTCTTCCAACCCTTCTCTTTTCTGTCTTGTCTTCAGCTTCCTGGTGCCACTGGTGAGGTTTTGTTCTGCCAAACCTATACCATGATGATTTTTGCCTTGCCTCAGGCCCATAGTGATGGAGCTTGCATACCATGGACATCAAGACACACAAGTCACCATAAAGAAAGAGTGACTCACAATAAATCTTTCCTTCTTGGCTGTTTCCTCAGATTTTTTTTTTTTTTTTTCTCAGTCACAGAGCTCTACCACGGTATCTCTGATGAAAACATTATAACAGCTACCTCGTTAACAACAGTGACACATGTGGCATTCCACTACTTTGTGTCACCAGGATAGTCTACGGAATATATCATATTATACTCAGGGTGCCATGATTTGGACCTGACTGGGACTGTGAGGGAATGAAGAAAGGAGAGACAGGGGGACACTCAGAAACACAGAAAACCAGGGTTTGGTTATACTGGGCACTTGACGGAGAAGTCACAGCAGCCCAGATGTTCAGTTGTGTATTACAGAGTTGAACAGGAATCAAGATTATTACATACAACTCTACAAGGAGGCAAAGTTGTTAAACAGACAGGAACAACTAAGGTAGGGTTTGTGGTAAACAGCTGAGTCAATAAGACAGGTTTAGTTAATTGTGAGAGGAGCCCTCTCTGCAGGGGCAGTCTTCAAGCTGTAAATATCAAAGGAGAGAAGCTATTATGGACATTTTTTGCACACAATGTCAACATAGACAGACAGACCAGAGAAAGTTTTTTTTTTTTTTTTTTTTTTTTTTTTTTTTTTTTTTTTTTTTCCCATTTCCCTCTGAGTTCCAACCTGGGGAAAAGGCTTTGCCATGCCTCCATGGGTTCCTTGACATGACAGTGCCCATGTCAACAACACACACTGACGTAAGTGGCTCAGGGATTTTTCTTAATACAGCTTTTACAATCTTGCAAACATAGTTTGCCTGTGAAGAATTTGAATAAATGAACTAATATAGAATAGGAACTTTTTTGTGAAATAGAATTGAGAACCTGAAAGGGATGTGTCTGCATGGAATGTTGGGAAGTTTAAAAACAGGCAAACCCACTTTTTATGAGGTCTGGTAAAAAAAGCAAAAGAAACAGTCACAGCTGACAGGTAGTTCAGGAACCTGAGAGGACAAACTAACCTCTTCACTTTTCAGATGAATGAACTGAAGCCCCAAAAGGTGAAGACCATTAACGTAGGGTGCAGAGTCATGCAGAGTAGATGAGATCACAGCGGGAATTTGGTTTTCTGACCCTGAACCGGCACCACAAACCGGACCAGGATGTATTCTGCTGTTCCTGTGTTGTTTTGAAAATAAAGGGACTGCAGAATAGCCTAGAACCAATAACAAGCCTACCTTCTCATTTATGCGTTGAATTCCATATTACAGTGGTGTTGGTTTATAAAGCACTTAACTTTACATTCACTAATTAATATGGAATCATATGTGTATAATATATAATACTTCCAAAATTTGCAAATGTCCTTTTGAACTTTAAACAGTTCTGGAAATTGCCCTACATAAACCACATATATCCAGGTGTGTTGGTGTACAATTTTGATCCCAGCACTCAGGAGGCAGAGGCAGGCAGATCTCTGAGTTCCAGACCAGCCTGATCTACAGAAAGTTCTAGGACAGCTATGGCAACATAGAGAAACCCTGTCTCAAAACACCAAAAAAAAAAAAAAAAAACCTACATACAGAAGTAAATCTAATAGGCTGTGAGCACATTTACCCAAAGAGTATATGTAGTAGAATTGGAGCAGAATAAATTTCAGTATTAAACTAAATTGAATACCCACAACTGGCAAGTGATATCAGGTACAAATGAGAACAAGATCAAGGCACATCTCAAAGAGAAAAGTAGTTCCCATCCAACTTGCAGATTTGGAAAAAATGGCAGAGGCAGCTTTATCATTAGACTAAATGAAATATGAGATGGTTGTCTACAGTAGCAGCATGAATGGATTTAAAGACACCAATGAGACATATCTCTGGGCACATCTTTCAGAAGCTCTCCAGCGATGGCTAAGTGAGGAGGGGAGACTCAAAATAGACTAATTCACTTGTTAAATTATAACATAAATTATAATTTCAACTCACCAGCTGGGAGCTGAGTGATGAAGCCTAAGTCCATCATTCATATGAATGGTAGAATCACCTATTCTTTGTATCCTCAGGGGAGGTAAGGAGTCACAATCCTGTGCTGAAGCTGCTCTTGCTGCCAAGGAGTCAACATCAGCCACCATGACTGTATGTACTCAAGTCAGAGTCAAAATAATTCCTTCCTCCATTAAGTTGTGAATTAGTCAATTAAACCCTTCTCCATCGCGTGTTACACACCAATCAAGATTCTTAAAAATCTGGATTTGTCTCCTGAACAGAGTGACGTAGTAAACTGTTGTTATCTCTAATTCTTTGCTCCATCCATTCCCTTCTCAGTAGGTGTGAGCATAGCCGGGTGGCAATCCCTGCTGGACAACAGTACCATGGGAGGCATTAGGATATTTTCATAATTTCTTCCCAAACTATACACTGAAGTTTATTTTCTTTAGTTGAGCCTATAAAACCCTCCAGAGAGGCTCAGTTTATCTTTCTTTGAAGACATGTACCTTTTCTATATGAATATGTTTGCCCAGGGACTATCAGTCCCTCTCCTAATTCTAAGCATTTAGCAAGATATTTCTTTCAATCCATTTTCTCAGTATTGAAACCACTTTCTCTTTAAGGACCAAGCAAGGGCTCTATAGATAGTCTCTCTAGAGCCTCCCTGATAACCACAGACCATGGGACACATATTTAATGATTCTTATGACATTTTTTTTTCTTTTATGAAAAATAGAGGTTTTTTTTGTACAATGTATTCCTATTATAGTTTCCCCTTTCATTAATCCCCCTGTTTACTCCCTGCCTCACCTCCCATCTGAATCCATACCCTTTCTGTCTCTCACTAGAAAACAAACGGGCATCCAAGGAGCAATCATAATATAAAATAAGATAAATAAAAACTGAACAAATTAGAATCTGATAACACAATCAAACAAGAAAAGGAGCCCAAGAAAAAGCATAAGAAACAAATGCAGATACAGAGACATGTACACTAAAATACCACAAAACACCACAAAATGTCAAAACCGGAAGCCATAATATGTATAAAAAGGACATACAAGGTAGCAAAAAAAAATATGCTCTGACTCAACGTTATGAGAAAAACAACTTCCCAAGATATCCTTGAGTTCATCTTGTTTTGACCATCTACTGCTGGGGATTCACACTGTGGAAAAAAAAACCACTTTCATAAAGTTTGTTGATATTGTGGAGCCCAAAAGACTGTTACAGTATTAAACATAAAAATTTTTAGATGTTGAAGGTTATCTTTAGCTGTGGTTAAACAAACATCACATAAACATTTTGAGCATATGTTTATAGTACAAAGTGTATTCATATTGTTGTAAAGATAAAGACTGTAACTGAAAGTAGATGATAATGTCAATCATACACACACAAACACACACACACACATACTCTCTCTCTCTTTCTCTCTCTCTCTCTCTCTCTCTCTCTCACACACACACACACACACACACACACACACACACACACACGCATACACAAACCCACCACCATGTACTTTTTTGTCCCTATGAATCTAACTAGGTAATTCATGTAAGTGGAATGATAGAATATTTGTAATTTTTGTGGCTGGCTTGTGTCATTTAACGTGTACTTTAGGTTGATCTACGCAGTAGTATAGTCAGAATTCCTATCCTTGTGAGGCTGAGCAATTTTCTACACTATATTTATTCCTCTTTTGGTAGGATCATTCATTCGTCTTTGAACAGATGATCTGGTAGAGGGCACTAGGAGCTATTGTGAATGGCACTTCTTTGTGAAGGTGGTTGTTTCAAGATTCAAACCTAGGGTAGTGAACAAAATTCTACATTGCCCATAAGATTCCTAACCTTGTATTCATCCCCCAGGCTGCTCCCTTTCCTCAAGTATGAGCTGTATTTGAACAGTATGATTTATCCCTGAATGGGGTTATTACTTTTATGTGGCAATGGGATTTAGTAGAACTAATTAAAACTCCTCATCAATTGGAGTCTATTTCAATGGATACTATGTTGATTGGGTCTGTTGTAATCAGATGTGTCCTTGTAAAAGAATGGAGAAGTTTGAAGAAAGGGATTTTCCTGTTTCTTTGAAGGAACAAAGGACTGCAACATAAATTGTCAAGGTATGGGAAAGTGAGGAGTTTGAGAGCCCAAAGCAGTCCTGATATACATATGCAAGAATGATAGAAGTTCAGCCCTCCAGACTCAGAGATAGAATTCTGTTAACAGTGGGCTCAGAAGAGGAATTCAGAGATGGACAAGACAGGCAGATTTAAACAGAAACCTTGATTTCAGCCCACAGCAGCCTTGAGCTGAAGCCTCGGGTACTCCACATGCAGATCCACAAGTCAGAGAAAACCTCACAGTCTGAAATATAAACCTGTTCCTCGGTTTTGATGTTTCTGGTCATTTGAAAGCTAGTAGTAAAATAAGTTAATGCATCTAGCTCCATGTTTTGTTTAAAGACATTTTTCTTTTTCTGTTCTGTCATCAGAAGAGATAACAAACTGTGACTGTAGAATTTCCATCAAGCTGTAATCATTTGTCAGAAGATGACACATGATGTATGCAATATCTTTAAGTGTGATTGGTTACTTTTAGTTTTACTGTGTAAAAATAATTAGTCTTATAAAGAAGATTTGCATTTTGAATTGAAATTTTATAGCTTAGTTCCCCTTCCTATCAGTTACTATTACTCTTATTTGTGTGTGTTGCGTTGCTATTTGGATAGCCCAGTGTGTATTTGTCTGTTTGAGTTGTATGCAACAAATTGGAAAATAAAATAATCATGTTTATTTATGCTGCATCTATGCGAAGAATAAATATTCTAGATTATTAGATTTTATCAATTTAAATTATCCTTATTTTTCTGAATATCTTTAAGTCTTGTTAAATGTAATAAAAAATGTATAAATGAGTAGAAAAGTTGTACCCACATTTGTAAATCAAAAAGGGGGTGCATGTCACACCCCATTCTCTATGTCTCCATGCCATGTTTCCCTTTACCACTCTGTGACTACACTGTGTGTAATGGTTTCTTTTCCCATTCATAGAAATTTACATAAAAGGTCAGAAAAGAATAATTGGAAAACAAAAAACTAGGATGAAATGGGGGTAAAAGGCAATGTAGGATAACATTTTATAAAAATGAATAGAATCTGAACAAAAAAGTAATGTGAAATATTTCAAGAATTTAATTCTTTTACTTATTATTTGTGTATTATCCTGTTTTTCTCCCCACTGTCTTGTCTTTTTAATGCCATTCCTAAGAGAACACTTCTACCTACATAACCCTATCTCTCATGTTTGAAAATTCTTTTGTTCAATATTTAAGCATGAGGATCGAGAGAATTTTCCCCTTTCCACAAGTAGCACTTGATCCATGTCATAAATATAGGTTATTTTAAAAGACAATAATGATACTACTATGACAAATGCATCTAAAATATTTTCTTTCTCATTCACAATTTTATGTTTCTTTTTTGCAGTTAATTCTTTTTTTTCCTTTTTTTTTCTTTTTGAGATTATAATGGAGTCACAACATTTCTCTTTTCCCTTTCTTCCCTGTGGGCCCTCCCCATGCTATATTTACTTTGAGTCACTTTAAAAACAAGACCCCTGAACAATGCAGGCAAAAATAACTACTAACACTACCAACCGCACATTCAGATGACTGGTGTTTCTGTCTTCCTAACAACTAGAGATGGCACATCTGGAAGCTTCTACAATAGACAGCTAGGAAATGCAAAAAAGCAGGCATTTATACTAAAAAAAAAGCTCCTGTAACTGGAATAGTGATCTGTCTTCCGAAAACAAAGGCACTGCCATGAGGAGCCCAAGTGTTCACTCTTTGCCAGCATCCCCCACAATCTACAGTCATGTTTAGAGAGAGGGCCTATACCTCCTATTCAGGAATTCAAAGGAAACTCTCCTAGGCTTTGAAAGGTAATATTTGGCATTTTGTTAGAGTTTTGTATCTTTTTACCCCTTGTTCTATTTCTATTTTCATTTTGACATACAAATCATTTAATTTCTCTAAGTATTTTCAAGTGATTTCTTTAAATTACTCTCAGTAACTTTCCTAAGTACTTTAAGCACTGCCTGTGAAACAGCTTCAGATGCAAAGATCATAAGTAATGAAAGTAATTGTTATCAGCTATTAATTTTTATAAATAACACAACATCTCTATTCACTGTAACTGAAGTTTTTAAGCACCCAAGTATATGCATGTGCAGAATAATTTGTACTACTTTCACATCATACTAAAAACTTGATCTTACTTTTCCCCCTTATATATGAAACCATTTCTCACTGCATCTAAAATGAGAAAAAGACATTAGAAAGCAAAACTATCTTTAACTACAATTTCTTTTTTCCTTATTTCTTATCTATTTCTTTCCCTGTGAACATTAACTTTCTTTTATTAAGCATTTCCTTCTCGACCACTGGATTATATGTCATACTTGTCAAAGGCTTTTATTAAATATTTAAAATATTACTATCTCTCATGATCATTGTAACTGCAGCAGTGTCCTTGTGTATCATGTAAATACTCACATACTGTGGTATGCATGCAGGTTTAACAATGACAGAGTTGGATCAGTAATGATTCTGACCTCAGTTGTATTCCAATAAAACAAAAATGGGATTGTTACCAAGTAGTTAATATTTAAAATGTATCTTTAAAGCATCCTTTATAGACCTGCTACTTTCCTAATGTTTCTGTTTCAGTGAGTAAGTCATCTATCTGTTTTTCCAAATAAAAATCCAGAAGTTATGACTGGTTTTATTCCTCCCACCATCCAAGTAGCCCATGCCTACCAAAGGCAACTTCTTAAAAGATCTGTTCTCAGTGTCAACTGCCAATGCCTAGTCTAGGGCACAGCTTCTTTTCAAACAAGCTCCCCATCACCACTTTAACCTGTCCTTTTCCTCTCACACCAAATATTTCCTCCAAAGCCATAATAATCTTATTGTTTTAAAGGAGATACAATTATGTCACTTTACTAAACAGGTTTCCCCTTGCCTTCAGAACAGAAATATTTTCCTCAGAGTGGCTCTAATAACTCCTCTTGATAGACTCCTTTCCACATCTTCTGAAGTCTTGATCTCAAAGCTATTTCCTCACACTCCTTGGGCTGTCTCTTATCTTTTCCTTCACCTAGGAAATTTTTGTCTCTTATGTTTCTGGATGAATTTCTATCATGTTCACTTCATGAATATGAGTTTATGACACCAAGTTGGATCTAATTCATTCTGTGTTCTCCAGTAACAGTACTGTAATAACCTATTATCAACTTCTCTTTTCTAGTACAGAATACTTAGAAAGAGGGAAGTGGAATGTATTAGCCAGGTTTCTGTGTAAGAAAACTAATTCTCTCTCTCTCTCTCTCTCTCTCTCTCTCTCTCTCTCTCTCTCTCTCTCTGTGTGTGTGTGTGTGTGTGTGTGTGTGTGTGTGTGTGTGTGTGTGTGTGATTTATTAGCTTGGCTTACGGAGTCAAGCTCATCTAGCAATGACTGTGTTCTGACAGAAAGGCCAAGAACACAGTGATTCTTTAACTCAGGGAGTTGGACATCTCACTTGGTCTTCAGTATACATTGGAATCCCAAAGAAGAAAGTAATACCAGGAAAGAATGCCCCAGCAACAGGATGATGAACTTCCCAGAAAAAGTGAAGGAAAGGAGGCAAAAAACAAAAGGCATCTCTCTTCCATAGCCTTGTATGTGGGTTGCCACAAGAAGGAGTAACCAAGATTTAAGGCAGGCCTTCTTACCTCCAATGTTCTGCTTTAGGACAGATCTTCCCATTTCAAATGATATGGCCAAGAACACTGGCACTATGTGTACAGTTGTTTGGGTTTTATTTGACTAGAGATGTAGACATGATTAATCATCGCACTGAGAACAGAAAAGGGGAGAAAGTTAAGATTTTCTGCTCATGTTGTCCGTAGTTCAAGATGTGGAGTTAATCCCTTCCCATCTTTCCAAGGCTGGAATAGATGTAAGGGGTCATTTGCCCTCATCTTAGACACAGGAAGGGAGTTTTCTATTGTTCTTTGAAGAGAGTTTATTACATGATTCACAAACTGGAGGGAGATAGAAATGACAGTGTGATTGATTCCCACTAAAGAAATTTGGAGGGCTAAAATGCAATGAATGATATGGTGGCCATTTGAGCAAAGGATGGAGGAATATTTTCCCCGGGCCTGAAGCGGCTCATACAAGGTTGAAAGTAAAGGTCTGAAATCATATTCTGTCCCATTCAGCAGGATAATCTCGTAGAAAGGAGTCTTCTGAGCAAGAAAAATGGCAGGTAGGGGGATGAGATTCTCAGGAGCTCTATGCCTCCATAACATTAAGAGAGTCTCCACATGGAATAATATAGTGAAGAGAAACGCTAAGAACTCAGGACATGAGATGTTTCTTCTGGTTTGTCCTGAATTACTCTCACGCAAGAAATTCCTGCTCTTCCACTTCCCTTCCTAGAAGAGCAAAGAGTATGCTTGAGCAGGGAAATGGTGGTAAGGATCCAGAGTCCGCCACAGCACCTCTTGGAAGATGTTGGCTGTCAAATAGTACCCTTATCTGGCAGGAAGAGGAAGATGAAAATTGTTAGAACAGGAGCCTTTCCCTGTAGGGCAGATCCCACAGCCTGTAAGAATTGGGTCTCACCATTCAACTCTCTACGACAGAGAGTTAAGAAGCAGACTTGATAGTTCTAAATTTATGATACCTAGCTCTTCCTTGTTCTTTGTCATATATTGCGTTGAACTAAATCACAGGATGTGAACCTTCCCACCAGCCCCTGCCCACCACACTCATAGAAGTCCGATATTTCCTCTGTACTTGGTGTTTGCTCAGGGAAGTACTCTAGGGATTCTCACTGAAGAAGCTTCTTTGGCTACCTCCTTGCCTCACTCCTCTCATGGTAATAATTCTCTCTCTCTCTCTCTCTCTCTCTCTCTCTCTCTCTCTCTCTCTCTCTCTCTCTCTCTCTCTCTCCTCATTATTAATGAAACTCCTCTCCAGTTTAAAGAAGGAAGCATCTTCTTCCCTTTAATGTCACATCATGTTTTGATATCCATATATTGCATGTTATTTTGTCTCATCCTCTTCTCACTGGGAGCCTCAATTCTGGCTTTGTAGCCCCCATTTCTAATAAACTACTTCTTTTGAAAGCAATTATGTGTCACCTTCTTTCCAGACTAGATACACTAGACGCCACTAATTGTTTTAATTATGTTTAACAAAACTATTGATTAGTAGCTTTGAATAGACACAGCGAAACTGTGAGACAGTAACTGAAAGGTCACTGTAAAATTGCTGGGGATGTAGGCACAAAAGCACAACTCCAGGTTACACACACAAGTTTCAATTCAGGGCCAGAAGATAACTATTATAAGCAAGCAAATGTTCAGATGGCATTACGTTAACTGGGCTTCCATGGGGCATGTTTGTTTTGTGCTTCTCAGGATCCATTACACTACAACACTCATTTCAGTATCCATCACAACCACAATTAAAATGAGTCACCATGGACGCTGAGCTCTGAGGCCTTGAGTATGAATGAATAAGAAATATAAGGTAAAGCTAGCAAATGTTCCCCGAGCACCACATAAGATTAAGTTTCCTTTATACTGTAAAAATGAATCACATCTGTCAACACTACCAATTAGTATTCTTTGTGGTAGATACAGTCATTATGCGTAGCAATCAGAATCCATTCTGAGCGTCTTAACATTACAAATTTTGATTTTTTTATGTGAATAGTATATATGACATAATTTGCCTGTTATCAAAACTCTGTATGTGAAGTAATTGAATAGGACATATAAATGACTACTTCTCTAAAGATCTATATTTACATGTCAATAAATTTGAAAAGGAGACTAATTATCCTACTTTCAGTGGAATCTTAACTCTGCCAAGACTGTTTCACATTCTTACTCCAGGTCTTCCCATTCCTATTCCCTCAAAATAGGAAACTCACATGCTTAGACAGAAGCAATAGATCAGCTAGTTAAAGAAATCCTTGTTATAACTGCTAGAAAGGGCACAATAATAAAGCGTTGACAGGGTACTGGGTTTGGAACAGGATATCCTGTGTCAACTGAGAGCACCATCCTTTCCTAGGTGTATAGTTCATGGGAGGTTTCCCACAGTATAGATACAATGTAAAAGATACAGAAATAGGGCATTCAAATAATAACTAGAGAACTAGTTAGCCATCTGAAGAGGTCATTATTTCTACTTTATAAATTAAATGGAAATAAATTCAAAATATTAAAATGCAGTTTATAAAAAGACAAATGGTTTAAATACTAGAAAAATGCAAGTGTGTATTTTTTTAAGTTCTTGGATTTATCATCATTAAAGTCTATTAAACCCAGCAGGCAGAGAAGAAGGTAAACTTGAGAACATAATAATTCACAGGTGCCAAAAATAAAAATTCACAGATGCCAAAAAATAAATAAAATCAGATAAGTCAACAATATGTCACAAGTAGACTAAACATGGAAGTCAAAATGAAAATGAAAGTGTGTGTCATTCTTGTATACTAACAGAAGCCAGAAATTTTTATATAGAAGTAGTGGATGTTGAGCTCTGATTACTAATTACCAGAGATTCCTACCAATCTGGGGCCATTGTTTTAAATGGGTGCAAACCCCCCCTTCAAGAGTTGCAGCCATTAAATAACATTAAAACTACAGGTAACATTAGAGATCATTTTGGTCCCTTCTGCATTTTATAGACATGATATCTATGACTTGACCAAGTTTAATTGCTATGGATAATAGAGATTCACCAAAATACAGGTCAAATAGAAAATTTTAAATTTTTCTTTCCTGGAAAACAGGAGTAAGAAAAAAACATTTTTCAAATAAGGGACATTGCCATTTAATGGGGAAGGATGGGTGACAATGTGTGAAAAAAAATATTTCAGGTTAAATATATATGCAGCTCATTGTTAATGGTTCAGAATAATGAAAGTATACAGGGTATTAATGATGTTAAAAATGTTTAAATTATACATCATGCACTAAATATGTGTTGCCATGCCAAAGAGTATGTGCAATATCCTATGCTTTGTGTTGATTTTTAAAAGGAGTAAAAAGTCTGAGAGGATAACACAGCTTATAAAGATGCTTACAATCGAGTCTGAGGACCTCCTGAGTTCATTTTTAGGAACAAATATGGTAGAAGGCAAGAATCAACTTCTACAAATTGACTTCTTACGTCTAACACGTGCCCTGTGGCACGTCATACCTCCTCCACACATTAACACACACTAAAGAAAAAAATGTTTTCAAGAAGAATAATAAAGCTCACATTCTACCCCAATTGAGCGCGTTGTATAAAATTATATTATCTAGAAAAGGTTTCTTTTTAGAATAAAACTCTGCATATAATTACTTATTATGTATGTGTATCTAGATTGACAACTATATTTTTATCCATCTAAAACCACAGTATAAGACAAAAAAGGGTATACATAAAAATGAGTAGGTGTTCAGTGTTGACATTCACAAACTGGAGAAAAAGGAATATATGATTTATAATATTCTATTATTATATATTATATAATAAACATAATATATAATATAATATAATATTATAGGCCTTCACATAGATGGAATTGTTGCATAGTATGATTTGGTAGAACAAGGGCTAATAAAGTGCAACACTGAACAAAAAAATTTAAATTGACTCCTTGATCAGTTTTCAATCTGCAAGTCATAACCCCTTTGGGGGTTAAACAAACATTTCACTGGGGTCACATATCAGAGAGCCTGCCTATCAAATATTTATATTACCTTCATAACAGTAGCAAAAGTACAGTTATGAAGTAGCAGTGAAAATAATTTTATGGCTCTGGGTCACCATAACATCAGGAGCTCTATTAAAGGGTCGAAGCATTAGAAAGGTTTAGAACCACTGCACTAATTTCTCAATATTAAGAACTCCAGTTCTAGGGAATCTGATGCCCTCTTCTGACCCCCATGAACATCAGTTAGGTACGTGGTGCATATACACACCTGCAGGCAAAACATTCAGACATAAAATTTAAAAAAATGAATAAATAGAATATCAAATGATAACATATTAGTGTTTTTTCCCCATAGATTGTAAATTTTTATGGTTAACAATTTTACCCCTTGAATTTTGGATCTAAAAAACGCACCTACCATCATGACTAATATGACCTGTTTATGTGCTAATTATATTATGTCCCCCATCTGTGTATTTTGCATATATGTGTAGGACTGTTTCCCTTTCAGTGATATGATTAGAGATACTTCTTCACTCAATCGTGTAGATGGTTCTACTAATTTCACTCATCTAAAAAAGCATGGGAATGCTGATCCTCACTAACACTTAGAAATATTTATTTGCAAGTTGCATGCAAATAGCCCTCTTTGCAAGTTCCATTGCCACTATTGGCTCTCTAATATGTATATAATATTAAGTAAATTTAGTAAGGTAATATTGTCCTATATGAGTCATGGAATTGTAGTTTGAGTGTTTAAGTAGTTGACAATATTAGGACAAATCATACAAAATTGCTTTTCAAAGGAAAGTCAGTTTGATTTGTTGAACACCATAAAAATGAAGGCAATGTTTTTACCTCAGATATTTTTATAGTCAATACAATTGCCAAATATATATCATATGCTATATGAGTCAGCCAAATTTATAAATATCTAACATCCAGATTTACTTTACATTTCAAGAAGAGATTAATCTCTATATAGCTACATAACTCCTTACATCAGTGTCAAAATTTGAGCTTAAACAGCAATTAGAATTATTTGGCAGGATTTGAGAAAAAGAGGATGTGAAAACATTTATAATGACTTAAATAGATTACATATCATTAAGATCCCTCTGGGATGTCAAGGTCAAAATGAACCAAGGGTCTCAACTGCTCATCAGTGAAGTTACCCTGTAGTCACTTTCTAAGAACTATTACCCAACTTCACAGAGCTAGAATCAATTTACAGAATTTAATGATCAGTTGAAATAAAAATGTGCTTGTTCTCAGTGAAGTGACGGCGAAGGTGCCTCTAACAATCGTAGGACTAAATGGGAATTATTTAATAAGTAGTCTGGTTGGAAGCAATTGGTCTCCAAGGAATGTTAGGTAATTTTCCCTCAATTTGAGTTAAACATCATGCCAGAAAAAGAATTCTAATGACTAGTCACAAAGTGACTGCTGAAAAGTCTCCTTTGTACCTTAACAAGAGCCACAAAGGAATTATGAGGGTTGGAAATAGCTACAGTTACTCATTTGATTAGGTTTTAAAAGACATTTTCTGTAAAATGTGGCACAACAGAAGCAAGTGTGAAGTCCTCTAGTTGGCTCTAAAGAGTGCCCTAAATTCCTGCAAAATAATATAAATAGTAGTTTTTTAGGAGGGTGAAGTGATTTAATGGCTTTCCACATGCCATTCAGCAGACCACAGCCTCTAAGGCCTTATGTTACAGAAACAGATACATCCTTGGTCTTGGTTTAATACCAAAGACAATTGGCAATAAGGAAAGGATTTGTGTGTCTTGCTCGAGGAGAGCTAGCATGCATGGATTTGGATGAATTTGATGATAACTATATTACTATGTTTGCTGTGTGCTATACTCTTCCTTAAAGGGTGGTTTGACATCTTAAAACATTCCATTATGCCTTTCAGAGTTATCCAGAAAGGAAAGGAACTAGTTCCTTTTCTATTTCTAATTAGGACCACAGCCTACAGTGTAGTTATAATAAACATGGAGTAACAACCTGCACAAGTCGATATGTAGATGCATCATCTTTTATTTTAAATACATTTTAATTAAAATATAAGTGTATGTCTTCCCTCCCTCCAGTTTCTTGCATGTCACACTCTCAAATGGATAGCCTCTTTTTCTTTGACTATTATCATTATATATACACAAAAATATAATATAACTTGATAAGTCTATTTTTGTTGTTTGTGTACATATGGTTTTAGGGATGACCATTTTGGATTGGATACCAAATTGGGTGGTTCATCCTTGGGAGAAGCTAATCCTCACTATTTCAGAAGACATAGGTTGCCTGTAGTTCTTTGTATAGAAGTAGTTTCCTGTGAGATGACATCACTTACCCTGCTCCCTTCCACCTTAGCATGTCTACTGTTATTATCATTGTTCAGTATTGTTTATGCAGCCATTTCTAATAGAGACATTCTTATATTTCTGCATCTCTAGTAGAGTGTTTTTGGTATTCTAGTTTTATAATCTTTCTGGGTTTAAGAAGCAAATTGGATCTGCCCTTGGTAATTACAATCTATATTCTGTGTCTAAGAGAGTACCAGTTGAAAAACTAATAGTAATGTGCCTTAGACATTTTGTTTCAATAGAAAAATCCTAGGTCTTGGGTTCAGAACACCATGTCAAGATTTCAATTCTGGGATATTTACCTATGATGATTAGAAAGTTACTGGAACACTAGATGAAACAACTTCAAAAATTGGAGTATTGTCTTGTGGGTTGAAATCATGACATTTACAATTATATGTGTGGACCAAGAAGAGATTATATTGAGTGAGATAACCCAAATCCAGACAAAAAAAATGCTGCGTGTAAGCTGTAAATTCTCATAAAGATAAAATAGAAGCTAGAACCATTCATCACAGAAGTCTCTTTTTACAAATAGAGACCATCACAGAAAACCAAAACATTCAGGGAACATCATGGAAGAGGAGAGGGAAAGACTATAAGAACCAGGACACCAGAAAGTCTGCTGTAAAAAAAGTTTCTCCTTTATGTATACATACATACACACATACATATATATATATATACATACATACATACATACATACACACACACACACACACATACATACATACATACACACACACACACACACACACAAAGGAAACTATCAACTTGATTTTGTGAGGCATGGGAAGTTTGAGTGGGCTGACAGGAGGAAAGGGAAGTGGGAAAGTGATGCAAATCTTTTTCAATTAAAAACATTACAAAATAGGATATAGGGCATGATAAAATTGCAAAAAAAGTTAATCCTTGGGAGATGGAAATGATCTTTATATCCTTATAAAATGTGACTACCTTGAATATCTGAGGAATTACTTAAGGTTAAAAGAAGAATTAGGGAAGATAAACGTCCAGTGCAACAGAAAACGCCAGGTAATGAGGCTGACAAAATCTCCACAATGAAAAAAGAAAAAGGGTGCATTGTAAACTTGCTTTGGAGAGATCAGCAACAAGAAGTTAGTGATAACTGGGAATGGAATCCAATTATACTGACTAAAGGATGCAAAGAGTAAACACATAGAACATGTCAAAGATCTTAAAATTTGTGTAGAGGCAAATGAAGCTGAGCTAATAAAATGTATATTTGGGGAAAAAAAAGAGAAAAATATAACCAACAAAATTAAACAACTTTTGCAGGATAAAAAGCATAGGATAGGCAGTCCTGGAATCCACTTGGGTTCCTATTTGATGATTCTTGTCACTAAACTAAAATGGGTAGTCAGAAAGAGTGAAACACACACACACACTCACACACACACACACACACACACACACACACACACACACACACACACGGAGAGAGAGAGAGAGAGAGAGAGAGAGAGAGAGAGAGAGAGAGAGAGAGAGAGAGAGAGAGAAGGAGAGAGAGACAAAGAGAGAGACAGAGAGAGAAACAGAGACAGAGAGAGAAACAGAGAAACAGAGACACACCGAGAAAGACACATAAAGACTCACATAAGGGGAGAACAGGGAGGAGAAAGAATGTGTACAATTACTGAAGAGTGGGTTAAAGATTCTTTAATTTCAGTATTTATCATAGCCCTTTATATTCCTGAAATGTCAAACGTATGTACACATAAAGGTCTTATCAGTCTTCTTATGGACTATCTAACAGTTACATAACTGAAATATTATTAAGGATGTTAAGATCCTCTGAAATCAGTAAATGCTATTGAATTTTTATGTTAAAACAAATCTTGTTAATTTAGCATTGCATTTGTTGACCAAGTAAAACAAAGCTTCTTAGTAAGAAATGGAAATTTAAAAAATATTCTTTAGTCATCTACAGGACAGAACTTATTAACGAGTCAACTTTGAATTTTGTTCTTCTATTGATCTATTTTCTTTCTGTTACCGTTATAAAATGCACTAACTAAAAGCAACTTAGGGAGGAGAGGGTTTTGTTTGTGTCTGTTCAATCTAGGGTGTTTGGTTTTTGTTTTGTTAGTATGGTCTAAATACTCTGACTGTTTCCATGTTGATTTCATGCTCATTCTATCTCTGCAAGTAAAGAACTTAAACTACTTAAATTTTAGGAAGAAACAGATATCCAATAGGCTTTGTAATTAAGGATTGCTTTAACTAATTTTATAATTTCCCACAAAGAAAATTCCAAGAACATTTTTCTTCATTATTAAATTAAACTAACTATTCAGGAAAGAATTGATACCAGTAATTTAGTAATCTTGCCAAAAATGCATACAGGTAGGGACATTTCCCAATCATTCTTAGAACAATATTAATACAGTGAAATAATAAGATTAGAAAACTAGTAATACAAGGTTGGTGCAACATCCCAAAACTAACTTATGGCTTTTTTTATTAAAAGATCAAAGAAAACAACTTAATATAGTCATCTAAACTGATAGAGAATATATTGACATAATCTACCACATTGCTATGATAAAACTGTTGAACAACATGGGGTCAGAATAATTATAACTCAACCTAAAATGGTATCTTAAAAAACCCACAGTGAACATCATATTTAATGATGAACAATTTGAGAGTCTCATTTTAACACTATGAGAAAGCAAAAAGGAACACCCTTGCTATTTCTACTAAAATTTACACTCAAAATTCTAGTGAGAGCATTAGGAATTATTTTGAAGTGTTTAGTTTGGGAACTCATATTACTAGTCATTTAGTTATTATTATTATTATTATTATTATTATTATTATTTGGAAACTCATATTAATTTGCTGATGACTACACTCTATTCCAAGAGAGTACAAAGGAGAACACACACACACACACACATACACACACACACACACTCACATTCACACATACACACACACTTGAATTCTTAAATAATTTTATCCATATTTAAGAAAATGACATTAAACCAAAAGGAAAATCACAATTTCACAAGCATTGAAGTATTTGACATGACTAGTAAAAGAAATCCATTTGCAATAGCATCATCTTCACGACTTCTACACTAAAAGCTAAACCAAAATATGTTTTTGGAAAACTTAAGGATATAAATAAGTATAAAAATACTTCATGTTAAAATTGGAAGTTGGGCCGGGCGGTGGTGCACGCCTTTAATCCCAGCACTTGGGAGGCAGAGCCAGGTGGATCTCTGTGAATTTGAGGCCAGCCTGGGCTACCAAGTGAGCTCCAGGAAAGGCACAAAGCTACACAGAGAAACCCTGTCTCAAAAAACCAATAAATAAATAAATAAATAAAATTGGAAGCATTTTTACAATGACAGACATTTATAGAAGTCCTATACTCTCAGTGGGATCCCTATCTAAATCTCAAACAGATTTCTTTAGAAATGAGAGACTACTATTAAAATTCAAATAGAAATTCTAAGTATAGTCAAAACAATATTAAATTATTAGAGAATTCATATTTCTTGAATTTCCAGATTATTGTCAACCCACAAAGTATGGTACGGCCACCAGATAATATATATATATATATATATGTGTGTGTGTATGTATATATACACATACATACATACATTTATATATCAACTTAGAAACAAACATTAAATTTTTAGCCAATTGTTTTCACAAAACATAGGTCGTGAAGATCATTGCTAAGAGTGAGGAAATTATAGTCTTTCCAACAAATGATTTGGGATATATATATATATATATATATATATATATATATATATATATATGTCTATATATACAAGAATAAAATTAGTCTCCCCTGTCTCCCCTTCTCACCTATATCTCATCATATAGATAAATTAACTCTGAATTCTTTCAAAATTGGAAAAAATATATAAATATAATGTTTCAAACTATAAAATTAATGAGTAAGTCCTTATGATTTTGGTTTAGGCTAAAGCTTTTATAAGTACTCTCAATTTAAAAATTGAATTTGAATATGCTATTTTTCTTATAAACCCATCAACATCTCTGTATATTGTTATTCTGTACCAAAGCATATATTCTTTTTTTAAAAACTAAGAATTAGTTTGCCATTCTACATTTCTTTCCACAATATAAGCTTGTCTAAGACCTTATTTTCAATCACATAAATTAATTTTGTGAAAGTTATAGCCATTGTTGCTCCCAAATTATATTTATTACTTGTTTGATGAACTGAGGAATAGTAGCAATAAGAATTCAGTATGGTGTTTGGGTTTTGACATTTCAAAAAAGTATGCTTTGGGTATGCTACTCATCTCAACTTCTCTGTAAGGAAGAGAAAATAGACAACCACTAAATAGAGTTTCTTTGTGAATCTGTCACTTTTTCTATCACACTGACTATTCCTGGTGCATATAAAGGCAGTCAATGTGGAAATATTTGTTTAAGAAAGGTCTCCATGATCTAATCCATATTATATTTCTTTTTTAATGGAATTGAAATCACTTCAATTAAAGTCGACAGAAGAAATGAGGAAAACATTCTAAAACACAGTTTAAATCAATATTCATTGATTTCTGGAGCTCCATATTCAAGAACTGATAAACACAGGCAGTTCCTGAGATAAGTGGCCATAGACACTCATCAAAGAAATAATGCATTGACAAGGTAATGCAGTCTCATGTGTTCAGAAACATCTACATAATAAGGTTGTAGAAACTTTGAGGGTTCAGTGTTTGAGTACAAAAGGCAATAATCTTCCATCAATGCTGAAATCACTAAAAGCATGAACTACACTGTTAAAGTGTATATTTTTGGATAATGTTCAATCAAAATATTTATTCATGAGAAAAATACTTGAACAATAGAGCCACAAAGTGTATCTTTTTTTCTTCTGTTTGTCAGGAAAGGAGTTTGCTTCTGTTATGATAAAATATATGGCATGCAAATTAATTGTCTACTTTGGCAAAATATTCATTTCCCAATAATTTGATTCATAGTTGGGAATAGTTGAAAATACAAATCTACCTTTTTAGTTTGGAAAAGTCATTTCAGTTGCTTGGATTGTGTTCATGAAGACAGTAGATGTCTATTGAAGACTTACAATCGCTTAGACACAATAGGTGCTTTTTATCAGTTGTGTATTGTTAATCCTTCTAACAGTATCAAGAAAGAGATATTGTTACACTTATTTTATAGGTGGGTGGTGAGGTTCAGAAAAATAAACAAAAATGTCCAGTCCGGCACTCTAGCAAAACAGGGAGACTTAATTTCAAATTATTTCTGTTTCTATTTTTTTTTTCTGTTTATTTTATCTTTCTATGTAGCAACGTTCAGGGTGTTTGCACTCAGACCAAGGGCCAATGAGAGTCTACACATAGAAATTGCATCTGGGAATTGATTCTACTTTATGTAGTGAATAATATGCTTACCTGGGATTAACAGAATATTATTTTTTCTTATGCTTGCCATTGGTGAATCTTGCATTAATTCACTGAAACTATCCAGGCCATGCTGCTCTAGATATCATGGTGAAAGAGTACAGACAGGAACCCTGGTGTGAAAATGCCAATGTCCGTACTCAATGTCTCAGCTGAAACCCACAAGTTCTCAAACTGTAGTCTTCCTGAACCTATTCTGCCCTCCTTTTCTCCATTATCTGTCTCACACTGTTCATGGGATAGAAAGGGCTCTGAGTATAACAGAAATAGAGAAGACAATTCTGTCGAGCTGAAGTCTCAAGGGAAAGATGTGTGCCTGCCAAAACAGGCAAGAAGAGTTGGCCATAAGAATTCACACACTTTGTTAAAATATGAAGGGCTTCTGATGAGCTTTCAATGCTCTCCCATATTATTTTAACCTCTATTCATAGTATTTGTATGCCTGAATATTTATTCAGTGATCCAAGTTAATGGCTATTTAATAAATGCCTACAATATACACTGCCTACACCAAGTTCTATAAATATGGAATGCAGAAGGAACCCTCTGTGTTCATGGAGCTTGAATTATTAGGAGACATGGAGTTATTCCTGCAGTTAAGCAAATTAATATATAAATCAAAAGTTAAGGTTAGCGATAAGAAGTAAATGAATAATTTCAAAGTGGAATTTAGGAAAGTTTGACTTAGGCGTGAGAAAAATCTTCCCTGAAAGAATAACAATTGAGTAAAACATAGAGTCCAGTACAAACTGAATAGACAAAGAGAGTTAGAAGTCAAGACATTTTGCAGGCCGACATAAAGTAAGTACAGAGGCTTAAGTGGACAGTATTGTTGAGAATCAGGGACAAGCATTTGTGTAGTTATGGAACAAACTTAGTCAAAATGGGGAAGACTCACAGACTATGTCCAAATCAGTGTAATAGATTTTCTTCTTTATCTCAAGAAATACTTGAGACTGCACAAAGATTTTAAGATACATTTATGTGGAGATTGATAGGTTTATATTTAAAAATCTTTCCAGGTATTCTATAAAGAAGTCTAAAGTGAAGGGTGCCCATCTATAACACCAATTAACTCACTGTGGAAATTGTTATGTTAAATTGGGATCTTTATAGTCATCAGATGTTTATAATACAATATTCACTAATATAAAATTTTGAGAGACAGTGTAGCCAGAATTACAGAACAAAGAAAGTAATAGAAAAGTCAATTTCTGTCACTTTGAAAAGGAGGAAAATGAGTGTAGAAAGGAGATAATATACCACAAACAGCCATCTATATTCAACATAAAATCTGGAGAGCTCTAGAGAATCAGTTCTCAACAAGTGGCTTTTCACCATCTATGTTAATTGATTGTAAATTAATGTTGTGTTTGTTGGAAAATAATGCCCCAAGAGTTGAGCTCAATATTCAATAGTGAAATCCCACCACTAACTAGCTGATGAGCTATTGGCATTAGATAGCTTCTAGGAGAGGGAGAGCCAGTTTTCTTTTAGACCGTGACCACTGGGAAGTCAATCATATTCCAAGAAAGTCGCTATTTCCAGGAGTATTTGGGCAACACAAACTGGACTCCATGAGGAAGATTAAGAATGATGACGAGTCGGGCGGTGGTGGCACATACCTTTAATCCCAGCACTCGGGAGGCAGAGGCAGGCGGATCTCTCTGAGTTCGAGGCCAGCCTGGTCTCCAAAGTGAGTTCCAGGAAAGGCCCAAAGCTACACAGAGAAACCCTGTCTCGGAAAAAAAAAAAAAAAAAAAAAAAGAATGAGGACGAGAAGAAAGAAGAGGAAAATAAAGAGATGAAAGAGGAACTAAGGGATGGGGAAGAGGAGTAAGACAAAGAGAAAACTCTCAAAGCAGGGAGGAGTTGGGGGATGGAGGAGGATATACAAAACACATTGCAGGGATGGGGATAAACACAGAAGGAGGGTAAAATTACAGTAAGGATGTCTGAAAAAGTCATCAGGAATCATAATATTAACTATTAACCATTTACTTGTTAGATATATGTTTAAATATTTTTATCAAGATGGAAGATGGCCAGAGGCAAATTACAAATTTGTAAATTGATGCTGCCTTGAAATATTATTGAAAGACTAACTCTTATGATTTGACACATGAACAAATGGAATTTTCCTCAGCCTATTGTATTCTACTGGTAATCAAACATAAGTTAACTGCAGCTGGTAAACACTGTGCCAACAATTATGTAGTGGGTTTGTTGACTATACTTTTAAATAGAGTCAATACTGGCTTTGTAAGGGATGCAAACAAACTGCTTGGAAATAAAATAAAGGATTTTGGTGAATGTCAGTTTTATCTAAATAAAAACTAAATGTGTCAAAATGAAGCCCTTAAAATGCTGCTTTTAGTACAGACTAAACATTGCACAAAGATACATATGTAAATAACAACCTAAGGAATATGGTTTATAATTCATGTAACAGTAAATCACTTCATTAAAAATTATTCTGCATCAGTTATTCGGTTTATTCAACATATTTAATGGAAGATAAAAGTGAGACAAAAGAAATTGGTGAGGTTATGGTTGTTAAAATTTCAACATAAAATTTAGAACATTAAAAAATTGAAGTTCTTCATATCACAGGCTTAAAGATATTCTGAGGATAAAATCCTAATGTGTGTGCTCACTATCCTGGGACATAATAATTTCATCTGTGTTATGATCAGTGTTCAGAGACTTCAAGGGCATTGATCAGGAAGAGATTTCTGAGAATCCATTTGATGCTGTTTCTCAGGTTCATACTGCCTAACAACAAGGTCAGGGTTTCTTTTTGTTGTTGTTTTGTTTTGTTTTTCAAAACAGGCTTTCTCTGTTTGGCTTGTGAGCATGTTCTGGAACTCCATCTGTAGGCCAGGCTGGCCTCAAACTTACAGAGATCTGCCTGCCTTTGCCTCCCATGTGCTGGGATTAAAGGCATGTGCCATCACCACCTGGCTAGGTTTTGTATTTTTTAACTTCTTAAAAGAGATTCCAAAAGGTGGCAAGTTTGAGAATTCTAGGTGTCTCCCACCCAATCAGCCGCCATGTTTACCTCTTCTCTAACAAAACAATTTTCTAACATTGCCTGATATTTTCTGGTAGTGGCAATTTCAAGAAGCAATCCATAAAATCTTAGGGCATCATTAACATGCTCAAGTTCAGACCTGAATAGTATAGGGAAGAATTAATCCAAGCCTTAACTTTGGTTATGGGTCTCTTTTGAACATAACACATCTGTTTTCTCTCCTTGAACATGATGAATACGAATATAACACAAGTTTTAAAAGTTCTTAAAACTCAAACACTTTAGATACTAAAGTGTTATGCACTAGAAAATTCTTCCTAAGGATTTTTTTAAGTACTAATTAATGGCTTTAGTAAATTCAATTCTCATTCCCAAGACAAGCTATATTTATTTTGTAAGGACATATTAATTGGTATAGGCTATTGAGGATTTCTTCAAGCAGTAAGCTGTCTTGGAAAATTGGAATATAATATTTAATACAATTACTGCAACAGTCAGTAGAATGTGGATGAAAAAAATTAAAATTAAATAATCATTGAACTAATTATACGTTAGACCTTTTTTCTTTCTTAATACTTCAGCATTCTTTAGAACAGCTGGGCCACCTGGAAATAACTACATATTTAACTGCATCTCTGTGGGCCATATATCTCATTGTGGGTGGTTTACCTTGGAGCCAAGAGGGTAGAAAGAAATGAAAGCCATTAGGTTATATAAGATACGAATTTTGAAAGCAAGTAAGTTAATTTCTCTATTTTAAAATAATTATATGTTTACACATTTCTTGGATTTGAAAGTCTATCATGCCATTTATTTTTAATAATGTTCCCAATAGTTAATTAGATTGAAGTGCACAGTATTGATGTAGCTGCCATAGAGTTTTCAAAGATGATATTTATATTAAAGACTTCTAAGGAGATATTTCATATGATCTAATTTTCTGTGGTAATTGTACTGACAAGATATATATATAATATATATATTACATTTAACTTTCAACTGGTGTGTGTGAATGTATAATCTTCAACTGAAAATTGGGATGAGCAAAATAAGTATGTTATGGCTAAAAGTAAGGTTTTAAGCCATTTTAATATTTCTATTGCTGCACTGATGGTAATAGCTCTTTAAATTGCAACAGTGCGTCTAGGAACACGTTATAATTTGTTTATAACCTTAACCACAGAACTTAAATTTATTCTTCCTTTTACAATATTTCAGCAAACATGGAATTTAGAATGAATGCCTACACTGCCATACTAAAAGTCACTGCTAGAATGATGAAAGCTTTCAAAAGCTGGAGAATTGAGATCAGCTGGCCTCAAACTTGTAGGCATCCTCCTGCTGCTGCCTTCCAAATACTGGGATTGCAAGTGTATGCCAGTACATGCAGCAACCGGGTTTTTGTTATTTATTTTAGTGGTGACTCTATTATTTAACTCACTTTAAAAATTTTATTTTTGAGGGGAGCTGTAGAAATCTAATTCAAATCAAAGTTTAGATTTAAATACAATACATTTAAAATACCGTGTATTTCGGATTTTAATTCCTTAAGCTTTTTAGAATACTTTTTAGTTAAGTTTCATTCACACAAATTTTAAGTACTAGTCTATGACAGATAATAACAAAATGAGTAACACAGATGCATTCACTATGTGATTTTTCCCCCAAATGTCAGCCCAACAATAGCCACTAAGTAAATGCCTTTTCCCTTCAATCTTTCTGTTAAACTGCTCTTTAGAAACATAATAAAACAATTTCCTTCCAGAAAATTACTTTATTTTTAATTGTAGAGTTAAAAACTTCCATAAATATTTGAAATCTAATACAATAAGTGATCTGGTTAAAATATTTAAAAGAACACACAATTACCTTGTTGTGAGAGGTGGGGGGCAAACACCCTCATGCACGTATGCGTGCATTCACATCTGTGGGTGTCAGAGGAATTGGAATTGATTTTCTTCTACTGTGTGAGTTCCAAGGACCCACTGAACTCAGGTTGTCAAGTGTGGCAGCAGACATCTTTAGCAACTGAGCCAACCCTCACTCAGACTGAAAACATGTCTTAAAAAGAAGCTTACAGAAAAACTGAAAGAGGTACCAATGTAGCAGTTGATGGAGAAAAGAGCAAGAAAAAGTGAGGTCAATTGATGGCTGCTAGGTCAAGGAAAAACTCTATTGAAAGTCACAGCATGGCTTAGGAAAAGTTGTGTGTTTCTATAATAGTATTGATGATACTGATAATAAAATTAATACCCATGCTTTCATAAAGATCATTCATCAAGCATAGCTAGAGAGAATGAAAATGAAAGCCGGCAGGGTGTGGGGGGGACGACACCTATATTTGTACCACATGCAACCTATGAGGAACCGATGGCCAAAATGTAAGTCAGTCCCATACCTTAATGGGAAAAGAAAGAATAATAATAAAATAATAGACCATAAATCTGAAATGAACCCATATAAGGTAGGGTATTCTAATGGCCGATAAATAAGTGAAAAGGTGTGGAACCAAATAAAAACTGCCAAAGCCACAGGGAGAGCCAAACAAACCCCTACAATGTTATCCAATGTCAAAATGCTGTAGAAAACCATCTTAGCAAAGACACAGAGCAATAGAAAACGAGTGTTGGTCAATCTGTGGAGGAACCACCATTTAAACAGAAAGAAATGACATTTAATAATGTCTGTTACAAGTATGTCCTTTGACAGGGGAGCCAGTTCTTAGATTCAAACTTAGCAAGATACATGAACCACTGGACATATACTAAAGTAAATCCAGCAGCACCATTCACTATATAGATACAATCTAGAAGAAACACAGATGTTTATCGATACAACATAATAATAAGTCTTCAAGCAATCCATATGTGATGGAATACTCAGAAGGACTAACAATTCATTGTTAATTGAACAAAATTTGCATGCAATTAAATAAATGAAAAAAAATACAAAAACATAGAGTACAGGAAAGTGCAGAAAAATAAATAGATTAAGTTTCATTTTCATAAATTTAACAACAGGAAAAATTTAGTATTTAGTTTTTAGTTTTCAGTCAGGATAGTGGTTATTCAGGGGAAGTTGGAGGATAGTTATTGTTATAAAAGAAAATAAGTCTTTCCAAGGGTGAATTTTGTTAAACATCATAACATGGACATTCTGTGCTACTTTATAAGTTGCCCATTTATATATAGTTCAGGTATTTGTATATTGCTTATATCCCATAAACAATTATGTTTTAAAACATCCATTGCTTCAGATCTGTTTTTTCCATATAAGCCCCAATCCTTCAGTTCATTTTCTGTAACGTCTAAGATGCCTATTGGCACTCAGCAATTACTAAATAATAAAATATGATGGCAATAATTCAGGATCCACAGTCTTCGCTGAGGCTAATTTAAGAATGAGTCCATCGAAAAACAAAATTCCAAAGGAGGTTAAAGATCTTCTTCATAATTAGACTAAACCATATTACATTATTTACAGACTAATCACTGATACACTATAATTTTTATCATGGACAAAGACTCGAGTCACCATACTTGAAGCACTCAATTTCATTTCTGTGTATCCTAGCAACTTTAACTTTTTTTTCCTGCATTCCATTGATTCAGCTTCTTTTTGCCACATAAGCTGCCTGAGCACAAAGCTTCTGGAGTACGAGGGATGGCCCAGTGGTTCAGAACGCCAACTGCTCTTACAGATGACTCTGGTTTTGTTCCTAGCACCCATCTGGTGGCTCCCAACCATCTATATCTCTAGTTCCTCAGAGCCTGAAATACTCTTGTGGTCTCTGTGGACATGGTATACTCATGGTGCAGAAGTTCATGTGCACTGCACACACATGGTGTAGACAAGATACTCATGCACATAAAATAAAAATAAAGCTTAAAATATTTTCTAAAATGGAGTAGGAGTTATACTAAAAATTTAGTTATTTGTTTTAAATGTTATTTACTTGAGAACAAAATAAAACACTTAAATATGGTTAGTTACAATTGATTGCAAATTTAAACAGTTTCAATTTCATGATTTTTCATATTGCTGTTCATTATAAGGACATTTAAACAAACATGATGTTCCTAAAGATAGGCTACACAGGAAGGTCAGAATATTTCAAAACTCAAAAGTGGCTTGGTTTGTAATTCAGTTTATTCTTTCCAAAGGTTTTGGGGTCCCCAGACTAAGTGTCCTTAGTCATTGTGGTAGTTTGAATGTAACTGGCTTCCATAAGCTCAAAGAGAATGGCACTATTAGGAAGCATGGCTTTGTTGCAAGAGGTACAACCTTGTAGGAGGAAGTGTGTAACTGTGGGGGTGGGCTTTGAGGTCTCATATATGCTTAGACCATGGCCAGTGACTGAGACCACTTCCTGTTGTCTGTCTGTCAAGATGTAGGACTCTCAGCTTCTTCTGATGCACCATGTCTGCCTGCACATCACCATGATGATAATGGACTAAGCCTCTAAAAATGTAAGCCAGCCTAATTAAATGTTTTCCTTTATAAGAGTTGCTATGCTCATGGTGTCTCTTCACAGCAATAGAAACCCTAACTAAGACAGTCATCTTTTCCAGGCTGCTCCTTCTACCTCTCCTGATAATTCTTTATTTTCTTTACCGTCTCATTCTCCCATCAGGGCACGTCAAAACCCTTTACAGATAACTCTCTATCTCTCTATATACTTTTTGTACTAGTCTTTCTTCTAACTTAATTTTGTTGATGTGCTTTTTTGTAAGTATTACATAATGCTTCCATACATTACTTAATTAGTGATAATTTCACAACAATAAATCATGTTAATTCTGGGGGCAGATAATACATATACACACATATATATTATATGTTGTAATGTATAACCTGTGATACAAAATAGGTCTCCTGGAATAGAACCTGGTACACAGAATCACCTGATAAGCCGATCTTTCTCTTTTATACACATAATTTTTACGAAACTGTGATCATCAATGTTAATGAATGTTTCCTATGGGCCAGCAATTATTAGCTATTTTCACATGTATTAAAAACTCACCATGAGGTAAGGACAGATTCCCACTGTTAGTTCAAGGGAGGAGTCCTGGGCCTGGGAAAATTAAATAATCGGTAGCTTTGCTCAGTTATTAAGAGGAGCAGCATGGCTAAAATCTGGATTGTTTTAAAATTTCAGGTTTGATAATATTTAAACAACAGGGAGACAATGTCTTTGATGAAAATCAAATACCAGAATGTGCATCTGTTTAAGCAACCACCTGTCCTGAGGATAGCTTCATGAAACACCTTAACAAACAAGCAAACAACTCATTTCATGGTGAGCGTTAACTGTAACTACTTCACATGGCCAGGTTTACCATATTTCCAATTTCAGAAAGCATTTTTCATTTCAACTTGATTCAACTGTTCAAAAATTTATTGATAGTCCTGATCATTTTCTTAATCCTTCAAAACATAAGTTAAATGAAACAGTACTGAACATTCTTGATGACTGGCCAAAAAAAAAGCACGTTATTACTAGCTTTGTTATATACTAACTTAACCATAAATGTGGTGAAAGAAACAAATTTGATGACCTAAAACTTACCTTTATGTTGAAAGTAAGTAAAATGACTGCAAATGAGCAGAACATGAACATATAATTAATTTTGGATGATTTGTTTCTAGTATTACAATGGGTCTATTCTATAATTTCATTGCATACATTTCAATCATTGAAAAGTAAAGGACATGGAATATAAATGTTTTCTATTAAGAAAATTACACCATCTGACTGATGGTACTCACTAATAATAGATAAGTAATATCCAAGTAGTGTCTTAACTTGCTTGTAAATACTAATTTTACAAACATTAATCATATTAAAATTGATACATTATTACTCACAATGCTATTGCTAATATGTTTGATACTAGCAAATATTACTAAAATATTACAAGATTATTGTTAATATAATATTAATAATGTTATTGTTAATAGATTTTTGGATTTCTGTTTTGTTTTGTTTCATAGTTGTTGTTTTTCTGAGCCAAGGTTTTTCTGTGTAACCCCAGAAGTCCTGGAACTTGTTCTGAAAACCAGGCCAGCCTTGAACTCACAGAGATCTGCCTGCCTCTGCCTCCTGCGCTGGAATTAAAGGCATGAGGCACCACTGCCTATCTTATTGTTAATGTTTTAAAGATGAAGTAATGATGTGTATGTTCAACATATCTTTAACTTAATATACAATTATTTCCTGTGTCAATATGTCTAGGTCATATTATTCCTTTTCAAAACATCATTTTTCTATTATATATAAAGAAAATCTTTAACTGTTGTCTTTTTTCTTTCCTTTTTACATTGTAAATTTTAATGAATATTACAATAAACATTTGCATATATTATAGATACATTATGGATATGCAAATATTAAATCAAAAGTTTAAAACTATAATTCTTAGGATAGATTATCAAATTCCATCACTGAAGTTACAGCTTTTTCATCCTGATCTTCACAGCAATAGCTATTATGATTTTCATGCCTAAGAGTTCTATTGTCTATAAATGACTACAGCTTCATCAATATATTTAGGAAGCCTGATGACTTAGCTGGCTGAAACAAAAGAACAAAGATGCAGCTCACAAAATCGTTCAGGGGGATTTCAGTGAAAGTGACTGCAGGATCCTTTAACACAAGATGTGTGCTCTGGATAGAATTTGCTGAATGACTAGCTTTTGGGTTTATCTCTCAGGATCTCAGGATAAACCTCTTAAACCTTTTTGCATCCCATTCAAAAACTTAATTTTAAGATCATAAAAATCTGGATGATACTATTAAATACAAAGCAAGCAAAGCATTGTAGACATTGAGTTACTCAATATGTCTTTGAACCTGGCAAATACATTTTGTGAAATATTTAAATCATAGAAAAAAGCTTATTGACATTAATTTTGGCATAACACTTTTTTAAAAAATTACCATTTTAACTGGATTTCTTAAGTTTTGGATTCCTTAAGTTTTGTTTTTCCAAATGCATAAAGCATTCTATTTTATTAGTTCATGGTAGATAGAAGCTAATTACAGTCCACTAGATACAAATGAGGATTAAATGGTAAAATCTTCATTAATGATTGTTCTAAATCTTACAGGCTTATAAATGTATGCCCACATTTTATTCAACTCATCCATTACTAAGAGAACCAGATCTGCACATAAAGGAAATTTAGCATAGATCTTGGATCCTTTATTTTTAAAAAGGCCCAAACTGATACTGCATTTGATGAATGTGGTTTAATAATTCTCTTAAGGGTAAAGTATGTAATCTTTTTTTCCAAAATAGCATACAGGCAGACTTATATTTGCAATGCTGTTCTTATGCTGTTTCGAATTAAGGGTATACTCTTGTCTGTAATTTACACATTTGCCCTCAAAGCCCTATAGGCTCAGGGTTCCCTTAAATGAAGGTATGCTAGCATCCCTTTTTGTAGCACAAGTTAGCAGGTACATTCTCAATGGGCTCTTGTTTTATCATAAATGATGAGAAGCAAAAGTTAATACTTTACATTTTAAAAGTTATTAGAAAGATTATATAACATGTATTTTAGAAACTGTATCCAACGTTTCTATCACTTGTGAAACCAGAGAAAGTCTCTCATTGGATCACTCCTTATTATCTCAGAAATGACAGAATTTTGACTTATGCTATATGGAAAATAAGGTCTCATCTGAGATGTTCTGGGACATCCACTTAAATAATATTATTTCTGGATGTTCTGTGATCACTCTGTAGGTCACTCAAAGATGTTTCTAAAATTATTCTTTGGAATATTCTTTATCATCTGCCTTTGATAGCTTCTAGCACAAACATCAATTCACTCTCAGTGTAAGATGTAATGTGTCCATTTCTACTGCTCAGTTTTTCCTCAATAGGACAGAAGCCTTCACAGGAAGTTATAAAATGTTTCTGACATTCATGGCTCACAGAGCAAGGACTTCAAAGATCTGCAGAAGGTTATGTTGATTAAAGTAGAGACATTTTCTGTAAGTCGACTGCTGAAGCAAATAAAACGATTAGGGCAGGGCTAGGAGTGTATTGTCAGTGAACAAAAAAGCTGTACTCGGCTTACAGGTCAGAAGACACAAATACAACTATGCATTTGTGCTATGTGCTTCTCTAATATGGTTCTGGAATTTTCCATCACAATTATACACGGCACAAAATAAAGTCACTGTCTTAACCCACTGATACATAAAAAAACAAAATCAATCAAGGAAGCACACTTTAAAATGTATCTCTCTAGAGATAACACTGCGGGACAATTCATGTAATAAATTGATAATACAAAGTAAGAGCACAAATTCCATTAGAGTATCAACAAAAATCACAGCATTCTCGTGTCTTCTGACTGGTATTAACGTTAAGCATGTCAATGATGCCTCTGCCTGATCTTCAATGTAAAACAAATAGAAATAGTAATACACAAAGATTAAAAATCATTTTGAAGGGATCTTCATAAGCCATGGCCTTAAAACTTCAGTTTTCTCCTTCTAACACAACAGACTACTGCACTTTGGGTCCTGCGTAGCTGGACTGTAATGGCTTCTGTAAACATTTACAACCCTTGTATGTATAAAGCCATAGAGTACACCATGTTTCCAGAGGAAGCTAAGAAGAACTGCATGCCATTGAGTGGCTCTATAATTCTGGGGTTTTTTTTTTTTTTTTTAATGATGCTTCTACTCACAGGCAGCAACAACAGACAAATGTGAAGGATTTCGTCTTCCCAGCTGCAGCTGCCCTTAGTCTTGTATATACTGAGTCATGTAGAACCAAGTGTTGCCTGTACCTAGGGGAAAATCCTGAGAATAATTATAACAGTAAAGGAAGCAGGGCTTAAAGAGGAAAGCAAGGTGATTTTTCATATTTATGAAGTACCTGCAGTCAGTGGCATTTTTCTAGATGGAGCCACTCTGAAGTCCTAGTTCTCATACCCATGGGGAATGGTTAGCATCTAAGAAACCGTATTATTACCCATGCAGAAAAGCATGCCTCTAAAATTCTATCTTTAAAACTAGATTACACATAAGCCAATGAAGTCGTTTAAGTAAAAACTGATAAATATTTATATACTTGTATTTGTCTAAATCCTCTCCGTAAACTAGCTCGTGTGTTTAATTTTTAAGAAACAAGGAGAAAAATTCAAGGAGATTTTTATTTGCTTGTTAAATGTGGCAATATTGTACAAATGATGTTAAAATTAAAGTAATAAATGAAGATTCTGAGCAAAGAAATTGGGAAATAAAGATGACTATAAAATAATATTTTATGAGAGCATTTGCATACTTTGGCATAGTAAAATGGCATATGTGGGTATTAGAATACAGCGTTTTTATTAAAGACTATCATTATGGGAGGAAATAGCTGCGGTTTTTCAAAGTACTTTTGACTTTCTGTAAGAGTAGCAATTTTCTCCAAAATGGGCTCCAATAGCCATGTTAGAAGCCTGAAGGTAACAACTTTTCTTGGTCATGATCTTAGGAATTTTACAAAGATTCTTGCATTTCTAAAGGTGAAACAGCAGCCCACGTAAAACTAATTACATGACAAAAAAAATGAAGTTACTGTTAAGTATTAACTGCATGCATGGATGTGTGCAAAAAGGGGCACTGTTGCCAAACAAGAGGCCCCAGTTTATACACCCTTCCTCTGGTCATAACCAAACAATGCCGACTAACTTGGACTGTGCTCACTTGTTACCTGAAGTTTTATATTAGACCAGTATGTGTTCATAGGCAATACTTACAAACAGGTGATTCCCTCACTTCTGTGATGAAACAGATAAGAAGTAGCTTCATATCATTTTTGTCGTTGCTAAAGAAGTCATTAAAACAACACACTGGCACATAAAGGGAATATAAGTGAAGTCTTGTGAATAATAAATGAGCAAGCAAATATATAAAAACCAAATCAGGCCAAACAAACACAGTCCACTTTTCTCAGAGAATTACAAGACTAAGGGTAAAAAGATATAATGTAATGAGTATACTTGGACTTTTTTGAAGAATCTAATTCAATGATCCACGAAATCCACCTTTCAAAAATAATTCAACTTGGCTCAAAGACAATGGTTTGGAAACCATTTAAAGAGCCATAAGGACAGGTAAGAATAAATGCCCAAAGTTAGAGCTGTAGGAATGAATAGCTGCCAGTAAGGTTTATTTAGATTCTGAATTTCAGTACCTTCATTACTATATGAAAATATAGAACAAATAATATACAAATAAATATTTTAAAGGGTACTAACATGGAAGGTGTCACATACTCAGGAACAACAAAATTGCCAAGAGAAGGTCAGATGGAAGATTACATGTGAATTCAATAGAAACAACCAGAATTTAATAGCAGTATGAATTTTTTTTCAGTTTTCCAAGTCAGGGTTTCTCTGTACAACTTTGGAGCCTGTCCTGAAACTCACTTTGTAGATCAGACTGGCCTGGAACTCAACAGAGATCTGCCTGTCTCTGCCTCCCAAGTTCTGCGATTAAAGGCATGACCCACCACCACTCGTAGGCAGTATGAATTTAAAAGAAGTTTGATACAACTAACAGGGGTTTGTGATGCCGTTAGTTAGGAAAGAGAGTCTACTAGAAAGCATGATTCCTAGCTGAATTCTAAGTTACCTTAGGCCTGTGGATAAGAAGCTCCTCTTTACAGAAAATGGAAACCATTACAGAAAACCACAACTGGTCATATTGCAGAGATCAACGGGTAATGGGGGCCCCAGGAACAGATACATCTACAATTCAACTCCTGCACCAAAGGCTCTGGGAACATTGCAGAAGAGGAGAAAGAAAGATTGTAAGAGCCTGAGGACCAGGAAACCTGTCGTGAGGTTGTGTCTCTTAGAAACGACACGGAAGCTACACCCATGGCACCTCAACAGTATGACTGCCTAAACAAGACCTGGACAATGACAATCTCAACAGACAAACTATGATAAAAAGGGAAGTTCCTGTGGGTTCCTACCCCTAGACAATGTGGCACAAGCAAGTAATGACCGCTGAGAGAGGGAAAATTAACCTCTTTGGTGATTAGCCCCTTTGCTGGTTACCTAATATCAGTGGTCAGCCCTCAATCCATACATGTGCAACCAACATTAAATGGACTCTGAAGGTTGTATTTATATATTTATGAATGTGTGTATGGGAGTGTGTGTGTGAAAGAGACCACGAACTTGAGAGGGAATGGGGAGACATGGAAAAGATTATAGGGAGGAAGCATGAGAAGATTTAGAGGGAAGAGACATGAGAGAATTTGTAGGGAGAAACAAAAGAAGAAAATAAGTGAAATAATTGTATTTAATTTTTATAAATTAATTAAAAAAGTTAAAAAATGTTTAGACCTATTATGAAAATACTGTGCCACAAAAACCTGACAAAATTATATGACCAACTAGGTAAACACAATTCTATAAGCAATGATTTAGAAAACTGCTTTAAAATATTAGGGTACCACTGTTTATTCCTCCCTCAATATCAACAAATCTTTAAACAGAAAGGATGTAAAGGACGACAGGTTAACCTACACTCTGATTTTCAAAACTGTACTCCAAACATTAAAATGTACATCTTTATAAAGTGCCTTCACTTCTCCATCTTCTCTATATGGATTGTCTTCAGGAAATATTTCACAATAACTTAGCTATTCTTTGATGATGAACCTTCTTAAAAGGCCCCTCCTGACTCTCGAATACAGTTGAAGTGCATATTTGGAATATCACCTACATAAAATGCAATCATGACGGTAAATCTTCTGTAAGTGCCTTTTGGATTATCTGCAGCATGGCCTCCCTCTTCATCACTACAAATAACTGAGAGTCGATTGTACACACATATAAGGAGATAAACAGAAGACAAATGACTCCCTTTATAAGATTAGTCCTTAACTCTGCTTTATCCCCATCAATCGGACAACTCGACAAATTAGAGAGAATTCAGAGCACTGAAACCAAAGTGATAAAAGCAATAAAGTTATCCACTTATGAGACTGAATTAAATGAGCTAACCCACGGAGTACGTATGACAGCCATAGGCAAGCTCGAACAGCCAATGACAAGCGTGGAGAGAATCTTCCAGGGGAAGGAAGGCCTTTCTCTGATATCAGTGTAATTTCCTTCTGGCTTAGATTCTCACAAAAAGAAAAATTACAATTAAAAACTATTGTTGAAATTAACATCAACATTACTGCAAAAATATTACTAAAGGACTAATGACCACTGTTTAATTGTCCATCAGGGAAAGCTAGATCATTAATGGAAAATACCAAGGATTTTGAAATTAGATCTAGATTTGAATATTGGTTCAGTCACTTATATAAAATATAAAGGTGTGAGCAAATGTCTTCATCTAAGAAAAAATGAAAATGATATACTAAATTAGTTTACAAATACAAAAAATGAAAATGGTATACTAAATTATTTTACAAATACATTAAAATAGAAAACGGGCAATCAGAGAATGGTTTTAAAGACTCATAGTAAAAAAAAAGTCCTAGTTCTTTCAAAATATATTTTAATATGTTTATGGTTTGAAATATGTAGACCTAACTTCTTTTAAATTCATCTTCTCTGTTTCAGAGAATATGTACAGTGACTAGAGAATGCATATGCATCTCCCAGGACTGATCACTTACCTTGTTATTCATCCAAACTACTGACCTTCCTTTGTTTGCCCTTTTTTTTCATGTGGAGCATGCTGTGTCTCAATGGGCAGACTAGATGTTGCATAGGTGATATTTCTTTCCTACATCATATCTTCTACATTCTAGTATCTCAAAAATGATCGATAAGGTATATTTGAGATATCTTAAAGTACGTTTTGTGCTATTCATAAAATGTCCTATTGTTATACTAAGTATCTCTATATTTGCATAACTTTTGTTTATTGAAATCTCTGTGATGACATTATACACTTATATAATACACACACATTATATAGATAGATACTATATATATATATATATATATATATATATATATATATATATAAACTGAATACAAATGCATGACAATTAAAATGTATTTTGCACCAAAGGACAATCCAGCATCTACCCTGGATTTTACAGGATTTGTGCAAAATCCTGACCCTATCATATAGCACCCTTTTAGTACATAGAGCCTGACACTTGATTCTAGTAGAGGTAGATTTAAAATATTATTATTAATAGATATTGAACCTATTAATAGCAAAACTATAAAATAATATAAATATAAAATTAGTTTTTAAACTTAAAATTAAAAGCTTGAAACTAAGAATTGAGGTTTTCTCAGAGATTTTATTTAATGCTATTATAAAACAATATCATTTATTAATATATATTGAACACTTAGTATGTAAGAAATGTTAATTAATACCTTCCTGGTGAAGGTGTTTTGGAATGTAAGTAAATTTTTAAACAAATAGAATAAGAAATTAATTTAAGATATAGGGAACCCAATGAGAATACAGATTATTATCATGCAGGCCTTTCCATCCATACAGTAGCAAATTACTTAGTTCCAAAGATACAACACTATATTATAGGGACTGGAGGTAGCCCTAAGTGAGTGAAGTCCTTAGTGAATGTGTGCTATTTTTATTGACATGGGTACAAACATTCCAAGGACTTCACAGCCCCATCCCATGGAAGAGCAGCAAAGCCTTCCCCTTTGTTGAGCATCACAGAGAAATGGCAAAACCTTCCTCTTGGAGCATGTGTGGACGTTGATATTATATGCATAAATTGTCAACCATAGCATTCCACCATTGGATTTTTATTGTCTGAAAAGAGCTCCCCTACAGAGACTGTTCCTACCAAGTTTAGCTAAACATGTCTTGATCCAGCTGTATATCATAAATCCTACCTCCTTCTTTATCTGCATGTAATAATGCCAACTCCTTGTTCAGCTCTGCAATAACATCCACTTCTCTGCTTAATTCTATATAATGAAGATGCTGAGCATCCCAGGTGCTGAAATTTCTCCATAAGAACTCCTAGTCAATCGGAAATCAGTTAACTTTTTTTATATCTATCTGTCTGTCTGTCTGTCTTTCTATATTTTCCTCATTCCTAGTGTGGTAGTTTGAATGTAAATAACCTCTAGAGGCTCATATATTTAAATGATTAGACACCAGTTAGTGGAACTGTTTGTGAAAAATTAGGAGGTGTGGTCTTTTTGAAGGAGGTATGGTCTTGTTGGAGGCAGTATGTTACTCACTGGGAGTGGATTTTGAGGTTTCCAAATCCCCTGCCAAATCTTTCTATGCCTGTCTTTCCTGTGGCTTAGGATGTAAGCTCTTGGCCCTTACCCACCTTCATGCTGTCATGTTCCCTGCCATGATGATAGTGGTTTAATTTGAAATTGTGAACAAGACCTCAATTAAGATCTTTCTTTCATAAAAGTTGCCTTGGGCATGCTGTTCCTTCTTAGAGATAACTAAGCACCTCATCATCTCAGTCAGGTCCATCCCTGGAGGCCATGCATGTGTATGGTCCAATACAACATTATTTTTCATAAGAGGATATAAAATGGCTCTGTTAGATTCCTACTGAATCTTACCAGAGCTGCACTTAGGGAACTTTCCTAGTCCTGCTCCCTCCCCCACATCTGATGCAGTATATTAAGAAAATCTATCAACGTCCTTGTGTGACAGGACCCAAGCTGAACCAAATTCATGTGCTCAAATTATTTGTGGGACAGAAGCTAGACAAAATGATTCAGTCTTGCTTTGAGAATTTTAACGGAAAGCTAGGAACACGCAAATGATTGTTATTCATGTTCTATATTATTATTTGGTGGATGACAGTATACGAAGATGCGAATCAAGAAAGATAATAATGCCCATCTATAGGGAGAAATAGTGAGAGGAAACAATGTTCACATAGTCTTCATATTTCTGACTTAAGGTTTCATTAAGCGTCTCTCACACATATGCCCACAGAATAGCTTGTCCTTGACTAGAATTAATTACTTTCATGAAACTACCACAAATTCCCTATCTGTTCTAGCTAGTTTAATTCTAACTACTTAATTTTATGTATAAAATAACCTACGTTGGGATGGCTAAATTCATTGCCTAGTATCAAATGACACTTAAGTGGGTGGTGAAAATCCAAAAATAAGATTTATTTGAGGACATTATCAGGAACTTAATCTTAGAGAATTTCTAATAAAGCTACTTCAATTTATATCAAGCCAGGTAGAGGAAGAGAGATAAGGTCAAAGCATTCAAGGGATGATATCTTCTCTTCCAAATCTAGAAATTTTGAGGATAAAAATCAAATTTTGAGCAGATTCATCTAATGTGATTCTTGAGTTTTGTGCACAGTGTCTATACAATAAAAAAACAATGATCCCTATGACAGAACTCCTGGGCTCAAGGAGGCACAAGAGTGTTCATATTTTACCTGTGACCCCCTGTGGCCCACTAGTCACAAGCAGAATCAGTTAGAGATACATCTCCCCTTTTAACAACTGTCTCAGGATAGGCATGGTCACATATATTCTTCACGAAAGGTATGTGCTTCCATGCAGGCTATAGAGCAATGGTGTCTTAAGATAATCCTTTGTTAAACATTGGGGCTGCAAACTTCGATATAGAGAATTTTTCCATCAGGCCACTGGTTATGATATTCACACTACACATAAACTTCTATGAGCCATTACCAACATACAGTTCACTAAGTAAGTTCACAGTATATGCTATATGTGGCTCACAAATACAACAGGATTTCTTCAAACAATAGCAAATAAACTAGAAACACAAATGACTTATGCTGCTATAGTAGACCATGTAAATAAATGTATACAAACCAATGAACCCCACTTATGATAATGTGACTAATGCCACCAATCCCTAATGACATTCTGTAGTTATAATTCTTTCAACAGGGTTTGTTGCCATACCACATCATCATGGTTCCTGGCATGTAGTAAGTGCTTAACAAATGTGTTGTGAATTAATAAAATCTATTAACAGCCCTCACTCTGCTGGGTTTCTCTGTGACTTTTCCTGTGGCTCAGCACTCCATACAGTCCACACAGCTTGAGAGGTGAAAATTTGCCCTCTCATTTCAAAGAGTTCCAAATGGGGGGCCTGGAGACAAGCTTCTTATTCTTAGATCCAAGTATTTGCATTAGCTTTCCTCCTCTATCCAAATGTTCGCTGCTTCTAAATATGCTTCTGTACATTCTTTAGAACTACATTCTTACACAACTCTATACTATTAGGGAAAGGAAGCATAGTAAATATATTTTAACAGTCCCAGAATCAGGCTCCTACTCATGACCTTGAACAATTTGTTTAATTTCTTTAAATTTCAGTTTTTTTTCTCATGTTTAACAGCATCAGGAATATTACTTCATAGAACTACTATGAGGAACATTTGGAAAGATGTGTTTAAAGGACTGAATACACATGCTTGATACTCAGCTGTCAAAATATCATTTGGAGCAATTGTTTTATTACTTTCATCTCTGGGGCAGGAATGAGTGGAGATCTCTCCAGCTAAGTAGATGGAAAAATAGCCATCAAGCAGCATGAACTCTGTTATAATATGTGAAGGTAAAATAAGTAACAACATCAAAGGGTTATTAAATAATTTTATGGATAGTAGCTTTCTGTTATAAGCAACTTACAGTAGGGAATTATTGTCTTTCTAAATCACCTGGAGGGAGGCCTGGCTTGACTATAGCTTATCAAGATTACCCAACATCCTGAAAGCAGCACTTTAAAGAAGGAACCATGTGAAGGGTTGCTATAAGCACACATAACAAGAGACTTGCATATACTTCAAACTTGAAAGTGTCAGAGTCATGGAATGTTGGAAATCCTGAACCCTGGCTGGAAGTCCTTGTATGAGAGTTGAGTGTAGTAGGTCTAGTGACCTACCTCTCCTTACTTGGTACAGTATTGTTTCAAGAAAAACTATTTTCTTTAAGGAGCAAGAACCTGGTGGTTATGAAGAAGGTTTGAATCAAACAAATAAGAGGTGCATATCTCATGGGAACTTTATAATACCTGTCTTAGACACCTTGAGAAATCTCAGTTATCACTAGACTTGTTTCAAAATAGTACATCACAGTTCTTTCTTTTAATTGGATGTTTATGAGTAAAACATACTAAAGTCTTGATTGTCAACTTCATAAAATGAGAAACATCTAGGTGATTGGCAGTCACATCTTTGGATGTTCCTTTGAGGGTACTTGTTGAAATTATTAAGGCCACTCCACGTAGTTAAAAGGGAGATTTATTTAATGGCGTAACTTACAAATGAAGGGATATGGAGGTGGCGGCGGTGTTCTCTGGAGAACTCTCCTCGGTCTACCTCTAGTGTCCAGGGTCCAAGCAGAAAGAGAGTTTGGTGCATTCTGATCTCTGGTCTTTAGGGCCCTCTCTTGGCCCCGCCTTGTAGGCGTGACTGTGACCGAAGCCTTGATGGGGGTTGGAACTTCCAGACCAAAGCTGGAATGGCTACTCAATACAAGTACTTCCAGGGGTGGTAACATTCTGAGATCTCTGATACACTGAGAGAATCAAATTTTTGTAATATTCTATTGGGATGTGGAACTAGGGTAGGGGACACCTGATTGGAAGAAGTAGATCATACAGGCATGCCCTTGGGTGCTGCATCTTGCCCAAGCTCCTTCCTGTGACTTTTTCTGCTCTGTTTCTTGCCAACTGTGATGTGAACTTATTTACTCTGTGTCTTCCCCGCCATGCTGCAATGAAACCCATGGAACGGAGAGTAAAATCAATGCTTTCTCATTCAGCTTGCGAACATGTCATCATGGCAGCAAGAACATTACCCTACTAAAGACACGCTCATCTTACGTTCTCTAGCACCGAATGCATAAAATCGTATCAGCAACACATTTTAAGGGGAACATCTATTCTCACCCCGTTCTCCTTTTATGCATATCTTCTACCCTCACTGTGCAATCTCTCTCATTCTGTGTAATAATATTTAAAAATCATTTTCAAACTGGGAGTATTGAAAGCCCTAAGAATAACTTAAAATTAGTTTCTAGTTTAATAGATTAGTACCCTGCATCCTGAATATTACTTAAATGATTCTACAAATGTATAAAACAATACATGAAATCCAATTGTTGCCACTATATACTATATATCCACTAAAGACTAATGAAAAAAAAATAACTTAGAATTTACAGAGCAAGTGAAAACGTCTACGTGTTAGAAAAATTCAATGTGGTAGAATGAAAAGAAAATTATTCCTGGATTAGTTTAGGGGAAAGCACAATTTGTAACATGAAAAAGAAGTTTTTCCACATCTAAAGCAATTCAGATTACTTCCAATGACACAGCAGAGTCTTGTGAGCTCCACAAGAGTGCTGAACAATGCTGTCCTGCCCTGTGTCTGCAGGTGAGCAGCTGTGTAACCTTTCTGAGTTCTTCTGGAGCACACTGTTAAGATCAAGCCAGTTTCTTTAGCTGGGAGGTATGCCTGGTGACTGAGCTGCCTTTAAATTTTTCTTCTTCCTTCCCCACCACATATTATTTCACTTTCAACTGGCATTTTTAGTCTCTGAAAATGATTATTGAATTCTTTCTCTACACAAGATAAGTAGCTCAAGTCTAAATAATTAAAAATACCCTGATAAATGAATTGACATAGACCATGGGGTGAAAAAGCAAGCTGTATTTTCATGGTGTGTTTTATGAGCATCAGTCCTTAATTTTTTTTGTTTGTTTTTTGAGACAGGATTTCTCTGTGTAGCTTTGTACCTTCCCAGGATCTCACTCTGTAGACCAGGCTGGCCTCAAACTCACAAAGGTCCGTCTGCCTCTGCCTCACAAGTGCTGGGATTAAAGGTGTGCACCACTACCACCCGGCTGGAGAGATGGCTCAGCTGTTAAAGGCTAGGCTCACAACCAAATATATATATTTGGGTCCTTAAAATTTTTAAAATTCAAATTCAGGTTGAGTTTTGCCTTTAATAAGTCTCTCATGCAATTTCAGCTTTTTGCTTTATTCATCTCTGTAAATATTTTTGCCTTTGTACAGTATACAATGCAGAATATAAAGCTGCAAGTTATGCAATAATTCAAGACCCTCTTTTGCGTATAAAAAACTGAAATGATTAATTTAAAAAAATCTTGTGGAAAATTCTCTAGGATTTTGTTTGTTTTTCTAACTTACTGTTAATATCCCCCAAAACAATAGGTAGGTAACAAAGAAAACAGCAAATGTAATTAAGACCAATACCATAGACTATGAGGGTTCCTAGACTATTTCTCAAATATGTTTTGGTTTGTATACATGTGTTTGAGAAGATGTCTTTGAAACTTATAAATTCATACATCTAAGACATGACTACCACTTCCCAAGTATTGAATTGAATTCCTTACCCCACCTTGCCTGTGTGTCCCAAGGAAATAGCAAGGATTAGCTTTTTGAAGCATAAATCCAATTATTTTCCTTTCTTGTCACAATTAACATAATATTTTCTGACATCCTTTTTATAAAACCTAGCCTAAAGAGACTCAGGGATGTCTCAACTCATGAAATACTTCCCTTGCAAGTACAAGGATCATGGTTCTATCCTCATCCCATATGTAAAAATGCCAGGCATGGTGGCAGAGACTTTAATCCCAGCACTGGGCAAGCAGATTCTTGAGGCTCCACAGCTAGTCAAATTACCAAGATTTGTCTATTACAGGCCAATTAATGACATTACCTCAAATGAGGTGAACATCATTCCTAATAATGACACCTGAGATTGTCTTCTGGCTTTCACATACACACTCACCAAGGTGTACATATATAGAGGAACATGCACTCAAGTACAACTGAAACACACATATGAACACACATGTAAAAACTAAAGGATCCCCCTACCAAATCAATTTCCCTACTTTGAAAACCTCAAGCCATTCCAATCTGCTTTGGGTATTCTGTGTTTCCTACTGTATCCCTCTGGGTGAAACCTTCTTTATCTTTCTACTCTTTCCTCCATGACATTCCAGCCGCAGTGTATATATAACCTCCCAGCCTCCTATCCTGGATCTTCTCAGTCTAACTAGCTAGGCCATTAAACTTCTATTACTTTATTTCTTTACATGCAATTCCAACTTCAAATCTTTTTCCTAGAGATGGGTCAATGGCTCAGTCAGAAAGAGCGTTTGGTGCATGATTTTGGAGCCTCAGCATTCAAATAAAGTCTAGAGTGCCACACACACCTGTAATAGATTGGAAGATGGGTGGGTCTTGATAGAGTCAAGAGGACAATGGAACAAACTCCAGGGTCAGTGAGAGATTCTATCTCTATGGAATGATGTGTATCCTGGAAGAGTGGCTCATATCCTTCTCTGTTCTCTGCACACCCATGAGTACGTATACATACATACATGCATCTTTCCACATTTTATTGTTGATATTTTTCATTCTGATCCTTCCAGTTTCTTCTGAAATTTGAGCTTCTCATGAGCAAAAGTACTGTCCATTACGGACAGTGGTTTAAACTCAGCAGTTAATGACATACCTGATCCATACAAATGTTTAATTAGTCCCCCTTGTATAATTACTTTGACATAAAACCAGATTCATGTATTTTAAACATCTGGAGTTAATCTAGTAATAAAAATGTAGTCATTTAGTAAATGCAATAAATAAGAAAATGTTAACAGAATTCTTAATACCAGGTTCGCTCATTTCAATAGTAACCCTGTAGAGTGTTACCTGATAAATCTCTTAGTCAGATTCTAATGGGAATGTGTGATTACTTGTAGTGTTCTGGCTTCTAAAACAACCAAAGTAAAGCATTTAATTCAGTTAGATTTAAACTAGCACTGACTATATATATATATATATATGTGTGTGTGTGTGTGTGTGTGTGTGTGTTTAAAATCATCAAATGTGGCTGGGCGGTGGTGGCGCATGCCTTTAATACCAGCACTCAGGAGGCAGAGCCAGGTGGATCTCTGTGAGTTTGAGGCGAGCCTGGTCTACAGAACAAGATCCAGGGCAGGCACGAAAACTACATAGAGAAACCCTGTCTTGAAGAAGAAGAAGAAGAAGAAAAAAAAAAAGGAATCATCAAATGTTTTAATAAGTCCTATATGGGCCATTCTATGATGATATGCTATTAAAATTCAAGTCTGTGTGCCTATTGTATAAACTTTAATCAGAAGAAATCAGAAAGGTCATCCTGTATTATTAACATTATTGATTTGAGATTTTAAAGATAGACTTTTAAAAATTGCTTATCAAGTCCTAAATCTGTTTACTTAAAAATTAGGATTCTGAAATAACAATAATAATGATATTCCTTTGCTACTACTATGTCTATGTGAATATTAATCCTGCAAAGAAAAGCAAATAGAAAGAGAAATTACCAGCTAATAACTGTATACAAACACTGACCTGATACCACACTTAAATTAACTTTAAAAGCCACATTTTAATGACTAATTTTGTCATATAAGCATTTAATGAAGTTGGAGTTGTAAAGTACCACATGCAAGTCAAATCACTATTTAGGATTCCACTTCCCACTTAGGAGAATGAAATCTGGTGAACAATTAACCAAGTTTTGGATTGGCAATTAGTTATTAGTTTTAATCTTCCTTATTGCACTGCCTCTATATTCAAGGTTGGGCATACGGTTTTTATACTTTGTTTGTTTCATCCTTATGAAAGAGGAGGCACATCTTATAAACTAATGCCTGGTGAATATTTTAATTGCTGTGAAATAGCTTACTTTGAGAGTAGATTGCTTAGAGCAAATTCATAAAAGACATGCCTATCAAACTTCTACTAAAACTTCTCTATTAATAGTCTGCAGTCTTTAGAAAAGTGTGCTTGCTAGGCTACCAGTCCTGGACCAATGTTTGAGCTCTCTCTGCAGCTGTCAGCATCTTTGGGAAGCTGCACACAAATGAATGAAGCTATTAGATTACCATCAGTCTGGAAAACAGCAGTCAGTCCACAAGTCATGAGCTTTGATTTACTTCTCTGCAAATAAACCCAATGAACTCTGCTGTAATAATAAAACCTTCAAGAAACATAAATAAAATGCATTGCAATGCACAAGAAATACTCAATTCATAAGGCTATTATTTGTAATCATGGCTATTACATTAGCTGTTCAATCCTTTATATTATATTTCTTGAAACCTTTTTGATGTGTGGTAATTTTAATAATTCTACATATTTCCCAAGACAGAAGTTTCTTCTGAAAAACTCCTCCAGAGGCTTCTAGATTTAAACAGCCCCCAGAACTCTCTGTAACTTCAGTGATAGACAACTCTAGCTGGTCTAGCTTTAGAAGCATCTAATTTTGAAGCTTGCTCAAAATACTTGTAAACTGACCCTCTTCTCTTTGTGGAACAGCAAACTCAGGTGCTCGTAGCACATGCTTCATAATTTTACTTAGTACTTAGTAACAAATAAGACAAAACCTCTGATGCACTGGTCACTTCTCCAGAGTTTGTGATTTGATCCTTCTGGTTTGTACCAGCCTTAGATTTTTACATGTACCCTATAGAGTGAGTGCAATCCACAGCACCTCATCTGACAGAGGAGTGAATAATGGTTTCCTATAAGGAAATAGGATCTTGGGTCCTGTTTCTCTCCTCTATTCTTTCTTTCCATAATTTTTAGAGATTTCTTTCAGTGATTAAAATTAGCCAATGGGCATCAGATACACTATTTCCTTTCTTAAAATCCTACCTTAAATTAATACCATGTCTATCTTATGATGTTATGATTATCCCCAGACCTTTAGTATAACTATTTAACTTTAAAATCTACTAATCAGGGCTGGAATGATAGCCTGTTCGATAAAGTGCTTCCTAGGCAAATATGAGGATCTCATTTCAATTCCCAGCAGCCACATTAAAGAGCCTAGCACAACAACATGTGCCTATAATCCCAGCACTGGGGAGAGGATCCCAGCACACAGGGGGATCCTTGGTGCTTGTGGGCAGCTGGTTTAATCTAATCAGTGAGTGTCAGTCCCAGTGAAAGACCTTGTATAAAAATGAGGTAGATAGTACCTGAGGAGGAACCACATTCTACACATCCTATGTTGTGGGCGCTCGCGGCCATACACGCACACACACACACACACACACACACACACACACACACACACACCACTTACACACACACACACATGCATGCACACATATACCATTCACACTACTCTACTTAGCACCCAGTAAGATTTCAGATTATAGTGTTCAAAAAAAAATTTTAGTGTCTGAAACAAAGTAAATCAGAAGATATGGAGCAATTGTGTTTCCTATGAGATTAAAAGGGGGGAAGCCATAAAGATAAAATAGATGGTAGAGAGTCGTGTTAAGACCAAAGGAAGGACCAAATACAAAGATCTTTACAAAATTCAAGCATATAATCATAACATTACTCCTTTCAGTAATCTTAGGTAACCTTATCATAAACTTAAGAGCCATGCTTCTACCAGGCAGGAAAATCAGTAATTTCAAACCATCAGTCAGTTATCCACACCCAGACTCACCGGCTTTTCTTGAGAGGTTCTGTCTTTGTTTGCTTTCTGCTGCTGTGATAAAGCATGGACCCAAACAAACATGGAGAAAAATAAAGTTTTATTTGGCTTACAGTTTCCTGACACAATTCATCACTGAGGAAAGTTACAGTGGCAATTCCAGTGGGAATTGGAAGCAGAAATTGAAGCAGAGACTATGGAAGAACACTTCTCACTGATGTGTGCTCCAGGCATGCTCAGATATCTTAAATAGCCCAGACCCACCCGATTAGGTCTAGGATCATCCACAATGCATTCGACATCAATCACCAGTCATGATAATGTCCAACAGACATGCCCACATGACAATCTAATGGAGGTAATTCCTCAAATGAGATTCTCTCCTCCTACTTATGCCTAGATTTGTGTTAAGGTCTCAAAAATTACCTTTAACTACTCAGTAATAATGACCTTGGAAGGGGCCACACTGACTTGAAGTCTTGTACCTCTACCTTTTCTAACACCCCTGTCTCTCACACAATTGCATATGTCTCTTGTAAAGTGAGATAGCACCCCAAGTTCAGAACAATGGGACAAGCTGTAAGAGACCAAAGTTTTAGAAATCGAGTGATTCAAATACTGTTTACAACTTCAAAAGCAGCAGTTAACATATTTTTAAGCATACAGGGGGAAAAGACAGACTAAAACAAACCCATAAAATATATTCACAGTGCTTCAGTTTAACACAGGTAAGAAAGCGATGGAAGATCTGAGAAGAGTCGAGGGAGAGGAACAAATAGGACTGAAATTCGTTGTATGAAATTCTCACAGCCAAGATAAAAACATTGTTTCAAAAATATTTTGTCTTTTTATTTGCCCTCGTTTTTATAGAGAACTTGATTTATTTTTATGATGAGGAAAAACTTCAAAGCATGTTTTAAATGTTAATGAGGCAAATCAAAATGTATGAAGTGACTAACTCAAAATTCCAGACAATGGCCTCATTTTAGATCAGTCAAAGAACATTGACGATGCCAGGATTCATCACCCAGTGTCTGTTTATTTCTTAATTGTGTGACAGACCCACATGGGATCCTCACTTTAGTTCAACTTCAATTCAGGAACCTCTGTGACCTTGTGACACTGGTCACTACTCTTGGTGACAGGTGGAGAAGTATTGACTAGTACTTGCGGGCATATTTTCCCCCGAACCATGTGGTTTTGATCATTCCGTGTATACAATACACACGTATTTGTGAAGAATATGCTAATATGTTTTATTAAACATCACTATAACTGTAGCATGGGATAGTAAAAGTAGTCACATAAAATCAAAATCCTATTTATATATCAGATATTACAGTATGGTGTTAAATGCTGGTCCTGTTCATTGCTTATAAATAAAAGGTTAGGGGTTTACAAATGGAATACTTTCTGCACACTAGATTTATTCTGATGGTGGTATGGTATGATACTATGGTATAGAACTGATATTCACCAATGCATATAGGACCAAAAGTTGAAGAGACTAGAGACATTCTCTCTCTCTCTCTCTCTCTCTCTCTCTCTCTCTCTCTCTCTCTCTCTCTCTCTCTCTGTCTCCTAGCATTTCTTTCTTCATAAACCAGAAGACTCACATTGCTTCAGAAAGTCAAACAGTTTTCAGCAGGAAAATTTCAAAATGTATTCCAATATGCAAGCACAGTAATATGATCTTTTTTCCCTATAGATTTTTCTCACATAAGATTTCCTAATTAAGGTTTCAAGTCTCTCTACTTCTCCCAGTTTTTCCTCATCTCCTCTCTCATCTGAACCCACTCCCTTTCCGTCTCTTACTAGAAAACAGACTTCTAAGTAATAATAATGAAGTAAAATAAAATATAACTTGTGATCTGCTTTTCATACCAAGGTCTATACAATGATTCATTAGGCTATCTATGTTGAATGAAGCTCTCTCAAAATGTTAAGGCATTAGTAAACAATAAATTCACATATGAAATAAATAAAGGGAAACTCCTATGAGACAAATTCTAGGGAGTTAGAATATTTTCTCACCTTCAGTTCGCTCAACTAACAAATATGGATCCAGGAAGAATTTCTTCCCAAAAATTCCTATATAGTTCATTCTGGAAAGCAGGAGGCGGAATTTTCAAATAGAATCTCTCACAAAGCAAAACCCAATGAAACGATGTCCTCCAGAAGGACTTATGTAAGGATAAAAGTGTGACAATTTAGAATCTGCCTATCAAGTACTTATCACCACACTATATGCTCTTAAATATATTTGGTCATTTAAACTTAATGAAAGCCCTATGAGGTAGATATTATTACTGTCCTTTTAATAGATGAGAATTATGCAACAATTACTTTTCTCTTGCATGTGGGAAAAAGAAATAAGAATAGAACTAAGAATGCCCACTATGAACCTAACCAAATCAGCAGACCCATCTATTGCATAACTCACTGGTTTGAAGAAGTGCATCTCGTGTGTGTGTGTGTGTGTGTGTGTGTGTGTGTGTGTGTGTGTGTGTCTGTTAGAGTAACACAACAAAAATTAAGCGCAATTCCATGGAGCTAACTGACCTGCTTTGAATCTTGGCTTGATCACCTACGAGTTGAAATATCAGTCAAGGTATGGGACTTGGTTGTACTATGACCCTTTTATATATTAAATGTGGGAGATGATGGTTACCCCTTTACAGTAAAATGGTATGTAATGGAAGCATTTTTTATTATCTTATCATTTGGTTGCTTTTATATGATAAATGATCTGTTATTAGTAAATATTGTGGGGCACTAATTACCTAACAGACAAGGCAAAAACCACTTATTTCCCCAAAAAATAAAGAATGGAAGTTACCACACTGTAACATATCATGGTCCAATTACAAAACAGTAATTGAAAAATGAGAATTGTTAGTCCTTAGATAAAGCTCTCTACAAAGCAAAATATGGCCATGCACAATGGTCAGTCATTAACTTTAAATTCTTATGAAATAAAGCATTGCTGACAATTTCCATTTCACTGAACCAAACCAGAAAATAAGGTTGAAAGCTATATGGAATTCTACAACCCAAGAAGTGCTTCTGTGATTCTCTTATATCTGCTCTTCATACACATCAGAGTTAATGTTAACAGGAAACAAGGACTGCCTTTCTCCTATAGACTGCATATACTCAACATGCTCATCACTGCTCCACTCATCGTGATTTTTGTCTTGCAGGAATCAGCCTGAGAATAAAAACGAGCAGGATTTCCAGAGATCTAATTTGAGGTATTTTTTAATGTACTGAAAGCAATTGACATTTGGCTTTGTGTTTCTCTATGCCCCAGAGACGTGCAGCTTTCAAAACAACTCTTGTGGGTTATTCCCTCACTCATTACATTGATTTTATTAAACTTTCTCCTGGCAGATTTGCTAGATGCCACACTCTCTCCTGGGATCCATTTCTAAGGAATTCATAGTGGAGGTGATAATTTCTGATGGGCAAGTTTCAGAAAATTCTAGGACTTGAAAATATTTCCCAAAGATGGTGGAAAACCCCAGAGGAAGCATGCAAGGTGTAGAGTTGATTTGGAATTAAGTGTGAGGGATATACAAAGCCAATGGAATATTAATTGTTTTGTGATAGAAATCAAAGAAAAGAGAATAAAGCCTGTGACTCAACTACTAATGCATTGGAACCAGTGCAGGTCTCAAAATGTAGAGCATTTCTGAATAAAGTTACCCAAAGTAAATGAACTTTAGATCTAATGGCAGAATCTCATGAAGGGAAACCAAATATACTTCCACACTTCATAATATTTTGACAAAATTTTAAATACACCAGGAAAAGGAAAGAGAAGAATCAAAGAGTGAAGGGTGTCACAGTTTTGGGGAAAAAGTTAATTTCCAAAAAGAAACTAGTTATTCTTTACAGAAAGGAGGTCGAGTATGAACATGTACTAAAAATTAAGGGTTCATGACACCAGTCAACAGAATATTACAAAGAGAGAGAAATCAGAGAAAGAAATGTTGAGGAAACCCTAGAGTTTATAGGTTTGGTAGACCAGAAGCAGTGAAGCTTTCATACAAGACAAATCATAAGTTAAAAATTTAAATAGAAAAAAAATACATCGCAGCTACAAGATACCCTAAAAGAATTTGGTGAACATGTTAAGTAACAGGCTTCATATGTCGGTTAATATTGAGCACAGACAGTCTCATCTCTGGGGTGAAAACAAAGTTCAAAGGACCGTTTTGTTCTTCAAAGCCAAGTGAAAGTGGCAGCTTACAGATCTCAGATTTCCTGAAGTTTACTTAGATGAATGAGTAACACTTTAACTCACATGGCACACGCTTCATTCAGTCTCTCTAGTCACTGACCATTTCATATTAAACAGTTTATTGTTAAGTTGTAGGCTCTACATTTAGCATCTTATGAAATAAGTCTCTTGATTAAAAACAAACCAAAAAAAAAAAACCCACAGTAACATAGGTTAAAGAGGTTTGGATGATTGCAGATACAGACAATGAATATAACTAGGATTCTATTCAGCTGGGATCTTAAATACCATCATCGGACTCCTTTGCCTACCTCCCTTCCACACTGATCAGATTTTTCACTTTTCCATGAATAGTGCATTCACTTGCTATATTTGATTCTGAAATGTCCCCCAAATGTGTAGGTTTTAAAGGCTTGCTTCCTGCCATTTGCTGTTAGGAGTGGTGAAATCTTCAGAAGGTACAGTCTGACACAGGAAGTTGTGTCATGGGGGGGGGTGCCTATTACTGGTGTACTGTGAGCCCATCTCTCTTTGTCACTAAAGGTGAGTCTTCCCTACCACACTCCTGTCAAGTTACACAGTTTTGCTACAGGTCCAAAGCAACAGGCCAAGTGACCATGCATTGCAACTTCTGGAACTAATAGTTAAGATGAGTCTTCCTCCTTTATGTCTCTGTCGGAGGTCTAACAATATCTACTTTTTTTTTTTTTTTTTTTTTTGGTTTTTCGAGACAGGGTTTCTCTGTGTAGCTTTGCACCTTTCCTGGGACTCACTTGGTAGCCCAGGCTGGCCTCGAACTCACAGAGATCTGCCTGGCTCTGCCTCCCGAGTGCTGGGATTAAAGGCGTGTGCCACCACCGCCCAGCCAATATCTACTTTATTCCTCCCCATGCAGTGGAGACTAGACAGACTCTAGCACAGAAGGAAATGGATGCAGCAGTTATGGAAGGAAACCATCTCTGGAAAATAACACTTGGTTCACAAAGGAACCAATCTGAACAAAGACCTGGATCCCTAGCTGTTCACTAATAAAAGAGTGTTAAAAGAAAGTGATTATCCAAATTGTAAAGGTAGTCAGCTATCCAAAAAAGTAGTTTAGACAAGTTTGAATTACCCAGAGAGTACATGCTCCATAATACCAGCAAGCAAAGGTGCAATATAATGATGCATTTGCAGGATTTGAATGATGATTGAGAAAAAAAAAAAAGTTCTAAAGAAACTATCTAAGCTTAGAAGGTGGAGACTAAGAGGTGGGAACTAATTAGAAAAAAAAAAAAGTGTACCCAAAAGACTAAGCAAAGAAGAAAAATCAGGGGTGTCAAATGTCCCAATAAATAATGACTGGAAAATGTACATAAGATGTATCACAAAATTTCATTAGCAACATTAGTATGCATTTTTGTAGGGCTAGTAGAATCAATGCTGTTGGGGACAGTGAGTGCTTCTGTGGTGAATACAATGCACAGCACACTCTGGAAGCTGAGCATGGGGAATAGGGGAGACAGATTTTTGCTTGAACTAGAGATGGAATGAGGGAAGCTCTGATTTGGATAGCAGGAATGTGAACAGATTAAAACACTCTGAAGCAATAGGCATTAGAGAGACATTATGACAGTCAAGAGAGTCATACGCAAGGTAGAGCAAAGACAGTGTTGAGACCACTCCCTCCAGGCTTGGTTCTGAGAGACACTGACCTTCAAACCAGGCCTCCTCTCTCCATCGGCCCATTTAAAGCTCCTTCACTCATTTAGAGTCTATGTCCTTTAGGGGATGTCTTCCACTCTAAAACAGTGTAAATTTGAAGCCCACAAAGTTTCATGTAAATTTGTTTACAACATCCAGTTTGTGAGAAGATTCTTGATATAGACAATTTGATGGGGAGGCAGTGGAATCAACCCTGAGAAGAACGCTTCTGCCTTGTGGCCCATACTTCTGTAAGAGGCTTCAGTAGGAAATACAACATACAGTCCAGGCTGGCCATGCATCCGTGATTATTTTGAAGAAAGTAAAACTTCGTTTTGACAACAGTGAGTTGTTCTAGAGGTATTTTGAAATGAATGGTTGGCTTTTAGTGACATATTTAGCCCCTGGGGTTGATATAAAAGGGGGTTTTATTTTCTTTTCCAATATCCTTGGGATATGATAGGATACTTATATCCGATGTGAAGAGAAAATACATTTAAAGGTTGTTCAAAAAGATTATACACAATGTGAATGGTTATATAAGCAAATCTGCCCTTCAATCAAATAAACTTCCCTTTATAGGAGTATCCTGTAAATGACTGTGTGCATAAGAAATGACTCCTAGGCTCATCTAGCAATGATGATGAACTAACAATATCTAGGGATAGGGTGTAAAACAGCTCTCGGAAACTGCACTGATCGTGAATCCATCTATGCAAGCTTAAATCAGTGAACTATTTATATTACAACTGTATTAGTCAAATCAACTCTTAACCATGAAGGTTCTGTTCACATATAGAATACATTTCACAGTTAACAGTAGTGAGTAGAAATGTACATGTCAATTATTAAGACAATACATAATAATAAACTTAAAAATCATGGCTGAGGAACTAGCTCAATTAGTAAAGTGCATACTCTACAAGTTGGAGGACCTGCAACCACATTACAAAGGCAGATGTACGTGTGTGTGCTTTATAATCCTATTGCTGGAGAGTCAGACAGAGGCAATTATGGAGGCTCAATAGACAGCTAGCTTAGCCTATTTGTTGAGTTCTTCATCAATGAGAGACCCATTTCAAAAACAAAATTGGTGGCATCTGAAGAAAGACATTAGGGGCTGTACTCTGGCTTCCATATGCACAAGGTGCATAAACATATATAATAAATTAAGGAAAGCAAACAAACAAATGAAATGATTACTAATGACATTCTGTCATGCTCATAGATCAGTGACTTGTCCAATCACCATCAAAGAGGCTTCTTCCTGTGCAAAAGGGAGCAGATGCAGAGACCCACAGACAGACATTATGCAGAGAGAGTCGAAACTGGAGGTCTTGAGTGGGTCCCTCCCCTCGGAGATCAGGAACCCCTCAGAGGAGAGGAACAAAAGACTGTAGGAGTCAGAGGGCATGGAGGACAGTCGGAGAACATAGCCCACTGTATCAACTACGCAGGGATCAAATGGGCTCACAGAGACTGAAGCAGCAAGCAAGGTCTTCATGGTCTGCACCAGGTCCTCTGCATATATGTTACGGCTATTAGCTTGGTGTTTTTGTGGGACCCCTGACAGTGAGAGTGAGTGTATCTCTGCCCCTTTCACCTGCTCTTGGGACTCTTTTCCTCCTATTGGGTTGCCTTGTTCAACTTAAATATGACGGCTTTAGTCTTATTGTATATTGTTTTTTCCTGTCTGACTGTTGTTTCTTGGAGGCCTGCTCTTTTCTGAAGAGGAAACAGAGGGAGAGTGGAACTGGGGAAGGTGTAGTGGCATTTGCCCCACCCATGACCTTGGACTGGTGGAGGATAGAGATGGTATAAGAGGCCATGTGCAAGGGCAGGAAGCACCACCTCCTTTGGGCCTTATAGCCCAAGTTCATGGGCAGAACAAATACTACTACAAGGAGGGGGAGGTAGGAGAGGGACCAGGGAGGGAGAAGGAGGAGAAATTGTTAGGGAGGTACTGCACGAGAGAAGAATCTATCTTCAATAAAAAATTTATAAAAACAGAAAAATTCCAATATATTATCTTAAAAAGTAAAAGATGATTTTCCATTTATAATAGCTATGATCCATAGGAATGAATGTTCCATTTGAACTACTTACTGTCATCAACTCCTTGGCACAAATTTCCTTCACTCCCCTTGGTAGCAAGACTCAAATAATAGCATATTTCCAATCTGCATGTAACAGGCATAGATAGGAAGTGAAGATTTCTTCAGTGACATAAAAATATGTTCTTCTTGCTTTCTTATAAACTCCACGTTATCTGGAAATATTAGTTTTAGCTTTAGGGCAAAGCCAATTTAGAATTCCCCTATTTCAGAAGACAGCTCTATATAGTTTGCTTTCTTTCTTTTTTCTGGGACACACTAATACATTTTAAAGACCCCTTCCCCCTACCCCGTGTGTGTGTGTGTGTGTGTGTGTGTGTGTGTGTGTGTGTGTGTGTGTGTGTGTTTTCTTGCCATAGCTGTAAGGCTTGGGGGGATTAGAAAGCTATAGTTATAGCAGTATCTACACTATGGCAGTTCTGTTTTAAAGATAAGATGGACCAAACAGATTCTCACCTCCAGAAAATCTGTGCATGTAGGTGAGAAGAGAGATACACTACAGCTTTAAAACAGTTGTTTGATTAAGAACACATGATTATTTCCATTTTAAAGTGAACTGCTAGCAGCAAATTATGCATCAATAGTTTTCACTGACTTGATGCTTTTTTTTTATTTTGTTTTGGTGTGTGCATGTGTGTGTGCGTGTGCGTGCGTGTGTGTGTGTGTGTGTGTGTGTGTGTGTGTGTGTGTGTGGTATCCTAAGGTAACTGTTTGCAGTAGGTCTAATTGACAGTGTTGCTGTCTTCACTAAATGGTTTGTTACCTCAAAGGACTCCATTCCAATCATCAGCGTCCTAACATGGAAGGATAGTATAACAAAGAGACAATGGATGCCATAGTCCCAACCCCTTTTTCTATTCCTAATACTGAACCTGACATGCTTCTATAATACCTTCAGCCACATTATCTTCCTTACTACATTTTTTGGTATAGAAACAATATACTATTTTTCCTTTGTCTTTAGGTTGATGGTCTTCTTTAGCCTTGATTATTCTCACTGGGAACTTATATTCCTAAAGTCTCTTCATTTAAATATTCAGAGGAGTGCTCTTTTTCTGCTTAGATGCACTACATCTACTGCACAAACCACAAATGTCCACTAATGTATCCAATCTGATGCTCAAGGGAAGGTCAACCAAATGCATGATTGCCTGCCATGCAGTAGGTAAATGAAATGTGCGAGGTAAATACCAGGAGTGATGAAGGCCAGAGAAAGCAGAAAGAAGAAATCATTTGGCTTAAATAAGTGTAAAGAAAGATTTTTACAGAGAAACATAAGCCTTGAGTAAATGCAAAGAATCTTTTAAGCATTTAGATAACTAGGTCTCTAGTCCTTAAGAGTCATTAGAGCAGTTTTGGAGGGCCTTCATTCTCAAGAGATCTGGGGTTTGTTTATTCTGCTTATTGTAAACCACAGGTACAGGAGAGGCATTTGCATTGCTAATCATCTTATTGCAGAAATCTGCTGACATTTTAGTGCTGTGTATGAGATGTGTGGGTGAGTCAATTTTTAATCACTATTTGTTTATCTAGATTTGGATACAGGGCCAAGGGACAAGTGCCTGATTGGCTAGTCTATTAGAAAATCAGCACTGTGTACGTATGAAAGTTATGTACAGAATGTTAATGTATGGCCTTGTATTAATGGCATTAAGGGCCAGAAATAGAATGTATAAAATGAAACTTTAAAAAAAAAAGTAAAGAACATTTTCAATGGGTGGTCATCTTACTTGATAAAATATAATTATCTGATGAAGAAAAATTAAGTGAAGAGCACACAGTAGGGCTTATATGCAAGAAAGTAAGATTGCATGTATTCAAAACCTATGAAGTTTTAGACATAAAAAATGATAATTTTTAGGAGATAATTATTTTTAATCATAGTTAAATATTGTATAATATATGATATATAAAAACACATGATATTCTATTAATAAGTATAACTTTACATTTTTGGTAAATAGTTTAAGATAAATTTAATTAAATTAAAATTACAAGAAAGAATAAGATTAGACTTGGCTTCACTGAAATGTATTATGTCTGGGTCAAGGGATAAAACTTTTTTCTTTTTAATTCAAAGTACTTTTAAACACAGAAAAGACAATTCTTTTAAATTAAGATAATATTTCTTTTATTTATGTATCAAAGGCTTCTAAGCTTCTTGATGGAAACTTTGAGACTGCTTCAAATAAATGATAAAACTTGCATACTACAAAAAAAAAAATGATCCATCTGTACTAGATAAATCTGGCCCTCAATAGGTCATATTCCAGAGTTCAGCAATAGGAATACTAAAATTGAGAAACAGAATGGTAGTAATTTTATGATTCTGAACTGATTTGAATCGACAATCAGGTGGAGAATGTAAAGATAGGTGAAGTTATTAAGGTCTGTGAAAGCCTCCAAAACCTTACTCATTGGCTGTGTTCTCTCTGCCTCCTGAAAGCACGGCCACTCCTAGCTCGTTGGTCTTCCATGGATGCTCCTTCCATAGCTGCTTGAAAGCTTGGAGACATGTGAAGCTCAGCTCCAAGCTTATCCACTGAAGGGCCTTGATTCCTTTGTGTGCCCAAAGCACCATACCTGTGACTCCCTTTGCTTATAGCTACTGTGTATCAAAAGGCCTGCTTCCCCATAGTATTCATTCCTCAGCAATGTTTTCAGTGGCTAATCCCTTTCTTATTAAACTCCTGGATAGCCCTTTTTAAAAGACAGAAACTATGACATCCTCAGGATCTGTGACTCCATCTTTCACATATTTTGTTTACATTAATGTTTTTTTAAATTTACGGGTGGGGATACATGAGTATCATTTTGTTATGGCAACAGTGGGTTTTACTTTAAAATATGATTATTTGTGTAGAAAAACATTTCTGTAGTAAAAATTAAAATCAATAGTTGCAGGAGGACAGGACAATTATAAAGATGCTTTAATATCATCTGCAGCTAGAAAGCACCATTTTCATTCACAGAAGAAAATTAAAGAAGTCCGTCTCAGATTACACCATTGGGTGGAGGATATAAAATCTAGGTTTTCTGTTTTTCCATTAATTACTGGAATTAAGCACCATGACCTCAGTAAGTTATAAATATATAAGTTATAGGAAAGAAGGAAAAAGACACAGTACAGGCAAGACTTACAGGGGCCTTCCATGTAGAGTAAATCCCAAGCTCGGAGGGTAGATCAAGATGCATCCCCTGACATCATCTAATAAGCAGAACTGTTATTAAAGGGAGATCAGTGGAATGTTAACTCCCCAAGTCAAGATAAAACCTAAATCTGAGACAGCGATTAATAATCTTTAGCACTCCACAGACAGAGCGCCCAAGTATCTTAACATTTTGACAGCCACTGCTGTAAGCGCTAAGCCTTCAAGTGCAAAGAAATGAAGCTTTAAAGAAAGAAAAATAAGTAGTGTGTGCAGGGGCCATGCCAGAATTTTCTATACTACATCTTACTAACAACACTCCAAACCTTTGTTGAATATGACCTAAGTAAGAAATGCTATAAATTGATAACCCCTAAAGGAGTATCTGGGGGTATATTTAGGGTAAAATGAAGAATCCAGAAGTGTTTTCTACTCCCAAACTTCCTACTGCACCCATCTCTGGAACATTAGAAATCCTGTCTTTTGAGAAGTCATAGAACACAGACCATGTGCTGCAGGCGAACATTGCTCTCCTAGACAATCAAGAGTCATAACAAGTAAAAGGTTTCTAGAATTAGCTGAACAACTTCTTTTAAAATGCATGAAACCATTTCCCTTCCTGTCTCCCCCTCATCCACTAGGCTACCTTTTCGGAAGTGGAGAACACATTTCTATGGCAGCAGCTGGCAGAACATAGCATCCGTAGAGGTCCATTCAGTTCTTAGCTAGACCATCCTTTCCTCCTGGGCCTTTCTAAAAACTCAGTCTTCCTCTGAAAAACTTTCATATCAATGGTGATGTTAGTTATTATTGAATTGTTATGTACATATACACACACATATGAAACACTTAGGGAAATAATTAGCCAATGTCAAGTTGTTGCTTATAACATGTTAGACACTTCAGTTTCATCTGTTGTTCCAGGTACTTTATAGTACCATTGGCTCAGTGCCTGGAAAATACAAGGTGTTCAATCACAAGTTCCTGTCCATTTTCTTGAACCCACAAGGCACTCCATTGTATTATTAGAATGTCCTAATTGTTAACAAAATCTTATTTAAAGCCAAATTCTGCCTCTTTTAAGCTTCTTCCTAATTATAAACTTCTGGGACAATGTGAAACCATGCCACTCCCTTTTCTATGAGAGTCTTTCAAATATGTACAAATAGTAAGGGTGCTTCCTTTCTCCTCTGCCCGGGCCAACACACACCCACTCTTTCAACTGTTATTTTGAGGCATGACTTCTGGAAATACAGTGTCCCGATTGTTTATTATAGACCCATTCTGGTCAGTCATTCAACCCTTAAATCTCATGCCTTTATCTAAACACAATGATCTTTTTTTTTCCAGAGCTGAGGACTGAACCCAGGGCCTTGCACTTGCTAGGCAAGTGCTCTACCACTGAGCTAAATTCCCAGCCCCCACAATGGTCTTAATGTAGTATGAGAAGAACTGTTAGGTCTTGTGCTAAGTTTCTTATTGGCCACAGAGATAGACCATCCCTATTAGCATCATTTAACCTAGCAGAATATGTGAATATTGTCATATGCACATTCTGTAGAGTAGGATAGTTTCATGATCAAATATTAAATATTAGTAAGCTAAGGGAAACATTTCTATTTGGAAGCATATTACAATCACTTAAGATTTCCCTTTTCATAAGCCACAAAGCATGGGTTCTACAAGGATACAGAGGGGAAAAAATTAAACTTAACTACATGCAATGCTGAACTCTTTTATGAGATCTCCAGGAAGAGTCTTCAGAATGTTCTGATTTTAAGTTCTGTCAGCTGTTGATAAATGACCCCAAGCAAGCCAGTTAACCTTTTCGCATCTCGGTACCCTCATCAGCAAAATGCAATCAGCCCACTGCTTTACTAGGATCCGGAGAATCCCTCAATTAAAAAGACAAATTGTACATAAAAATATAAGTCACTATGGCAAAAGGTGCCTTATAAATCTTGAATGGAGGAGCCAAAGGTTGACAAGGTGAAGCTATCCCATTCAAAAGATAAAAAGATCTAAGGTATTTGGAAAACAGTGTGGAACCATTTAGCACATACTTTAGTTATTAGCACATTTCTGTATCCTTGACTTCCTCTCTGCTCACCACACTCACCCTGCCTTCAGTATACTTGCTGCTTACTCTTCCTTTCCAAGCCTAGCCTCTTCTGCAGCACTCAGTTTCTCCTGCTACCACATTCCTTTCCGTGGGTACCACATACTTGTGAATGTGTGCCTTCTGCTTCCTCAGGAAAAAATGTTGGATAACTGTCCAACAACTGGTGACAATTTTTCAATAGCCTACACTGTGGAGCGTAATCAAGTAGTCACTGCTGCACCTGCTGCCTCACTGATACAGAATGAGAATGGAGGTCTGCCTCACAAACACAGAATGAGAATGGAGGACAAACCACCCAACTTATAGCCCCTTGAAGTGCAGGAAGTCCTTTAACCAATAGCCAGGGCATGCACGTGGGATTTCTTAGGTGGGACTTTACTGAGAATTTTATCACCAGAATGGCTCTCTAACTAAATCCCTGCAAATGAAAATGAGGCTCCTTCTCTTGATTCTAATGTGATGCAATTACATTCTGCAAACAAAAGGTTAAGCCAAGCTCTTTAGGCTTAGGCCACTACAACGTTTGGAAAGACAACTATGTTTTTGACCCCCCAACAGCTTAACTACACCTTTCCATTTGTGAAGCTTAACTTATTGTTTGCTGCATCTAATAAGGAGCTTTAAGGCAATGCAGTGGCCATTTAGTCCTTTCTAATAAAGTTATGCTAAAAATGCCTTACTAATATTTCTGTTCTCTTCTGTTCAAAGAATATCTTTCCAACCATGAGGCTTTTCTGATTTTAAAAATAGTATACTATGTTTTAAAAACCTGCCAGAGATTAACCATCCTTTTCTACATCAATGCCCTAATACTTCCTCATTTCTGCTACATTTCAGCTGTTTATTCCTTACGTCACAAACCATTTGCTTTTATTTGTTTCTTGCCTCTACATTTGAAAATTGAATAAGAAAAATGAAAAGTCTTTTCTAGGTAGAAATATACTTAGATTAACTTCTTCATGTGTCTGTAAGGAATACTCCCATGATTCTATAATAAGTAGTGCCTATTTTCTCAAAATGGAAACCGAGCTTTGTTGACAATGTAAACCTCTTTTGTCACCTTCATCGCCTTCACACTAATCAGCCATTCATTATTTATGTCACACTTTGTGGATGTGTGACAAACAAGATACTTATTGTATTGTGGATGGGTAGACAATGAAGATACCAGCATTATTCTCTGTGGGATTTAAGCTCATCTTAATAATGTGTGTGGAATTTATTTGCATTTATTCTAATTCTATATAATGTTACACATACAGACATATACTTAGAACTGTGGAGGTATTAACCTTGCTTGTCTGGTTGGTAAGTGTAGAGATGAGGATACGATGAAACTGGGGGAGCATTTTAATGTTGGAGAAACATGTGACCTGCTTAAAATGAGTCAGAAGAGGGGCTGTGGTTGTCCAGAGAAGTAAAAAAGGCATTGCATCATGGAAAGAAACACTATACAATTTTAAAACCTTATTTATTAAAATCACAATTGCATGTGGGAGTGTGTTAATGAAAAGTATATTCTAGGTTCATTTCTGTTGTTATATTAATACCCTGATCAAAATTGACTTAGAAGAAAAGGTTTATTTTAACTTAAAATTCCAGATCATAGTCTGTTACTGAAGAAATTCAAGTCAAGAATTTGAAGGCAAGCCAGCTTACTATTCCACATAGCATTGCCTCTGACCAAGGAATTCACAGTCAAAGAAATACAGATACAGCAGGAACCATGAGGATATTTTGACTGCTCTCTCAAAAGAAGCTTGTGCTTGGCTAGCTTGCATCTCTCTCTCTCTCTCTCTCTCTCTCTCTCTCTCTCTCTCTCTCTCTCTCTCTCTCTCTCTTTGTGTGTGTGTGTGTGTGTGTGTGTGTGTGTGTGCAGCCAAGAACTGTCTCTCCATTGAAAAGTATCCCTGCAGTGAATAAGGTCTTCCTATATCCATTAACAGTCAAAACAATCCCCCACATTCATGTCTATAGGCAAATCTGCTCTAAGGAATTACTCCCTTGACACTTTCTTTTCTGATGACTGCAGACTCTGTCAAGTTTACATTCACACCAGCTAGGACAGGGTTGCTGATTAACATTGGTTTTATCTTCAAGTAACTAAAAGCTACACAGCTTTTTGAAGGTTGTGACGATATTTCCTGAAAGAATTGAGTGAAAAGGGATGGCTCTGTCCCACAGTGGGCAACAGCTTCTTATGGAGATCCAGAAATAAAAAGACATGGGGGTGGGAGGGAAGTACTGCTGCTTTTGCTCACTTCTTCTCCCTCTTTGCCTGTAAATTCATTGATCCTGCTGCTGCTGCTGCTGCTGCTATCTGCTGTCATGCTTGGCTGGTATCAGATTTCAGCTTCAATGATCTTCCAACATTGACTGTAGACCATTCTCCCTTGAGGAATTATCTTGGCTTCCATCATCAGATTGGACCTGCTATGGTATGCAGCCTCAAGGAGGACCAAGTGATTCCTAGGTTCCCAGCCTCTCCATCATTGACACCACTATTGGACTACCCAACCTGTATCAGGTACACCTATATAATAAATCTCTTTGTGCTGTACATTCATTCTATTGGTTCTATTCCTCTTGAAAGTCCTGACATAAGAAAGACTCTGACATCCAAGGAAAATCTGAGGAAGATTACTAAGGGTCATGAAGGCAAAATAAACATAAGCCATAAATTGTACCACCTACCTATTTATTAAGTCTTTATACATGTGCACATGTATCCATATTATACTTCCCAAAATTTTACTACAAGTACCATTCCATTTCTTACTAACAAAATAATTTCATGACATAGACAATCTATGTATGACAGTCAACCAAACTTTGTGGAAAAGAACACAAGTTAAAAAGTAAATAATAAAGGAATTGTTGCACATCTTTCTCTGACTAAAATACATGATTTGTATAAGAGAATTCATTCTTTAGTTATAAAGTTTACTTATGCATTCATTTCACAAACACTGGCTGAAGAGCTACTATATGATAGGATATTGGCTAGACTAAATTCTGTCTGGAATAGACGTGGCTATTCCTGGTATGAATTATTTAGGAACCTGAACAGAATTGAAAAAATTAAATAATTGCTTTACTGGAATTTTTAGAAAGAAACATGGGCTGATGTGAATATTTTGATGAATGGAACTCACTAAGACATGAGAGTTAGGAAGGCTTCCCTAACAAATGATTTATAATGCAGTTCTAAAAATTGACCAGAATTTTAACCTGTGTATGTGTGTGTGTGTGTATACCTGTGTGTTATAGAGGAGGCAAGAGAATGAAGGAAAACATAGAAAGGTTAGAGAGCTGATTTCAGAAGGAAAGCTAACTACAATTAGAAGATGTTCAGGACATTATAATATAACTCATGTCAGAGGGATAATAAGGCTCATGGAGATGAACTGTGGGATTTTTTAAAAGAGTTTTGTACTTACTCCAAGGAACAGTCTTAAGGAGGAAATCATATAAATGTTGTCTTCAGCAATAGGTCCTTAAAATCAGTTTGTCAAGAGAGCAACCATTAGCTTTGTCGAAAGCCTGAGATAATTGGTGGCTCCCATGGGCCCCTTTGACCAACAGCACAATTAGATGTAATCCATGCCTGGCACTGGAAGTTTTACTTGGTGGCATATTATATCTAGTTGAGGCACTGTCTTTCCCAATATTTGATAACTTCATTTAGATTCCTTTCATATATGTATGTATCTATCTTAAACATCTTCTACAAATAGCAGATCTCCATATGTCCCCTCAAATGGCCCTCAGTGTTAGCTGTCCCCCCTCATATCTCATCCCTTGCCCCCTCTCTAATCCTCACACCTGTCTCCCCCTGTCTCTCCATAAGAATATATTCTATTTCCCCTTCCTAGTAGAATCCCCCTCCCCCAGCATCTTACTAGGTATCTAACCTCTGGTTATATGTTCTATGATACATATTTACTAGTGCATACCATCTGCATCTTTTTATGAGCTCTTTCTAATGCCTTGTTGAGGCATCATCATTTTTTTTAATGAATGCTTCCCAGTGCTTCCATGAAATGATTTCTTTAAGATTCTTGAACCAACCCTCACACACTCCCTAAGAAATTCCCATGTTTTTATTTATTGACTTGCTGTTAAAAACAACAACCAAGTATTTGACTCGTAATTTCACCTCTCTGAAAATACAAAATCAGGACAACCCAGAAGCTGAAATGTATTTTCGTGTCCTCTGTGCTTACCATCATAGCTGCTATTAGAGCATCAAAGGAGAAAACTAAAAGAGAAAAGGAGCAGCGCAGGAGTACATAAATTATCTTCTGATGAAAGGCTGCCAAGTACCAGGAGATACAACAGGCATGAGCACAGTGTGTGTGTGTGTGTGTGTGTGTGTGTGTGTGTGTGTGTGTGTGTGTGACTTTTTCCCTCTCCCTTCATTTCGCTCCCTCCCATCATCTCCTTCATCTCCTTTTTTTCTAAACAAATGAAACATGGACAAGCTTTAAATTACTTCTATCAACATACAACAATGTATTTTGATTTCCAGATAGAATTATATAAAATAGATACCATTCCACAAGGCCTGTATTTACCAAAACAAATACCTTAATTTTTACAGCTTTCATTACATATTTTAATAGACTATTTTATAGTGAATGGGTTCAAATTAGAGATCAAGAGAAATAATTACAGTGTTTCTTAATGCAAGAGTTTTAACATTTTATTTTTACACTTCTGACCTTTAAATTATGCTCTATGTGACCAAGGAGAGACCTTTAAAATTGACTTGGTTTCATGCAAAATTATCATTGAATTTAATTCAGCCTTTTTCTTTGAAAGGCAATGAGGTGTTTCACTTTGAATTAAAACTAACAAAATATACATAGTTCTAAACTTTCCAAAGGGTTTTATGTGATTATACTCTAATGTTTGGTTTTCAGAAACATAGCCCATTGCAAGATCTTTGCTTCATGTTAAATCCTCACATGAAACAACAGCTAGAGAAAAAGAGGCCATTCACTGAGCAAGTGAGGAAGGGGTACATGACAGGACAGAGAAGGGAATGGAAAATGTAATTACAAGCTCAAAAAAAAAGAGAAAAAGAAAACAAACTAATTAAAATCCTTGCGATATACAAAAAAAAAGGGAAGAAATAGCTTACTTTCCAGAGCAGAGAACCTAAGATAAAATGGGATTGCTACCCTGAATTGTTCATGTTTGAAGGCTAAAATAAGCCTAAATGTTCACCATACTCACATTGGAAGACAGTTTAAATGATCCAGTCCCCAGAAGTTTAAATATGTTCCTTGCATGTTCTCAGAATCCTAATAAATTCATTCTTTATTTAAATATATTTCAATGCAAGGCACTTTTTCTGGAGAGTCCATTATAATTTAGGGAATTAGAGGCATTTTAAATGAACTTCATTCTTGACTATTCTTATTGGTAATAAATAATGAGATTTTATTAGGAGTATGTAGAGGAATTGTAAATAGTCTTATTAATAAAAAAAAAAACCCAGAGCCAGATATTGGGGTTAAAAACCAAGAGATCAGAAAAACAGAAAGAAGCCAGCCATGTTTCAACCACTTGGAGATCCTCAGCCAAAGAGAGCTGCTTCCTGTACACCCACGCCTATATGCCTTTCTGTTCTGCCATCTCATTTCCTCTCTTGGCCGGCTACATCAGTTCCTCTTCCTGCGCAGCTCTGCCACTTCTTCTCTGTCTGTACAGATCTCTAAACCTTTATGGTTGGTTGGTGCTGGGATTAAAGGTATGTATCACTACACCTGGCTCTGTTCCCAGTGTGGCCTTGAACTCACAGAGATCCAGACAGATTTCTGCCTTCTGATTAAAAGTGTGTGCTACCATTGCCTGACCTATATGTTTACTATAGTGGCTGGCTTTTTCCTTTAATTCTCAGATAAACTTTATTAGAGTGCACAATATATTGGGGACTCAATATATCACCACAGGAGTAATTATATCTTTAATAATATTATCTTATATACAATCAATGGGACTATGGGGATGACTCAGTAGGGAAGAGCCATTGCTCTGCAAGCATGGGGACCCAGGTTCAAATCCCCAGCATTGATATAACTAAAGGCTCAGCATAATACAAATATTTATAATCCCAGAGCTGTGGAGCAGAGCCACATAGATACTTAAAGCATGGTTTGCCAAGCAGACTAAACAAAAGCAAGATTCCAGTTCAGGTTTTAAGGCAATAAGGCAGAGGATGATGGTAGTTTCCCGAATGTCCCAGTATGGCCTCTAATATGCATATGAGTGTACACATCTGTAGGACACTTGCACTCACATGTAGGCACCACATATACACAACCACAGGAAATACATTAACTAAATATATAGGAATATTGTTTAGAGTTAATAATTCATGTTAATCTAGTTCTTAATTATAGAGAGTGGTTGGTCATTCACATTTATTATATAAACATTAATCCTTGCATTCATAAAATTGTGCATTTGTAAATACTAGAGTTGAAATTCTTCACCTATTTCTAATTTTCATCTTCTCCAATAATATTTAAAATATTTATTACTGTTAAATATCAATTCTAAATATGGCTATTATTTTATTTATCATTAGTTTGTGTGTGTATGTGTATTGTATATAAACGTTTGCACATGTGTGTAAGAATAGTCATACATACAGAGGCCAAAAGAAACCATGAACTATCCTGATAAATGAATTTCTATCTTATCCCCTTGAGGTATGTGTGTGTTTTTTATTGGGTTAGTTTTTTGTTTTGTTTTTTATTTTGTTTTGCCTTTTTAATTTCAAAATTTGGAACCCTCTCTAGTTAGTTTGGCTGGCTTACAGGGCCCAGAGAGCCTCCTGTCTCCACCCATCCAATAGAGTTCAGGCAGTTTTTTATATGGGTTCCGTTGATTTGGTCTCATGTCCTCACAGTTATTAATAATTTTGAAGAAGAGAGAAAACTCTTAAATGTATTTGCTGTGGGATGTTCTGTATGTCCTGTGGGAGCCCTTCTTGGGTTCTTTGTGGCGTTACCCAGCAGGTCCGTATAGAGGATGATTAGGACCATGGGCCTGAGTGCAGGTGTTTGAGATGGTCTGCACTTGGCTGTGCTGGGGGATGGTCTGTATGTCAAGTTGTTCTGATTGATCAATAAATAAAACCTGATCGGCTGTGGCTAGGCAGGAAGGATAGGCGGGACTAACAGAGAGGAGAAATAAAAGGACAGGAAGGCAGAAGGACTGGCTGCAGCCGCCGCCATGACCAGAGACACTGCAGCCTCCGCCATGACCAGCAGCATGTGAAGACGCCGATAAGCCACCAGCCATGGGGCAAGGTATAGAGTAGTAATAAGCTCATAAGAAGTAAAGATACTAGTTGTGTATAAGAAGTAGAAATGCGTTAATTTAAGATATAAGAATAGTTAATAAGAAGCCTGCCACGGCCATACAGTTTGAAAGCAATATAAGTCTCTGTGTTTACTTGGTTGGGTCTGAGCGGCTGTGGGACTGGCGGGTGACAGAGATTTGTCCTGACTGTGGGCAAGGCAGGAAAACTCAAGCTGCATGTATTTTATTGAATATTTCATTTATATGGTTAAGAAGACAGTTTAAAATATTAATATCAACAAATAACAGCTCAGTAAAGAATATGAATGTTTTTTCTTATAAAATTTGTGAAGAATAGTTTTTTAGTTAATGTATGCTTTCAGATTTCATGGTACTTAACCTTTGAGCAAAAAGTATATTTTCCAAAGCCAAGTGTAAATTGTATAGCCTTTCCAAATGTAACACAAGTTCCATGATTAGATTGAGTAGAAAATCAAGTTTCAATTTGAATTCCAGCTGTAAATACATACATATGAAATTGCATATGTATTATGTTCAATGATCTTAGAAAAAGCATGCAGAAGCTCCCAAAGCTATAAAAATTCATTTGACCCAGAATGTCAGCTTTGACCCAACTGCCGCATTATAATATTGCTCTCTTTACTTGTTCAGGATTCTCATCTCACCCAGCTAAGAGATCACCACCAAAATACAGGAAATATGCTCCATTTCACATCAAAGACATTTTCATGTACAGCCAACAAGAGTGCTTAAAGAAAACAGAGGACAATGTCCTATTCTAATTCATGTTTACATTCCTTGAAATACTTTGTAAGTTATCTGTTTATGTTTAAAAATGAATTCTTAAATGCAGGATTTTACTAACTTCTGCTATACAACACAAAACTTCACCTGTACACCTAGACATAGAGTCATATGTGAGAGAAGGATACAGGAAATGCAACCAAATGAAAAAACCATCCTCATGATGACAGATTTGATGCCATTCATCTTCTTTGAGTATTCCAAAGGAGATGAAGGATAGACCATAAAACTTGACAAAAGGTTAGATGTAAATATATTCAGTTCTGCCAAATATATGATTAAAGCAAACAGTATTTTTAAAAGTTTGGTACATGTTCATAAGAGCTTGCATTCCCTAATATATATATATATATATATATATATATATATATATATATAGCATATCAATATCATAAAACTTATTCTTTTTTACTTTCTCAAACTCATTATTATCAAATAAAGTGTCTATAGTTAGATAATATATCTATAGATAGATAGGTAGACAAATGATAAAGATAGATAGATAGATATAGATAGATAGAGAGATAGATGATAAATAGATAGATATATTAACAGATGATAGACAGACAGATGCTGATATTTCAAAATATGTCTTTGTATTAATCTATTAATATTCATTTTCTCATGTATAGTGGTTATTTGGATATTAGCATGCACAAGTCCAATGTATTAGTGACATTATTACTATTCTAGGTTAATACACCAAATATTAAATTTATTTCTTTATAACCTTAATGTAGACTATTTCAAAATCATGTGCATACAGCTAAATGAAGCCATAGATTACAGCAGAGGTTGAAGTGTCTTATGAGCACAGCACATGCCACAATGTTTTACAAATAGCTGACAATTAATAGCTATTTGGTAACATGGATATATAAAAGAAAAGACAAATAAATTTGCGATATAAAAGCTGAGGGGTCAGGCACCTTTCTAGTAGATCTAAACTACTGAATGCCAGCAGTAGCCAGGAAGACCAATGGATGACAAGGGAAGAGAAGCTGCCCAGAATTCTAATGAGGCTAGAGGTCTAATGGTTCATTCCCATTACTGGATACACCATGGCTTGTTTTAGAGAGTTCACAAAGTGTAAGACTATAACACAAAATCTGTGATTTTTATGCCTTGTTGCTTTCTATTTTATGCCTGAACCTTGGGTGGTGATAAAGTAGAGAGTAAGTAAGTAGGTTTTAGAGCCTTTTTTTTTTTTTCTAGCCAACTATGTGCTGGCATATTGGTCAAATGTTAAAAACAGTCAACTAGATTATTTTCTCCTTCCAAAAAGAAATTCAGAAAAAAGGAGGTTGCATGAAAAGTATGATGAAGGGAAATCTGTTCTATAATGAGAGCTTCTTCAAAACAATGCCCTGAAATGTATTTCATCAAAACTGATGTTGCCTAACAGAGAAAAAGATAAGGTTCTCTAAAGTATCCCAGTGTCTCTAAAAGGACCAAAACACAATTTCTATCCCTCCTCTCCCTCTTCATCATCCATCCACCTCTTCCTCCCCCATCCTCCTCTTCCTCCCCCATCCTTCTCTTCCTCCTCCATGTTTGTTATGATGAAGAATCTCTTGGTTCCCAGGATGGCCTTGACTCTTTGTGCCCAGGAAAGACCCAGAACTCCTCATCTTCTGCCCCCCTCATCAGTGCTTCACATGTCCCCCCACTGTGGTGATACTTTATTTGTGCTCTAACAAATAAAACTTATCTGGGAATCAGAGGACAGAGCCAGCCACTAGATTAGACATAGAGGCCAGACAGTGGGGGTACACACCCTTAATCCTATCACTCTGGAGCAGAGTTCAAGGCCACACTGGGAACAGAGCCAGTGTAGTGGCACATGCCTTTAATCCCAGCATTTGAGATCTCATGTCTTTGCTTGGGAAGGACACATGCCTTTAATCCCAGGAAGCCACGGCAGGAAGCAGAAAGGTATATTAGGCATGAGGACCAGGAACTAGAGGCTTTTAAGCTGTTCAACAGATACCTTCAGGGATAAGGATTCAGGAGCTTTCAGTCTGTGGATTGTGGAAACAGGATCAGCTGAGGAGTTGGCAAGGTGAGGTTGGCTGTGGCTTGTTCTTTTTCTCTCATCTTTCAGCATTCACCCCAATATCGGCTCCAGGTTTTTATTGATAAGACCATTTAGCAATTGGTGTTACACCCCCACATCTAGCTTGTTCCCTTTTCTCAATGCAGAGGATCAAATACAGGACCTTGTGCTTGCTAGGCAAGCTCCCTACCATTGAGTTATGTCCACAACCTATTTTCTTTGTTTGGTTTATATATATATATATATATATATATATATATATATATATATGTATATATATTTATTCATTTTACTTACCAACCACAGTTCCTTCTTCTTCTTTCCTCCACCTCCCATAACCCACCTCCATGCACATCCCAGAAAGGGTAAGGCCTCCCATGGGGAATCAACAGGCACATTCAGTTGAGGCAGAACCAATACCACCCCACCATTAAAGCTGAGCAAGTCATCCTACCATATGGAATGGGCTTCAAAACCTAGCTTATACACCAGGGATAGATCCTGGTTCCATAGCCAGGGATCCCACAAACAGACTGTTGCCTACATGCAGAGGTCCTAGTTGGATCTCATGCTTCCCAGCTGTTGGTCTAGTGTCCGTTTGCTCCCACAAATTCAAATCATCTGTCTCTGTGGGGTTCCCGGTTATGATATTAACACACACACACACACACACACAAACACCTCGCTCCTACAATCCCTCTTCCCTCAATTCTACTGGACTCCTGTAGCTCAGTCTGGTGCTTAGATGTGGGTCTCTGTATCTGTGCCATCAGTTACTAGATGAAGGTACTGTGATGATAGTTAGGGTATTCACCAATCTGATTACAGGGGAAGGCCAGCTCAGGCACCCTCTCCATTATTGCTAATTTCAAAGGTCTATTTATTTATTTATTTATTTATTTATTTATTTATTTATTAATTCTTCGAGGGTAGGGTACTAGATGGAGTACTTCAGTTATACTAAAAGAAATAAACTTTTATCCAGTTTAATAGATAAAGGTATACATTATAAAAATTACAATCAAGTTCCAGAAGTACCTCATGGATACAAATGAATGAAGTGTCTGGGCCCAGCCGGTCATCAGAAGCCAGCTAGCATGAGTCTCACATTAACAGTTTGGGTAAATGTCCTCTTTCTCTGTCCTTTGTATCTGTTTCAGAGTGCTGGCTCAAGTCTGCTGGTTGTACATTTCTCTCTGACATTCAAACCACAAAACAAGGGTGGCTATGTTCTGGTACCAAAGAGGACAAGCAACTAACTGAGGCAAAGCCTGAAAGTTCTTGGGTATAATACCAAATACTCCTGGTGGGATTTCTAATTGACACACCCTATTTTTTTTTTCCTCACACAACTGACATTGTGAGTATGTTGGCACTGAAATACTAAGGCTATGAAGAGAGATCTTCATGTGGTTTAGAGAACATATTACCATAAAAGAAAGCTCTACACCAGATCAATAGTTTTAAAAAGGACTCACTGGGGATGAGGAGGAGCTCAGTCAGTAAGACAAACATGAGAACCTAGGTTTGATCCTGAGCACCCACATAAACTGCTGAGCAGAGCGTAACATAACTGTAATCCTCGCAGTGAGGATGCTGGGACAGAACGATCGATGGCCTTTCATAGGGTCACATTGGTGAGTTCCAGGTTCAGTGACAGACACAGTCTCAAGGAAATATTGAGGAGAAGTGATTAAGGAAAACATCTGATGTCAGCCTCCTGCCTCTACATGGACATATGTGTATGTGTCCATCTGCACACACAGGCACATGCACAACACACACAAACATATGCACAAAAATTTACCACACAGAAGCATACCCGTTGACTTCTGCTGTGAACAAATCATATATATATATATATAAATACACTTCAGGTACTTTTCTAAATACTGACTACTCATTGACTACTCATTTACAAAATAAGTTTGGCCAGGCTTGTGGATAACCTGCTCTCACAAGTCATAGAAAGGAGAGAGCTTTCAGAAAAAACAAAACAAATATCAGAACCACCATGCTGCTTTGATATGAAAATAAGAATGGGATATTTCTTGAAAGATAGAATAATTTCTGTGACTCCTAAAGACAAGAATGAATCCAGAAAGAAATTGGTAGCCATTATGCCTCTCCACATGCATGACAGATTTAAGCTTTTTATTCAGAAGGGAAATTGTGAACATCTATGAGAAGTCTCTCTGTATAACATGATCACATGAGCACATCTCAGGGCTCTATGAACCAAGACAGTGGCTGGCATGAGTTTATGGCTTGCCTCACAGTTCAGAACTTATGGGAAAGGGTGGTATGGTGTGAAGCAGCCAGAACTTCATTGCCTGGGTTCCGTTTCTAATGTGTCATCACTGGCCAATTACTCACTGAGAAAGAAAGCTACTGTAAGGACAGATCAGCCCGAATGTGATTTACAGAATAAATTAAATTCCAAATGAGAAGGTGCTGAAGGATGGTGTGATTGGTTAATAAATAAAACACTGATTGGCCAGTAGCCAGGCAGGAAGTATAGGCGGGACTAACAGAGAGGAGAATTGAGAGAACAGGAACGCGGAGGGAGACACTGCCAGCCGCTGCCATGGCAAGCAGCATGTAGAGATGCCAGTAAGCCACGAGCCACATGGCAAGGTATAGATTTATATAAATGGATTAATTTAAGATGTAGGAACTAGATAGCTTAAAGCCTGAGCCATTAGGATAAACAGTTTAAATAATATAAGCATCTGTGTGTTTATTTTATAAGTGGGCTGTCAGACTTCCGGGGCTTGGTGGGACCTAGAGAGAAAACTCTTCAGCTACAAGAAGGCTTTTAGAATATTCTAGAGTGCAATTTGAAAATAACATGTCACCCAGTAGTAGGAAATAGGGCTGCCATTGTCAGAATCCAGGTGTTCTCTCTCTCTTCTCTCTCTCTCTCTCTCTCTCTCTCTCTCTCTCTCTCTCTCTCTCTCTCTCTCTCAAGTAGTCACTACTCTTAGCTCATCAAAGAATACAAAATGAGATTCTGGAATGTTCTACTCTTGGCCTACTGTTTGATTTTTCTCTTTTCAATGCCCCTTGACAATTTCATCTAGTCCAGTGTCACTTGACAATTTCATCTAATCCAATGTCACTTGGATGCTGACATAACCTAAATATTTTTGACATTAGACCCACTACTGTTCCAATGCAATATTTTATATTACTCTCCTTTTTTTTTCATCTCCACTGCTCTGTTCACTGTAAGCAGGAGTCATGGGTGATTTATTTAGATGTGTGGGCTCAGTGTCGACAACAGTTGAAGACAAGAAGAAATTACTTGCTATTGTAGATGAGCTGAGATTATTTTTAATAAATAGATATATGTCACATTTAAGAATGATTATATTAAAAAACAAAAGATATATGAACAAAATAGGTTGGTATGTAAAAAGAAAGTAATTTAAATTACTTTGAATAAAACATGAAATTACAGGTGTATGTGTATGGGTTAGCACAAAATTTATGAAAATTTACAGAGGCTGTTTAGGAGCCAGGAAATACTTATTGGAATAAAATTCTTCTAGTTCTGCATAGAAATCTTGGCCTCGTTTATTATATTGACTTCAGCATGTTGCCTAAGAATTTTAAACTCATTGTTTAAAGGACATTGCTCAAACATCTATACAAAACCTTCATATTCTATAGGTTAAAATCTGAAAGAACCCTATCATTTGTCAATCATTGTATTGTAAGATCCTAAGGGTTACACAGTTATAAATATTTTCACATAGTATCATTTAAGGAGCATATATGATATAGGCATGTATAGCTACACATAGAAATATAGATCTAGATCTATACACACACACACATACACACACAAACACACACTTGGGATTTTCAGTGGACTCTAGTGATGTGGCAATTCTAGTGAAGGACACAGAAGATGGAAAACACAGTTGTCATCAAAGCGCATTCCTTATCTCTGTCTCGCTGTTTGGATCTAAGGGACTGTTTATTTCCAATGCCTCAGTGTTCAGCCTTCTCCATTCATTTTCCTCAGCTCAGCATCATTTTGTTTCTCACGTGTGGCCTACAGTAGTTTCTGTGCACTGCATTTTAGAAACAAGAGCTAAGAACCTAAATATTGAGTTCTTCTAGGGCTATCTCTTTCTAGAATTCAAGTCCTGTTTGCTATGGAATTATAATAAGTAATACATGGAATTTTAATAAGTAACACATGGATGTATGCATTCACTTGTGATTTCTTCTGAGTCTACTTTAAATTGTTTCCAGTTTCAAAAAAAAGAAAAGAAAAAAGAAGTCATTCACCTGAATTAGGAGAAGTGACAGTATTGGTCTCCCCTTTGTCCCCTCCTCCAAGTGACAGAAAGGAGGCTGAAAAGGGATGAAGCTAAAGCCACCCATTCTTATCTGATTGGTCCTCTGACTCTCTTAGTCCTCATCCTGTCAGAGAAAGAGGAACTTGCAATATGTCCTGTGCTATACCCTGACAGAATCTTTGTATCCATCTAATAGTGACAGCAACTCCTCTAAGCCGGGTCGTCAGTCACTTTGGCATTGCTATTCCTTTCCCCACAGGTGCCTCTCTGTAGCTTATCTGCTGCCTACAGTCACAGACTCTGCCTGGCAGAGGGGCAGAGCGACCACATCTAATCAAGCAGGACACTCTGTGCACATCGTGACATCATGCCCACTCACAAAGAAGAGTAGAAAAAGAAACAGCTGTACCCGCAGGAAGGAGAGGTCCCGGTTGTGCTCGATGCTGGTGATCTCCAGGTTGCCCATGACTACCTCGCAGTTTTCATAGTATTTGCGCAAGGCTCGGTACTGCTGTTCCAGGTCAGAGAGAGAGCTCAGTTTATTCTCTGTTCCTGCACACACTGAAAAGACAAAGATGCACCTTAAGTTATATTACCTACAGATAACATGAACAATGATATCATCACACACAAAATGAATTACTACTTTATCCCAACCCATCAAGTTATTTAAAATGTGATCGGGGGTCATAGAGCACCACCCCTTCAGAGAGAAATTAGCTTAACTTTTCTATTGTTTAATAACACATGTCAAGCAAAGAGAACAAAGAGTGGCCTCTGTGGAATTCCTTCATTTATCTTTTAAAAAAATCCTTGAAATAATCACATTTGCTGTTCTCATACAAAAGCATGTAAGTAGAGACTTAATTTAATCTAAATATGGTTCTTTTAGTATTTATAGTTTATCCAACTTTCTGATAGTAATTATCTCAATATTAGAAAAACTGAAAGATCAAAGGAACAACATTTAAAAAATATTTACTATATACTATACAATAAGCTGTTCTAGTATATTTCCTAAGTGATAAGAGTATGCACATGAAGACCAACCTCAATAATACCATTTTTAGAATGTGTTAAACAACTTGATTTGAAATGGTTTTTTCTTAATATACTACAAATAAGATATGTAACAAAATGCTGACATTAACGGAGTCATTCGAGTGTTCAAAAGCGTAATGGTCTTCTGGTGCATATATTAGTCATCCACATTTGATTGGTGGATTCTTGTTTTTTGTTCATATGTAAGCCCATGAATATACTCATATACATGTTTTGTTTTGTGTGTGTGCTGTTATGTATTTTATCTTCCACCCTCAGATTTTAAGGTCATTTTTCACAGCACACAAATACATCTGTATGCAGTCTTTAACGTTTAACACACTAATCAATTTCCCATAGACTAAAACATCTGATTGTAAATCTTGCACTATTAGTGATCAACTTACATACTGTATTTTCACTGTATCTTCTTTAAGTAAGTGACATAGTATATAGTATACCCTGAATAAAGTACAAATAACTTCAGAGACACTGGGGGCGGAGACTGACAGAAAATTCACATGCACAACGGCACATCATATATATAGAAATAACAAATAACCATGCCTGATGGTGTGTTCACAGGTGTGGGATCCTGAAGACTGAAGAAAATAATCCTGAGGGGGTCTTTCTTAATATTTAAGACAATCTTTTTTAAAAAAAAAATTTTATTTTATACTTAGCTTAATTTTACATATCAGCCACAGATTCCCCCATTCTCCCTTCCTCCCCCCCTCCAGTCTCCCTCCCCCAATCTGCTCCCCATTCCCACCTCATCCAAGGCAAGGTCTCCCCTAGGGAGTCAGCCCAGCCTGGTAGAACCAGCTGAGGCAAGTCCAGTACCCTCCTCCCTACACCAAGGCTGAGCAAAGTGTCCCAGCATAGGCCTTAGGTTCCAAAAAGCCAGCTCATGCACCAAGGACAGGTAAAGCCTACATCCCAGTAAGCACATCAAAAATAACAAAATTTTAATGTAAAAGATTTGCAGGCGAGTTATAGAACTAATCCACGCACTACTGGGAGGTTGTGAAAACTTTGAATAGTAGTCAAAGCCTAGAGAGGGATATTCTGATCCAGTTCAAGAGTGGTCTTGATCTATCACACACTCCATCCATGTTGCCATGCCTCACCACAGGAACACAAAACTATGGATTGGGAACTTGGAAATAGTTAACTATTGCAAGACTTTCTCTTCATGAACTGATAATCTCAGGAATTTCTTAGAATTAGGGTCAAGTTCAGAGGAACCCACAGAGACAGCTGACATGATCTCCTGGGAGCTCATGGAATCTGGATCAACAGCCAGGGAACCTGCATGGGATCAACCTAGGCCCTCTGGCATGCCTATGACTATCATGTAGCTTGGTCTGTTTGTAAAGCTTTTGGTTCCCCATGCTGGATTACCTCACCCAGCATGTTGTTCAAGGCCATGGGAGGTCTTTCTGAATGCAGGTGGAGGAGGAGTGGATGGAGAGGGGAGTAGATGGGAGCCTAGAGGGTGGGGTGGAGGGAAGAGAAGAGAGGGGAAACTGTGGTAAGTATGTAAAAAAATGAAAAAAAAATTAATAAAATAAAATAAAATGTTTTATAAAAAGAGAGAGAAATAGGGTCAGGTTAAGGTGATGGCTAGTCCTGGGGCATTGTGTTCTATGTTCATTCAGGAGGAAGACACCTGGGCTGTGGAGATGAGTCACTGAGTATCAAGGGTAAGGATCTGAGTTCACAGATCCATGTAAAAACAAAACAAACAAGCAAAAAAATATCCCGGTGTAATTATGCACATCTTTATCCTTGGCACTAGGGGTTGAACAGGACAGAGACAAACACATCCTTGAGTTTACTGACCAGTCTAGCCAAAGTGAGAGATTCTGTCTTAGAATAAATAAATAATGAATGAATGAATGAATGAATGGTGGGAAAGTGGCTAATGAAGACATTCTGGCTCTTGTACTACTGAGTATATTTTCACACATATTTGCATATCCTATACATGCATACATTCACGTACCCAGAAGAGGAAATACCATATAAGCACAGCTACCAAGTAATGCAGACCTGTGACCATAAAGGCAAAGCTGGAAAGATGCCCCTGAAACACAAAGGATGCCTTGGACTGACAGCCATTACTAGTAGCTACAGAGAGGTAAGGGAGAATGCTAACTGAATCTCAGAAGGGATATGAGAGCCTGTGGATGCCAATCTTTTAGTTTTCTAACCTCCAGTGTGTGAGAGAGTAAATGCTATTAAGTTAAGTCCCATAATCTGTGATAATTTGTCACAATACAGACTATTTCTCTCTGAAATCACTTTTTAGGTAGAGTTTATAGCACCAGCTGGAATGAAACCCCCTGTTATCTAGGTGGGCCTCAAACCTTCAACATATCTGACTTAAGTCTTCCAAGCAAGATACTATGCCAGCCTTGGTTGGTTATAGGGTTTACACGTAAAAATTATTTCCTTTCAGTCCAGGGCCCTAGGAGCATAAGATTCCTGTTCACCGCCCTGTGTCTCCTTCTGGAGTGTCCAGTTCCTCACATGCCATGATGAAATGTCTTTATGCCTGTGAATTCCAACACTCATCTTGCTCTTCCTATACAGTAATAGAGTGGAGAGTTCTCAGGTGGACATACACACTAAAAATAAAGATTACATTTCACTCCTTCCTCTGAAAGTAAGATTAGCCACTGGACTCTATTTTGACATGCTACGTGCCACCTTTTGAGACCTTTATTTACAATGTGGGTTGAGCCTGCTTTGTCTCCTTACTTCCAAGTTATCTTCAGGTCTGCTTCAGGAAATCCAAGGGTGATGGCTAAACCTAGTGATTTTTCTTTATTACTGAGGGTTCATGCATGAATATTATGTAATATATGTAATAGCATCATATCCACCCCCCATTTTCCATCGCCAATTCCTCATATGTCTCCCCAAACAAGACCCCATCCCAACTTCATGTCCTATTTTTGTTGCTTTTGGTGGTGGTTGCATGGGTGTTGGGTAATCCACCATAGCTCAGGGGAAGCCTACAATTGGAAATACACTTAATAAAAGAATGATCCTTTTTTTTCCCCTAATAGCCATCAATTTCCAGTAGTTCCTCAGTAAAGAGTGGTCCTGGAGACTATGTCCCCCATCACTGTTGGCTCTTCTATTTTTGCTGTCTTGATCTTGTGTGAACAACCCCATTTAGTATGAATTCATGAGTGTGACAGTCACGTCAAGTTCAGAAGTTTGTATTTCATAGCATTTGTGTTGTAGTTTGTATTTTATCCAACTCTTATATTCTTTTCGTCTTCTCCACTGTGTTCCCTAAAACTTGCTGAAAGTGGTGGGTAGGGTTGATAAAGACATCCCATTTAGAGCTAAGCACTCAGTCAATTGTCCTCAGCACTTTGCTAATTATGCACTGGCCATTTGATGGATCTACTTTTATTTAAGAGAGGAGGTGTGTGTGTGTGTGTGTGTGTGTGTGTGTGTGTGTGTGTGTGTGTGTGTGTGTGTGTGTGACTTAGGGAGTCTAGAAAAGTGTTGGATCTCCTGGAAATGGAGTTAAATCACTATGGGCTGTCCTCAAAAGGTGATGGGAACTGAACTTGGGTCCTCTGCAAGAAGAGCAACAGCTGTAATTGCTGAGCTATTTCTCCAACCTAGAAAACTATATAATTAGTCATGATCTGAACCCTTAAGAAGGAAGGACCCATCCCAAAGATGGTTGAGAAAAAGGTGCAGTAGGTAGGATTTCAATCAACTGTGATTTGCATTGATAGATTTTTCACTAATGTCAATATAATAGTTACACTGATCCCTAGGGCTAAAATATTACTCATACGGAGGATTAAGATTAAAATTATATGGTCTACACCATAAATAATTTCAACTATTCTGTCTGGCTTTTGGCCGAGATATGTTCCCAAGAAAATGAGTTATTATTTGTCAATTCAACATTTTATTGGGTCTGTAGGGCATATCCTCTTTGTATATAACTACCAAGTTCTAGAACAAAATGAATTTCTGTTGATAGGTAATATTCAACACAAGCAGGATGGAGAACACAATTTATTCACACAGAAATCCCTTACTGGTCAAGATCAAAGCTAGGCTTTTACTTTACAATATATATTAGAAGCTCATTGAGAAAACCTTAGTCCATGATCTCTATTTTATTGCTCCAAGCAAATCAAAAAACTCTTTTATAAAAATAAAATATCTGTTGAGAAAAAGCACCACAAAGCACGTTTATGAAATGTTGATTTTATTATTTTAAATCCCAATGATGCTAAATTTTTACTTTATATCATCATGTTACTATCTAAATTAAAATATTTAGTGAATTCTGATCTTTGATCTAAAAGGCAAGCACATTTGGAGACTTACATTTGATAATCTAATTACAATCTTTAAATATTGTTGCACGCTTGCCATTTTCCCATTATGAAAAAAAGAAATACATAGCATGAAGAAGGCATTGAATTTTGATATTCTTAAGTTCATGGCTTAGATAGAGTCACTGTTGGTATGATGAAACATCACGGCCAAAAAGAAGTTGGGGAGGAAAGGGTTTTATTTGGCTTATACTTCCATGTTGAAAGAGGTCAGTACAGAAATTTAAACAGGGCAGGAACTTGGAGGCAAGAGCTGATGCAGAGGCCATGAAGGAGTGCTGCTTATGGGCTGGCTCTTCATTGCCTGCATAGCCTGATTTCATACAGAACTCAAGACCACAGCCCTGGGGTGGCCCCACCTACAATAACTAATTAACAAAATGCCCTGCAGGCCCGCTAACAGCCAAATCTTATAGAGGCATTATCTAAACTGATGTTCTAGCCTCTCAGATAACTACAGCTTGTGTCAAGTTGATATAAAACTTTCCAGCACAAAGTTAAACTCATTGTAGATTACCATTAACATATTCTCAAGAGTTTAAATATTTCAAATTTTATTGAAACCTTTCATAATGGATATACACTACTCCATGTAACAGTATAATCTCTGTAAAATATGGGGAATATGCTATCAATTCTTTGAAGTTAGATATAAAACATGTTTGCTAATTGTGTATCTGTTCAATACATGAAAGCAAATTTTAGTAAATTATCTTTAGGGCAGTAGAGACGGCTCAGCAGTTAAGAACATTCACTGCCATTGCAGAGGACCCAAGTCCATTCTCAGAACCCACATATTGGCTCACAATTAGCTGTCACTCCAGTTCCAGTACACTCTCTTCTAGCATCCCTGGGCACCTTCACAAACATGATGCCCTTTACATAAATGCAGACAAAACACTGACTCATATAAAATAAAAATAAATGATTATTTATAACACAAAGTTATCTTCAAGTAATACCCATCCTGCTGATCTGAAAATCACCATAAAAACATCTTAAAAGCACCCTACTTAAATAAGTTTTAACATTTCCATAAAGATCACTTGTGTTGCATATATACTTTATTCAAATGCAAAATTATAACAAGTATGGTTGGAAATACTTCTCAAAGAAAGGATGATATTCCAATAAGCAAAAGTCATACTTATTTGGGTGGGAGCTCCACCTCAGCCCCTGGCATCCTGGCATTCTAGACTCAAAGCCTCTGGAATGTTCTGGTGGAAGATCCACCTCAACTCCCATCTCTTTCCCTAAACCGGCCCCTTCAAAGCCTGCCAAACACAGCTCCTCCCCCAGAGAGGCTCAAGACCACTCCCACAGGGTATTTAAGCTGCATCCCAGAAAACAGACAAGTGTTTTTCTGGTCTCTCGTCTCTGTCTGGAGAGTCACCCGGAACACTTTACCCATTAAACCGGGCTTTTTCTAATTCAGTCTGATTTGGTCTTACTTGTATTGCTGCATCGGCAGAGAGGCTTATCAGAGTGCAAAATACCTTTCAATACTCATCACAGTACTTTATTCCACACACTCTTATACTTGAAGTTTCTTTATATATATAATAAACTATTCAATTAAGGAAATATTTTTGTTGCAGTAAGGAGTTTCTTCATATTTAGCTTTCATCTGAACTGAGTAGAATCGATGATATATCAAGCATAGCTTTTATCTTGAAAGGCAGACTTGGTTTTTAAGGAATTAGTTTGGATGGAAGCATAAAAATCATTTGTAGTTCTCTTCATGAAGCTCTCATTGAATGCCTCACAACTTTCATTTGTCAATCGATTTTACAATCAGGCAATGTATACAAGACAATGCTTAAGCCATCAAGTTCCATTGATTTCACAAAGCTGTTTATCAAAGCAGATTGAAAAATCTTCTTCAGCAGCCCAAACAAGTTTAACAACATCCAGCCTCTTTGCCAACACCATTAGAAAGTCTTTGAATGATAAATTCACAACAGTTTAAGCTTCAGAAATCCTAAATATACCTGAACTCCCTAGAGTATCACTCCAAATGTAACTGCAGGTGTCAAGATCAATGTGAGGCCCTAATACAATTGCCAATTATTCTATTTAGTTTTGATTCAATTACAAATGTAACTATACCTTTGGAAACAGGATTCTCTAGACTCACAACTGGCAGCCAACCCAATTCAGTAAAAAAAAAGATCAGAAACTAAAAACTTGTAGTAATTTAAAAGTTTGGCTAGCAAAATCATTCTTGTGATTCCTATTATTTCACTATTAAAACAAAACTCTTGGCCTTTGATCACACTTAGTATGTAATGAGAGCTTCTCAACATGGTTTTAAAGATTATCAATATTATCTACATATGAACATCACCCTTTCAGCAAAAACATTCTTTTTCCACCTTATTGTATTTCACATTGAAAGATTATCATAAAAATTACACACACACACACACACACACACAAACACATACTTGTTTTTCTATATTCTCTCAGTGGTAGAATGAGGTTTATTTTTTTTTAAAGATTTATGTGTGTGTGTATACTTGTATGCACTTGTGTATGCATGTGTATGCCACATATATGCCAGTATCCTGGGAGGCCACAAGATGATGTTGTATCCCTGAAGCTGGAGCTACATCTGTGCTGCCAGATGTGGGTGCCGGAATCTGGTTTTCCAAATAGCATCAAGTGTTCTTAATCACTGAGCTATCTCTCCAAATTCTGGATGATGCTTCTCCCCTTACCTAGTTTTCCCAATACAAATGTTGATTTTTTAATGTGTCTGTTTGCCATTTTATGTTTCAAACACTAGCTTTATAAAGTTTAATAAGCTGGGAATAATTTTAAATACATTATATGAAACATCAAGTTTTAGTAGAGTGACCTCATATGCTTTTGTTAATGCTCCTTAGTAGTCTTTCTTTCTTCAAATATAGTTCATTAATTTATGTTTTATAAAATTTCTGATTTAAAGATAGAAAAACATAATAGCAATGATTCAATTGTTAAAAATCATATTTGCAACCTGCATTTGTTTTAAATAATATCAACTTGCCACCATCTCCTCAGAATCCACTCTTGATCTTTCTCTTATGGCCTCTCTCCCCTAAGATATAGTCCTAATTAACATTGCAGTGTTTTGTTTTGTTGTGCAAGTGCTGGGCCCTTAACTTTAATGTAGGTACTGGACTTGACAAGCAATTAAAGCAAACACTTTCCACTCATCAAGGCTTGCCAAATTAGTCATCTGCCATCTGCCCCATCATCTGGTGCTCCTTGAAGTCTTGCTGTGAATCTGGATGCACTTTCTCAGAATGAGAGGGACAGTGCAAGCCTCCAAGCTGGTGCTGTGCCAGTGGGAGCTAAGTATGTAAACATTAGCAAACATCTTTCTTCCCGAGATTATCGTGCCTTCAACCGTCCCCCTGTGTGTAATGAAAACTCGCCCGTTTGTGCTCTCTTTTCACTGGGAGACCTTTGCCATCCACTGTAATTAAAGAAGCAGCATGAGAGACTTTTTTTTCTGTTAGAAATAAATGAAAGAACCATAGATTTAATGTTTCTAATATGTTGCTAGGCTCACACACCAAGGCTGCTTTTTTAAGCATCAATAATGACATACATTAAAAATAGACTAGACCATGGTGCTTACACTAGTTATAGGTAACACCGCCTCTTCATTCTTTGCATTAGGGAATGCTTACTTGGATAGCAACTTGAAGGCGGGTTCTAGAATATTCACTGATGGGAAACTTGAAAGACAACAAGTGGCAAACATGCTACTTAGAAGTATTTCTTTTATGTTCGAGATTTTAACATAATTATAACATTTCCCCATTCACCTTCCTCCCTCAAATGCTTACACATACAACTCCTTGCTCTCATTTTCAAATGCATGCCCTCTTTTTACATTTTTGTTGATATATATGTGTGTGTGTATATGTGATATATATATATATACTATATTGTGATGGCTATATACATGTATATATGTTATATACATGTACAACCTATATACATATATACAACCTGTTCAGTCTATATAATTGTGGTGATATTTTATTTGTGTACTCCAATAAATCTTATCTGGGGATCAGAGGAAAAAGCCAGCCACTATATAAAACATAGAGGTCAGGCAGTGGTAGTACACGCCTTTAATCCTAGCATTTGGGAAGCAGAGATTCATCCAGATCTCTGTGAGTTCAAGGCCACACTGGGAACAGAGTCAGACATGGTGGCATACGCCTTTAACTCCCAGCACTAATTAACCATAGAGGTCTAGAGGTCTGGACAGACAGACAGAGCACTCTTGCTTTGGGTGAGGCTTTCCTAGCAGTAAGAATGTGGCCGTCTTCTTTCTGCTTCTCTGATCTCTCAGTTTTCACCCCAATATCTGGCTCCATTTTTTTTTGTTTTGTTTTTTATTAATAAGACCATTTAGCAATTCATTTTTTTTTTTTTTTTTTGGGTTTTTTTGAAACAGGGTTTCTCTGTGTAGCTTTGCACCTTTTCCTGGAACTCGCTTGGTAGTCCAGGCTGGCCTTGAACTCACAGAGATCCGCCTGCCTCTGCCTCCCAAGTGCTGGGATTAAAGGCGTGCGCCACCACCGCCCGGCGCTAGCAATTCATCTTAATATAATGTTACCTTTATACATATTGTTGAATAACCAATCTGTGTTCTCCTTAAAAACATGCCCACCTAAATACACTACGTTTTAAACCCATGGCCCTCTTCCTGTAAGACACTAATACAGGACTTTATATGGGCAATGGGTGGCTTTCTACAAAGTCACTATGATGCCATTTCGCTGAATGAAATAAACCCAACACAAGGCACATGCTCTGGCCATCACAGTACGGTTGTATTTTATGTCCCTTCTGTGCTGGACACATGTGTTTGCGGAGGATGAAGCTGAATAATTCTAAATACAAATCTTAGTCTTCCCAAAGTCGAGGTCATCCAAGCAAGCTTGCTTATTCATGGTGAAGTGGTAGTGAGTAACATCTCTTCAATTCAATAGAAAATCCTGGTAACGAAGTGAACTGGGAAGAAGGGGGTGAACTAGGTAGCATTTTGCCTGAGGACTTTTGCTGTATCATGGGAATATCTGCATGTAAAATCTAGTCTGAGACATCTTTCTAAAAAATATTTTATTCTGTTTTCAAACAGTTCGTAGTCTCGTTTCTTAAACAGATGAGAAGCACAGAACACTTACCTGATATTAGCACAGACTACATCATAAAATAATATCATATAATTTATTTTCAGTCGTTTTCTGATGACATAATGTCTGCCACTCAAGATGAGATTCTAAACTCTCCATTAGTCCTATAGCTCTGAAACAGATCTAGATGACTAGAGAGTGATTAGTCACATCTACAAAATAATCGCATCTAGGTACAGTGACGGTGGGTTTCTAAGGATTAATTGTTAGTGGGTATTTGATGAGGAGGTCTGCACCATAGGGCACTCTCAGCCATTCATTCATTTGTTCTGCCATGCATTGATTTGATAAATGTTAACTAGGCAAACACAATATATGAAGCTTTAGACCAAGTATGGAAAGTGTAATAAATATATAACATCTGTTATCAAATGTAGAGCACTTTATATTAGATTAGAAAATCTGTATAACATTTTGGTACAATAATTATATTCAAATTTATTTAGCTGTATTATAGATAAAGTTCCTGGATGTTTAGTATTGTCATTAGACTATATACAAGCCCAATACCAAAATTCACCTTATCCATAAAAAATACAGAGAATACTTCCCTGATACAGACACCATATTCCACATTTAGAAATATAAAAATAGTTATCGCTAAGAAACAATTTTCTATAGCTTTTTTTCAGTATAATTGTGGTAAGTGGTATTACCTATCTATCCAGGATGGGACACTCTCACAGGCCCCATCCCTAGATGAAGTGTTACAGGCAACTAATAACTGAAGAGACAAGAAGAATTAGTCTTCTCCAGGGACAGGCACCCAAGGGGTTATATGATCTCAAGTAGTCATTCCTAAACACACACTTGCAAGTATCGACAAAAAAGATCATAAACGAGAGGGGAAAGGAAGATATAAGAGGAGTTGGTATGGGGAGAGGTAAGGGTAGAAACGAGGTAACCCATTACTCAGGTATGAAATTCTGAAAAAAAAAAACATGTGTACATTGCAATAATTACACACACTTAGCCAGATCCAGTGCACCTACGCTTATTTGTCTTTACTCCCTTGGAAGAAAAGAAAAGGAAATACTGTTTTAGTGTTCTATAACACTTGCTTATCATGTCTAAGACCCTGAGTTCAATCCCCAGCACTACAAAAAAAGAAACCAATTATGTATGGATAAAAACATAATGCATTAGATGGGTCCCTCTAAGCCATTACCTTTACCTCTGGCTGTGAACGGAGTGCCTGGTTAAGTAACTTGGTATGTACAATCGTACATACTTTCATTTTGTTTTAGTTTTAGACTTTTAAATTTCACTTTCCTTTATGTACAGATCTAATCATATGTGTTTATAATGCCATAAATAAACTGTATTTATTATAAGGAGATTCTGGACTTGCTTCATAGCATTAGTGGTTAGCGAATCTGGCAGCACATGCTACATGAACACTGGTTTGATTTCTATAGAAAACAGAAGTTTCACTGAAGCCTGAAGTTAAAAATTTGATGTCTTAGATTTTTTTTTTTACAATGGAGCAACAAATGGCAAAAACTGTAAGAGATAGAAAAATAGAAGTCCAACTTTTTAAAGAAATTATTCAATATGACACATGCGAGAAAACAGATGTGAGATGCTTTATATTATTAAACCTGTCTGGATTTAGAAACGTCTTCTAAATTTAAAAGTAAACTACAGACATCATGGGCTGGAGAGGTGATCATCCTGCTCCATAGGCATGAAGACATGAATTTGGATGAGTAGCAGCCATGCAGAGCTGGTACAACAGCACATGCATGTAATCCAGGACTGAGAAAGTAACAGCCAGGGATCCCTGGAGGACAGTGACTAGCCTGACCAGATGAATCAATGGCTTTTCAGGCTCAATAAAGATCCCTCTAAAATTAAGCGAATAAAGATTGAGGAAGATATTTAATATCAACATCTGGTATTCATGTGTACCACTCAAAATCATACACACACACACACACACACACACACACACACACACACACATGTATGCACACGTATGCACACATGCACACACACATGTACAAATACATACATACTACAGTTTTCAAAAACATTCCACACAACACTGAAAATATCCCATATCCACTGACCTTATTAGGATGCCTCAGCATCTGGTTCAACTTAAAAATAGACTTATAATTTATTTTCTCTATAGAACATATGGGAAGTAACAAGAAAAAGCTAAAATTATAAGTTTAATGTAAATCATACTTGTATTGTTAATTCTATTTTAACGTAAACATTTGAAAAATCTGTGATATAAAAATATTTTCCATGTAAAAGTAATTACATATACCATTAATATTTGCAAAAGTTCATATATACAAAATACACTTTCTCGAAGGTAAATAAACATTTTAAACTAACTCACTTTCTGCTCACCTACACATACAAGTGGGAATGGAAATCACATACTACTATTTTTAAAACTGTCACAGCACAAACATGATCAATATTTAAAAGTAGGCAAACCTTGTCTGAACATGATTCACTGCCTTTCTCACAAATACATATTTCATACTATAAAAATAATATGCACTTTTTGATAAATTATATAAATGGGTACCTTTTTCTTATGGAAGTCAGGTTTATGCTGACAGTTTTGACACGGGTTGTATAGAACCAATTTTCTGTTGCATTCTTTTAAATGTTCATTGTTTCCAATCACTTGATTGTGTCCAATCACTTGATTGGAACTTTCATAAAGAAAATACAAATTAAAGCTTACAGAGTCTACTTTTAATGTGTTTATTTTTATCATACAAGTTTTGCTTGGTTGAATCATTTTATTGATATCTCGACAATAATAAACCAACCCTTTAATACAACCAGAGATATTTTTTTAAGAAATATTCAAGTCCTGTTGATAATAATTATCACATGGCTATTCAGGGAGAGAAAAGAAACTTTTTATTATGTCTTTTGCCCTGTATTTCAGTGTCATGTTCTTCAGAATGTATTCATGGAATGGTCCAGTTATTTGGAAAAAAATCCCAAGACCAGTGCTCTATAGTCAGTAAGAAGCTAGACCACCAAATGGCAGGTGTGCTTAAGAACAGTTAGACAATTAGCATCAATCATTTCTAGTGATAAAAGGTATCTTCACAAAGACATTCTTTTCTGAGTCTCAGCTGAACGGAGTAAAATATGGTTGGATAGAAGACAAGAGTTTTTAGTTTGTTACCTGAGGTGTTTTAACGAAAGTGAATACCATATCCTAGCTAGTATGACATGCTGAATATACTCCTAAATATTTTTAATTTAATTTAAGTCATATTTTATGCCCCCATTTTTCAATGTCCCAGTATAAGCAAGCAGTTTGAAACTTAAGAATACAGAATTCTAAAATCATCTTCACTTACATATAGTCAAACCTCCACATAAGAATGGCAAGATAGTTTAATATCAAAGGAGTAGGATATGAAACTATTATAAGTATCATATAGATAATAACATTTTTAAAGTGCATTATTCACAAAGCAGTTTTACTCATATTAACCTCTTTGATTCTGAATTATCTAAGAGATGCTATTCTAAAAGCCAACATGATTAGATTAATTCACTGGAATTCAAACTTTGAGTACCTTGCAAAAGAATCTCAAAGAGATGTTTTTAATTTTTTATGATTTAGAAATGAGGTGTTAGAAATGGCCATAAATTCTAGGTAGCTGTGCCTTTGTATCCTTATGCACGACTTATGGGGAAAGATAGAAGTAATAGGACAGATAAGAACAGACTGGTGACATTTTCCTACATACACAGACACTAGAAGTGAATCCAAAGCTCTTCACCTGACTACTATTGTCTTTCAAACACTGATTAAATAGATGTTCATTTGATTTACGAACATTAACTAGAAATAAATCAGGAATCAAAAAGGCATTTGAAACAGTTGGCACTGGAATAGCTGGGGTGATTTTTCAAAGCATTCTGACAGATGCATGACAGTGATTGTTCAATACTGGGGTTTTGTTTTAAGCCTGAATTCTCAAACCCCATACTCCATCCTAATCTGCACACATATGCCTCTGTTCTCTGGCAATCATGCTAAACATCATCAGTTCTCCATGACTGATTGTAAAAATTCTATTGGGTCAAATGGCCAATGGCACAGAGTTGAAGATTTTCCATAATTTGAGATCCCGCTCTAACGTCCACTGAATATAATTTAAAAAAAAGAAAAGCTTTTAAAAAAATATTTCCAAAATACTCAGAAAATGTTTCAATTGCTTTCTGTCCTTGGACTCAATCACAGCCACACCCTTTAACTTTGAAAAATATTCATTCCTGGAATTACTTTGAAATTCCATAACAGAATTTGAAGGTTTTATTATTTTCAGTTCTAAAGAACTAATTTCTTTCAGGAAAGGTCTACTCAGTTAATTTTCTCTGAATTTCTTTCTTTTTCCTTTTTCCTTTTTAGCATGTGTACCTGGATCCTTCCCCAAGCTAGAGCTACTGACAGAGACTCACAGTATCATTTCTGTCACTTCTGGCTTGGTAGATCACATAAAGTTTTTCTCTGTGTCTCTGTGTTTTACTTTCTCTCATTCTCAGAAAACACACACACACACACACATACAGATGTATGCATGTACATATAACATGCACAAAGGATACACTTAAAGTCTTAAGATATGGCTAAGTCATAAAATATTTCACTAAAATGCAGTGCACTAGGCAGGTACCACTGAAAATAACTGCAAAGTTTTATAGAAAAGGAGGTCAGCCTAAACTGTGACTTGTGTGATTTGGGCAAGACAAATAGTCATGAATAAACAAAGTGACAGAAAAACGGATAGAGTAGACAATGTACCTAATCCTGATATATCTGAAAACAAGGTATGTTTATTTTTAGTTTATCTTTAATTTTAATTATTTAATAGTTGATAGATACCCCACATTCATAAACCAAGTTGTTCAAACAAAAAATAAAGACACTTACAATGTTATAGAATAGTCTTTATATTTGTATAAATGTGAAAGTTTGGTTCTTTTAAAACACATGCCAAAACTTCCAGAAGATTCCTAAATGAAATACAAGTACAAACCCACATTTATGTTGTCCATGTGTAATGAGTCTAACAAATAAAATGTAGTTAAAATAAAAATATCCACTTGAATTCAGGGAGTATAGGAACTTCTAGAAGCTCTCCTCAAATGATACTTTCTTGATTTATAAACTTTGGGTGGGCATTTTATTTCCCAGACATTGCTTGCCTACTATTCATTCCTCAGCAATAGAGCCTAAATTTACCTCATGGTTTTGCAACAATATTCCTTAGCAAATAGTATTTTGGTAACAATATTAATTTCAGAGTTGCCTGGTGCAAAATTATTATTATTATTATTATTATTATTATTATTTTGTTTTTTTCGAGACAGGGTTTCTCTGCGTAGCTTTGCTCCTTTCCTGGAGCTCACTTGGTAGCCCAGGCTGGCCTCGAACTCACAGAGATCCGCCTGGCTCTGCCTCCCGAGTGCTGGGATTAAAGGCATGTGCCACCACTGCCCGGCTAAATTATTCCTATTCTAGTACCAAAGCCTTTTACAAGCCAGCATAGAATTGCCCTAGGGGTGTGTGCTTAAAAATAATTAAATCTCACAGAGATCTGCCTGCCTCTGCCTCCCAAGTGCTCAAAAAAAACAAAGAAAAATAAATTAATAAATCTTTCTGACATACAGCTTCCAAAGCTTCCTTCAATAACATAAATCAGAATAAAATAGATTAATTAAGAAAAAAGAAAAGAAATGGTTCACCCAGATCACTATAGAACTACTAGTCCACTCAACAGCATGCTGCCATTGTGATGCAAGTCATTAGCATTCAGTAAGGAGGAGCCATGGGTAACATTTGCTGTGCTTTATAATTCTAAGATTTCTCATCTTTCCCTTTAGGAACTTTAGGTATTTCTTTTTATCCTTCACACTCATTGTTCAAAACTGGTTCCTCTTCTCAGCACAGCTCTGGAAAATCCCAGTTGACTGGATAGTCCCCAACCTATACTCCATTTCACACCTTACCTCCCCTCCCCCTCCCCACCACTCCTCCCCCACCATGGCAGGAGGTATGCTGCCCACACTGGCATGTCCTCCTACAGGGGTTGGTTTTTCTTTCCCTTTTTACAACTGAGGTTTGAAACTCTCGTTTCATATAGTTTCAGATAGCCCTGGCATCTTGAAGGTATTGCTGTGGCCAATATCGTCTGCTTTCAGCCCTAATATTTAGCTGAGGCAAATAACTCATTATTCAATGTTTCAGTTAGTTAAGCTTGTTTAGACAGACTTCCTTAAGAACATTCACGCCCACCCTAAATGCTGTCCCGGATGATCACAGACTAAGAACTGCCTGGCTGGTTTTTATTCTGGTCTCTGCCGTCTGTTGATGTCACCCTGCTTTCTTTCTACTTCAACATTAAATAGATAGCCAAATACGTGAGTGCCAAGCACTGTTGAGGATACAAGGCGGGAAGCATATGGTGCTAAGTTAGTAGAAAAGCAATTCTTAGCTAAGTAAGTTTCCCTCATTTGAAAATATGTACCAGTCTTTCTCTTTCTTATTTGAAAAGTCAGCACACTTGATTGCCAAGTGTCGCCTGGGGACCTTAAGTTGCATAAAGCACTGCATTGGCTCCGAAGCACAATTCCGTAGTAACGCCAGCAATGCTTAAACTACCGGAGCCTACACTGTTTATCCCTGAACTGCTAGGGGGCTTTCTACAGAAAGGCTCCTAACTACCGCAGGCATTTACTCTATTTAATGGTTTTTAATTAACAGTGCACAAATACCAATTCAGTGTGTGCAGCGAAGTCTGTGCATATCCTCCAATTTATTTTCTCAGTCAATCTGGAAATGAAGGAGTCAGACGGGTCACACTTTTCATCTCCGCTTCAGCTGTCTGTCAAAACTCATGCATCTGTCTATTTAAGACAGCATTGATTAAAATAGGATAGATTTGTCCCAGAGATAAGAACAAGAGTTTTCTGGAGGGAAGATATTGATACAGAAAAGTCCCATTTATTGTTGTTGATGTACATTCAAAGAATTAGAGTATAATTCTCAATACTACAACATGTGGATATTTAACTCAGAGAGACTGAAGGGTTAAGTAAGGTCACAGCTAAGGTCACTGCCAATTCTAAACCTTCAGAATCACCTATAGAAATTCTAAGTAGCACACAGTAAGACTGTCAATGGGAGATTATACATGCATTTGAAAGCACGTATGATAAAGGCCAAAATTGCAACACACAGATAAAATAAAATATCCGAACTACTCTCTACCATGGCAGATAACTATAAACATCTCTCTGTGAACGTTGAGAAAGGAGCAGATTCTCAAGCAGAATTAAATGAATGCAGGGTGGGCACACTGAAAATCTCCCTCAGGATATAAGACTTTTCAGAATAAAATCAATTCCACTAAAGTAAAAAAAAAAAAAATCTGCTAGTTTGCAAAGCACTACAGAGGTTTTCTTTGTTACTCTGGTCTTTCTGAGTTCACAGATAACCCTGGAAAGTGGGCGGGGAGCCAGCTTTCTATCTATGGTGACATAAAGTTTCTTCATATTTCCAATTGTAAGGAGGCAAATATTTTAATCTTCCATCCTTTTCGGATGACTTATACCACCCCACATTTTCACTTCTAATGTATTCCAAATAGGCATTAAAATACCAGAAATCTACATCGTTTATGACACACATTCACTGGATTACAGACTGCTTAATTACTTTAGAGACTTGAAGTTGAAATGTACATCTTAAATGAGTAGTTCATGCTAGTGAATTTAGGTTTGATTTTTGTACTCCATGGATCACCGGAGGGCAATATGCTTTTCACCTGGGATACTAAAATTAATGTTGGCATGGTGGTATTGGCTGTAAAGGTTATATTCATGTAAGTAGCAATATGGGCAATAAGCACCATGACTTCTGTTTCTTTTACAGTGAGTGCAGACCAAATAATAGCTATATTCAAAAAATAATATCTACAAAGAAGAGTATACTTACAGAAATATATATAGCACATATTATACAATACATATATATTTATGTTAATTATATATAACATAATACATACGAGTATATATATTCAGAGAATAATCATGACCTTATTTAACCCTTATGTTTCTCAGAGTCAACACACATAAAATAGTCCACAGGGAAATAAGGCAGTTATTATTTTATTTTTTAATGTCCTTACCATTTGAAGCTAAGAAGGACAAGTATGCCAAATAACATTTCTCTCATTACGAATGAAGAAAACCCAAGAGATAAAGTACACTGGTCTCTTTGCAAAGAATTGGAGAGGAAGCATGGGGTAGAATGTGTGGCAGATAATACAAAAGTTTGAGAGGAGTAAAACTATTATATTTTATATTTGAATTTGATTTGCTAAACTCAAATGAATGATATATCAGTCATTAGGTATATTACCATAATTTTTTCACATGCCATATCTGCATATAAGTATCTATGTGCCTCCTAGATTATCATCTTTAAATTGTACACAAGTTGACACAGAACTTTTTAGCCATCATTCCCATTACGTGAGTTCTTTTTACCAAAAATCGTATTGGGTTTTATAGATCCATAAAATAAAATGGTTCATAAAATGTTAAAAGGTGTTATAGGTTTTACATGAAAATAAACAACATATAAAATCCAATAATCTAGCTACAATAGCAAAAGAGAGAACTAGTCAGCTTACAAGAAGGTAAAAATGCAAAAAAAATTCACTCTAGTGCATAAAATTGAGAGTTTTTCAAACATGCCCTTCTTAGTGTGTAAAGATGCATAAGATGTTCATGTTTTTAACACACAAACAGCATTGCATTCTATTATCTTTGTTCCACTATTCAATAATACATCCCTCTTTGCTAACCCTCCAGATAACTTTATTAGTTGTTTCTTCTAATTTCCACTTAGTAAACATTATAACTTATAACTAAACTTAGTAACATATAATATATTATTCTGGGTCATTAAAATTTCACTATTTTATAAAATAGACAGACATGTAAATAAAAACATTTAAACAATGTGTCATGTGTTCAGTACAACACAAATACCAGAGAGATCAGAAAGACATAAGACAAAGACAATAAACCCCTTCAGGGCAGGGGCTGTGATGGTCAGTGATGCTTAACTTAACTAGTTATAGAAATGCTAAGCAAGCAGAAGGTAGGCAGCAAATATTTGTTCATGTACAAAGGACTCAAATTGCCCTGGAACCTGAGCCGGAGGCTTAACCTATAAATCGGTGCATTAAGCTCTTAGAGCTACTGTGGTCACATTGTCCACACTGGGTGTTGAACAAGCTTCCCTTCTCTTGTGTTCTAGGAATTCCTTAGCACATGGTCGCCTTGATCACTACTCTCCTTTCCCTTCCTCACATACTTCTGTCTAGGTTTCTCTCTTCAGAAGACTGTCTTCCTATAGAACCAGTAGGCTGGATGGGAATCCACCTCCTCCAGTGAAACCCCATCTCAGCTAATTAACATTTACAACCAATTTCAAACTAAGGTCACATTGAGGTCCACAGGGGTAGAGGCTTCCAAATACCTTTACAGGGGGACTTGATTCAGCCCACAACAAATACTAACATTAATTTCCTTCCTTTCTTCAATTTAATTTTCTCCTCAATCCTCCATCTGCTCTCCTTTCCTCTAGAGGAATCATATTTGAAGTCACTCTGTAGATACAGAGCTACTGGACTGAGGAACACAACTTGCTTCCCTGCCTCTGACCTCTTTACCTTGCTATTATTTTGCCATATCTCTTCTGCTGGTGCTTCATTTGGCTGTGGTGAAATCACACAAATTATCATCATTTACAAGAAGTACTTGCCTAATTATCATGCACTAGAATAACAATTATGCATATCATTAAATTCCTGTGAGATAATCTTCAGTATAAGTTTTATTTGATTAGGCCACTAAAGTCTGTTCATGCATGCTTAGCCTTCATAGTAAGTTGCTCACGATGAATGGTTTTAAAGCATAATGATGGTGATATTGGCTGTAACTCTAGCCCCCTCCCATAGCAATATTTGCTTACCTAGTATCCACCTTGTAAAAGGTTAGAGCAATCAAATGTGGGCTGACTACAATCAACAATTCATACATTAAATATAAATGAAAACAGAATATCTTATTTAGTGTTTTAGGCTTCCTAATTTGTACATGTTCTAAGGAGATATGTGGGATGAGAGTATGGGACACATTTCTGAGCTCTTTATTCATACATCATAATACCTACTACACATCTTCATACAGAAGTAAAGAAAACAAACAAAAAATCATCAATTCTGGCAATTTCAAAATAAAATTTATTCTTATTTCAAAATGAGCCACTTCTCTTGAGTCTGCTCATTTGGTGTGTGTCCAGCAAGAATGGGTAGCTTCTCCTGTCAGAGGCTGGCTTATTTTCAGCTCATAAATTGATCATCACACCACTCAGCAAACTCTTCAACTTAATGTTACATCCCCAAACAGCTTCCATGTCTTTAGTCCTTATCGACAATCTACACCACCGTTATTTTTTCTAGATTGCTATAACATCTGTCTAAACAGAATTTAGTTTAACCATCCCATACACGGTCAGACAGTTGTCTTTAAAACACAAATTGTCTTTAACACACAATCTGTCAACAGTGTCTCCTATTTTGTGTGATGAAAGACTATTAGGGCATATGCCACATGGCTTCTCCTCTCCCTGCCGAGTGTTCCACCTCAGCATCCACACTCCCAGTTCAACCTTTTCCAATTAACAAGTCTTACTTCAGAAATCCTGAACCTGTGTCAATTCCTCTCACCTGTGGCCTTGACATAAACTCTTCTTATGTCAAGGGCACTATAATTTCTACTGTTTCTACCACAAACTCACTTCTTCCTCACCTCACACTCACCATCCAGTCCCAGCAGATGCTCAAAATATTGTTAAAAGCAAATCTATTGTTAAGAGCCTCTGCATTACACCCAGCACACTATATTCTATAGTGTGGTTAACGACATAGAAATCATTCTTATAGTCATAATATTATAAACTCCATAGAAATGAATATTTTCCATTGTCCAAATCATGTAAAAATATATCTCCAAAAACAGAGTTACTTAGTAAGTTACATTTTGAAAAAGGAATACCAGGTGTGAAAAAAAACCGCATATTGGTGTGAAAGAAAGGATCCAAGATGACATGTTTCAACACATTCTGCAATTGAGAAAATACAACAGTCATAAGCTGATAGATGTTTCTAGTCTTCCATATAGTAATAAGTATAGAAAACAGATATTTTTTGTGATTGGAATTTTATTGGAGTACTCTTATCTGTCATCAGATAAGTTCTTAATTGTCATTTCTTCAAATGAAGACGGCATTTAAATTACCTTTGCTAACGCTAGAACATCTTAAAAGATAGTACACTTGGAAGTTTCATTTGCTACCAGTGGTTTTTTTAAGTATTAATCATAGGAAATTTCTTTTTTTTTTTTCATTTTTCTAGAAAGTCCACTGGCAGAAAGAAAGAAAGAAAGAAAGAAAGAAAGAAAGAAAGAAAGAAAGAAAGAAGGAAGGAAGGAAGGAAGGAAGGAAGGAAGGAAGGAAGGAAGGAAGGAAAAAAGAAAGAAAGGAAGAAAGAAAACAAATGAACATTAAAATATTTGGAGATTACAACATATAAGCACTGACATTAAGAACCTTAGATTTCAAGGATTTTGGACCAAACAAAATCTACAAGCAAAAAAGTTGCTGTGGGTTTTTGTTGTGTTTTGTCCCTAATCATCCCATATCTGGTACTAAAAGGTTGTTGTAGAATATTATTTGAAGGTGTGTTACAATTGTTTATGTTGTGGAACGTTTGTTTAATGATGCAAAGATGTGTCTGATTAAATAAAATTTACATGCGGGTCAGGAGGCTGAGTCAGCAGCTAGCTGACAGGAAGTGGTAGGGAGGAGCCAGTGAAAAAGGGTTTATAAGGAAGGGCAAGGAGAAGCAGGAGGGCTTTTTGGAGAATGCTAGCAGGGAGAGGAGGTGAGCTACTTGCTATTCAGCCTCTCTGAAGAGCTGAATTCCACCTTAACCTTTGAATCTGGAGTTCTTTAGAGAGAGAGAGAGCTTTAGTTCAGTTCCCTTCGCAGCTTTGTGAGATTTGGAGGCGGCCTAACCAGAGCTGCAGTTGCTGATTCAGATGCTGTGGCTTAAAGGGCAGCAACCATTTTAAAAAAGGACAACAAAAGGTTTGTAGTCACATTCTGCCATGTAGGACAGTGTGAATAAACGATAGTTCAGTTTATTTCTTCCTCTTCTTATCTCTAGATTTCATCCTCGTCTTAGCCTTGTACATTATTGGATACATTGTTATTAACTAATTGGTTATTAATCGTTATTAATGAAAAGTGTGGATTGCTTTTGTTTCTGATTATTTATCACCTGCCAACCCAAAGTCCACACCTTTTCCATGTGTCTTTTTGCTTCCTCTGATTAAAGACAGAGTGCACTTCTCTACATGTCTAATAACTATTTTTCCTTGGGATGTTATGATCTTCCCAGGGCAGTGTTCCCAGGAGCAAAGCAGCACCTCTTAGCACAGGCGTTCATAGGCACCTCCTGTTTGATAGTCCCCATATTTCAATACTCAGCAAATGCTACCAAGTCCCAATAAGGATGGAAGACATGAAATCAGGGGAGCTCCGTTATGTGGAGCCATGCCAGATACAAACCAGCCAATTCACAGTCATAACGTTGACAATAAATTCATTGCTTTAAGCTACTCAATATTGAGAATGCTTGTTTTATGGCATCGCATAGAAAATATTAGCTGACAGGAAGGAGCCTCATGAAAATCCTTAGCTTCATTTAATTGCTTTCTAAAATTCTACCTTGGAAATTCTAAACATAAATTTTGAGAAAATTCCACATTTTCCCACATTTTATACCCACACTGGTTTTCATTAGCCAGAAGTCTTCCTAGAAAGTGAAACCAGATGCATCTCATAGTAAGTAGGAACACAAAACTGAAAGCCACGAACCTGAGAACATGATGAATTGAGATACAGACAGAAGAGGAAGATACCCTTGTCAGGGTGAGCAAGCAACATGCATGGTACATGTAAATAAAACTGACAAATAAGAAAATTCATCAATAATAAAATATACATCAACACGAATATATAAACACAAGACTGCCAACAAAACAAAGGCCTCCACACTAACTAAGCTTACCAAAAAAAAAAAAAAAAAAAAAAAAAGTCATCCATTGAAGAGTACAGGATCAATGGTGATGTAAGATACTCAGACATGCTCTGAGAAACTATAAAAGGAAAATAAGTGTATAATAATCAATATAGTATATTGCTATTTTTCACTCATTTAAACAATTGCCATAATTTATGAACACAAATATGAGAAAAAATCACAGACCCCCATATTTGTTTTTTACTGTATATTTTTTGTGGCATAGTTTGGTTCATAAAACAAGGCTTATCACATTGATACATATCAAAATTTAACAAGGCATGAAAAATACTTATTAATTTACACATTTTATTTCTAAAGAAAACAAAAGTCAATATGACTTTGAGAGTATTAACAATAGATAATATTTATTGAGCTCTCATGTTCCCCAGCTCTTTACTGAACACTTTACAGAGTGTATTTCATTTGGTTGTCACAACTAAAAGTGGGGGTCTTAGAGAAACTCTGGAATTTGTATTCTCAGCAGCCTCTACAACTCTCCAGACAAGAGCCTAATGGCTTCTTACAATGATGCAGGGAAATAAGGATAAAGACTACATGATCAGTTCTTCATAAAGTCACACACGTGTTCTCTTCATTTCTATTTGTGCAAAATAAAACATGCAAATCTTATGTTAGTCAAACAATATTTGGAGAGAGAAACGTTAGTCAAAACACAAAATCCCTACTTCTGAATAATTTCGCTTGGGGCTTACTCCACCACAGAGGTCACTGGGCACTGGATCCCAAGAGAGCTGTAAACTACATGTTGGTACTGGGAGCTGAACCTTGGTCCTTTGCAAGAGCCTTAAGGGCTCTAAATTGCTGAGCCATGTCTCAAGCACCTGAGGCTTACTTTTAAGATCCCCTTCATTAAGAATATGATAATAATGAAAAATCAAATGTTAGATGCATATTCTCTATCCCTTATTTATTCTTCTCATATATAATCTGTTGGTTAAAATCTGGTTATATACTGAAATACATAGAATATCATTATGAAAATTACAAGGGAATAAAAAAGATATACTTTATATTCCAAGGTTGAGGTAGTACTGAAGATTACCTCCTTATATAGGAGAGCATACCAAAGAAATACAAAGTAGGGGAATGGTAGACCAGGACAGAAATTCTATCCCAATAAAATAGTGAAGATTTCAAAATGGTAACTATTAACATAAAATTATTTTAAAACATCATTACTTGTTATACAAGAGCAATCTGTTTCTTGGAAAACTTATCACATGTGTTCTCCCCCATTCAACAGCTCGAAGGGGATTGGTATAGGGCGTAATTCTAGAATTTTGATTTTTTTTTTAGACCCCAAGACTATTGATAGATGCTATGGTTTGAAAGTGTTACCAGAATATCAGGAGTTGAAAGCTTACCTCTTCTCTCAGCAATGTGGAGAGGAAGAACCTTTGAGAAGGCAGCAGATCAGGAAGGCTCTGACTTCCTAAATGGAATTCGCTCTCTAATGTGGAACAGGTGAGGTGTTCAGAACTTTGTTCCTGGCTGAGGATGAGTTCACCCTAGGTATTCTCGCTTTCCCAATTGCAGGTAGACCCTCTTGCTCTCCCCATCACTCCACCATGGGATGGTGCAGCGAGAACTTTCATTAGATGAGAAACAACCTAGCCTTGGACTACTTGGGTACCTCCTAAAAATTAAACTTAAGTTCTTTATTTATTGAGAGGTGTGTGTGTGTGTGTGTGTGTGTGTGTGTGTGTGTGTGTGTGTGTGTGCGTGTCTGTGTGTGTGTGATAATCAGTCATAGCAACAGCAAATTGCTAAGAAATGGGTAAATGAAATTGAATTCTCTCAGCCATAGCAATTCTACCGAGAGTACTCACCTATATAAACACTAAGCTAAAAGGAGAATAACTTGGAAATAGACAGGGAGGGAAATGATTCATAAGGCTTAAATGGGAGATACATTTTTAGAAGCTGAACTGCAATCTGTGACCATGCCAGCCTTCCTTGAATGTATAAGGAAATCATTACCTTTATAGACAAATTAGGGAAATGGGATATTATTCACAAGTTCTTTGTATGCATCTCTCTCTCTCTCTCTCTCTCTCTCTCTCTCTCTCTCTCTCTCTCTCTCTCGTGTGTGTGTGTGTGTGTGTGTGTGTGTGTGTGTGTGTGTGTGTTGCTTTATATTTTATGGTATGTTCTCTGGGGTGAAATATATAAATAATAAAAATACATCTATATAGATTTCTAGAAACAGGACTGACTTAATGCTTCACAAGCCTGAATATGTTGTGAGTATAAAAGCTGATGTGGTAAAACAGCACAAAGCTATGTGTAGGGTAGTTACCTTTGAGTGGCACTTAGTGTGCATTTACTCATGGCAAACCGTCCTTCCCATGCTATCTGTTTCAACCTGCTGACGGCAGTGAAGGTCAGTGAATCTAATTTGACAATAATGAGTTTGCACTACAACGAGTTATAATATTGGAGGCCCACTTCTTTTTCAAAAAGGTACCAGCCAAATCAAAAAGGCTGCTCAATGACACCAGGGAATCCCCGGGAGAGCTGGGTAGAGTCAAAGAATGGGATTCTTTTATTTTTCTTTCCTAATCATGGAGACAGCAGAGGTTATGAACATGTTCAATATGCATTTAAACAAAACCCAGGCTGATAGGAATGCTTTAATTAATAACAATTATCTTCTACAGCATCATGATTCAGGCCAGGTTGTGAGCATGAAGGAGAAACTTGACACTTGTGTCTCTTTGTGGACAGAGAGATTTTCTGCAAAGTTAATCGAAACTCAGCGGATGAATGGTGCTGCAATTCAAATGTACTGTAAAATTACTGAAATGATTTCAATGTCAGAGGACTACATTGCATTGCATTTATGATTATTACCCCATGCTATGCCTTGGTGATATTGTATCAAGCATCTAAAAATTTCTCTTTAAAAACATTCTACCCTTCAGAGAAGAATGTTGATATAACAAATATTTCATGATTACTATAATAATTATTCCATATAATAAATTCTAAACACATTTAAAACATCCTATCTATAATACACATATAAGTTGCTTGATACTATAATGGTATTTATTCTAATATTAATAGGAAATATAGAGAAGTGGGAATGCTCTCGTGCGGGTAGTGACCCACCAAAAGACAAACCTACCCCAAATATCTTTACAAATCTTGTTCTATATCTCAGCCTTTATTTCTCAAAAGATAATTCTGGAACATGATTTATGAGAATCACATTGGATTTATGTTTAAAACGTGTGTTCCCGGCCCCCACTTCAGAACTCCTGAGTCAGTCTCTTCTAGGACAGTGCCCATAAATCCGCATTTAATAAGCCCTCCAGATAATTTCTTTTTTCACACTAAAACTTGAGATGCCCTGTATCAGTACCTGTGGTTCTTAAGCTGAAAGACATAGAATTCAATGAAACTATGGATGGGGGTAAAAAAAAATGTACTTTTCTTTACTCTAATTAAAATTTACTATCACCTTTAATTATGAATATATTTAAAAGTCACCCTAGGTTTTTAGCATTTCTATGAGTCAATCACCATTAAAACTAGAGATATTTCCTTATTGTATTACAGTTATAGGTCTCAAAATATTATTAAAATTAGCCTCTAATTTGAAATGGTTACTTATTAAACATTAGGCTACAGCTTTTAATTCAACAAATTAGAAAATGATCATATATAGTAACAACAGAAAAAATATTATTTTGACAGATCTATTTCAATATAATTGGATTCCTTCCTAATTATATGCATTTTATCTAGTGTATTTTAAAATATGCCTCTGAATGAAGCCCAGAGGCTTCACTAGACTAGCGTAAGAGTTCATTACACACACACACACACACACACACACACACACACACACACACACACACACACAAACACATGTCAAGAACCCTTGTTCTGGGGTCCCTGAGATGGCTCAGTTGGTAAAAGCACTTTCCCAGGGCCCACAATGGAAGAAGACAAGCAACACCAATAGCTTTACTCTGACTGCTACAAATGTGCCATAGCGTATGTGCTCCTGCAGTCATACGCATTATATGATAAAATGTTTTTAAAGACACCTCTTGTCCCATTTCTCCTGGTCCTATATTTTTAAGCGAAAGGAGAAATAAAAGGATGGAGAGAGCTAAATGCAAGCTGTGTCTAGGAATCAAACAACACTTAGTGTTTCCTTTTAATGCCCATGGATATGGGAGTAAGAAGGAAAACGATTTTAAAATGTAGGTATGCTGGCAAGAGGAGGAAAAATATGCAAGAGATGGAAAGAAACACCTGCCAGTCACGAATGGCTTATTGGCCGAGTTCGTCAGCAGGGGAGCTGAATTTGATCAACTCTGCTCTGATTAGTGTCACCACAGTCAAGTGTAATTTCTGTATAAATAGAAGTGGTGGATAGGAAAATAATTTAGCCCATCCCTCCAAATTGTCTCAGTCAGCACGGACATCAGAATCTGTCAGCCTGAGGCGGATGTACACATAACCAACCAAGCTTATAATTGTATTCAGTATTCAAATATTTCAGACTACAGAATATTACTCTCAACACTAGACCAAAGTGGGAAAAAAATCAATGTTGATTGTGTAGCTTATCTAATTGCAAAACCAGAATTTGTATATCTTCAATTGTCTTTTTTGGGTGAAATTGAGCAAGTACAAGTTTTGTTTCATTTTTTCCCCCCCAGGAGGGTACTTCCTCACTATATCTTCTTGCCTTCCAATTGGGTACCTTAACTCATCACTGCTCAAGATGGAGACACAGAGGCTTCTATTCCCCATGCTCAAATAGATCCCTAAATTTTATGTGTTTCTCCCTAATGCAAGAAATAATCCACTTCCTCTAGGCCTATAACTACTATACAATATACTGTAGCTAAAGCAGGAAGGTACTCCTCACAGGGCTCCTGAGCTGCAATCTTACATTTCCTTATCTATTTATTAGAATAAGGATTTTAAGCACAAGTCTGGATGCCACTCCCCAGCCACCATCCACCCCTGAATATCTTTGGAATTACAATTCTCTTAGCCTATACGCCATAGCCGTCCATCATGATTTTAATTCTTTAATGCTTAAATGTCTAGCCTTAGTATTTCCACTTCACACCATAGACTTCACATCTGTTGCAATTGTCCTGGCTTTCTGGGACTTGAACTACACCAGTCTGACTATGTCACCCCATTGTTTGTATACCCAATCTGTTCCTCCTGTAGGACAGAGGGTTAGTTATTCCATGGAACTGAGCCGTGGTTGTGGTTATGAGAATTAGTAGCTGGTGACACTGAGTGAAGTCACTGTGTTTTATGGTTGTCTCATTAAGTTCTCTTAACATGTGGGCAACCAGACAATACTTCTCTACTTGAATGACAAAAAAAGCCCAGATTAAGTAAACTCTCTAAGAATGCATGGATAGCAAATGACAGGGATGAGCATGAATGGTGAATGGTCTGATTCCAGAGCATGGAGACAGAATCTGATTGGTACACGAACCATGAAACATTTAGTCAACACAATAGATCTGCATAAAATGTTCATATTATGTCCTTTGCCAAACATCACATTCTTTTCTTGCCAGCGCTGACTCAAGTTCCAGATCTAATATCCATCCTCTGCACAGACTATACCGACTCACAGAAAAAACAAACTCTTGGTCTTCCTTATACTTTGTACAGTATTATTCATTACTTCATCAAATAATCCTATGTCTCAAACACTGTTTTCGTTAATAAGATACACAGTAGGATCTGTGATGGGAGAGGTAATTTATTAGCTCACCAAGATTCACAGTTCAGCACTAGCTCAATAAATATTTGTTAATGTTGAATGACGTGGGGTAGAGAACTTAGCTTAGCAATTATATAATAGTAAGAGTAAGAAATGAGTCGTATAAAACTGAGAACTGATGAAAGGCATAGAGAATATACAATATACTGAGAAGAGGGAGCTGGGGTCAATAATATGGGCGTAAATTAGGCCAAGACAACAACCCTGTTTGATCTAATAATGATGTGAACAGTATCCCTAAGAATGATTTCATAACAAGTCATTATCTAAATTGTGATGAGAGACATAATATTTTAGGAAGCAGATAAGAAGATCGCAGCTTGGGAAGTTTAAAATCTAATATATTTAGTATCATTTGTTGTTGTTTGTTTCATTTTTTTTTTTTTTAATTTCACAAAATGAAGTATTTAGTCTCTGGTGACTAGATAGATGAGATCTGTTTACAACCTTGTACACAGACACATATTCCACAGGCAAGCAGTCAAGAAGCATTGTTTCTGAGTCACGTGACTATGTTTCTTTGTACAGGTCACCCGTTAGGCCTCACATTGCTCATCTGGGAATGAAGTGAAGAAATAAATGTCTATCTTGACAATCCCTCACTCAGATGATGACTTAAAACGTATCTATCCATGTTCTTACAAACGTCTCCCTTTAGGAGGTGTAGCTCAAATCTGCTTTTGAATTCTGCTAGACTTAGTGACTATCGTTTAGCCCACAGTGTGGTAGAAGCGATACTTGCTCACTTCTGAGATTATATTATAAAAATAGCCTGAGGACCAAGGCTTTCATTCTGAGTACTCTTGCCTCCCTGTCTTCATTCTACTCTGAATGAAGTTAGCTGCTAGTTCATAAGAATACTCAGGTACCTTTACAGATGTCCAAATAGTGAGAAAATTAGATCAAATCTCTGGCCAAGAACCAAGAAGAAAGTGAGGCCTATTAGCAATGTTAGTGAGTGCGTAAGTGCATTTTCCAGCCCTGGTCAAGACTTGCCATGACGGCGACCCAGCCAATGTGTTTACTAAAGAGATACATGGCATTCTAACATAACTTTGCCAAGCCACTGTCAGACTCTAAACCCCAAATCTGTGGGACAGCGATTGCTAATTTAACACACTAAGCCTCGGGTAGACTATGCAAAACTAGATAATACAGACCCTCGTGCTATATATTTTATAATTCTATGGCCTCTTAGTTTTTCAGATACCCCCTTGTTCTTGATGATGATACTTTCCTCTCATGCTAAGCTGGAAAAAAAATTGCTTCTGGAGATTTATTCCTTAACTAAAATTACGAAGGTTAGAAGCAGGTTTTACAATTGTGCAATGTAGATTTACACATGCATTGCTCATACACTTAAACGGACTGGAGTTAATATACTGTCAGCGAAAAGGAACTTATCTAAATGGCAGCCAGAGTTCTACAATGTGGACCCCATGCTGTGGAATTTGCTGCTTTCCCAAGTTGTGTGTGACCGGCTAGCTGCATTTACATAAATGAATTATTTTCTATCATCATCCCTGGTGCATTAATGAAAGTCTGCACAATTAAAGAAAAGGCCACACTGCCTGAAGAAGGAAAAGCAACTGTTTAAATAAGGAGTTGAAATTAAAATCTTTTTATTAGCAGTCATTTCCAATCTAGTATTTGTGGAAGTTGCTCTCAAATGCTGTGTATGTTCATACAGAAGAATCTACTACATTGACAGATTTACCCCTCAAATGGTAAGGAATCCCCTATGGCTTTGTCAAAATTACTTTATTAAATGAGAAAATGAAAAGTTTACTTAACAGTGAGCAAGTTCCCTGTCTCAGATTCCGCTTTACCCAGGGTTCTCTAAGACAAGTCCACAGATGATTTCTCCTTTCTCCTCTCACCATTAATCATCGTTTTCTCTAGCAAACTCACCTACTCTGCAGCCAGGTGAAAACCTCTAATTCCAATGATACAAGGAACAGTTAATGTCACATCAAACATAAGGGACCTTGTGTGACCTTTAGGATCCTACCTGTGCTTTAGGGCTGTGTGTCACAATTGTAAATACTGAAAGGTACTCACCAAGAAAGCAGTGCACACACACACACACACACACACACACACACACACACACACACACACACACATTAAACACAGACCTATAATCAGCTAGTAGACTACCATACTTCTCTTTTAGTGGCTTACTTCCTGGTAAAGTCAGTACATTCTATCTATTTAGTCCTACATAGAAAAATAACACTTTCTTTAAGAAAAATAGAAAAACAAACCAACAAAACAGTATTTATCAACAAAACAAGGTTTTTTAAAATGTGTGAATATAAGTAAAACATACAATTTCTTATTCTCTTTGAGTAACTACGCCCACATTTTTATTACCTTTTATCATGTAATGCTTACACTTTGGCATTCTCCATTTTCCTCTGGAGGGAAGAGGTGTGTGCAGTGCTGAGTTCTTAATCCAGCCTCAAAAATGTAGGAGTGGAGTTTAAGCATCCATGGTCCCTCATATAGCTGGAAACCCTGGTCATAGAGTTTCTAATAAAGTTTCTCATCCTTTTCCTATGGAGGCTTAAGCCTTCCTGATACCCAAAGACTTCTATTTAATTGGACACCCATGAGATACCAGAAAGAGCTGAACCCCAGCTAAAGTAAGGGGGAGGGAGGAGAAATAGCTGATTTTGAAAGTAGCACTACTGTGTGTTTGAATTTGAAAACATAAACTCAAAAGTAGTGCTGCGAATATTTTGAGAGGCACCATAAATGCTAATGAAATGGAGCAAAATGAAATTAAAAAGAGGAAATATATGCATTATGGGAAAAAAGCAGTAATATGTTTAATATCTGATGAATATTTATGATTTCTTATATCCAGAAGCTTGTAATCCCAGAGTTTTAGCATTTAAAGATTGAAAGCTGATTAAAACACGAATAAAAACAACAATAACAACAACTCAAAGCTCTTTAATCTTTATCTGCTCTGCAATTAAGATCAGATCAAGACATAGCTGTACGCCCTTCACCATTTATCTTCATGTTTCTTCATGTGTACAAAGAAAGAGTTTCTTGTCTGATTTTATTTATAGATACTATTACACATAGAGTTTTAACATTATCATAATTAACTTTACTAGCAATTATTGGCACACCCATCTGCCTAAATTTTCAGTTAACCCTGCATTAGACAGAAATGGCCACCTGATGAAATGATATTACCAGGATAATTTATCAATATTCATAATGCCTCCTTTTTCCCTTAAGACTTAATGTTTATAGTAATGACAAAATGTAGAGAGAACAGGTTGAGAAGGTAGCTCTCTCAGTAAAACACTAGCCATGTAATCATGAGGATCTAAATTAGAGGCCTAGAATTCACATAAAAATGCTAGGCATGCAGACATAAACCACATACCTATGGACACCTGATTTTTTATAGACAGGGCCATAAATATACATTGGAAAAAAAAAGATACCAAATGTTGCTGGTGAAGATGGCTGCATATAGAAGAATCCAAAAAGATCCATACTCATCAACCTGCACAAAACGCAACTCCAAGTGGATCAAAGACTTCAAGATAAAACCAGATACACTGAACATGATAGAAGATAAAGCAGGGAATAGCCTTAAACTCAGAAACAGGAAAAGACTTTCTGAACAGAACACCATTAGCACAGGTACTAAGACCAAGAACCAACACATGGAACCCCATGAAACTGAGAAGATTCTGTATGGCAAAGGACAGTGCTGTTCAGACAAAGCAATAACCTACAGAGTAAGAAAAGATTTTTATCAACTACGCATCTGATAGAGGATTAATATCAGAAATACATGAAGAACTCAAAAAAAGGTAGACAGAAGTTTAAAAATGGACTACAGATCTAAACACGGAATTCTCAAAAAGAAACTCAAATAGCAGAAAAACACATAAAGAAATGGTCAATATCCTTAGCCATGAGGAAAATGTGAGTCAAAACTACTTTGACATTTTTTCTTGTATCCATCAGAATGGCTAAGATCAGCAAACAAGCAATAACTCATGCTGGTGAGGATTTTAAGGAAACACCCATTCCAAGTGGTGGTACAAACTTGTACAGCCACTATGGAAATCAGTGTGACAGTTCCTGAGGAAGAAGGGAATCAATTTCCCTCGGGATTCAGCTATACCACTTGGAGTATGGATTCAAAGGACACTCCTTCCTACCACAGGGGCACTTGCTCAACCACGCTCATTGCTGCTCTATTCAGAAGTGCCAGACATTGGGAACATCCTAGATGTTCCTCAACAGAAAAATGGATAAATAAATAAAATGTGGTAAATGTACACAATGGTGTATTATTTGGACTTTAAAAAAAAAGTCATCAAGAAACTCTCAAGTAAATGGATAGAACTGGAAATCATCCTGAGTAAGGACAAATATGGTATATGTTCACTTATATAGAGATATCAGCCATTAATCAGAACCACAGAGAGGTATAGAGTAAGTGATTAGGGTCATCTAGATCTCCCTAGGAAAGGGAAATAGAATAAGTAGTTATGGACAAATAGGGAAAGAAGGAACAGGAGAATGGGGAGGAAGAGGGGAAGAACGGAAGGAAAACTGGGAGAGACATCAAAATTTAAGGGCCATTTGAGGAGAATTATAAAAACCTACTATGTAGACGTTTCCTGTGAAATATACATATATGAAGGTGATCTGAAGGACATGGCCAAATAATGGGGAAGATAGAGCACCAACCAGCTGTTGGTTTTTAGCAGTGCTCTTACCCTGCAAGGAAAAGTCACGAAACACGACAGAATCCACGAACAAGAGTTTTATTAAGATGAGGAGAGAAGGATAGATGTGATCAGGCCTGCTGAAAAGACAGGAGTGTGAAGGGCGGCGGGGGGCATTACCCCGCTTTGTAAAGGCCAAGCTGTGCCTGTGCACACAGGCCTATGTGGCTATTCTACGCATGTGCATAGATCACATGGTTGTGCTGCGTGCTTTACACAACCACACAGCCATGGGGTCATGGGTCACACAGGACGTTTGTTCCAGGAACGACTAGACAGAAATGACTAAGTGTCCCGTTGGGCATGCGTGACCATGCCCCAACGTGGGTGGGGGCATGTTGGGAATTTCTATCACCAACCATTTCTTTTCACCAAATGAAGCTTCCAATATGAGATTATATCTAGTTGAGTGTTTGGCTAAAGGTGTCCCATGGGAACTCCCAAACAACACAGTCTGGTGTTAAGATTATAGGTTTCTCTCCACAATCTGGGGTCGAGGCTCTATTGCTGAGGACAGCATCTACACAACTCATTTAACATGAGAATCTGAACTGCTGCCTTCACCCCTACATGCTAGTGTCTTTGGACAGGAAGGTGTTCCGCATGTGACCAAAGGTGAAAGGTAAACACCAGCCAATTGTTCTGTAAATCGAGCCTAGCACTGATAAAAATTGATATACAAACTACAAATTCCTCACAATTCTTATGGCGAATGTTAAGACACAGGTGAAATTCTTACACATCATAAAAAATACAAAACAGTATCATGTATTTTGAAAACAACCCTAGGAATTTGTGGAAAAGCAAACACTGTATATCATGTGCCATAATAGTGTTATTTTAATCTGTTCAAGGCAGGATCTTACTGTATGCCCCAGGCTGGTCGGGAACTCGCTACATAACTTGGCTACCACAAAATCATGACAGTCTTCCTTCCTCAGCCTGCCAAGTGGCAGTATTACCCATGTGAGAGACCATACTTGGCTACAGATTCTTTAGAACCAAAAAGTAGGCTTTTGCAAATATTTGTGGGGAAATACAATTCTTTTTACAGATGGCTATTATAAATACGAAAATAAGCATGCTAATTATATAAGCTGATGGCATGCCTGCCCCATGGTATGGGTAAGGGGATGATTTTTATTGTAGATATGAGAGAGAGCAAACAACCAGAGGAGTCCAGTAGCATGTAGAGCAGAGAGAGAAAGAAGTATATTGAACATGGACAGCAGATTGGGTATGGTCAGGGCTATCTGTGAGAGACAGGGGAGGATACCAGGGGATAGAGCATAGAGGAAAAATAGTGAGAGAAGCAAGAGCAGAGACAGACAGACAGAAAGAGACACAGAGACAGAGACAGGAAGAGATCATGGCAAGAATAGCAGGGTTATAAGGATAATGAGTATCTGTGGGGATGGAAGAAAATGAACTGTAGGGAGTTTAAGGTGGGGAAGAGGTAAGAAGAGCTAAACTAAAATGTTAGCGTGGACTTTGGAATGTGTAACAAGTGCTTGTGATACTGAGGGAGCCTGGAGGCCTGCATGAACTTGGATATGCTAATATGGCACTATAGGTAGCCATATGTCCCTCCTGCCAGAGGTAAGAGAAATAACTCCTTTCTGGTAGAGGGGAACCATCTTCATAAGTTCCTGAGGAATACTGGACTTTTATCTAACCACAAGAAATCTGCCTATACTCCAGGTTGAGCTCATTGATCGATACATGGACTGTCTTTGGGAGTTTATGGAATTGAAGTTTCCTTTGAACCTAGCATTAATATTAAGAGAGTACCCTATGTAATAGAAATATGATAATGCCAGTTTGACAAAACGTTAATGCAAAATGCAGATGGTAAATACTTATTTTCATTTGTTCATTTTTAAATTCCACATTTCCATGGTAGAGTAAATAAAACTGCAATTTACTTCTGGATTGGGTGAATGGCGCATATAATTACACTGAAATTCATACACAACAGTTGTATAGTAACAAGCACACAGTAGCTCTTTGCTAGGTTTACCAGCCTTCTCAAAAGGTTTCTCTTTTGTTTCTTTGTGGCATGTGAGGGCAGGAATGCCAAATATTCACTTCCGTCAGCAGTCCTATACAAACAACTTACCCACTAGGCAATAACTCTGCTTACCTCATTCTGTTGGAATCTCAGAGCTAGAGAATCTCTTATCCATAAAAAAAAACTAAGACCAATTCTCCAGCATGTATTTGTCTCTCTTTCCCCTTTTCCATCATATTTAAGACCAATGTTTTGAGCCAACGATGTAGCTTTAAATACTGTGGATGTGCCCATGATTCACATCAGTGTTCTTACCCTTTCATTCCCCCACCAATCCCATAACTGTCTTTCACAGGTTTCTTTCTCATTATAGAATATTAAAATAAGCATCAGTGACATGACAGGATAACCCATGAAAAGGAGGGAAATATAAACCCCTACTGTTTTCCTTTAAGGTACCTTGTTCCTTGCTGTGAAGCCTAAAGACCTTTGCTGCTGTTCTAAAAGTTCTTCAACTGCACTCTCAGACACAGGGATAAAGTTCTGTTTTAAAGAGTCTTCAGTACCTAGTAGATGAACCATAAAGTAATGAAGACTTTTAGCTGAACGGTGTAGGATGATATAATGTGAGGAGGCACATGAAAACAGACTGGCATTCAGCACCCAGCCTGTTTGGCCCTGGGATTCTAGAATAGAAGCTGGTAATTTAAGTTGTGTGTTGTTGCTTTTACATAGCTTGCAACTCTCCAATCTGTACAAATGTCATGTTTTTGGTAAAACACCTTTGTTTTTTACACTAAAAACTGGACATTATTATATAAAATAACTTAATATTAGATATTTCCCAGGAGTCAAATCTGGACTGATGTAGACTTGTCCAGTTCAGTATAGTTAGCCACTAACCATGTGTGAATTTAGCATATGTTTAGCCTGAGTTGTTATATGCTATTAAATCTAAATTATGCACCAGGTTTAATCTAGTACATAAAGCAGATGAAGTACGTAAGAGAATACATGCAAATAATTTTCACTTTTCACATTTTATATACATCAACTTACAGTATATAGCACAATCATTTAATCTGTTTATCACTTTTTTTTCACTGTGATTATTAGAAAATTTTAAATGACAGTGTGGCCATTATCTGTGTGACTGAAGTACTAATGTAAAGATCTGGCATTTGACAGACATTATTTTAAATTTAAATATACTGATTCCTCAGCATTGATACTGTAAAACTAGAAAAGGAAGGGATGAAGTATAATGTAATAAAGTGCAACTCACAGAAATACCAAAAAATGGGTGACATGCACATTTATCAATATTTTATGGAATTTATTTTCTGAGCATTGTTTCCCAACTCATTAGAGAGAGGGGCTTTTTTGTGTCTTATTTTTTTCCTGCTTTTGAGTTTCTGTCTTTCAAGTAGCTGTGGCACAATGGCTCCTTGCTTATTTGACATATGCATAACCACCCCTTCTATCCTGTTGGGCAGTTGGAAAACTAATTATAAAGTGGTCCCCGCCTTGTTACAAATGTATTGTATTTTCCTTAAGGAATTACAATATTTAGTAATATATAGATAACTTGATCGTTTAGAATAAATAATACAATCTTCATTCATTTGGTTTGTGAATGAGTACGTATTATTTTTTTTAAATAACCCTTGGATCTACTTTTAAGAAAGTCTTGCCCTTAAGTACAATCCTGAGTGTTTAGAGATTTATGTCCCCCCACCCCCACGTTTTCAGTGGACTCAGAACACAAAGAAAGATCACGACCACACTAGGGTGTTGTTGAGGAGCTATGGCAGGTCAAATAAGTTATGGATTATTCCCACTGCTTCCCCATCCATCTCTCCTGTCATTTCCTTTATCCTCCATTCAATTTTTCTTCCTTATGTCACTAATCAATGAACTTTTACTTGATCAGGTGATCAGCTACAAGGAAGACAAGCTCAATGAATCATGTTAATTGCAGGTGATATTTTTTCTTTATTTAAAATCTCTAATATTTGTCAATCATGGGTTTAAAAATTATTAATGTCATTTTTAAACATTTTGCAATAAACTTTATTTATTTTTATTACTTCATTTTTGGCACCTCCATAAATTCTACCTCAGAGATAAATGTGTCATTCACCTCACCTCATCTCAGACCTGAAGATAATGAAAAGCACTGTGGTTGGCAGAGAGGGTAAATCTTTTCATGTGCCCCACAGGACAAATAGTGACTGCTCCAACAAATCAGGCCATTGTCACTCCTATGGCCATTAAGATGTTTCATAGCTTCTGAGAAAGCTGCTTTCCCTTCCATTTTCCTGATAAAATGGCAGAGAATTGGCTGTCCTAGCCATCAAATCCTTCTGAATCCATCCCTCCTGAATCCTCATTCTATCAATGTGAACATCAGATTGAATGCACAGCAAACCCACTTCCACCATTCAAGGGGAAAGTTGGTGAAGAGAAATAGTAAAAGGAAAGTTCCTAGACTAAAAATAAAAAGTAAATCACACCAACCCTGGACTACACATGTGCATTACTTAGCATTAAGAACACATACTACTTTGGGTATCAACCTCTGTCGCTGGGGCATTCTGTTTCACTGAACTGAATACAGACAGCTCTGCTGACAGAGACAAACACAATCTCCAATAATTTTAAAACAGGTTTTCTAAAGATACTCTAATTTCTCATTTAATAATAAATTACATTTCTGGGACCTTGAGAGATGGCTAAGGATTTAAGAATGTGCACTGCTCTGACAGAGGACTCAAGCTACATTCCTAGCACACAAGTGTAGCTGCTTGCAACTGTCTGCATCTCCAGTTCCAGGGGATGTGATGTTCTCATCTGGCCTCTGTAGGGAATCCACAAACAAGTAACAAGTGGTATGAATACACAGACATGGACACACACACACATATGTACATAATAAAAATTAATTCTTTAAATTATATTTGTAAAATAGGATCTATTTCATAAATAATCTATGTTTAATACAAATGATGTCCTCTCCATTCTGAGCTATCACTTATTTTTTAAAGGATAAGACACACCATCCCTACTCTTTGATATCTTGTACCTCAGGTAGGACCACTGTTTGAAAGCAATCTTAAGCTATATTATAATTTATAAGTATATAAAATTTTGATGGCATTCTTCTTATCACCTCAGTATGTAATTATGACATCCAACTTTTCTGGTTAGAAATATGATCTGTTAATTATGCTAACACAAAGCATATAATAAGGTATGATTCATTTGGTATTTTACATGTGTAAGCCCTTACACAAAGGCTTTCTCAGTTTTAAGGTCCACTGTTGAAAAATCTTGGTGGAAATCATGTTGTGAAAAGTACTTCTACTTAAGAAGCAGCCACTTAGTCTGTTTATGTTTTTATAAATAAAATCTTTCATTTCTGCATCCTCAAAAACCCCCAGGAATGTAGTAGAATAATTTTAGGGTTGACTCTTCCAAGAGAAAGTGGGAAAAATAAACAATTCTTCTCTTTAGAGATTGAAATGAGTTTTGTATACAGAATTTTTTAGGAAATGAATGCCCATTTGTTTTCATTAGAAGTGTTCTGCTCTGTGGCATTTCTTCTTCCTCTGAGGTGCTTGTTGATACACATGGGGTAATGTTAGCCATGCATGGTTGCATTAATTCTTTCAATAGCCAGTCTGTAATGGAAGACCTCATGCTAAGGATGGTGGGAAAGGGAAGACACACATTTCATAATTCCAGATTCTTGAGAATCTGGTAGGGAAAATAATAGGTATGTACACAAATCAGGATGGAAGTGCTCTTGGTGGAACAATAAATTCATTTGGATAAAATCAGAGAAAAAAAAAAAACCAAAACTTCAACATGCTTGTCTTAGAACAGCTGAGGTGGCACATGACATGGGAATCAGGATTGAAAGAATGCTGGGATTTCAACAAACGGAGATGAAGAAGGAAAAAATATTTTAGTAGGATAATTAAGCCAAAGATATTGAACAGGATCTGTGTAACAAATAACAAGAGTTGAGGCTAGATTACTGTAGTGTAACCAAAGTGTTAGAGTAAGTATGCATGTTAGATAGATAGAATAAGTGTTATATGTCTCAACTACAGACATATTTGAAAAAATAATGCAAAGCAAAAGTATACAAGATTAAAATTATGAAATATATTAAATGATGGTATATATGTGAAAAACAAATGAAGGCAGTATCTTTACTCCTGACTGTAAAGAAAAGTTGCTAGTATTTTCAAGATGGTTATTAAAATACATTTCATTAATAAAACATGTTGTTTATCAGTTTTGTATAAGTATATAATGTATTTTGAATGCTCTGACCCACCACCATCTCCCCCAATATCAATTTATCCTCCCACTTAGAAGTCTCTTTCATTTACAGGATCATGTTTTGTTCTGTGACACAGTGAAAATATTTAATCAGGGTTTTCCCATGATCATTAGTTTGTTTGTTACTGCTTATGTGAGCCTAGCGAGCTCACTAATACCTATGTACACAACTGAAGACAAAGATTCCCACTCCCCCAGCATCTATCAATGACCACTAGGAAGATTTAGGGCCACAGGTGTTCTTTGTCCATTAACGAATGAATGTTGATAAGCCTTGTCTTGTACTGGCCTAGTACAGGCAACTGCAACTCCTGTGAGTTAGTGATTGTAATAATTATGTCATGCCTTCCAGATAGTGTCTTCATGGCCCTTTCCCATATGATCTTTTACTTTCTGTTGTTCCTTCATCTGAGATTTTCTCTATACCTTAGGGAAGGTGATAGAACTGTCTTATTCACAGCTAATTACTCAACAGTCAATTGTTCTCTATACTCTGAACATTCTTGAGTCTTTGAGTTCATTGCTGTTCACTGAAACAGGAACTTCTTTGGTCAAGACAGAGAGTAGTATTTATGGCTATAAACACAATTATTGACAAGGTAGTTTGATGCCATGTTAAATTAGCAAAACACTGTCTACCCTAAGATCTACTACCTTCCAGACATGTGTTTTGACAAGGTCTATAGTACATCAAATGAAGTCTCTCTTGTGGCACAGGTCTCAAATTCAATAAAAGAGTGGTTGTTTACTCCCAGAACATCCATGCCACTATGGCATCAGTGAACACATTTTGCCTGGCATGTTGCATTGTCACACACAGGAATCACAGCTGTGCAAGTCTATTAAGGCCTTTTCTCTTCCAGCAGCCTGCACCTTTTCTTCCAGCACTACGTATATTAGATCATAGACTTTTTGAACCAGCGTTTCTAAATTTTCAAAAAATATACTACAGGCATCTTGGCACTAGGATATACAAAAGTATATAAGAATCCCTTGACAAAGTTACATTTCCAAAAGAATGGGATTCTTCTCTACTGTTGTATATTATTCAAATCTTTTAAAAAGTAACTCTAATTTTCAATGTGCAAAAGAAATCAAGGCTTATGTATGATAAGGTCATATTTGGAATTATATATATATATAGTATGGTCTTATTATGTACAAATAATTTTGTAAAATTATTTGTTCTCCCTCTATACAAATATACACATATGTAATCAACATACATTTCTTTAATAAATACTTATTAAACTCTTAACATATAAGATATTCCTCTATATACTCAGAATATATTGAAAACAAAACAAATAAATAATATTATTTGTAAAACTTACATTCAAGATAAGAAAGTAAATTAAAAAAATTACAAATTACCACAGATCACCACAACCCAAGAAGAATGAAGTAAGAATGAAGTTGGACACTGTGCACTGTAGACTATTCTGGAAAGGTGATACTAGCAGAGGCCAGAATAAATGAACCTGAAACCTGAGTACAGCAAAAATAACTGTTAGCCAAAATCAGAATGGACGTCAAAGAGAAGGGACCCAAATGGGCCAGAAGGGTCAAAGATGGAGGGAAGATGAAATGAATGACCACCAAGAAACTCATTTCAATTTTAGTTAAAGCAGGCCCCAATACTAGAAACTCCCTTCTAGAATAACGGCGACCATGTGACAGAAGCCTCTTTGTTATAACACACACACACACACACACACACACTCACATATGCACACACATGATCATTCATATTTTATTGTTGGAAAATGAATCCATAAACCACTTGACCTATAGTAAAGTGTTACTTTTATTTTGACCGACACAGGCAAATCTTAAGAGACTGAGTTTCTCCAGTGGGATGAAAGGAACAGGGCAATGGAAGATGGAGAGAGCAATGTCCTGTGCACATGGACTAGCCTGCTTGAAATCTCTTCCAGGGAGCCAGGGAGATAAAAGGGAAGGACTACAAAGTACAGAGCCAGTATAGTGAAGGTTAAATACAAGCTCTCACTGCCGTGATTTATCCCCTGAAAGAACTGGGAAACTTCCAAAGGACTTCATATATCACAGAAGCTGAGGAAGTGAGTCTGCTGTATAAACACACCTCAGGGCTGCTACTGTTCCCATTAACTGTCTGTCTCAGTAAAGGTCTGCTGCTAGACAGATCCATGCTATAACTGAACTGACAGAAAACTGCAGGGACAGCTAGAAATTAGTGGGAGACACATGTCAGGAACACTCACCAGAAATTTTTCAGGGAGAGGAGGGAAAAAAAGATTTATAAGATTTGACTATTAAAGTCTGACATCTGTGAATTTTCATACTGTCCACATTTACCATTTTCTCTGTGTCTTCTGTTAACTTTGGCAGATGTTCACTGTTAATTGTCTGCAGCTGCTAATTTCTATAATGAGACTGTATGACGAATGCTTTGAGTATTTTCCTTAAATTTCTCTTGCAAGCAAAAGTCAACCTGTCTGGCATGTGGAAGTTGAAATAAATAGATAAATGAATATTATTTCAGAACAGAATTGGTCTTTCAGAAAGACCTAAATCTATTCTCTGCTAAAAAAATTAAAAAATAAAAAGACACACTTGAAACATTATGGTATGTAGGAAACTCATTTATCATGAGTGATTTTTTTTTAAGAGCCATGCTACAGATATCATCCTTGGTTCAACTAGGGTCAAAGATTAGATTTGTGAGCATATTTTTGCTTGGCTAATTTACCTTTGCATAAGAGCTATTTTACCCTCTATAATCACATTTTCCTGTGATCTTTTCCAAATGCTGTCTTTTTATTGTGAGACAGGGTCTATCTGTGTAGCCTTTGCTGTCCTGGAACTCTTCATGTAGAGCAGGCTGGCCATAAACTCGCAGACATTTGCCTGCATCTGCCTCCTGAGGGGTTTAAAGGTTGTGCCAATATGTCTATCCATCCAAATACTGCCTTGAATGTAGCTCTGATTACAAGGCATGGCAGTTAGATGAGTGAGGAACAAAGAAATTAGATACCATATTGTAGAGATAAGGGTATGAATAAGTTGTTTCCTTTCAACTTCTTTCTGTGACTTTCTCAGTTCACTACTTTTTTCATGATGTTTGCCCACACACATGCGCAAATGTGTGGGCTTGTAGACTGTGGGGCGCATGCTCAAATGTGTGGGCTTGTGGACTGGGGCACACGCAGTGATCAAGGGACAATTATCAGGATTTGGTCCTGTGCTTCCCAAAGTATTGCCTCCAAGTGGTCATGTTTGGAGGCAAGTGTCTTTACTCACTGAGGCATCATGCTGGCTCTGCTTTTCCAAAACTTTAAATCAAATTTATTCAGAAAGCCCCTCACATCTTTAAAGGTTTTTTTTTTTATTCTGTCTTAATATCTCTTTAGTTATTACTCATTCATTAAAATGGGCACTTTCTAAAGCATTTTTGTATGATGAAAAATAATCATGATAAGAGTAACATTTTAATATATTCAATAAATATGAAAATACTTATTCCATAAGGACCATAACCTATTTTGTGTTCTAAGAACCCAAATCTCATAAACAAAACAACCCAATGAGGACTTAAGGGAAACGGAAGGCAGAAGAAACCCACACCTACTGCTAGATTGTCTCGCAAATAAATCGGGGGTGGCTGGAGAGAAGCTGACCCATGAAATAAGTGAGAGCAGACAAACACGAATATTCAGAAAGTGGGACAGAATGATAAAGTCCAGATTCCATGTTGCTTTGCTCCCACTTTAGGAATGCCACCAGAGGGATGGAAACCACAGCTTAAAAGGAGAGAAAATCAGAAAACGTCCACTCTCCTCTCAGATAGCTTACCAAGGGGAAGGATGGAGAGAGGGGTGGGGTGGTATAAGGAATAAAAGTTTTGCGGCAGCCTCGTCAGCCAAGAAGGGTACAGAAACATCACTGAGTCGACCCGAAATCCTACATACTATTTAGGTGTCAGAGATAGTCTCTCTTCTTGGCTGTGTTACAGCACCAGGAAAATCCACTGTAAAAAGACACATCAATGCAGATTTACAGGCAATCAATACCAGCTGAGAGATGGAGATATAGTTTTCTCCAGGAACAAGCCCCCTAATAGGTTTTCTAGTCCCAAGTGGCCATCCTTAAACACATGTACACACAAGCAAAATTCAATTGACTCAGTGGGCTGAAAAAAAAATACACTGGCTAAGTAAGTAGATGGCTAGGGATCTCTGGAGACAAAAAGTCTTTCCCCAGCAACCTACTCTTAGCCCTGGGTAGATATCAGAAGACGGCTTTGCGTCTTAGTTTGCACAATACCTATAGCAAGAAGGGAAAACATTGATTCAAAGCTACTCCATATTGTAGAAATCCTGTCTGAGTGAGAGACTGGAGTAAGACTGTCTGTCATCCTGGATCAAAGACAAGCTGGGTCAAGAAATTAAAGTTGCTGGTGTACAAGACGTACCGCGGGAAGTCGGCTGAGAACCTTCGCATATTTTAGATACACCAGACATCTGCAGTTATGGCACCAGCTGCCGTTCTCACCAACCACGCACCCTCTAATTGTGTAGCAAACCACACAAAGATCAACACAAGATCTGCTCCAGTTGGAAGATACAAACCCAAACGGAGAGAGAGAAGAGCAAGTTGGTCCAGAGTCCACGCCTGCAGTCAGGGGAGTGATGGCAAACAGTGTGCTTCTTCACTCGGTGAGTGGGTGAGTGATTAGATAAAGACAGACACTAGCTAATATGTCCTTTTCTTTCTTTTTTTTTTTTAGACGATTTCACTCTGTTATCATCTGTCATTCACACATACGCATACATCCCTTTGCCAGGTACTCTAAAGGGCTTAGTTTTGTCTGGGCTGGGCATTCTGACTTTCCTTAGGTCATATGATTACAATTATTTACTCTTATGTCCTTTCATTATACCTTTGGAATGTGCTGCCCTGTCTTCTCCATTCTTTATCATCTATCTTCTATTTATTTCCCTCTTTATTTTCTCTGTTGCTTTGATACTAATTTCTAGCCTTACTAAATTCATTTTCCTTCTGTCCCTACCTTTGCAATTAGCATGTTAATGTACACCATGCTCATGAAACTTTATCCCCCAAATTTCCTGGAGCTGAAGGAGAACTTGTATGCTTTTTTTTCTAGATATCATATCTCTCAATTTCCATTGTTGCTAAAGTTAGGATTCCTCTGGCAGTATAGTGCCTTTAATTCACTTGGTATACTGATCATGCAGGCTGAGTTTCATTCACAGGGAAGTCAGGAAGAAGGGCATCATTACTCTATTATAATCTAATTCCATTTGGACATTTCAAATCTTTAAAGAAAAGAATACAGTGATTTCTTTTTTTAAAAAAAAAAACTCAACCAATGACAATAACAGATGTGACAGTTACACTGCATAAAAAAATCAAGCTAACAAGACTTTTCTAAATTTAACCACTTCTAATGTATTTTGGTGAGCGTGACTGGGAATTAATCCCTGAAAAAAAATATTAAAAGATGTTGAATAAAATCAAACTGAGCATAGATAAACTACTGAATAAAAGAGAATATAAACAAATAGTACAATGAATATTAATGGTCTCAGTTCTCCAATCCAAAGACACAGGCGAGAAGAGTGGATTAAAAACAACTATCTGTTGCTTGAAAAAAATGAACCTCACTGATGAAAGCAAACACTGCACTGGGGTGAAGGGATGAAAAGGGGCATACTACATAACTGGAACTAGAGAGCAAGCATGTCTTACCAATGTCTGCCAAAGTAGCTCCAAGATAGAATTAGTCAAAAGAGATTAAAAAAAATGATGTCTTCAATTTGCTTATGTGCCAATCCACATAGAGAATACAGCAATGTTAAATATATTAGAAATGAATATCAGTGGACTTGATTTCATGGAACAAACACAACTTCATGCAAAGGCCCAGACTGACCCCAATACAACATCAATGGGTGACTTCTCTAGTACACTCCTACCAATAGACAGGTTATCTACAAAAAAGAGATAAAAGTCAACAAAGCACAGCAGAAGCAAATGGCATTATACATCAGTTGGATTTAACAGAATGAGAAGAATATTCCACTCCAGTGCCACCATATTGCTTTTCTTGGTGCTGTGACAAAATGTCCATCAAAAGCAACTTAAGTCAGGGAGAGTTTATTTTGGCTGAGAGCTCATGGATATAGTTTTATGATGTTTCATGAATAATCTTCCTTACCCTCTATCTAAAATTCACTTCTGTTTTCTTCCTCCAGGACAGCCTAATCTTATTCTGTTTAGCTGTCTAATGCACTAATTCCCAAGTCTACAGCTCTAAACCTGATCTCCATGCACATATTTCCACCCCAATTTCAACTTCTTCTACATCTAGTCTAGACTGCTCTTTTCTTCTATCACATATCTTGATTCACAGCACACTCCAGATAAATTCAGCTACTGTCCCTGTGAGCCTCTTACCTAGTTCTATATTAACATTGCTATTTCTCACACTTTTCATTTTTTTTTCAGATCTATGACAAAATGCCCTTTAAGTGATATTGTTTTCTATCCTGGCCATTTTTCTCCTTAACTTCATGCCTGGTTTCCTTTGCTCACCCATTGTTGGGGTCATCTGTTCCTTCTTTTTACATTTTAGGCTTCTTCCTATAAAATTAATCAGGTCATTGGTTAGGGAAGTGCATCTACTTTCGTTTGCATCATTTTTCTATGTGGACACATCTGGACAAAAGTTGAGGCTGTATGTCTTTCCTAGCATGGGTGAAGTGATTGACCGATCAAGAGTTTGAAAGAAAAATGTGAGACAAGACTAGGCTATTCTTTCTCTCCAGTATTCCAAACCTCTAAACCATTTAAAGTTCCCATATCCACTCAGTTTACTTATATTAAAAAAAAATAACAACAACAAACCAGATCTCTTGCTTGGTATTGAAACAACATTAATTACAGAATAAAATATTAGAATAGCTTGTCCACAACATGAAACTGGTAAAAGTTTAAAACTCTATACTAAGTATATCATTTAGCTGGTTCTTCAATCAGAAATGGGGAAAGAGTGTAACAAATGTAATTTCAGCCCAAACATCACTTTACTGTTACAAATCCTTAAATTGGTTTAGTTGATGGAGAATATGCTAAAAATTATACAGCAATATTGCCGTCTTTCACAATTTGGTCCAAATCTAATATCCTGTGTTTATTTCTTTCTGAAATTTTCAAGTCACTGCACATTATAGTAGTATCTAATTGGTATTGTGTGAAATCCACAAAAAAAAAAAAATACAAAAAAAAAAAGAAGAGTCAGCTTGAGGTCAGAGTTATATGGCTGCCTGCCTATATATTTTGCATTTATTAAGTTTTTGCCATGAAAGACAATTGTATTTGCTATCTGTAGTGTTCTTACTCTTTCTACAAATTCCAGTGAAAATGCCCCATAATGTAATAAAGGATTCCTAATACCACAGACAAAAGCATACATGTGTTTTCTTTCAACTCTAGGACCAGTGTCCTTTCCCCTTTATGTGGGGATATCTCCAGCAGTCAGGGCAGGGCCTGTCAAGAATGAATGAATGAAGCTGTTACTTCATTCAGCTGTAGAGGAAACTGACACATAGTCTGAACCAATAAACTATCAAGGGGCTTAAGAGTCTTTCTCCATCCAAGACTATTATCTCCATCCCACTCCTCACCCTAGTGCTCAGCCTCCCCTTCTTACCTTTTTTCTTCCTTTTCTCAACCTCCTCTGCCACCTCTCTGTATGTGTGTATCTCTCTGTATGTGATTTGAGGGTAGTTATAGTTAAAGCAGAGACAGATTTCTTATTTCCACAGGTTAGATCTCCTATCTTAAAAAAAACAAAATGAGACAACTAAAATAACTTTCAGAATATTTGAGGCCACAAATAGATAACTTCAGCACTGTGTTGAGTATATTGCTTCGATAGCTGGGCCATAACTAAGTGGATTATTTGTATACTTAGTAGGAAGGAGTGAATGAAGAGAAAACGATATCATGGGTTTACTTTTATTAATCTTCCAAGATTTATTCATATTTTGCAGGAGCTGTAATAAAGTGTTCATAAGATTTGCAAGTACATTACTGGCAAAATCGCACAGAATTTCAGTTCACAATAAACATGCAGCCATGTCTATTTGTGGAAGTTTTATTTTATTTTTTGGCAGTTTCAGGGTACCTAGTGATCATCTAAAACTAAGACCCCACATTGAAGTTTACTGTCAGAAGCTAAGCACCAGGCAGGTTTGGTTATCGGTTAAGGCTGCACAACAGCAAAGACAAATCGCAAGCCAGGAGACCAGCCCACCTGCCAGTCCTTTATGATATTACAGCACTACCTCTGACCAACAAGGCAAATTGCTTCTGTTTTTCTTCAGAACATGTTCTTTCCCTTCTTAAATATGTGTTCATTTCCACTTGTTCTCAGCTTATTAGGACCACAGGGCTATAAACGACATGTTTCTGATCGTACCCCTAACCACCATCTGACTCTTCATCTGAACCCTATGTTTCATAACGCAACTGTCTTCAATGTCTGACATCTAAAGACACGTGGTAGAGAATGAATATAGAAACATTGTGATGGCATCTCAGGACAGGGTCTCATTGAGAGAAAAGGGTTTAAATAAGGTCATGAAGGTGGGACCTATATGATAAGGTTAGTGTCCTTGTAAGAAAGAAGAGTTCTCATTTACTTTGCACAGTGATGTGGGACTGCAATGAGCCATGGACAGGACCCTCATTAAGAACATGAGGAGGCTGGTAACTTGACCTTCAACTTCCAATCTGTAGAAAATAAAAGAAATACCTGTTGGCTCTTTGAGCCACCACGTCTGTGATATTACAGTACATGCTACCTAACCCAGAAATCCAATACTTAATCACCCTTTGTAAACTCTAAGTCCTACTCATCCCTCAGTTTTCAACTTATTTTTATTTATAATAAAGAAATCTGCAATGCCACCGCAACTGATTACCTATAATCTAAAACTAATACTATGTGCTGCATAACCTTGTCACCTCATGAGCAATACACACAACAGTGTGCTGTGATTTCCCATTTAAGTGTATATATCCTTACAGAAATCACACTCTTGCAAAAGCAATACCTCCATCTACTTGGCTCAATATTCACGTCTGAGCCTTAGCAGAGCTGGATACGGCAGATACTCATGATGAATGAAGACCCAGTAGAAATAGGAGTATTTAAAATTGAAATGCATCCTTCTTATTTATATACCAATAAAATTTTCTAGAGCAGAGAGAAAGAAACATAGTAGAAGTTTTGAAATTACCCTTCAATGCAACATCTTAAGTTTAGAAGTTTCATTTATAGAATTTATGAAAAAAGTAAAATTATTCTTATTTGCATTATCAGTTTATTAGAGAACACCATTTAGTAACTAGTTTACATTTTCTGTGCTGAAAACGTTTAAACAAATAATAGAAATGATATTTGAATTGCATCAAATACACAAAATTCTTATGATTCATTGCAAAGTAATACTTTGTAATATCATTTTTATCCAACAATATCCCTCTTGTCTCACTCACTATAAACTATTCAAAACTTATGGCAATAATCCTAAAGGTTATACATTAAAAATTTAATTGAATAAGAAGTTATACTCAAGCCGGGCAGTGGTGGCGCACGCCTTTAATCCCAGCACTTGGGAGGCAGAGGCAGGCGGATCTCTGTGAGCTCGAGGCCAGCCTGGGCTACCAAGTGAGTTCCAGGAAAGGCGCAAAGCTACATAGAGAAACCCTGTCTCGAAAAACAAAAAAAAAAAAAAAAAAAAAAAAAAAAAAAAAAAAAAAGAAGTTATACTCAGTGTCTACATGGAATCCGTCCTGCTGAATTTAGCAAATTTATTTCATTGCTAATAATTCTGAAGTAATCCCAACTTCCATAGTGTAAAACTGCTGTCTATATTTATTTAATGCTTCCTGAGCACCAATTTAGGCTAAAATTCCATCTTGAGAGTTGGTAACAGTTTTCTACTCATTTACACCTAGTTTAAGATCATGCTAAAATTTTAATCTCATGTTTTTAATTTTTCAAGAAGTTCTCAATATTCTGGAGTAGCTAACACCCCAGCACCTCTCCTTAGATTACTACATTCACAAAAGGCACTGTGTGATCAGCCACCTTACATTCCTCCATTCACAAAAGTGCAAGGTACTGTGAGAGGTCGGCAAGGGATACTCGTATAAGCAAACCAGATGTTCTTCAACTTAGGGTCTAGGGAGATGGTAAACACATGAGCTAAAAAAATTTTATTTGCACCTCAGTTTCATGCTATATATGTTGAATAAAGCTTTTTTACCAAAGAACTCAGAAAAGAAAGAAAGAAAGAAAGAAAGAAAGAGAGAGAGAAAGAAAGAAAGAAAGAAAGAAAGAAAGAAAGAAAGAAAGAAAGAAAGAGAGAGAAAAAAAACAACTCTAGGACTAGAACTAAAATATGAAGAAAATAAATTTAAATGGGAAGCCTATAAGTGTGTTGAAAGAGGGATCATGCAGGAGAAACATTCCTAACAAAAGAGAGGAGTATATTGGAACATCCTGGGAACAAAGAGATTATGTTGATGTCCTGAGAGGTAGAAAATAAGTGGCTACAGTCATGTAGCTTGATCTGCTTAAGTGTTGCCCTGGCAGTGGTATCCGAATCCACCCCTGGTGCATGAGAAGGCTTTTGGAGCCCACTACCTATGGTGGGACACCTCCAATAGCCTTGATGCAGGGGTAGGGGCTTGGACCTGCCTCTATTAAATGTATAAGGCTCTGCTGACTCCCCATGGGAGAACTTACCTTCTTGTAGGAGAGAATGGGGGTGGATTGGGGAGGGGAGATTGAAGGGGTGGGAAGAGGGAAGAGGGGAATCTGTGATAGTATGTAAAATGAATAAAAATTTCTTATTAACAAGTTAAAAAAAAAAAGAAAATGAGTGGCTATAGGTAAGGCTGAGAATACAAGAGGAGGGCTATGCAACATCCAGAAGCATGTATACTGATTGATGGTTTCAGCTTTGCCATTTAAGAAGTGTGCATTTTAAATTTATAAATTGTTTATTTCCAGTTTCTTTTTATTTAACACTTTTGAATTGTGGATAACCATGGATAATTGAAACCGTGAAAAAATAAAACTATCAATAACAAGAAAAGGAATATAAAGCCAATCTAGAAAAGGAATATAAAGCCAATCTAGTCAAGTTAACTTTCTGTATGAATGTTTAAAGCAAATGCTCTTTGTGTGAAAGTGTTCCAAAAAAAGAATATAAGCTATTGTTTTTAGGTTAAAGAAAATTACTCTGTAAAATGAAAGGCTCTATTTTAAAAATAGCATAAAGGGAAAGAGTATATAAATTCTAGGAGAAATAAATAATCACAGAATATACTGACATGGAAGTAGAAAAGTTTATATGGCTAATGGGATTGGAAATTAGTGATTCAGTTGTTCGCCTCCAGGCTGTATTTGTGCCCAGATTAATTTTGTAAGAGTGAGTAATGACTTATGCTAATTTGTATACTGATGTTTGTCAGAGCAAATATGGATGTAAGTATGAATTATTTTAAGTCATGTTACCATAAATCAAGGATGATAGATATTTGAAGTAGAAAACCTTTCTCTATGGAAAATGTACCCATTGTAAACAAACATTGTGATAAAATATTTCATAACATTATCCTGTTTCATTACTGGGATTTACCTCAAAAATCTACATGATTTTCTAAAAATTTCTTTCTATGATATAGAGAAACCTCCACAAAATGGTATTTTAATGGCATAATTGTGATAAGAAGATAAATAACCCATAGTAAGAAATTGTTAGAGTAAAAAAAATAGTATGTTCCCTGCGGTGGGTTGTTCTGTATGTCCTGTGGGAGCCCGTTCTCGGGTTCCTCATGGCTTTACCCAGCAGGTCCGCATAGAGGATGATTAGGACCACGGGCCTGAGTGCAGGTGTCTGAGATGGTCTGCACTTGGCTGTGCTGGGGGATGGTCTGTGTGTCAAATTGCTCTGATTGGTCAATAAATAAAACACTGATTGACCCATGGCTAAGCAGGAAGTATAGGCGGAACTAACAGAGAGGAGAAATAAAAGAACAGGAAGGCAGAAGGAGTCACTGCCAACAGCCACCCTGACAAGCAGCATGAAAAGATGCCAGTAAGCCACGAGCTGCGTGGCAGAGTATAGATTTGTGGAAATGGATTAATTTAAGCTATAAGAACAGTTAGCAAGAAGCCTGCCACGGCCATACAGTTTGTAAGCAATATAAGTCTCTGTGTTTACTTGGTTGGGTCTGAGCAGCTGTGGGACTGGCGGGTGACAAAGATTTGTCCTGACTCTGGGCAAGGCAGGAAAACTCTAGCTACAGTTCCCATTAAAAATGTAAAACTTAAAATGGTAGTCTATAACTATGCAATGCCCTTTAAAGTAGAAATTCAGTGACAATTGCTGGAGCATGCCCAAATATGGTTTCTGTTGATGAAAACTTCCCCATTAGGTACCAAAATGTAACATCTGCTACTGATATAATGGACCAATAATTGAAGCATATAGCATATCCTCACAGGGGCTCCACTGCTGTTTTATTTATCTTGCCCAACTGTGAAGATAAACTTCACTAAATACATGCAATAGCCTGTCAGTTCCAGAGAAGCAGTTTTCCTTGGACAGATGGCTGCAGGGTTGAACACCTGGATCATTCCAAGACCACAGAATTACAGTCGTAGTGGATATGTGATCTCAGAAACGAGTCCATATAGACTGAAGGCATCCACCTCCAGAACAGTCAGGTGGCCAAGCCCATATTTCTATTCAGCACCGCTGGAAACCAATGCTATTTATCTCATTTCTAGCATGGAGGTTTAGATCCATCAGTCATTCTATCAAGACTTCTCACTCTTTCTTAAACTTAATAAAAAACAAATCATTATGATATACATGGGACTTACAATGGGACATTCACCTTTTATTTTTTTATTTTATTTTATTTTTTGCCCTTGTAACTGACTGTGATGTGCTTATGTACAATCCTATATTTTTGGGCACTTCTGTGTGTCTTCATGTGGAGAGGTTAATTTAGAGTGTCTTCTTCCTTTATTGCATTCTACCTTATATATGGAGCCAAGGTCTCCCACTTGAACCCAGCACTCACTGACTCAGCCAGTTTAGCTTGCTAGCATGCTCCAGGGAGTGCCCCCTCTCTGGCTCATGAGTGTGGAGACCACAAGCAGGCACCCACAGTCACTTGGTGTTTCCAGGGGCGCTGGCTCCCTGAATGTCGGTCTTCAAGATTGCAGGACAAGCATTAACTCACTGAGCCATGTCCTTAGCTCCAATATTCATTGTTCCATACAGCATGAATTCCTAGCTTCTAAAGAATCACTTCAAGAACACCAATTTTTAATCTCACTCAGCATCCCAGTGGTGGTCAATCTTGATTCTCAACTTGATTGGATTATGAAGGATCCAGATTATTCAGGAACATGCCCAGGTAGGTCTCTGAGTGTATTTATATATAGAATTGACTGAATATGAAGGATACCAACCCACAGGCTGCAGTCTATATGGAATAAAGTGGGGAAAGAGGATAGCCTAGGCATTATGCTCTTTCCGTGTCTCTGCTTCTTCTCCTCCACGACACATGGCACTTTTCTCTTACACTCCCTCTCTGCTATAATGCAGGAACTCCTGAAACTATGAGGTAAAATAAATCTTTCCCAAATTAAAATGTTGCATAAGTATTTTCTCAAACCACGTAAGAACTAAAACACTTCAGATTTATTATTACTTTATAGTGCGCTACTCACTTTGAAATATGTTATTTGTAAGTGCATTGTCTTCTACATCATTTTAAAATTAAACTGTATGCATTTCCTAAGATTCTTAGCATATACACCTGAGGGTATGTAAAGTTTTATGATCATCTATTCATCCTATCTTTTGTGGCACATCACATAATAACACCATTGTGTTAAATCCTAGCATTTATTGGGAGCTTTTGTTGTATGATTTAGGCTCTGTCTTAGGAAGTTTACAAGTAATTGATTATACCAGGCCATTATTAGTTAAGTTCTATTGTGATTTGATTGTGATACATATGAATTTAATAACTTGCATAGGGCCAGTATCATTAAGTGTTGAAGACAGAGCTTGAACTGAGGACATCTTTCTTTAGATTGTCCACCTGATACCACACGTCTATACTGCTTTTCTGTAATCTTCTGTGTTTTAAAGAAAAGTTGAAATCTTGATTTTATATGGCTATGCACACTTTTTAATATGTAACAGTGCTTACATTGAATAACCATCACTTTTTTTCTGTCAGGCTGATCTTAAATAAGAGATATGTAAGCTTTACTTATGTATACACTGTCTATCTATGTATGAAAAGCTAGCAAACAACATACAAAATAGCATAGCACTTAATGTTCCCTAAAATACAGATCTCTATCTGTTACCCCTGCAGACCTGTAAATAATTTAAATATTAAAATTGTAATAAGAATGCATATTCTATTCCTAATAGTATATGAATGTCTTCTGGCCCAGAGTTTCAACTTGAATTACACAGCCCTTCATTGGCTCAGCCGGAGTTTTCTGCTTTTGCTCCAATGTGTGGCAGTAATGTTTCATGACTGACAATTATGCCATAATGAAAAACAAGTCACAATTAATAAAAATCAAAATGAATACCTGCTAGATTCATTTAATGATTTAACAAATTAGAAGAGAGTTGTATGAAAAGACCTATACAAGCATAGGACTCAATTTCCAATTAGAATCAACATTCATGATTCATCAAACTCCTAAGGGTAAGGAGAAAAACTAATCAGCCATTTTCTTCTTTACATGCTCCTCTACCCATAGAGGCACTGATATTCAAAAGAAGATCGTGGCGAACACATCTGTTAACTATGGGTTACACAGGCTAGAAATATTTTTGTGAGACAATTGATGAATCATGAAAAAATAATCCACAGGTGTGATCAAATATTTATCAAGGTATATACTTGCCACATTTGGATGTTTAGTTTATAATTATGGATTCATACAGAAAAATTTTACTTAGTAACAATCATACTCATTAGATGGGTAGTTGTAACATTTTAATAGTAATATTAGTTAAACTACACTAAGCACTCACTCCTTGCCTGGGATATTCTAAATTTCCTACCAGAACTCAACTCATTAAGTCCTAACAATGATACTATGACCTTAATACTGTCACAAGCATGCCCTGGATCAGCCATTACTAGAGATGATAGGTGAACCTAAATGGTGACTTTCTGGAACCTAAATATTAGACTATAAATCCAGACTGTTTTTTAAACCATGATATATATAAACAATTAGTTTATTATCAATTTTACCCTATTGTGAATAACATTATAATAAGCACACCAGTACCTACTACTTCTTGAACTTGTCCAATTATTTTAAGGGTAAATTTCTGGAGATGTAATACCAGATCAAAGGACCTATATATTCATCACTGTCAGATATGGAGAAGAAAATTGCTCTGAATTACCGTTTTTTAGTTTGCATTTTCTTTTTTTTTTTTTTTTCTTCTTTTTTTTTTTTTGTATTTTGAGACAGGATTTCTCTGTGTGTAACAATTCCACCTTTCCTGAAACTGGCTTTGTAAATCAGGCTGTCCTGGAACTCACAGATATCCGCATGCCTCTGTCTCCCAAGTGCTGGGATTAAAGGCGTGCACCACCAATGCCCTGATAGTTTACATTTTTTTTTTACTTGAGAGAGTGAGCATATTTAATCACAGGAATTTATGAGAATGAATTCACATATTTTGGGGTATTCTTCCCAAACTCACCTTCACTGATATGATTAAGTAGCTGGAGACAGAACATAGGTGGTACTAGTTACCTTTGAAATCAGCAAAGGATACAAGTTGTATATTTTCCATTCATTTTGTTTTGAGTGAGAGGGTCAGACGCACACTGATTTCCATATACTAAGTCCATTTACACTTCTGTCTTTGATATATCCACATTCCTTACCTAGGTAAAAGTTCTGCCATTTTTACCGTGTTTTTTTTTTTTTTTTTTTTCTTATTTTGATTTGTGGATTGATTGTTTCCATCTAAGAAATAAGTTTTTAACATGGAAGGAGTTTTATTATTAAGTCTGTTAATCATAAAATAAATATCTGAGCCTAAAACTTGGCCATTTGTTTTTATAAAATGTTTCAATATAAATATAAAGAGGAGCAGATTTCAACTCAATTTAAAATTTATTATAGTTTTCAAATAAATCATTAGATATCATTTTACAAAATAACAATGTAAGTTTGATTAAGGTTATTTTAAAGTAAGTACATGAACATGTTATATGATTTTAAACATTATGGTACAGAAAATAATGAAGCAATTAAAAGGTTTTATTATAGCAGTAGTATAGCATAGAACTGGCAGTTGTAAGAAATTCACACAATGTGTTGGACTTCAGTATTATGGTTCCAACAGGTCAAGTTGCAATTGATCTTCTAGTATTGTAATGCTTATGTTGCATTATGAAAGTATTGGATTGATCACACTGTTCTGGTAAAGTGATATCTAACTTGATATATAACTTTTAAATAGCATTTCAAGATAGTCATTCATTTTCCAAAGATGAGCAATAGTTTAAGTAGATTAAACAGCATTAAACAAATAGTTAGAACTTTCAAAGAAACTGTATCTTGAACTTTGAAAAAGAATTAAATCACTCTTAAAATTTTCATATACCTTTGTACCTACCATTCAAATACCTTGAAGAAGAGTATTTTAAAAATGAGTTTTGATGAATTTTTAGTTAATTGATGGAAGTGGAGTGTGCACAAGGTTCAAATTGCATCAAGCTAAAGTGAAAGGGCATTATAAAAGGACAAAGAAATTAAAATTTCTTCAACAGTAAAAATATTCAAAGTCAAGAAACCATGAAATTCACTTATACATAATTTTCCTACTGCTGGCTATGAACAATTAGAAAATAAGCCACTTTTCTATTTTCCCAAAGATATTTTTATAGACTTTCCATGTATAAAAGGTCTATTCACATTTATATTCTGAATTTATGATTTTGGAACCTGACACTTTTAAAACAAGCCTTATTATTGCTTTCAGTTCATTCTGTTCCCACTCAAGTCTGTTTTCAGAGTCATTAAATCATATTTATGGACTGACCAAACACATCACCAGCAATTTTGATAACCATGTTTTCTTCTGCCTTAGGTCATTAATGAACTGAACATTTTAAAAATGAAATAAAACATTTTATACATCCTAGGGAAAGAGATAGATAGAGCAGATCAAGGGACCACGGTGCTTAATGTTCCCTGCATCCTTCTCCTTTCTTATAATCTCCTTAAGTATTGATACATTCCAAAAATGACCTGGACTTCTTTTCCTAACCCAAGCTTAACTGCATCAGTTTCTAACACCCATAAAGAGGTAGGCTTAGGAATCCAGTGCCTGTGGTGTGACACCTTGCACAGCCTTGGTGCAGTGGGAAGGGGCTTGGACCTGCCTAGGCTCAGTGTGCTGGGCTTTGCTGACTTTCCATGGGAGACCTCAATTTGGGGGATGTGGGGATGTGGGGTGCCTTGGGAAAGAGGGCTGGGGGTGGGAGGAGGGAGGAGGGGGGTCTGTGGATAGCATGTAGGTGAGTAAAAAATTTCTTAATAAAGAAAAATGAAAAAAAAAAGTTTATCTTCAAGACTCTTTCAATTACTATTAATTTACCAGTTGCCAGCCCGAACACCATACTTAAGAGCTGTTCCATATACTTAATTCATATAACTGTGTGAACTTGTTGAATTGTCTGTGCCCCCTAATTAACATATTGTGACTTGCATGTACAGTGATTAAACTTATACATCTTTCTAAACTACATTCTCCTAGCCACCTCCTTGGCACCTTCAATCAAGAATATTTGCCCATCATATTATGGAATCCATATGAAATGCACACTTACACCTTGTTTGGAAGTGTAGAAGAAGGTATAGCATTTTCCTGTTTTGCCGAGCATGCAATCTTGCTACCATGAACATTCTTCCAGTTTAAGAGATGTTCAGATGGATTATTAGTAAAATGTAGTATTGTACTTTAGAAAACCCTAGATATTCAACATCCAAGACATTTTACAAATTCCTTCAAATTAATTATGTCTTAATTCAGTACTAAACCCAAGAAGCCATTTATTTAGCTTTAATAAGTGGAGGTCAAGTTAATTTTGCAAGAAGTCACCCCCACCTCAAGACATCCTTGTCATGTAGTTTCACCAAGAGACAAAAATGACAAGATTGACAAGGATGTGTATGTTACAGCTTACCATATGGTGCTTACTTTGTTGGAAAAACATACAGATACACACACTCACTTTACACATATAAACACACAAACACACACACTCATTTTACATATATAAACACACATATATACAACTCCTGTCACATCACAGTCATACTTTAAATAACTTGAAAACCATGATTGAATCTGTCAGTTTTCTGGATACGTAAAAATGTTTTGCAATAAAAAGATATGAATATACCTTATAGATTACTCTTTAAAATATTCTAACATAGGGATCACAGAGTACTGTTTAGCAGTGGTCAGTTCAAAGTAACTCAATGACCATGGACAACAGGGTTAACTGTTTAATGAGAAGACTTTAAATGGGACACAGAATAGTCATGGGGAGAATGAAACTAACCTGAGAGTACTGGGTGCCCATGGGGTATGGAAAAAAAACAGACGATGATAAAATTTGGGAGGAATATGTCTATATAAAGTCAATAAAAGGCAATCAAACATTTTACTAAGTAAAGACCAGGCATTGGAGAATGGGAGAGGAGGAACATTTAATTTATAAAAAATGAACATATTTTGGAAAAAAATCTGTTGCTTTTCATAAATACAAGTACATTTTAAAATATTTTATAAAATTGTTTCTTTGTTCTAGACATGCAAATAAATGCATTACACTTTTTAGGCAGCTGTATAATGAATGTTTAAATAGTAAAGTTAGTTATCCTAAAACTTAAAGGAATTTGTGTTTGATGAAAAAAAATCTATTTTAGTGTTGAATTCAAATATTTGATTCCAAGAAACATATTCCTTTTGATTGTCTGTCACCCAATAAAACCCAAGGCATTCCAGAATAAAATAGGCTTGTATCTTTTGTATAAACTTAAAAGTTACAATTAGGTAAATTGAGGAACACTGGCTGGAATGTGTCTCCAGAGGTCAGTTAGTTCATTCCTGCTTCCAGCCAACTTCAAAGACCTCATCTAAGGCACATGTCTAACTACCCCTGTGCTATCTTTGCCAAGCAACCCAAGTTCCTGATGTTCTGAATTAATGAAGTGCCCTCCTACAAACTGGTCTAACTGTCCCAGCTGACTGAGCTGGTCAGGACTGCCAGATAACGGGGTTGGTCAGCAAGACATTTCATATTTAAATCATTCAAATGAAGTGTCTTTATTGCATTTAGCTTACTTTTTATTTACTTCACGAGTAATTACAATTAATGACTCAATAGCATATTTGTATGAAGAGAGAAGCAACATATTAGACTCTTACTCAATCTTACTAAATTGTTCCTTACCTGAACTTAATGAAATTTTACTCAATATTCCCATCCTAGAGCAAGAGAATGTATAGCATATTTGTGTTCTCTAGGCAAAGTAAATCATTGGTCAAAAAATAAAGCAGGTATTATTATCAGATAAAAAATTATATTGATCTCCAAAATAAGATTTGTTCTATCCTTTTTAAAATCACCACTCTCAGAAATGATTATTATGGAATCCATCATAAAATATTTCATTATTAGCACAAATGACAGCATATGAAATGTGTTACTCCAGTTAGAGATTAAATAAATGATGTTATTATTTATTTGGTGCATTAATTGTCAATTTAAACTCCAAAATACAGAATCACTGGTAGTAGCTAAGGTTCAAAAATATCAAGATAAAATTGAAAGTCAGAGTATGTCTTAAATCTGTAAAAATAAAAAAAAAATCTAAAATACTCCATCTGTTGCTATTTTTTTAAATTAATGTTACACAGCACCAGAAGAAAAGACATTTGAGTGTCTTCAGCTTGAGATGAATTTTAAGTTTCTTCACTGGTTGTGGCCAGTGTTATGAAGTAGGGCATGTAACAATGCAAGCAGATCCAAATTATTCTCAGAGGCACTGAGTGATCTTCAAGGTGAAATATTAGAAGTGACATTATGAAATATAAATAATGTGACTGAAAGCTCCTAATGTTCTGATATGCAGCAATATGTTCCCACTCATTAAAGTCTAATTTTAGTGCATTGACAGTTAACAACCTTGAGAAATAAGACATCGAATTTCAATCTTGTAATCATCTTTGGTGATATATCTTTGCAGTATCTCACAGACACCACGAAGACAATATTCATCCTCACTTTACCATCTTTCTGCACAAGCCTATAAGTCCCTATCTTTGTGTAAAGGGTTGTAATCATACTAGTTATTCAACTCAGATAAGTCACAGTTGACATAGACACCCCAGTGAAACCCAGACTACTGAGAACCCAGTTAAACCTTTTCTTCTTCTTCTTCTTCTTCTCCTTCTCCTCCTCCTCCTCCTCCTCCTCCTCCTCCTCCTCCTCCTCCTTCTTTCTTTTTTCAAGACAGGGTATCTCTGTGTAGTTTTGGTGCCTGTCCTGGATCTCACTCTGTAGACCAGGCTGGCCTCAAACTCAGATATCTGCCTGGCTCTGCCTCCTGAGTGCTGGGATTAAAAGCATGCACCACCACCGCCCCACTGATCCCCTTCTTAACTGACTCAGCTTCCTTCCCTTCCCTTCCTCTCTATTCTGTATGCATTCCTCCCCTCTCTCCTTTACATGGCCCTTCTCATTCCCTCTATCTATTACCCTGCTAAACTCGATTCTGAATGACTATCCTCCGTCATCCAGGCTATCGTATCCCTTAAAGAGTCAAAATTAATGCCTTGTGCCATATTGTCTCCTCTTCCCACACTGTTCTCATCAATTCAGTCACAATACTTCTGTAAACAGAAAAGCTAAAAGTGACACTCTCTACACGAAATGATCTGAAGACTTTCCGCTGTGTTAGTGAACCTGAGGTTTTGCACCACTGTGCCTCTGCCTGTGTCTGCTATTCTGTTTCAGCTTTCTTTAGTTTGGTAGATTTAAATTGTTATTTCATCTAGCTGTCCTTTCTGACCAAAATCTCTTTTCTATCTCAGCTTAAGTATAAACAGTTTAAACAATCTTCCTTCAGAGCTCCTCTGACTAGGTGACAATTGCTGGATACAGTTTCTACTTTACTTGTTCTCCTGCTAATGTGTGTTTTCTCATCTTTCCTGTCAGAATATGATCAACTGAGACTCCTTACCTCCTGTTGGATCTGACATACACACCCTTAGTAAATACAGTTGACTACTGAAACCTAAAAAGATATGCTGTGGGATGGTCTGTATGTCAAATTGCTCTGATTGGTCAATAAATAAAACACTGATTGGCCAGTGGCAAAGCAGGAAGTATAGGCGAGACTAACAGAGAGGAGAATTGAGAGAACAGGAAGGCAGAGGAGTCACTGCCAGCCACCGCTGCCATGACAAGCAGCATATGAAGACTCCGGTAAGCCACAAGCCACGTGGCAAGGTATAGATTTATAGAAGTGGATTAATTTAAGCTATAAGAACAGTTAGCAAGAAGCCTGCCACAGCCATACAGTTTGTAAGCAATATAAGTCTCTGTGTTTACTTGGTTGGGTCTGAGCGGCTATGGGACTGGCAGGTAACAGATTTGTCCTGACTATGGGCAAGCCAGGAAAACTCTAGTTACAAAGATATACATAAGCTAGACTATTGTAGCATGGTAGTTACTATATTTCTTACTCACAGTTATTGGTCACATTACTCATGGTTCTTTAAACCAGGTGAATAAACAATTCATTCTTTCTCTTCTACGGTACCTAGATCTTTTCTCCTCATAAGGTCACTGGTTATTCGACCCACCATTAGCAATCTCTAGTGTCATTTTCTTTCAAGATTCTGTCAATACTTTTACTTATTCAATCTAAAGTGTAATATTACCAAAACATCATATCTTTATTCTTTTAAATCCATTCCATTCTTGAGAAACTTACAAACTTCTTTTGTGAGATGGATAAATAAAAGTATGAATAGAAAGACTCCTCCCTTTCCCAAATTGCAAACATTATAGTCCACCATATGCTTCTATAGAATTAAATATGTGCATTAAATATGTAGCAATCAGATAATAAGTACTATTAAGACATTAAGTAGAGCCAATGCTTAAAATTGAAGTATAAAATTTTCATTCTCACTGTAAGACTTGTATCCCAAATATCAATATATGAGCTCTTAAGGTTGGCATCTACAGAGGGGATTAGCAATACAAACCTGTAAAGCCAATACCTTTAGCTTTACTTATAAATATCATTAAATGATTATGCCAGATTCAGTTTCAAACTATATAATACTAAAAATCAAACATTATTTTCTTTATAACAAGGGTCAGAAGATTCAAATAATTATCATCATCTTTTCTGTTAGTTAAACCATTTTAGATACAATGTTAATCACCACATTAGACTATTCCCTCATAAAGTTAAGTGCAAACTTACAGGGAGCTCTTTTCTATACTGTTTTTAGCTACTGGTAGCTACTATATACTAGAAAGCCATTTAAAATTTCACACACACACACACACACACACACACACACACACACACACACGTTATTTTGTGCTGAATCGTCATTATCAATGAAGACAACTATATCAGCCTGGATAGTGTCTTCATTTTAAGAACCTGAGAACAAAGGTACTTAAGCATATCCAACTCAAGTCTGACAAAAAGATTATCTGCATAGCCATCATCACACTATTGTGTATGCTGTTGCACATTAAGTCAAGATCAGCCTGTTAGAATTCAGGTACTTTGACTTGAGAGAAGAAAACAAATCAATACCACATGTTAATAATGAAGACACAATTCACAATTAAATATGGCATTATTTTCATGGAAAATGGTATGCTTAAATTCAGAGCTGGCTGTCATTTCAGAAACTCAGAAAACAAATTTGTTTTACTTGTTCTGAAACCACTCTCAAATTTGTGCTGTTAAAATCTGTACAGATTCAATAACATATAATGTCCTAATGCATTCTAATTTGAATTTGTGAACCTATCCATTTACTGCTTGAGGGGCTTTTTAAATTCCAAATAGGTTCCTATATACGTAGCTACTAAGTGTCTTGCTAAATCTACCACTTAGCTAGTGCACATGGCTCCATGTGATCAAGGTCCAAGCAACTGACTCTTCAATATTACACAATGCTGTGGTATTTACATGACTTTTATACCACACATGTCTGTGTCTTACCCTTATTTCCTTATTCTGCATGCTATTCAAAAGCATGCATTTCACATTTCTAGGATGAAGAAGCAGTTGGGTTTGGCACTTTGCAATGACCAGTGTAGGAAGCATCCTACCATGTAACTGCAAGAGTTATAACTTGACTTTTGAAAAAATTTTAAGAAACATAATTTTTTAAAAAGTGTGACCAGAAACAGAAACATTTACAATATTTTGAGAGAGATTATTTTTCTTTCATTTATGCTTTGCACTCAGCCTTTGAACTGAAGAGGACAGACTTGTTTCTTCCAATAAGAATAAAACTACACTTTGCCAATCTTTTCACATTTATTCAAGCTTTGGGGTAGGATCCCATTGATTTTCATATGTATTTTTCTGTTCCTCCTTTAAATTATAGCAATTATCTTCTCATCCATAGGCACTGAGGTTGTAATGTAGTACAGACTATATTTTTTGTGGTTTCTGAATATATATTCTCTATGTATATTCACTTTGTCATTATCTTTTCTTAGTATATCTGAATTACTAGATTTAAAAACAGTGGGTAAGTTATGGGAAACATAGAAAAAGAAGACAAATAGAATTCTATAATAATGATGTCTTTGATCTTAAGCCTTTTTATCTTCCATAGTCTTATCATGGACTGAGGCCATATCTTTGAAGGATTCTCAGTGGGATGCTCTAGGAGGTCTCTTAACAGCTACACACTATACCCACAAGGAGAATGGCTTTATGGGATTCTCAGCTACTCCCCCTGGTATCTGTCAATTTACCCAGTTATACTGTGGACCGATCAATTGCATAATTTGTCTCCATAGGAAAGAAGGAGACACCCTCTGATACTTCCTATTTTGAAGCAACTCAAGTTGTTTTGTAGTCCCGAACCATATTGATCCATGAAGCTAATGACAGTTTTTGCTAAAGCTCCCTTCTGTAAACTCTGTCACAGAGGAAACCTTGGAAAATTACAATTAACAGCAGGGGAGGTGTGGGAAATCTATTTCACTGCGTAGCTTCTTTGCCAGCTCCTGCTATGTACAAATAAGCAAGACCTACGTTTTGTTCCTCTTGGGTTTGGATAAGACTGGGATGGTGTGGTAGCAATGAAGTTGCCTTTTACTTATACCTTTAGGGTGCTTTAACTCTCTATTTCTGTCCATGATGTGAGTGAGTTGTAACAGATGAACTAGATTTCCTCCACTTTCCCATTGCAGCAGAATTTAAAGGGACGATTGTCACTCTGTAGGCTCAAGTGATGCCATTGCTCCTTCTTTTGGGAATATATATATATAACTGGTGGGGGGATGGTAGTTATCGTATTAGAGGGAAACTGTTTTCCTGGTTTCCCTAGTTTGATACCTGTTGGGTAACACATGAAAACAAACAAGAAGGCAATAAATAAATAAATAAATAAATAAATAAATAAATAAATAAATAGATCTCTGATGGGAGAAATTCTCAACTGATAGTAGTAATAAAATTTAACAAATGCACATTTTTCTATAACTAATATCATAAAGCAAGTTCCTTTATATGAAAAACACAAAAGCTCTTATAACAGTACAATCCTAGTTCTTTAAAAAATAATCATTATTCACACGTGAAATTAGATTTCTCTTTAAATGATACTAAAACTATATAACACAACTTCATATTTAACATGAAGTGCAATAATGACCATCAATAACAAATACTTTATTTTTCTTTTTACCTATCAATGAAATCACCCTTCAAGGAAGTCAGGTATATTAGTACATTTCCATTTGTAATGTTAGAAAACATGCCACCACCATTATGGCTTCAATGGGGCAATAATGTTTATAGTAGACTTTCAAGACTGCTGAGTGTCTAGTTTATCTAGGCACTAGAGATAATTTCTCCTTACAAGTCTATATTCACACCATTGTTTTGACTATGGCACAAATGTAATGCACAACCTAGTAAAACAGCACAGCTGGGAACTAACAGCCTAATAAAAGGGACTTTAAGGTGCATTAAATTAGGATTTAAGATGTCTTTTACATTTGATGCATAAATGCTAATAAAAATATAAATCTGTTGCTAACTTTTTATAGCCATGGCAAACAATAAAAAGCTAAAAATGCTGATTTATCAGCACATATCTCTAAGATGAATGGTGGAAAACAAGTCCAGAGAAACAAAAGTGGTAGAAAGAGTAGTACTCAGATAGAGATCTGGATACATACATATATACATATACATATACATATACATATACATATACATATACATATACATATACATATACATATACATATACATATACATGTGGTCTACTGTGGCCTATGGTTGGTTTTATGAACATAAAGAACAAAAAAAATCTTCTCAATTCACAAGATGACTAGAGCATTCAGCAATACTATTCTCTTGCAGGGATGATCATATATGGCACGGTGCTACTACCTTAACCTACCAATATGCAGTTGATGACAAAGTTGTGCTAACAACCCGGATCTGCTCCCTGATATCATAAACCTGTAAATAGTTGCTAAATAATAATGGAGACCCAACCTATTGAGAAACATGTTCATGTGTAAAACACAATGGCACAGATCTGTTACATGTACACGTGAAATCAAGATGGAGATCCTTAGAGACATCATTGTTTGAAAATCAGCATAATAATTAACAAAGTAAAATTAATTATGATCTTTCTAGCTAATCTAAAGGGTTTTAACAATAGATCATTCATGTAGCTAAAGAAAAGCCATAGACTTTAAAAAATGATGTAAAATGATATAATTTTATCTATGAAACTATGGGTGAGGAAACTTTTAGGGTTCTAAGCTTATAAGAACTAAATTATTTTCAATAAATAAATAAGTAAAGCCCAGACAAAGCATTGTGAGACAAAAATAACTTCAAAAATACCATTGAGTTCATTCTGCGTTGGGCATGGTTCCTGTCTTTGAGTGTGGTTTGTATATTGTGAGACTCCACTGAAGACTCGACTAACTTTTCCTTTGCTAGTGGTTTTTAATTGGAGATAGATTTTAGAATAGGAATGGAGTTGTTAGCTTCCCTTCTCAGCTTTAGCACCCCATCTGCCTTAGACCCATGCAGGCCCCATGCAGGCCACCACAGTCTCTGTGAGTTCATAAGCCAGTTTTCATTTCCAAGTCTGGCGCCAGTTTTGTTCTGGATACTCTAAAGACTTTATTACATATTACAGATTGGGCTGGGGAGATGGCTTATGTGTGAAAGTACTCACCATGCAAGTGTGAAGGCCTGAGTTGAAATTTCAAGAATCTATGAAAAGCCCTATACATAGTATGACCATAATCCTAGTGCCACTGTGGGAAGATGGGAGACATTGTTATATGTTAATTTCTTCTTTTCAGATGATACATCCTATCTTGGGCAAAGTGTTTTAAGGCTAGGGGTGTAAGGGAAGTGAAATATTCCATCCTGCGGCGAAGATCTTAGGAGGGTATTTAAAGGGAGACTCATTAAAACTTAGGGAGTAAACAACTCAACAGTTTTAGGAAGTCCCTGAAACTGACCAGATACATGAGATATTCTTCCTTTCCAAGTTTAGATAAATAGTAAAGTCTGCTGGGTGACACTCTCAGATAAGCCAGGCTTCCTAGAAAAAGGCAGACAAGATGAACTGTTTGGAAGAGAGACTTGTCAAGATGCCTTTTAGTTGTGGAGTGAGGTCCTGGTCTACAGCTTTTGTGAGCTGCCATTTAATGTGGTGGACTTTTGCTGTTTTTAAGTGATTTTTGTTCCTGAGCAGCCCTTCACCCATACTTCTGAAAGCTACCCCAAATAAAAGTCATTAGTTCTCAAAAGAGAGAGAGAGAGAGAGAGAGAGAGAGAGAGAGAGAGAGAGAGAGAGAGAACTAAATTATTTTCATTCGTGTTTTCTTTTTCTTTCTGTCTTACCTTTTTTCATTTTAGGACATAATTTTGATGCCTTATGTTCTTGAGAATTTCATCCATACATAGAATAAAATATTAACATACCCACTCAGTTTCTCCTTTTCCAGCTATCTAGAGATCCATTCTAACAGAACACCTTCCGAACTTCACATCTTCTATTTTTGGCAACCCACTAAGTCCACTTAGTGCTGCCCATGTGTGCATGGCTGTGGCTCTATCCACTGGAGCATGTGGCTACTTCCTCTGTAGCCCAAGCAGGCCTTGCACTCACAATCATCATGTCCTATTTTTCTATTCTGGGATTATGCAGTCTACCATACCTACCAAGTTTCTAAAATCTTAAGATATAAGAACTTACACTTTACACAGATGTTATCTTTAATTGAGATATATAGATGTAAAAATGTTTTAAAGATTAATATTGAAACCCTGGAGATGGCACTACACTATTTTGAGAAGGTAACTTTCAATATAATTTATTATAAAATCTATATTAAAATTAAAATGTTACATGATAATAAAAATGTGTGAATAAATCTAACATTATTGTATTAATGATTTTTTCTTTTGTATGAGTCAGTAAAATTTTCATTCACCAAGTAAATTATTATATTTATAATAAAATTTCTCTTTCTAAGAAAAATCAATTTGTTAATATTTGAAAGGCATCAGAACAGCAATATTTCTACTGAACTAATGAAAGTTTCTCAGGAAGTTACATTCTTTGAATGGCAAATTAAGAAAATTATCCAGATTTAGAAAAAAAAGTAAAGTGTTTAATTTAATGTGCTATTTAGCAAAATACTAGAGAGTCAAAAGACTATTTTTCCTAATAAACTTTTAATGAAGCTATTTTAAATTAATCAAACAAAATTCAATTTTAAGGAACATAATTGTAGTTCTTATAAATTATGTAAATAAATGTGTACTTCTCACAGTTAAAAATAAACAGAGATGATTATAACGGGTAATATAATTTTGGTACAATTCAAAGCTAATTTATGAGTTTATTACTGTTTTCATTAAAATTTATCTTAGCCATGTAGACAGGTGTTAACATATGTCCAAATCTCATCTTTTTTCAAGAACTCAATTAAAAAGCATTTAAAAATCTGAAACTACAAGTAACTGAAGAAGCATTAAATTGAGCAGAGCTGAGGTTAAAAGCGTGGTTGGCCATCCCTGACCCTGAACTCTCACAGACATCTTTTTGTACCACAACAGAAGAGTTGAGGTCAACCAGGGAACAGCAGCTTCAGTCAACTATGCTTCCCAGAAACACTCACTTCATCAGAAACCTATTCTGAAATAAGTCATTATACAGTAAGATTGTTACAGGTAAGAAGTTTTGATGTAGTTGATAATAGCCCAGAAACCAACAAAGACAGTATGTTACTTCATGTAGTATGGAAGGTTAACACAGGAATAAAAGTTCCATCATGAGACTTATGGATTAACGACCTGCGTTACTGACCTAGAAAACTTTATACCAGTTCATTACTCTTTTGACAACATTTTCACTGAACACTGTGGTTCCAATGTCAAGCACTGACAAGTACCCTAGTTAATAACCATGATAGAAGAACTGAGTGTGGAATATATATTTTTACTAAGCAGTTTCTATAAGTGGGTACACAATCTCATTCAAAATTCTTGAAGACAACATGTTTAGGAATTCTCAAGCTTGGATCTGTATCCCACCTGGGCTTGGTAGAAGTACCACATGTTTACTCATTTTTAGAAATTATAGAGAAAAACTATGAAATCCATAACAAATTTGAATAAAGTTTTATCTCCTCAGAGTCAAGCCAGGTCAGGAATTTTGAAGCATATACATATTTTTTTTTCAGTATTTATATGGAATGTAGAATAGTAGCCAAGCAATTGCAGACTGGGTTTCTCATTTAGTCTTAACCACATACCTATGGAAAAGTTAATGCTCTAATGTACAAGAAAGAAGAGATACAACAGTAAATATGATATGCCAAGTTCTATATCAAGTAATATAAACTCATAATACATCCCAAATAAGAATTCTGTCTCTGAGTTTAGGATAAATTTCAGAACTGGTTATGACAGGTTCAGCACTCTCATTGATACCACAGCATATATGCATATATGTCTCTATATATGCATGTCACATCCCTAGCACTGTTTTTTTTTTTCTGTGTCCATGAGTCTGACTACTAAGGCACCCCAATTAAGACATACATTATTTTTCCTTTTATGACTGGCTCATTTCACTTAGCAGAATATCCTCTAAGTTTATCCATGTTGAAGCATATGTCAGAATTCCAATCATTTTTTCACAATGAATAATAATTTTTTGAAAGAACTCCGTGGCTCATCTTGCCTCCATGAACAATGTTGAAGTAGCTGAGAGTACTGTGGAATGAGAATCTTTTGTGTCTACATCTTACATTTTGCATCTCTAGTCATCTGTTGACATTCATTTAAACCTTCTGGCTATTATGGAAAATGGTTGTTGAGGGCACAAATACGTGCTTGGGTCATCACTTTCAATTCTTCTGGGTAGGTGCCCAGAGAAGAATTGTTGTATAATATTGTAATGTTGTTTAGTTTTTTTCTTTCAAAATTTCAAAGCATTAAGATAAAAAAAAAACTATCAAGAAAATTGTTCATTATGCTTGCTTTTCTTATGAATAAGTTCCATTGCTGTTCAATAAGAAATTACAGGTGCTAAAAATTACACTTAGTATATGCATACATCATTGAGTTATTATAATGTTTAAATGAACTAATATTTAAGAGACTTTGAAGCACTGAAAAATATCTATTTTAAAAGGCAGTGGGAGTGAAAATAAGAGCAAATGTCCAGTGGCACTGTACTACTCATTGGTCAACAAAGGTAGGAAAAATAACTGGTTTTAGAACCAACTAAAATACATGGGGCTAGCCGGGCGGTGGTGGCGCACGCCTTTAATCCCAGCACTCGGGAGGCAGAGCCAGGTGGATCTCTGTGAGTTCGAGGCCAGCCTGGGCTACCAAGTGAGTTCCAGGAAAGGCACAAAGCTACACAGAGAAACCCTGTCTCGAAAAACCAAAAAAAAAAAAAAAATTCATGGGGCTGGGGACACATTTCCATGGATAAGAATGCTGTGATGTAAACATGAGGACTAGGGTTCAAATAGCCAGTACATACATAAAAAGATGACTTTTTGGGGTACAGGAACATCACTGAGGTTTGTTGGCTCCCAGCCTAACTCTAGTTTCAATGAGAGACCCTGTCTCGGGGATATAAGCCAGAGAATGAGACAGTAGAAAACCAAATTCTTCCTGTGACCCCACTATGCACAGAGACTTGCATATCCACACATATTTGCATCTGGCACATACACACAAGCACATAAATGTACACAAAAGCATTTTGCACACAGAGTAAGAGAAAAGAGACAGACAAGAAATAGAGACAGAGAGACAGAAACAGGGAGGGGGAAGAAAGGAAGAGAGAGAGGGAGAAGAAGAATATCTATTATTGTTCCTCCATATTTCATATTATACTCATCCATATTTCAGAAATGATTAGGAGTTATTTCATATTCTCTTCCTAACTGTGAATTCAAAGGAGGTTTTTCTTTAGAAAAAAATAAGAAATTGTTTTCTGAAGATAACTGGGTGGGGGGTCTTACCTAATTAGCATGAAACAACTAATTAATTAGCATGCAACATACCTATAATTGGAAAGTATTAACTAGGGTCTGTACCAGAGTGATTTTATAAACCTGGCCTGAGGAATCAATTAGTCCGTTTGGTAGGACTTTGGTCTGAGTTTAAACACAGCACTTCTAAAACATCTTTCCAAAAAGAATTGTCAAGAATGTTAATGCCTTTAGGTATAAATTGAAAGGAGTTAAAAAACTTAACAAATAAATCTTCAGCATGCATTCATTTTACATTTCTCTATTCTCAAAAACAGTTAATTAAGAGACTTTACTTAAAATCATGGTAAAGTTTTCAGTTCTATAACTTTTCTTGTTTTAATATATATTTATTTTATTTACCTTATGAACATATAATTAATAGCCTGCAACCATAACTATGTTAGATGACTTTTAAAACACATTTTTAAAATATCACTGGAGCATTCTTTACACTACATGAAATCTACTTCACGTTTATTAAAGTGTTCTAATAGAATCTGGGACTGTTTATTTTAGTCCACATTCAACAAAACAGCCTCTAATTGAACCTGCTAAATAGAGCCCAAGCCACTCAGTATTATATCCCAGATGGTTAAAAGGTACATCCAGGTTAAATGTAATTTTCAGGAATCCCACAAGAACACCAAGCTACTCAGCCATAACATATATGCACAGGACCTAGGTCAGACTCCTGCAGGCTTGCTGATTTCTGTGAACCTCCAGGAGTCCTGGTCAATTGATTCTGTGGGCCATGTTCTAACTCCTTTGCTTCCTCCAATCCTTCTTCCCCCTCCTCCATAAGACTCTCCAACTCTGCCCAATGTTTGGCTGTGGGATTCTGCATCTGATCCAATCAGTTGCCAAAAGAAGTCTCTCTGTTCCCTTTGATGAGAACTTTGCTAGGCTCCGGTCCCAGAGCACTCTGCAGGCAGGGCAAGCTGTAGGTTGAAGGTTTGGGGGCTGGGTTGGTGTCCCAATCCCTCCACTTGAGGCCTTGTCTGGTTACAGAGGATGCTCAGCTAGGGCCCTTCGTCATCCAATAGTAGGAGTTTTGCTAGGGTTGCTCTCAAAGATACCATGGGGTTTCCATTGCACTAGGTTTCCACCTCACTCCTCAAGAGCCCCCCAAGTCCAGTCGTTTCTCCCAGTATTTTTCTCCCCCATGCCCCGTTGATGGTTCCTGTTCCCAACCCCTCTTGAATCTGGCAATTCTCACTGAAAACTGGTCTCTGGGGCTGGTAAGGGGGCTCAGTGGGTGAAGAAGTCCTGACAGCTTAAGTCCAAGAGTCTGGCAGAAGGAGAAAGCCAATGAGCTCAAGGTGCCCTCTGACCGCCACACCTGCACTACAGCATACAGCATCTGCCAGATACATAAGTGTATTTTCAAACTTTAAAAAAAAACTATATTTTAGTGCAGAGAAATGATACTGTTTTAAAATATTTTAGAAAACAGTTATCTTGGTTTGGAATGAAATACGATTTTTTTGTCCATTTTTTTTCTTCGTGTAGAAAAATAATTGTAAGCTTTGACTTGCTTACATATCAATTTGTGCCAAATTTAAAAGATAACATTAATATTTGGGGTTTTACTCACTTATCAAAAGTCCTTCAGTTTATATGTAATGCTAACATTAATGGAATCAAGGATCTAAATCTGTTGTTCTCAAAACTTATTTTTGGTAAAATGTCAAATCTTTTTTTTTTTTCCTGAAAATACAAAATCAGGGTTGAAGAGATTACTCCATAGTTAAGAGCACCAGGTGCTCTGGCAGAGGACCCGGGTTCCATTTCCAGCACCCACATAGCAGCTCACAGCTGTCTGTAACTCTAGTTGCAGGGCCTCTGACACCTTCTTCTGGCCCCTGCCAGCACTAGGGACACTCATTTTGTGTATAGATACTTGCAGACAAAGTGCTCATACACATAAAATAATACAATAAAAAGTTTTAAAATGTGAATTTGGTTTAACTCAAGTTATATTTTAGAAAGATAACATTGTATTCTCAGTGAAAATTAACACATGCAAATTCCCAATGCCAAAAAATCAGCAAACTTTGAAATTAATACTGATATCCAGAAATTGACTCTTTTCTCCATTCCACAATGACATTGGCACATGTCAGTCAAATTGGCACACTCTCTTCTCTATGGATGCCAGTCTTATAAAGAGAAGCGGTGAGTAACACAGGTTATAAGGATCAAATAGAAGAAGTGTTTTGCTTAAACTATTTTGAGACTTATTTAGCCATATAAAATTCTTATCAGATGTCAGATTCTAATGCCTCCTGAGTCATTATAAAACTCGTAAAGAAGTTACATCCTTGTTTTCTTAAGTCTTTTACCAAAATGGAAGAATTTCCTCTTCTTAATCTTTACTACAGAGAAAATAATTTTATTCAGAAACTTTATATGCTGTAGTTCTGATCCCTTACACTTTGTTAGTTATAGCAATGATCTACCACAGATTGCACAGTCACCCACTTTCACATAACCTGACCTTACTGATTTATTTCATGGGAAAAACTAACTGCATAGCCATCACAAGTATGTCACAGCTATCCTGGATCCTGCACCAACCTCAGTAGCAGAAACAAAGCAGAAACAGACTTTGACAAAAACTGGGGTTAGTGTCAAAGGGAAGGGGTCAAATAAATAATGCCTTTAAAATGGATATGGCTAGAGTCAGCTCACCCAGGATGGTCTGCTATTTTGTATCTCAAGGACATTACTTGTTTATATTTGTAAGATATTTTAATGCTTGTAATGATTGTATTGCATTAAATGAATAATGCATCTATTTAACCATGACCACTTTATTTTAAAGATTACCATTATTATCATTATTGTGCTCCACTTTTATATAAATGGGGGTATAGGGATGGTTTCGATATGTAGTGATACTGTGTTCACTTGCACAATGTAGCACCCCTGTCTGATTTTATCTTACAGACTTTTTCTATCATAAATGACACAGTACACGGAGCACGCTCATCTCTTCTATGGATTATAGTTTATATATTCTTTCCTAAGATATCTGAAATGTCTCTAACAGTCTTCTCATAAGTACCACTAAGGGTGCTGTTTACAAACAGTTACAAGTTGCTAAACTGGAATTGCCATGAACATTCTAGAAAAGCTCTCTTCATCCTTTAATCTTTTTTTCTTTCTTTGAAAAGTAATAATAAATGACCAGTGATGGTAAATACATCTTGTCAGATATCTCATTAAAATATGATAACAGCAGAATGAGAAAAATGCAGCCAACTGAGTCACATTAAAGCGATTTTCAAAAGTGACGTCAAAGTAAGGAATGAGTATTAGATAAAAACTAAAGTTAAAATGTTTTTTCAACTAACAGAATTATCTGTTTTTCCAGTGAATAACCCAATATATTTTGAAGTAGCAGTATCTGCTCCTAGATAAAAGAAAGTATAATTAATTTGTCTTTGGCCATGTGCTGTGAAACTCATAGAAAAGGGACACTTCATTTTAACTGATGGTGAATCAGTTTGTTAATGGTATTCAATGCTACATTAACTATAATCTATCAAGAGAAAGTGTACAAAATGAATTCCACTGGGGGATTTGATACAGAATTTGTGATACACAATGCAATAATCAAATTACAAACTTATGAAGCAGTGAAAGTTTTGCAATGTAACATTCGTGCCTGAGTTTTCACTCCTTTGCTCATTTTGGGAATGATACCTGAATGCTTTATCAAACCTTTCTCTCCCTAAAATGCACAGAATTATACCCATTTTAGAGAAGGAGATCAAGTAGATGAAGAGTTTGCCAACTAAGAGCTAACATTTTACAAAATAATTGTGTATTTCTTTTCATTCTTTCCTTTAAAAATGTATAAAAATATCTGAATTTATCTCTGTGAAATTTAAATAAATATATGAAAAACTAAAATTGTGTTACTGAAGAAAACATTTTGCTAGCATTAGCTTTCAGAGGTTATACTGTATCTTTCTAAGTAATACTGTAGATATAACACATACACGTAAAGCAGCTGCTGTGTGGCTTTATTTAATTTAACATTTTCTATGCACTCTATTTTAAGATGTGTATCTCCTTTGTTTAAGGTCTATTCATTAAACAGCAAAAGCTGATTAAGTTTCAGTGATTTGTGCATAGCAGACACTTTCCTGCTTTGGAGTTTTCACTTCTGTTTGCTTTGTATGGGCTGAAGTTCCTCAAACACTTATAAGGCTACTTCTCTCTGTTACTTCTGCATTGTATTCAGAAGTTGCTTCCCATGGGAAGCCTCTTACTTCTACCCTATCTAAAATTTCAACTCACATCCCTCATTTATTTATTTTCTCTTTAGTTTCTATTCTACAACATATTATCATTGATTGTAGAGGAATATGTCAGAGAAGGAAAGAGTCCTTGATAAGGAAAGAGTAATTCTGAAATGAATAGCAATGGCTCAGACAAGAATTTATGTTGGAATAGGTTACAACCAGAAGAGGAGAATCACAGTGATAAGGGAGAAACTTTGCTGCTTATGCAATGCAGCATAGGAATGATGGATTTAACATGAGGGGTCCAAGGGTTTAAATGGATGGAGACAGTGGGAATTCAAAACTCTACAAAAACAAGCTCCACTGCTTCCTCATTTATCAGGGAAAGAGACAGACATCTGCAAATAGAAACTGCCAAAATATGCCAATAACAAGCACAGCACATTAAACAATCCTGTAATATTTCTTGCCTTAAATAGATACCTGGTTAATCTTAGGTAAAATTGTACCTAGCCTTTCTTTTAAAACTCAATACATAAAAATTATTTTTACCTAAATCAATATATACCAGAAAGACCTTTATTTTTTATGAGTAATATTTTTAACTACATACAAACACAAAACAAAAAAACAACAACAAAAGAAAACTATGCTAGGGCTTCGTAGATGGCTCAGTGGAATGTGCCTGCAGAGAAAGCTTGAGGACTGGAGTTTGACCCTCAGAGCCCAAGAAAAAGAGCCAGAACAGTAGACAGGAAGTTTAATCCCAGTGCTGGCAATCAGAAAATAAAGGGCCACTGCACTTGCTGGGCAGCCAGTTTAGTAGACTAGGTAAACACAAGGTTTTGCAAGTGACTCTCTCTCAAAAAATTAAGTTAAGAAATGATTGAGGAAGACACTTCACCTTGACCTCTCTCTCTAGCCTCCATATATGCAGATGCTCACACACAAACGACAAAAGAGGTTTCACAGAATTTAACCTCAATAGAATTGTTCATTCAATTTATGTCCAATGTTACTTCCTTGGATTTTATTTAAATGTTCATACATCTCAGAACACACAAGCAATGTTGCATGCATTTCACATTTCTCAACTTTGATAACATCTGTGCTATTTGGGAGAAGCTGGCTTTATAACTTGTTTAATGTAAAGCTTCATAATCCTCTATATGGAAAGAAAGTGGATGTCACAGACACTAGAAATGTCTAATTTGGATGAACTCTCTGTAACTGAATTATCTGAATGTGAGACATTTCTTTTATTCCATAGTAATACAGAGTAGTGTGGCATTAATCACTTCCACCTGTAAATGTATAAGACCTTTTCATCTCGGTGCAGTTATGCTATTTCTTTGATATCAAGAGGATTTGAGTTACAAGGCCATTTTGAAAAGACTAATCCAAATATATTTCCAAGTTTTACTATTACCTCTCTTTTTTTTCTACTACCATAGACAATACCCTAATTCCTGTGGTATTTCCCCAATTACCATGGTGGATACCTTTTGCTCATCTACTTTCAGTGATTTGGTAGACATGAGCAGTTCAGACAGTGCATATGAGTTATCTAACCAGTTGGGTTAAAACTCTGACTTTTTCACTCTTCATGTGTTTGGTTTTATCATTATTCCCTAGAATTTCAAGTGAGGTCTATACACCAAAAGGCCATACTAGTTGGCCATCCAAGTTCAGAAAATTTAGATTTCATTGGCATCTGCAGTTTAATTCCTTTTTTGAAAAAAAAATTATCAGACTAGAGTTGGTTGACATTGAGGTTTGTCTTGAATCACCAAGTTGAGGCATTCCGAAACAAAAAACAATCTTAGTGTGCTTAATCTTTACACTTGAGTGCACAGCAAATTTGATCTAATAGATTGCAATCCAATTAAATATTCCATGTAACAGAATACTTATGTTTGTGGGACTCATTTTGTAAAACCTTGTAATGCTGCTATTTAACTAACTTTGTGTGGTAGCTGAAAAGCATGGTCTGTATGTACCAACATAATGGCAGATATTATCTGTGGTTCCTGATCACTCAAGGTCTGTCTAGGGTAATTGTGACAGATTTTCTGCTTTTATCTATTCATAATTAAGCTGAAATTAAGTGACCCATGGCTAGTGACTAATAAACTGAGCAAGACAGATTTAGAATTTGGGATACAGACAGAAAAATTTTCTTGAATAGTTGCTAATTTATACCCATCTTTGTAATATTGCTCACTTATTACACATGGCCAATGTTACATAGAAAGTGAATGAATTTCACTATAATTAGGAAAGTATACTGCAATATTTCTAACAATAGGGGAAACTAGTGTAAACTTTCCAGTCTTAGAGGTTTGCAAGAAATGTAGAATAAGAAAAACTGACATTTTCAAGCGTTGCTATGAGAATTATAAATGTGGTCAACCACTTTGGAAAATTCCGAAAATACCTCATAAAGCTAACCATCTTCACTCAGTAACTCAATATATAATGTCACCAGGTATGTTAATCATGTGCACATAAGATTTATTCAAAATCTGTCTTCCATCTATTGCTAGCATTTATAGAGCTATGTAATACCTTTTGAACAGGAAAATCATGTTCACCAATGATAGGGAAGAAAAAGTGTGTATATTTATAGCCATGGACTTATACAATAAGGAAATCTATAAATATCAGTATTTAACTGCACAAATATAATAGCGAGTTCAGAAAGACAAAAACAAAGTAGTATATACCTCATGAATCCATTCATATACTCATATATCACTCAGAATAAGTAAAATGAGACCGCAGGAATGAGAAGTCAGATCATAATTACTTTGGGGGGAGACAGGACTAGTAAGGGAGACAATTCAGGCTTGTCTTTGTTTCTTTGCTTCTTTGTTTCTTTGTTTTCATTTTCCTTTTATTTTTTTTTCCTTGCAAGTTGATCTGAAAGGTGAATTATCCCTGCTGTGGAAATTTAAAGAGGCATACACTTAGAATTTGTGTAATCTTCTATGTACAGAAGTCACTTGAAGTAAGTATCATTGAGAGCATGTATAAAAAGTTGAATGTTCTTAGAGAAGAATCAGCAAATAAATACATTCACTGAAAATAGTACCGAAAAATGTTAATGGCTCCAGAGCCTAAGAATACTATTATCTCGTCAAATGCTCAAACTGCTATTTTCATCACTTCACTCATCTTGGTACATGAGGTGTATATTTTAAAGAACATACCTTACAAAAAATGTGCTCTTGTTTCCTAATATTTAAACCAGTCTAGGACTTTCTAGACATTTTGTAACAGAAATAAGAACATGAACACTAATAATTTTAGAAATACAGTTCATGAAACATTAGTCATTATGATTTTATAGTTGTTTCCTACCTTGAAGGTTAAAAGGGAAAACAAGCCTCAGAAATATCACCATCATGCTGTGAAGTCACTAACAAGGACAATACTTTGCTACTTTAAAAAAAAAAATGCTTTGCGGGAAATCCCAGTAACAAGTTGATGTAGTTATACTTCGCATATATTGTAATTGCCTAACATTTAAATCTCTAGACTGGATTTTGGCCTTCCCATTGCTAGATTCCAACTTTTCTTAAATTGATTTATTAATGTCCAAGGTTGCTTTACAGTCTTATCCTTTTAGCAATAATAGATGCAATATATCACAAAAACAAATTTTTAAGAGAACATCATTAGAGTGATGTAGCACTGGTAATAAACCCCTTCACACTTGGATGAACTTAAATCAGTTTCTCTTTATTGATTTTTGGTCATAACATAATTTTAAAGTTCAACTCAGTTAATAAAAAAAGATTTGCTCTGGTGTTATGGGCAAAATGCTTGTATGTTTCCACTTCATTTATGGAATAGTATTACAGTGTATTTTATACGGATCTTAGATAGATACAGCCATAAGAATATTATTTTGTGATAATCTTTATGTATGATAACTTATCCTTCTTAATTGATATGAATCCTTCAACTCATCCTTATCATGATCCATTGACACCATAAGCAGATGTATATTTCACTCCATTGCCTATTTGTGTTTGTAGAAAATTAAAATATTTCAGCATTTATCAATTGGATACAATAAATCTACAAAAAGTTTAATTTTATATGTATCATAATGTTTTAACTATTTTTCCTAAAAAAGGAATTGTACTAATTTTATTTGCTATGATTTTCTTCCTTTATGTAGGAATATCAGTTTTTTGTAAGAAGTAGGCTGCTTTTTGATATTTCATTCAGCTAGCCTCAGAAATCAATTAATCTTACCTGTTTCTAATATTATGAGTCACAGATATATAATGGGCCAGTTAGTAACTTCAGTTGGAATTAAGTGTGTATTAAAAGGAAAGAATGGGTGGCATGAATATTCAAATGAAGATGTTAGATTTCTCTTTATTGTTCTTCATATGAGTTGTCCATTATAAAAGATATCATTTTCCTCCAATGCAATGGAATGGAATACACATACTATAGGAATTCCAGGACTGACTCAGAACTAGTCCACAGTGTTTACAAAATTCACAGTTCTCTATTATTAATACTTTTCCTTTTGTACACATGCAATCTATAAGAATGTGAAATAGGACAGTATACATTAACATAACTTTGCATATGATCTAAGGCTGAAAAAGAAACTTATTTACAAATCCACTACTTATTTTTAAATATCCCTTGCAATGCTCCTCACATACATGGTGATCATTGATGAAACATTTAACACAAGATGCACTGGTTCTTTGCACACATGTGAAATACTCAATAAAGAACAAAGTAGAATCATATCATTAGCATAGAGACAATAAACACTTGTTATACTCTTCAGAAGCTTGAAATAGACCACATAACTTAATTAATTGAAAGATGAGGGGGTCATCTCTGAAGTTCATGAGAGCTAGAACCAAGACCATATTTCTAAATTCTCTTTCTGCCACTACCCTCCAACGACTCTTGACAACTTTGCAAGCCTCAAACGTTATATAAAACTTAATAACCAGCTTAAGTGTGTTTACTTATACAATTCATAGCCCCCCCACTCCCTAATTGCAGAAAGCAATTAAATTTGAAACAGACATCAGATAATAAGTTAATGTAGGAAACTATGTCTGTAGAGGTAGCCAATAATAAGACAGAATAGACAGGTTCTGTTTAAATAGTAATTCCCAAAGACAAAGGAGGAATTGATCCCACTTCTCAATGTGTCAATAGTCCTGTCATCCAAAAGAATCAAGTACATTCAAATTAATTTAACAGAACCATAAGTTACTCGATAAAGTTCAGGGAGTTTGCTGCATTCCTATTTTAAGACAAAGCCTTGAGCAAATTATGCGTCTTGACTATCAAAAAGACGACTATGTCCTTGTAAATGACATAAGAAAGAAGATTCCATTTATGGAATCCTATTACCATCAACTTGCTTCTGTGACATGAACATGATGAAAATTACCATAGAGGAAAGGAGGTATTATTTATTATCTCAATTCTTGCATTGTTTGTGGGAGCTTTGTAAAGGTGCACAAAATTACAAGAACCTTTCCAAGTATCCCTTGTTAAGAATTTCAGTCCAATGTAGCTTTAAAGATAATTGAATCCTTCTACAGCATATTAGAAATAGAATAATTTTTGTAGTTGTTTCTCAAATCCTGACCTCTATCCTACAAAGAGTAACATGCTATCCCCACTCAGTATGCATCCTTATGGTTTGTCTAGTGGCTTGCTTGCTTATTCATTTAAAGGGCAGGTAGACTGCAGGCCAAAAAGAAAATAGAGGGCAAAGCCAGGCCGTGTTCTCATGAGATTTGAGTTGGTGAAAGAACATCTAGAATTAATAACGTGTGAACCTGGAGCTACTCAGGCAGCTAATTGCCTTCAACAATGTTCATCATTAATCCAGATATTGCCATTATGCTTTAGTTAAATAAGAAACTTCACATTGGCAAGAGATAGTTTATAGGGTTCACATTGTGCTCAAGGTTGACTGCCCAACTTCATCGTGTGCCAGTAGTTCACGTTGGCATATGTCAGTACTGTGGTATTTATCCTCTGAACCCAGGCCTGCATGCCTGCCACAGAAGATGAAAATGATTTGTACCTAGATAGAATCAGACTTTAAAGTCCCCCCAAATAGTCACATTTAAATTTTCAACTATTTTTTAAATGTTTATGTTTTCTGAAAAATTTAACCTGTACTTTTCAAACCCATTATAAAACACTCAAATATGATAATTTAAAATAAATGAATCCATTTCTGAAATGCTGTTCCTTTTCCTCCCTGCCTTCCAGATAGATGTGTATACTTCCCGTGTGGCCAAATACAGAAGAGGAAAACCCTCAGGTATAAAACTGAAGCCTGCACACGCCCTCTGATTTTGTCCATAAAAATGGGCATTTATTATAATGTAGCAGTTTTATAACTTCAAAATAGGTTTTCATTTTTATAGAAGATTTAATTCTGGATGAGCAAATGCATTTTCATCAACTTGCAAATAAATAGGATATGTTTTCATCCATATTGCTAGTGGTGAAAGAAATTTTTACAGTCAAAGTAGAAAAACTCTTTCAACTACTGCAGTATCTTAAAGATGAAGAAAATAATTTTAATTTGGGATCAAAAATCATATTTCTGAAATTCAAAGATCAAGAAACTTGCTTATCAAAACAAAAAGTTTACTCATCGTAATGCAAAGTCTCAGGCAATCAGAATTACACTAGAAATCTATTTTCTCCCTTTATAACTGGATTGATCTTTTTGACTACACGTTTTCACTCAGACCTGTTTACCTCCTCTATTTTCTATACATCCCTTGACGTCACAGAAGACTATTTTAAATCTTATCACATAAACACATCATAAAGTAGAATCATACTAAAATTTATAGCTTTGTCTCCACACTTCTGTCTGCTTTACAATACAGTTTTCTAGTTTGAAAACTAGCTTTGTTCCCCAGCTTAAGAGTTAGATCTGTAATATTTTTCAGTTGGAGAATAAATGCATGGTAGTCCCCTGTACTTCTTGCTCCTGAGACAACGCATCCCAAGAAAATTTTTTATTACCCTAGCATATCCTCTGTTCTCATATTGTTTAATACAATAACGAAAAAAATCACAAAAGCAAATCTTTCCAAACATTATATGGTTGAAATAACCTTCTCTCCCTGGCAAATTCAATTAATGATTTATCTTTCATCTTCCAGTGCAAGAGCCCTTGCTGAGGGAAGCCTTCTTATCTCTGGGATCAAGTTTGACTCTTGAACTTCATAGTCCTTTCATTCATACCATACTTACCTTATTGTTATCACTGACTACTCAGTTCATATCACACATCAACTAGGTGATAAAAAACTACATGGATAGAAGTTTTGTTTATTTTGGGCCAATATTTATGTCTCTGCTTTCTAGCAAATGGCATGCTATCTAGAGAGTGTCACCTCTCCTTGCCTTGGAAACTCTTCAAGACACCCTTTCAGATTTCTTTTGTTTGAAACAATGTTTTGTTTTGATTTATTTTACTACTTTTACTCAGTGCCAAAAGGAATTAAAATTATGTCCATTTTAATTAAAGATAAGGAAAAGGGTACAGAGTACTATTTGTAAATATAAACACCTAAGCATAAAATTTAAATGGCTTGGAGTTGATAAGTCAGGGTCCATAGATCTCTAGCTAAACCACAGAAGCATCTTCTGGAATCTAGACAACTATGCACATTTCAAAGGATCCTAATTATTATTGCTCAGTATTTAAAGCATGTACATGTACATTTCGATATACATGGAACTGGGTAAGTAGCAATTCTGCCTGAGAAGATTGACAACTCCCATCCTCCAGATACATGTCAAAACTTTCCTTCAACAGCTTTATTTATGATAAACATACATCCACAAAGATTCTGTCTCATCTCATTTGAAGTTTTGCTGCTAGTTTCCAGGAACAAAGAGGCAAAAACAAACAAACAAACAATAAACAATCCATAGACATTCAAAATACAGAGGTAGTAAAAGCATTCTGGGAAATACAAATTATCCATTTAAAATATTATCCTAAAGGCATTTTGCATGTTTGATTTTTGTCTTCTATATATTGGAAGTTTATGCTATGATACTCTGTGATGTTCTTGCCAGCATCCATAAAGTAATCATTTTCCAGCTATGTTTGACTGAACTATAGTCCTCTACAATCATGTTTACTATGTCTCTCAATATCTGTGAAGGCTGCCATATGGTATGTAGATTTCTGAAGTAGGACAATAGAACTTTCTCTGTAGAACGTGAGTTTCCACATCTAGTGTTTGAAGCATAGTATGTCTTAGATAAATGTTTGACGAGTGAGTAGGATAAACAGATAATAAAAAGAAGCCTTCACCCCAGCAATTCCTATGTAAAATATAAATCTCTTAAATGCCTAAGCTAACTGTGCTTTGAATTAAAATGTGAACTTGACTTCATGATCCAAATGTTAGATCTAAATGAAGACATTGGTTGCTAGTAGCATGAATCCCTTAATAGCAGAGAGATTTTATAACCAGAAATAGGGGATAGGAATCATTAGTGAGAAGTTTTCTCCATTCTGATTTTTACCATGTGTGGGTTTTGCCTCCAGAAGATGTCATTCACATTTTAAAAAATAGCCAATATATAACTTTATTTTACATAATTATTATTAAAAAAATACAAAATAAGGAGATAATTCATTTTAGTCTAGTCTTCACTCCAGCACTGCTCTTATGGTAGTTATCAGTGAGACCCTCCTTGTAAAGCTCATACTTTGTGACTTTTCCTTACACTGAGTTTTCCTGTCTCCTAGATACATTGTAATTTCCCAGCTTTCATAATGCCATAGCTGTTCTCAGCTATCTAGTATATTGTGAATTTTTCCTTAATAAAATATTAAAACCTCTTACTACTAACATTATCGAGGGAACAATATGTGCTTAATGTCTCCTACCATAACCCTACTGGATTATAATCTCAAGCAGAGTAAATAACCCCTCTTTTCTGGTGAGAGGGTCCTGGCTTAACAGTGAATAATATTTGTATAGTGATTGAGGAATAAGCCATCATCCCAATCATGATTTTAAAATGCTTATGTGACAGTTTTTCTAATCTAAGTCCTAGCAAATGTTTGCACCTACTTAATATCCATGATACCTAATCCTGAACCTGGTTTAAAACCAGTGCTAATGGGTTAACATAGCAATATATTTGAGAAGTGCACACAGGCACACACACACACACACACACACACACACACACACACACACACACACAGCTAGAGTTTTCCTGCCTTGCCCACAGTCAGGACATATCTTTGTCACCCGCCAGTCCCACAGCCGCTCAGACCCAATGAAGTAAACACAGAGACTTATATTGCTTACAAACTTTATGGCCGTGGCAGGCTTATGGCTAACTGTTCTTATAGCTTAAATCAATCCATTTCCATATATCTATACCTTGCCACGTGGCTCGTGACTTACCGGCATCTTCACATGCAGCTTGTCATGGTGGCGGCTGGCAGTGACTCTGACTCAGCCTTCCACTTCCCAGAATTCTTCTCCTCCTTGTTCCGCCTATACTTCCTCCTGCCTGACTACTGGCCAATCAGTGTTTTATTTACGAAACCAATCAGAGCAACACATTTGCCATACAGAACATCCCACAGTACACACACACACACTCATTATGTATCAGAAGATCATATCGCATAAGGCATATTTGGTAAAGCTGTATATTCTGTAAGGGCTGATTCTATTTGTCAACTACATAACATTTCCTTAAAATTGTGAGAATCTGTGATTTACTGTGAGTAACCAGTCTTAATTTTTAAAATATCCATGCTGCTCATTTCTTTCTTCTTTAGTAAGCATTGTTTCAAGTTCAATCATTACCCCAGGACTACTTATTTTAGCAATGCCCTTATAATGTTGGCCTTGCTTATGTTTTTGTATTTCCAAATAGTTATTCACTCCCCAAAGCTACCTTTTGTCTTGCATCAAAAGTTTATCTCTCTTTATCTTTTTCAATACTTCAGATACAAATTGCACACAAGCTCTAATTACACACATATTATCAATGATTGTGTCTTCAAACACACAAGGAATGTCTCAGTGTTGAATTTGGAAGTAAATATAATTCCTCTTTTCTAAACATTAAAATTTATCTCTGTAACCATTTTTTAGATCACTGCACTAATGTAATGTATATCTTAAAAAGAAGTACATGATTAGTTAACTCTGGTCTTAGACATTTTGTGAATTCCTACAAAGCTGAATTATCACACTATTGGATGCATGAATACTTATCATCTGATTAGGCTACAGGTAGAATTTCTTTTTGTTTTCTCATTAAAACATTAGTGTTTGAATAGATCAACTCAAAAGTTGGGAAAATAAACCAAAAGTACTTGCAACAAGTGCAGTCTTCTTCTCAGGGACCACTCAATAGAAGGCTGCTCACTACAGGAGAGCTCAATAATAAACTACAAAAGCTTCCTGTTCAATTGTCCCACAAGCATTCACTATGCCTAGCACCATACAGAAGTTAAAATGTTACAAACCATTTCTGTGAATCTAAACATTCCTTGACGTTTATTATATTTCTTCTTTTGAAAGTTTTAATGGTAGGATCAACATTTATTCTCATACATTTAGATGAATTGATGGTAAAAATTAAGTCACTCAATGATAAAGGTACATTTGATTTTTTTAAGTTGGATCAATACTCTTTCCATTCCCTTTATGTTAGTCCCCATGAACCCTATCTTCCAAGATGCAAACCGTAAAGCTGAGATTAAATTCATACCATTGAGTGAAGCCAGTGAACCACGACTTAGTATTTGCTATTCTGTGTACTCCAGTAAGATTATTTTCATGTGGACCATGAACTTGACAACCAAAAACAATTTGGGTAAGATGAACAAAGAGTTTATTTATTTGGGGAGGAAGGTAGAGATATTGAAACCAAGGTTGTTGGCATTAATAAAAATGAAACCAAATTAACTTGGCTTGGCAGGTGAGCAAAAGTGGGCAAAGGGAGGAACAAGTGTGTTACACATGTATCCCTCACCCGAAAAAGGGAAGAGGGAACCTTAAATGTATCTGCCACAGAGACACCTCAGCAACAGCTCCAGGCATCAAAGACACTGCTGAAATAGACAAGAGCATCATGACAAGCAGGCGATCTGCCCCTTAAAATAGTCTGTTATTGAATTTACTAAGACTATTATTTTCCCATGATGATTTGAGAGAGATGAAAGAAATGTAAAAGTAAATGAAAACTGCATGGGTTCAGGAGCTTTTTAAATTTTGAAATGGTATTTTGAATTCATGTTTAAATTTGTAGTAATTTGGGCCACCATTCCTTTGCTGTTTTCAACAGAGAATTCGAAGTCTCACACTAGTCTATGTCAATCAAAACTCATTTTTTTCTGAATCATTTTGATTAAGTTCTAAATTTGTTAAATGCTAATCCATTTAGATATTAGGTGTCTTTTAGAAATCATGTGAAAGCTTTTATGCTTCTTTCCTCTTATTGGGTTTTAACATATTGTACTGTATAAAAATTATCTTCAATTTTGTAATTTCCATATTCATAGAAATTTCTATTGTTTTATGACTAATTCTAAATGTCAAACATAACTAATTGAAATAACTTTTATCATTATTTTAAGAATGTGTTAACTGAAAGTGCTACAAAACTAAGCATATGAAAAATTAAGACAAATTTCAGAATTTTTTAGCATTTGGATAAATAAGTACATTGCTAATATTTACATGGCATTGGAATAAATTACTAGGACATCATATGAAAAGATTCATATTGTCATCACTACGGTTGGTCTGGCGAAGTATAAGTATTGCAATGTTAATTAAAAGCAAGTTTCAAAATGGTTTAGTAGCACCTGCCTTCAATCCCAACATTCAGGAAGGATGAGAAAGGAGGATTATCAGTTTGAGGTTAACCTTGGCTAAAAAATGATTTCAAGGCTAACCTAAGGTACACATTGAGACCCTACCTCAAAGAAATCAACAAAAGGATGAAGTAGAAGGAAGTGAAAGGAGGGAAGGAAGGAGGTGTGAAGGAGGAAGGGAGGGAGAGAAGGAAGGAAAGAAGGAAGGAAGGAAGGAAAGAGGAAGGAAGAGAAAAGAGGGATGGAGGGAAGGAATGAGTAAGAAATGGAGGGAAGGGGGAATGGACTGAGGGAAGGAGGGGGGCAGGCAGGCTGACCTTCAGTAATTTCAAAACAGGAAAAAAGAACAAAAATTACTGCAGTATTATGTCACAAGATACTGAAATTTCTCATGTATAAGTAAATTGGATTCACATATTGGATTTTAATATCTAACTACAAATGCTGAATAGGTTTCTTACATTATTCATATAGTATGCTAATATGGATTTTAACAGTATATAACATAATATTTTCATTAATTTATATGCAGGTCACAATGCATGGGGACTTCATGATCATTGTTTTTCTATACACTACTTATCACTGTGCATACTACGCCATCCTTCCTGTTTAGTATTAAGCATCTGAAGTTTTATAGTTCTTATACAAGGCAGTGTGGAGCTAGCTGCCAACTCTCCTGCCAGTAATATATTTATTATTCCATTTAGTTCAGATGGCAGATAGGTATAATAGAGTTTTCTCTCATGAGCATATTATTTTCCTTGCTCATATAGTGATTTGACACAGGTAATTAGTATCTCTAAGTAGTTGGCTTTGAGTAGTAAAAAGAAGAGTTGCCCAGGGTAGACTAGACTAATTGGAGAGCCCTTTAGAAGTCAGAAAAAGAAACACTGAGATAGCTCAGCAGGTAAAACATTTGCTGCCAAGCATGACAGAGTGGCTTCAGTCCCACATGGTGGAAAGGAAGAATGGACGCCTGCATGTTGTCCTCCGAATTCTGCCAGTGCCATGGCATACCTGTACTCTGTCACACACTGAATAAATAAATCTAATACAAAGTTTAAAGTCAAAAATATTCAACGCAACGAAGATACTCTCCTCTACACACACACACACACACACACACACACACACACACACACACACACACACGGCCACATTGTGAACTGCCTAGAGAAGGGCCATAGCTAGGTTGTGAGCGGGAGATTTTTTTCCAAGTTCAGCTAGAAAGCAGATCCTTAGTTTTATAACTGCAAGGAGCTGAGCTTTTCCAAATAGCCTTAATGAGCTTGGAAGAGGTAAACGACCAAATGAGAATGCAGCACTGGCTCTTCTCTTGGTTCCAGCCTTGGGAGACTATGATCAGAAAGCCCAGCCAGGCTCTTCCTGTGGCTGCAACCCAGGGGAAGTGACATAATAAATGTGGTTTTGCATCTTTAAGCTTTGTGATTCATTAGGCAACAACAGAAAACAGACACGTTCTTGGGGTTTTATTTGAGGCCCTGAAATTTTGTGTTCTAGTAAAGACAATCGTATGGTTTCAGAAAAGTCTACTATTTTTCATCTATTTCTATCTAAGGAAAAGTAATCACTGATAACCTTGTTTATTGAATGGCAGTTATAGTGTTATACTACTTGTTTCAATCTATGTAAATACCTTCTACATTACTTTATTCTCTGTAGAACATAAATTTGATTTTATATCTATAAAATACTGTCACTGAAAGAATAAAAAATAAATGATACACCAGAAGTCTTTAATTCAGAAAACTCAGGAATATAAGACCAGAGAGATTAAAATTCCTATCAGGACTCAGTGCTATATACTCCCTTTGAGCATCTCTCTGTTAAGTTTCAATATTAAGTATTTTAATTCCCACATGAACAATGGTAATAATTTCTGAGGAATATCTCTATTTCACTAAATACTGGTTATAAGTAGCAATAAAGAGCAATGTGACCTGCAAAACAGATTAAGATGAATTATCTACACACAGACAGAGCTAGTTCAAACCCAGAGAAAGACTGGCTTCTTACTTCTTACTCCTCATTTCCAGGAGGGGATATGTTATAATCCTTTCCATATTCATGAGGGATTAATCTGCTCTGTAGATAGCTTTGTAAGTACATGTCCATCTCAGTATTTCTTTTAGTTTGTAGATAACCAGGAACTGGAATGGGCACCTTACATATTAAAATCCAATTCCTTTAAACTACTTGTCCTCAGAACCAGTGAACATTATTTCTTGAGCATAGTTCTGCAGCACAGCATTGAAACAGAAATAAAGAAAACTCCTGTAAGCTAAACAATCAAGTTTTGGACAGTGATGTGTCCTGATAACTATGTCCTCACTTTTAGCTATAAAAAGCCAAATTGTTACCAGCCAAGACTCCTATAAGAGTAAAGCTGTGGACAAGGTGGAGAGTTTAAATAAAATTCAAGGGATTACTGTCCAATGGGGGAACAAAAAGAACAAGTCTTGTGGGAGTTAGCCCTGAATGAAAATCAATGTGCACTCACGTAGCATAAATAATAATGAGATTTGCAGTGATGAGACAGGATGCTTTGGCAACTTGCTGTCAGAGACAGAGCAAATTTGTGGCTTTGTGCCAGTCAAGCTGAGCTTAAAGGGCATGTCACAATGTTCAGAGCGTGTTACATTAATGAAAAGAGTACACAGTAGAGAAGCAGAAATCTCTAAGTCCATATTCACTCAAACATTGCAAAACACCCCCTCCCACGTCCAGCTCCTTGGGTTGTGTGGCTTTCTCCCAACATGTACTAAGAATCCCATTCAAATGCTTAAATAATTTAATTTGATTGCAGATTCTGTTAAATTAAAGTGCAAGGATACTGGGGAAAGTCTTATTTTAAGAGAAAAGAACAGCCAGGTGGTGGTGGCGCACGCCTTTAATCCCAGTACTTAGGAGGCAGAGCCAGGTGGATCTCTGTGAGTTGGAGGCCAGCCTGGTCTACAGAGCAAGATCCAGGACACGCACCAAAACTACACAGAGAAGCCCTGTCTCAAAAAACCAAAGAGAGATTGGGAGGAAGAGGGAGAGGGAGAGGGAGAGGGGGAGGGGGAGGGGGAGGGGGGGGGGAGGGGGAGGGGGAGGGGGAGGGGGAGGGGGGGGGAGGGGGAGGGGGAGGGGGAGGGGGAGGGGAGGGGGAGAGGGAGAGGGAGAGGGAGAGGGAGAGGGAGAGGGAGAGAACACAACATACATTTCTGTGCAGTTTTTCAAGATCCTCTCTTCTGAGGTTGAGTTGAGCACTGGAAAGTGGCAAGGGCTCCAGAGAGAACATCTCCCCATGGACAAGCCCATTAAGTCATGATGTACGTTAGAGTACAATATATGGCAAGAGAGGAAATAATTCATAATTAAAACCTCATATTTCCAATAGACTAATGAGCCTTCAAGATCTTCAGTGGACACTTTAATTCACATACCCACTCAACAAGAACACTGGAGTGTGATTATTACAGTCATAGGAGCACGGAGAATGGTAATTCTGAGCAGAGAAAATGCACATAATACAGTTTTCACTCCTTAGAAGCTACACCCTGGAGTGCATCCTGAGACTTCATCTAAAAACAAAACAAAAAGAAAGGGAACGGAGAAAGAAAGAAGGGAGGGAGGGAGGGAGGGAGGGAAAGGGGAAGGAAGGAAGGAAGGAAGGAAGGAAGGAAGGAAGGAAGGAAGGAAGGAAGGAAGGAAGGAAGGAAGGAAGGAAGGAAGGAAGGAAGGAAATGACCCTAAAGGGAAGCTTTACTGGATTTTAAAAGCAGAGGAAGTACCGGGCTGGGTGATGCTGGTTTGGTGCCAGGTTGGGAATCACACAACTTTCTTAGACCTTCGGTCCATATCCCTGACAGCAGTGGCTGGGGAGGTGGAAACAATGAATGATGCCACCAAGATAACTTGATTGACCTAACAACGATCCTTTAATGAAGAGTGATAAATAACGAAGGCCTTCAAGCGGTGAGTGATTCGGTAACGGAAAAATAAAAAGAGACAGTCTTTGTGTGTAAACCCTTGAGAGGTCGTGTTTGATTTCATAATGTGTCGGCAGTAAATAAATCGAAAATGGCTTCCATAGTCCTGACCCAAGCGGCTGGTTAGGTGGAGTTGCAAAGCTTGTGGAAGACAAAACTACAGAAGAACTTTAGGACCATTGTTTAAACTCCAAGCAAAATGTAATGGACAACAGAAATCAGAATATGGGTCATAAAATAAAAATAACTCCATGTGTAGAGATGCTATAAAATGTTTATCAAAAATAACATTACTATTTATAACTTTCTCACTTGGTTTCCAATAGAGTTTATGTTTTCAAGTGGCAACAATTCTAAATTCAATTTGTGGTAGTGTATACTCATCCCAGCCGCCAGAAGGCTGAAGCAGAAAAATCACTGCAAGTTTAATGCAGTGCAAGGAGATGACTGGGTCAACCATGGTAACATAATGAGAGCCCCTCTTCAAATTTTCTTTATCAATGGATGAGCTTATTTCTGATTACCAATACTTAAGAACTTCACTAAGAATCACTACAAATACCCAAATGTAGGAAAATGGCTTCGGTCCCTTCAACTTACACAGAAATGTTGCTTGGGATATGAATATCTCCCAAACTGAGAAAGTTTACATCCATACTGTGTTTTATGTGTTGGAATCTTCCAACAGTAACCTCACCCTGCTGTTTCAGGAGTTCTTTTTTCATCTAGAGTTAGAGGATTTCAGGAAGAGCTAAGTCTTAGATTATAGATGGGTTTTGAAGTAATGATTCCACACTATGAATCAAGGGCAGGGGGAAGCAGACATCATAAATAGGAGAAACCTTATCATGTCCTAAAGGGGGAAAACAAGTTATAAACCTTTTTCACTTTCATCTTTGAGACTTTTAAGTCATTTGTCTGGACTCCTGATGGGCTTCAACCTAGAGAGACCTGGGACTTTACAAAGATCTTACCTTTCCATCTTTCATTATTTCAGACTGAAATGGCAGCATGCCTAGATATGGGGAAGATGGATGCCAAAAGAGGCATTAAAAATTTGGCTCTTCTTAAATGCCTTCGAAGAAACTGCTGTTTTCATCAGGAAATGGCAATTACATGCACAACAAGGCCTGCCAAGATCTATTTTCAAATGGGGCGTGGCCAATACCATGGGTCATTTCTTCATATTTACTCACAATTCCTATGTAGCAGGTTTGGTAAAAGCATGTGATAATATTTCATGATAACACTCAGAATTATTCATAACTCTGTGTTTTCTACCTTTAGTGTTTATTCTCCCTTACCCCTAAAATTATCCTAGAGTAATTTTTTATTTAGAAAAACAATTCAACAATAAAGGTTTTTAAATAATGTTTCATTTTTTTCACTTTTACATTGCTTTTGTGCATAAAATGAGCAACCTCACTTTTCAATCTTCTTTGGGAGAGAATTAGGCAAACCACATAGTCACATAACTAAGTTCTCCATCCAAGATTTTGGTCCTCATTTGTGTCACTTGAAATGCTTTTGGACATATATATTTTGCCTAAATTGAAAAGAAGCATCATATCCATAAGATTAATTACACTGTTTTCTGTGTGGCCATGTACACCAGCTTTCTACGCTGTGAAATAGGTTTTGTAATAATACTATATTTTTCTTAAGAGTTTATATTGAAATGAAAAGCAACATGGCATATTATAAAGATTATATAAGGGTTTCATATTATTAATTTTACTATTTAGTGCTAACATAATGGGTGTTTGGCCTATTCTAACTCTAGCAGGAAACTCAGTTTCTATCTCTCCATTTCCCTTGTCAAAAGATATATTCAAAAGAAAACAGTGAATAATTACTGGCATTTCAGAGACTATACAAATGGATTTTAAATACAACCACACAGACTCTTTCTTATCTTTGTCTTCTACTTATATAAATAACATGGTAACATAAGAGTTCAAGCATTTGAGCTGGGCAGTGGTGGCACATACATGCCTTTAATCCTAGTACTCAGGAGGCAGAGCCAAGCAGATCTCTGTAGATGTAACCAACCGTCTTATTAAAATAAGAAACACAGAACCAATGTAAAAGAGAAAGCCAAGAGGTCAGAGCTCAGAGCTAAAATCTTACCTCCTACAGTGCTCCTAGCTTCCCCAAAAGAGAGCTACTTCCTGTGTGTCTGTCTTTAAATAGTCTTTCTGTTCTGCCTTCTCATTGGTTGTAAACCCAAACACATGACTGTCTTATCACTGCCTGGAAGTACTGCCCTCCAGGTCTTAAAGGCGTATGTCTCCAATGCTGGCTGTATCCCTGAACACACAGAGATCTACCTAGCTCTTCTACTAAGTGCTGGGATTAAAGGTGTGCGCCACCGCTGCCGCCGCCACCACCACCACGCTCTTGCTATGGCTCTAATAGCTCTGACCCCTGGGCAACTTTATTTATTAACATACAATGAAAATCACATTTCAGTACAAATAAAATACCACATATCTCTGTGAGTTCAAAGCCAGCCTGGTCTATAGAGCAAGATCCAGGATGGGCACCAAAATTACACAGAGATACCCTGTCTCAAAAAGCCCCCCCCAAGAAAAATCCAAGCTTTTGAAAACAAAAACAAAAGTAGAAAAAAAACCCTTAAAATATTTTACATATAGTTATTAAGATAAAATCTATGATAAATTTCCACACAGCTCATAGACTGTAGAGAGGTCGAGCTGGTGCTGGCCTGGAAACTTCACCCCAATGTTCTAGTCTCTTGGCATGAGAAGGTACTCTGAAGGCTATGGAAAGAGAAACCTAGACACCAACTCAGACACTAAACCCTGCATCTACAACTCGTCCTGTTCACAAGATGTGTTGGGGTAAGGATGGTACAAAACTTGTGGGAGTGGCCAACCAATGTTTGGTTTAACATGATGCCCATGCCATGAGAGGAAGCCCATGCCCACTACTGTTTAGATGGCTAGAAACCAGAGGCTAGATAGTTCAAGACCTATGGCAGAATCAAACATGACTGGCAAGAAATAAAATCAATGCAATTATTCCTAATAATAATAATCTGCTATACTCATAGATCAGCACTTTGTCCAGAGAGAAGCTTCCTCTGACAGTCGATGGGAATATATGCAGAGACCTACAGCCAGCCAGCCATACTATCAGAGAGTCTAAATTGGAGGCCTTCATCAGGTCCCTTTCCTCAGAGCTCTGGGAACCCACAGAAGAGATGGAATTAAGAATGTGGGAGTCAGAGGGGATGGAGGACACCAGGAGAACACAGACCACTGACTCAACTAAGCAGGGCTTACTTGGGCACACAAAGTCTGAAGCAGCAAGCATGGGTACTGCAGGGGTCTGCACCATGCTGCTTACCTGTTATGGTTCTTAGATTGGTGTTTTTTGTTTGTTTTGTTTTGTTTTTTGTGGGACTCCTGACAGTGGGAGCAGGTATCTCTGACCCTTTGCCTGCTCTTGGAACTCTTTTCCTCCTCATGCATTGCTTTCCCTTGTCTTAGTGTATCTTGTTTTGTCCTGTTTGGCTATTGTCTCTTGGAGGCCTGATCTTTTCCGAAAAGGAAACAGAGGAGGGGTGGATCTGAAGAAGAAGGGAGTGGGGGAAGAAAGTTAGGAAGAGTGGGGGAAGGGGAAACTGTGGTCAAGGTATACTATATGAAAGAGGAATGTATTTTCAATAAAATTTTAAAGGAAAAATAAATAAAAATGTTTAAAAACCTGAGATGTTTACTGAAAATTCTAGCTTTAAATATAAAATATCTATGTTAGATTCTCCCTCCTCAGTATTAAAAAAAAAAAAAACCTTAATTATAAAAAGTAAACAGAAGAAGCAAAGATGGGCTGGTCCAGAAAGAGATGGGATATTCAGGACAGAAAACTGAATTTCCATTTTAGAACTGCTTTTTATTATTCCATTTTTTAGTCATAATACTTATGAAAATAATAATTGTTTACAGAAGTACATCATAATTTCTAACAAAGCATATTTTAGACAAATAGAAGATGAGAGTTCATTCCAGGACAACTGGTCACCCTTGACCTCATTCTATTGTCAAGTGACTTAAGTAACTAATGTTTACTCAGTGAAACAGATAATAGCAAAATTTAGGAAAAAAATACACATCAGAATTTGTGTATTTTCCCAATAATCTGTGTAAATTACTTATCACATTCTTTGCAATTTTCATTCTGTAGTGATTGCATAGCTTATTTAATTGAAACCTATTTACTAAGTTTTATGAAAAGGCAGAAAAAACAGTTACATTGATATGAAAAAATGTAAATGTTTAGCTGAGTTCTAAGATTCAAAACAAAGCAAACGTGATGAACATCTCAAAATTACAGACCATGTCTACATATCTCTGTGCTATGGAATAATCCTTCTGTACACTGAAGATGTGCTCTTCTCATTGTTAATAAAAATTTGATTGGTCAATAGGCAGAAATTTTGGGGGAATAGAGCATGCTAGGAAGAAGGGTAGAATCAGACAAATCACAAGCCAGATACGGGAGGAAACAGAAGGTGCAAGATGAAAGAGAGGAAATGCCATGTGGCAGAATATAGATTAATAGAAATTGGGTAACTTAAGTTATAAGAGGTAGCTAAAAATGAGCCTAAGCTATCGGCTGAGCATTTATTATTAATATTAATTCTCTGTGCGGTTATTTGGGTAATAGCTGGTAGGACAGAGCTGATCTGTTATCTAGATAGGAAAGTCTGCCTACATCTTTATGTCCTTAATGCCACATATACAAAAATACTGTACCTCCAGGACTAATTTTGCATGTTGTTTGAAAGTGATTTTCACTTAATATGAGGTTGAGACATGGCATTTTGTTTGCAATGAAATGTTGGCTTGTGTATTACCTGGCTGACCTTAGATCTGGTCTGACTGAATTAAAGATAGGCAGACACTTTGGCCTGGGCCATCTTGAACTGGTAACTAGGACTAGGATGTCGTACAATGTTATGTATGTATGTATCTATATTCACTCTAAGTTTTATATCTTTCTAAATTGTATTGGATATTTGTTGAGTTAGTAGTTTTGTCATAGTTTATTTAGGTATTTTTTCTTTGGATAATTTGAAATACTTAAAAAAATATTTTAAAATGAAAACCTAAATTTCAAGCTTAATAGTTTTAAAAGTGAAATATTTATTAGGAAATGAAGACTTAGGTCAGTGGGGATATTTGTGTATTTTTATAGTTAGAATTATACTTAGAAGATGGTGACAGAGAAAAATGATAAGACAAAAGGATATAAAATACTCAGAGTCAACAGAGAAAAATATATACAATGAGACAAAGTCTCATTACATAGCCATGGTTGGCTTTAACTTGTTATGCAGAGCAAGTTGGCCTCAAACTCACAGAGATCTGCCTGTCCCTGCTACCCAAGTACTTCCTAAGTGACATGCACTACCAAACCCAGTTTATGATTTTTAAAATCTAAACTAAATTATAACTCAGCTATTACAAAGGAAATATGAAGATGTGCCCAATTTAATCAGATGAGTTTCATATGAATACACAATAGCAAATAAACAATTTCATAAATTTTTACAAAGATTTCAATAATTTTATGGTAAATCACACAACTGTGACCATGATTCATACTAAAACTGTTTTTGTCTTGCTTTCCATGTCTCCTATGACATATAACGACTTAAGGAATTCAACATGTAATCAGTGTTCTATACAGGGCTAAATGCATTCTACAAAATCTTTATAAAAGGAATTTCAGAATATAAATTGAATATCCATTGTGAGTACCAAGTCTTGGGGCATGTGAAGCACTTACAGCCTTCAACAAATCTCTTAACATTGCTGTGTTTTAATTTCTTCATATATAAGTAAGATGATTAATAAAAAATCTGACTATTTTATATGAGGATTTCTATCAAAGTATGTTTTGTGAATGAATCACTATTCAGCATGTTATCAAAGCAGTGATTTTAACTCAAATCAGGTTCTAAAGATAATTGTGTGGTAACCCCCATCATCTTACTCTCCATCCTCAGACTTTATATTATTGTAATAGAAAATCTGCTCCTTAGTATGTTCATGCTATGGAAGTTGAATTTCAATTCATTCAAAGCATTTCCATGTGGGGAGGCTAGCTTTTACTGGTAATCTCCGGTTTGTGTTCACTTGAAAGTACAATTGAGCTTTATCAGGAGGTTTTTGTAATGATAATGTGCTACATTCCTTCAGACATGGAGAGGTATGAAATAGAAAATTATGATAATATATGAACACAAAGGCAGTGAAATAAGAAAATGTTTTTAGCTGCCAGGAGTCTAATCCTACGAGATTGAGCAGCAAGCTCTTCAGAGGAGGGGAATCTAGTTAAATGGAAAATATTGTTATACATTAAGAGGGAAAGCAATACACAAATACATAAAGAGAGAAGCACTGAGATCTCATGACCAGAGAATCTAAATGATATGCAAAAATGCGTTTCTTGTTAGCACTGCAGCCATGGTCAGACACCCGAATTGCTCAAAAGTACTTATTAGGAAGTTTTAAATCGACCTTGAATATCTACATAAATATAATCATTTGTAAATATATTGTAAGGCAAAGACTGGCATGAATGTTTGCTTTTAATGATGTTGAAATACGGCAACTTGACATTTGGGATAACAGCAGAAGCAGGAAATACTGTCTAACTCTACCTCTCTGGCCCTCCTCTCCTCAAACAGGCCCTGTGAGCCTCACTGAAGGCATGGCCCCTCCTCACCGCCCTAAACCTGATGGGGAAAGGAACATCCATATTTCTGTTCTCATGGAGACAGACAGCATCTGAATAAACTGAACTTGAATTTTCCCCCAGTTAATGCTGATTATTTTATACCCTTTTGTTTTATCATGAATCTCTACCACTATCCTCTTACCATCCAGCCCAAATATAAAGTGTACAAATGTCGCCACTGTCCTCAGTCTTCATTTCTCTTGTCTTCTGTGTCAGATTAAAATTTTATTAAATATACTTAGTATGTTTTTCTTCTACTAATCTCCCCTTCACTACAGCATCTTAAGCCACAAACATAGCAATGGATGTATGAAAAAAAAAACTGCTTAGTCTTCTAAACTTTAAAATTATTAAAATTCATCAAGAAACCTGGCAATGAAAATAGAACGCCTCCTAGGAGTCATGTAGAAAAGTAAAAACCTACTTCCAGAAAAATACCAGATACTACAATTATAGCCAAGTAAGTAACAGAATTAAAATATTCATTAAGTAGAAGACAGCATCTTTGGGATTTAATAACCATATGAAATAAAGGGTAATATGTTTAAAGAAAATATAAACAGGCATCTATATTTATAGTTATAACTGTCTATTTATAGCATCTTATGCCAACTTATGCCATTATAGCACCTTAAAATATATCTTTTATTACTCAATATTTGAGAATTTCATACATTTTGAAGATGTTTAGAAAAAGCTATGTTTTGCAAGGGAGGTTACATTGATCAACAAGGTGTCTCCATTTATGAAGTTACCTTTAATGAGTTCAACATTTCTCAACGGAGATCATTTTATTTGAGAAGCCTGTCATTTGGTATTTGTCACTCTGCTATTATAACAATTTTTCTATGCAATTTGTACTATTGGTTCCTCTTAGATTAATTTTCTGTTTCTTTATGCATGTGATGGTCTTTTGAGGTTTTCACTATTTTTTAAACAGTGAAAGCTTTGTTGAGATATAATCCACATACCATGCAACTCATCCACTTACAGATTTTAGCAGAGAGAAAGTCGTGTATCCACACAATTTTAGAACATTTCCATCCCTCTAAAAAGTACTTGATTCATGTATGGTAGTGTGAGCAAGAAGATATGGACCATGAGCTGCAAGTCAGCTTGGACTACATAGAGCATCCCTGTATCAAAAATCCATCTCCTTCATAAAATGCAAATAATATTAATAATAATAATAACAATATCATATACCCATTCACAGTTGCTCCCATCCAAGCCTCCTCCTAGATTTGGGAAATTAGTAATCTACTCATAATCTTTCAAGTTTTGAAGGAATTAAGTTTGTCCTAGATTTTCTCTCCTCGGTAAGTATGCCACGTTTTACACATCACATGTTTTATGACTGATAGCAAAGGTCCACACCCATCTCAAACCATCTTTTTGGGCAAAATCTTGTATGTCACAACATCCTAAGAAAATGAACGTGTAGGAATTGATTGAGCAGCCATGGTGCAATGTTCTAAAATCCAGCTCTTTATTATATCCTAAGAAATAAGATAAGCAATTTTATATTTGTATCTATTCATATAATTATGTAAAAATGAATATGGTTACTAAAATGGCAGTTAAAATAAATATAGTGCCATGCAAAACTCCAAGATTTTACTAACTTATCCATGTGATACTAAGATATGCTTAAGACAGGTAGTCTTTACAAAGTATAATTTTGTATGACTATTAATATCAATGATTATCTTAAAAACTGGCACAACCCTTGTTCCTAGCCACAGAAAGCAGCAAGAAATTATGAAGCTTAATTCTACTGTCTTTCCAACCACTGATGCTTTGTATTGCTTTTCTTGGTAGTTATTTAGTATAATATTTTTAATTTCCTTACCATAAGCTTCATTCTTTTATCAGTTGTCTAATATAAATCATAAGTAGGTGAATTATATATTTGAATTCAAATATTATATCTATTTATTTCATTTATATCTCCACAGAGACTAAGTTTATAAGGCCCACAGGAAATCTATTTTATTTAATCAGTTTCCATATAATGTATATGTGCTTTTGCATGCATTTCATGTCAGTGGATAGAACATATTAAAAACATTATATAAGTATACAACTAATAATGGATTCAAATTTATTGGTATCATGAATCTACTAAAAAATAAAATCACAGGCCGGGCGGTGATGGCGCACGCCTTTAATCCCAGCACTCGGGAGGCAGAGCCAGGTGGATCTCTGTGAGTTCGAGGCCAGCCTGGGCTACCAAGTGAGTTCCAGGAAAGGCGCAAAGCTACACAGAGAAACCCTGTCTCGAAAAACCAAAAAAAAAAAAAAAAAAAAAAAAAAAAATCACAATCATATGAATGAATAGACAAGTCTCGAAAAACCAAAACAAAAAAATCACAAACATATGAATGAATAGACAAGTTATTTGAATATGGTTATAAAATTTTAAACATTTTATAGTAAATATTATTTGTGTATGAATTAAATTATAAATCATAATTATCCTGCTAGTTTTCAGTTTCCAAATAAAAAATTTCTAAACTCATTTTAAAAAGTCTGACCAAACATTAAAATTTCACATTTCTTATTTAAAATAAAGAAAAAATTCGCAAATATATCTAGTTATGTTCTTTATGCAGATCTCTGTGAGCTTAAAACCAGCCTGGTCTGTGAAGGGTATTCTAAGCCAGGTGGGGCCACACACCCTGTGAATCCCTGTTTCAAATAAAAATAAATTTGTAGTAAAAATGCAAGCCTTATTGACTTGAGCAAGTATTTACAAGTTCTAGTTGTGAGTTAGAATGATTTAGTAGGTTTTAATTAAATCACCCTAGCATAAATAAAAATATAATTAATAATGACACTAATAATCTTAATTGTAATCATAAACATAAAATCCCATCTCAAAAAGGTTATTTGCCTTTAACTTTACTCAAGATTATTGTATCATAAATTTGTTCTAAGTGGTAGAAATTTCTAGAAAGAGGTTGGGAAACGCATTGCCATTAGGTAAAAATTAAGTAAGAAAAACATAAGTGGGAATGTATTCATAAGTTGGATCAACTTAAAATTTAAAATGACTTAATTCCTGTTCAGTTACAAAGTGTTACTGGGATTAATAAAAGTACAAAAGTGAGTTATTACACAGGATTCTCAAACTCCTATTAAAGAAGACACAGCAGGTTGTGAATTTTTACACAGGCCAATATTGCTTTTCTTCTTTTCCTACTTCTTCTTTTTTAAAACTCATGAATTAAGTCATGGTGTTACAATCTGGAAGCTGTGTGGCTTTGTTATTTACTCCAAGACAAATCTCACCTAAGAGGATATGTCAGGCTTCCACACTGTGGTCTGATTGCATTACACCAAGTATGGCTAAAGAAAAAAATATTTTGACAGGGGAGACTGCTCTTGAACATATCAAAGTGTCAGTTCAGATATGTGGCATCTGAAAGGCGCCCTCCCCTTTCCCTGTTGCATGAAATCTGCCTTCTCTCACTGTCCCTTCCAGATGGTGTGCTGAGTTCTCTTCAGCTTTCTTCCTAGAGAGCACGGGTCGACATCAATCTGTTATGCCATGTTCTTTTAATACTAATGCAGCTGCTTTATCAATGCCAATTAGTCAACGGCACAGAACGAGTTCTTCCTCAGCAGCTAATATAATTTCTTTTTTTAATATTAAAAAATAATATTAAAGAGCAGTGGCCAGACTGGCAAGCCATGCATCTGGCAGCCTGTGGCCACTTAGGAAACATTCAAATGATATTAATGTGGAAGTATTTACTCCAAAATATATTAAAAATGATATTTAGAGGTTATGTTTTCTAAAAGAAAGAGTGATGGTATTTGTGAGATAAAAGAGAAATTAATGTGTTTTTTCACAACAAACTCCTGTCATAATGTTCTTATTTATAGCATAATGTAAAGAAAACATATCCCAATTATGTGTTTATAAATCTCTTTCAATCCTAATAGCCTCACCATTCATTAATAAAGCGTATATTGAAGATATGAGGTCTATCACAGATATACCTGATAACTGAATTATTTTTAAAAGTAAATATGTTATAGAGTAGGAATTTCAAGGTAACATGATAAGCACTCTTTTATACTCTCTCTGAAAAACATAAATCATTATAAAAGTTTCAAATTGTGACTTCAAAAACAAAATGAAATAATGATTAAAATGCAAGTTAAAAACTGAAAGTCCATTAAATTGCTTCTATGAGAAGCAATTCATAGAATAAAGTCCAATAACTTCAGATTTCTTCAAACCTAATAAAAGTGAATATGTTGTGAGTATTAATAAATTTCCATTATAATATACCATAAATTTTAGGCAATTTGAGACAACCATAGCAGACACCAAATTTCATTTTTGTGAGTCATACTCAAATCATTTAACTTCTAGAGTCTGAAATTATGACAAATTCCTGTAAGCCATCAAATTATACTACTAATTATGGAAGGAAATAGCTATTCAACTAGAACATTCACATATTGAAAGGCAGAAAGAAGAGGGAGCTAAGGGGAGGAGAGGAGGAGAATAGGAAGAGAAGGAAGAAGAAAGAAGGAGAAAATAGGTCACAGTTGATATTTGGGACCTAATTAAAAGCATGACCTTAATCTCTAATTCATTCAATTAGTTTCTTTGATGACATCATCACAACAAAAACCTTTTAAGTACAAAAAAAGTACCTTTGAAAACAGCAGGATGGATTGTGGCAGTCACATTAGTTTTGTGTATGCAATATATAATCAATACTTTTGGGTAGCAATTTGGACATTTTACGCTATTTTCTAAGAAAGATAATGCAGCAGAATTATGGCTTAAGAACATGATAAGGAAAATACAAGTGAGAGCGAAAGATGTACTCAGTGTGATCCATGAATGATTGATGAGCACACAGCGCATAACTGCATCATACACTGCTTTATCCTAGTGCACGTCCTGGTGTATAAGACCAGTCCATTCTATTTTTACTAGTTTGTGAAAAGGGAATCATCTCTATAGGTCACAACGAAAAACTCGGGGGGGGGGGGCGGGGGAGAGCATGTTTCACTGCAGTCTAATAGTGAGTAAATATCCCAAGGGTGTGCCTACTAAGGAATTCTGATAAGAACACACATATGCTCTTAATTGTTCAAATCCCACAAGACAAAATTTGAAATCATTATTTACTAAAAAGATAGAAAGTAGAGGGAGACCCTGAGCAAAAACTTTGGAAATCATAGCAAATGTGCCTATCCGAAGGTGTTTTCACTGTTGGGCTCTGAAAAGAGGAAAAGAACAACAAGAACAAAATTAAAATCTCTCTCCAGCAACCCCAGATTTTATAGAATGTCTCATTAAAGTCTTGGCAAGCCCAATTTTCAAACTATATTATTTTCGTCACCTCATGTTAAAGCCAAAGGAAACACCACTTAAATCACATCACCCTTAATACTCTAGTCAAAGCTTTATCCTCCTAATTGGTTTCCTGAGAATCCTAGTGACCTCTCTCCATCTAATGGCCTACATTTATCATGAAATGCTGGGGCCCACCTGACTATCAAACAGTCGTGAAGGGAGGAGTGTGGATTGAGAAATAATAGATAAAAGAGAAAGAGACATAGAATAGCATCGGGAGGACTCTAGGTCAATAACACAGTTGCCCCAAGTTTATTCCTTGTGGGCTTTTTATACACCAGTAAGGGGAGAGGCAAAAGACCTCCCCCTCTTAAAGACACAACGATTCAAAGTACAAACAAATGTAAACACCTCCTTAATTCTCAAAATATCTAGTAGCCACACCTTAAGGCAAAACATCCTGTAATTAGGCCTTGAAGTGAACAACTTGTGGAACCCACACCTTTGGCCAAAACATCTTATTATGTAGCCTTGCTGGGCAAAAAAAGCTCAGACTCTCTGACTTTGAGTCAAGATGGAAGAAAGCCACACTACCGGAGTCTCTGTGGGCCCCCAGAATGAAAGTGCTAATCATTTGTAAGCTTGTGTTGTTGCTTAATTGTTTCACTTACTGTGAAATTTGCTATGTCCCCTCCCTGAATTAAAGTTAATATGACCTTGATAACCTCAACTGAGCATCACTTTCAGTCAACCCTTCATTTTAGTACTTTGTATGTATAACCTTGTTTAATCCTCATAGTATCTCCATGAAGTTCAGGTACTATTTCCAGTTCATACATATTAAGGGAGGTTCCTAATGTTAGACCAAGTATGAGAGCTCTCTCTCTCTCTCTCTCTTTCTCTCTCTCTCTCTCTCCCCCCCCTCTCTCTCTCTCTCTCTCTCTCTCTCTCTATATATATATATATATATATATATATATATATATATAGAGAGAGAGAGAGAGAGAGAGAGAGAGAGATACAGACAGACAGACAGACAGACAGATAGATAGACAAATATATATATATATATATATATATATATCAGGGTCTAGTTATATAGCCCTAGATAGCTTAGTAATCAGTATGTAGGACAATCATCCCGAGTGCTGGCATTACAGGAATGCACCACTTCATCTGGCTGTAGTCATGATTTGAATTCAGGTTACTTACTGCAGAACCTCCATACACCTCTTAAGTCTACAAATATTTAAATAAAAAATGTGCTGTAGAAGTATATCCATCTTACTTCCCTTTTAAAATAACATTCTCTGTATTATAGAAAATAAAAGCTATCATAGGTATAAGAAAGTGTCTGAAAAAATTAAAGAATAAAAGTCATTTACACATCCTCCAATTACATCCCTTTTTGATAGATTTGGTGTTAATATACACCTTTGAAAAACTGTGATACATATCAAGTTGAATATACAAGTTAGAATTCTGCACTTACGCTTAATTCTCAGCCAGAAATATTTCTCTTATTATTGAAGAGTTTTGAATATATTGTAATACTGGAATAAATGTTATCTTTCTATAGATGTGGATGAAGAAATCAAGGGGTCTAAGTAGCCTAACTCTAAGCTGTTAGATATTTTAAATTACAAAAAGACATATCAAATATAAAATTTGTCATTATTGATGTAATCTTTAAAGCCTTTGAAGTATTTTTCAGAAATAAAACATAAAATCATATCATAGAAACACCCAGGGCATCCTGAGAACATGGAAAGCCCTGACCTGGACCGCTGTTATCAAGAGTTAAAGGGATAACTTGTTTTGTTCAGACCAGACACTGGACAAGCTGTCTACCTAGGACCTAGCAGCTAAAGAGAATGATGCAATATAGAAAAACCATCTCTTGTGTTTTCTGCGTACTGCTTTCCTTTTTTAAAAAAATGAGATATACTCTCATCCTTATTTCTATTAACAAAAATGGTGTTGATCATAGGTAGAGCAGATGTTTTAAGTTATTTCCATGGCTGAGCTAAATGTTGTCTAACTGATGTGGAGGTGTGACATTTTTAAGCTTCCAAAGTCAACCATCTCAGTATCTGCCAGAGTTCTTTTGCAAACCTCAGGAGAGCTTTTAACAGCAGATAGATAGGCCTCTATCAGAGCGGGTTTAGATATGCGCTGTCTCTAAGTTTTCCATAAAAGCATATTAACTGACCTCTGTGGCCCTTCCCTGAATACCAAGCTCTGATTGTAGAAATAGTTGCTCACATATTTCTGAAATGCATTGCCCAAGAAGTTTAACACTGAGAGGCTTAATTTATGCTGGTCATTCTATTTCAGCAAAGGAGAGAAGTACAAATTTCTATGTTTTAAAAGCTCATAATAATTAGGTTAATATTTCATTTTAAACAGATTGAATGTAGCTAGGTGGCTAATAATTGTCCATGAAGTTAAGGAGGTAATCAGCATGTTAGTAAAAAGAATTAGCAATTATCAAAATTTTCATGCAGCAAATATATATTGAACACATGTAAGTGAAAAGTTGTAGCTAGGTTTGCAGGAGGGTGAAAGATAGGTCAGCTAAAGTAACCCTTCAGGAAGCTTATGAGCTTGCAAACAAGAACATAAATGTGAATTAGTAAAAGATACCATTACAGATATCCCTAAAATGTTTCTGATGTACAGAATAGGAGAAAGAGCTGACAGCTCTGGTAACTGAAGGACTTTTATGAAGAAAGAGGTATTCTTAGAAATGTAAAAGTGAGTGATAGAAATTCAGAAAGAAAGAAAAAAAGAAAAAAACACAGGTGGACCGTATCAGGAAAGGAAATCCTTGAGGGGAAAATGAGGCAGTTCAAATGCTATTTCCATCTGATTATATTCCAGGAGGTGTTCAGTGAGGGAAATAGACATAAGAACGGGAGTTCCCAAAATATGCAAAGAAATTCAGAAAGTAATTTAGTTTATTTTTCTTCTAAAGGAAATCTGTGGGATGAGAAGACTTACAAATATCTTCTGGTTAGTCATTTAAAAGGCACATCAAATTGCTTTGCAAATATTTATGTCGTATTTCTGTCAACAAATTTCTGGTGATTAAATATTTCAGAGTTTGCAAACGTATGAAATAAAGAGACAAAGAGATGTCTCCCTGTCATATGTTTCAATTCTGAAGACCTATTATATCAGAACACATGCTCCAGGTCTTCTCTGATATTTGCCAACCCCTAAGATGGGTCTCTAACAACCTTTTGCTGTAGCAAAGCATTTGGAATCATCCTTTCATGCCTTGCCATTCCTCTGGCAGTACACTACTTGTATTTTTCCGTCAAAGTTAGTATTTTATCATTCAATGGGATTCTGTTTCCAAAACTAAATAAATGAAACAGAATAACATTCAGTACAATACATAACTAAATTTAAAAAAAAATCAATTCAATAAAAGGCACATTGCTTTCCATCAATGATCAAAGTAAATAACTGATGTAGGTAAATTTTGAACCCATTTTCAATCGTTAAATTTATGTTCACAATGACTTCAAAGTCCTATATAATACAGCTTTGCAAGTAACTAAGCTTTTCTTGTTATGCTTCTCAATTTGGTTTTTACCAAAACCAGCTTTAAGTTCTCAGAAGAATGCCGATTGAATTTGTGGCATAACTATAATGAACGCAATTTTACTCCATGAATTATATAACCTAGTATTGGCTTATTTTCATAATGTCCATGTCCTTTATAATTCCTGCTGAGGCACACTGTACTAAAGCAGAAAGCACCCACCTCCCCCATGGTAAAAGGTGAAGTCTTGGAGTTACTGTGCAATTCTTTCATTTCTTTTATTCCATCAGGCACTTAAAGAGAGAAATGTAAATGTAGCAAAAAGAGATAACAGGCACCCAGCACAGTCATTAAACAGTAAATTATCACTAAGTAGTTTCTCAAATTACCCATTTTTTAAAGCTCTATGTTGAAGCTACTTAATGTCCTTAGATAGCTGTGTTTCTTCTTCCTGATCACATAGGATGATGCTCTCTCCAGCCATCTAGTAAACACTTTTCTACATCATGGATCTCCTGGTTATAATGACCTCTTTCCTCAAAGTGTGAAGTGAAACAGGCCATGTGCATGATTTAAGAATGAGGCTTTCCTTCATTCAGTCAAATATCTGACTTTTTGCAATGTAAATGTGCAAGTACTAGCTGTATTGTGTGTTATTTCACAGAGATTTAAATTGCATCTACATTTCATTTAACTATTATAATTCATGGACTTTATTATTTGTGATGAATCTTAATAATTAAGCAATTTAACGTATTATAAAAACTAAGAGTATTTGTAAGCTTTACTGTCCTACAGAAAGTATGTTAGAGTATGCTAGAAAAACACCAAGCTACCACGTATTACCAAGAGTATTTCACAAAATAGGCAATAAATGCATACATATTATTATTACATAATAATGTGCCTATATAATATATCTGCTCTTATATAAAAGAGTTTATCAACATGGTGGGACTTTATTAAATTTATGCTGTTCAGGACATTGTAACCACCCAAGAGAAAAACATCATGACAATGAGGACAATCACTGAGACAAGCTAGAAGTGAGAGCAACCAATCAAAATCGATCATTTTGCTTTCCTTTCATTTTGTCAGCTAAGAGTAAGGCAATGAACTAAACTAAAATTTTGATTGAAAGAGAATATGAAGCAATAAATTAAAAGTTACTAACAAAAGAAAGGACAATAGAAACTTAGTACAACCTGAATGTATTAGTAAGGAAAAAGTTGCCAAGTCTTGATTTTCTTTCTTTTCTAACAGTTATAATTATGATTTTTATCTTTTATAAGTTGCTGCCAGCTGCCATTTACCTCAGTGTTCAATGTTTCCACCTATAAAAGATCTTTTGTCATGGGATGGAAAGATGGACTGGTGTTTAAGAGCATCTGTAATTCTTGTAGAGGACCCAGGTTTGGTTCCTAGTTCCCACATGTTAGCACACAACTAACTGCAGCCCCGAGGAATTCCACATGCTTTCAAGAATCTTCCTTTACCTTCTAGCCAAAACACACATAGCCTTTCTTGTATTTTTGATGGAAACACATTAAGCTTATGATACTGAAACACAGAAATCAAGTGTAATTAATCATTAAGAAACGTGTAAAGCGCCGGGCATGGTGGCGCACGCCTTTAATCCCAGCACTCGGGAGGCAGAGCCAGGTGGATCTCTGTGAGTTCGAGGCCAGCCTGGTCTACAAAGCAAGTTCCAGGAAAGGCCCATAGCTACACAGAGATACCCTGTCTCAAAAAACCAAAAAAAAAAAAAAAAAAAAAAAAAAAAGAAAAAGAAAAGAAAACAGAAACGTATAAAGTAAAAGAAGGGAAAGCTGCCTTAGTTCCCTGAGTCTTACTTCTGTTCTTCAACATACAACACCATTAACATAAACTTGGTTGTAAAAGATGCTGGCAAGTAAAGATATAGATGAATTCCATATGTTAACCAAGAGATTCTGAAATGAAGAAATGTTTTTAAGATGCCTCATAATTATGAGGTTAGTTTTTCAAACGTTTTCTATGACTGGCAATTAAAGCTCATGTTTGAGTTAGTAGACACAAAATTCTTCTAGTTCCTCTAAGTCGAAAATTTGTTACTGTACGGACAGCATGAATAACCCAACATTAAATGCTTTTTATTTGTAATTCTCATAAGGAATTTCTTGTATAAAGAAAGAATTATGGAATGCTTTTTATTTGATAAATGGTTTTCTGTACGATTTTATTGGAAACTGGCATACTAGTCCATGACACTAAAAACATGCAGTATTTCTTCACTCATTTGTTTATTACCCATTTATTCCTCTCATAAGAACTCATTGTCTTTCATATGCACCAAGCACTATTCCAGCCACTTGGAGAACAGTATAAAATAAACAAATAGGCAAACAAAACACATACCCCTGATGTTAAGTATCTCCTGCCCTAGTAGTTGTGAAAACAGACAAGAGAAATACACAAAATTCATAGTCTATTTATTGTATTAAGAAATGAAAAAACTATAAAGTGCAGATAACAAACATGAATAATATCAAAAAAGTCTTATAAGTCGGTATTTGGAAGAATTTCATAAAACTCTACAAACAAAAAAAGAGAAGCCACTCTACACAATGGCAAAACCACCCAAGCATATTAACAACAACTACTGACTTCTGAGGAGGGCCAGTATTTGAAAGAGAAGAAAGCAGGTAGACATGGAAGGAGATGTAGTTCAAAGGAGGACCGGTAAGACTGTGTGCTAGCTACCTGTCATTTATTTGACTCAAAGAAATAAAGGAATAAATAGGAAGTGTGGGTAGCAGAATGGCGTGACTCATTTTTTTTTTACTTCGGTTATAGTAATTATAATGAACAGAAGAGTGATGGGGCTAGAACCAAGTTGTTGTAAAATATTATTTTAAGGTGTCTTATTTTGGTTTATGTTGCATTTGTTTAACTCTGTGAAGCTGTTACTATGCCTGTCTAAACACCTGATAGTCTAATAAAGAGCTGTATGGGCAATAGCAAGGCAGGAGAAAGGACAGGTTGGTCTGGTAGGCAGAGAGAATATATAGAAGGAGAAATCTTAAAGGAAAAAGAAATAATGAGAGAAGGAAAGGAGGAATTCAGCGGCCAGCCACCCAGCCACCCAGCCACCCAGCCACCCAGCCACCCAGCCACCCAGCTAAACAACCAGCAATGGAGAAACAAAGAAAGGTATACAGGAATAGAGAATGGGGAAAGCCCAGAGGCAAAAAGTAGACAGGATAGTTTTAAGTTAAGTAAAGCTGGTTAGAAACAAGCCAAGCCAAGGCCAGACATTTATAACTAAGAATAAGCCTCTGTGTGTGATTTATTTGGAAGATGAGTGGTAGCCCCCCCAAAAGTGCAGAAACAAAAAACAGCACCAAGCAGACAAAGACAAGAGGTTATCGGGGTGGTCCAGTGACAAGGGAAGGCTGGCAATCACTAGGAGTGACGCTGGGGCTGTTGAGGTGAGGTTACATGCTAGACACACTAGAGATTCTGCAGAGTACACGGCATCTACACATAGGCTGTAAAACGAAGGAGTGTGAACAGCCTGAAATGTTTGCCTTGGATTTTCTATGTCTACAATGTGTAAGATACAAATAATCAGGAAGCCATTAGTAGCACACATACATATATAGTTAATAATTATAAAGATGCATATGATTAAACATTGAGAGAAAACTATCATAAAACTCAGGCCCCTGTGGTGCATGGCAACACTTAGAAGTTGAAAAGGAAAAGACACATGGCAAAGAAGACTGAGGAGAGCAGAAAGGCGGTAGTTTGTATGAGATTTTAAGTATCTCTTTATAAAACGATGGGGATTGGTAGTACAGACTTTAGCAAATCCAAGGCCCTGGATCTGATTCCTCAGCACCAATAAGAAAGAAAGTAAAAAATTCTACAAGATAATTATCCTCAATATAAAGTGCTTCTGACAAATCCAGAAAGATGGAAACCTAAAGAATTAACATGCAATATATATATATATATACATATATATATATATATATAGTTACATATAGTTTTACATAAATACATATAGTTATATATAGTTCAGGGATCCCCAGGACACACTTCCTTAGGGTATTTAAGAAAACATTTGCAGAATGAGTTGTTTAATAGAAGGAAAATAATCACTGAGAACAACCGAACACTGCAAAATTTAGGCATATTTATCAGGGTTTTTTTTTTCCTTGATAAAGAACACCATAGGGGTATCCAATTACAATGATATCATTCAAAAATAGGTTTAGAAAGAGAAATAATAACTTTTAGACCAATAATGTGTCATAAAGGGGAGAATTTCAAGGGTAATGTCTATATGATGATGACGGTAGATTGCATGCGACTGTTGCATGGTTTGACCTAGGTAAAAACCATAGAAAAAATGTTAAATTACTGTAGAGAAGATAGATCATCTTGAAACAGACGACAGCTTTAGTGCAGGAGTCATGGTTGGAACCACTCTTCCACTATATATACATATTTGTGTGTGTGTGTGTGTGTGTGTGTGTATGTGAGCGTGCACGTGGTATAGTGTAGTGTTGTTTAGAAACTGTAAATTTGAAAAGTGCCACGTTTCCTTAGGGTTTCAGCTGCAACCAGGAGACAGTCAGACACGTAATCAAAAAACACATTAATACAAGGAAGCATCTGTGAGACAATTTGCATACCCGTGCTTGCATTTTTCCTAATACTCGTGACAGGTTGACATCCACAGTCTATGTTTACACACGGGAAAGGCTTCAGTTATATATTACATGCTTCATTACTTCACTCCTCTTAGAATCAAAACATCTACGGATTTGTTCTATTTATTGTGAGTAAACATGAGACACAAATATAATCTGTCACAGTCTGCGTGGTTTTTTGTTAACAGATTAAAACTTTATACAACCTTTCATTTGTTTTCTTAATTTACATTTGAAATTGAAGTTTCTTAATTTATATTTGAAATTTATATTTCTTAATTTACATTTATTAATTAAATGTTAAAAGTGGGGACTGACGGTGATTTTTGGATAGGAACTAAATATTTGATAGTGCCAGGGTAAATGAAAATGGAAAGAACACTTCTCAGTCCTTCTCAGGAAATGCTGTCTTGGTATATGACTGCATTCTAGCACATTCTTAAGTTACTCAGTTCTTCCAATTGTTTTAGCACTAAAAAACAGAACAATTTCATTTTCTTCTCCATTAACCCAGTTATTCTTTTATTTTCATGTACATGGAAACCCCATTGGATCACGTTAAATGCAGATCCTAAAGGCAGGCCTGTTATTCTGCCTTTCCAATGAAAGTCTTAGGCTTTGCTCTGCTACGTGTTATGACATAGACGCACTCAGAGTGAAAAAAAAAAGACAACAACAAAAACACCTCAACCATCTAATACTTGACATTTGCACAAAAGTTGAGGTAACTAATTATTTCATGTCAGATTTTTGTTTCCTTTTATATAAATGGAGATATGTAAAATTACAAAGCACTCTATTTGATTTGGAATATGTGTATTTCTTTAAGATACTATAAAAGCAGTACATACAAGTACACACAGTTTCAAAGCTTATTTACTAGATTATTGCTTGTAGCACAAAGCCCTGTTTTGTACAAATTTACACCTTAAATATCAGCCACAAAGAAATGGGTATTAAATCAAACTGAAGACACATGTGTTTGTGTGGACACCCTGAGCACACCACAAAAGAAACAAAGCAATAAAATTACCATTCTGCGGCCAGTGATAAACCCTTGGCCATGCCTACACTACACTACAGTTCTCACATCTGCTTTCACCTGCCTGCTTACTTTGTCTGCTCTGCTTGTGGGAACACAGTCATTTAAACCAAGCACCCCAGGGCAACAATATCCAGAAAGCCAGCACTGTCTCAGAAGACCTCCTAACAGGACTTCCTGCGAATTCGTAATTTTATTTATGTAGACTGAAAGCTTAGCAGAGGGAGAAGACAGTTGGCCGCCAAAGGGAGAGATTTCATAGGGCGATACGATGTCGCTGAAATATGGAGAAATATTCACACTCAAATGTTTACATGCTAAAAGAGGATAAGTGACATGCCACAAAGGTCTGATGTCACGGGAATTGTAACATTTACAAGCTACTGATATGAACATCGTTAAACTGCAGATGACACAGTAAATATTTTGTCCTATTTTATTAGTTACAGAGATGCTGTCTGGTAAAGTGTAACATTATTAGGCACCAAGATATGACATGGCGGGCTAGTAAAGGTAATCCATTTTATTTTAGATCATTTTCAGCTGAGGGCTACAACCTAGTCTGCTTTTGCAGACATAAAGGCATCCACACACAACCACACATATAATTTGTTTGCGCCATTAAATGATGTGGAATCCATACACCTCACAGTAGTACTTTACATCAATGGAATCTTCTCAATGTTTATTATCCTAGTGTACCCGTGAAAATATTCAGGTCTCTAATTACCATAACTAAGAAACTATATTTTACTACAATGGCCAAGAGGTTGACTGTGCAGAAGACTGAAATTCACCTGAGCAGAGGGTGGAGCAAAGGCATCACAGAAGGCCTGGCTCCTGAACTAAAAGAAAGACTACACTGCTCCTTGATTAAGGAATGTTGCGGTAAATTTTCATTTTTAATGAATGTAACCCAATTTTTCATCTGTGCTATGATACTACAAAAGGCACACTTGGCTTAAACTGCCAACTATTTCTGATGTGAAAATAAACCCAGGGAAACATGAATAAAATAATTTTATCACATTAAGAGAAACTAGACTCTCTGCTCTTGCTACAAGAACTATTTAAGAATATGTTAATTCATTCATATCAGCAGCTATGTACAAGCCAAATGCTATATGTTATTTATGATAAAATGATTTATTTAACAAATGCATCGATTTAATTTCATGTACTGGACTCTCAAAACCATCTCCATAAAAATTAATAAATTACTTTGTTAATATAAATTATTATTTCTATTTTAAAATTATAATAAATTATAAATTCTATTCACAGAATTAATTTTTTCCTGAGTTGAACAGTCTCTTCTTCCTAATTATCTGCCTCATCTTCTTCCTTTTATTATCTACAAAACTTCATTTAGTTGCTTTTGTTGGATCAATATGTGTTAGGTATATAAAGAATAAAGTGATCAGAAATCAATGATTGTTAAGTCAAGGGAATGGAAAATTAAATAATCCCCTGCTGTTTCTTGCTAGACTATTCTCCTGATTAGCATGATGCTATTCAACCCTTACTAAGGGCCTGAATGTATCCAGAGCTATGTTATATGCTTCATCTTATGTACTCAAAACTGGGAATGTTCTTGCAATTGTCATGTTGGTCTACCTCAGTGAGGATCAGAACTTAGTGAGGTTCTAACTTAGATCTCCGTTCTTTCAGAACAAACTGGATAAAAGCAGTGAACTTCCACACTAAATGCTTTTGTCACAGTCTAAAATTATCAAGTTTTCTAATGGCCAAGTGTGCACCAAATGGTATTAGTAGGTAAAAGAAAATTAATAACTTCACCTAAAATGGGGGTTCCAGGGAGATCAAAAAGGAATAATTTTATTTCCAAAAATAACCAGATCTATTTTACTTTCCTTAGGATATGAATTCTTACCCAAGTATGGGGTAAATGGCTGTCTTCCTCATGACGCATCCTTTTCACTACATATTATTTACTTTTATGATTTTAAAAGCTAACTTTAGTCATCCAACTTCCAGAAAGAACTCTGATAAAAAGCTTTGATTTAAGAAATAAAACTCATTAAAATCCCAGTAACAAAAGTATTGAGAACTGAAAGTCTAGTCACCTTGCTCAATGTTGCATAAACAATGAAGAATTGTTAGGCATCCACTCTAAATGCGATGGCATGCTTCAAACATAAAATTTAATTCTCTTAATTAAGCAAACAAATAAACTTCTTGCACTTTCTAATAAGGATAATATTGTCTAGTTTGGTAATCTAAGGAGAAATAAATTAAGTTCCCACTGGCAAACAGAATCTCATTAAATGCATGAATATCTAGAAGTCATGTAAAGAAATCACGGTCTACTGACCAAGGAACTGTAATTCACAGTCAATAAAAGTGGTTCTCAATCTGTCATTGATTCAAGTATTTGTCCTTGAGAAAATATCCTCATTATTCCACAAGTTCTGTCTAGATTCTTCCTGCTTTAAAAAGATGTACACAGAGATTTAGAGGGTTTACAATTATTAATAATATTTCAAAATTCTAATGTATGAATTCTAACAGGTATATAATTGTTTATTGGAACAACAATATCAGTATTACTAAAATTAAATGTACAGTGATGATTTTATATTCTAGTTGAAAATTACATTTTTCAAAAGCAATTTAAGTTCTTATTTTCATAAGACTTAGAAAACTCCATGAACTTGTTGCAAAATAATATTTTATGGTTTCCAACTTCTGAAATCTTATCATTAATCACTCTTCTTAAGTTTCATTAGCAAAATCTAAAGGTAGGAATCTTGCACTTGTACATGCCTACTCAAAGAATGTGCCTTTCTTCACTTAAATAAAACTGAATCATTAAATTTCAGTAATATTTACAGATATCATACAATGTTATTAGAAGAACTGGGCATAAAAAATAATAAAATGTTTATAATTTAAAGAGATCAAAACTAAACATTAAATTAGAATTTGTTCTCTGACTATAAATTTCTGTTGTTCCTACTGCTCATGATTATAGATGGTTTGTTAATTGACAAATTATAGACTCTAATTCCTTTTTCTTAACTCATGAAATATACCACTTTTCTAAAATGTTTCAGATGAAATAAATAGGTAATTATAGCTCATAAAATAAATACAGTCATATAATTGATATGAAATAGTTGTAATAAAATATTATCATTTGAAACTATACTGATACTAATTAGGTAACTGCTATTCACTGTAACTAGCTAGGAAACACATTTATTTTTCTGTTCATAAAAGGATGGAGGTGAATAGAACATTGAACCTCCCTAGTTAAGACTGCTGTGTAGTAACACTTCCTAAGACACTCACATGGAAATCACTTAACAGGTAAGCAACCCATAAAACAATAAAAATCACATTTACCAATTTTTCTGTAAAAATAAAAGTCATGACATTCCATAGGAATAGTATAGATTTGGGTCTTTCAAATTCATGTCTTCCACGTTTCCTTTACCAAGCTCTAGGCTTCTGGGAAGAATTTTGGAAAGAAAATCATCAAGGAAAAAAATCAGAAAACAAAATGGACACAAAGCAAGTCTGCCAGTGTTTCATCAGCCCGTGGACTGCACTCAAATCAGAGGAAGATGAGTTCAGACATCGCTAACAAAATGCAGAATGTAGCCTTAAACGTCATTTATGCACGTCTGAAATTTTTCATAATGCAGTATTGAAAAATTTAATGTTTTTATCTGATTACTAAACCTCATTTTTAATACAAAAGTATAAACAATAAATAGTGCTTATCATTTACTTTTAATCTGTAATATGAAAATAAACTAGCAGGTAGTTTTAAAGAAATCTCTTAAGTGACACTTCTTCACCTCGTAAATCATCCTTTCAAATATATTCTGGGACAACAGTTTGCAAATCCAGTAGCTCCACTCCCCCCATCAATACCCAGGAACCCAACTCACATATACTTAAAGTTGAGAAATACCAGGTAAAACTCATTATGCACTGTGATCCTAAGCTGAGAAAGTAGCCCTTGTTAAACAAGTACTGCTGAAAATTCCTGAAAATTAATGAGTCAGCCATGTGAACACATTTACTGGAAAGAAGAAACTAAGACATAAATACAAATATATTGTTTTTAAAAATATATTATATGACACAAACCAAAGAAACTCATTTTGAATAGTAATCTAAATATGTAAAGAATGTAATAACCTTGTTTTGAATCTTTCTATAAAGTGTAACAGGAGTGTGGTATGCTGAAAATGTCATAAAATTAGGAGGCCAAAGGAATTTTTGTACAGTAGGAATCAGGAAACAAAGAAATTGAGTGGTAAAGTTGTGCACACAAATATTGATTATTGCTGTTAGGAATAAACTAAGAAGATCAAAGTTTCATGTAATGCTTTTTGTTTGCTTTTTTGTCTTTTGTTTTCCACATCATTTAGAACAAAGCAATCATCTCACCATGTTTACTTCAGCTCACTCATTGTGCCCTGACCCTTTTGATAGCAGTGATATACTTTGGTGATCGACACACAGGATTTCTCTTTTATATAGTGATTCTAGGTTACCATTTGAAGAAAAGAGTGAAAGAAAAATATTATTCTATAAGGAATTATAGTTGTACCTAAAGGTCTTTATAAGGGTAGGAATAAAGCCTGGCCATGTGGATTGAAAATAAAAAATGGATTCAGTTGGACCCACAATGAGAAAAATATATATACAAGTAACATTACACAGACTGAGAAGGTTGTACTTATGTATTTTGGGTTACAGATGTACATATATATTCATACAAGATGGTAACAACAATTAATGAAAGTGACTATGAATTTGAAAGAGAACAAGGAGGAGTAACTGAGAGGGTTTGTGATGAGTAAAGAGAAGGGAAAATAATATAATTATATTCCAATCTCAAAGAATTAAAAACAAATAAAGAAAAAAAAGAAAAAAACCTGGTTTCTGATACTGACTTTGCCTTGAATAAAGCACATCTCTTGACACTTCTTACTAACCCTATACAATTAGTAGTTTTATCTGAAAATTTTCATAAGGTCTTCTATGTGCAGAGTTGTATATTGTGATGGTGCCCGAAACATGTAAAATGTATTACCAAAATTCTGTACAACTATGAGCAGAGACAATCAGTGAGACAAAGGTCATTACAGAGAGATAAAGGGAACACATAAGCAAGAAAGCAGAGGACAAGTGTGGTGTATACATCTAGCCATGAGTCAGAAGATGAAAAGCAATTCCCAGAGATCATTAGAAGGTAGAATTAAATAACAAATGTTTTCCAAATACAATAGAGGTGGAAAAAAACAAAACCTAACAACTAAGTTAGTTTTTTTTTTTAAACCTGAGATAATTTACAAAATGTTTAAGATTTAGAAAACATGTAGATAATGCCTTTAATGAATAAAAAGTTGAATTTGAGTTAACACCTTATTCTCATTCTCGAAATTTTAATGCAATCCCAGGGAGAAAACATGAGGGAGAGTTGACCAAGACAATCCACATCCACATACAATGAGTAAATTCATGAGGGATTAAAAGCTCTGTAGAAAACTGTGGTCAGGTTGTATTAGATGAGAGAATGATAATAACAATTAATAATATTTATTATCAATATTGATAACAAAAAGTTTATTACCACTGAGATAAAATAAGACTATTAAACATAAAAACTAATTTTAAAAAGCAGAAATCTTTGAGAGATTTCTTTTTAAATCTTATTTTACAAGAGACAAGAATCTCTTATTTAAGTGAGATTATTTTGTTTTTCTTTTCCCTAAAGAAAGAAAAAAAATAAAAATAGAAGAGGATTGTAGTTATGGGAAATTTAGTTAATATCATATTAATGACCTGTTTAAAAATGTAAAAGAAATATTACAAAATTATGTAAATATTTATTTTAGTGAGAACATAAATCACAGAATACTCTTATCAGTCTAATTTACCAAACTAACACGTATTTCACAAAACAATATATTTAACAATTATCTGACTAATATGCCTTCATAATATGCTTTCTAGTTTTTTTTCTGTATCTTCTACTCCGCTTTTGTGAAAGATTTTTGAAAAATATTTTTCTGTAAAAAGAATGAGGCTATAACTTATTTTTCCTCTCATATAGTTTTTATTTTTCTCAGTTTCAAAACCTGTTATGGTTAATAGTAAGGAAATTGCTAGGCTTGTTCTCCAATCCGGGAAAATCACTGTCAAGATTACTTCTCTTTCTATTGCTATTGTTCTTGGTTCTGACATCACACGTTACATGCTTGTTTGTCCACTGCTAGTCACAAATGTCCACACTCAGCCCGCATTATGCATGCAAACGCCATCTATCGTCCTTGTTCTGGTCTTTGATTTCATGACTGTAATCAGTATGGAAGAAAAAATAAAAGAGAAATAGAGAGCAATGATAACTGACTTGGTATTAAAGTAGTATCTTTACATCATAAATATCGTAACCCATTACTCTAGTATGAACCTTTTGCCATGGTGCAACTCAAAGTTTGAAGAAGCCTGTACAAGTTAGTCTCATAGTCATCATACCTTTTCACACGTGCAGCTGTGGCAAGATGAGAAACAGAAAGATTAAGGAGAAATTTATTTGGCGTCATACAACAATGAGCATGCAGAGGATTTGAACTGTTGGTTGCTTTGACTCATGCATTTTGATATTCACACTATTTTGGTCTATAACTCTGGGGAACACACACAGCAGAAGAGTTGTTAGTCCTTGCATACATGCAAAACCATGTCTGTAACTGAGTGTTTACATCAAACAAGCAATAAATTAATATTCAAGAATCTCTTGGCACTTTTATTCTGATTTGGGAATCCTAGTTTTGATGGCTTGAACAGTTTAGTACAAACTCTTGTGACTTTGGATGAAATAAAGCTGTTCCCTGGTGGGATTAATGGAAAGCCCAACATGAGACCAGTGGATTAGAGTGGGCCTTAAATCCAGCATGATCCTTACAAGAGAAATAAAAGAATGCATTGAGAAAGTGATTTGAAGACAGAGAGAATCTACAGTGAAGTTTCTATACACTACAGAGAGCCAAGGAGGAAAACAAACCTTAGAAAAATGGGAAGCCTAGAACAGATTTTTTTTTTTTTTATGTTTTCCAAAAGAAGCAGGCCTATTGATCATCCCTCAAATTGGGTTTTCTGGCTTCCATAACTGTGAGAGAATCAATTTATACACTATCTCTACATAGAAACACTTCCAACGTGGTTTGCAAGAGAATGGCTTTGTAAATTGATGTCAATATACATGCCTAGAGAGACATGAAATACCAGAAGTCCTCAAGTGTAAATGAAAACATTTCAATAGAGTCTGCCCACATCACTGACACCATCTCTGGAGCATCCTAAAGCTGAGAGGATATTAAATGCTCAAATAGCTGAGATAGCAAAATGAAAAATAATCTATGCATTTTTTCTTGGGAAAACTAACAATTCTATAGAGGAAACAAACCTTTCTTTTTATAAAAAATTGTAGAGAATTATCATAATAAAATTTGAGGCTTGGAAATCATATTTTCTCTAGTATTCAAAAATGCATAATCTCCCATAACTCTTTCTAAAAATCATGTTAACTGTCTGTCCAATGTGAAGAGCCAATCAAAATTAAACTTCATCACCAAAATTAGCTGTCAAATTTAACTTAATTTTTCATATTCATATTTTCTTATATTCTCTATTTTAGCTTGGAACCTCAAAATATTCATTGCAATATTAACTATCACCTAAAAACCTTAACAGTATTTAGCTCAACAGCCCTATGTCAGGTTACAATATTTTTTTATGAATTTTGATTGGTTCATGTTTCTAAGTTGTATCTGTCCTCCTAAATGAATAAGGTCCTACACATCAGTCAATATTCTGAGTCCAAATAATTGGTCAAGTGTGAGGATTGTTTTACATGTGTATAAGATGTTTATTTGTTTCAGTTGAATTTATTACAAGGGCAAAAATGCTGATAGATCCAAAGAAAGGGACTTCACAATCGCGTCAGTTGCAAAGGGACACTTGAGAATAGTCGTGTTCTTGATCGTTCAAAATTAAATCCAATGCCATTGTTCACACAGGGTGTTCGAGCCCTGTCAGTGGCCTCTCTTTCGTCGGGGGAAAAATGATCATTGGCCACAGTTAACAGTGCAGGTAGAAGGCCAAGGAGAAGCTTTTCATTAACATATACCCAGTAATTACTGAAAGCACACAGACACATCTCATTTCTACCCTGCCATTATGCTCACTGGACTGGAAAATGGGATTGGGCCAAGTGGAACTGTCCCAAGCATACGCACTGTATATTCCTGGAAGGCAAATCCCAGTGTGCGCTATAGACCAGAAGGCTCTGTGGGCTGCAGCAAGCTTCCTTGGGCAGTGTTTACAGTTTCTAGTCAAGACAATCAAGATTTTTCTTAACCACTGTGCATTGTCATTCTGTTTTAAAATACTATCATCACATCATAGAAGTGTCATTTAAAAAAATACATTTTAAACACTAATTCTGTAAATGTTGCGAAGTAAAAAAATAACCTCTCTCATATTATGTTTTATATATAAGTTTGATGTCTTAGGGGAAATAACAGCTATTTGTGCACAAAATCCACTCAGGTCTTTTGACTGCTAAATAGAAAGAATATTCAGAGTCAATTACTGTGTGGATGAACAAAAATTGTGTCTATAGGCTCATTATAAACTTCTGGTCTCAAGTGAACTAACTCTGGTTGGCAACAGGATACACTGTCTTCTTAACTATGTGCCCACTGAATGAGAGAGTAGAACCCAGCATTGGTTAGCTGCCTCCTTCTGATGCTGTGCCTCCCCTGGAAACCCACAGGCTTTGGAAGGGTCAGTTTTAAGTGGGATTTAGCCTGCCTCAGGAGAGGAATAGTATTCCAGGAAACAAAGGCCTTGAAAATACCATAATCAGTAAAACAAAACCAGACACGCATTATGCTTCATTTCTATGAGTCTCCGTATCATGCAAAGGAACATATAAGAATGAACAAATAAAGTGATGCAATCACTTTGTGCAGCCTCAGAGATCAGGTAGGCAATTATTATATTAGCGCACATATAGATACCTCTACTTTATATACACATTTAAGTGCTTTATAGCCGAGGCTGTATCTCAGTTGGTAGAGTACAGGCCTTTCAGGTATAAAGCTCTGAGTTAAACCTCCAGGAGTGTTTAAAATGATCATTGGGCACAGGATTATACTTTCAGTAATAGAAAGGGAGAAACAGAACTTCAGTGATCAGAACTTCAATGTTATCTTTGGCTTTATGATGAGTGTGAGGCCCTTAGAGATTCAGGAGACTGTGGCACCAACCCCTGAAAGAAAGAAAGGAAGGAAAGAAGGAAGGAAGGAACAAAGGAAGGAATGAAGGAAGGAACAAAAGAAGGAAGGAAGGAAGGAAGGAAGGAAAGAAAGAAAGAAAGAAAGAAAGAAAGAAAGAAAGAAAGAAAGAAAGAAAGAAAGAAAGAAAGAAATGAATGAAGGAAGGAACAAAGGGAGGAAGGAAGGAAGGAAAGAAAGAAAGAAATGAAGGAAGGAACAAAGGGAGGAAGGAAGGAGGAAGGAAGGAAGGAAGGAAGGAAGGAAGGAAGGAAAGAAAGAAAGAAAGAAAGAAAGGAAGGAAGAAAGAACTGTTTCATACTATAATGATTTGCATATAAACACAAGCCTTTTGTCAACCTCAGCTTAAAAGTTTACTGAAAAATATTTAGGATGTCGAGTGTAATATATTTATAATGTTTTGGTGAGATTCCAAATGAAGGGGACTATGTTGTTGTTGTTGTTTTAGAGTATAGGTATAAATGAAGTGCAGCAGTTTCTCCTTGTCCTATTTTAACCATCAGGAATTTACAAGAAAAAAGACGTCCTTGGCATAATCAAATAGAAAATATATCAGTTTAGGGATACAGGATTCGGTTTGTATAGAACCAGCCTCAATGGTGAAACAGAGTTGTCTGCAAAAACACATGCCCCACGTTAGCCAACAGAGCTATAAGTTATAAACTCAGCCCAGTGTCCCTGTAGAATGAAAAAAAAAATTATGTCCCACCTGGAGTGCCTCATCAAAGCAGTAAGCCAATGAAATATGTTTTCACTCTTCAATTGGTTATGTATCCTAAAAGACTATATGTTGTCTTGCTGTGGTGGTGCATGCCTTTAATCCCAACACTTGGGAGGCAGAGGCAGGGGATAACTACCTGTGAGGTTGAGGCTAGCCTGTTTTAAAAGCAAGCCAGTCCCAGGCCAGCCAGAGCTACACAGAGAGGCCATGTCATGAAGCAAAGCAAAACAAAACTGAATGATTTTATTCTATACAACAATTCAACAATCCTTTGACTTATTCTGTCAAAAATGCATTGAAATAGTGATGATAGTACAAATTTATAATTGTAGACATGGTTCCAATGAGGAAGAATAGTTTCACCCATCAAATTAACAAAATAATAAAGGTCTATGTAAGGGATCCTAAAGAAAATAATCAGAATTTGTATCCAGATATTCAACTGTCAGATCATTCATTTATTATTTTTGTGGTGTGTGTGTGAGTGATAGAGAAAGAGAGAGAAGGATGAAGAAGAGACAGAGAAGGAAGTGTGTGTGTGTGTGTGTGTGTGTGTGCGTGTACGTGCGCACACACACATAGTTTGACATCAAGTGCCTTTCAATATCACTTTCCGTATCATTTATTGAGAAGGGGTATTTCACTGACCTGGACCTCACTGCATGACTAGACTGTCTGGCCAGCAGGCTCCCAAGTGATCTGCCAGGATAGGGCTACAGACATGTGCCACCGTGCCCAGCTTTTGACAGTGATCTGAATTTGTGTCTTCATGTTTACGAGCATGCACCTCACCCACTGTGCCTTCTCCACAGCATCTGCCAGCAGATCTTGTTTTAAACTTAATTTAGTAGCAAAACAGAGTACATTTCCTAACCAATACATTTACATAGCCTACTTAAGCATGGCCAGAAACAGCAAGAAGAAGTGAATGTATCTCACTGGGTTTAAAGTCCGCACATTTCCTAAAAAGCATTGTGTATTTCAGTTTCTCTTGTTGCTGTTCAACAACAACTCTGAGTCCCATCTATATACGAATGGTAATCAACATATCCCAAAGTGATCAATATGATTGAAAAGACAGGGAAAAGTGACTGAACACTGAATTAGTAAAACCTAGTCCATGATACAGGAAAACCCTTCTCAGCCTCAACTATATACCATGGCAGACTTCTCGCCCATCAATTAATTTGTCTTTGTTAGTTAATTTAGACAGTCAATGATCAAGTGCATTTCAAATAGAAAGGCAGCAGAGTCATGTGGGCGTCCCTCTAGGAATCGAAGTTCTAACTTCACGATGTCCTGTGTGTTACTGTACCCACTGAAGCAGCACAAGTAGATAGGACACAGACAGCCACCGCACTAATCGGTCCCCCCAGACCTGATCGCACACTCTGCTGCAAAAGCAATTTTCATTGTGAACTCCAATACCCTTTAAGAGAAGAGTAGTTCTCCAAAAAATAATCATATCATGGGTTGAGTGACTTAGAGTCCTCGCTTCAACTGTAAACACCCCTCTCCACCTGTCTCTCTTCCCCTCTCCCTTTGTCCTCAACTTTATATTTACAGATGGAATTCCTTTCAAGTTTTGCTGAAAACTAATACTGTAAGAACGGATTGTGCTTCCTCAGACATTAAATGCTATTTCTTTTTCCTCAGATACCTTTTCTTTCAGAATGAGGCATAGACCTCGAAAAGGAAGGAATTTTAATCAGGGTTTTCTATTCAGAAGAAGGAGCACTTAATTTTGGAATAAAAATCCACTCTAGGAGAACAGACTCTAGCAACAACCAAACAAGGATGTAACAGAGAATCGAGCCTGCAGCTGCAGGGATTTGCACTTGGTCGTTATTGGAACTATCTCAGAGCACTCTAAGGAGGCTTTTGAGGTTTTTAGGTGAGAACCATGACAGTTACCACAGAATCACTAGTCTTTCATGTCTGTTGAGGAGAAGAATGAGGCACATGCATCCTCTCTCAGACATCTGTAGATAAGTATGAGAAGGAAAAGGCTTCAGAGTTTAACTAAAGAGTAACTTGATCACAGAATTATTGTTATTGGAATAGTCTGAGGAGACTTCTTCTGGCTGATGAAAGGTTTAAAAATAAAGAGACTACCTTCAAACTAAACTTGAAATTAATACTGCAGCTAACATTAACCTGAGAAGAAATTGGAATATTTTAAACAGTGCAAACATAAAATAGCTAGAGATATTATCTGCATAAAATTGTTAATTTTGATATATTTCCACACAGCAGAATGAACAAAACTCCTGTATTCGCTCATTGTTTTCTATGCATTATATAACTGAAGTTTAAGATTTGGACTCTGGACTTAACAGATAAACAAATGCCTAAACATTCACTGTAACTGAGTTAAATGCTAGTCAGAGTTATTTTAAATGACAGCTGTGCACACAGAGCACAAAAATGCCAAAGTATTACACACCACCAAATTCAGTTGCCTCTTGCTCAACAAGCCTTAATCAAATGGGAAAAGCTAAATTGAAGAGCTGAATTTTGAACATGCATTTCAATAAACCATAATGTTTGTGAAATCAGTACAAGGAGAAATGGGATATCAATCGAAAGAAAATAATTCCCCCTGAAAATTACCCATTTACTATTTTGCATGTACAAATTTGTGGACTATTACTGAAGAATGATACACGATAACAGAAGCATGCTCAGAGGTAATAAGATCCAGAATTTACATACAACTTAAAAACAAAAACAAAACCTCAGTGACTCGTGTTTGAATAAAGCTAGGTGGCCAATTTACATTAAATTATTTCGATTTATAACTTTCAGATGTCTACTTTAATGGAGAAAAATCAGTATTTAAATCACACCTTTGTTGATTTACTTGAATAAAATAACTCTTTCTCCACCAGAAACCCTATAACATTATCATTTCTTTGAGAACAAGAGCTCAGCTTGTGTATACTTGGCAATATTAGATCTAGCATTAAAGGTGACAACATAGCCTACCAGCAATTTAATTACCATTTTATATAATTGTTAGATTAAGGGTATTTAATTAATGGCCACAACACATGCAAGGTTATCGCAGTTATAAAAGCTATATTAGTATCAATGGAGTTCTGCGTCTGCCATAGTCTGGGCATCAACAGAGTCCTATGTTTACTACAGAAAGAATCTTCCTCACAGGAGGAGTAGCGCATCACACCTACAGTCACAACATCAATGAAACTTCTAGTCACATGATCAAGAAGGTGGGGATTGCTTGCATTTTCACAAAAGCTGAGATGGTTTATGCAGGCTACACAGAAAAAAAATATGATGAGAATATCCCTGTAATAAAAATTCTACTATATTAGCACAAACTACTGTAAACAATTCTAGAGAACACATCTTTTGCCCTAAATCATACACTAAGAGAATTACTTGATTTATTTAATTGATATTGACTTTTTTGAGAGTTTTGTGTAAATGTTGAAAAGTCCATACAACCATCCATGACAAATTTGGCATTTTTTTTTGCAAAATAAATAAAGTATAAACAAAGAAGAAAAATATATGTGAGTTTACCATCCTCTGTGATTTATAATGCACATGATAATGAGTGAGAAATCAGCATAAATACTCAAGAGCCAGCAGAAATGGCAAAAGGCACATGTCACTGTGTCACTGCATGGCTTCAACTGTCCAAAAATAACAGTGGCCAGACATTGGTCCATGTATGCCTACTTCAAATTTCATTGCTATCACATTACAGATCAATGACATCATCACTCATATTTAAAGATGATGAATAACACAAAAAAGTTAAAAAACTTGCTAGAGTATTCAGAGTTAATAAGCCACAGAAGCAGGCAAAACTTAAATAGTGTATTTCCAGGGTCTACATAGTTAAAGTATTATTCTCCAAAATTATTTCATCCTAAGCAAGGGCATAAATAGCATACAAAAGATTATCTTTGCATCAAGTGTCTTGATTATGTTTGTTCTTTCTTTTTGCTCTCTTTGTCCACCCATGGTTGGCTAGAGCTTGTAGAACTCAATCATCATTTAAAGAGAGTTTTTGAAATACTAATATTTTAGAGATTTTGAGAGCTGCCTGGAGTCACAGCTACTTGGGAAGAAGTTGCTGAAGGAGAGTCTATTTAACCCAGGAGTTCTAGACTAGCCTGGGAAACACAACTACACTGCTTCAAAATATTTTTAAAAATTAACCAATTTGAAATTGAGGGAAAATAGCACTTTAGCTATCTGTCCCCCAATAGAAAGTATTAATATAAATGGAATAGAATCAAAACAAATAGCCACGGATTTCAAAACTTTGTGCTGTGAGTTGTCTATGTAAAAATATTCCCAATTCAAGAGACTATGTGGGCAAGGCTTGTGAAAATAGGTGAGTATCAAATGCAAAAATAGATAGGTGAATTAAATACCGACAGGGGAATTGGGACTTGACAATAGCTTCCCCATGGAAACCAACAAAGGAGAGTGATGGTGAGAAAAGGAGATCTGTCAAGGTGCATGTGCGCCATGGTCAGCAGATAGAAGATATTGGAAATTCCCTTTCTAAGGGAAAAGAAACTCTGTCATTCATATTCACAGCTGAGTCAACCCAAGCCCAAAGTTGGCCTGTCATTAGATAAGTAACACACTGCTTCCAGGGAAATCACTGGCAACATGGAGTTGCTTCATCCCCTCTGATTACAATTTGATACTTGTGTGTCTGTGTCTGTGTGTGTGTGTGTGTGTGTGTCTGTGTCTGTGTGTGTGTAGTGTGTGTAGTGTGTGTAGCACTTTACCCCTAATTTTTGTTTTCACTATTTGCTTAATTTAATTTGTTAGAAAAGCTATGTCATAAGCCATCTGATGACTTTGTAAATGCAAAGGGCCAATGTTGTGGAACAGACAATCTAATGACAGAGTGTTTAGTGTTCCCTAAAGCAGGAGACAGATGAAGAGAAACGGTGAACCGGCAACCTTAGCATAATTAAGACAAGCCTGAGTGCTTACCGTGGTGCCATTACATTAATCACACATCAGTGGCACCTGGCTAAAATTTATGAGATATGTAAAAGGGGCTTTTCTTACTGACCTTGATAAGGCAGAGTTATTTATCACGTGGGAGAATAGTCAGCAAGCTAGGGGAATGAGGTATATTAGAAATGAGTTGGCAGACAGATTTAAGGGCAGTGGGCTGCAATACACTTTGAAAAGATCAACAGAAGTATTTCCAGTACTATGAACCTAAGACATCCTTGATAAGTAATCATAAAAGCATATATCATGTTAATAAGCAATGTATATATATACACACATGAAGGACAAGAGCTAATGTCAAATATCAAACTGATCCCAGGCCATTCACTTAATATTTTTAATATGTTTATTGAGCTAGTATAACGGGACTTTATGACTAAAATAGATACCAAATCATTTGACCCTCAAAGAGATAAGAATCACATATTGACTCTGAGTTCCTTGATGACACTGCATCATTATATTTATCACAGAGCCTAGTGCAGATCATGGAATATGTTGATACCAATACATCAATGGGTTCTTTATTTAATAAAGAATTATTATTGGGTATGACTGGCGAGTTCCTGTTTGTCATACCCAAGCTCAGATCCCTGACAGCTTCCTAGCCATGTAGAACAGCACAGAGAGCACAGAGTTCACTTTGATGATCATCCCATCAGAAAGACTTGGCACTATAGAGAAAAATATTCTGTGATGACAATGCATTTGCATTTTGCTCTTCTTCCCCAGACTTGGCCTGTTGTTGTTCTGACTGCTCACCTTTGCATGTGATATAGACTGCACCAGGAACAGGACATGGTGTCTTAGTTACAGTACTGTGGCTGGGAAGGACAATCATAACCAAGGCAATTTATAAAAGGAAAGCATTTATTGGGGGATGGCAAGTGCTCAATTCATATGGACAGATGAGAGAAAGTGGAGGCATTTGACATATACACACACACACATATATATATGTATATATATATTCATATATATAAAACAACATATATATGAATATTTATATGAATGATGTTTGTATATATAAACATCTATGTGTTTTAATGAGGTTCAGGGGATGAAATGTAGAGCCTTGTACAATCTAGTCAACTGTCTTATCTCTGAGCTAGATCCACAGCCCAGTATATTTCATTTTATAGAAATACGGTATTCTGTGCACTGCATTATCAGTATTTTAGGTTTTTTTGTAATCTGACAAAGGTCAAAAGTCACTAAGGACTTTATTATGCTAAAATTAGCAATATCACCATGAACCATTCTCGATCAATCATTATATAATATTTTAATATATATCATAATATCATAGCATAATATCGTAATAATACCTTAGACCCTTTTGGTAGTTGCCAGCACTGTCATTAAGAATTACAGAGCACTGAATTAAGAATATCAGAGACATGAAGAATTTTGTATTTCAAAATTTTCAACTAATAATAATATGTGGACAAGCAAACAGATGTGCTGTGAGATGGTCTGTATGTCAAACTGCTCTGATTGGTCAATAAATAAAACACTAATTGGCCAGTGGCCAGGCAGGAAGTATAGGCAGGACTAACAGAGAAGTGAATTGAGAGAATTCTAGGAAGTGGAAGGCAGAGGAGGGAGACACTGCCAGCCGCCACCATGACAAGCAGCATGTGAAGATGCCAGTAAGCCATGATCCATGTGGCAAGGTATAGATTTATAGAAATGGATTAATTTAAGATATAAGAACAGTTAGCAAGAAGCCTGCAACGGCCACACAGTTTATAAGCAATATAAGTCTCTATGTTTACTTGGTTGGTTCTGAGCGGCTGTGGGACTGGCAGGTGACAGAGATTTGTCCTGAATGTGGGCAAGGCAGGAAAACTCTAGCTACACAGATGTGTACTTATAATGGTGCTCTTACAATAGGTACATATAAATGAACACTATAAAATATTAGTAGCTACTATCTGTAGACATTGCCATAATATAATTGCCATTTTATTTTTTGTTCACAGACCAAGTAGTCAGTGTGTGATCCTTTCTTTGATTTTGAGAAAGGAGCAATTTGAAGATTTCCTCTTAACTTTTGTCAAAGATATGAAATTTACACTTCCGCTGAAATGGAGGTGAAACACATTTATGTCTTTATCCAATGAAAGCCTACTGGTCTGTTCTGCAAGAAGGAGCAGGAAGCCAGCCCTGGATTTCACAAAGGAAAACACTGGGTTGAATATAACAGAGTGATTTTAGGCCATGCCACCATGGGAACACTCTTGCAAAATAAAGTAAATTTAAATCTATTTCTTTACCAATGAGTACTTGATTTTTCTTCCTTGCAAACATAGTGAGCTGAAATCAGCAAGTCATGAACACAAAAAGTATTTCTTTCATTTTATCTTAAAACCATTCATTTAAAATTAGGGTTTGTTTGGCAGCTGTACTTCAAAGTAAAAAAGTAGGCCAAGAAACGTCAATTTCTTTTTTAAAAAAAATCCAAATTTGTAAAATGAACATATCAGTATCTAAGAGAAAATGTTGTCTCATTGCTATTCCAAGCATAATTAGATAATTTAAATTCTCAATTAGCATCCATACTCACATAGAAAATTAATTAGTGATAACATTTGGTTAGCTCTACCCAGGATCTACTTCACAGGTAAATTTTATAATAATACTTCAGGAATCATCAAAGTTAAAATGATTTCCTCTCTGTGTATATGGCAGATAGTAAATACCAACACTTTATAAGGACAATTATTTAAAATAAAAGATATCAAAATAATTTCATGATGTTCATTCAATGTGTTTTCTGCAAAACGATGCAATACAATAAAACACAACTTACCCTATTATTTTAATATTTTATAAATAACAATGAATAAGATGGTAGAGGAGACCTGGGAAATTGATGAAATTCCTAAACAATCAACCCAATCTATTTTGTTTGTTTAGACTCTCCACAGATATTTGAAAAAAAAAATCATAAAGTATCAGGTTCTGACTGAGAAGGTGGCTCAGTCAACAAAATGCTCACCACATAAGCCCAAAGACCTGAGTTCAAATTCCAGAGCCCCTTAAAGCCTGGTACAGGAATGTGTGTCTTCCATCCAGTATTTCTAAGGTAATATGGACAGCAGGGACAGGAAAATATCAGGAAGACTATGGGCCAACTAACGTGCCAAGCATAGAACAGAGAAACAAAGATACCCTGAGTTAAACAAGATAAATGGTGAGATGTGGATCAACACCTGAGACTGTCCCTTGACCTCTACACAAACCAGCCGTAGAACATGACACCCAACTCATACATCCAAACATGCATACAATAAACATACAGATACCCTTACACATTTCACACAGAAAAATTAGTAAGTCAGACTCAATATTTGTAGTTATAGACTAGTAAGTACCATTAGCAAAGTGGTAAGTTTTCATTATGATTCAAAGGCAAATTCTATGATAGTCACACTCTATTTCTGTTCCTCTTTACAGTATATATTTTTTCCAACTTTATCTTCAGATTAACATCATAACTTTTGTTACTCTAATCAAACAGTATGCTGCAGGGTCATCCCCTTCTAAAGCAATTCCAATGTTAGAGGCTTCCCTTCTCCACCAATTTTGTGAAACTTGATCATCTTTATTGCTTGTATTGCAATGCAAATTTTTCCCGTTAAAATTAAACTAGAAACTTGTGAATGTATAGATCATTAGCTTCTGTGAGAATACTTAAATTAAGGACAATATTTTATTCTAGAAAAGCTACAAAAAGTCCTTGCATAAATCAACTGAAGTGCCTAATTGTCAAAGAGAAATATGATTACATTCTCAAGTTTTATAAATGAGATTTTTTTCTCTTCACAGCACTCATCCATTTCAAACAAAGATCAAAAAACATTTAGAACAATTTTGATCTCTCCAACCGAATTACAATATGAAGAAAATTTCTGAAAAAAAACTTGAAACTCTGTCTCAGAAGATAGAATATAAATTGTATGAAAAATAAAATAAGATTCTAACCACAAGTAATGCCAACAAAGACTGAGTATACAATGAAAAGAGATATCTCATTATCTATTTGAATAACCAAGGAATTCCTATTTTCTCTCTCAGTGGTAGTATGTGGTATATACACAGGCAATTTTTCCAGCTGAACATGTCCATTACTTTTTTTTTCCTTTAGCAACAAATTATTTTTAAAACAAGACATGAAAATCAATTTCTTCATTTATTTGTCAATGCCTTGGGTCAGGGTATCTAGTTGCCCTTTTGAATGGTTAATTCACAATAAATATCTAAAGAAAAGAAACCAAATATCTAATGCATGCTAGAAGGCTAAAAAAAAGAATCAAGTAGTTCATAAATAGTTTTCCCCAAAGTCATGTATGCAAAATCAGTACTTTATGTCATAAAATTTACATAAAATTATACCAAAATTATAAACAAAGATAGTTGCTCTCAAGTATGCCATACGTGTGTGTGTGTGTGTGTGTGTGTGTGTGTGTGTGTGTGTCCTATACACTGTCCTTTTCTTCAGAAAATAAATTTATCTGAGAAGTTATAATCAGCTAAACTTATTCATTGTGAAGAAAATCTCTGAACATCGGGGTTATTTGATGGGAGAAAACCACGGTGGCAGAGGCAGTGGAACTTGATGTGAATGCACCATAAGTGGAAATAAACAGAACTGGAGTCCACTGAGAGTCAGACTGTGAGAGCCAGGAGAGGCCCTGGAATGTCCTGGCTCAGAGCTTTAATACCTGTGTCAGGTACAGGGACAGAGACAGGATGTAGCATCTTGTGATGAAAAGAACCAGAACTACATCAGTGGAGTTTGTACCTCTGGTGCTGTGCCTACTATACTTTTCATCTTTGGACACAGACCATAATGCTGAGGTGAAAATGTTCGGGACAAAAATAAAATCAAAATGACAACCCTCTAGGAACTATGACAACAGTAGTTCTTCCCATCTCCCCTAAGGAGTATAGATAGGCTTCTATATATTACACTGAAAAGCGTATTTATGATTTTAAAAAAAAACTATCTGTTATGGTCTTCAATGTCAATTTCCTGTCTCCCAACTTCAATTAATTCTTTAAAAAAATTTTTTTAGGAATTTATTCTTTATATGTGTGTTTGGGAGTCTGTGTGCTCATTAATTCAGGTGCCCATGGGGGTGAGAGCCAACTCATCTTCCATGAGACTGGACTGGCAAGAGGTTGTGAGCCACCAGATGTGGGTGCAAGGAACTGAACTCAGGTCCTTTGCAAAAGCAGTCCATGCTCATAATCACTGAGCCATATCTCCAGCTCTTCTAGTTAAATGACTGTTTTTGTTAATATAATTGAAATGATTTGCTTGATTAATTTGGAGTGGTAGTCTTTGGTTTTTTGTTTGTTTGTTTTGTTTTGTTACTTTTTGGAGCTAGAGTCTTGTACACAGTCCACATGGGCCCCCGCTTCTCATGTGCAAGGATCACAATCAAGGGCTACCAACTCTCCCACCTAAATTATTTTCTGTATAGATGTCTTAATGAATTTGTGTCTCTCTTTCCACAATTTTTAAAGCATTATATGAATTTCTTGGCTTGCAAAATGGAATACTGAGATATGCAGGAATTGGTATAATTTAAAAAGTGGGAAAAAATAAAAAGTTTCCTCTGAAGATGTAAAAACTTTCCAGACTAAAAATATTTCCATCTAGTACACCATACAAGTTCAAACATTGGTATCTAGGAAGATGAACTCATAGATGATCACTGTTCATCTGTGCATTTATGAAGCATTCTGTTTGTCATAGAGCTATATCTCTCTATGGGTCAACCATGACATCATTACAGTTTCTTTCCATTCTTGGAACTCTTTCTCTTTGCTCCAAAGTAAGCATACAAATAGCAATAGTTTTTGTTTCCAGAAGTGTCTACATTTACTGCCATGAAGTCTCAATGATGTCTTAAATGATTCATTATAAACCCGGGAGTTTAAATTAGCATATTGCTTTTCATCATTTACCAAAAGTTATTTCTGGCATTTAAAATTATGTCTGTATGTATGACATAATAAAATTTTAGGTCTGTTTACCTTATAAAAACACTAACAAAGACCATTAGTGCAATTCCTGTTTAAGCATGCTGTAAAGAGCAACATTATTAAATAATCAGGTGTCTAACCTTGATCAGACCCAAGACAAATCACTAAGCACATGATATATTTATGACACTAAAAGTAAATAATTACTGAGCAAAATAAAATCTATATATATCTGCTATGGATAATGCTCTACATAAATAAAACACTGATGGCCAGTGACCAGACAGGAAGTATAGGTGGGACAAGGGGAGAGGAGAATTGGGGAAACAGGAGAAAGGGGGAGAGACAATGTCTTTTACCTCCTGGGTACCAAAACATAAAAGTATTGTTAAAATCATTTGATGTCATGCTCTGTGATGCAAAGAAGAACTTGCTCGTCTAGAAGTTAAATTTGAAAGAATGCCAAAACACTCAAGTTATCACAAGGTCCTCTGGTGGTCCCTAAATAACAATGAAGGGGACAATTCTGCCATCTGGATTTTGTCACACATCCTAATGCTGTCCATAGGGAAAAAATAACCTGGTATCACCATGTGAATAATTCTTTTTAACTCCCTCATTTTGTGTGTTAAGGAAACAAAATCCAATGAATTCAAATGATTGTAAGCTTAGTTACAAAGTGATTTGTCAGTGGATCAAAGAGAAGAAAGCTAGTCTCCCAGTTAATAATGATCAGGCCACTTTAGCTTCTGAACATGTCAAGGCAGTTTCCTTTTCCAATATTTCTCTCTCATCATAATACCTAGGGAGCCACAATTTATAATGGGAAAATGTTCTCTTTAGATAGAGGACTAATGCGATGTAATACAATACCCTTGAATTTGTTCATCACATTTACTTAAAAAACACTTCAAAATAAATAACAGTATGTTACGTATCTGCTGCTATGATAGGCAAAAGTAGTAAGACCTTTTTTATACCACTCCAGAGGAGTTTTCCCAACTTGGACAACTTCCCTAAACATTAGAGTCACTTGAGATTTTCTGGCCTTGTCCCAGACCCACTGAATCATGATCTCCAGGGAAAGGGCCTGGGAATTTGTGTTTTTAAGTGGCTCCCCCAGGTGACTTTGACAATTAGCCAATCTTAGGAAACGCTGACAATACCAGTGGAAGTGGAAGGACGCCACTTCATGTGTTTAGTATGTTTGGAAGCAAACTGCTTCTATTGTAGAACTGACCCAATCCAGTTACTCTCCTTTACAAACAAGAAAGATAGGTTTCACAAATGGGCAGACAAACTGCCAAATACCACCTATATTTCTGGGTCAGAGACAGATTGGAAATCCACCAAGAGAAACTGGGCATTCATACTCTGTCTATTTCCATGGCAGGGACAAAAACAATTCTAATCTTACTGATCTTTTCATTAAAGAATAAAGCAATCTCAGAGCATTAACTGTTGACAGCAATGGCCTCCACAGATTTCATGGATTAACTAAACCACAAACAACCTAGAACATGCCCACAGAACAATTCTTTGTTTGTGTAGCACTGGAGGCAATAAAAAGCCAACATTCTGACTTCAACTCTGGGGTTTAATTACTCAATATAACACTTGCCACTTAAAAATCCATATGCCCCTCAGCATAACAACAGCTTCACAGAAAGATTTGGTGACATCACATAATATGTAAATTACTTGTTAACCTCAAAGTCTTTCACATATATTATTACTCTTTATCCTCACATGATCCCCATATTGAATCCTTTCAACAAATTGAAAAGATTATTGTTATTGAAGTGTGTTGTTAGAACACAAACACATCCAACAGTCTCTATTTGGCTATGTAAGACATATGATGTAGGTTTCCCCTTAAAATCTGTGAAAAAAATTGAATCCTAAAGTAGTCAACACATTCTGTTTTTTCACGTAAAACATTTCATGCTATGGTGGTTTAAGTTCCAAACTTTTGATTAAAACAAACAAATAAACAACTAGTCAAACTTCGCTGCTCCAGATTGAAACAAACAGTTGCTCATTTACTGCATGTGGATGATGTTTGGGTTATTCCAAAGGCCCTATCATTCTTATACAACAGCTAAGCTAAAAAACAAAGACTACAATGGCATATTCTAGTGAACACTTGGGAATTCAAAGTTTGTAGAAGTTCATGTCTGCTCACATGTTGATTAAACTCAGATCCAAGTGTTATTGGACTTTGTTATTATCTGTTGGCAACTTTACCATGTTTCTTTCTTAAAACCCTTAACTCTACAAAAGCAAAAGTACTCTTTTACTTTTTCTGTTAGAATGACTTCAAAGATAAACTTCCACGATTTTTTTGTTTGTTGCTATTTCTTTCTTTCTTCCTTCCTTTCTTTCTTTCCTTCCTTCCTTATTTATTTATTGATACAGTGACTATAACTAGGAAGTAACCAGGGAAAAGAGAAGGCTACTTAATCCATCCACAACAAAGAATCACTGAGATACACAATAATTTATCAAAGGGTTTTTTTTTTTTTACTTTAGATTATGCACAGGTTCACATAAGAATATGCTTTTCTCATGGGAGAGACTCCATCTGAGATTCTAATTAAACTAACTTTTGTATAGTTCCTTTTCTTCCTTACACAAAAGGTCCTTTTTCCTGCCATCCATGGCCTCTTTTTTTTTTTCTTTGTGGGTAGTATTTACTCCCAAGCCTGCTTCTGAGCCCTCTGTCTAATTAGCTCTTGATAGATCTGCTGCCCTGGTTCCACAAACATTTAATTCTGCCGTCAATGCCATTTACATGACAGCACGTTGCATTGTCTTTTACCAGCCTAATTTTGTTTGAGGGAATGTAAATCCCATTAAGCGGTCACCTATTAGACTGTGGCATATAAACTCCAAAAGCCTCTTTATTACAAGAGTGAACACAAGGCCCAATTGACAAAAGATATCTGGGACATTTCAATATGTGGTCTACTTCAAATAGGCTGCCTGTTTCAACCTTAGTTCATGGTTTCAAAATACATGACAGAGTATTTGAGTAAATTTCAGCCTGATTCCCATGGTTCAACACAACTCAATATCATTTGGTTGGTATATGAAGTAAATATTTTACCCCGGAAACAAATGCTAAATATGTTTTCCCCTTGAGATATTTCATTTCCCACCTGGAAACCTGACCATATTGTTCTGGACAGGTTACATGGAGGTGTTTACATAGAAGGTGAGAGTTCTCAGGAGAGAACTTCGCATGAATGCTAAACAACAGAATTCCAAGAAGTCTTTGCATCTCAGGATGAATTTTCCAAAGAGAAGACAGACATCATACACTGACCAACTAACCATTAAATTTCAAGCAGAAAATAGCATCAAGTACAAACTGGTTTCCCTCATGATGTCAGTGATTTGATTGCCCCAGAGAAAATGCACGGAACTGATCATTAAACATACTAGGAAAAGGAATTGGCCAATTACTGGGCTTCTGATATTTACAGCCGAGGTATATGCATTCAGGTTAGTGTGCAGTACCACTTCTCAGTAAGGGCTTTGTGTAGACCTTCCCAAGGTTGAGGCAACTGTTCAGTACTATGCTCAAATAACCCTGTGGTTGGAGGTAAGGGCAAGCATGTCTCTCTTTCTATTTCCTCCTAGTAATAAACTCAGAAAGATACCCATGAAGTGCAAACCCTCAAACATAAAATTATTTCTCACCCCTGCAGGCTTGTCAAAGCCAATATTTCAGGAAAGCACAGGTTGCAGAAGGAGAGTGACTGTGATTTTTTTCCCCCTGCTGTGAGTCTCCAAGGAAAACAAACATCCCCAGAGAGATCATGGGCCAACATTGTTAACACTGCATGTAGCTCTGTGGCCTTAATGACAAAATTCAAGAAAAACTGAATGGAGTAATGGGTTAGATGTTAAGCCACAGCTATTTTATAAGGATAAAAGTATACATTCCCAATCGTTGGTTCTGAAGTAAACCTCGATGGAGAAACTGAACAGTCATTGACATGATCATGACAATGATTATCACAGAGACATGAACTAGAAATAAGCAATTACTAACAGACATGTAGTTTTTGTAATTAATGCAAAAGAAAGATTGGGTACTTTTAAAAACAAGTAGTTTTTGTTGTTTAAGAGAAAGGAAATTAAAAGAAAAAGAAAAAAAAAAAACCCTGAATATCAGCAATAGATTTTTTTAAAGTTACCAAAATATCTGCATGGATATAAAATACACAATGTTGATTCATTTTCAAAAATCTCTTATGCAGCTCCAAATACTTGGATCACCAGACCTCTCTGTATCTAGGAATTTGTGAAAAATACTTTTCTTGGATTGTTGGTTTCCTACATATATTTTCATTCAGGTTAATTGTTTGAGTGGATCTTACAGGTCTGACTTGGACATGATTGCTTACCTTTCTGTTGATTACAGAACAGTGAGGGCAGTTTAACTCAATGTTGATACATACAAAAATGTGATAAGGGCCACCATAAGTTACAATAAGGACCAACCCCACATAATCTATTTGAGGTTAAAGTTTCAAAATGAATAAGACATGACAATTTAGAAAATAGGCACTTAACTACTATTTCCTAGGTTGTTCAGGTATACTAAAAACCCTTTAGAAACATCCATATTTTATTTTGAAATATAACCAATTTCAAATGGAAATTATTTTTGTAAAGCTGTAGAAACATACTAAGGGGATCCAAGAGAAATGTAAGTGATTTGTAATAAGGACACTGAAAGGATTTGAAAGTCAATAAACACAGGAAAGTTTCTACATCAGCTGAAGTCTATGTACCAGTTATACCATTTATAAAACATGGTTCTGTAACTCCCAGAAAATATTTCTTTTTTTTATATCAGACTAAAGGCTGATATATACCATGTCTATAGCATCAATTCATTGAATAACCTCTCTAGGCCCCATGTTATCTTGAATATTTGAGAAGATACCTTGCCATGTTGCCAGTATTACATGAAATGATTAAGTACCCCAACATTCTCTGACTTCTTAATGTCTATGACCAACTATTATACTTATAAGCATTTGTATAATAATGAACTCTCCTTTCCAGGAAGTTACAGGACTATATATTATTCACAATTTACATTTAACTTTGATAACTGTGGTGGTTTGAATAGCAATGGCTCCCATAGACTCATGGGTTCGAATGCTTGGCTCCCTAGGGAGTGGCACTATTAGGAGAAGTGGCCTAGCTGGAATAGGTATGGTCTTGCTGAAGGAAGTGTGTCACTGTGGAGGCTAGCTTTGAGGTCTTACCTGCTCAAGCTAGGCCTAGTGTGGCAGTCTCCTTCTCCCCATGATGATAATGAACTAAGCCTCTAAAATTTTAAGCCAGTCCCAATGAAATGTTTTCCTTTATAAGAGTTGCCGTGTTCATGGTGTCTCTTTACAGCAATAAAAACCTCAGACAATAAGCTATACATGAACAGTGATGACCACAGTTTCTACTTTTCAAATTAATGTTTGTCTGCCACTAACAGAATATAATTTTTTGTCCAAGGCAATGAATTTTAAGGGGTATTTACAAAATGCCCCCCCCACCTCTCTATAATCTAAATAGTTTTTCAATAGTCATGACATTATCTTAACTCTTTATCCACAATAATAGGAGCAAGTTGGCCATAACCTGGCCATGCCCTTTGCAATAGCACAACTGTGAGGATAATATGAATAAATAACTGCTTTGAGTCTTATTTTTGTCACCGTTTGGGAAACATCTGGTGAAGAATGAAGCCAAAACAGGAAAATCAGAGCTCACATATTAAGACATTGAAACACAGTTCTGTTTCCATGGCTTAGCCCTGGATCTGTGTGTGCTTAAAGACTGATACACCCCTGGACTTTCTGTGAGGCTTTCTTTGGGCCAACAAAAACTCTTTGCTCATCCTAGTTTAGACTAGCCCTCAATCATCCATAATAAAATGGGGTATGAGTCAGGCAGTGAAGGAAATATAGATGAAGTAAGGGCCAGATTCAAATATTGTTTTCTATTGGTATTAATTGTTAAATAAATCTACTCAAATGGATCAAAGACTTCAATATAAACCAAGAAACTTTGAAATTGCTAGAAGAGAAGTTAGGGAGCGCACTAAAACATGCAAGCTTCAATAAACCATCAATCCAGAAAAGAAAAAGCATACAAGAAGTGGGAAAATGTCAAAAGTTTTCCTGTATCCCTCAGAGGCTCAGTCCCAAATAAACACACAGAGGCTTATTACTAATTACAAACTGGTCTGTGGCTTGGGATTATTGCTAGCTACCTCTGACATCTTAAATTAACCCATTTCTATTAATCTATATTTTGACATGTGGCTGTGGCCTTACCTATCTGCTGTCATCTTGTTCCTTGGGAGGCTGAATGGTGTCTCTGTGAGACTTCAACATCCTTCTCCCTGTATCTTTCTTAGATTTCCCACCTGGCTATAACCTGCCTTGCCATAGGCCACAGCAGTTTCTTTATTAGTCAACAGTAGCAACACATATTCACAGCATACAGAGAGATCATCTCACAACCGGAAAATCTTTGCCAGAGGTTTAATATCTAGAATACCCAAAGAACTTAAAACTAACACATCAAGAAAACAAACAATCTAATTGGAAAAAAAGTAGAAACATGAGTTGCAAATAAATAGTTTGAGAGATATTTGAAACCTTTGGTTAAAAGGGCAATGCAAATCAAAAACACCAAGTTTCCATTTTTCCCTGGAAAGAATGGTTATCATCAAATGGCAAGAAATGTAGTGAGGATGTGAGGAAAGAGGGATTTTTATCCACTGTTGTTGGGAGCACAAAGTGGCACTAAGCATCAGCATGGAAATGCCTAAAAATCCAGGAACAGAGCTGTGATAAGAACCAGCTATTCCAATCTTGCAACTTTGTATCTTACTCCAGAGATACCTGCCCACCATCTTTATCGTTATTTAATTCGCAAAACCAGGAAATGCCCATTGACCAATAAGTGAATAATGAAAATGTGGTATATGTACATAAAGGAATTGTATTCATCTGTAAATAAAAATTAGATTTTTCAGGTAATTAGATGAAACTAATTATACTGGGTGAGGTAATCCAAAGCCAGAAAAAAGTGCTTAATGCCTGAATGCTCTCTGTCTCTCCGTGTGTCTCTCTCTCTCTCTCTCTCTCTCTCTCTCTCTCTCTCTCTCTCTCTCTCTCTCTCCCTCTCTCTATCATAACTTCTAATCTCCTAATTTTGAACTTTCAGTTTTGAGTCTCTGTAGTGGCCATAAATCTAGCAAAAGACCACTCTTGAGTTGGACACCTTAAAAGAGGGGAAAATACTAGATTGTAGAGGACAGAAGTGGAGCATGAAGAGGTAGGTAGGGATGCTTAAAAAGAAAGGGGAGGGAGGATAAGATAGATGAGAAAGTGGAAGGGCACTCCCACCAAAATGAAAATGGGTATGAAAAAGTCATATAGAAACCTGAAGTATTCAAGCCAGACTTTTAAAAAAGAGTTGGTGAAAGGATTATTCATGCTCTAGTTTGCTGTCTGTTACTGTGACAGCTATCATGCCCAGAACAATTTGGGAGGACAGGGTTTAATTTACCTTATAAGTTACAGTCCATCATGTAGGGAAGTGAGAAGAAGGGGTCAAGGAACTAATATGGAGGCAGGAAAGAAAGCAAAGAATATAGAGGAATGCTGTTTAGTGATCTTCTTACAGGCTCACATCAGCTACTTGCCTTAAACTGCCCAGGCTTGCCAGGCGGTGGGGCACACGCCTTTAATCTCAGCACTTGGGAGGCAGAGGCAGGCGGATCTCTGTGAGTTCGAGGCCAGCCTGTGCTACAGAGTGAATTCCAGGAAAGGCTCTAAAACTACATAGAGAAATCCTGTCTCAAAAAAACAAAGAAACTAAAAACAACAACAACAAAAGCACTGGCCCAGGCTCACATGCCCAGAAATGTGACCATCTACAATTGGCTGGCCCCTATCTCACCAGTTAGAAATGAAGAAAATTCTCCACATCTGCTCAAAGACCAATCTGACAAAGGTAATTCATCAATAGATGCTCACTCTTCCAAGGTGTCCTAATGTCAAGTTGACCAAAACCAACCAGCATATCTTGCATGGCTGGAGAATAAAATACTTCCCCTTGATGTTATGTGTCATTAAACAAAAACCCCAATGCACAGCATTGGATAACTTTTCATGAATTATTTATTGTTCAGGGAAACCCTAGAATCTCACAAAACAGTACAGGCTCTTGCTCCCTGTTTCCCTCCAAAACGCGATGACATGACCCTATTTCTGAAGATGCTATACATCTTGGTTGGATGAAGCAACGAAATACAGCTGGAACTAAGATGTAAGCCTCCTTCCTGCCAGATATCTGTCATACTGATGGAAGGTGCTACGCAGGGTGTTCAGGGGGAAGAGTTATCAATGCTCTTACCCAGACATAAATTCTACAGTCTACTAAACGAATCTGATAAGTAAGTTGAGCCCACGTGTTCAATACTGGGCACAGCTGTGGGAGAGGTAAACAATCACTCTCTGATTGGATTTGAGGCTCACTTCGCTCAAGGGAATCCACAACTGGTACTCAAGAAGCTGCTCAAAAGTCCATGGCATGGGAGGTCTTTTTGGAGCCCAGTGCCTAGGGTGTGACCCCTTGCACAGCCTTGGTGCAGGGGGGAAAGGCTTGGACTTGGCCTCAGCTTAGTGTACCAGGCTCTGCTGATTCCCCATGAGAGACCTTGATTTGGAAAATGTGGTGATGGGAGGTGAGTTGTGGGGGAAGTCTGGGGGGTGAAAAGAGGGAGGATCTGTGGTTGGTATGTAAAGTGACTAGAAAATTTCTTAATAAAAAAAAAGTCCATGGCTGTGGAAAAGCATAAGACCTAGAAGTGAACTTAATTCACTTGTATAACCAAATTGGCATGCTGTCAAACTACATTATAAATACATGTGTTTATTCTTATAGAAATTTACCACTCTCAGGCTTAATAGGAGAAGGCTCTCTTTCTAGTGAACTGCAGCGAAGACTGTAAACATTGATGCTATGTGGTAGCTGAGTGTTCGGGGCTAAGACAATTACAAGGCTCGGAGAACATTACAAAAGAGATACAGGAAAGGACTGTAAATGCTGGAGGACAGAAAGAAGAGCCGTGAAAGGTCATATTCTGGAAAACACACCACCATTGCAATCAAGAACTCTCAACAGCTATCGATGACAGGGCAGGAAGCTATAGATGCCTACACAAGAATGGGCCCATCAACAAGCAGACAAGAATGGAGGAGGGACTCAGGAGACCCTATCCCTCAGTGCTGAGCCATGGATTGAGTCATGAAAGGGGGCAGGTTCTTCCCTTCAGTTGTGTATGTAACAGTAACAGCACCAATTTCCTATTGAGAGTCCCAATCCAGTTAGTTATACAAATGGTCCTGATAAAACCAAATGAGTCCCCCAACAAAGCAAAGAACATGAGCCAGGAAAGGAACGCGTAAGCAGGGGTTGATTGAAGTGGGGAGGCAGGTAAGAAGAAAGGGAGAGTAACCATCATGTGTTATATACATGGAAACCTAAAAATATCAGTTTAACTTTAAAAAAAAATTCACTTTTAAAAGATGAATTTAGCAACTTTAGCAGCTTATTCTATTTTATGGTTAATAATCATAGGTATTTTAACAGAATTATTTCTAAATGCAGAACTAATGGATTTTTAAAAGCAGGATAACTGGAGGATCTTGGGATACACTGGATTTATCTTCACTAAAAGAAGTTCCAGTTAGCAGAGTAGAAAGTGTTCCTGAGAAACTGTCTGGGTGAGTAAATATCTGATACAGATTTTTATAATTGCCCCAATCTCTTTATAGATTACATGTAGCAAAAGCTAAAGACCCTGAGTCAGCCATGCTTACAGGAGCAAACGCCCTTCTTTGTGGATGTTTGGTGCCTATTAATACAGCACCTGAGTGAGACTGTTTAAATTCAAAGGAAGTTTTTGCCTGAAGGAGGACAGCAGAATTGGGCCCAATGGGAGTTCCAGATGAGTATCTGAGGGCAGAATTGTGTCTACTGAAAAAGCAGTTACTAGCTAGGGATTTAACTAGCACAACAAAGTTTTAAGGAAGAAAGGAAGTTACAATATGATAGGCCTTTTTGTGTTTCCTTTCTTTCTCAAGTAGAATTATTTTGAAAATAAAATCATCTAAAAAGAAACTTAGTCACACTGATTATCCTCCAATTATATCATCCTGAAACTGTGGTTTAAATTCTCACCATGGACATTTTATAGATTTCACTGACTCTTGACGATATAAAAAATATAAGATTGACATATTCCCCACCATGAGCAAGTATCTAAATACTATACTCAAAATATATGTATAAATTTAAGAGCCAGTAATCAACAAAGAAAATTGGTCTTTGTTTTTGAAAATTAAAAAAAAATGACTGTGGTAATCACTAATTTTTCCAGCATTCAATGACCATATTTCATCTTTCTGTTCTTATATTTTTAAAAACTCAAAAGCCATACATATAGTTTTATATAATGAAAAGGAAAGCATGGGCCAGAATGATGAAACAAATCCCAATTTCATATCCACACATAGACCTCTTTCTGACTTTTACCACCACTAAAACTGCCAATGCCTGCCCGTTATGTCTACACTTATAAGCACACAAATGTATATAGATGCACAATGGCCCAAAGAATATTCAGTGTGTGTAGAGAAGTCTTCCGTTATGAAAGGATTAGGCAAAAGAAATATAAGTTTGAAATCCAAATATAAATAAAATATCTAGTCTCAGACCTCAGTGGAAAGAATGCCTAGAAACCACCTCTTTTCTTCATGACAGAGGATTCTATGCCTCAGGGAAGACTAGCTCCTTAGGGCCCACAGCTAATAACAACACGAGTTTGAGTGACAGAGATCTCACTTTCTAGTGACAAGCTTTTCCTATAATAAGAGGTCTCTGATTGTTGAGAGTCACATATCTTACACTATGCTGTTTCTTTTCTTGTATGTATTATGCATGAAGAGTGAAATCCTGTAGATAGTCTAATAAAGTTGAACAGAAAAAAAAAACTATAGACATTGTGTTCAGTGTTACAAAAAAAAAAAAAAATACTGGTGATGTACCATGCAGCAGGCATTATGACAACTTAATGGAACAAGGTTGAAAAACATAATCACAAAGATGGGGAGAACAAGTGCGTGTGTGAGTGTTTCAGTGTGTAAAATAACTTCTTTATGAGAGGCTGCAGAAAAAACATACATTTCCACACCTATCTGTTTCACATGGATATTTCATTTTGAATAGCACTTCTACCCATATATATTGTTAATCAAATAGACAATCTACTTGGATGAAAGAGCTGCACGTCTACCATGTATATGTGAGTTGTGATAGCCACATCGTACAACCACATCTTCAAGCAGCGTGAGCTGAAATAGCTTTGTACACATTGCTCACATTTCCTACAGACAATACTAATTAACGAAGTAGAGCATCCAGGTGCAGAAGACTCTAAGGAGTGCTTGGAAGTTGGTAGTCCTGAATATGTCTTAAGCTGCTGTAGAAAAATCCTTTCATGTATTCCTTGCTGGGTTTTTGTGATTGGAAAGTGAACAATCTGCTTTAAAATGGATTTTGTCCCATTGTTTAAGGAAAATTAGGGCCATTTGTGCAAGGATAATAAAAAATAGTTTACATGTATGGTTACATTACAGGTGCCAATTAGTTGTACTATTGAACAATACATCAGTGTGTATACAGTTAGTACTTCTACATGGAAACCAATTCATTAGTTTTTTTATTTTTGTTTTGTATTGTTTTATTTTTGTGTGTGTGTGTACAGCACAGAGCTATCTACAAAGCAGGTGCTCTGAAAGGCCGTGGAATTGATAATACAAACTTGTGTCTTTTTTTCTTCAGCTACAAAGTCTGAATATTTAAATCCGTGTCCTAACTTAAACATTATGTTTATGTTACAAATGAGGGAAATGCAGCCAAACTACTAATCCATAATACTATTGGCTATCAAATAGAACCAAGTTTTTTTTTAAATTGTTTTCAGTATAAAAATAAGTGAAATAACTTTTAATTCCTAAAGTGTAACTTTTTCAACAACCTGTTTTGTCTCCTCGTCATCTTCAGCACCTGAAACGCATCCAACTTGAGGATTTATCTTCAGAGTTCAACTTGCTATGGTTCCCTTAGGAATCTTTGACCATAGGAAGTGACAATTCATTCACTGGAAACTGGCCGGGGAACTTCGAATTTTAAGCTGTTATTGGACTAGTTCTTCTGTCATCCCTAAGCTGTAGCGTGAGGTGAGCAACACTTCTCAGTAATACACTGGGTGCCGAGGTGAAGCTTTCTACACTTTCTTGAGTTGTGTTTCTATGATATTTGTTCAGGTACGTATTTATATCCATTTCCAAATTAATACATTTCTAATATTCCATGGATTTGTCATCTGCTGAAGATGACAAAAGATAGTAAGCAAAAAAAGAAAACTTTGTAACCTGAAAAAAATTCTGTGTTAACTCCTAGACATCAAGTCAAAATTATTTCAAAGATGACTTAATTTCAAAATTCACAACTTATTAAAATCATGTTTCATAATAAAACCCCCAGTACTTCACCTTTTAACAGAGGTCTCAACAACAAAATAGTTCTGAATCACTTTCCAATTTAATCTGGTAGAAAAGCTGAGTATCAAATAGACTACACAAAGAATGCTATGGATCATCAATATGTTTTACTTAACATAGATTTTTTTTTGGCAGAGAGAGAACCACATGTGTACTAAAAGCGAAGAATCCATGCCTCTGCTCCCATCATATGAATCTAACATAAACTCAAAGAATATTTTTAAAATAAATAGCATCTTACTTTGTTTATCCACCCAGTTCCTTTAATAAGGTTCATTATCTTTAGTGAAAAAATTAGAGTAATGTCACTCAAATTAAATATACGAATTCCCTTTAGATCTTCAGACTATGACAGTTTCTGTCAATTACTCTAGCAAATGTTGTATGACTCTGAAATTTGTCAGCATTACCTGTTTTCATAATTGCCTGGATTCTATCACAACTTCCTCTTAGGGTATTAAGAATCTTCTATAATATGTTTCAAATTTAAAAAAATATTTAATGTTTTTACTTCCTAGATTTTTAAATAATCATTGTAAAGTTAATAAAATAATTGAAATATGAAAACTGGAGATGGCGTGTTATAGTCAAGTTTTAAGACCCCACATAAACAAAGTGCAATTTCCTGCATCTATAAACTGCTTCTAGAGTCATGTGTGGAGAGCAAATGACGGTAGCGGACTGGAGAGTGTCAAATTTTGGATGCATGGGCCTCACTCAGGTTCACTTCCATATGCCCTGAGGGCAGAGCCGGGCATGAAGCCTTTGCCATGTTACCTCCTGATCTGGGTCATACGTGGCACTATTAGCTGCCTGCTTCTGTGGTGAGGCAACATGGGGAGAACCAGCTGGCCAAAGCTAATGTACCATCTGGGCTAGAAAAAATATTGCCAATTCCATTGGCAGAGCAGAAAGTGGGAGTTTGTAATCGAGCTATAAATCACAAGCAGGCTTTGTAAGTTGTCAATTAAAACTCTGATATATTGGTGTCTTCAATGCATGGGTGAATTTTTGCTTTTTAAAATATCACTATTTAAATAATTAAACTATTTAATGATCAATCTTTAATAAAATGTTACTAAAAACACCCATAAGAGCAAACAAGGACATTAAGAAATTGACTTAAAATAAAAAAAATAACTTCTTGAAGAGAAAATATATTAGTTGATTGCACAGCAGTAGTGGAATCCCTGAAACCAAAATTACATGGATTTTGCCTTTACACATATGTATGTACACTCACACCGCCCCACATGTAAATGCTTACTCATTCAAACATACACATACACACATACATTAATACATACATACATACATACATACATACATACATACCACACTTGAACATGCACACACTCACTCACTCACCCACACATACACACAGATTAATATCCACTACAGCAACATCATGGTCTAGTAAAATGAATAAGGGATTAAGGTTTGGAATCGTGTGCCCAAGTGCAAATTCTGTTTCTGTCTTTTTATACTCCTAGGTCACTGTATAAGTACTTAGTCAACTTGAATCACATTGATAATGCAATAGTGGCAAGATCACAATAACACAAAATAATGGATATTGGAAGATTTGCAGTCTATGATAAAATTATCATCGTGACATAGACAAGACATGTTTGTATATTTGTTTATTTAAATGACATGTGCAATTTTAAAATCAAATACATAATTCCCTAGTACATACATTTTAGCCCAAAATTTGGGGACATAAACTTTAAACTATCTAGCAAAACATAGTTTTGCACATCATTTATCAAGCTGAATTTCAACTGTTTGATTCTTAACACTTTCTTTTAAAAAAAATGTTTCTTTTATTTTTGACATAATAATAAAATTGTGTGATTTCCCACCTTCCTTTCCCCCCTCCAAGCCCTTCGGTATACTCCTCCTTGTTCTCATTCACTTCATTGACCCTTTTCCATTGTTGCTGCATGTGTCTATGTATAAACATATATATTCCTAAAATAGCCTACAAAATCTGTACAATGTTACTTCTTGTGTATCTTTTCATAGCAGATCATTGGATATTGGCTAACTAATGGTATGCTCATTTCTGGGGAAGACCATTTATCCTGCTCTGTTCTCAGCATGGTTTAGTTTCCTGCATTTCTTTGTGTAGTGTTGAGGCCTCAAGTTCTCCAAAACTCAACCTATCCACTTAGCATGTTATTGCTGTGATTCAGCTCATGTTTAGGCAGTCATGTTTTTGAGACTTGATGGCAGTAGATTCTGACATTCTAAGGAGACACAGTTTCACAGAAAGCATCATGATCCTCTGGCCCTTACAATCTTGCCACCCCCATCTTCTGCAATGTTCCCCCAGTCTCAGGTGCAGGGGTTGTTTTATGTATGTATCCATTGAGACTGGGCTACACAACACCATTTCTCTTGGTTGTGGTTTTCTGCACTTGTCTCTGTTGCAAAAAGAAGTTTCCTTGATGAGATGCGAGGACTACACTCATTTGTGGGTATAAGGACAAATATTTAGAGTGTAGTTAGAGATTATACTGATTTAATAAAATGGTAGGTGTGGGTTCTTCTCCAAGATCCATGACTTCACTAGCCCTGGGGTAGTTAGCTAGGTTTCTAGCACTAGGCATGATCTCCTTCTTGTTAAGTGTGTCTTCAGCTCAATTACAAGAGCTGTCAGTTATGGCCACAGTATGCTTTGCTTTTCAATTTACGTGTTAAGGTTGTCTCTCTCCATTAGATATGCCCAGTATTGATTAAGATGTTTTCTAATCTATAAGAAATCGTTGGATAGCCAAAGACAGCATAATTTAATCTACAGATATTATTCTCTGAATTCTCAATCCAGGAAGCAACTCTGTATTGGGTACTTTACAAATTGTCTCTCAAATTTAAGTTGTAGTAAGATATTCCCTATTGTGTGTAATATTGTATCTAATATCAGGATAGTAGGTATCCAAAAACTTGATCAAGACTGAGACAACAGAGATGTACAGACAGATAGATATTTCACAGGTCATAAAGATTTCTACCTATACCTACTCATCAGCATATATCTTGTGGAAAATGCAGAATTAAAGAACATAAGAAGAAAACTAACAAAGGTATAAGAAAATGACTAATGATTTATAGTGAGAGAATTCCATCTGCTGCCAATACAGAGAAAAAGACAAATATATTCCACTTGAATTATCACATATAATAGTTCTTCAATAATTGCACTAATATTTCAAAGTCATATTGCAGTATTTGCTGAAACCAATTTCAAAACAGGAATATTGAAATGCTCATAGCTAAATTAGTGTGTCTTACCATTTTCTATCTCTGTACTAAACAATGTGTCAAGAGCCCTTTATTCCTTTGTCAGCCAATCCTCTACTGTGGTCTGTGTGCCAGGATGCTGACCCTCAGAGTACATCTTTTTTTGTCAACAGCCTTGACAAAGCAGGATTACTTGAATGTGGATAAAATGAAATATTTTTTTAAAAAAGTTTGGAGAGCAGAAGGACAAAAACATTAGGACAATCACAAAACCAATGAACAGAGTAAAGTAAGTCACACAAGGATAAAATTTAAGAAAGGAATCTCTCAGAAGTTACACACACACACACACACACACACACACACACACACAAACACACACCCCAACCACATCTTCGGATTAAATCTTCTTTGCCCTGAAATAACTCCTACATGCTCCTCAACATCAGCTCTCCTCCATGGCTTCAACACTACTAGACTACAATAACATAAGACAGCCTTCAGCATGATAATGCCTTAGCAACATGGATAATTCTTGTCTTACCAGGAGTCATTATGCCCTTCCTGATCACATCTTTTTGAAGTTAAACTTTTTCTGAACACCTTATTATGATGAATCATGATTTAAGAGTCTAAAGTCAACTTGCTAGTGTATTTTAATGTATAACTAGACACAAAAGTAGAACCTCTATCATTTAAAAATACAAATATTTGCAAAAACCAATGCTATTATATAGGAAGGGTACTTCAAATTAATTGGTGGCAATATAATATATATTTCTGATTATAAAATAAATATATATTTCTGATTATAAAATAAATAAATATTTCTGATTATAAAATAAAAATCTGTTAATATTGTCTTAAATAAATTAGTGTGCAAGATCCAAAAGATATTTTTTGAATGAAAATTGAACTATAATTAGATTTGGTTCCTCTTTTTTCTTTATCTTGACCCAAAATGACATTGTTTTTTTAAACATTAGGTAAACTTTGACATTGAAACAGATTATTTCTACAGTGAGTAATCCAGTGTTACATGTTTCTTAAATGGCCAGATGGTGGTGGCACACGCCTTTAATCACAGCACTCAGGAGGCAGAGCCAGGCAGATCTCTGTGAGTTTGAGGCCAGCCTCGTCTACAGACTGGGATCCAGGACAGGCACCAAAACTACACAGAGAAATCCTGTCTCGAAAAACAAAAAACAAAACAACAACAGAAAAAGACATGTTTCTTAAACAAATGATTTATAATTCATTAGATCATAAATGTTTAGCAAGTAAAAAACTCGAGTATTTTAGTCAGTGATAACAAATGTAAAATAAATGTATTCATTTTGTAAATAATAACATGAACAAAAGACAAAAATTACTGGAAAGCTCAAACAATTATATGACTTATTAGATACTAGATATTAATATCCTAGAATTCATAACATTTTTGATGCATAGAATGGTCAATATTTCTAGAACATGATCAAGAGAAGTACACAAGAAATGCAGGCAAAAGTAATTTCCAATTTAAGTGTGTGTGTGTGTGTGTGTGTGTGTGTGTGTGTCTGTGTGTAATTAAGCAATGACTCCATTGACTATTTTCTAATTATTTCTTTTATTTTTTGACATTATAATTACATCATTTCCCCCTTCCCTTTCCTCTTCCTTAAGCCTCCCATACACCTTTCCATGTTCTCTTTCAAATTCATGGTGCCTTTTTTTCATCAAGTATTGTTAATGTATATTATGTTACAATATACATATATATGTATATAATAATACATAAATATATATGTATATAATATAAGAATATATATATATTCTTAAATACAAACTACTTAGTCTGTACAATGTTTTCAGGGCTGACCATTTGTTATTGGATAATCAATTGGTGTGCTTTTTTGATAGAAAAGACGATTTCTCCTGTTCTCATTGTTCCTTAGTTGCTTGTAGTTTTTGCATATTTTTTCACATGTCTTAAATAGCTCATGCATTACAGATAGCATATAAACCAGTAGTGTCATGGGGCTTGAAGGGGTAGATGGTGCGGGAAAGAGGGAACTGATGGTTATACGATGAGTTTTATTTTGTAAACGGAGTGTTCTAAATGTAGGTTATAGCAGCAATCACATAACTCTGCATGTACTTCAAAACAAATAACTTGTACAATGTAATTGTGTGGTATGTGAATTGCATCAAAACAAAATTTACAAAACTGCCTCGAAAAAATTAAAAAATATTTAGGTCAGGCTCAGCAGAATAAGACGCCCATTTCCAAGTCTGAGGCTCTAAGTTCATCCCCAGGATCCGCATGGTAGATGGAGGGAAGCCACACCTGTAAGTTGTCCTCTGACCTCTACACACAAACTGTGTCATGCACATGGCATTTCAGGAACACTTGCATTGATGTGCATCCTCTCACACAATTAATTAATTATTTAATTAAATAATAATTGTAAATGTTTTACTCAATTCCTTAACATACTGAACAGAATGTTGATAAGTATACAGACATATAAATTTTAAAATATGGTTGTTTTGACATAGCCATGAAAAATAAACTAGTCATTAAAATCATATTCTTATGTGAAGATAAGTAATCAATTTGACATGGGATGGTTTAATTGTATATATTTTTTTTTAAATGTAAACTGTTGCACAAAGCTCCTACTGTGAAACTACAACTACTTTTCATATACACTGTTTTGTAAAGGGCCTGTTTGGGGAATTATATGTTTTATAAAGTATTTAATCAAAAGACAATTTGGTCCAGCTTGATAGTATGGACAGAGATCTAAATTTCTGGATTTCTTTAGTTGGGGTATTTTATTGTTATTGTTATTATTATTATTTATTATTACTTTAAACTTTTATCACTCACCTTCTGTTGCTTGAAGATAAAATATGTTGCATGTCAATTGGTAAGACAGATCAGTGTCTACACAGTATGTGTTTAACGAGCCTCCCTCCAGAGAAGAAAGACTGAGACAGGCTCCTCTTATTGTGTCTTCGATTTCAGAACATTAAAAGTGCATATTTGCTGCACTCTACTGTCAAGAACTACAAATCGATATTCTATACATTCAAAATAATCTGGGTAACAAAATAATTTATACTTACTACCTCCAGGAGCTACAATAATTAGTCCTCAGCCCCTGGGGAGCATCATGTTTCTTCATATTAAGTGTTTTTCATACCGAGTAAAGTAAAAGGATTCTTCCTTGTTTCATGTTTACTGAGAAATCAGTTCTTCTTGTGTCCAGTATAACCATGTCTAATTTATCCTAAAATACTTAATAAAACTTTTCCATTTCCCATTACAGTAAAACAATATTTTTGTTAGAAATGAATTTAGCCATATTTTGATGAATATAGAAGATGCCAGAAAAAAAATCAAAATTTAAGGAAGCCCTATTAATTGAGATGACAATCCCATGTATTAGTTGGTTTTCTATGGCTCTGATAGAGACCATGACCATGGGAAGGGAAAGGTTTAATTGGCATATATATCTTGATCCCAGTTCATCGCTGAGGGAAACCAAAGCAGGACCTCAAGTAGCGTAAGGAACTTAAGGGCAGTAGCTGATGCAGAAGCCACAGAGGAGCGTGGCTTCTGGTTTGTTCCTCATGGTTTGCTCAGATCTTCTTTTGTACATTATTCAGAACCTCCTGCTCAGGAGTGGCACTCCCCTCCATGGGCTGGACCCTCCTACCTCAACCACTAATGAAGAAAATGCGCTACAATCTTAGAGGCATCTAATGGAAGCAATTTCTCAATGAAGTTCCTCTTCTCAGATGACTCTAGCTTGTATCATGTTGACAAAATCTAACCAGGACAGTGACTAATTATTGCTTCAAAGAGGTAGATGTCATTTTCTTCAACTTGCAAAGGAAGATGTTTATATATTCTCTATCAAGTTTCCCTTTGATTGTGAAAACTCTTCTTTGCAGATTATGGTAGTAACTACAACAAAAATAGGTGGTATTTTCAATATTTTTCATTATCATCTATTCATTAAAGTAATAGGTTCAATTATAGTATATCCATATATGTGTTTATCTGGCATTTTATAGCATTCAGCCTCCTATCTCTTAACACATTTCCTTTTCTCTTAGATGCACTTCTACTCCTAAACAGTAGCCTTTTTACTTTCACAACTTTTAAGTCTGCCTTTAGCATATGAGAGAAAGCTTGTGTTACTGTCTTTTTGACTGTGGCTTATTACACTTAACACTATATTCAGTAACATCTATTTTACTGCAAATCACATAACTGCATACATCCTTACTCTGAATAATACTCCATTGATGTGTGTGAGTGTGTGTGTGTGTGTGTGTGTGTATGTGTGTGTGTGTAACATTTTTTGTCCATTCCAAGAGCTAAAGACTCTACCAGCATTATCTCGTTGAATCTTCATTTACCTGTGATGTTGGTTTTATTATTTCTGATCCATATTACAGACCAAGAAACAGAAATTGAAGCATAATTACTTTTCTATTCAAGATCACACACGGTTAATAATATAAAAAATTATGTAATAAATCTAATCATAAGGCTATGTTGTTTCCCTATATTATAAAGATGGTTGAAGTTTATAGATCTTAGTAACGCAAATTACATTTGCTGTAAACTCAGGAGTCAGCTATGGCCTAGGAAATCCTAACATTGGCATTGAAGTTGGCCTGGATTAATAAATCTTTTCATCAGTGTGATGAAATACCTGACAGAGACATCCTGCTGGAAAAGTTTCAGACTAGATTGCATGGCTGGGAATGCAAAGTAGCTCAGACAGCTGGGCCAGCAGCAGCAGAAGATGCCTCCCCAGTACTGTTCACATCTTAGAAAACAGAAAACAGGGCATCCATCTAGAAGTGGAGACAGGTTCTCATTCTTGACTGCCCATACCAAGTGACACACCTTCATCATCCATGCCCACCCTTCAAAATGTTCCACACCCTCTGACACCAGTACTGTCAGCATTAAATACATGCACATGTGGAAACCATTTCAGATCCAAACCACACTGTGGTCAATCATTTTTGAAGAACTGTCATTCTCATTTTCAAAGTACACAGTTCATTTGACAATTCTAGTTTATAAACCTGGAACAATAAAATGATAAATTAATAATCATTATTTTCTAAAAGGTATAATAATGCAACAATTCTTACTGGGATCCTACCTTCACTATATTTCCTGAGTACTAACCATGTACAATGAACCATCCTGGGTGTTATAAATGCTTGCCTAACTCGCACTGAGATTTTCTTGTGTCATGCTACTGAGTATCCACATATAATGAGGCAGGGCCACAAGTTAATGATTGAGAATATTTAGAAATAATAGCTCAAATAATGCCAGCATGCTATCAACCGTCCAAGACATAGAGATAACAGCAGGTCCCCAAAAACAAGACTCTCTGCACTAATGAGCAGCGATGGCCCAACCAAACAGCAGTATATTGTTAGAAAAGATCTTGAATCTTTATAATAGTTTTTCACCAACTTTCTTTCAATTGAGTTTGTTTTATTTTCAGTATTATACCATAGCACAGCAACAATTTTATTTGTTGCCAGCTTGACATTTTAACTATCGTGTCTAACATTGGATTTGCAGAGATACCTTTCAAATGTGCCAGGGAGAAAATAGCTAGGGTTTTCTTTTGTTTTTTTCACTAAAGTATAAACTCATAGGCCCAGATTTTCCTTTCCTTTCCTTTCTTACCTAAATCATTGGAGCAAAAATGAGAAAAGTCATTACATCAGCGAATTAGTTCACCCAAGCAGTAGCCTCAAACCACAGGTTAATTTGAACTGTTCAAATATAATTACTTTAAAAAAGGAAAGGATTCATTACTTTTGTGATGTTTGCTGGTTCACTGCACCATTGTCATATTGTCAATAAACAAATTACATCCAACACCATGCCTTTCTGCAGAACAGGTCCCCAGAGACTCTCCACTTGCATGTTGTGCTGCGTTTCATTTTTCCTTTGACCCATATTCACTTGCATTGGGTTTTAACATTTTGAAACACTTTTAATCCAACATAACAATTACATTAAAACAATGTAAGCAATCTAACGTAAATTGAACTATTAATAAGACATTTGTGTTTTATGGAAGGCTTGTTGGATTGGGGTTTTTTATCTGAATTTTTAAAATTATATTCTAAAGAATACATTGAAAATGGTGCACATTACTGGATCACTGTATGATACTTTGATGTGTACATGAAATCTATAAAGTTTAGGCCACACTGGACATTTCTATCTCTTCAAACATTTGCTGTTTCCTTGTGAGGAAATCATTTGAAATTTCCTTATGTAGTTTTCTGAAATGAACAGTTGATAATTACTATCTACAGCTATCCTGCTATGCAGTAACATTTCTGAACTTCCACTTCTTTTTTTTTTTTTTTTTTTTTTTTTTTTTTTTTTTTGGTTTTTCGAGACAGGGTTTCTCTGTGTAGCTTTGCGCCTTTCCTGGAACTCACTTGGTAGCCCAGGCTGGCCTCGAACTCACAGAGATCCGCCTGGCTCTGCCTCCCGAGTGCTGGGATTAAAGGCGTGCGCCACCAACGCCCAGCTGAACTTCCACTTCTAACCACAGTTTAGTTTAGTTTTTATTAGTAAACTGTTTTCTATCCTTCCCTCCTCTCTCTTCTCCCCCAATCTGCAATAGGCACCATTCAACATCCAATTTTTGTAGGAACCAATTTGTTAGAATACACACACACACACACACACACACACACACACACACACACACACACGATCATGTGGCATGTACCTGGCTTGTCTTTCTTTGCCTGGCTTGTTTCACTTAGTTTAATGATTTCCCATTCTGTCTATGCTGTCACAAAGGGCAGAATTTAGTTTTCTTTTGACAGTTACACAGTATTCAATCCATAGACTGGTGAATGGATTCTTAGGTTACCTTCATTGAGGGACTGGTATGAATAAAGCAGCAATAAACACAAGTAAGTATGACATTGGTACACTGGTTTCCTTTTCTTCAGATCCATGACCAATGGTAGAATTGTTGATCATGTAAGAGTCCCACCCTTAATGTTTCTATACTATTCTCTATAATGACTGTGGTCATTATGACCTACAGTGTACAAGGTTACCTTCTCTCCACATCCTCCCCCTGAATTTATTATCTTGCTGATCATGACAGCCATCCTTACTGGAATGAAGAAGTATTTCATTGAACCTTTTTGTTTTCTGTTGAGGATGGCTTGGTTTCTTTTGAGTGGGGGATAGGGTCTAACTGTGTACCATTGACTACACTTAACTCACTCCATGACTCAGTTCATGTTAATTTAAACTAATAAAAATGATTTTGAAAATGAGGCTTAAATACTATATCAGCCTCAGCTATCCCATTCATGTTAAGAAGCCTACACTGGTATCATTACTGTGGTATAATGTGTCATTTGATGATGATGATGATGAAGAAGAAGAAGAAGAAGAAGAAGAAGAAGAAGAAGAAGAAGAAGAAGAAGAAGAAGAAGAAGAAGAAGAAACCATTCAGTCCTGGAGATGTATGCACTGATAAAATGATAATACATTTACTGAAAATGTTACATGTATTTGTCCTTAAGCATGGAGCTACTTGTATAAAATGTTCCCATTTCAGAAAACATATCTTTGCTCTGTTCAGTGTAAGAGACTCAAGTTTGCAGTATAAAATCTCCTACACCACAGCTTCACATGTTTTAATATATGGCCCATCAAAATAAGGGGTGGATGAGAGTCCATTTTATTACCAAGTATAATTGCAGTGCAATAAAAGATTAGCGAAATATGGGTTTCAAATTTTCTAAGTAATCACTTCCTTACTTTTTATTAAGAAAACAGTATCTCAAATGTCAAATAATTTCTCTAATGGAAGAAAAGAAATGAACTACTCTTATAAACTTCCAAGAGGATAAAACATTATGACCTCCTGTAAAACATGAATAAATATTTTCGCTTTGCCTAAGTAATTAGCTGAATTTCTTTCTATGATGGCATTTATTGTGACCATTAAGAAAACAGAGGGAATACAGATTTTCTTTTATTTTCATTTAAATGAACTACCTTCTCTTCCCTTCAAGCTATTATTTTTAGATATATACATAAACAATTGTTGGCATTAATGAATGAAAGGAAAGAGAAGACAAGGAGGGTGTGGCCAGAGAAAGGACAGGATTTGAGAAGATTTACATTTGTATCACATCCGTTAGCAGGCCAGACAGAAGCTGAGAGACACTGAATTTTTGTGTTTTGTTACCACTGACTTGGACAAAGGGACAGAAGAGCCCAGCCTTTCAGTGAGATATCTGCCTGCCATTATCTGCAATGGTGATGTTGGACATCACAAAGAGATGTTCAAGACTTCTCCAGTACACATTACCAACTCAATATTGTGATTTTGTGAGTATGTATATTTGATGGCTTCTGTTTCATCAAGTCAACAGAGAAATGGTGCTTTACTCAAAGCTATCGTATGAATTGCTTTCCCCTACTCTCCAGCCTCCTGATTAGGAGAAGCTCCGACGCACTGATGTCTGATCCTTGTAAATTCTGAAGACAAGGCCTGTTTATCTAGCACATTCTTAATGTTCAAGCTCCAACAGTTGCAAAGAGGGGAAGGAGTCTGGCAATACTCTTGAATAATAAATACATCCGAGAATTACATTTGTATTTTCCTAATTAAGCACTTATTCAAGCCACTATATTTTTAATATTACTCTCTTCCCCAGAAGCATAAATATCTTGATGAACCAAAGTAAAATATCAGTGATAGTTAACTCAAATAAAATTGAATAGCTTTCAAGTAAAGGCAGATAGTTGAAAACTGGAGCTAATCTTTGGACCAGTTATATCCCTGCTTAAGAGACTGTATATTCCCCGAGACAATAGGCCAGCCTTACAGTTACCAATACAAGGCACATGAGTAAGAAGGGGGAAACCACTGTGAAACTGGATGCTTCCAAAAGATTGAAACTAGACAAAGAGAAAAAAGAAAAATAGCAGAAAATAATCTTTAAAAATAGACAACATACCAAATTTTCCAGCATGAAGACAGAATATATACCATTTAACCATTTTTGTACTCATGTTTGATCTCTATGGATACTTAAACAGGAATACCAAATTGTAGGCATTTTTTTTTTTTTTTTTTTTTTTGGTTTTTCGAGACAGGGTTTCTCTGTGTAGCTTTGCGCCTTTCCTGGGACTCACTTGGTAGCCCAGGCTGGCCTCGAACTCACAGAGATCCGCCTGGCTCTGCCTCCCGAGTGCTGGGATTAAAGGCGTGCGCCACCACCGCCCGGCCAAATTGTAGGCATTTTAATGCAGTGATATCATGGAGAGTGTGATTTGTCTGAAGATGGTTCCAGAAAACTAACATTTGGAGATAGAAATTCAAGATGCTCCTGCCTGATACCAACTCAAAATGTCCAATAAGCAACTAAAAACTCTCAGAAACCACAAGAAAGAGAATAGATTTTTAAGATGGTAAAAGGAAGGTTCCAGAGAAGAAAAGCAAAAATAACTCATCAGAAGGAGGTTACGTTAAAAATATTTCTTAAATGAATTAATATTAATAAGTAACCTGGAAAAAAAACTATTAAAAAATCAAGATGCCAGGAGCAGTGGCACACACCCTTAAAACCAGCCCTGGGGCGACAGAGTTACATGGATCTCTTTGTGTTCAAGGCCATGCTGCTCTACATCTTGAGTTCCTGGCCGGCTAAGGCTACATAATGAGATTTTGTCTTGAAAAAACAAAACACAACACAGAAAACAGTGTGTGTGCCTGTGCATGAGAAAGATAGACAGACAGACAGGGTAGAGAATTAGGGGAAGGTCGTGTCAATAAACATTTATAGGAAGAGATACTCTTTGACTATGGCTTAGCAGATGACATGTATATAATAGAAATCTATTTAAATAAATGAATCCTAGGGACATGAAGGGACAATTGTTGGATAGGCACTGTATAGACACTCCTCCACCTTTTGCTCTTGCACAGTTTTTCCATGCACACAGTCCTCTGCTTCCTCACTCTGATGAGTCTTATCTGCTAAGGACTCCCAAGTGTCCCAAGACTGATGGAGTTTTACTCCTCCAGTCTTCCTGTTCCAAATCTTTCTTCTCTTTTGACCAAAAATTTCTTCTGACCTTCCAAGTCACCCCAAATTGTTCTTTGTTATCTTTTGAGATAGCTTCTCCTTTGCTCATAATTAGGCCCTCAAAGTTCTTTTCTTTTGATCCAAAGTATAGTTGATGATTTCCAGAATTCTACTTTTCCATCTATCAGCTAACAAAAATCCTGTATATTCTGTTTCCATGTGTCCAAACTTGAGACTTGATTATAGTTACGCTTCTTTGCTTTGTTTCAAAAGCAACTGATACTCTTCATGTACACAATTATTCATTAATTTTCTATATACCATGCTTCCTGATATATTACTTAAATGTACATATGACCTCTACATCACACAGCCTCTCTTCAGTGACTGGGCATATCTTTCCCCAGGCTTCCTTCTAAGTGTGGTCTAGGCCAGAGCCTGGATCTCACTACAGTCCAGCGTTGACTTATATCCAGTTCTTTATATTTACTGTGTAGTTTCAAAGTCACATTACCTTAGCTGTTATAGTAGAAAGTCCCTTTTGCAATGATATATCATACTTTAATATAAATGTAACCACAGAGAAAAATAAGCAGTCTTTCAGTGTGTCCATACTTGGATAGTTAGACATTCCTATCATAGTTTATATTCTACAATATAACAAGTATTCGCTTACACATCTTTATTCATTGATAATATTTTAACTCTCTTGATGTCAAGGATTCACCATATCCATGATATTTCCATCACAAGAGATATAATACTGATAAACAGAACATGCAAAGTAAACATATAAATGAAGAGAAGGATACTAAAGAAGAAATTATTTTAAAATTGTACAATTCATATTAGTGGTATTGGTGGCGAGGAGATATTTGCCAACTTATACTTCACCATTAATTAACCATGTAAAACCAGTGGAAATGATTACTCTGAATTCTCACAGACATTCGGAACTCGACAGGAATTTTCAAACATCATCTGTGTATACTAGTAATAAAAATATTTTGTTGTGTATTTTATGAAAGTTTTACACCAAATCAATTTTCATCTAAACAAGTTTGGTCCATGTCAGGACAAGTCAGCACAAATTCCGCTGACTCTAGTCTTTGTTTGTAGAAATCAAGATACATTTCCACTACCTTATGTGTCCAAATATATCCTAAAGAAGCAATACGAGAGTACATAAAAAGCATCTGGGAAATCTAGGTTATATTCAATATTCTGTATAATTTAGAATTGGACTAGAATGTGTGGTGGTATTGTGTTCCCCAAAATATTGTACACCCTAATAAACTTATCTGGGGTCAGAGAACAGAACAGTCACAATATTAAAACATAGAGGATAGGCAGTGGTAGCCCACGCCTTTAATCCCAGCACTTGGGAGGCAGAGCTAGGCAGAAATCCATGTGTTCAAGGATACAGCCAAGCATGGTGACTCACGCCTTTAATCCCAGGGAGTGATGGTAGAAGGCAGAAAGATATATAAGGTGTGAGGACAAGGAACTAGAGGCATTTGGCCTGGTTAAGCATTTGGCCTGGTTAAGCATTCAGGCTTTTGAGCAGCAGTTCAGCTGAGACCCATTCTGGATGAGGACTCAGAGGCCTCCAGTCTGAGGAAACAAGGCCAGCTGAGGATCCGGCGAGGTGAGGTAACTGTGGCTTGTTCTGGTTCTCTGATCTTCCAGTTCACCCCAATACCTGGCTCAGGTTTGATTTTATTAGTAAGACCTTTTTAGATTCCTGCTACATCATCTCCTTGAATAAATGATGCTGCAACCTGAAGTACTTGATCAGAAATCACATATTCTTTTCCATATTGTGAAATTATGAGTAACATTAACATTGCATTATTTTATTATGACTAATCAATTCATTTGAGAGAAATACAAAAACTTGAAAGCTTCTATTCACTTCAATGTATTAAGTAGAATTAAATAATAGTTCCTACTCTTTTTAAGAGCCAGCACCTAGATGAAAACCCAACGGCATCCTAAGATCAGTATTAATATATGCCATTTGCTGGGTATTGTATCTGGTGTTTCTAATTCAGCAAGACTATTGCTTTCCACTTGTAATATAATATTTGGAGTAGAATAAACCATTCCAAATAGCACCATCTCACAAATAAACACCATCCTCTACATGGAGGCAGCAAATGCACACATGGTTGATGACTGCTCCTCGGGAGGAGTCTCTGCAGACACCCCTTTGCCCCCTCACCCCGTTTATGCGATCTGCGTGTGGTACTGGGAATACACAGCAACCAAACTGCATTTTCATCCATAGCAGATTTCTATTTCAAGCCTGTCATGTTAATAGTGAAATAAATTGTCCTAATTGCCAGCAAACTTCATCAAATTCATATCTCTTCCCTGTTTTATTCAGTTCTTATTAAGCTCCATGTCCTAACTTGCCAGATTTGTGACAGAAGCTGAGCTTCAGAATAAATTCACATCCTAATATTAAGTAATGATTTTTTTTTTTTTTTTTTTTTTTGGTTTTTCGAGACAGGGTTTCTCTGTGTAGCTTTGCGCCTTTCCTGGAACTCACTTGGTATCCCATGCTGGCCTCAAACTCACAGAGATCTACCTGGCTCTGCCTCCCTAGTGCTGGGATTAAAGGCGTGCGCCACCACTGCCCGGCGGCTAAGTAATAACATTTTTAACTCTTTTGTTCTGTAGCCCAGGCTGGCCTCATACTTATGCTTCTCCAGCCTCCAATTCCCTGGTGCTAAGGTTATAAGCATGTACCAACATATCTAGTCTTCTAAATTAATTCTTGAAGTTCAAATGAATCTATTCACACATCTTAGAAAAATTTTATGACTCCTTGCTCATAATTTTTACTTAATAATTGACACAGAAAATGATACAAGAGTCAAGGAAAATTAATTATAATTTGGATTTTAGTTGTATTAAATAATTAACTAACCCTAATATACATAGAGTGGCTTTACTATCTTCCCCAATAATATTTTTGCTTTGATAATTTATTGCTCTTGAAATGCTTCCCAAAATTTTGATGTACCCTCAAATGATTTGACCCTATATTAAAGAATCACTGAAAGAGTAAAACAGGCTTTAATATTTAAAAAAAAAAAAAAAAGTATGAAACCTAGAACTTCAGTGCCTACACACTGATCCAGGCGAACCAATTTTACATCAGCTTCCCTAAACACATTCCCTTGTTCTTGCAAAGCCTCAATTTCTGTCTCTGACTAAGGAAGTAAGTGAAACAAATAACCCCCCCAAGTCCCCAGTAACCTCTGAAGATCTATTGTTCGAAGAAAGAGAAGGGAGAAGATGAAGAGGGCAAATACTTCACCTTGGATGCTGAAAGATCTTAGATTCCTGGATAAAAAGAAGGCACTGTGAATTCCCTTACTCTATTGAATAAAAATAAGCAATGCTGATTACTGGCAGGAACAACATTTGAAAAATGGCTCCAGAAAATATTTCAGAAGTAAATCTGACTTACAAAAAAATATAGTTAAGCCTACATCAACAAGACTGGGGGAGGGGAAGGCTAACATTTTCAGTAGCTAAGTTTTTGGGGGCACTTCCCTTGGGAAACCGTCCTAACCCAAGTGGCCCTAGGCTGCAGTCCTCTGATAAATTCACTTCTTCAGATCCAGATCCCTTCAATGACCCCAGGGCAAAGACCAAGATTCCTTACAGTTTCTAATAGCTCTCTCTCACTCTTCTGAGAAGTACCATAATGGAAAATGGAGATTGACAATGGATGAGAAACTCCAATAGCTTAAGAGACCTGAACAAGAACCCTCCTGCACAGACCTTCTTTAACAAGGGATTTTGCCACCCAATGAGCAGTATAAGCAGCTGATCAACAACTAACCTGGGCTCATAGGAGCTCACAGACTCTGGACCAACAGCTAGGGAGCTTGCATGGGAACAACCTAGACCCTCTACATATGTGTCACATTTGTGTAACTTGGTCTATTTGTGGGACTCCTAGCAGTGGGATCAGGACCTGTCCCCAACACTTGAGCTGGCTTTTGGGAACCTATTTCCCATACTGAGTTGCCTCATCCAGCCTTAATACAGAGGGAGGAGCTTAGTCCTACCTCAACCGGATATGCCATGCTTTGTTGACACCCAAGAGAGCCCTGCCCTTCCTGAACAGAAACAGAGGAGGAGTGGATGGGGACTTGGCAGAGGAAAGGCAGGGGAAGGAAACTGTGATTGAAATGTAAAATAAATGAAAAAACTTAATTAATACAAAAAGGAAAGAAAAAAAGAATCTAATCATCCTGAGTCAACTCTCATCCTTCTCTTATATCTACCAAAAACCCCAATATCTAATTACTGTTCTGTAATTTTGATTGGATTAATAATCACCATGGGAGGCAGTGTTGAAGAGTTGGTCCATTGGTTAAGAGTTGATACACTGTTTTATCGGAGGAACCTAGTTAAATTCCCAGCTCTCAAAGCAGGTAACTCACAACTACTTGTCATCCCAGCTCCAGGATCCTCTTCTGGAATCCTCAGGCACTCACACACATGCAACACTTGTTCACACAGACACATCCATATAATAATAATAATAATAATAATAATAATAATTTGATTTCTTAAAAAAACTTCCTTTTAAAAATTGAAGAATAACTGTGAAAAACACACCTCTGGTATGGATATAGGGCCTTCCAAAGAAGGTTTAATTGAGGGGAGAAGGTCTACTCTGAATTGAGTAGCACCACCCCATGATCTGGGTACCAGACAGAATAGAAAGGAGAACAAAGATGAGTCCTCCATCACTTATCTTTCATTCTAGACTACAGATGTGTCTAGATGATTCACACAGCTGCTGTCGTGTCTTCTCCACCCATGAACTATGCTCTCAAGTCCCCATCCAGATAAACTCTCTCTCTTCAGTTGTTGTTTGTCAAGTTGTTTGTTTGTTTGTTTGTTTGTTTGTAAGTGGTTCAGGAAGAACAAATGTGCAACATACTATTAGGACGAGTCCTCTTAAATAGTTTTTACTCTCACATACATAATATGAAACGAGGTCACAAGGCAGTTCAAAAACAGGAACTTCCTGTAGGTGCTTTAAATAGTAATGTCAGACGAAGCTAATACTTCCTTTTTATTACACTTGAGCTATGGTTTTACTTTAAGACAGACCACCACGTTTTGAATCTCCATGTGTTATGTCAGATTGAGATTTTTCAAATTGCAACACTAAGTCTTTCAAATGTTTCAAAGAGGCAACTGCCAAGATGACTCAGTGGATAAAAACTGTTTGACATGCAAGCCTAATAACCTGGATGCCATCCACCATCCCCAGTAAAAAAGCTGGATGTGTTGATGCACATTTGCAGTCCCATTATTCCTATAGTAATAGAGAAAGAAGAAATGGGAGAATTGATCATAAGCTCAGGGGCCAGCTAGCCAGGAGTACAGCCTGCTGCAGCAGAAACAAGGAAGACTATCAAATGTTGTCTTTTGACCCACATATGTATGTTGTGACACATGCATGTCCACATACATACACACACTCCCTCACTACCAAACCACACAATACAATTAATAGTTAATTAATTAATTAATTAAATGCTCAGAGGCACACTGTATTGAATTTCCTTTACATTTGAATTTTTGAACAAGGATATGCCACTCTTACTGTCCCTTCATTCTAAAAAAAAAAAAATACAATCCTTTGCAGTTTCTCTAAAAGTCTTGACATAGACATGAATGAGATCAAATGAGAGCAACTCGCTGCCTGGAAAAGCTTTCCTAGGAATATTTAAGGCATTTAATGATGACTGGGTTTAAATTCATATGGACCTCATATTCTTGCATATAGTCACTAGATTAAAGTGCCACCACAATTATTCTAAGAAATCGTGAAATTAATCTAAAGTAGTCAGGAAATGTCCCTCGCTCTGCAGAAGAAGCAAGAATCCTGGATTTCTACCTACAAGTGAATGAGCCTATGGAAGTGGTTTTGTTTATAACTCCTAGAGTTGGCATTTCTTATGTCAATCATTGCTACCTGAATTTCTTCTCCAATTGGTATTTCTATAAAAGGTTCTGCAGGATGAGCAAAAGACCAAAAGTTATTTGAAGTTATACAGTATAACCTCTAGAAAGTTTCTGTTTCAAGTATCAAAGGATGATCAATATTTACTGAGAAAATATCTTGGCCTTAGCTTTATTCTTTCCATTAAAAAGATTTTTTAAAAGGTTAGCAATGATTTCTTGAAGTTAAATTAGGTACCTAACCCCTTTAAATTCTTCATACATGACATGTGGTAAAGAAAGAGGATGCATTTCCTTGGGAAAAGTTGGTGAGTGTCATAGCCCTTTACTGTGACTGAGCTAAGAGCCAGAAACTGTGACTTGTATGTGTACTAGAAAGGCTGCATCAGCAGAGTTTATTATAGGGAATGCTGTTTTAGGATTTGGGTCTGTAGGATGTGTCTGTATATATAGATGTGTGTATGTATGTATGTATGTATGTATATATGTATGTATGTATGCAGATATACATGCATTTGCAAATCATTATCTATGTCAATCTACTATCAGTCAATGACATTTTAATCTTTGAGGATCTTCTACATGTTCTCAGACTGAATTCTCATCTTCTCAGGATAAAATTAAGATAGCTACATTGGTAGGATGATGAAAAATGGACAATCTAAAACTAGGAAATGTCACATCTCAGAAGATTGTAGCATCTTTTATAAGAAAAATAACAACAAATGTACTATTACAATGAGTAGCAATACTTGTAGTGGAGTAGTGAAGATCTAATTTTCCATTTTGAAAGGCATATTGAGCTAAATCCATAGATAGATTTTCTGATGTCAGCAAAGTGGCTTCTATAACAAACTTTCCCTCAGTTAAAAGTCAGCTAATGGTGTTAAAGTCTTATTTAAGGACGAAGTCTTTAATTATTTCATCAAATGCAAAATTAAAAATTCACCATTCTCTATGTTATATGACAATTATTAGTGCTGCCATTCTTTTAATATCTTTCCATTTGCATTTTAATTTATTCAAATATCACCACATTGCACACTGATAATTATATTCCATTGTTCAGGACATCTTACTTATGTCAGTTCCCAGCAACACCAGTGGGGATCCTGACACTGGAAATATTCAGGTTGTTTTGGGGAATGGCTTGGTAAATTATCTGAATTAGTTCATTTTCTTATCTGAAATCTTTAGAGAATATCTGTGTTTTTTCATATAGAGAGAGGATTTGTTGCAATTTTCACCTTATCATATAACCCATGTTGAAAAATCCTGTTACTTCAATTCGGGTGTTTTTTGCTGGTATTATTTCTCCTAGGTATCTTGAACAAGCCATCTAATGTCTATTTCTTAGTACCCGCAACAACAACAAAATAAAGTCCAGAAGTTTAAGTCTAAACTAAACTGAAAAGGAAAAGGAAAATTAAATAAAAGTTGTTATTTTGAAAGAGGAAACTAAATGTAAATCAGCAAATGCTCATTAATGACTCACTGTTCCAGAGAAAGAGAACATAAGCCACTCATGGGATTGCAATTGTTCTACAGATAAAAAAAAATAAATAAAAATAAAAAGCAGATAAAGTTTATATTATAGCAGATCTTATTCAATAGTAAACATCCAAAATACTGCATTAAAATATGCATTCAAGGAACTGATGAGACAGCGCCTCTACTAGAGTGTTTGGTGTTGCATGAGGAGCTAGGTTTCCTTTCCAACAACCACATTGTCAAAGGAAGAAGAAGAGAAGTTTGCTAGAAGCTGTGTCTTCCTAGAAATGTTATAGAAGCTACATCATCCATAAAGTCTCGCCATCATGGCTGCCCAAACATGACCTGAACAAGGACAAGAACAATTAACGTGATCATCAGCTTTTGGATGACATTTCTCTATCACCATTTTTGAGTCTCTTTCATAATTAATGTTCTTAACTCATTTTACTCACACACCTGAGTAATATTCATTTCACAGATTAAATAATGCTCCAGAAAGAAAAATAACAATCATTAGTTACAGAAAAAATATACAAATGGCTTGTTTTCTTAAGTGTACTTAAACATAACTCTTTATTTATTTATTTATTTATTTATTTATTTATTTATTTATTTATTTATTATTTGGTTTTTTGGGACAGGGTTTCTCTGTGTAGCTTTGCGCCTTTCCTGGAACTCGCTTTGGAGACCAGGCTGGCCTCGAACTCACAGAGATCCACCTGACTCTGCCTCCCGAGTGCTGGGATTAAAGGCATGCGCCACCACCGCCCGGCAAACATAACTCTTTTCACAAGCTGAAATAAGGATCTTAGAGAAGAGGAAATATTCAAAATTGCATGCAAAAACTCTCCATTCTCAAGTTCTAAAACTTTGTAAAAGTACAAATGTAACAGTTTGCAAGATGTAGTCATGAAATGTTTGAAGGTAAAATAGGGCCTGGTCTTTCCATTGACCAGAAATAGTGAAGAAGTCCACAGTGGCAGAAATTAAAAGAGCTTGAATCAACAAATGCCAAAACAGCCATTCCTACTTGCTCAACTATAGACAAAAGAAGTATATTAAAACACAGACAAAGAACCATTTTAGTCCAGGTGAGTAAATACAGAGAAGGAGAATTGCCCCCAGATAACTGTCAAGACACAAATTTAAAGACTTTCAGAGGAAAAGTAATCAATAGTCCTACCCAGATGCAATACCTACAAATCACAACAGTGACCAGCCAGCAGGGTACCCCAATGGTGCCATAGTGGTACTTGTATCTTGGGGGTAAACAGCAGCTATCTAATTGGCTTAAGAGCCACTAAATAGGAGGAAATTGTCTCCTGGTACCTTAAATCTAGTCAACTACACATAGCTGGAGTGGTAATAAGACTCTAGAGGAGAATCTACTTTTGCCATTTTCCTAAACTAATGTAATTTCTAACTATATTTTAGATACTTATCTTTGCACCCTCAATAACTGTATCTTTCACCCATCATCAACAAAGCTTTGGGAAAACTGAAGCAACTTTGGAATGAGACCATAACAAGCAGTTTACAAGTAATTCCACATGTCACACATAATATTTTCAGAAATTGGCATACACATCACACTCATGATTATGTATCACTTAAATTAAAAATACTAAAAATAGCAATAAAACATAACTGGTTTGACACTGATTCTGTGTTGACAAATATGTACAAGCACTCTGAAGAACTTGATGTTTCCTCTTACAGTTACAGTTTTTAGAACGTTTCTGGTATTGTTCAAATGCCATTGCATGCCTTAATAAATTCTATAGTTGTTTGATTCTCCAAGTAGTCTCTGTTAACTTAGGCAGTTCATACAAAATGTCGTTAACTGGCTTGATAAAAATACAATGGTCAGATTTTAGCCATTTTGTTGCTATATGCATTTCTATTTTGCATTATTATGTTAAGGGATTAGCATATAATACAGCAAACTTCCAAACATGAGAAAGAGATAATTATATTATTAATGCAATAACTGAATTCACAGGAGGTACTTGCACATTACAATCTAGAGCTATGTATAATGTTAGAGACAGTCAGACTTAACAAAGCATCTGAATTATGAGATTTCTATTAATCTCTTAATACATACATTTCCAAATGTTAATTAAATGAAGAAATAAAAAGCCAAATATTGATTCTTGCCAGATAGGTTTATCAAAGAAAGTTATAAGGAACCATGTGAGTGACATTTATGATAAATAATGAACTTGTGGCTTCACATGGGATTCGTGTCCCTTCAGAGAACCATCAATGCTTCACAGACTTTATTCTGTGCACTGTCTCAGTTAGGGTTAATATTGCTGTAATGAAACACCAAGACACAAAGCAACTTATGGAGGAAAGGATTTATTTCACTCAAGGATTCATGTAATAGTTCATCATCAAAAGCAGTAGGGGAGGAATTGAGCAGGGCAGGAACCTTGATGCAGAACCTGATGCACAGACCATGGAGGGTGCTGCACATTGGTTTGCTCATTATGGCTAGCACAGCCTCCTTATATATAGAATATGGGACTACTATTCCAAGGATGGCACCAGTCATACAGTCTGTTACCTCCTCCATCAATCTCTAATAAGAAAATGTACTGCAGTTAGATCCTATGGAGGCATTTTTGTCAACTGTGATATCCTTCTTTCATATATCTCAAGCTTTTGTCAAGTTGACATAAAACTAGTCAACACATGGCCCTTTCATTATTTTTCTCCTAACAATATCATCATAGGTATTATTTTAATTATCTCAATTAAGATGGTGTATCTTTAAGAGTAGCCATGCATATACAACCATAAACACTAAAGGACGACCTCTTGGACACTACAACAAAGTTATTTCTGAACTAGAGAGATTGCTCAGTTGGGAAAGCATCTGAATCTTATAAATGAGCATTTGAGTTTGATTCCCAGTGCCCACACAAAAAGTCCAGGAATGGTAGTGCATGTATGTTGGTCAATTCATAATCCCAGTTCTGGGGAAATGAAGACAGGAGTATCTTTGGAGCTTACTAGGCATTCAGTCTAATCTAATTGTAAAGCTCTCAGCCAATGAGAAATCCTGTCTCATAGAGGTAAATAGTTGTCCTGAGGAAGGTGCCTGATAGGACATTGTCATTTGACCTTGACATGGATACGCACACACAAATCCACACAGACACAGATACACACACACACACACACACACACACACACACACACACACACATACACACCACACTAAAAAGGAAATGACAACATGTATTTTCTTTTGGGGAGGTAAGAATGACATAGTAATCTGGAGTCCAATATCATCTGCCCCCAAAGCATTCTTTCTTGTTTTCCTTTTCCAATGTCATCTTTATTAGATTTAATGGCTATGCTTTTGCAGCAAGAAGGCCTGGAGTCTCCCTGTTCAGTCTTCTTCAGACTGGCATCCATTAACTGCATGGCAACTCCCATTCACAATAAATACACTTTTGAGTGAATTCACATTGGAATCTCAAACGATCCAGTACAAATGTGCAATCACTCTCTCATAGACCTTTTCCTAGATAGCCCTTGGCATTCTGATAAAAGTGAATTGTAAGTACAATGCTGAATGAAATTGCTTGTTTGGAAGGCATGGTGTTGAAGTGGAGACTAGTAGCTGAGCATGCATCTTTCTTGATAGGAAGAGACTTTTATTTGAGTGATTAACATGCTTCTAATAGCTGTATTGACATGCATATACCCTAAAACCTCTGGAATGCAAATTTTACATGAGTGCATTGTGTGATCTGGGAAGTATTTCCCCATAAAGCTGTTTAAAGGTGCTAATTTTGATTTGACTATAAGAGGAGATTTGACCTCATTGATTTATCTGAGAACTGAGCAATAAGTTACAAGAGATATTAAAGACAACTAGATTAATATCTGGAGTGTTTGGGGTTCCCTTGTCCATTTGAAATGCACACTTACACACAATTATATATAATGTATATATAAATACATACATACATATATAAATACATACATACATAGGAAGGCTCTTACATGATAACCTAAATGCTGATTTGAGGCATGAGCCACTATGCCCAGCTAAAATATGCTCTATTTCAATACTTTTAAAATTATATGGCTTATACACTTTCCATTTTTAAAAGTGAAACTACATGTGAGTACTTTTTGTACATGTCAATTAATATTTTATAATTGTTTCAATGTAGAAAATAACCACATATTTCATTCAGCCTGCTACTTAATTTTGTTTCTATTAATATTTTTCTAATTGCATACTACACTGCATAGTCAATAATGTAAGCAGGAAAGGGCCATAGGAAACTCCTTGATCTCATTTTCTTAACAGAATCATTTACTTCAAGCAGTAGAGTAAAAGAGATTATAAAAGATTAAAATTTTCTCTCAATATACTACACTAATTAAAGTACTGAATTTAATGAATTTAATGATTAATTACAAACCAACGTTTCCAAATTTCAACAGTCAGTCAACCAGCAGAATTATTTGAAAACCTGATGACAAAACCAATCACACACTTCCCCTATTTCAGACAAAATATGCATTTGTCTTCATGAAAAGAGTTTTTTGAATTGCAGGTGCCTTAAAAGAAAATAAATTAAACACAGTGTATCATCCAAGCTTGTGTTTTCACCTAGAAGTTATTAAGATCTGCAAGGCTAAATGTTCTGCCCCAAAGCATATATGGACAAGCAGTAAGGCTAAGAACAAACTCACTTCTTCTTATACCCATCTACCATTGCTAACATGGAAATAAAAACGTGTTGATTTCCTATGTCATCTTAAAGCAATGTATTTTAAATTAAGTCTTGTTAAAATAAGGACTTCTGCCAACTCCCTTTTATCTATTTGCTTCCCTGCGTTTATTTCCTCAGATCATTAAGAACCCCATTTAAAGATAAAAGGGTTTATATGAATTAGGATTGATCCATTTCTCAAATCCACGCTTCTTTGTTCTGTATTGTGACCTACTGATTTTAACCAGGACACTGTGTTTTGCTATGGGATTGGTACTGTCTACTGGAGCCTGGTAACATCGCCATGGGCACACAATGTGGGAAAGAGACGTGAAGGGACAAAAGTGGCATGATAAGAGTTGGAGGGATAAATAGAAGGCAGGGTTTTGAGGAAACAAATTCACTATATACATATAGGAAACTGGCAAAGAAAAAGTTAATCTATTACAGAAAGAAAATAGAAAATGAAAACATTGTCGAAATGACACCCTGACTGAATCACAGTTTCCAAAAGCTCATGTTGTACTAATGATGCTTCCTCACCAGAATGGTTCTGGCTACCACGAAAGTCAAAGTTCACACGTTCATATATGAAATTGTATCTGTCATGTGTTGATTATAGCACCCATGCCCCACCTTGCCTTACTGTTCCTTAAAACTTGGAGTGAGGAGGAATCAAGCCCAATTTGCTTGTCCATCTTTTAAAGCAAGGATATATATTTTTTTCTGTTATTGATGCTTCAAAACATAATGCATAGAATCCCTTTCAAACAATGTCATTTACTGTTCGGAACTCCACAGAGAGATGTTAGAAAAACTATATCCTCCTCAAATCAGTTAAAACAATGACAGACTTTCACTGAATACCTACCCTTGAGAAGAGCAGCAAGTGTTTCATTCATATAATCCCACAAAACAGGTATTTCCTTTAACCTTGTTTTACAAATACAGTAATCTTGGGTTTAGAAGTATAAAACAAATTGACCAGCATCACAAAGTAGGGGGTGAGGGAAGGTAAACATAACATGAAAGTCTATATGATCAAAAGTCTTTGTCTACCCACATATCAACTTGATTTGGGCTATAGTGTTCAAGTGGGGCATTTGAATTTCTCTAGTATAATTACTACTATAATGAGGCTCTTGTTACATTTACTTGTTTTGCAAAATTAGGAACAGAAAATAGCATAATGAAGAAAGAACTTCTTCCAAGTCTATTGTTTTGTGCACTTGATTTCTTTCTTCCTCCAAGGGATTGCTCTGAATTAGGTATTGCTTTTTCTCAAAAATAAATGTTGTTAGAAATAAATTGGGTTAGTCTCTAGAAAGAGAAAAAGACCAAAAAGAAATCAGAAGGCAAGAAACGGAAATGTAACGAGTTAATCTTCTTGCTGTAAATCTCATTTTACCTAGAACGTTCAACAGCTGGAGACAAGACAATAGATATTTTCTTGGTTAGTGGGAAAACAAATAGAGCCAGCTTACTTGATTAAAGTTAAAGAGTGTTGCCTAAAGCCCAAGTAGATGGTTATTAAGTTCAAATAAATAATCCAGGCAACGAAGTCATGTTTCCTAAGGTTTTTCTTAAGAAACATCTTCTCTTTTTGGCCTGTACGTCCTGCCTAGAGCCAAAACCTCTGGCTCTCTTACCTACCTACACTGAGAGGAGGATGTAGCTGAGGTGAAGGATTTTTGTTGGTCAGTGGTATTGCGCCCCTACCATGGCTGAGGAGATCAAAGAAGATGGAATCCTGTCATTCTTCAATGGCCTTTTATTCTCATGGTCAGAGTACCACAGATATTCAATACATGATCACTACCTATGATCCGAGCCATCTCCAAACCTGAAGACCTTGGGCATTCTACCACTCTCAGCAGCTCCTTTTATAATATTAATCTAATTCCTTAAAAGTTTAAGAACTAAAATTAGCCGGGTGGTGGTGGCACACACCTTTTAATCCCAGCACTCAGGAGGCAGAGCCAGGCAGATCTCTGTGAGTTCGAGACCAGCCTGGTCTACAGAGTGAGATCCAGGACAGGCACCAAAATTACACAGAGAAACCCTGTCTCGAAAAACCTAAAGAAAAAAAGAAAGAACAAAAAATAATTTATAACACTCTCTACCTGTCATTTTTATTTTCTTTGGCCAATCAAGGCATGTCTAATATATTTTTCATACTTGAGAGCCTTCAATTGTTTAATATTAATAAACAAAGACTTCTTGGTCATTCAAAAGTCTGTGGCTCTTTCATTTGCTATATTGTTTAGTTTGTTTTAGTGTACACTGTTTTTTTAATCATTGCGGTTGTTATATATCTGGTTTTCTGTTTTGCTTTTGTCTTTGTAATTAAATGTGCTTGTTATAAAACAAAAGTTTAGGCAAGATGTGTAGTTTAAGATATAGCTTTTCCTAACAGAATCTTGTAGTAAGCCAATGCATTTATATCCATCTGAAAAGAGTCTGCCTACAGCATAGCATATCACGACTAAATGTTGGTGAAACAAGTCTGTATAAATTATGTATCGTTACAGGAAGCTGTGGCTTTTTATATTTGAAGCACATAAGTGTATGCCATCCCACTTTCTCAGTTTATGATTAAGAAGATGGGAGCTCATATGCTGTGTATAAATCAGAACTTAAGGCTTATGCTTCAGGCTTTCTTCCAAAGGCTGAGTTCCAAGGTAAGCAAGCAGTGGGTTAGACTGCCTCTCTCAGGTCCTGTCAGCACTTTCTCAAGCAATGCCATTTCCCACATACCTGTCCTGTAAAGTGCCAATGAGCTGCACTATCAGCATAGATTTGGTTTCAAGGTGAGGAGGAAAATAACAAGATGGTCCCACTAATTCCAGATCTAAATAGGAAATCCAGCATCTTCCAGAAGTATTTCACTTCATATAGTGTCTAATAATGCTGTTTCTACATCCTACAGTTTCAGATAAGCATATATGAGAAGTTTAGGGATAGGGCTGGACTGTATGGAAGGGGAACTAGGAGTTAGGGTGCTACTAGCTTTCCTATTGGACAAAGCCATGAGGTAAATTTCCCTATTAAAACATTCATCTTCATGGATTCTAAGAATTAGACCCTCAATTTCCATAGCTATTATTTTGGGGTGATGAAACACAGTTCAAATGCCAATCATTTCTTTGGTAATTTTAAATACACAAGAACATTTAGGGAAAAATGTTCTCTGATCTCCTGTTTCTCACCAGAGTCCTTATTCCACAGGCAAATGAACAGTAGTTTGTGTGTGTGTGTGTGTGTGTGTGTGTGTGTGTGTGTGTGTGTGTGTGTGAGAGAGAGAGAGAGAGAGAGAGAGAGAGAGAGAGAGAGAGAGAGAGAGAGAGAGAGAGAGGAGGGGGTTCTTATGTTCATAAGACAAGTTTGGAGATTTTATTCTCTCTTGAGAACATGTGGGTCCCAGGGATCAATCCTAGGGTTGCAGCCATTACCCCCTCAGCCATCTCACCAGATTTCACCAGCCAATAAAGTCATTTTAACTGTAGTATTTTTTTTTAATTAAAAAGACTGAGGAAAGATGTACTTGCTTTCTAGGATAAATAATATGTGGGCTATTATATTGAATCCTAGGAATGGGAGAAGCTGTAAGGTTGAAAGTGGAGGTGGAAATGAAGATAAGAGGCAATGCTTATAATGTACTCGTATAAATGACATGAGTTCAAGGTGCTGAAATCCAGGGCTGAGGACAGGAAAGGAAGCATCACTGTAGGGCTTCCTCTCCAAACTTTTCAGCTGGGCTACATTTCTTTTTAGACAATGATAGGTTATTATGGGTGGTCTCATGTAACATCAAACGAAAGAATTAATAATTACTAATAATTAGGGTAAAGTGAGTGCCTTGAAAAATTGTAAACCACAGCATCAGCATATTGTGTTGTTTTTGATGCTATTGTTGTGGTGGTGGTGATGATGATGAAGAGACAGAAGAGGAAGAGGAGGAAGTCAATGTTGTTTCCTAAAACCAACTTCTTTCTCAGAAGGAAAACAAAATAATACTTGAAAATTTGCCTTCTTTTGAGGTTTTTAAATAAAGATTGAAAAACCAGCAATAGTGTCTGCTACTGGAAATTGCAAACATGCTCAGATTGTAGAATATTAATGCTAAGTGATTAAATAGCACTACCAACCAATGATGGCCACATATGAACATTTCGGAAAGTCTGTGTTCTCTCTTAGTTGCTATGTTATCATAGTGTTCAGCGTTTTTCTCGTGTATGATTATGACAGAGTAAGACCTTCCTATGCTTAAAGTAATTAAAGAACAACTATTCTTACTAACAGATTAATTGAGGGACTATAAATTCCCTAAGGTAATAAAGTCAAACAAAAGCCTGCCAAATAAATCTCTGCTTCTATAGCAAAGTTGACAAGGCTTAACTTAATCAAAATCTAATGAAATCATAGGTGCTGAACTGCCTATAAGACTGAACTTAAAACAAAACAACAAAATCTGTGCCCTTGCTGATAACTGAACTTAAATTTCAGACTTTCTTGAGAGTAAGAAGGGATTAGAAACACCCCAGAATTGTTCCCAGTGAATTAGATCTCTTGGCAATATGGTTCAGAGAATACTAACTAATAAGTCTGTCATCACCCCTCTAAGTACAAATAGAGTCAGCTGTGCTTGTTACAGAAATAGCTACAGTGATGGAGTTTTACCTTCTGGTGCTTGTCATTTTCAGAAGAACCATCTAGTAGGAAATAATATTAATTTTAATTGAAAGCAAGTTTATAGATGGTCAAGGAACAGATGCAATATTTATGATCCATCTTATGTTAGAAAAGTTATTTAATATGAACTCTGAACTTTGAAATTTGAATGCTTTCTATATGTTTGTCTATCTGCATGTGTTTGTATGTATGTATGTATATATGTATGTATGTGTCTGTCTAGCTAGCTGGCTAACATCCATCTATCTAAACTTCTGGAATATAGCCATGTAAATACACATTAGGTTTCATGATGCATCAAAACCAAACTGGTGAACTAGCTTAAAAGCAGACAAAACTAGTTTGAGGTCCTGCCATATGACTGTAGGAAAATTGCCTCACCTGTCTGCATTCTCTCTTCATTACCATAAAAGGTAACTCTCATTCATTGTTGCTAGGAAAAAACAGGTATAGTTGGAATTTTCTTTGAACCACCAACAGGTTCCCAAATAAAGACACAGAGACTTATTATTAATTATGAACGCTTGGCCTTAGCTTGTCCCACTAGCTCTTTTAACTTAATTTGACCTGTTTCTATTCATCTACATTTTGCCTCGGAGCTTTTTACCATTCTCTCATTTTGGATGTCCTACTTTGCTGCTTCCTCCATGTCTGGCTGGACCCTGGTGTCGCTTTTTCTTTCTTCCTTGAGCCTAAATTCCTCCTCCTACTTCCTCTCCTTACCCAGAAGCCCCATCTATCCATTTACTGCCTAAGTACTGGCCATTCAGCTTTTTATTAGACACATCAGGTGCCTAAGACAGGCAAGCTAAAACATCAACACATCTTTTCATAATTAAGCAAATGCAACATATGCTTATATAGTTAAAAAAAGTGCAATACATCTTTGCATAACACACAGTTATGCAAAGTTCCATATAAACGCACTCATATAAATGACATGAGCCCAAGGTGCTGAAATCCAGAGCTGAGGACAGGAAAGGAAGCATCATTGTAGGGCTTCCTCTGCAAACTTTTCCAGCATTTGGGCTGTATTCCTTTTTAGACACTGATAGATTATTATTGTTGGTCTCATGTAACATCAAGCAAAAGAATTAATAATTATTAGCAATTAGAGTAAAGTGAGTGCACAGTCCCAAACATCATCATGAAACTTCAGGTTAACTGGGTTCATATTAAAGTCCAAAATTTCTAATAAGCAGGAAAAGGAGGAGGAAAACAAAACAAAACAAACGAACAAAACCTCACATAAAACTACCTAATGTGCCTTTTGCATCATCCTTATGTGGTTATTAATATTTTAAGTGTTTCAAAAGGTGTTTTAACCCATGAACACTTTGGAACTTATATCACATTTGCTGTGTCTCTGGTAACCATAAGGGAAGAGTTTACTAGAGAAGAATAAGACTGTTGTAAAGATCCTCTTGCAATTACTCTGCTATTATCCGGGCCACACACTCATGCAGCTTTTCAAATTAATATGCTTAGATTCCTGAGCAAGAAATCGTAGCTATGGAATTCTATGAGGAACTAAATTACTAAAGAAAATTATTGCTCAAGCATTTGAGAAATTGAGGCTCTATATCTAGTTTTGAATAGAGCATCATTATTGATATCATAGAAGCATTCAGTCTAAACACTTGGACATGTCACAGCAGGATGGTGTTAGATACGTGTGGTAAACAGAGTTAACTGCTTGCTAATAACCACACGAAGAGTTATTCAGCTTATCTGATAAAGGGAATGATATCAATCTTGAAATTGGTACTTAAGGAATAGGGAGCTGATTGCTTGATTGAATAAAAATTAGATTGTTAACTGACATTTCAGACAAACAATTCTAATTTTCGTACTTGAGCTAAGGAAATCTTTTTAGAGAGTGGAACCACTTCTCTAATGAAAGCAAATTTAAGAATAGCTTTCATCATATTTCTTCATTAAGAAACTGCTTAAAGACTTTTAACATTGCATTTCAATTATCCCATCACCAAAAGGCCCACTTTTGGATAGTGATTATGAAGACACATGTTGTATAGTTTTACTGGTTTAATAATTCCTAACAAGACCTTTATTTCCTCCCTCTTAGCCATGATCCTAACAGAGCTTGGTTGAATTTGATAATGAAAAATCATCTTTATAATTCTGATTTATATAATCTAAGATTAAAGCAAAGTTCCTATTTCAAGAGAACTTTAAATTTTAAGAACTTAAAAAGATAACTGTGTTGTGGCTTTTATTTCAAACATTACAATTAGAGAATATATTGAGCTTGTTCTATTAATTGCAGTTTCTTTAGTCTTCATTGAAGCAAGCAGTAAAGGAAAGAATATTCAATATCCAGTAGTAATTTTAGACAAACCCAGCAGTTATCAGTTACACACACTGGGGGAGGTACTTCATCTCTCAAAGTTAAATAATGCTACATAATGACAACCATGATGATACTGATTATGGTGTTCACAGAGTTAGCCCCAGCTTCCCAAAAATATTATAAACACAAAGATAGCATTAAAAATGTTACAAGAAATTATTATATGTATTCTAATTTCCAATATTTAGAGCTTTGGTAATCTTTTGGAGTGAGGCACTATCTTGCAAATATGTTCAAAGTCTTGACCCTTTTGCCTACCAAAATGAATATACATAAATATATGTAGTAACTTTTAAGAAAAGATGGTTTCTCTGGGATCTTTTTACTAGCTGTTCAGTTGAAGAATATCATGTTGGAAGAAATGGTTGGCTCTTTGGTCAGAAACCACATCCCAAACACTTCATTCTTAGTGTATTCTACTCCTCAAAATTCTGTTATGTGCCATTACCCAACACCCCTATGAATCCAATGAATGACACAAACAGTGAGCACATGATAGTCCTCACTGAAACTGATGACATGTGACTGGAGATCTGTCTGGAAGCATACTTTTTAAAAACAAACAAAAGAAAACATTGATCATGCTTACACTTTTCCAAGTCTTATAAATAAAATTTTAGTACTAATTCTACTTCTTCATTACGAGACAATCAGGCAGGAGTTTTTATAAAAGCATGATGTCCAAAAATGCTGACACCAGGTGACCTAAGGATATATGTGAAGAGTCATATCTTAGATATGTTTCCATTGCTGTGATAAGTCCATGACCAAGGCAACTTATACAAAGAAGGCATTTAATTTGGGCCTCACAGTTCCAGAGAGAAGGACAGTCCATGACCATTGGCAAGCAGACAGACAGCCATAGTGCCGGATCAATAGCTGAGAGCTTACATGTTGAGACAACAGCCATGAGGCAGAGAGAAAGGATAATTGGAAATGGCAGGGGATTTTTTAAATCTCAAAGGCCACTGTCAGTGACACACCTCCTCCAACAGGGTTGCACCTCCTAATCTGTCCCAGTAGTTCCACCAACTGTGGAATACACATTGAAATATATGAGCCTGTGAGGGCTATGCTCATTCAAATAGTCACAGGTGGTGAATATAAAATTCAGTTTTTATGGAGTTTCTGTAAGGTGATCTTTGAAAGGTTAAGTGTCTCTAAATCATAATATCTGAATGTCCTATAACCTTCCATCTGAGAATCTAGTATAAGGTCCATGCAGAAAATCTCATGATTGTCTGTCTATATGGCTTAACCCATTCAAAAATGACCACATCCACACAACTACTTCCTAAGCCAACAAGTAAATAATTACTAGCATCCCCAAAGAGAATCTTGTTCCCTACTTTGAGAATATATACGCAGTGTTTAAAACATTGTAATTCCAAAATAACTAAAATCAAGAATAAAAGAGCAGTGCTTATGCATTAATGTTAAAATTGTATTTCTTCCTGGAAGAATAAATATTAATACTATTCAATCTTTTGCAACAATTAAACTTTAGAGGTTCATGAGAGAAGGAATGAATAGAAAGGCGGGCCATAGTGAAAATTTACAGATTGAAATCTGTACATCAGCCTCCCATACATTATATTTAAATGTCATCATTGATCTATTTGGCTTGTCACTACAGCTAAGGAATTATTTCTCTGAAAAATAACAAAACAAGACCTCCCACTTAGAATGAAAGCAAATGGGAAAAGAAAAAAAAAAGTAACAAAGAGATTAAATCCCTCAGAAATTGGTTAATTGATTGCCCGACGATCTTAACAGAAATGCTTTACAGCTGAAACTCGTCAGTCTCTGGTTTTGTTTTTCTTTTCTACTTAATTAGAACAAAATAAAGCATGAATGTATTCATGTTTAGCTAGAACTTTGGGGAAATTAAGGAGGAAGTTGCAGGCAGTAAAGCAGCAGCTGTTGCTGTGTTACTAAGTTTGTCAGAGAGTTTAACAGAAAATAGGTTTGTATAATTCATCATCCATGGATTTTAATCTGAGCTGTTCGGGAAGTTATGTAAGCAAAAGCAATATTAACTAAGGATCATTAAGATGGAGCATGACCGAAAGGTGCAATACAGTGTATCATTGCTAACCAAAGACATGCATCTTTAAAAAGGATAGATACCAACACACACATAAAAAAAGGTTTTAACATTATTTTAAAATCATATGCTATTGAAATATTTTACATGTCTAATTATATGACAATAGACCATCCCATTGCCAAGACATATGAGGTAAAGGGTTCTGCCTGAGCACCTGACACGGGGTGATATAGTCCTAGTAAACCTGTGTGCAGAATAGAGCTGGAGGCCCACACAGGCAAGGTCTATGTCTTATTGACTGTAATTCATAGAAAAGTCAACCTTATTGACTGTAATTCATAGAAAAGTTCAGTCACAATGGAATCCAAATTAGGATGTTCTGAGAATCCAAATGATTGTGTTTTTGTGCTTAAAAACAGATAGATACTTAAGAAATGGACCCTTAAAATACAGCAAGGCAAGAAGTGAAAGAATACAAGGTAAAGGTTTTCATAGTGTATTTCTTTCTTTTCTATCATATTTATAATCCGATATACATATGAAAATCAATGTTTCTACCAAATCATTGAGAAGTATAATAAACTCCTAAAGCTATAGAAAGATGGGCAAGCTTTATCTTCAAACATATACCAAAAGTTTTAAGATAAACTTTAAAATACGCTAATTGTATATGGTAAATAAAATGGTTCTTTCTGGCCAAATATTTGTTGAGTTACTACAGAAATCTTTATGATTATAATCATCAACTTTAAAAGATAACTTTCATACACCATTTCACAAAAAGCTCTTTCAATCAATATCACTTCTCCATCATGTAAAGGAGGACGCCTGATACCACAATCAGAAGAATGTTTTGGAATCCTTTCAGAGTGTTGCTTTACACCAAGAGTCCCTAATGAAGATCTTTAAGCTTTTATGCCAATAGAACCATCCACCCTCTCCCCACATTGCAGATGGCCCGATGACACCCGACATTTTTACTTCTTTCATTTGTCCAGTAGCTTTTATTAAAAACAAAAAACAAAACAAAACAAAAAAAAACCAAAAAACAAAAAAAAAACCTACTGTATTTAAGATTTGGGTTCTAAATCCAAAGGAGTTCATGTGTGTTTAAATACAGGATAAAATGTATTTTCAAAACACAGTAAAGCATACAAGTTTTCAAATTTTCAAGAATGTGAGAATGCCATAACCATGATTCAAACAATATTCTAGCAAGTCCTGTGCTATGCAAAATGGAAGATCACTGGAATAATCGCCTTAGCACATCCTAGCAGAAAACAGACTTTGACTAATTTACTCACAGGTTAGAGGGTTTCTCATTTATAAATACTAACACCATCTAGATCATGGAATATAAGAAGATTTAGAGATGTGCATGCCTCAGCCTTCCAAGGGCTGAGATCAGAGGCAAATGCCACCTTGACAAATAAATATATATAAAAATAGTGATAGCTAAGTCATAAAAACTTACATATTTATCTATTTTTATAGTAATAATTGAGAACCTATGGTTATCTATTATCATAATAATTAAAATGATATTATATTTTATATTACATATACCATAATAGTTAGACATATTATAATAACTTTAGCAATTATTTAATAATAAAAATCATAATGATCCTCAGCATCTTTGAAAGTACTAGGTAAATAGATTTATGCAGTAAATAATATCATTCATATTTCAGAGACTACAAGTTAGAATGGTTAAATAACTTGTTCTGTACAGTTAATATGTGTTGGGAGTGATTTGAGCTAAAGTAATCTAAGGACTTGGCTCTGCTTATGTATTTTGTTGGATATCATAGTATTTAATTATGTACATACAAAACTAGAACAAAGTAATAGTATGAATTATATGTAGGACAATGGATAATGAAACTTAGCCAGGCATGTGGTACATGCTTTAAATCTCAGCACTCAGGAAAGAGTGCTCTATAAGTTCAAAGCCATCCCAGTTTACATAGCAGTTCTAGACAAGCCAAGACTATCTAGACACTAGAGAAGAGGGAGGAGAAGGAGGAGGAGGAGGAGGAGGAGGAGGAGGAGAGAGAGAGAGAGAAAGAGAGAGAGAGAGAGAGAGAGAGAGAGAGAGAGAGAGAGAGAGAGAGAAGATTAAGTTGGTCCTGGTGCAAAAAGGGGAGTGGCTGAACCAGAACAAAAGCAACATCTTTGGCAGCCACACTGAAACCCATCACGCAGGGTCCACTTTTGGTTGGATAAAAATGTCCTAAAATTGGATTGTGATAAAGTTTTACAACTCAGCTAATTTATTAGCATATGCACTTAAAAATGGATAATTTATGATTTTGCCTCAGAAAAGCTAGAGCTTTGTCTTTATTTCCCGAAGATCAACCAAAAGGAAAGCAGAAGTACCGTCTATCTGCTCCTGTGATCCCCACTGTCACAGCCGAGTCCAAACAATTTGGTGGTTGTCAGTCGAATCCATAATAGTCTTACCAGCTTACTATTAGTGACAGTAGTATGGAAATTACAAATGACTCAGAAAGCTTATGAATGAAATCAGCATTCTGAAAATAGGAAAATTCATGGGTCAAGAATGAATGTCAGATCCTGGGGAGGTGGAGGGTGTGTTCATACAAGCCTTTCATCCCAGTACTTGGGAGGCAGAGGCAAGCAGGCAGATCTCTGTGAGTCAAGGGTCATCCTGGTCTATGACTGTGAGTTTCCAGGACAGCAAGGGCCACAAAGAAAGTCCCTATATCAAAAAAAAAAAAAAAAAAAAAAAAAAAAAAAAAAAAAAAAAAAAAAAAAAAAAACCAAACATATAAATAATGAATGAATGAATGAATGATGTATGTTAGGCAAACGGAGCAGTTCTCCACATTGCCACATCGTTGAGGAAACTCAGCACACTTATGACAGATGGTTTGCCTTATGGTAACAAAATGGTTTCAACCATGTGCCGGGAACTGGTAATACACTGCTTCAAAGCAAAAGAGGAACAGCCACAAGTATCTCCACGTGTGGCCTTTGTCTCTGGTTTATCGTTACCATAAGATGACAGACTCAGAGTCACCAGGCTCCTAACGTATTAGATCATACTCCAAGTGCAGATGTGTGAGTCAGCCAAGATGTTGCCTCATGTTTTTATGGCCCAGTCTTGGAATTCAGTAACATTTTTGGGGTAATCTGGGAGGATAAGTCACATCTTGCCTACATTCGAGAGAGAAGGAAGGAAACTCTGCCTTGTTAAGGGAAAACAAGAACAATCTGTAGGCTCACATGCGGAACAGCAGGATCATTGCTTGAAATAATCTGTAATATTAGTTTTATTTTGCAATAATTGCCAACAATATAGGTTTTATAAAGACCTTTAATTTTTACATAACTCAGATGATTTGAATATCAGGTACTTTACATGCCAAATAATGTAGTCTGGGTAGACTTTTGGCAGTTCGTATTTCCATACACCATACACCACAACACACCCACTCTGGAAACTTCCCTTTCTAGATAAATGTCTACTTCCAGGCTAGGTGAATGTTGGGCACCAATCTGGTCATGTTTTGGATGTGTATGTCTGAGACCTAATGTAACATCTACCAGAGTCAATTTTGAGGCTATAATTACATCATCTTTCCTTTCTCTTTGCTTCCCTCCAGATACTCCCATATTCCCTGCCTTACTCTCATTCAAATCCATGGCATCTTTTTTATTATTAATTGTAGTTACATACATTTATCTGTATGTATAAATTATATATGTTCCTAAATATAATCTCCTCAGTCTGTATAATGTCAGTTGTAGATATGTTTTCAGAACTGATTATTTGGTATTAGATAGCCAATTGATGTGTTCTTCCCTAGTGAAAACTCTATTTCTCCCAATATCTTAGTTGCTTATGTTTTGTTTTGTTTGTTTGTTTGTTTGTTTGTTTGTTTGGTGTACAGTTGAAGATGAGTGGCGTATCCCCATCCATATTGACAAGTCTGCTGTTGTCATCGTTGTTAGGCCTTTGTTTATGCAGAGACGTTGGAGAAGGATATTAGCCTATGACATTCTTAGGAGACTGTCTCACAGAAAACTCTCTGATACTTTGTCTCTTAGGATCTTTCCACCCACTCTTCCGCAATGGTCCCTGAGTCCTAGGTGTGGAAATTACTTTGTAGATCTGTCCAATGGGGCTTGGGATTCACATCTCTACATTTTGATTGATTGTGTTTTCTATTATAAGGAGAAATTTCTTTGATGAGTGGAAAAGGCTTTATTTATCTGTAACCATATGGACAAATGTTTAAAATGTAGTTAGGGATCATGCTGGTTTAGTAAAGTGTGGATTGTAGGTACTCTTCCAAGATCCATCACTCACTTCACTAGCCCCAGTCAACTAGGTCTCCAGTACCCGACATGATTTCCCTCTCTATCACTAGGTCATAAATCTAAATAAAGAGCTGTTGGTTACTGTCAAACTATGCATGCCACTATTGCCACCTTAGGACTATCATGGAATACTTGTCATTATTGTGGTTCATAGGTGTCACAGCTGGGTAGAGATATTGTTAGCTTTTTCCCACAATAACAAAATTTGATATTGTAACTACCAAAACATTATGATTATCCTCTTTTAGTAACACTAATTGTCCAGTATATGAGAGAAAAACTTTGTAGTAAATTGGGTTTAATTTAAAGCCACTTCCAGTGATTGTCATTTCACTGTGTCGCCTGAAAGGAACCAAACAATGTATTAATGAAGGGTCAATCTGAGGTATGTGAATACAGAGTTCATTTTGCCATCTGCAATGAATAACAAAGTATTAAAAAGAAAGAATCAAGGAAAAACCAACCTTGTGCCTGAGGGGAAGAGTGATTCATGGGTACTTTGGAAAAAAATATTTATAGAATTTTTCTCACAGCATCTCCAGACTGTACGATTTTTTAAAAAACTCTTACACACAGTTGTTCTGAATTTACAATTCTCCCATGCCAGAATACTATCATGGGAAAGATTTCGATAAACTATGAAATTTAACTGATAATTCCATAGTACTTTAGTATAGTTCCAGTCGCTTTTTTAAAGGAATAGCTCTTATTCTGTTCTCAGTGCATGAAACCATATTGAATTCTTGTTCCTCTGACCAGCAGATCACACTGCATGCTAAATCTTGAAATTAGTTTGACTCTCTAGTAACGTCAGCCACACACATTAAATCCAACTAGTGTGGGTGTAGCTGAGGAAAAATAAATATACAAGTGGTCAGTCAGAGAGCCTGGGAGCACTTCTCTTGACCTACATCCACCTCCTGAGGAGAGCATGCTGTCTAAATCTTTATCCAAGTCACTAACAAAACTAAATTTAACAAAATCTCTAATGGACCCCTGAAATATCTCTAATCTGGTAAGAGTGAGACATTCATTTTTCAATATATTTAGATCAGAAGAATTAATTATCTTAAATATATCCATTTGTCTCTCATTTTGACACCTTAGGTACTATATTATTGCTGGAAGTGTTGTCAAATATTATACTATTTTTTTAAATTGGCTATAAATCAATACTGGAGGTTCCAGCATATAATCCTTTCAACATAAAGTAAAAGAGAGTAGACAAACCAATGCATACAAAAATAACATTCTAAAATAGAGAAAATGGGGTCTCAGATTGGATTCGGCTACTAGCATTCCTTATGTAAACATTCAGAAGTCACAATAAAAGATGTTAGGTTCAAACTTTACGTGCAAGATCTGCGTTGGGTTAGAGCTATTTCTTTCCTATTACAGATAAGAAAAGTACCATGATTAAAGTAAAAGAATATATTTTCTAACAAAATATATTACATTAAAATACAGCATTATCTTACTCTCATTGAAAAGCGGATGGAGCCATGTGGAGATCCACTCACTCAATGTTCCCTATTCACTAGCTCCTATATACATATAATTCTCTCTAGCTTATAATAAAAGGTAGCCATACTCAATTATTATGTTTAGATGATGATTAAAACAAAATATTAGAACACTGCTGGATGATATGGTCCCTACTAACTCTTGAACCTGTAGATATTATTAGCAATTAGAAGAGAACACACTAAGCATATTTCAATAGCAGTATGATTACCCTAATTTATCAGATTATGCAATATGTGTATATTCATAAATATATATATGTATACATAAATCTATGCATTTGATGTTGCATATATATGTACGTAATTTAAGCATAACACTTCATGAGAGATCACTTGACTATACACACAGAAACACACAAATCTGTGCACAAAAGTCTACATACACACACACACACACACACACACACACACACACACACACACACATCTAGCCCCTAAAAGCAATCTGAAAAAAATTGATCATTCCATCTCTTTTTCACATCAGGATATAGACTAACTGGCTCAATGAGATTTGGGGATTTTTCCAGGGGCAACAGATAGCAGCGTTTAGATACTGTGTTTTATCCCAGAATGGCCTTAAGTTGGAGTATGTATTTCTCTGTAATAGTAAAAGAAATCTCTTTTTGTATTAGGGGTTTACTACACCCACCAACACAACATACTACAATTTCTCTGAAGTTTGGAGCTGGTGTCTTGAGACTCTCCTGGAAAAGGTGTCAAACTGGTATCGCCGCCGCACAGTCTCAGACTAGAGTCACGCAAGGGGAATTGTGAGTGCTTGTGAGAAAACTCCAAGAAAACAAGGCAAGAGTCTTGTAACCTCAGTTTTGTCATAGGCACACAATTGTTCTTAGAATATGTTTTCGTATTTCTCCCAGGTGTAGCAGAAAGGAATGAGTAGACTTCAGATCATCCGTTACAACTGGCTATTGTTATTTGTTCATATGCCTCTATGGAAAAACATGTTTGTTTGTTTTTTTGCTACATGTGGCTTGTCCTAGTGATTGTATACTGTACCCGGGTGACTCTTCTTAATACAAAGAGTATAAATTGTCTAATGGTATGAATAAAATTGGCTATTGTATGAAAGTTTAGACAGCTTCATTTTTAGGCCCAGCTCTTCCAGGTTCATACCACTAAGCAGAGAGCTAGAGCAGTAAACACTGAGGAGGAAGGGGTCCATTCAAATTTAAGGATATTGTAATGAACAGTACTTGGAAAAGCAGGGATGAGAAGTATTTAAAGTTGGTCCCAATCACTTTGATCTTTTCCTAGTTTTTTGTTCTGATATGCAAGGAATTCCAAATGAGTCGAAAATATCTTTGAGAGAGTATGATACATGTGATTATGACTACTCATTTAAATTACCTTTGGTTATATAACATTTATAGTTACAATAACTAATGTTATGTGAGTCTGTGTGTTCACAAAAGGCACATGTAAGGATGTTTGTACACGCATGTGCATGTGAGTATGTCTTTATATGTGTGGATGTGGCTTGTTTGGATTTGTGTATGTGAATGTATGAATACTTGCATATGAATGCATGTATGATCGTGTGCATATGTGTGTGCATACTTCTCCAGAGAAGGGTAAAAACTTTTGTACTCATAGTTTTACAGTATCCTGTGTTTGGTGTCAAGTATTTGCTAAAAATGTATGCTTGACATGATTTTCATTAGGAAAACTAATATATAGACTGGCTTATAATGCTTTCATTGCATGAGCCACAGTCCTGTAAGGAACATCCTGAACCTAGAATGTCTCAACACTGGAACTGTGGGAGAAGAAAATCTGAAAACCAAAAATAAAACACACAGAGAGATAATAACCTGCTGAAATACAAATCTCAAAAAATCAAGTTAGCAGCTATTTCTTTTCCTTTTTAGATTATCAAACAGGAGCTTAAGGAGATAAAATAAGTAATTCAAAAGTAAATAACAGATCTCAATCTAGAACATTGCATTACACATTCTGGCAAAAGATAATCTTAATAATTTAAATCATACCAGTTGCATACAACTGATGAAAGCAAACTCAGAGAAATACAAATGAACTACAACTCACATTGTGGTAAGGAAACACTGTGTAGAGACAGAGGGAATGTTTTATTAGGGACACCATTTTCTGAGTGTGTTATATCTTTTTAGTACTATACAAACAATTGTCTAAAAATGGCATATTCTTACACCAAAGAATGGATTACAACTCAGTGTTTAAGCATAAGTCATTTTTCATTCTCATGCAAACAAGTCCAGAATATCCATCCTATCAAATACCCTTCTCTCGCTTTAAGTCACCCCTCTATAAATAGAAGCAAATCCATATGGCACTCCCAAGACAGATTAACTAACATAAACAAGCATAAGAATCTTCAAAAACTTTTCTGAGGGAATATGCACCCATAAGCATGTATGTGTAATGGTCATAATCATGATAATAATCAACTTCTTCTTTTTAAAGAAAAGAATGGGGTTTTCAAGTTTATTCTGTTTTTCCTACAATATCATTAGTATTTTTAATGGTTTAGTCTTCATTTCATTATTATTATTTTCAAGACTTCTGGCATCATTTCTCTCATCGACACCAAAAAAAAAGGACAAAGATTGATTTTCTCCTAGATTAGAATTTTTAGTTCCTTCATTTACAAAATATGTTGGTCTTCTTTTATTGTTTGCTTGTTTTTGAACTTCTAATAAAATTACAACATTTCTTCCTTTCCTTTCCTTCCTACAAACTTTCCCATATACCCCTCCTCATTCTCTTTCAAAACTATTGTCTCTGTGTTTACTAATCGTCATTATATGCATATATGCATATTATAATCATATATTCATAAATATAACCTACAGTCTGAATATGTTTTTTATCTTGAACTTGACAGTTAAAAATTTGAAGTGAATAAAAATGCATATAGATTTGTTATTTATTTTTATTATGGTCTAAAATAAATTTAAATATTTGGGGGTTTTGAGACAGGGTTTCTCTGTGTAGCATTGGCTGTCCTGGAACTTTCTCTGTAGACCAGACTGGCCTATACCTCAGAGATCTGTCTGTTTCTACCTCCCGAGTGCTGGATTAAAGGCATGCACCATCAGGCCCAGCTGAATTTAAATTCTCTTTGGTAAAAGTCACTTGAAGGCACAATATAAACTGGTGCATGGTAATGCTGGCAATCTGTAAAGAAAGAAACATAAAACATGGTCTAACAAAGATCATAGACTGGAATGCACTGATACAGAATGCATATCATGACCCTAGGTTCCTCACAAAAGGAAAAGTCAATAGTACCCAGAGAAAACCAGAGATAAAAGGTAATATGAAGAATGGATGCAAAACTGTATATACATGAGCACTTACACTCAGTGGACTGCTATAAAGTATCAAGATTGACTCGTTCACTCAAAAGTAATTACCAAGCACCTATCCTGTACAAGGCCAGCCTTTGGGGAAAATACCCTGGTTCCTGTCTAGATTCAGGTTGTTAGTTTTTAAGAAAATTCAGATCTACTCTCTTCCCCACCTCCCGTCTGAGTTTATTTAAGAAATTCATATATCTCTTACGATTCTCAAGGAAACTCAGTGGAATAAGGTGTGGTGATATTGTATTCCCCAAAATATTTTGCACCCTAATAAACTTATCTGGGGTCAGAGAACAGAACAGCCACTAGACAGACATAGAAGACAGAAAATGGTGGCACTCACACCTTTAATCCTAGCCTTCTGGAGGCAGAGATCCATCTGGAGCTCTGTGAGTTTGAAGCCACATTGGAAACAGCCAGGCATGGTGACTCACGTCTTTAATCCCAGGAAGTGATGGCAGAAAGCAGAAATGTATATAAGGCATGAAAACCAGGAACTAGAGATGGTTAAGCTTTTAGGCTTTTGAGCAGCACAATTCAGCTGAGATTCATTTTGGATGAGGACTGAGTGGCTTCCAGTCTGAGGAAACAAGATCAGCGGAGGAACTGGCAAGGTGAGGTTAGCTGTGGCTTGTTCTGCTTCTCTGATCTTCCATCGTTCACCCAAATACCTGGCTCCAGGTTTGTTTTTATTAATAAGACCTTCTAAGATTCCTACTACAATAATGCACAGCTGATATTTGCGCACTGACACATTCCCAGAGCTGAGACAGTACCTTGTACAGCACCATCATTCCACAATCGCTCATTGAGTAACTCAATACCTAAGTGACTCATACATACATAGACAGCATAACTTCCAGTAGGCAGGCATTGTTCTTTTAAAAGGTGCTGGCTGGTTATTTAGCAGTGACCTGTAGTAGCATGTGTTTCAACATTCATCTTATTGCATTGTTATTACATGTTTCTGAGACTGGCTCCTAGTGCTATGTTTAGAGAAGTCCCCAATTCAGCACATGGCCTATGACAATCTTTCATTCAAAGTGACTTTACTAAGTGGACAAATAAAACAAAGTTCCTCTCGAGATCCATTTTAATTTATTACAACATAATACCAATGAATTTAGATTATTTAGACATGATTCAAATACAATAATTTATGTGCTTATTCCATTTCTTGACAACATTCTCTATTAGTTGGGGAAATATTAATTCCAAGGGGAGAGTGTAAATATACCTAGGAACCACTATTCATTTTGGTGCTCATATTTCATAATCAAGCAAGCAAATGGTTCCTAAATAGAGTACTTCGTCAAGGTTTATATTTAGATAAATTCTTGAACAAAATTCATTAAATATTGTTTTAATTTAAATTATTTATTAGCAGTGGTTACCACTCTATTTCTGAATTGTGAATGCAAGCTATCCAGTTTAGCTCTAAATCTAAATACCATTTATAGTAACAGTTGTATCTATGAACGCTTTTGAGGTCTCAGTTATTACCAATGGAATCAAAGGCTTCAGTTATATCATCTAAATTCTAACACTGTGTAATATAAAGATGTACACATTTGAATATCCTCAAAATGAGCATGGGGTCATTTAAAGAACATGCTACATGATACATAGGATTGTTTTTTACAACGTAATTTTTTTTAGAAAGAAAGATGTCAAAATATCTTTATTTGCAAATAATATAATAGTATACATAAGTGAGCCTTTCTATACACAAATGACAAATGGACTAAGAAAGAAATTAGGGAAACAATACCTTTCACGATAGGCTCAAATAATATAAAAATATCTTGGGGTAACTCTAACCAAGAAAGTGAAAGATTTGTATGATAAAAAGTTTAAAACATTTTACAATGTAATGTTAATGTTTTATAGACATTTTGGAACAGATTACAAATGTATTTATGCAAGCAGTATGTAAGAAAGAAAATATAGGAAAAGCATTTTAATAAAACATGTATCATCTAATATACAAAAGTTATCTTGAACGGTAATACCTATGAATATGAATTATTCCAATTCTATACTGTACAGATAATTTATAAAATATAAAATATAGTACAATTACAAATCACTGAAAATTTTATACATTAAAATGCTGGTTATATAAATATAAGCAACTATTAGAGACCATAGTTGTTGACTGTTATCTAATAATAGTCCTAAAAAGTATAAGGTTGCCAGATTACAAAATTTAGAAGTTTTTTAATGACTGATACAGAAATGTGTTACATGTTTCCCAATACAATTTGAAATGAGAAAACTAGGGTAATTTAGAAAAAAAAATGTTTTGTATCCTTTATCAACATTTTTAGGAAGAGTAAAATAGAAATGAATAAAGCATGAAGAGACTTATTAAAGATTTCTATACTAAGATGAATTTTAGTTTGACTCCATAGGTAGTCATGCAGATAGTCATATAATATCTTAATATGGGTCAAACAAGCAGAATTTTGCAGCAATTGTTTAGTAAGTGAAGTAACTCCAGCTGCCAGGTTTCTGGGTGAGCTGGGATCAGTCCCGACACACATGAACGGAAAGCAGATGTAGAAGAAGAACATGAAACTCACCATGAGAGACATGCTGTGGGCAATGTCAGGGGTGAGACACTCCTTGGTCTTCTACTGGTCCCCCTTCCCAAATGCATCTAGAAACTGTTGTTAAAAGAAGTCCCACCATTTTTGAGACCCCAGAATGAACAAAAGTGACTCTCGAATCTCCTTCAGGCCTATACCGCCTTTCATATGCAATGCCTGACATATAATTGGATCTAACTTACTCAACAAACATTCATTCAATGTAAAATGAATGCAGTATCTAAACGTTCACAGAGATGTTGTCCTGTTACTCAAGGCTTTGAAGCTGGAGAAAGGAGCCTTTCTCCATCAAATGCTGACAGGGACAGATGAAATACTGGATGGATTTTCTTGGTAGGAGGAAAAGCTTATATTAAACCTGTGTCTCTCCATATTTCTATGCCTTAAAAAAACTGTGATATTTAATTTATCTCTGACCAACTTCTTAAAGAAAAAAATTCATATATTCAAACTTACAACAACAAAATACCCTTTCTTTCTCCAATCCATTGAGGATTCATTCTTTTCTTTTAATCTTTTATCGTTTATTTATTTAGTGAATGTTTGTTTGTGCATGTATTTGTATACAGAGACAAGGGACAAATTGTCAGGTATAGTTTCCTTCTTTCCACAGTGTGGATTCTGGGGATTGAACACAGATCTCCAGGGAAAGCAGCAAGCACATTTGCCCAGTGAGCCACCTTACCATCCTGAGAAATTATTCTTATAGATTGACTTGAAATATATCATATCCCTTTTAGGATTGTGGAAATCACTTTCCTTGGTTTAGTGTTTTAACTTTGTTTCTATGTAATATTTTTTCATCCAAAAGCAAAATTCTATCAATGACATTTTGAAAGTTCATAGACCAAAAAAAATTATACCATATAATTTTGGTTAGCAGAAATTTGAGCTCTATGAAAACATTTCTGTTTACTGAAAAACCACTTATGACATAGGAATGGGCTGCATTTTTACTTCAATAACCCAAATCACAGACACAATTTTCGTCTATATGAGGGCACCACACTGCTCAGGGCTCCTTGAACTACCAGGGAAATGGTTTTGCTTTGGAAAAGATGTTCTTGCGAGTAGGAAGAGTCACAGCAGGATTGGAATTTAAATAACAACATTTTAGTAGACTCACCCCAGGTCTGTACTGCTGCTGAGATCATGCAGCATTTTCATCAGGTCAGACACAGCTACAAACGCAACAGGTTATTTATAAGCAACTATGAGTAAGCTAAGATTGCATCAAAAGGTGGGTTTTGATTAAGTGAGTCCTCAAAGACTGCAAGACTGTGCATCTGTTATCTGCCAGGGATCTTGGTCTATGACTTCAGTGTGAGTAGCAATCCTGAGGTATACACAAGGTTAGTGATGACTTGAAAACAAATTTTCCCAATTTCTGTAAAGTTTTATAAGGCATAGTAACAACCATGAACATACATATATGTGTGTGTGTGTGTATTCATTTCCCTTTCTTCTTCCAGTAGAATGACCAAGATACCCTATTTAAGTCAACCTAGTCCAATGACTTCAGAATAACTACAGACACAGAGTCACTTATCTGGAATGCTACTTCCTACAAGGCATTCTTCCCTTAAGTTATCACTATGAAGCCTTTTCTACAACAGGGTTCAGCACACCCATGAACCCTGGTCTAGGTTTATAATGGCGTTTCTATTATATTCAAGATATGAAGACAAAATGAACAGAATTGAATGCAAATGTGATTAAAATTACCTTGCTTTCTTTTTTAAATTACTAAGAGTTGTTAATTTATATATTTGCCTATAATTCATAAGAAACCACTGCAACTTCGCCCAAATTTAGAAGACACCTATTTTATTCCAACTGTTGTCCCAACCCTAACCCATCTCAGTTGAAATGACAATCACACATTAGTGTTGTAATTCACCAAGGATCTTTTTTTATTCCCAGGAGACTCACTGTGCTGGTCTTGAATGAGGCCTTAGAATCTGCATTTAGCTAGTCTCTTACATCCCTAGACCAATTAGACAGCTTCAGAAACATTGTCCAAGGAGGAAGCCAGACCTTCAGGAAAGATGTCTGACTTCAACCCAACCTTTTGCCTGAAGCCTACACTATTTCAAAGCCTGTGGTTTGAACTTTATTCCTAAAACAAGGTCCCATTGTTTCAGGTACTGTTTTGATGATCTGATTGGTTCCAACATTTCTGTTTGGTCCAAGGATCTTAAATTGCAAATCCTCTCCAGGGCCTATAGTTGTCTTTCAAATGCCACTTTTGGAAAGTAATAGAAAATACTACTAATAATTATGCCAGGATCATCGACACTAACGGAACTACCCAGAGCAGAATTTGAACCTTAAACCATGAAGAACTTTTACACAGAGGACAGACTGTGGTGTGATTGTGGTTCATTCTGTTCTCAGAACAAAATGGTATAGAAAACTAGTCTCTTACAGTCACTATTTTCCTTTGTGTCTTGATCACAACCGCTATCAGGTGCCATTTACTATGGAACAGGACACCTTTAGTGTTCAAGTTGTCTGGTTGCTTCCATCCAGAGCTCAGAATGGCAGCAATATCACCTACCACTTGTTCCACCCACTGAAGTTAATTGGGACATGGGGGAATACATATATATATATATATATATATATATATATATATATATATATGCCTGGTAACACCAAAATGGAGTGACTGGTTTAATTGAGTCATCTATATTTGAGGGATCCACAATATAAGTGTCTTGTTATGATGAAAAATAACAGCTTAATGAATATTTCATCAAAGGAATATTTTGACCTATTTTTTCCCATCTTTCATTTAATAGGTTCACATGTGAAACAATTGACATAATTCAGAGAAAGAGGAACGGTAGGATATATAGCAGGATTATACATATGCACAATGCCTGGACAGGTAAAACGAGGCCACTGGGCACTTTGTAAACACTGCATCAGCAATAGTTCACCCTCTCCACCCCTACAGAAGGAAATTCATAGAAACAATCTTTTCAATTCTAATAGGATTAAGGCACCTTTAAGTAGATACTCCAAGCATTCTTATAGAGAAATTAGTGAGAGTTCATTTTGGGTAACCTGAGATTAATAATAAAAAGCAGGGTGCTAAGACTTCATCATTCTGTCCATAATATTCAATATTAATAGAATTAATAGAGAAAAGTCACCTTGAAGCAATGTTGCTAGTGTATTAGTTTAAAAGAAAGCAATAAACTGGACAGAAAGTTTTAAAACATAGTGTAGTATTAGTCAATCATACACTCCAGGCTAACAGGTATGTGTTGTTTTTACAAATTAACTAGCCCTGGGTTAACCCCGGGGTCAGGTTCAAGTGCTGTTCATCAACACTCAGATTACAATTTCATGCAAATACGGTCTCATTTAAAAAGTCACACACCAAACCACTTCATTTGCAAAATAATTGTGCACCTGGCCAAGGTCAGAGGATTTTCCTACTTCCTTAGGCTTTTTCCAGTTGGCTTTTAAATGTAACTCAAATGTGGGAAAGATTCTTATTTATTTTCATTTGTAGAAACAGCAGGAGAGAGAGCAAACTTGTATCTCTTATGGATTTAATGGTAACTCCTGATTTTCATGCTTAAAGAAAAATAGACAAAGAAACGATGTTAAAAACCTGCTTGGTTTTCCTCTATGAACGAGAAAGCACTATAGTACCACCACATCCCGGAAATTACTCCTCCCACCATTCCAGGGAAACCAAGACTTATTTCGGCTAAGCTAGCTGTAATTCCCAGGGCTTTGTTGTGACACAAACGAAGTCAAAATCCAAATAAACAAATATAAGAAATACTGTCCTGTTAGCGGAAGAAAGGAAGAGGGGAGCATTTGCTCTTCAGAATGCATTACTGTCTTCTGGTTATTGACTCCAAACTTTATTCCCGTAACCTGTGGCCTGAGCAATTACTAGACACTTCTCTCCTGCTCTTAAATCCACAGACCTCTAACTACCTCTTCTTTTATTTGTCTACTATGTATAATCAGAACTTTTGTAGTTGGGCTTTGGTTTTTATATTCATTCAGTTAACATTCTAAAATTAAACAAATTGATTTGGGGCTGGAGAGATGGCTCAATTGTTAATGTCTACTTAGTAAGCATGAGACTAAGCCCCAGCAGCCATAGAAAAGCTTGGTGAAGTTTTCTGTCACCCCGACACAAGGGGAACAGAGACAAGTGGATCCCTAGAGAAACTTGCTTAGTTAGTCTGAATGAATTCCCATACTCTAGCTTAATTTTGTAACCCTGTCTCAAATAATAATAAAATAGAGAATGTTCTAAGAAGATACCTGATGTAGACAATTGTTCCCCATACACATTCCTTGGTAAGCACATAAACATACTCACACATGCACTCATGCATGAACATGTACTCACACATACAAAAAAATTAAACCCCAGAATTTATTTAAGTCATACAATTTCTATGATTTTTAAAGTTTTGGAATGGGAAAGAGATGATGGATGGAGAACATGATACAAATTCAGTACTCTATACACAATTCTCAAATTATAAATAAAATTAAAATAAAAAACCCTTGAACTAACTGTGCACATATAATGCCAATGTGATAAAACTTGGCAACTCAGGATGCCTCCCTGCCTTTCTTCTCCCTACTATTTAAAACTGTTGCATAGATTGTTTATATTCCCAGGGAAAACTTTGTTCCGGTATAATTCTTTGGTGAGTAGCAGTTGTTTAAGCATAAATCATATAGATTGTTACCTTCTGACTTATGCCAAATAAGAAGTCCATTCTATGTCTCTCTCATAAAGTACTGTAAAAGGGCATTTTACTAATTCTTTTCGTAGTCACCTCACCTCGTGACATAGAAAAGTATGAAAATCAACCAGAAACCACATTGGTCAGGGTGAAGATTTGTTCTCTCTGTTTCCCTAGGTCAATGTCAAAGAGCCAAGAGGGAAACAAAAACATAAGAGGTACTTGGTAGTACTCACCTCTAAGTTTTTCTTGTTTCTTAGGAGTGCAATTCTAGCGCTGTTATTAAATAATCAAGAGTATATCTAAAAGGCAGCACCTTAGCTAAATATATAGACAACTGAAGGGGTTTCGCTGGAATAGTCCTGAGAAAGTTATTCAATAAAATGGTAGAACCCCAGCCTCTAAGGAAGCAGTAAGTGGGAAAAAATATTTCAAGTGAATGTCCACTCAGGAAGGCATGATTAAAACCTTAAAAGGTCAATGATTCGAATCCATTGAAGAATCCCAATCTGAAAGGCCATGATTTGAAATCTTTCCTCCTGTTAAATTTGACAGAATTCATTCTTGGTTCATACACTAATAAGAGACAGAGGAGAACTAGGTCTGTATGTAGTGAAAAAGTAAATTATACAGTGCTGTTTTTGAGGATGTTTTAGAAAGCACCATTTAGTATAAGAAGTACATTTATTGTTAGAATGCTATGTGTTTCTTTAAAAATGGAACAAGAAAAGCTAAGACTACATGAAGCAAATTCTAATAAAAACTTCAAAATATTAATATAGGAAAATCATGAAGAGATTATGAATCCTCTCAAGATATTAGATGGAAAGGTTGAGGGAAGGGAGAAGCCTTTACTACATCAAACCAGGATATAGTAATCACAGAACTACCGACGAGAAGCACGAAGAGAAAACCTGGCCAGTGTACAGAGAAAACCTGCAGAAAACACAACAGAATCATTTTCACACTGAGACAAAAGTGTCTATGTCTTAGGGTTGTTTAAGAATGCAATGATAACACCACCCAGTTGTTGTGAATGGGTCCTTCAGAGGAGGGACTACTCCAGGCATGTAAGATATGAATTAAGGGACAGAAAGTATTGCTTACACTGCAACACAGCTCTCAAACTTCTAAGGAAGAAAAGAAAGGAAGATTGGGTAAAAGGCAGTTCTTAAAAGAGTTCTACAAGACCATTTGTGAGGTCTCAAACTAAAGTCACATGAAATAGGAATGCCAAGTTGTAACAAGAACCTTAAAAGTTTGTATTAATTAAAAAAAAAAAGACAGAGCCAAATATTGGGGTGAAAGCTGAAAGATCAGAGAAACAGAACAGCCTAGTTCTTACCTCTATGAAATCCTCAGTCTAAAGAGAGTGAGTTCCTGTTTCCTCACGCCTTACATACCTTTTTCTACCCTGCCATCTTACTTCCTAGGAATAAAGGCATATGTGCTTCCCAGGCAAAGACATGAGATTTCAAGTGTTGGGATTCAAGGTGTGTGCCACCATGCCAGGTTCTGTTCCCAGTGTGGCCCAAGTGATAGGATTAAGGGTATGTACCATCACTTTCTGGCCTATGTCTAATCTAATGGCTGGCTGTGTCCTCTGATCCCCAGATAAGTTTTATTGGGGCACACAATATATCACCACACCAAGTCTCTCAGGTACAGTGTTCATTCATATCCATCCCACATCTAGTCATTGGAAGACTAAGACAACCATGGAAATACATTCTCAACATTTCAGTGGACAACATGGAAACAGATTTTCATGTCATAAATGAAGAGACATATTTAGTGGGGGAAATCACAAGTAACTCTACTACTGTGGTATTCTCCTTATATGAAATTTCAAGAGGGCAATATATGTTTAATAAACAGTGGCACCTGATTGTTCCACTTACATTCCCTTACCATTTATATGTTATTAAATTAATTGTTTCATTTTAAAAAAATAACAGTTATTGAAACTTTTAAATGACAATGCCCATTCTAGCAATAAGAATCATGCATCTCCTAGGTTCAATTCATGCAAGGTAAGATTCTGGGGGTAGATCATTTAGCCTCACATTCGTGAAGTACAAAAGAACATCTTTTAGTTCCTATTTAAAACTAAAAATCTAGCATACATTCTAGTAATTTCCCATAACTTACTGTCTCAAATAATACTATAACACAACGTATCCTGTTTTATAGAATTGTTAAACCTCCAATCTCTTTAATAAATTATAAATATAGACTGCATTATACTTGTAAATAATAACTTCCTAATATATAATACTAAAATTCTAAACAAATTTTTAAAACACTATTCTTTTGTTCATATTTAACTTCTGATCTATGAAAAAGAAGGCCTGGACTTTCACATCTTCCATTTGTGGGTTATCTTTTATGCCTCATCAGCTGAATTATTCCATTAATCTTTAACCAAAGAATTTGTTACCCTCAATGCAAATGATCAGCAATAACCCACATTATATTTACCTATAATTAAAATCTTTCTGAATAAAAATTTTATACAATTTAAGTTTCATTCCATAGGTTAGACTACCAATGAGCACAGATTGTAATTTCATATGAATATAAAACATACCTGAAAACTCCCTACTCTTGAGCTCAAATCCAGCCTGACACAGAATCACTAACAATGGTTTCATGATGAGTTTTTTCTTGATGTGATTTTAACTCTCAAGTGAGCTTAATTATATACTTCCAGTATATATATATATATATATCAATAAAGTCAATACCAAAAAAGAAATAGGAAGTATCTGTGCTAGCCATCATATAATAATCTAGAGCATTCAGATGTAATTTAATTGTCCTCTGTATTTATTCATTTTGATATTAAAGTGGCAGAAATAACACATTTTTTTCTTTTAAGGTAAAAAGTATTCTATGAATCAGCATGTACTATAAAACCTAAATTCACTCAATGAAACAAAAATTAATAGTTGAAAATTAGTAAAAGAGGTCACCAAGAAAGCATAGATTTCTGATCTTTATAGCTCCAATATCTAGAGGATGAAACCCTAGTCATTGTGTTCTAACATATCAGTCCAGAAGACTTAACTGCAGAAACATCTGTTAGGATTAGTATTATATAGTAACATATATGATTTTAATAAACTACATATACTGCAGTTAGGATAAATTGTAATAAGTAAGTACCTAAGTCAATTCACTAAAGAGCACATTCATTTCACTGGTCAGATTAGTAATTTAAATTAAATTTTGTATATTAGTTTTTCATGCTTACATTATATTCTATATTACTATCAATATTTACATTTATCAAATATCTAAAATGTTTTGCATGCCATATCCAGTTATTTGGGGAGCCTCATTTCTTTTAACAATTATATGTGAAGAATAAATATTATAGTAAAAAACCATTCTCTAATTTAATACAGTTGTTTCATTTTAAAACTAATCATAGTGTAGAAAATAATCTTATGTAGAAGAATAATCTTAAAATCCATTCACATAACATATTCTTAATGGGAAAACTTTTGGACAGATGACCTGATGGGAATTTTATAGATATTGCCAAAGACATTACTCAGTCAATATTTACACAAACAGCTACTAATGAAATAAAAATTAATGTATCTAATATTAGTCCTCAATAACAAATACTAAAAGCAGTTTTCCAAGTCTTCTCACTATGGCACTGGAGAATGGACCATTCTCTGCAGTCAGTGACTTGTTTTAAATCTTGAAGATTACATTAGAGCCTCTGGGGCCTGCCTCTAGCTATCAGAGGCCAGCATCAGTCCCCTCTATGCCTTCAATGGCAAACATGTCTCTAGACATTGACAAATGTCTACTGGTGAGGGAAGGGACATCACTTGTCCAGATTTTGAAGCATAGTCTAAAAGTAACAACAACAAAAAATGATAAGACGCCACTAGGAATAGCAAAAATAACAAGGGAGCTAAATTTGATGACCTGGTCACACCAGACAACATGTGCACTATTTTCAGAAACATCATTTCACTAAAATGATTGCAATAACTCTATGGAAAAAAAAAATGAACTACTATTGCTCCATGTACACATCAGAAGAAAGTTTAGAGTTTAAATAGCTACCAACTGAAATTTCGCAATTAAGGAATTGTCAAGATCTCAGGTCTAGGTCTTTCTGATTCCAAAGTCAGAGTTTTGAGGATCTGATAAAAGACTACTTGCCCATGCAATAAGGCCATCTCCATCACCTGTGCTGACACCTGGCAGGAAAAGAGGACTTTAGGAAATAAAAATCTGGTATCCATTACCTCATGTGACAGTAAAAAGGGAAATACAATATGCATTATGAAATCACCAGGACATTTTCTGCCAAAAGCATTTCTAGTAGACTTCCTTCACTTGGCTTTTTAGCCACTCCTTATATTTAATGGCTATAATCTGTCTACGGGGATGATACATAGGCAACCAACTTTGTTTTATTGAGTCAAGGCCAGGCTAAATTACCAAAATTAAAAACGTTTTCTTCGGCTAGCCTGTAACTTAAAATATCAATTTAAAAACTACTCACCACTTAAGAATTGTCTATCTCTAGTTTTTGGTGCAGTGTTTCTGATTTTCACTCTTGCAAAATAATGGACAATAATGCCTTTTATATGAAGAAGGTTCTAGAGAATGCTATGTTGTTCATTTGGATCACCCAGCTGAGTATGGCCCTCTACAATTCTGGTTCCCAGAGATGTTAGAGCTTCCTCTAGACTCCAGGGCACTAAGTGTTCATATGGTACACATATAAACATGCAGACAAAGTACATACATAAAACACAAGTAAGCAAAACTTTGAAAAAGAAATTAGGTAAAGATTTTGATTATTGAAGCTAAATACTAAGAAGTTTCACTCAGAATATCATATGTAACTATAAAATGGAAATCCCAAGTTTATCATTTTGTTCATCAGAATCCACATCATTTAATCTACCAAATTTGTGTTCAAGGATGCTTTTGGGTTCTAAAAACAATAGATGTACAGATCCAAAGGATGAGAAGTAAAGATAGCTTCAAAAGACACATGTAGCATGATGGGGTGCATCACAGGAACGCACATACACACTCACACACACACACACACACACACACACACACACAATATGCCTCACTACTTCCCTGTTTAAAAAATTAAAGCATTTGAATTTTAAAATGCCCCTGAACTAAAGTGTAACATACACTGTATTCATCAGGTTTTCTCTAGTAATATTTGTCTAGACATTCCAACTTCCATTTTAGAAACACTCCCAGATAGGGATAATGGGTCTTTTGTTACTGTTGATAAAATCAGCTCACAGCCAAGAATTTCTGGGCACTATTTTTGCCAGGTACATATTAATGTTTATGTTCTACACTAGCAGAACATTTTCCTAATTGTCTGCTATCTATTTTGTATTTCCTTATTGACCAGCCTCTAAAATCCAAGCACTAGCATAAAATGCACAGTACAAATATGTGAAATGTAAAAATATGTTCTTATGTATGAGGGTGTGTGTGTGTCTCTGTGTGTGTGTGTGTGTATTTAATCTATTCTAAAGTGATTAAAATTTAAACTTCTATTCATTCATTTTGGATATATATATATATATATATATATATATATATATATATATATGATTAAAATAGCAAAAAATAGCACCAGAAAATCATCAAATAAATAAAATGATCATGTCATGGTTTGACAATGATTCTTATTTTATAATGCAGTGTATATATTTTTGTTGCACTCTGTCACATTTTATCTTAACTGCTGCATACTGTACCTATCAGACTAGATAGATCATGAAATTTTATTCCCCAAGAAGGGACAGGTCACTTATAATCCAAGGTCCAAGGTATTTCAGAAAGAAAAGAAAAGTCAGGAGCAAAAAAGAAAGAAAATATTTACATACCCCAAAATGACTGTGAGGTTTAGGAATAATTTTTCTCATTAAAATTAATATTTTCCAGTTACCTTGTACATGGATATATTGTCAGGAAAAATAAACTCACGAGGTCTCTCTTATAGAAATTAGCTTGGCTTTGGTGCTGGCTGGACATGGCTTGTCTGGCAGGGCTCTATCTAAAAGGGGGCTTAGCTGATAAGCTTAAGTGCTCACACTCTACGTGACAGTGTTGGGGAGACGCTTTGGCAAGCCTTCCAAAAGTCTGATATGCAGATGATGGGCAAGCCCCAAAGGAAGAAAAATGTAGACAGCACTTAGCATTTCATTTTGTAAATGCTATTTTCCAAAATACATAAATTATAAACTACACAATTTAGTATACTGATTTCAGAAGGCCCCATGTCTTCCAAGAGTCTCATTATTTTACCATGCCCCATTTTGGGTAAATATTTACAACTTTGCTGCATGTTTTTAAATTAATTCTAGTTTTATAATTTGAGATAATTGTTTAACACTCCATCAACCATTATCAGCCATTACTGCATACAAAAGGAACTCCAAGGAAATAATGGATAAATATGGATACTTGTTGCTGGAGGGCTTCTCTCCAGGTTCCCCAAGCCCCGCAGTCCCACAATCCACTTATAAAATAATCACTCAGACGCTTATATCACTTATAAACTGTATGGCCGTGGCAGGCTTCTTGTTAACTGCTCTTTTATCTTAAATTAACCCATTTCTATAAATCTATACCTTGCCACGTGGCTGGTGGCTTACCAGAGTCTTTACATGCTGCTTGTCCTGGCGGTGGCTGCAGTCTCTCTCCTCCTTCTTCCTGTTTCCCCAATTCTCCTCTCTCTTTGTCCCGCCTATACTTCCTGCCTGGTCATTGGCCATCAGCGTTTTATTTATATAGAGTGATATCCACAGCACTTCCCCTTTCTTCTTTTTTTAAAAAGGAAGGTTTTAACTTTAACATGGTAAAATTACATATAACAAAACAATTACCGAGCAAGAATTATAGTTACAATATTAAAGAAGATGTCCTATCTATCTTATATTTGTGAGTTTAAGGTTTTATAGCTAACTTATCTTTTATCATAACTGAGGAAATTACGACTATCTAGTCTTCAACCACATCAAAGACCTGAGAAGGAACATAATGGTACCTGAGAAATGGTAGATGGATGCAAGCAACTTTCGGGAATCTTGCAAGAGTAGACCAAGACAGCTGGCAGCCTGGACAGTCACCTAATGTTTCTCAGCATTGTTGGTGCATACAAATTGGCTACAGGCCTAGAGTATCTGACAGACCATTTTTAGAAGCAGGAATTTTAAGAGACCATCTTACCCTGTCTTGGCAGGGTACAGTGGTCGCTTTCCTTGTGTCCCGCTTGTCCAGAAAGGACAGCATTGCATTTGTACTGTCAGCCATCAAGGCAAGGGCAGTTCTTTGCCCAGTAGGCCATTTTGTGCCAAAAAGACAAACTTCCAAATGGAAATGTCTTAGAAGCCCAACATTCTCTCGGGATCAAATTGGTGCAGCCAGGAGCAATTGTGTCTCACGTCAACAGAATTCTAAGTTATTTAAATGCCATATTCTCCAGGTCTATGAAGTGTTTGAAGATTACCTATCTATCTGAAATATATCTATGTATACCTAGAAGACTTAACTAACATGGCTACAGATATGATTATCATAGATGACTAATTATTAATCTATTTTTTAATTATCCATTACAATTTTAAATGAGTTATATAAACACAATACCTCAAACAAGAATAGAAACATATATATATATATATATATATATACAGTATAACAAAATCAACCTCAAGTCTGTATCAATGAACCAAAATCTATACCAATGTAAAACATTTTAAACAAGTTGTTCTTTAAAAGTAGGTTCATTAATCTACCCTTTTATCTTATCATCTCCATATCCTTCTATATATCATATCCCCTTTTCTTTTTCAGAAAGAGATCATATTTATAATCAACCTGTTTTAAATAAAAATATTGGTTTTTCTCTGTCCCACACCAGAGGGCTCTTCTGATTTGGGACACAAGAATCCCTTAACCATTTTTTTTTTTAAAGCAATATGTCTGGGTTTAGAGGGGGAGTGAGCCAATTCCACCTCTAAAGCCAGTTTGGTATATTTGGGAATTTGGGCGTAGCATCTCTTACTACTTCCTGCTGGAGGGGGGCGCTGTATCTTATGGGGACGCAAAGAAAATTTTAGACCTATGGGGTAGTCCGTGAGGCTGTATTGTGTGAACCAGTTGCCTTGAAACCGATCTGGATGTTGGATCATCTGGGCCATGGTGTCATCGGAGTCCTTTCAGGGGATCTTGGCTGGTGAAACCTGATGTATCTTAATCTGGAACAAGTCCACAGCCTCTGGCTTGCTGTGGAAACAAAAGCAGAACCTCTTTTCCAAAGTAACATATCCTTATATCCAAATTTTGAAGTCAAGGTACCTTTAAAATATACATTTTGGCATAACTCAACAGCTTTTGTAATCAAATGTTTTTGTTTAGTTATGAATATCAAAGAGAACATAATCCAGATTCTCTGTGTGGTAGCCATCTTTATGTGGCTTATGTTTTATATTACCTTGAGCCTTGAGCCTATTGCTTTAAACTGCACCATTGTAAGCCTGAAACGGCGCTGTGGCTGCTGGCTCCGCCCACTTCAGCTTCCCAACATGGCAGTGGTACGTTTTCCGCCAGCTCTGGGAGTCATCAAGTCTCAGAAATAGTGGGTCTAAGCTTTTATCAAAGCAGCGTGTAGCCCAGAAACCTCTTTTTTTTTTTTTTTTTTTAAATACTAGTAAAGACTAAATCTACCACACAGCTTAATTTGCCGCTGGCAGATGCCTCATTTCCGCCATACTGCCGGTCAAACGCACCCGCCAGGAACCCGCCAGTGTCCAAACTTGCGTTTTGCCGCATCTAGCTGCCCGTATGAGACAAGAAGCAGGAACCTGTTTTTGGCTCTGTTTAGAATTGGTTATTAAATATTCTCAGGTTTAAGGTGGAAACTCGAGCCGTTGGGTGCCATTTGTTGCTGGAGGGCTTCTCTCCAGGTTCCCCAAGCCCCGCAGTCCCACAATCCACTTATAAAATAATCACTCAGACGCTTATATCACTTATAAACTGTATGGCCGTGGCAGGCTTCTTGTTAACTGCTCTATTATCTTAAATTAACCCATTTCTATAAATCTATACCTTGCCACGTGGCTGGTGGCTTACCAGAGTCTTTACATGCTGCTTGTCCTGGCGGTGGCTGCAGTCTCTCTCCTCCTTCTTCCTGTTTCCCCAATTCTCCTCTCTCTTTGTCCCGCCTATACTTCCTGCCTGGTCATTGGCCATCAGTGTTTTATTTATATAGAGTGATATCCACAGCAGATACTAGAGAGTTCACAGAAGGAAAGTAGCATACATTTATGTGATTATAAACCTTGATGTTTAAGCCTATTTCATTCAGCTTTGAAGAACTAGTATCTAGAGAAGAAAAACATAACTTTAATTCATTCATTTTAAAGTTATGACTCATTTATGATACAAATATAAATCTTTCTGTGGTCTTCTGGAGAGAAAAGAGTTTGAAAATCACTAGTAGTTGAGAGTATATTTTTATTTTTATTAATTTTAGTTAATAGCATGTGGATGTGGAGGCTATATGAAGTGATTACAGGTGCCTAGGGAGGCCAGAAGTATCATATTCCAGTGTACTTGGAGTTATGGATAGTTGTGAGCCACCCCAACATGGGTGCGTAAAACGAATTCCATTCTTCTGCAGGAGCAGTCTTGCTTTAACTGCTGAGGTAGACATGAGGCCCCTTAGAGTGTATTTCTAAACAGAGCTCCAGAAGCTCAGTGCATTTTGCCATCTTTAAGCATTATAGCATCCATTCTCTACTTTGCATTTGTAACTTTTAAATATGTTGGGGAGATTTCTTTTTCAGTCTTATAAACTGTTTAACCACAACCCATAGTCATAAAAAAATACAAAAATCTCGTAAAGAATATAAAACTATTTTTTGATTAAAAAAAAAAGAATTTTCATCCCAAAATGCCTAGGGAAGGAAATAAAACAGTATCTTTTCACTAATTCTGAACTCATTCCTAAAAGTATTTTAGTGAATCATCTCCAAATGTCACTGTCTTCCTGAGAGTCACACGCATGCTTCAGAAAGTTCATTCATCCAGGAAAGGCTCCTGAAAGGGCAGCCTGGGAATCCAGTACTACCAGGATGGGCAACCACACATCTCACATCTCACCACTGGCCATGAGGTGAAAAGCCTCTCAAAGGCATCTCAAAAAACCCCAAATATACTTGCTGAAGATGTGTGTGTGTGTGTGTGTGTGTGTGTGTGTGTGTGTGTGTGAAGAAAAACACAGATCTCAATGAGTGTGACAGCTTACACCTAACCATCATGAAAAAAAAAAAACTAATTAAGAAGATGAAGTCTTACTTTCAAATGCTTTGCCTCTTCCCATACTGAAAACTAAGGAATATCTGTTACAGAGTGTGTATAAATGTGTATAAATAGATTTTAAAAATGAAAGTGTGAAAATAGAGGAAAGTCCACCTTAAGAAGTCTAGTAGTTTGATCAGAACATACTAAGCAACTCCTTAGAGAAACTTACCTACAAAGACAACTCAAAATCTTTGCCTCATAACATTAATTAATTCCAATGACACATTCAAGATGCTTGCCCAAAACTTAGGCAAGGAAATAAACAAGATAATGAATGTTTAGGGAGCGTCCACAGAATTAAACAACAAACAAACAAAAAACACAAGTCTTACAGTATATCCCTACTTGGGCACCTATACTTCATATAGGAGAGACGCTGGTCAGGATTTTGTTTTGTTGTTTTGTCTCGTCAAACAGTCCTAGCTGGTCGAGATGTCAATATTGTCAACTTGACAGAAGCCAGAACTTCCTGGGAAATTTCACTGGCATGAGGGTGAAGTGGAAATTCATGCTCAGTGGCACCATCCCTTAGGCTCAAGGGAGGATCTTACACCATACAAAACACTAGTATTCATTGCTCTGTTCCTAGCAGTGAATGCAATGTGACCAGCTATTTCAAGTTCCTGTTGCCTTGATTTCCACGCTGTGATAGACTATACTTTGAATGGTCAGCCACTCTTGTGTTACTGTTTCAGGTTATTTTTATCATGGTAGTAGACAAGACTAAGACAAGGAAATTATAATTAGTAATTTACAGACTTCTCACACAAATATAACTGTGATATACCACAAGTTGTTTCAAAAGAATGTAACACTAATGAAAATTTGATAAGAAAAAATTAATCAATTCCTATAAGATTTAGACTTGCACAATCCAACAGACACTAGCCAAAGATGCTATTATTTAAGGTCACATTTAAATTAATTAGAATCAAATTAATTAGAATTAATTAATAAAAATGAAGAATCCAGTTTCTTAACCACACACAGAATCATAAAAGTCATTTGTTTTATAACCTCAATATGTCTAACTATTCTGTCTTAGACAGGGCCAATAATGATCATTTCCATAAAGCCCATCCTAGAGTACATACAAAGTTAAAAAGACATTCGTGCCAGGTAATGAAAATTCAACAGAGTTGGCAACAGAGGTTAATTTTTCAGTCATAGGAAGGAAGCCTGGGCTAGAACTGCTAATGTTGGTCAGGTAATAGTAACCCTACATTTCTATTATACATCTCCTCCTTACTGGTGTAGCTTTTGACCTTATGTTTTTCAACCCCTGGATATGGGATGGCTCCTGCAGATACCCACATTTTAAACAGCAAAGAAGACAGTAAATTACAGGCTACCAGCATTACTCTGTGCTCAGTAAAGCAAATGATTTCCTAAAAGTCCCAAATAAGCTTTCACTCCTGTCTCCTTGCTTAAGAGTGAGTAGGTCTTATGAAGGTTTTCATGAAGGTGGGGACCTTCCTGTGAGTACTGAGGAAACTCTCCCAATCAAATCATGGTGCTGTTAGTAAGAAGGAAGGGGAGTGATTGTGAAACAAGATAGAAGGGTATAGCTTGTGAAAATCAGCCAACCCCGCTTATCAAACACATCTGTTTCAAGAAAAACTAATTAAAAGATGAAACAGCAAAGACAGGTAAATGCATTTCCCCTTCTTTGGTGGGAAGTTTTAAAGGAGAACGTCCCATTTTTGAATCTGCTCATAAATTAACCTCTTGTCTTCCTCTAGTGAGGAAGTAGTTTATAAACCCAATTGATTCCAAAGACATTAATGTTAGACATTTCAATAGAGGTGCAGAAATTTAATCACAGCAGATTAATACATTGAATATGTTCTCAATTTTGAGTTAATCTTTCATTTTCATTCCTGATGTGGTAGTTTTTAACAATAAAATTAATTTTCTTACCTATCAACACCCTCATTTCTTTAAGAATTCAAGATAGGGTTTTTGGGAAAAGTATTCTTGTCCAAATGAACAGGGTGGAAACTCTTAATATTTATTAAGGAATAAACTCTGTAGGATATGTATTCTAAGAAAAAACACCTAATAATTTGCTTTTTTAGCGTATGAGAAAAAAACATAGCACAGATACTTTCGAAAATTATACACCAAAAATATTTCAAAACACTTGAAGAAAACAATGTGTGTATCAAAGAAAATGAAACAAAAAAATCTTTCTTCATATCAGCAATATTTCCTAGTAAAATGTGAAAATTCTGAAAAGATATAGAATTGTTCTAATTTGTTAAGTGGGTTCTATGATCAGAAAATCCAACAACTAATGATTTTGTAAAACTGCATATTATCCTCACGATATATAGACATTTTGCAAGATAATGCACATGGCAATGAGGTGTAGTAGACACACCGTAAATTAAATGACAAATTCAAAGTACAAAATCATTACTAAGGATCCATAGTGTTACAGCTTGTAACATAACTGATACTTTATAACAAGTACTGTCACAAATCCAAAATATGAGGCCTTTGAAATAAAGAAAAACTAAGGTGCAAATAGAAAGTATTTGGGATACAGAACTCAGAAGGAGATACCACAGACCCCATGTCAGAAAAGTGGTGTCCCCAGTGGTGTGATCTCTTATTCATGTGACAAGGTGAACTGCGTCCCACTCTAGTACCATGCAACGGGACTATCTTTAGAGACACCATGACTAAAGCAAACTATCAGGTTAACATGAGACTCATCCACCATGACGGTCAGTCACATAGGAAAGTCCACTGAGGACGTCAGGTGTAGTGGATAGCTGTTCTGTTTTCTCGTGATCATCAGGCAAAGGTGAGTACCAACAAATGGACAGAGTCTTCAGAGAGAATTAAACCTGTCGACACACTATGATTAGGCTTTAAGATTATAGCACTGTGATAAAAAAAAAAAAAATTTCCCCAGGTTGCTGAGATGGCTCGGTGGTGAAAAGCACATTGGGCACAAACATGAACATGAATTCAATGCCAAAACCCATGGTAAAAAAAAAGATACACCTCCTTAAATTGACAGCAAACCTTCACATGTGTGCCATGTCATGTGTGGCACTCACACTCACACCCTCTCTCTCTCTCTCTCTCTCTCTCTCTCTCTCACACACACACACACACACACACACACACACACACACACATCTTGAATACACGTACATGCACACGCACACACAATGCACGATAAATTAGGTAAATAAATGAAGTTATATTGTTTAAGCAAAGCGGCATTTGTGTTTTGCCATGGCAGCTGGACATGAGTGTGCAAACTGAGAAAGTGGGAATGAGTCAACACTGTGTCAATGTCTCAGTTGCTTCAAATGATGTGTTTGCAGAGCCTGCTGACATTAATTGAATTTTATATAAAGTGAAGCATGGCTTCACTATTTGCTGCATGTATTTAAATGGAGTTAGTCTTTCCCTATAAGCTGTACACAGTTATTTAAATCTGTATTAACTAAAATCATCACATTTCAAATTTTAGTTTCACGGTCATGCTAGCTAAATATTTAATATCCACAATGGTGATTTTCTTTTTAAAAAATCCTCATTTTCCTTTTCTTTTTGCATTTGTTCCAATAATTGTATACATAATCAGAGCACATAGGAGCATCTTGGCTGCTGTGGATTACACCAACTGGGGCAATTATGTGGCTCAGTTCATACTTTAGCAAACAACCTGCACAGAAATATATTATCTCAGCAGCCTTTGAAATAAAAAAAAAAAAATGTTTCACAAAACAATAGCACTGCATTGCAAGATCTGGGAAGAGAGATCAAGGGGAAAAAACATTGACCAACAGTTCAAAGGGAAAAGCTAAGACTGCCATGGCAAATATTTGAAAGTCTTTATCAAGCCAAGACAGTTTCTTTGTGGAAATTCTGAATAATAGAAATATCAATCAAAGATTTCACACCTGGATGAGGGAGATAACTAATCAAGTAATGACACTTGCTGTCACACTAGAAACTTCTGCTAACTCCACCTTTAATATTGCTCTTCATCAGATAATTCACATAGAATCTAGTCAATATTATCATTTTATCAGACTCCAAATCATAGGGCAACAAATTTATGTCCTTTTAACAAATCTGAGACCCACTGAAAAGGAATAAAGTGGTTTCATAAATTTGGAGGATTATTTTTTCTAAATAAACAGAATTCATACGAGATATTTGTCAAAATCAGTTTCCAATGTATCCTATGATGTTTCTGTACTAATAATCTGTACCATACTTCTGAAATTACTCACTAAACCATATCACAAAATATGACAAAACCGATAGGAATCTATAATGAAGTGTTCACTGAAGTGGTACATGGCAAGTTATGGGGGCTTTAAGGTTGGACACTGAAGCTACAGAGTAGAGAAGGAAACAGGTCCTGTGCTGGCCTGTCTAAGATTAAGCAACTCAAAGTTTTAAGGGTGTTTCCACTTCAGAGTACATATAGCATTGTAGACCTCCTCTATCAACTAGTTCACCATTACCAATGAAGGCTTTGTATTTCTTTCTAGTCTACTGAGAAGGCTGTAATTAGTCTCTCTTCACATACAGTTAATTAACTGGAAGAATATAATTGTTGCATGCATGATGTTTAAAGCTGAGTTCTCAGAGTAGTTTCATACAGGAAAATATATGTGTTAGGAAGTCGCATCAAGACAGCAGGCAGGTCATGTGACATTTCTGTCTAGGTGATGAGCTGGGAAATTCCTGAGTTTCTTTGACATTATTAATAGATATTTGAAAAAGGAAACCAAAGCCTGAGCATGGGCTTGCTTTAAAGAGCATTAAATGGAAGTTTCAGGATTATATAATGCTATAGATCAACAGGTACTATGTAGTCTTAGAAATATAGTTATATAAAAGGCAAAGGTTTAACAAAAAGTCCATGATGACATTCTGTCTGTCCAATATACATACAACAGACATATGCACATACTGAAAAATACTTTGTATATTTTGGGGTATCTCTTCCTTGCATCATCAACTCCAGGATAAATGCCTTTCTAAAAACTTCAGACCTGCATCCCCAAAATGTTTACAGGCAATAGAAAGGTATTCAAATGGTCTTGAAAACCACTATTGCATTATCTGGTATTTCTGCATACAGACCCTTTGATGGGAACTCTCATATGCAGAAAGTGAAGCAATGGAAAGGAACAGGGAAGAGAAAGTAGAAATGAATCTCTCAGTGCTTGCAAACACCTTTTCCAACAAGAACTGGGTCTGTAAGCACTTCTACATGCCGGGTTTTGCTGCCAATGCTTTCGGGAAGCTCTTATTAACTATATGTTGGATATGAATACTTATGCTAGGCTTCAAAATACTATCACATTGAATAAAGAAAAAGTCATTGCCCTTGGAACATTCTTGAAAGGACACTGTCCTTAGTATTTAATTGGCATTGTGTATCTTAAGAGTATTACCTACTATAATTATCTTCATTTTTCAATAGTGACTTCTCTATTTAAAAAAATATTTTATTTTCAGTTTAAATTGTTCATAACACATATGCTTCAAAGAACGTTATCTCCTCTGCACTTAGCTATTTGTCAAATTCAGCTTAGATATCCTTGTATTTTATGTAGAAGACTACTATGTCTTTGATAAAAATTGTGAGACAGTAACAGCTAATTATCTGATTGCTTAGATTCTGAATGGCACAGCTCTACACAGTCACCATTAAATAAACTTTTGAAAGGGTTCTACATCGCCAGAAGGAAAATGATCTGCACTAAATCATGAAATATGTTTCCTTAGAAGGAAAAAAGGTCAGAATGTTGAGTGGCACTTGGACCAGCTTGAACTTAGCAGCTCTGGACAAATCTAAGGAAGATAAGAAAACACCATGATAAAACTCAGGGCAGAGTGGATGCAGGCTATTCTGGGCTGTGAACCCACTTTCTCCAGCTTCTCTATAAAAGGTATTTTAAAACCTTCTCTTTTTTTTCTTTTACTTCAGAGATTATAATAGTATTATACCAAGTCTCCCTTCCTTTTTCTTTTTCCAAACTCTCCACACATACACCCTTCCATGCTTTTTCAAGTTCATGGCCATTTTTTTCACTGTTGTTACATTCGTGTGTGTGTGTGTGTGTGTGTGTGTGTGTGTGTGTGTGTGTCTGTGTGTGTGTATTATCACCTGATCAGTCTGTATAATGTTGCTTGTACATATGTTATCAGGGCTGACCATTTGGTATTGGACAGTCAGTTGGTGTGCTATTCTCTGGAGAATACTACTTATTCTCAGCATTCCTTAGTTGCCTTTGTGTGGTGCCCCGTGGGCTTTCCCATGTCAACTTTGGAATGTCTGTTGTTATTGTCCTGTTCAGCTCATGCAAGGGCAATCAGGTTGTTAAGAAAGCGAATTCACCTTTCTGCATGGGGCTAGTTCTGCTGGCCAGCTCTATCTCCTAACAGCCCATCACTACTGATCCAGTTGCTCTTGGCGACTGCTTCGGGCAGTACTATGAAGTGTTCAACCACATCACAGTCCTAAAAACCATACAACGATACAGATTACATATGTGTTTTCACAGGGGGGAAAAAGCAGGTGATATGTTTTCTTTCTTTTGTGGATCATAGATTTTATGTAGATACCTATCACATATGTACATATGAAAGTGGAAACAAACTTTCCAAGGGGATGAAGAAGAGTAATTGGAGTGGATAAATGAAAGGAACTGTTGCATGTGAGGACATGGACTGCATATATGCATGTATGAAAATATCCTCATGAAACTTGGCACAATGTGCAATCAGTATATGCCCATAGCTGTAAAAAATAGATGATATTTAATTTTATAATCATTGCACATTTTGTCTTATACCTGCTCTTTTTCTCCTAAGACAAAAATATTGCTTTCAAAATTGAGAATGAATAGAAATATGAAGGATCACTAGCGTGGCTGTCTAACCCTGACCTGAACAAGATGCTAATGGACATGCTAGCACTGAGGCAGAAAAGCTCACAGAGATTTCATCCCTAGACAAAAAAAAAAAAAAAAAAAAAAAAAAAAACTATAGGCAAGTAAGGATTTCAGGGAGCTGGAGAAATGGTCTTCTCCAGGGAAGAGCGCACCAATAAATCAATTGGTTATTCAATACCAAATGGCCAGCCCTGAAAACATATACATGCAAGTAACATCATATGAACTTATCAGGTTATATTAATGTATTTAAAATACATCATATAGTCACTTCTACCAGCCAATGTCAGTAGGTAGGCCCAAATATATTTAAAGGAAGGAATGAGAAGTGGAAAATGATGTAATTATATTACAATCTCAAGAAAATACCTTTTATAATGTATCACACATATATAGGCCACCTAATAAATTTGTTACTTTTCATTTTTATGGCTTTCTAATACAAGTAAATCTATTATAGCAACCTGTTTTATCATATATCTGATATGTTAAGTGGTATTTTTATGTATGTATATGTGTATATATGTGTATAAATATATACCTTATCTTTAAATCCAAGTACTCCTTCACATGTGGACAGAAGGACTAATTTACACTGTTTTCTTTTTTAATAAAATAAACTTTCCACTTTTGACTTAGCAATTAGAAAGTTCATTGAAATAACTGTCTTAGAGACCATGGTGACACTGTTTTCTCTGTGATGTTAAAATAAAAATAAGTTAGTACTTATACCATATTAATAACATTTTCCTAGAAATAACTTGATTAAAATGCTCTTAGGAACTAAAGAGATGGTTCACTGATTATGAGAGCCTGCTTCTTTTCCAGATGACCCAAGTTCAATTCCCTGCACCCACATCAGGCAGCTGACTACCACCTGTAACTCCTGCTCCATGGGATCTGACCCTATCCTCTGTCCTCTGAGAGCAGTAGCACATTTACAGAGACGTATACACATATACCTGAATAAAAAATGAAAATAGTTTTTTAAAAGCTAACCCGAGTACATGCTGTTCTAAAACTATCAGTTCAAAAGAACTTAGTGGTCTTTTTGAAAACAGTCTTTTGAGCTTTTATATGTGTATATCAATTGTTTCAGAAATATATTTAACATACTATATCACTTACCTTTCATTTTTATTGAAGAAATCAAGGTAAATTCTTTCTAAAAATATTTTTACTTTTTTGTAATAATTATTTCTAAAAATAATTTACTTCAGTTTTTTTTATTTTGTGCTCACAGCACAGATCCTTGTTAAATATTTCATCAAGAATATTACTTTTTTATTTTTCTTAATTTTATTGAAAAAAATTCATGTAATACATTCTGATCATGCTTCTTCCACTTACCTAACTCCTCCCAGATCCTCCCCAGCTTCCCACTCACCAAACTGAAAGTATTGTCTTTGTCTCTCTCTTTAAAAAAACAAACAAAAAAATCAAGAAATTCAAACACACACACACACACACACACACACACACACACACACACACACACGGAAATGGAAAATGAAACACACAAGCAAAAGATTAATAATTCAGTTAGTACCCAAAACAAAGCAACTTGAGAGAAAATGTCTACCAAAAGACGACTGAGTCCATTGTGTCGGTCATCTGCTTCTAAGCATTGGGCCTACCTTGTGTATTAGTTACTATACTCAATGAGACTCCATTGGAGAAAACGAATTTTTCCTTTGCAAGTAGGTGTTAATGGCAGACAGCTTCTTGGTTACATGTGAAGATCCATGTCACTTCCCCCTCTCAATGCTGGGACCCTTGAGACTTGAGTTCTGTTGTCACAGTCTCTGTGAAGTCATGTGTGCACCACCCTTGTCATGTCTGGTAACACTGTCTTCTTGGGTTCCTTCAGAATAGTATATTGTCTGTTTGTTTGGTTTTGTTTTGATTTTTTTTTTTCCGGGGGGGGGGACCTCTTGTGTGGCTACCTATTCATGGAATGTCATGGCATTTCTTTTGACAGTGGCCTCAGACTATTAAATAAACTGATCGGAAGAGCAGAGGGTGTTGTGTCGTTTGTCTGCCCATTTGAAGGAGAAACATTGGGAAAACACAACTTCTGTGACAGGAACTACCTCTGAGCATCCATTCAATGTAATTAGGGCAGATTGAGTTACTGTAGATAAGCCACAGAAAATAGACAGTTAACAACAGAAATTTACAAGAAAATAATCTTGACTCTTCAAACAACCTTTGCGAAATTTTCACACTCTGTTTTCCCCATCTTCCTCTAATAGAAATGTACATTGCCCACACTGAGGCGGACTAAGAAGGGTTTCATACCCATCTGACATTTTCCTTTTCCAGCCTCCTTTCAGTAGCTGAACACTGAACAGTGTGGCAATGGAGCTTTCTATCAAAGGTACAGTGTGCTGTCCAGCTCTGTGTGGGAGGCTTAAAATTGTTCAGCCCCACGGTCACTTGGTTACTGCATTACACTGCAGGAATATAGTAGGTAAGACAGTGGAGGACAAAGTATCCTTTCTGAGCTGGGAGAGTTCAGATAATGGACAAACAATGAAGGATTTCATGGTGATGGATTCATTTGATTGCCACGGGCCTCATCCAGAATCTCCACCCGATTACTTTTGAACATGGTGTACTCACTGCTTTCCTGTTTGTCAAAGGACATTTTCGAGGCCAAATGCTGCTGTGGAGAGAATTTATAAATGGCTTTCTATAGAAATTTTAAGGTTTCTTAAACAAATTTGCTTGACGTAAGAATCTATGTTTTACATTTGCATTTCTAAAAGAATGAATTCCCTTCTTCCACATCTAGATACAAACAGATTTTAAGTGCTGGGTTTCTGGGGTTTTTGTTTTTGTTTTTTCTTTTCAAGAGAGAAATCATTAAAATCTCAAGTGACCTGCAATGTTCACATGATCCCATTTTTAGCTTCCTGTGCTTAAATATGGCAAACTCAAGTGTTTCTTTTCCTACACATTCTAAATTTGGCATGTAGCAAACAGTGCTTGGTGTCAGATAACTCAGTCAACAGCCTAGTTTTCTACATGTGACACAGGAACTTAGATGTCTCAAATGCTATGGCTATGGGAAGTACACTTGTATCAGAGGCCAATGACCCGAGAAGTGAGCCAATCAAATATCAAGACGTTTGTGTGCACTTCTTGTATCAAAAGAGGTGTGCACAGGCAGCAGATTCTCATACTCCGACAGTATCATAGTTTGTCCTTCACTGGCTAACTTATGACCTAGGTTAGCAATTTAATCTTTTGGTCAGTGAGAATATACATTTCTTACCATTTAATTATTCTAAAGTTCAAATAACTAATTTAGGCTGAAGAAAAAAAAGGATCAATGGATTATCTAACAATAGTAAAGTAACAAAGCTAATATTGATATTTTTCAACAAGCAGTTGAGTGAAAAAAGACAAGTGGTAAATACATATTTATAGGTTAACAATTTCATGTTACTAAATCACCAACATTAAATATTGGGTTCAAAATTCCAACCTCAATTATATCCTTGAGCTAAAAATTACATATAATACATAAAAATATGTACTGAATATAACTTAAAAATACATTATACTAATTTAGACTATAAAAGTTGGCATAAATTATTCCATTTTAGTGATATTTATCACCCAATTAATCTAAAAATGCCTCTGAGAATATTTCCCCCTGAGACCCCCTACAATGAATAAAAATAAAACAATTCAACACCATATATTTCCAAAGAAGTTCACAATATATAATTCTAAAACTAAAAAAAAAAAATCAGCAACAACAGTCCATTTTAAGAGTCAACTCTATGTTCCAACTTATTGAATGTTATTGGGAATGATTACGATGGTTCTAGGTTTAAGATTGGTAGTTAATCAGAAGTATTACTTTAAGATACAGTTAGACTTTGTGTATATATTCCATTAGCATCCATCTATCCATCTTTGAAGGAAAATTAGATGATCTGTATTAAGAATAGGATTTTCATTTCTCCAAAAGTGAATGCATAATACAGTTCTACAAACAAAATGGATGGCTAGGGGACGGTCAACCAATAAAATCCATATGAAATTGCTGAACGCGGCTAATGTATCTCTCCTTTTTCCCCCAGCTTCTAACCTCACAAAGAAGAAGAGCAGAGGGCCAGCAAACACTGGCTTAATTATTCCCATCAGTCTCAGAGACAAGGCGCTTAAGAGTTTTAGCTGCTGTAAACACTCCCCCGATAGCAGATAAGGGATCTGCTGAAAGGCGGTTTTTGTCTGTGGAAGCCCCAGGGGCACACCAGTTAATCATTGCAGCAATATTGTCTATGCATTACTACATCAAAGGAAACAGAAACCACTATTCCATTGTGAAGATTTTCTGTGTTTTTATAAAGGTAAGAACTAATGTAAATCATTTTTAAAAGTTTAAAAATCACATTTCTTGCAGAAATGAAGCGTGTTTTCGCTTTCACTTATTTTTTTTTCACTTCAAGAGAAAATAAGCCCTTATTGCTTTTTTTCCCCCTCTAGAAAATGTGCCCAAGAAAACACAAAGTTTCCAGAGAAATCAAAGATGTAACATTTGTTTTAAGGAGAATTTACACCCTTGTATCTAAAAGCATTGATAAGAAGCAGACAGTATCACATGACCTTATTTTATCACAGCACTGGACACAAAACAATGTGATTCTTCCTATCAGTAGTGTGTGCATCTAGGTATCTATTTCTAGAAACTGACGTGTACTGTGCCTAACAAAGAGACTTTTTACCTCTTCAAATGACGGCATTCACAGTAATCACCTATTTTAAAAAAAAAATTAAACTTCACTAAGGCTCATTGCAGGGAATCTTAGAGCTTCCAACCCCCTCAGGATTAAATTCACCCACATGACCCTTCTGCCTCTCAAAGTTAAAAAACACAATAATAAAGCATTTTTCAGGATTAAGAACCACTCTTCTTCCCAGAACCTTGCCGTAACATATACCATTTCTTTTTATTGGATGGACGTCCACCCATTCTACAGCATCTACCGGCATCTCACATTCCGTTCTCATGTTGTCTGCCCCGCCCCTCCTGTCACCTGATGTGAACCCTCCTTCCTGGAACTGTTGTAGGAACCTTTCCAAGTTGCAATGCCTTGTCTGATGTTTGCATGTAACAGGTTTCCAGGAAACTTCCCCAAATTATTGAACTTGAAAAACAGTTTTTATTAGCAAGTGGAATGCACATGCGTAGTAGGCTCTGAAGAAAACAAAGGTGCTCATTTCTATAACTTGGTCACTTTCCCTATTTCCTGCTTGTTTAGAATGGAGATTAACTTTGTGGAGTACTCACTATGCAACAGGTAATTTACTAGATACCTTATACATTAATAATAAATCAAAATAAGATTATAATCCCAAAATACTGTTGTTTCCTTTTATCTCTGAAAATTTCTAAGTCATCTACTTTTTATTTCTGATAAAAGACACAAATGGAGACTGAAATATGTGACATGCAGCTTGTTTCAGATGAATCTTGTTTGGGAATTGTTAAACCAGATTCTACCATTGTCCTGTTAGACCCATCCCATTTGTTTAGGAATTGTCAAACCAGATTTTACCATTGTCCTGTTAGATACATTCCATTTGTTTTGAACATTTTTGCTGTTGTTTTTGGTTGATGTGTCTATGTGTGGTAGTTTGAATATTACTGGCCCCCATAATTCACAGTGAGTGGCGCTATTAGGTGGTGCGGTCTTGTTGGAGGAGGCTGGATGACACACACCTTTAGTCCCGACCTTGAGGGCACACCTTTAATCTGGGCCACACCTTCTGCTGGAAGTGTGTCACTGTGGGACTGGGCTTTGAGGTTTCATATACTCAGGATACAGCCCGGTGTGTCAGTTCATTTCCTGTTGCCTGCAAGATGTAGCAGTCTCAGGTTCAGCACCACCTCTGCCCTCTGCCCGCAGGTCACCCTGCTCCCCGCCATGATGAACTGAGCCTCTGAACTGTGAGAGAGCCACCACAATTAAATGTTTTCTTTATGAGTTGCCATGGTCATGGTGTCTCTTCATAGCAATAAAAACCCAAACTAAGACACTATGTGTGCATCTATGTGTATACATGTGCAGTAGTACCGTGTTCATGAAGGCAGAGGACCTCCAGTGTCATTCCTCAGGGGCCATGCCATATGACCTTTTAAATGACTATGTGTAATAATTTCAATAAGCAGCTTGAGATCTAGAGTGGATATTTACGGGTTTGTATGTATAGGGGAGGGAAGCTATATTGATAATGTTAGTTAAGATGTAAAAACCAACCCACTGGGGTGAGATCATATACTGGATTGAAAAATATAAACTGCATAAGATGACCTGAGCACAAGCATTCATCACTCTGTGCTTCTAAACCGAGAGGCAACCTGATTGGCGGCCTGAAGCTCCAGCTGCCATGACTTCTCTACCCTGGTAGACTGCAACCTTGAACCTGAACGAACATAACACTTCCCCAATAAGTTGCTTTAGTCAGACTATCTTATCAAAGCCACAGGAAAGAGAATAAGACACCCTGTCTTACATATCCTTGAAGTCCCTGTACAACTCGAACTCCATCCCCAAAGTCTGTCAAGAACTGGAACATGTTTTACTATAAAAGATCCAGTAGACACCCTAATTTATGTACTAAATTCATAGGACCTTCATAAGACATTAATGGAAAAAGTCTTAAATGATGTCATAGTTTTCAGAGGAGTCTAAATTGTTTGAATAAAACCTCATGTCTCTCTTTTTTTTTCTATGTGTGGACACCATCTGATAAATGGACAACTAAATGTTTCAAGATGGTACCAATTGGCATTGCTTTGAGGGCCAACAAGAGAGTGAATGTTTCTGAAAGAGGCAGAGGACAAGTTGTTAGTATGAATGTTATGCAAATGGCATGACTTTGACTTTCCAAGGCATAGGAAGGGTTCCTTAACTGTTATTGTGACTTGTTACTAAATAGCAGTTCTTCGGCTCACCTTTCTAAAAGACACAACTTACAACACCAGCGAGGGAATAATTAGAAAAACCATCTCCTTTACAATGTGGGGTGGTTAGAGAAAGGAGCTTGCTATTTCTGAAACTAATTCTACCAAATGCAAGCTAGGCAGGCAGGGTCCTTAACTGATGTGTCCACAATGTGGGGATCCTGCTATCTATCTAATAGACATTGCCTGCCCTCTGGTTGTGTGACATTCACCTGTCCTTAATATCAGAAACAAGGAAAGAATAAAACTGTCTAAACAACAGCGTACAATCATCCAGTTTTCCTAAACCATTTTAATGACAAATTTTGAGGGATGAAATATGTAAAATAAACTATAGGCATTTAAAATACATAATTTATATAGACATAACAAAAATACTTAATGTAGGAAATAGACTGCAGGTTATCAAAATTCTTAAGACTCATCATTTAAGGTAATTTTGAATGCATATGCTGTGTCATGCTACAAAGATGTTGTTATTCTTATCTCTTGAATGCAAAAGCCATTCTTTTTATTTTCTCTACTGACAGATATGGCAAAATCTTGACTTTGTGGGGGTAGGGGGTGGGGTGGGGCTGGAGAAGTGATTCAGCAGTAAAGAACAGTTGCTATTCTTGCAGAGGACCAGGGTTCAGTGCCCAGCTCACAGCCACCCATGATTCAAGGGGACGTTATGCCATTTCTGGCCTTTGGGTGCACTGCAAACATGATATGAAGAAATACAAGCAGGCAAAAACCACAACAACAACAAAACCCATACACATAAATTAATAAATACAACATGAAAATCATGCCTTTAAAATATGTAACTGGAGTCTCCTACATGCCAAAATTAGAGCTCAATAGTTGAATAAAAGTAACCTAAATAGAAAGACAAGTATTAGGGAGTAAACTACGCAACGCAGATGATCTGTGAGCTTTACTTATAGACATATAACTACATAGTGTTTTAGCAATCGCATTGGTTTGGTGGTGGTGTCCCTGGTGTGTGTGTGTGTGTGTGTGTGTGTGTGTGTGTGTGTGTGTGTGTGTTGCACCTGTGTGTATATGTTAGAATAGGCCAGCAGTCAGGACAGGACAGCTCCTTCAGTCATCCTCCGCCTATGTTTCAGAGCTAAGCTCTCTCACTCAGCCCAGGGTTCACTAGGTCTACCAGACTGGCCGGGCAGTGAGAACAAGGGATCCTCCTGTTTCTGCCCACATCTAAGTGTTGTGATTACAAACACATGCTATTGTCTGCTCACATAGGTGCTGAGGACCTTAAGTCCTTATGATTTTAAAGCAATGGCTACGTGTTTTGATATCCAAAGAAGTTATTCTAATGCTTTAAAATCAATCTGTTCTCTATTCACATATATAGCTAGGACAGAATCTATACATCTGCACACCCACACCCACATAAAACTGTCATATATACTATTTTAGTATGATATTTTCCCTGACACTGATGCTAAATATGTTCACACATGATGCCCAAGATATGTTATTACTTTGTCCTTAAATTAAAAATTAGCTCATAAACAACCACCCTTCCTTAATTTAAAATTTCACTCAGCCAAAATAGAGACATGGTCATTGCCAATACAATCTCAAAGAAAAGGAAAATGATTTAGAAATTGTGCTGAATAAAATATGTTAGATTTAATTTTTTAAAATAAGTACACATCTGTAGGCAATATTCTTAAATAAAAAAATGTACTTTTGATTTTACAAATTTAATTTTATTTACAATTGAAATTTAAATGTGATGAGATACTATCTGAGGTCCATTATATGTTTTCAAAATTTGGTTGATAAAATAAAGCTATAATGAAAATGATAAAATTCTGCTTATAATACAAAGTAATTAAAATATTAAATATAAATACTTAAATACTAAAATTTAATAGGCTATTAATACTGTTAGTTTAACCCCTAAATATCTTATTAAAGTGTCATATTGCTGCTATCCGTTAAAGAATGTATTATAAATTTTTCAGATAGTGTATCAGAAACAATGTTTTCATTTGTGCTATAAAGAAACTATATTTAAGCTGTTAACTCTGTACTTTGTAATAGAAAATGTTTATAACTTTGCTTTTAGAATTTATCTTGAAACCACTTGCAAATTACACTTAATAGAATGCTTTTGCCAAAAAAGAAAATCTATTTACTAATCCCATTCTATACACTTGTCATAAAATAAGAAAGATCCAGTCTTAAATTTATCATTTTTGGTATACATTCTATTATCTCTAAAATATTCTTATTTACTTGATGAGATATTACATCATTTTTAATTAAAAGCATCAGTATTTTATAATTATACACTTAAATAGCACATGTAAAATGTATAACATAGTTTATTTACACATTATTTTCATAAAATATTGTCAAGAAAAAGAATGCCTTTGTGTCAAGATAGATTTATAGCTGATAATTATTCTATAGGAAAATGCATATATATATATGTGTGTGTGTGTGTGTGTGTGTGTGTGTGTGTGTGTGTGTGTGTGTGGTTCATTGTACAGAGCCCTTAAAATCAGCACTAATTTTATAGACCAATAGGACTTAGTTAGGTACATGCTTTAAGAATGCTCATTTCATCTATATTTAGGTCTTACCAAAATATCATACTTTCTAAAGAAATATGAGTCACTATACATATATATTATATATATATATACTTAGTATATATATATATATATATATATATATATATGCAAACTAAGTATTTTTCCAACTGATAAATTTCCACGAGTAATAGTCACATCCATTTCAGAGGCATTCCATGAACATCTTAGACATTGGGATACAAATATAAACTAAAGAAAGTTCACTGTAAAAAACCTAAAGGAAAGTAATTTACATTGGTAGAAAACGCTCATAAAGGAACTATGGTTTCTTTCATTAAATATAAGCTGAGGAAACCCATTACATAAAACTTTTGTAATCAAATTCAACTTATAAATTCACCTCCACTAAAATTTACAATGGAATATTATTTTTCTATAGCTTAGAGGAACACAAAGAAACATATAAGCTTTATTTCTTTGGCTAAAGCATATTCAGTGGGACAATAAAACCTATGTAGTTATACAGAATAATTGTTATTTTAATGTTCAAATCACCATACTGGTTTCAAGAAAGCACAGCATAAATAGTTACAAAATAAATGTTTGATTACTTGGTCACAGTATGCTAAGGAACATGGCTTTCCTCAAAATTTACATTGTTTTCTTTTTCAATTTATTGTGAAGTGCCATCACAGATAAACAAGGCTCCATGTATGCTTATACACAGATTTATAAACTTACAAAAACATTAGTTCATTCTTGTCCATGGTTTGAACTGACTCACAGTCACCAAACAATGAGAATAACAGAATCAAGAACAGGAGAAATTATACTGGGAGGTTTCAAGTTATTGAATGCTATATTTTCCATGAAAAATAGTTAGTGAGCACATGAATAGTATAATTCTATACATCTTTGATAAATGGGTAGTTTATTGTGGAATCTATAAATTGTTGGTATTTACTTGTAATGTGAACTCTTGCATATGTCAATACTGAACTATGACTTCCTTGCTTTCTTTAGTACTTCTAATGCCTTCTGCAATTAGCCCTTCTTTTGAATCAACTTAGCATACAACTAGTTGATTGTCTAGGGAGATGGGGGAACTGGGAGATGGGATAAAACTCGGGAAGTGATTCAGAGCATGTATTGCCAAAATTTTACACTGTGCATGCTATGTTTTTCCAAGTTGTCCTGTGCCCAATTAGAACCTGTTTTTTTTTTCTTTAAAAAAAATGAATTTCTGTCCAAAGCCCCTTGACTCCTACTACTGCTAATAAAGAATTCTCAGTAAGCAATTTGCCGAGTAGGGAAGTCAGGGATAATGCACTAGGCAGCCTTTACAAGCAAAACAAAACACCAAAGAAAGGGAGTAAAAAGGCTGACAAACAATGTAAGCTCTCCCAGATGACTCACACTTACTTCTTTCCCTTTAAAATGTAACATTCAAAGAGCTGAATCAACAGCAAACATAATGATTCAAAGTTCTGAATATTATGGCAAATTATACCTTCACTATTTAGAAGAGGGCAAAAAGTTTTGTGGCTCGTCAAAAGAAGCTGGGAACGAAAGCCAAGGCCACTGACACTGGTTGTGGCAGATTAAGCTGTGAGCAGACTCTAAATAAATTCCATTCTACCCCAAGCCCAAAATACACCACCATTTGAGCTATTAAGACTGGCGCTCATTCTATGCATGCATGCCAGTACACTAGCCATTCACTTATTTCAATGGAAGACAGGGAGGGCTGTCTTCAGGGTTAGAAAGCTGTAACAGATGTGTGTGTGTGTGTGTGTGTGTGTGTGTGTGTGTGTGTGTCTGTCTGTCTGTCTGTGTTTGTGTCTGTGTTTATCAGTCTGTGTTTATCAGACTACTGACAATGAATAAATTACAGTCTCTGCTTCAAGGTTAAATAAATCAAATGTTTTAGGAAATGCTGTGACCAAAATATGTTGAAAAGAAAATATTTCCGTCCATTTGACTTTTTTTGTAAAATTTTGGTCTTATAATTAGCCAATCTGACATCTTGGTTACATGACTATCACAATTTAGTTGATGAACACACACTATAGTTTGCAAAGACATATAATTAAGTCAGTCACACCAAAGTTCTCAAATACATATAATCTATATAAAGAATAAAATGCCCAAATTAACTTGTGAACTCTTTGATTTTCTTGATCAACTGATGCTTTCTTTTATGCTGATGAGGTTTGAAACAGTTGATTTGGAATTATCATTTAGAAAAAAATGTATAAAAATATAAGGCTTAGAGAAAATGTGAAGCAAATTAAATGCAATAAAGAAAATCTTGAAAATTCTAAAAGTATAAAATTTATTTAAAGACCACAGATAAAATATCGACATTATCTTGCAAATAGAACATTACTCCTCAAATTAGCAAAAAAACAGAAAGTACCAACCACAAAATTTTGATAATAGTATTCGCTTAAGTCACAAATAACTACTTTTATGAGGTCAAAAGTTAATGTACTGAAAGTTAATGAATATAATCTTAGGTAAGCCATTTAAAATCTGCTCCATGTTTAATGACATATAATCTGATAACTATAAGCTAATGAGTACACACACACACAAAAGAAAGTCAAGTCCAAATAATTCATAAATAACTATGAGTAAACACAGAAAAATACAAGTCTTTAGAAAAGAAAAGCTGCATCAGAATATGTGAGTGTATGTATACACACCCATTTATACATATTATATATAAATGTATGTATGAAGAATTGTCACTTATTGAAGGAATAAAAGGGACCAGCAAAAGGGAGGATGGACAGAGCAAGGTAGGTACTGGGAGTGATAAATATGATCAATGTACAGTGTTCATATGTTCACAAATGTCTTCTAAAAACTTCATTTTATACACTAAAAATAAATTTTACAATGAAAAATTATAGAATTTTCTCTACCTGAAGCACACTGAACACCTCCTTTAAGGAGTCATATCTAGAAGACAAAAGACTTTCCAATCAGATCTGTTAAGTCAAGAATCAATATAATACACTCAAAAAAAATTCAGAAAGGAAAATATGATCTCAAGGCATTAACCTTCCAAGATATATGTCTGATTGGCAAAACTAACTAGATACCATTTATGCACCACTGATTGGATATGGATGAATTAAGAATTAGAATATTTGCTGTGATGCTCATGTCTACTATAAATTTTGAAAAGACATAACTTATAAATGTGTATTTTCCAAAGTCTCTTTCTACTGTTTGTATCAAAACATCACAGGACAAAATTCAGTTTCTTTACTACCTCAAATACAAACAATGCCTTTTCTTTGCATATTTTCCATTCCTAAGTTTTATCTCATTTTAACTAATCAAGCATCTTTATTACCCACTATATATCATATTTTCATATTCAATACATGCCCTACTATTTCAGAAAGGCTGTGTCTGGTTATCAGAGCACTCAATATTTTTTACCACAATCGCTGGTAATTTCAATGAATTCTTGTTTGGGAACTGTTGTGCAATACCCAGTTAGGTTATTGACATACATGATACCTTTTGTTGTTCTTAAAACTTGTGAGAGGCTTTGCCTTTTCCTTGTTTAAAGGGGAACATGTGGGGGGGGTCAGGATACTTGTTTTGGAGTTAAGAACCTAAATATTGTACTCCTCACTTCTCTTGACTCAAAGAAGGGAAGTTATGAAAGAAATAAGTATGAGGGAAGCAGTCATCTTATTAGAACAGAGAAATGGTTCATATCCAGTTCACTTTAGTGTTAATATTGTGTTTTCTTTGAGGACAGCAATGTCATGCCATGTTTTGTTTAAATTTACCTTTAAAAACATCACTTTAAAAACATATTGGCATCCCAAGAAGATCTGGCCCTTCATTTTCTATGTTTAAGAGCCTTGATGGCAACCCTCCAAGTTTGAAATGAATCTTCCACTACTCAATCCTAAATCTCATCTCCTTTTCCTACATTGGAGTATAACACAGATATACCATATCATAAAAAAAAAAATAGCTGTACTCTGTTTTATTTTCTGTCAGCAGTTACTTAAGATCTTTGGATGCAAATCAAGTTTAAATGTATAAGGAGATTCTATCTAAATTACTTGATTAACTTCACCACAAAGTAAAATATGGAAATTCAGTACATTTCAATTGATTAGAAGTACAGGACATCTACTGAGAAAAAGGACAAATACTTTCTGCTAACCTTGAATACCACAGGGACTCAAGCTTTCCTGGGCTCCTACACTAAGACGCCTGAAACCCATGACAAAATCACCTGGTCTTATCGTTCTTGTTCTGATACTTTCCACATCTACACCATTACACAAGTTCATGTATGCCTGGGCTAAAGCTTTTCTGACAGTCATCACCTAAGCCAAGAATTAGACTATCTGAAACCACAGAAGGAAAAATAATTACAAATAGTAAATTGACATAAAAAGCAGTGGAAGAAATCTGGAAACTTATCTACATCATTTTGAAGAGACATCTTAGAACTCCACTGTATTTTCTCCCCTGCCTAACTCCTCACATGTAGATTCTCTTTTGTTGACATTGTTTCAATCTCACAGTTCAGGTCTCCAGCAACTTGAGATGATAAAATCATTATGGTGATAGCAGAAGAACTGAAGTTTTGTTAGAACGTAATTGCTCCTGGCTATAAAAGTAGAAATAGTGTGAGATTCGAGAAAAAATAGTTATTTTGAATAGGATACTGCAACGTGTTTGACAGACCTCCAAACAACTCAAGGCAGTCAATATGCCCTGTCTATGTGAATAGGAAAATAGCTCTACATCAAATACTGAAACCCTTGGCAAGTTTATCTTAGGGAAACACCCTGCATTCTCAGAAGGCATTAACATGTTCAAAATATGCGAGAGAGGCTTCTTTATGTCTGACACTGAGTTTCCATTTGCCTCTTTCTCTAAGACAGACACTGGGTACTATCTTCTAAGAACGTAGCCTTGAGAGACCTGCCTCCAGCTATTTGATCGCCCCTATTCCATTAACTCATTTTATCACCTGCCTTGGTCAAAAGCATTCATGACCCAACATTTCCTTTTGATCATTTTTAGCTCTTTATAATTTGCTGATTAATTTTTCTCTAAAATTGTAGCAGTATTAACAAAGTAAAGAATATTGTTTCACTAGAAATTATCCCGGGTGGTGGTGGCACACGCCTTTAATCCCAGCACTCGGGAGACAGAGGCAGGCAGATCTCTGTGAGTTCGAGGCTAGCCTGGTCTACAAAGTAAGTTCCAGGAAGTGCGCAAAACTTCACAGAGAAACCCTGTCTCAAAAAAAAAAAAAAAGAAATTAGAAATTTAGCATAAGTGATATCAACCTTGTATTATGTCTTACTATCAATGTTCTTCTGAACAGTTTATAAAGTTTTGTACACAGAAGCAGTAATGAACATTGCCATTTATTAAAATTTCTCACAGTAATTAGGTATTTAAAACTTAAGATTTTTATTTATCTTTAAAATGTAAAATTTTGGAGACCTAAAATGCTTATGAAAACTCTTTTGTATTTTTATATAATCAGAAATTAGATTATATTTGTATAAGTTATATAAATATTGCAGTTTCATTTCCCAATCACTATTAAGAGAATGTATTTTGTTAATTCAAAATTGAAACTTTTAAATATTAGCTGAAGTATTTTGGTAATATGATTTATTTGACTATTTAAAAGACTGGCACATATTCAAACTGTAATAAATTATATGAAAAAAATAAAGCAAATATAATAACGTTAATACAAGTAGTAAGGACAAAGACCACAGGTAGACTGCCAACCAGAAACATTTTTTCAGTCATATTATTTATTTTTACATTTTGTTGAATGATTATATATATATATAAATAATATGTGTTATAAAAACACACATAATCATATATATATATATATGTATATCTTTATTTCACAGGAACATTTTGCAATTTATTTCTTGATTAAAGAAACTGATGTCAAAAATACAGCTCACTTACTTTAGAATATTTAGTGAAATTAATTAAACAAATATTAATTTGTTTCATACATATTAAATATATTCACTCATTCAATATATTTCATTAAAATTTACTACACAATTATTCATCGTTTTCTTATTAGTGTACATACTTTGAAAATGCAAAAATCTTTTCCAGCTACAATTGCTACCCTGTAAACAACATAATAATTGTTAAAAACTGAAATACTATAGCAGTTGTTCAATCTTGGTACCAATTAAAGACTGAATTTAATATTGTACATATTTATTTATCTAAAGGATACATGAATAATACTTTTAAAATTTAAAAAAAATCTTGTCTTCATTTCATAAAACAAAAACGTGGTATATTCAGAATTACATCAATCTTATTCATTTAAAAATAAAGATTATAGGAAGTGATTAGGAGATAGAATTTATTGTTTTTGTTGTTTCAGCCAATTAATTGTGTCCAATCAATTAATAATCTTAATACTCAATAGTGTTCCAAATATTTAAAAATCATGATAATAAATGTGTTCTCATACAAATTGAAAGTTGGATTAATTATTAGTCATTTACTGTTTTAAATGAAGAATGTTCCAAAGAGTCATTTATAATTACAAGAGAAAGTTTACTATTCTGGATAGTATAAAACCAAATCAAAGTCTTTTCAAAATGGTGGATAAACTCAAGTAAAGGAACATCAAGAAAGGCTTCTCCAAAAGCAGTTGTGTCAACTCTGAGACATTGTGCACATGTGCAACATTGAATGAATACCTATAAGGATATTTAAAGAGTCCATGACTTTGACAGTCAGTCAGAGGGATTATGAGAGAGGCTGAAGGAAGTGACCGAGGAGGGCAGGAAGGACAGGACATGAGAGCCACTTGTAGCTGGCTTAAATAATTTGTTTACCATGTTCAGGGAGTTATTCTTCACTCTGCATTGGAAAGACCACAAAATATCACCTAGCTGCCGTCTTTCCCTTTTGTATAGGTGTGAGCAGGCTAAGTTATGTGCTATATTTTGATGTGCTTCTCGCTAATCAGAACAAATAATTGGCATTATCGTGTGTATGTATTGTGTGTGTGTGTGTGTGTGTGTGTGTGTGTGTGTGTGTGGTGTATGTGTGCGCGCAAGCACTTGCTTTGATGTGAGAAAGACAATGATTTTCCTCTGCATTCTCTCACTACATAAAAGAGAGCATCTCTTAACTCCTCAAGTAATTGTAGCAAATGAATCTGAATCAACCATCTTGAGTTAACTTTGGGCTTGCAGCCAAATAATCAGTCATGTCTCCAATTGCCTCATTAGAATAATTCATGATGGAATCTCATTACAGTCAGAAAAAACACCAGATCCCAATAAAAAGCCAGTTGAACTGTCCAAGAATAGCCTAAATGTGATGTCATAAAAATACACATATCCATGAATGCATTATGTACTCCTGTAGGTAAAATCTTTACAAAGTCATTGCTCCAGATGATCTTTTGACATTGTAAAATAAATACATTCTAATACTTGGGAAAATGTGCACTAAATGTGTCTAACACAGGAATGTTTTATATGTCAGCATTCCTTTTTCTCACATAAAATTTAAAGTAAAACCTCCCTTATGTGAACATGTGAACATGCAAAGTCCTATAGACCTATAATCCCCAATTCATGATTCATAGACCGAAAGCAAAAGCATCATTTATTAGATTCTTATAAATAAAAAGAAATTCAGACCTCTTCCCAGGCCTACTAAATCATAACCCTCACTTAACAAAGCTAAACATCTAGAAGACATATAAGCACATATATTTATATTACATACATATATGTATATGTGGTACTACACATACTAAACTGAGAGATATTTCCAGTAAATACATGTAAACCTATACACATATTTTCTTTGCAGTAGAACAACATGAAATTTGCAAGTATGGATGTAATTATGTTCTTTAAAGTTCAGGATATTTGTAAATTTTATACATATATTAATTTAAAGTGATTAACAAGTATGCAATTAAAATGAAATCCTTACATTTTGATAACAAATGTATTAATTTATTTTTGCATTTTGCCTCATTTTCTGGGCATTTACATGGAATGGTTACTTACAATAAAAATACTACAATAAAGGACTTCTCATTTTTTTGTGATTTTATACTGATACATGATGCTATTGACTTTTGTTTGGTTAAAAATTTGTCACATTTAATTTCTAAGCAGAAAAAAATTTTTATATCAAGATATTAAAAATAAATCAAGTATGTTCTTTTCCTATAGTTTGATATTTACAATAACCAAATTGAGCAGAGAATTTATGTTATATTCAACATAATGATGATGACCCACCACACTTCTTTATCTAAATCCCTTACCAATTAACCACTGGCTGATCTAACTATTTATCCTCTACAACTAGATTATGATAAAATAAAGCATAGTGATTAACTCAATGTGATGATTAACTCTAGGAATCATAGTGATTAGCCCTCTGATGAATATGGGCATGGATTTTTTTTTCCTTTTACCATATCTTTAGTAGTTCTACTAATTCAAAGATGTTCATGATAAGGAAGAAAGGGGATTGTAGACTTCTTCCCTAACTTGTTAAAAAATTAAGCACAGCGTTTTTAGAATACAGACTAGTGAAGATTTTAAAAATTATATATTGTTGGCTAGAAGGCCTTGTAGATAAAAAGACATACAATGTTTAAATTTAGAAAGTTAAATTCAGCTGGAAAATCATGACAATAAATTCTTAGGTATAAGATCTGCTAGCACTGATATTCAAAGAAAGGTAAAAAATAGAAATGTGGTGTGATGATATTTTATTTGTGCTGAAATGCGATATTTTATTTGTATGTTAATAAATAAAGTTTGCCTGAAGATCAGAGGTCATAGCGAGCCATAACACAGAAGTCACGCGATGGTAGCACATGCCCTTAATCTGATCACATGGCAGGCAGAGTATTTGTGTGGTCAAGGACACAGCCAAGCTTGGTGACACACACCTTTAATCCCAGTACCAACCATAGAGACTTGGAGGTCTGTATAGACAGGCAGTGACAAGGAAGTGATGTGGCTGGGCCTAGAGCCAATAAAAAGGCAGAACAGGAAGGCAAGAAAAGTGCCGTTTAGACAGGAAGAAGCTCTCTCTTTCTGGGGAAGCTACAGCGTGGTGGTAAGCTAAGGCTAGTCGTGGCTATTCACAATTTGTCTGATCTCTTCGGCTATTACCCCTGTATTTGGCTCTGTGTTTCTTATTTAATAAGACTGTTTAGAAATCCATCTGCAATGTAGTGGAGAAGGTAGTCTTGAAGAAAGCCTGTATTAGGGTGTGAGTGTGGAAGCTGAAGTACTTTTCAGGGTAAGCAAATGGCAAGGACAGAGGAACTTTAGACATGCTTTAGACATTTGTCTTAGGGCAGTTTTCCACATTTACTGTGTGTACCAAAGTATCTGCTCTGGCTCCCCAGGTGATCACAGTAGTTGAAAAACCATAGTTATATATTTTTGAGTGCCCTGCAGCACTCAGAGCATTGTGCCTTGTCCAGTGTCACTGATTACTGGGCACTTGCTCAATTAAGTAGCTCTAGGTTTTATGTGGCTGCTTTCTTAAAGTGTAGCTGCCTTTCATTCCCCAACACCACTGAGGTGTATTTTTTTAGCATTACAATGTCGTCGTGTTTATGAGGGGCCCTAGTCTCTATCCCCAGGGGCTTCGAACTGGTAATGTAGACTGCTTTTGCTTCCTCCAAGGGAAACATCATAAAAAGGAAGTGACAGTAATCACGACTCTATCTGTGAGGGTTTATAGGACCAATTTAAGGACAGACTGAGTTACAGTGTTATTGCAACACCTCATCAAAATTCTTGTCCCGTTTTTTTTAGCAGTGACTTTAGACAAGTAGACTAGCCTGTGACTTCTGGGATCACTTCCAACAACTTACCCAGGGCAGCAAATGACCCTTTTCAGTTAACTCCACTTATTTTTCTCTGTTTGTTGTGGCTGAGAGTGTATCTAAGAGAAGGAGGTCCTGACTGTTTAGGGCAGAGAGGCAAATGGCTCTGACATCTCCCATACTCTCCTTCTTACAGGCAAGATTGTTGAAAGGACTGTGATATGACATTAGCAGAGAAACTTAGAGAAAGGTCATGTGCACAATTTTCACTTGATTTTTCTTCTATCAGCTAGAAGCTATTTAACAGCAATATTTTAATTTTATAATCACTTCAATAGAGTAATATATATGCCAGAAAATGAAACATAGTTAAGCACAAAATGGCAATAATTTATACTGCTATAATCATGTAATTGCACCATTTATTTTCCCTTATTCATTTCCACCTTAAGTTGCTTTTCTAACAGAAATAGAAGCCAATATAGATTTTCCAAAGAAAACATCTGGTCATTAAATTTCAGGAGTGGATTTCAGCAGGGGAGACTGTTGCAAACGCAAAGGATGAATGGAATTGTCCTTAAAATTCATGTGTGTGGAGCAAACACAGACAGCACTTCACCAGATAGTCTATAATATATTGGTGTTTCAAGGAGAGAAAAAGCAAGAATTGCTTGTGTGGCTGCAATTTCCATGTTTATGACAGGCAGAAAAATACAACAACATTTGTAAACTAGCAACAATACTGCACTTAATGTTAGAAAAATATATAGACACCAAATCAATGATAGAGCTACAGGTTGGCAAATTAAAAACTGAAGGTACTGGCAATGTAAATACAAGTTGGCAATATTTACTTGAGCATATTGGCCAGTGTGTTACCTGGTTGACTTACTTAGTATTTAAAGTAAGTCCTAGATTTGATGGGAAGTAAAGTAATGGCACTCAAATATTCAATTTTATTATTAATATAAAAATTAAATATTATTAAATATTAAAATATAAATATGCAATATTTAAAAATTATTATTTTCTTATCAAATTGTCCATGGGAAGAAGGCAGTAAGAAGAGATATTCAATGGATGGCTGCCCTGTAGCTCATGGGTAGAGCAATGGTAGACCATGCATAAGGAACTGGATTCTGTCTTCAGTCCTATAATGAAAGCATTCCTCATGTGAGGACAACCCTGCGTTTTTTCTCTCTACATTAACTACTAAAATCTTATTTGTTTACCATCTGTCAGCCAGTGTCATTTCAAAGATTTAAACAAGCCCATACCTGGCCATCATTATCTCTACGACTTATACAGCTCTCTTCTTGCTACAAGCCAAGATGAAAGACCCAGTTTCAGTTTTAAACTCATGACACAATTCTGAAGGTTGGAAATCTGATTATTTTTTGGATGCCATTTATAGTAAAGCTATAAATCGACTAATCATAAGAAAAGTAATTGAATGAGTTTCTTTTTCTTTCTTTTTTTTTTTTTTTTTTTTTTTGGTGCCACCCACCCACTTCAGTAATTTAGCATAAAGATATTGTTGTCAAAAAAAATGGATAATGAAAAACAGGCATCCTTCATTTGGGGATAAATAATAAGAAAAAATACTCCAAATAGCTTTTTTGAAAACTGAAATTATTGATTCTTATGTTACTTTACACACTAAATTTAACAATGTTGTTGATAGGGAGCCCAAATAAATAAAATGTCTAACTATCCGTACTGCTTTTTGTAAAAAGCATGCTTTGCCGAGCTCTGATGTTTTCCCTGTTTGTCATGGCACCAAGACAGGCAGACGGTCTCTCTCCGTTTTCCCATCCTCACCCTGGCTTCTTTCTCATTCTCTCAACCACCTCAGATCATACCTTCAACTTATATGTTCCTATCACTCCCAACAGTTCGCCTTTTGGGTAAAAACTAATAATTAAACGTCAGCATTTAGTTCATTTTCCCCCTTTAAATTCAACTGTCATTATCTATTTATAATCTGTCTCAATGCCACCCAGGGACAGAAAATACTACCTGATAATATGTCAGAATCTCTGTTTTCTTCAGTTTTGGGGTAGGATAACATAATTATTCTTTAATCAGGAATCTCTCCCCCATCCCACTGACTTATTTTGATCAGTTTGATTTTCAGCTGTTGGCACTACTTTGAGAAACTATGGACTCCTTAACATAAAGGAGACCTGCTGGATGTTGGTCACTGTGTGTGAGATGGATGCTACAGTTACATCCTCCAGTGCCTGTTACGTTCTCTGCTTTCTCAAGGTGAGGAGCTTCTACCATATGTTCGCACTGCCATGAACTTAAGCATGTCTTCCAAATCACAATGGACTGAAAACATGGGCCAAAATAAATCATTCTTTTATTCAAACATTTCTACCAGATTTTGTAGTCACAACAATCCAATGGATAGTATTCAAACTGTGTTCTCCACACTACTATGAGTATTATCTCATGGTCATATGTGTACCATTTCCTTACTTATAGAGCCGTTGGTAAGTTCCATTACCTTGCCCTCCCAGACAAATGGAACTCACAGATGCACGCCCAACTACACGGCCCCTTCTACAACTCACCCTAATTTGCCTGTTCTTACATAGCATTACTTTCTGTACCCTGAAGAGTCCCCTATGATCTTGTATAGATATAATAAAGAATTAAGTTATTACCCTTCAAAAATTTACCACATTTTTCCACAATGCTAGTAACTTCCTTGGCTACAGGGGTTATTAAATGACAGTGAAATAGCATATTCTTCTGTTATCTTAGAGAAAAGATTCTGCCTCTTCATCTCTTACCCCACACCTTGCATGTTACATGGCTACGGCATGTTCTTCATGAAATTTGAAGGATTTCTTTAAATTATGTTCCCATGAATGAGGCAGATTTTGGCAGAAAGTGAAGAACTCCAAACTTTCGTCATCATCCTTTTACTCCTTCCATGAAAAGAAATAAGCAAATGAAAATTACCTGGAGATCAGGCAGAGTGCCCAAACCTGCTATCCCAGCACTTGGAGGCTGAGGCAGGAGGATCATCATGAGTTTGTGGCAAGCTTGGACTATGGACTAAACTATAGGCAAGCCTGCTCTACAGAGTAAGACCCTCTCTAAAAGAATGAAATCTTTGATTTTATTGTTTAGCGTACTTCAAAAGGTATACACTCTGTGTGTCCATCTATAAAGCAATGTATATTATTTTCATTTTATATATTATTTACATTTAAGAAATTTCATTTATTTTCATTTTATATATTATTTATAATTATGCTTAAGAAATTTCTTTATTTTGAGAACAGTCCTTATAGGTTACCCAAAACAGCTCAAATCTCCCACCCCACCTCTATATCCAGTGTGCAGGGATGATAGCACAAGACCCATACCCAGAAAAGAATAGTAACTTCTGTCTGTTTGGCATGAGGAGTGGTAAAACATAGTATCTATTGTTTTGGTCATGAAACTAATTGTAATTAAACCCTCAGGTTTCTGGTAGAACTGAACTGTTATTTGGAATTGTTTTAAAGTGTCGGAGGCCAGCACAAATAAATTTTAAAAATGCACAATAGTTTTCAAAAATTTTGGCTGTTCAGTTTCTATCATTCAAAATATTGATAAAACCATGAATATTTTAAATTGTTTACATCTTCTCTTCCTTTCCCATGAGGAACTATTTCTGATGCACAAACACACACTTAGTACCGAATCAGAATGCCCTATGGAGATTTGCCAGTCTATGACATTCAGGTATTAATAAAATTTATAACATGGCCAGATGGACAAAATAAACTTAAATTTATAAACTTACAAAACCAAATAAAAAATCCAAAGGGAGCTTCTCTATGACTTAGAAAACATATGTATACTAACTACGGCTTTTGTGTTTTCCATAAAAATTGGGAGTTTTAATTTAATAAATTTGCCTCTTGTAGTTGGCAACCATTACAATCTTTAATATATGGAGTAAACTTTGTCCTGAAATTTCTGTTAGGAAATTAAGTGTAATATCCCTTTGTGCATGCACTGATTTCTCAAGAGTGTACTTGTTTTAGTTGTGAGCACCTCAGCAAGAAGCATGATTTGTAGCAAACACGGGCTGAATACTTAGTATATACAGAGCACTGTGTAATTAACAAGGCATGTATAGAAACCAGTGGTATAAGCTGTACTTCTCTGGCCTCTTAAAGGCTCTCCAGCTAAAATTAATATCAATCTCTGAACATTCTCATGCATTAAAACATATGAAAGCAAAAACTACCTCGGATATTCTTTAAGAGAGAAGATAATGAGGGGATACAAATGAGTTGATATATTGAGACTGTTACATATTTAGTTTTGGCACAATTTGTAAGCACATGACTTATTTGACTGCCCTAACTAGAGTTTTTAGGGGTTAAAAAAAGATGCAGAGGATTTAGTAAATCAGGGGAGAAGTGACTGATTTTATAAGTCAGATGAACTAGTTGTAACTCGGAACTGCTAATAGTTGGATGGGCTGTTCAGAAAAGATTAAGCAGCTGTCAGGGAAGTCTTCCTTTTTATAACATTGTATCTGGAGTTGTCAAAATAAGACAAAGCAGATCCTTCAGATATATCTGAAATCTAAGGGTGGTGGATAGGATCATGAAAGTTAGATCAAACACACACAATCTATGATGCTCTTACAATTCTATTCAGCTCCGAACTCACCCTGATAACATTCCATAGCTATGCAGAGAGGCATTGTGAAGCTAGAATGTCTTTAAAAGTAAACATAAGCATTCAAAAATTAAGAGCAATGGACAAAGTCAGGCCATATAACAATGGACAGAGAGCGCTGGGCAGTGGTGGTGTATGCATTTAATCCTAGCACTCGGGAGGCAGAGCCAGGTGGATCTCTGTGAGTTTGATGCCAGCCCGGCTACAGAGTGAGATTCAGGGCAGGCACCATACTACACAGAGAAACGTTGTCTCAAAAACAAAACAAAACAAGACAATGGACGGAGCATCAAATCAGAATAAACTGTTACATTTTTGTGGGGTATTTCTCATTTTATATCTCAGAAATATTATCTCATTGTGTGTACATGCAGAAAAAACTCATTAAATACTCCAAGAACCAAAATGTGGACCCCAAATAATCAACTCACAGCCTCCAATACTAATGAAGAATTTGAGTTGGAAATGGTCACACCTAATAAATGGACCACAGATTAGTAAACATTTAACTTGTACACTTATTTCTTACCCTTCAACTGGCTTCTGTGAAAGACCCGAAAACCAGAATAGACAAATTGGTTACAATGACCTTGAGACACAGTCTCAAGTTCATCTAGAAGTCTCTGAAACTCCAGTATGCTACCAGCAAGCTCTTCTTACACTTTGGTAAATATGAGGTAGTTGTATAATTATAATCTAATGAGCAAAATTAGAATATATAGATATGATTAATAAAATAAATATGTATATTAAATGCATAACACTCAGATACCATGTCACCTTTAAAGTGGTCATATATGTATGCTCATGTGTGTATACATCCCTGTATTAAGTGTGTTTATATAATCACATATGTACGTGTATATTGTGTCAAACATTTTACAAAGTCAGTGAACTGACTGTGTGTTCACAGGGTACATTAGTGACGATTTTTTTCTTTAATAAAGGTTATTTATAAGAGAAAAAAAGCAGTTACTATCCCCCTGTCATGCGAAGAGCAATGTTAAGTAATTCTCAAAAACAAACAAACAAACAAAAAACAAAAAACTACCTTTCTTACAAGTAATTATCCTATGGGTAAAATAATTCAATCACACCCGTCTGTGTTCAATCTTTTTGAGTAAATATTGTCCTAGACAATGGGAATAATATAACAGTTATTACAGCAAGCAAGGCTCTACAGACTTTATGGTCTCATGTACAGCTCAATCAAGACTATCCCACTAACTATTTATTAGACATATATTATGCTCCTAGCATTAAACTGACTTCATGAGAAGTTTTGTGTACTTCTCAGTGCTTCATGTAGTCACAACCTTCAAAAACACCCAACTAGGATGTTTCCGGAGAAGAAAATTGAAAGAGTTCAGAACTAGGCTCTTAACTCCTCTAATTTACCCATTTCTTGATTAAAAGAAATGATGCTCGTTACCTAAATGAGATGTCCTGGACTTAGTGCTTTTTCTCCATAGAAAGAAAATGGCCAAGGCAAAAGAGGTCGGAAAGACATCCATTTCTCACAAGGAGAAAGAGCTGTTAGTTAAGTCTTAAATTACTAATCCATCTGTAAGTTATACTGTAACAGCTAAGGAATTTTCACCGAAAACATATTTCACATGGAGTTATTCAGCAAAAGGAATTTACACTGTCATGGATTTTATTAAGAAATTGGACATTGCAGCTTCTCAGGACAAGGACCTCATTAATTAATACTTTAACTATTATTCAAGATTGTAAAAAATACATGCAAGAATTTTAAGAAATGTTTTGAATGTCAAGTTTTTAACTTATTTTTATTGTTCTTAAAATTAAAATTATTTCTTATTCATTCTCCCTAAGCAACTTGTCATAGTAAATGAAAAAAAAACTATGTATAAAATAATTCCGAAATAAAAAACTATGAAAATATGCCCAGAACATCTATTCCTTTATTCTTTGCTTCATTTATATTGCTCAAATACCACAGCTGACCTAAATTCTAAAAAGAAAAGCTATGCTGCGTCCTTCAACATATAATGAAGGATTACAGAATGTAATTCACTGAAATGGAAGATTAGAATATCTAATACATATGCATTTTTCCTCAAATGGATTTGTGAACACTTTGTCTGGGACACTGCTCACAAGACATTGTATTTTCTTAATTTCTTTACTGCTGCTGGATGTCTTCCACAGAATGTTTTATTTAAACTTTGTCTTTCAGATACAAAAAAAAAAAAGAATCGGACTTTAAATGCATTAATTTGGACTGACACTTTCACTTTATATGTAACAGAGTTGTAATGTTGATATTTTATGGAGAGCTGATTAAATGAAAATAATTGTTTTATCATTTCACAACACATTCTTTTTTTTTTTTTTTGGTTTTTGAGATAGGGTTTCCCCTATTTTTTTGTTTTTTTGGTTTTTTGGTTTTTTGTTTTTTCGAGACAGGGTTTCTCTGTGTAGCTTTACTCCTTTCCTGGAACTCGCTTTGGAGACCAGGCTGGCCTCAAACTCACAGAGATCTGCCTGCCTCTGCCTCCCGAGTGCTGGGATTAAAGGCGTGTGCCACCACTGGCCAGCACACAACACATTCTTAATGCCCATTTCATTTCAAGCACAAAATTAGCCCTTTGCCGAGATGCTTGAAATGTATGCAACTACGATAGCTCAAACTCCATTAGATCTTTTTTTCTGTAGTATGGAGACTCTCACTGATGACCACTACCCAAGAAGCAAAGTAAATATAATATTTTCATTACTTTAACAAAGAAAACCTCCAAATCATCAAGATCTTCTGTTTGATCACTGGAAACATATGTCCTAACATATAACAATCTTTTTCTCTTTTAAAGAAAAACTATTAAAACTCTAGCAGAATACAAAAGGAGCAGGGGATCAACAATATATTGTAGGAAATTTCTAGAGTGATTAAGAGCATAAACATCTACAGTAAACTGTCTATTATAGGTTAAGAGTTTCTTTAGATAAATTTTTACTTACAAGGCCTTTTATGATGCTCAGTTTATGACTGATGTTTAAGACATTTGTTAGTTCAAAAAATTTTAATTAAATATCCTAAGCTTAAAATATATTTAACCCCTAATTAAAATATTGATATATTATGCACATTATACCCTCTGGTTAGTTACCAATGTCCTGGCCTGTCAACTTAGAGATTTATCAAAATCCCTCCATTATAACAGTGCTGCTCATAATAAGGCTTTAACATAGAATACTGTATTTTATGTTTTTATAAAATGCATATATGTCATATTTTAATATAAAATACTTATATTTGACTGCTTTTGTTCTACTTCACAGATGTAAATATTCTCCAAAGAAGAAAATAAAATAAAAGAAGCTACGTGAGTTTTTAAATTTAAATATCACAATAGGAAAATGATACAAGTTTAACCTAATTACAATGATTGAATGGAACTTGAAACATTCACTATCTTTATAGCTTTCATTGGCAAACTTTATTAGTTACTAAAGGCACATAACTATCAAAATGAATATAAAAAGGCTTTTAAGAGTGCCTATAAAAAATATGTCAATAATAAAAAAGCAAAGGCAGCCCTGTTCTCACTATGCCCCAAGAGGACTCAGAGACACGGTGAATCTCTCATATTGGTGCCTTCAGTTCCCCTCAGAAACCTCAGACACTTAAATTATTCGGTCATGCCCTATGAACAGTAGCTGAAAATAATGTTTCCTATTACATAAAAATAAAAGTATCTATGAAAAAACAACTCAGGAAAATACCAAGACTGGAAAGTAATGCCAAATTGGTGTGTGTGTGTGTGTGTGTGTGTGTGTGTGTGTGTGTGTGTGTGTGTTTTCACATGCGCGCACATGCCCAGCAATATTCCTAAACCCCAAATTCAAGAGGAAAAGCACTCAAAAAAGGAAGAGATAAAATCTTGGAATGACTTAAAAGTGCATGCCTTTCCTTATTTAAAAAAAAATTGTTGATTAACACTTATGCAATAGGATCTATAAATTAATCAGTTTTTATAAGTTCCAAAAGATACACAGAACTCACAGTACAGCACAAATGAGCAAAGATTATCTCATTGAAGGAGTAAGAATTCCATTCACCTGAACCAGGTCTAAAGTAGGGCAGGAGTGAGATGCTTACCATCCCTCCAGACCCAGCTCAAGTGCTCTTGTGATGAACCATTCCTTCTTCTGTGCCAACCTTTACTGTGAAATAATTACATATCACTTGTATTTGTATGTGCTTTACATTTCAGGTCAAGATGTCTAAGTCAATCAAGAGTTGGCTTACAGAGAGTGTGAAGCAAGCAGTATCTCTCCTATAATTATTAAGGAGACAGAACCTTATGTTTTCTACATCTACATAGACACCTTCATTACAGATGTGAGCTTCACACTGGCTAAGACTTGAGTGATAATCCTAAATAAACAAAGGAAATGAGACATACATGAAAAACAAAAAGAACATCAACTAGAGCAGAATATGAAGGCTCAGATCATCAAGTAAGGGAGCAGTCATGTTGTGGCTGATGGATGTGAAAACTCTTCTCGTTGGATGGCAGTTGGAACAAAAATTTAAATCAATGATAGATTATAAAAGGGGGAAAGAAACACTGGGGACATAAAGGATTTATTAGAGGCATGAATATGAGATTTGGCCTATCAAGCAAACTATGAGGCGAGGAAACACAGACAAAAGTGGAAGAATTCAAGGCCTCCTTGGATGAGAGCAAAGCACAGACTCAATTATGTGAAGTTGCTTCTGTATAATTTCATAGATGACTAATAGGAAACATTAAGCTGGTCTTCAGATGCTAAAACAATCCTCATTCATATTTAGTATCAGCCACGACTAACCTAAAATAGTTTAAAAGTTACCGTAGCATATTTGGTTTAAAAGATTTCTAATGCAACCCATGACTAAATGATGCCATGAAACAGACGACAAACACATTTAGAGAGGGAAAACAGTTGCCATACCGAGCTGTAATTATGAAAAACAGAACAAACAAAAAATAGAACACCGACATGTAAGGATCATGCCCATTTGGATGGGGGAGTTTCACAAGGTCCCACTCCTCCAAGAAGAGCTACCGCAAATCAATGGCTGCTGAGGGGGTCAATCTGTTTTCTCCAGGGACAAGCTCCTTGGTTTATCCAGTCACAAGTCATCAGCCCTACAGATGTACATAGGAGCAGCACAGAATTGACTCTATGTGTATGTTGACATGTGCAGCAATAACTGTTTTTAAAAGGTCATAGATTTAAGAGCAAGTGTGACAGTTAATCCAGGAAAGAGGACTAAACTTGTTGAGACTGTTAATCACCTCATATTTCTGAAAGACAGTGAAGGAAGGAACAGAAGATGGTAGCTCACATGGACCCAAAGACTAGTAAGTAAAAATCTTCAGCATGTGGCTTCGGAGGAGTGAGGTAGGCATTCTGCTCCAATTCAATACACACAGCAGTAAGCTATGGCACAAAAATAGGCTTAGTTGCCCAAGTTGTTTACCCAAGATTGGTATATCCACCCATGCAAGTCCTGAGGAAATCTCCATTATTAAATTTTCACAAAGTCAAGGAGTATTTAACTTCTTGGAAAACCTAGACCTTAACATAATAAACTTATAATATTGTATTGCTATTTCTGCATAAAATTACCAATGATAGCAAGCATCTCTTTACTGTTCAACATCTTTAATTCTTTCTTTTAAGCAGAGGACAAAAAAGAACATATGTAAAACCAAAATGGATAATGAATTACCATAGTTCTTTAATGGATTACCATAGTTCCTTATGAATGTGTTCAATACTAAGATTCCCATCAGCAAAATAAATATCGATTTATTTATATGACATGACAGAGATTTATGAAGTAATATTTTTATCAAGAATACCCAAAATAAATTCACATAGTCCACTTGTGTCATCAAGAAGTACTGGGACCTTTAAGAGATTTTTCTCATATGAGAATCCAAAATTAAGTGGTAAAATAATATTTTTAAATAAAGAAAAATTCTATTTCTTGTTTTACATAGCTGTATAGACAAATCTACTGTTTTAAATTTTAATGACTTTGCTTACTTTCCTCATTTTCCTTGCATTTTTATTATTCAAAACCATAAATTAGGAACTACTCATCTATTTACTATTTTTCAAAGAAGACCTTGCTATTTAACCTAGGACAGCATCAAATTCATGACTTCTGACCCTCCCTCCTAAACCTCTCTGCTGTGGTTGAACTTTAGAAATCTCTGGAGACTCTTCATATCATTCACTTATATGAATTATTGTTCATATTAATATTTCCTCCATAATTAATATTCACTTACATTATTCAAACTAATGCTGCCTTTAGGCCAAGCTGCACATCTTTTTCTAATACTGGTATGACCCAGCAGTTAAAAGGAGGAGACTGGTTAGGGAAATGAGACTCAGTACTGACAGCGCCTGCCACACTCCTCCCAAGTATGGGGAGCAAAGTTTGGATCCTCACATGGTGGCCGTAGCATTCACCTGTGATACCAGAACTCAGAGATGGAGACAGACAATCCCCAGAGCAAGCTGACTAGCCACACTAGCCATGTTAGACAGCTCTGGATCCAATCACTAGCTCTATATAGACAGCTCTGGATCCAATGGAGAGACGTTACCTCAGTGACTAAGGTGGGGCACAGTTGAGGAAAACACTGGAATTCAACACTGGGCTTCCACGTGCACATATATGTCTGTGTACGTACATGTCACCAAATAAATGTGAACTTGCATAGAAATGTAACGCATGCCATGCCCACATACACATGAAAAAGGAAAACAATTATTATTAAAAATATTTAAATAGTTGAATTTTTAACGTTCTGTCCAAATAAAGAATAAAAATCAAAGCAAATAAAAGTACTTTAATTTCTTGGTGTCCTGACACCAGTTTTTAGAATTTGATACTTGGTGGGCTTAAGATTTATGTAATTTTTTTTTTATAAAAAAAGACTTTTAAAATTATAAATTGGTATTTTTTCTAGATGGATGTAGTGAATACCTGTCCTATCTATGACCTTGAAGCATCGCCCCTAGAGATGTAGCAGGTAACTGTCCTACCTATCTATGACCATGAATTTCCTGTCCCTGGGGCAAGGCTCCTGGCTGCCCTAAAGACCTGAGACATACTTACTCTGCTTCTTCTCTCCCTCCTGGGCCTAAATGCTGAGATGGACCAAGGTGGAAAACCAGCATTGGACTGCAACTCGGATTTCCAGGACCCTACTGCTGTGGGATGTTCTGTATGTCCTGTGGGAGCCCTTCTTGGGTTCTTTGTGGCGTTACCCAGCAGGTCTGCATAGAGGATGATTAGGACCATGGGCCTGAGTGCAGGTGTCTGAGATGGTCTGCACTTGGCTGTGCTGGGGGATGGTCTGTATGTCAAGTTGTTCTGATTGATCAATTAAATAAAACCTGATCGGCTGTGGCTAGGCAGGAAGGATAGGCGGGACTAACAGAGAGGAGAAATAAAAGGACAGGAAGGCAGAAGGACTGGCTGCCAGATGCCGCCATGACCAGCAGCATGTGAAGATGCCGGTAGGCCACCACCCACGTGGCAAGGTATAGATTTATGGAAATGGACTAATTTAAGCTATAAGCACAGTTAGCAAGAAGCCTGCCACGGCCATACAGTTTGTAAGCAATATAAGTCTCTGTGTTTATTTGGTTGGGTCTGAGCGGCTGTGGGACTGGTGGGTGACAAAGATTTGTCCTGACTGTGGGCAAGGTGGAAAACTCTAGCAACACCCTACGATAAATGTCTGGTGCTGTAGTGAGTCTTCTTCCTAATAAATTCCTTTACCCTTTAAACAGACTCAGTGGATTTCTCTCATTGGATGGGTTCTTTACAAGGCCGTGGATTCATTTTGTAATAGATTTGTCAACTTCTAGAATGTTGATGTAGGTAGGCACAGTGTAGTAGTGCATGCATTTAATCTGAGCACTCAGAAAGCAGAGCCGGGAGGACCCCTCTGAATTCAAGGCCACACTGCATGACCTGGCAAGTTCCAAGCCAGCCAGGGCTACACGGTGAGATCCTCTCTTAAAGAAAAACAAAACAAAACAAATAAAAACCAGAAATGTAGATTGAATTTATAGTCAATTAATAGTTATTTCAAATTAGTGTTTACAGAATATGTTTACATCACCTAGATGCATTAAGTATTGCAAATTTTGGATAGTATTTCAAAAACATTGTCTCTCACCAAGGACAGGAGAGAAAGCTGAGTGAATGGAATGAGGTCTACAAAAAGCTGAATAACAATTTTGATAATGTTTAAATATTAGCTATATGTTTATGGGCATATAATTCATTATAAAAGAAAAATTGCAAAAGTGTAAGTGAAAAATTAAACTGTGTAAAAGATTATTATTGAAATATGATTTATAAATTAAGTTTGTTTACCTAACATTCTAAAAAACAAAAGGACAGAATGGTGACTGTTCAAAGAGTGATAAGAAAAGCCTAACCTGATTTTACTTGTACTAGTGAGAACTCTGACCCAGAAATGGTCATGAGTCAGGCCAAAATAATAAATGATAGACACTTTCCCCCTGGGAAGAATGGGAGTAACCTTTGAAGCTTTCCCGGGTGCTAAGAAATAGCCTGAGACAGGAGTGGTCTGATTTCTTTCATGTTCTTCATTGTATTTATACCTGTAAAATACCCTGCCAAGATTCTAATATTTAAAGTGTACTGAAGTAGAAAGAGATAAAAAAAGTATGTGTCTAGACAGTCAGAAAGCACAGAATATGTCACCAATATAATCCTTTAACATGCTCTAATGAATTCCACAGGTGACTTATAAGGCTAGACACAATTTTATACTTTTGGGAAGATTATTGAAAGCCCATCAATAAAATAATTCACAATAAATCCAGGAATGATCCTCCAAGGTTACTTAAATTCCTCAGGCGTATTTATTTTCTCTTTCTTTCTTTCTTTCTTTCTTTCTTTCTTTCTTTCTTTCTTTCTCTCTCTCTCTCTCTCTCTCTCTCTCTCTCTCTCTCTCTCTCTCTCTCTCTCTCTCTCCCCCTTCCTTCCTTCCTTTCTTTCTTCCTTCCTTCCTTCCTTCCTTCCTTTCTTTCCTTCCTTCTTTCCTTCTGTCTTTCTTTCTCTTTTCTTTTCTGTTCTTTTTAAATCCCAAGTGCAAAGTCATAAAGTTTACAGATGTTAAAATTAGACTATTTATTGGGTTTAAATTCAAAGTAAACTGCAAGATGCCAGTATTCCAAGTACAGATATTCAAGACACCAATATACATTGTAGGACTGTTGTAAAAGTTTATGTGCATGAAGCTCATGTGTTCGGATGAATAACTTGAACAAAATAAAAACCCCTAAGTCTTATCTAGTATCTCTATAGCATCTTCAAGACAGCAAAGAGCTGCAAAAATCAGGCAGTTTCATTGTTTTTGATGAGTCAGATACTCAGAAAAAAAAAAGTGTTAACAGTACTAACTTAAGCTATACCAGGATCAAACTAAAGTTCCCAATATGCAATTTGTCTTTTACATATCTACACCAGTGTCTGTTAAAGCATAGTGTCTATAAATATACTTCTTTATCCCTATCTTGAGAATAATCCCCCATTCTACAGATGAAGAGGAAGTTTCAGGAGAGCTCTAATCATTGTAAGATACTTCTAATATTGACCCAATAACAATATTGTACTGTCCAATTTTCTTTTAGACCTAATCAATTACATTTACAAGTTGTTTTTTTTTTACTAAAGATGTAGTATTCTTTAAAGAAATCATGTTTGCAAGAAAGATATCATATGCCCTTGCAATTGCCTGATGTTATGATGGATTGTTCAAAAGAGGCATAAATGAAGGAATTAACATAAAACAAGAATTTTCAAAAACCCATTGATTCTTAACCAAATATATGCTATCAAAATATCACATGATATTTCAGAAAAAAATAGGCAATTGCATTAAGTATGCTAACATTAAACTTAATTGAAATCTAATAAAAATGATTTGTCAAGGCTTAAAAAAACTAAATATTACCAAATTTGCATATGACACAATGAAATCATTTCTATTCTGGTCTGTGCTTAAAATTTCCACTTTGTCCTATCTAAACTTCTATATGGAATCTATGTTTTATTTGCCAGCCCTATATATCGGAAGATAAGACACAAGGCTAAGAGTTTATATTTCAATTATTATTTATCAGAGAGTCAAAATGGTAGAGAAGTCTAAAAAAAGTTCATTAGCATTTGTTTGTGCTAGAGTGTGTGTGAGGGTTACCACTGAGACCTGTATCAATGTAAGGGCTGCTAATCAGAAGTCTTGTCTCTCCCAATTTATAGCCAAAGAAATGTTTATTGACATGAAGACTTTAATCACTCTATTATTCACTAAATGGAGACATATTGAGTACTGGTTATGCTCTATCCATAGTAGAATCTATAACAATAGACAGAGCAGGTTACTGCTGGGGAATCTTGTAGGATAGTGGAAGAAGAGCAGAAGAGCTAAGTAAAATGACAAGGCACAGCACAGAGTCAAGACCATAAGAGGAGCTAAGTGTGCCTTAAACGTCCTCTGCAGAAGAGTTACAGAGACACTTTGACAGAAGGGAGTAGTATGACAGAGGGACAGGTGACAGACCCAGTCAGGGCAGGTCACCATGAGAGGAGTTGAGCAAAGTCAGGTAGAAATGGAACTGGATACTTGGGGTGAAAGAACCAAGCTCTGCCACTAAAACAATGAGAAGCACTTTCCCTCTGCAAAAAGGGAGACTTTTATCCAAAAGGCAATGGCACCACCCTGAAATTCTGGAAGCATGAGAGCAATGTGATCCTATTTGATTGTGACATCATGCTGGCCAGTATTGAAGAGGATTTGGAAAGGAACTAGCCATCTAGCCAAGTGTCTACATCAGTTGCAAGGCAGTAATGTACAGAGTAGTGAAGCCCCTAAGAACAGGGTAGATTTGGGGAGACACTGGAAGGAAGACTTACTAGCAATAATGATGCACTATGAAAATAAAAGAGGGAGACTAGAAGATTTGATGCTGTGGGATGGTCTGTATGTCAAATTACTCTGATTGGTCAATAAATAAAACACAGATTGGCCAGTGGCTAGAAAGGAAATATAGGCGGGACTAACAGAGAGGAGAAAAGAAAGAACAGGAAGGCAGAAGGAGTCACTGCCAGCCGCCGCCAGGACAAGCAGCATATAAAGATGCAGGTAAGCCATGAGTCACGTGGAAAGGTATAGATTTATGGAAATGGATTAATTTAAGCTATAAGAACAGTTAGCAAGAAGCCTGCCATGGCCATACAGTTTGTAAGCAATATAAGTCTCTGTGTTTACTTGGTTGGGTCTGAGCGGCTGTGGGACTGGGGGTGACAAAGATTTGTCCTGACTGTGGGCAAGGCAGGAAAACCCTGGCAACAATTTGAGACCCAAATTTTTATTTTTATATAACAAATGTGATTGAAAATCAACCACCAATAAAAAATAATCCTATACCTAAATGATTATTTTAATAAAATATTATTAATAATTTACTTTTAGGTCATAACAACTTATATAAATTATGAAAATTTCCCATTGATCATATATTTTACATATACAATCTTAGAAAATCATTTGTGTCTGTATCTCAGGTCTGGATCACAATATGGAGCACAAAAAGAAGTGATTTTATAGATCTGCTTTCCTGAGTATCAATATATGTACAAGACATTTCAACTAACCATTATATGAGCAGTAAATATTTATCTATTGTGTTTGGCTTCCATCTAACAAAAATATACATTTGAAAAAGATAAGATATTCATTGATTTAGTTATTAACATTGGGGGTGGGTAGGTAACAAATCCTTAATGTCTTACTACAGTTTACTAAAAATCAGTTCATATTTGTGTGTACATAGAACAACCTTAAATAATACCTCTCCTAGTAGGCACCAACAAATGTTATCTAAATTTAAAATAATTGATCTGCTAGGTAGAGGATGAGATGTTTGGATCTTGAAGGTACATCACTTAATCTCAATTAGAAAGCAGCTATATGAGAGTGTCACACAGTGAATATTCATCTTAAAAATTACGTATGCACTTGATTATTTACCAAGTGCCTGTGCACTGATTTCTAGTTCTCGCTAGACCGAGTGTCTTGAGATTAGATATGGATGCTCATCACTATTCTAACATTATTAGTTGTGGAGTTATGGATAAGACTTCTCCAGTAATTCAGGCACAATTTCTTCATTTGCAAAGCACCATGACTTCCCCACAGAGTTGCTGTGTGGATCAAGCAAGATAATACATATATGAAAAGATAAAAACCCAATATAACAGCTTACTTCTGGATTGGCTGCTAAATAAAAGTTTTTATTAGCTGTGCCTTTTCTGCAAAAACTGATTTGAAATACAAATGCTTTATAATGTTTTTTCTTGTTGTCTTTTTTGTTTGTATCATTAAAATGTATCGGCACACATAAATGGTACAAGAATGACCTATGCAAGTCTCCCAGGAACAGACTAACCATATATACCAAAGGAAAAAAGCTAAGCATAAATTATGAATTATTTATAATGATAGAAACCACAAATTTATAAGTCATCTGTATCACTCCTAAGTTTATACCCAAATGACCCTACATCATCCTAGAGAGTTACTTGCTCACTATCCATGTGCATTGCCCCTCTGTTCCCAATACCTAGAAAGTCAAATCAACCGGTATGTACTCGTCACCACATGATACAAGTGCCATTATTGCACCACCCCAGCACTATCTCCACACCTGCAGGCCTAGTTCCACTCAAGTAGCTCAGGTATTATGTGTCCTTGGCTGAGCTCCAATCATATAGCTCTTTTCCCTCATCCAACCCGAGGTAGGTTAAAGTCTCCCATTAGACATAAAAACCAATGAAAGAACTCAACATGTCCAGGGGAACAATGCAAAAAAAAAAAAAATACACAAACAATATGAAAAGCCAAGGCGATTTGAATCTTTAGATCTCTATGTTTAACTTGGAGCACCTGAAGTAACCATGAAACTAGACATATACTGGACGCCTTTAGGGCAGGAGGGTTATTAGAACATAAGTGATATATAGAAAGATAAAAAATGCTGGAGTATGGTGGATGGAACAAGAATGGCCCCATACATTCATGTTTGAATGCTTGGTCTCCAGTTGGTGGAACGGTTTGGGAAGCACTGGGATGTGTGACCTTGTTGGAGGAAGTGACAAACTGTGTCACTGGCGGTAAGCTTTGAGGTTTCAAAACCAATGGCAGGCCCAGTGTCTCCTCTCTGCCTGCTGCCTGTGGATCAGAATGTAAAGCTCTCTTCTGCCGCTCCAATGCCATGCCTGTCTACTACCTGCCAGAATGATCATGGACTAACAATCTAAGACTTTATGCAAGCCCTAATCAGATTTTTTCTGTTATAAGAGTCGTCTTGGTCACGGTGTCTCTTCACAGGAATTGAACACTGACTAGGACAGCAGAAGGTTTCAGGCAGGGACAGAAGGCTGGGGATGTGATGAGTAGGTGAGGAGGGAGGACTGAACAAAATCAACTGTGCACGCAGAAGACTACAGAAACCTTTATTTTGTGAGCCAATTTTTACAAATAAAAGTAGGATAGCATCGGGAAAAAGTCACCCTATTTGGTTCATTAGTGCTGCTTCTAGAATCCATCAGTTATTAAACACCTCCTAATTCCAAGCCTGTGATATCTCCTTAGAAGTTTCTGGTCAAGGAGGCCCCCAAGGCCATCAAACAATTCTTCCCACCCCTCAATTGCCACACAGGCTGAGATGATCAGACTATAATGCAAAACACACCGTAAACCTTGGTTGCAAGTTATAGAGAAATCAAGACCGGACTGAGCTGGGTGCTTTTATTCTTCTGGCATACTTTCATAATGTAGGAAAGTGATATGCAAGTTCTCTCTGTTATACTCACACATGCACATATCACACACCACACACACACACACACACACACACACACACAAACTCACACACACAAATATACACTCACACACAAACACATACACATACACTCACACAAACACACCCAGCCACACACACGCACATAGAAAACAGAATAACAGCAGCGATTGCTACTTATGCTATTATTTTGGCATGTCGCCATCATTTTTCAAGATGCCAGCCTAAATTAACTGGACAACATGTACAAGACACCCTGTGTATTATTTATTACAAAGACAGAGGTACCACATCTACAAATGTATCAAGAAACTTTCCATCAAAGGTTAATGATGTTGCATAAATAATATTGAGAAATCCTATGTATATCACAGAAAAATAATTATATTTCCCTTCTCCTTTTACACATAATTATTTGTTCATTCTTTATCAATTTATTCTTTTATTCAACAAATATTTCTGAGAAAAAATCATGTAGCTAATGATTAGTGTAAAAACACTATCTCCAACACATGGTGCTTTGAATATGACTTTGTGGAGATTATAGAACTGGAGCTAAAGGTAGTGTATAAACAATTTTTAAGTAATATATATGTACATATGCACAGCATATGAGATAAGTTTTTTTTGTTGTTTTGGTTTTTGGTTTTTCGAGACATGATTTGTCTGTGTACCCCTAACTGTCCCAGAACTTACTCTATAGACCAGGCTGGTCTCAAACTCACAGAGATCCACTTGCCTCTGCCTCACAAGTGCTGGGATTGAAGGCATGTACCACCATCATCCAGCCAAGATATAGTAGTTTACAGTACAATTTAAGTAAATTAGCATGGACTATATTTAGATAATATAATTTTGGAGTTAGAATTTTCATTTTTCCTTATACAATGTGGAAAGAATAAATGTCTGAAAAGATGGCTTATTTATTTAATAATTGATTGTAAAGTCTATTTTTCTTTATAGTCTTTTATTTTTCAAGAATAACTATCACACTTTAAGCATCTTATTTCTTGCTGGCACAGAGGGAGCTGCCATACAGAAGGAGTTTAGTAATTATACTGTGAATGAAAATCCAATTTTCTTAACATAACATCATTTGTCTTTCAAGGTGGACTTCCTCTTTCAGAAGATTGTTGAGTTTATATGCCATATTGACATAAATCAGTATCACTGCTACAACTTCCAACAATAACCATTATTTAATAACTGGTTGAAATAGTGACATAATTTATCAAACATTGCATGAGCTCAACATATTCAAGGTAATGATAAACAGTTATTATTTATTATCATTATGTTTATTAGATGTCTTTATTCTAATGGGAGACTGGAAGAAAGTGTGTGGATATGGGAGGGTGGGGAATTGGGTGGTTTGAAGAGGAGTTGGGGGAAAGAAAACCATTGTTATAATATGCTGTATAAAAAATCTATTTTCAATTAAAGTAAATAAATAAAACATAAAAAAGAAAATAAAAAATCCTAAATTCTAAGAATGTCAAGGAAAATCCTAACATCACACATAGTGTTAACTGATGGACACCTGGAATCTATATTATCACAAAATGAAAAGAGTTAACAAATTAAATGTATATGTTGTTTCACATTTATCCTAACATGGATTCTGTTTGCTTTCTTAAGCTTACTATTTTGTCCCATGGCGGCATATCCTAGTTTATTTTTAGAGCTACCAAAAAGGAGTCCCGGAAATTTCATACCAACTTCTCATGTACCTTTGACTATAGATGACATTTAGGACATTTTTGCCTTCAAATATCTGCCAGAAGTAATATCTTATGTCCCAGTAATTCAATGTGCAAAGAAGAACTCTCTGTAAGTCTAAAGGAAACTACAAAAATAGGTTCACTTTAGATGGAAAATATGACCACAGATCTGGAACAAGCATGGCCACTCACTCTGGGAAGATGAAATGACCAATTTCTTGGTGAAAATAGGAGCTGAACATATGGCTAAAAGCTGTATTAGAGAGTAAATTACTACTACTTACGTGCTGTTACAAATTGCAGATAAAAGATGATTATACATATTATAGTTATCTAGTTTTCATTATAAGGACTAAATGATTTAAGATGATAGAAAAGCCAGGCTGAATGAAGAGTACAGGACAGGTCCATTAATGAAACATTTACCTTTGTTGCTACTGTTAAAAACCTTTCAAAGACTCATCCTGGACTGTAACTAACTTTGCTTGTCATTTGAAATAATGCATTTGATGTGCATTGATTATTGGTTCCAAAAATACCAATACTTGCATTATCTGGTTTTCAGAGGTTCTCTGTTACCATCCAGAAGAAAAGATCACAGACTCCTTAGGGTGAGACACAAAGAGGTCCAGGAGATACAGCTCTCCCCTCTTTCCATTCTCAGCTATCTTAGTTTCCTGAGCATGCCGGGCTGTCAACACCTACTCCAGTTGCTTAGCTTGTGCTCCTCTCCCTGTACTCTTCATCCCACCTCATCTCACAACAGGGCAAAATTCCCTAAAATAGTTTGTGTTATCTTCGTTTGGAGCACGCTCTGAGCTCCGCTGCCTATCTGCCCATGCTAGACACTTCTCCTTCTAAATGCTAGCATTATTAAGCTGATTCTACCGTGGGAAATGACTGCTTATCTTTCACCAGAATGAAAAATGCTAAGAAAAATACCAGATTTATGCCTGAAAATATGAAACAGAAGACCTGAATATAAAACTAAAATAACAATGAAAATTTATTGGGAAATTGTTAACTGTCAGGCCACTGAGTGAGGTTTCCATTCATTTAATATTCACAAAAATCCAACGAATAATATATAAATATGTGTGTGTGTGTGTGCATGTGTGTGTGTGTGTGTGTGTGTGTGTGTGTGTGTGTGTTATTCCTGCTTCCCACAGGAGAGAAAACTTAAGCATGAGAGGTTTAAACCAATAAATTATGGTTACAAAGCTAGCAACTGAGGAACCCAAGGTTTCAGCCCAAAAAAACTCATTGCAAAACACATGATGTCTTTCACCACTGTAACATAACTACTTTGTACTTATCTGCATTTTGCATTTATATAAAATGCAGTTAAGTATTTAATGCAAATATATATGTTTGTGCTGTGGATATCACTCTATATGTTGTGAAGGTGTTGCTCTGATTGGTCAATAAATAAAATGCTGACTGGCCAGTAGCCAGGCAGGAAGTATAGGTGGGACAAGCAGAGAAGAGAATTCTGGGAACAGGAAGGCTGAGTCAGGAGTCGCCAGGCAGACACAGAGGAAGCAAGATGTAAAAGTACCCATTAGCCACAAGCCACATGGCAACTTATAGATTAATAGAAATGGGTTAACTTAAGATATAAGAACTAGATAACAAAAAGCCTGCCATGGCCATGCAGTTTCTAATTAATATAAGTTTCTGTATGTTTACTTGGGTCTGAGTGGCTACAGGAACCTAGTGGATACAGGAAACCTTCAGCTACATGTTTGTGTTTATGTCTTTATAAATCCACATGTAATGCATGGCTTTTAAAAATAAACTTTAAACAGCAAAACAAACTAAGTTACCTTAGTGAAGTTGAAGTTTTCACACCAAACCACCTTACATCCTACAGATGACCCTTCCCCATAAGTATATCAAATAACCTCATTAATAATTGATGTAGAACTTCTTGGATATCAAATGTTTTGGAACTATGCAATTACCATTACACATCAGGTTAAGTCTACTGAAAACCAGAAAATTTAGGTGGAAATTCTTTGAAAGATAGATCTGTAAAATATTTATATGTATTCAATTAATTGAACGATTTACATTATTAGGAAAAACAAAAAACCAATATATTAAAATATAAGACATAATAAATAATATAAAAATATATTAAAATGTATTTAATATGCATTAAACTACTTTCAGTGACATAATTTTTCATTGGAAAAGCTTATAACACATCCTATAGTTTCTATAGTAGTCATTCTCAAAGTGTCATACTCTAGCATCACCTGAGGATTTTTCAACAATACTGATGTCTGGACATTTACTCAGAAATGCATGAGAACTGTCTCATTTAAAATTATAAAATTATTATAAGTTGTCAGCACTGATACATTCCAGAACTCAACAAGCACTTGTTTGGATCAACTGTGTTATCTGGCTAGGGTATCCTTCAAATCAAAGTTTTGGCTAGCTGTCTTTATAGCTAATAAAGGAGAATTGCTTTCACTAAAACTCCTTAAGTGCACAGTTATAATCACTGTGCAATTATCAAATACAACTAAGTACACTTACACTTCATTTTCAAAATAATTTTCATTTCATTAAGATTTATTTATAAGATGAAAGATTTAAACAGGAATAAAGTACACAAATTCAAGTGAAAGGCCTCCTTTCCTTCATAGCTGTGACTCCATATCCATTCATAATTTTATAGATTGCCTCAACTGAAAAACAAAAATCATTAAGACTGCTAAAGTGGATATGTGTCTATAGTCTCACAATGGCCAACTCTTAGGATTGGTTTCCATATCCTACTCTACAAGTGTGATATTTGTAAAAATCTGTCCCAAGGAAAGCAGTGATTTCTAGTTTGTAACGGATGATGCTCAAAGAGTTTTGCTAGTCGCCTTTGTCCAATAGCTGTATTCATGTACATTTTGTAAATTTAATGTTAACTATAATTATTCAGTAACATTTTTCTCTCTACCTCAAGCCACTGCTAGGACTGTACTTTCCTGGCTCCATCAAATTTTCATGTGGCCATCTGAAGCAGCCTCAATGAAATGGAAGTGGAATGTCCTGAAGGCCAGTTGAAATATACCACCTTCCCATTTCCATTTGGCATATCTGTCAAGTTCTAAATGTGGCTGCTCCAGCAACCTAGGCATCACAGTAGGCGAGCAGTACCAAGCACAGTACCCAGACATCCATCAATGGACATGAAACACAAGAAAAGTAAGTCTTTGATGTTTTTAAGTCCCTGAGATTTGTGAGTTATTTTATTTTTACCATGTCAAAATCTACACATTAATAGAGTATATATGCATGACTTTAATATATACATATTGATGTTTATTTCAGAAAAGCATACATCCCACAGATAAATACATTTACTAGATTAAGATCCATTAGTGTCTACTAAACAAGTGCATCATTGGGAAAAAAAAAAAAATCTACCCCAAGCAAAGCAACGATGTCTAATCTATAACACGGGATAACTGAAGAGTTTTGCTAATCACATTCTCATGCTGAGAATTCATTAAGCATTTTCACTATTAAATTTGTAGAATGAGTTGTTGGCTCCTCTTTGTTGACACCCTGAGTCACATTCATCAGCCTCCAACATGTTGTTAAATTGGTGACTGATACAAGGAAAATATGGATCATTATAGATCAGTAGCAAATGGACAACTAAATCTGTATATCACAAAACATCACACGAAACACAAATTTCACTGTGGAAAGATTATTTAGACTAAATGGCAAAGCACTCTGAAGTTTCATTTCATATATTTTAGTTATTGACATAAACACTGAAATAAATCTAGGTTTCATCTACAGAAAAAAAATCTGATGCATTGTGTAGTTAACAAACTTGAAAGAAATATTAACTTTTCGTTAATCTTGACTTTCTAGTATTTTAGGTGTAATCATTTAAATTAAAAGAGATAATTCCATATGACTATATGATCATCAAATAGCATATCTGAATGACTTTATTAAAACGTATATGGTAATCATAATTGTCTTTAATGATAAATATTATATATTTGTTAACGTGTCAATTGGTGTTAGGATATAGAAGAGAGTTATGGAGTCAAGCAGAAGAGGAAACACGTCCCCATAGACAGCATGATGCATCTGGAATTTCATAATATTACTAACCATCACAAATACTTGAGAAGGTAAAGTTAAACTGAAAAAATAAAACATATATACATTTTAACATGTTTTTCTTTTTAAATTAATTTTTATTATATTCAACAGATAGACAAAACATAAATTGTACATATTCAAGTAATACAATGTGATATTTCTATGTATGTAAACATTGTATTATAAAATGTAAATGAGATTAAATATCTCTTTAAACATATTTCTTTACAATTGTTGAATCCTTTCTTCAAAATATATAATGCATTCCTGTTGTCTATAATTGCCCTACTCACAATAGAACTTCCTGCTGATATTTAGGTGGAATATAATATCCATCAATGAACATTTCTACATATATCTTTCACCTCACCTCTTTCCTGTCTTTGGTAACAAACATTCTACTCCCAACTTCTAGAAGGACAATGTCTTTAGATTTCACGTATATATTAGACAACGAAGTATGTTTATTTTTGTGTCACGCCTTTTTCACTAATCATGATGGCCTTTAGTTACAAATACATTGTCAAAAACGACCATGCACATAGGTGCTTGCATGTGTGAGCATGCACATGTGTGTGAGTGCTTGAGGAGGCCCAAGGTTGATATTTATAATCTTCCTTGCTTATTCTTCACCTTGTTCCATAAGGTACGATCGATCAATCAAATCTATAGCTTGTTGATAGAGCTAGGTGTTCCTGTGTCTCTGCCTTCCCAGACTATAATTTCAAGTCTTGCTTGGTGTTTATGAGGGCTCTAGGACTCAAACTTCATTCATGTTTGAGAGCAAGAGCTTTAACCTGTAAGCCACATACTCAGTCTGGATCTACTTACTCTTCTGTGAACATGTAGACAGTGTGAGCGTTTCTAGAAAGTAAATGCTTATAGAATGCTTACGGAAGCATTACTCTCTGTTAACTAGATCAGGACCCTGCTCACCTAGAAAACAATTCAAAATTATAAATATGAAGAATTGCCTTTGCATCCATAACCATACAAACCTTGTGAATTGACTTTATCTTCTAATTGATTTTTATTTGTATTTGTTAGAATCTCATGAGTTGATATAGATAAAAATTCTCCTCCAAGTAACTCACATAAACTAAAGCAGGTACACCATGTTCCTAAACATACATTTTTAAACACACTTCAGAAACAACTGAGTGATTTCCATAGACACTCATCTCTAGAAATCCTGGGTACCATTAGAAACCCTTTAAATTCCAACAGCAATGCACCTTCCACCATTCAATAAATAGCCCACTTACTGTGCTTCCCATAGAGGAAGAGTTGGCAGAGTTTCTGAATTGGCAGATTTATTGCCCTATTATTAAAGGCCATAAAGTTTATACTTTCATTCTATATTCTTTTAAATAAGAACTTTAAAAACTAAAAGTGATTTAATACATGCAGTTTAGCAGGCTAAATGCCTTCAGAGGTAGAGGTATCTAACATACCGGAAGTTCATCCACCATGGAAGGTGATCTTCCTCCAAGAATTCTGAACTGCTGCAATCACTTTATGTGGCTCTGAATTGCTTCATTCCAAAAAGAGATCGGGTTTTTTTTTTCCTATATGAAAAGTTTAACTCCAAGGCTTCAATCTTAGTATTTCAAGTGAAACTGAAAATTTGAATCACTAATTCAATTTTGTCTGGCCCTAATAAAAACATGAAGCTTACCATTTCTGCACTGGACAGGAGTTAAAAGCTCACACAACACTTCTTTTTCTAGTGTTGTTTCTAGTTCATCTGACTCTCTGCTAGAAAGCATATTGAAATGATTTAAATTGGAATCCACGAAAGGAAACTGGCTAAAGACGTGGAGGCTAACGCATCGTCTGTGACCAGACTGGTTTGTCTAATGTTGGATTTGTTGTCACAATAAATGGCTACAAGCACAGATTTCTGTCTGGTTAGACATTTGGCTTGAAATAAACATTCAGAGAACTGAATCCAAACAACAGTGAGGCCAAAGTTGCCTTCAACTCTGCCAACCTGATGTTGATTCAAGTACAAGTGACATGCTTTTTGGTTTTACAACAAATGCATCTTGGGAACACAATCTATGAAACAAAGGAATGGCAATTTAGGGAACAGATCTGATAAGATCATTATGCCACTGTAGGAGGTCTGGGAATGAATGTCCCTATCAAAGTCACTTTCCTACTTTGGTACCCTAGAAGTGGAAGGAGAGGTCTGGGAACTAAATAACCAATGCTTTACCCTTGTCATTTAATTCAGAAAAGCCTTTGTCCAGACACTTACTTAAATTTGTAAATGTCTACTTTACTAATATGTTGACCGATTATTCCTTCTCTGAAATTAAGCCTCACCAACCTTGTTAAACATCAAGAAATGCAAAGCAAGCTAACAGTATGACTAAAAATGATCAACATATGCATGTAAGTGTCATTTACATACTATAATACCATGCAAGATATTAAAGAGATTCAACTCTTTAAATATGTGTATGGTAGCAACTTAAACATTAATGCTTTATCTACTCTTCAAAAATAAGACAGTGTTAGTTTTTGTACATTTCATACAATGGTACACTGGCGTTCTCCTGGGAAACACAGGTCACAAACTGCAGAGGTTTCTTCTACTAAAATTATATTATAACATCTTTCATGGAACTGACTGAAGCAAGTTGTGGAATTTGTAGAAACTGTGAAGGAGCCGACTGAAGCAAGTTATGGAATTTGTAGATACTGTGAAAAATGAAGGTGCAGGGCTCCTTATTCAAAATTTAAAATTTAAAGACAACAACAACAAAGCACAAGAAAGACCCTTCCAAGTATAGAACATTTTTTGGCTACACAGATCCAGAGCTCTGAAGTCAAACATGCCTGGGCTCACCACCTAAATCATCTATTGACCGACAGTTTTATTGCTACCAGGAATGACAAAGCATGAGGGACCATTCCTGAGGCATTTTTCTTGCCAGTTCAACCCATGGCCAGTTACCCTACCACTGTGTCTTATCCATACCTGTTCATTGGCTTCATCCAAATGAGCAGGCTGTTGGAAACAAGGCAGCAGGGGGAGAAGCAGAGGAATTAGCGAGCACATCAAACTCTCTAGTTTCCTGCCTTTGATAGGAATGAACAATGGCATACGGTTGCCATTGATAGACTGGTCTGACTTACAGACATTGGAGTCTTCTAGAAAAGTACACGCCTGATATAGACTGGAAAGATCAAGTTTTTCAAAATCATTTCCTCCAATATTCAAAAAGACAATGAAAGTCTATAAACATCTGAATTAAAACTCCTGAGTCCCATTCTGAAATTGTCCAAATTTGCATAAAGCATTCAGATAAAGTATGAAAAATCCTATAAAACCCCAAGATTAATTTAGCTTACAAGCATAAATTTCTTGACATTCCCACAAGAAACTCTTACATCACTATTAGATTATAATATCATATATATATGATATATGATATATGATATAATATATATATATATATATATATATATATATATATATATATATATATATATATATATATATATAGTATGTGTAGCTTGAGGTTACCACAAAAGCTGGACAAAGAAATGTAACCTAAGGGTGGTGTTCAGGCACACCATAGGAGCAATAACTAATTTACTTTCCATTTATTGGCAAGCAGTTTTTCCACCCACTATTTTTAGAGTTTCAAAGCATAACTAATCCACAAGATAATATCAGCATATTTAAATCATTAATTTCTGTACATTCAACTTAATTTGGCAAATGAGGCCGATTTCTATTGCCTTTCATCCAAACCTGCATGATAAGATCATATCATAAAGAGTTTCCTTACAAAGAATGCACACCTCAGGAAAAATATACAAACTCTGAAAGGGGAAAAGAGATTTATACCTTAAAAGTCTTTTTCAAAGATTAGCATGCAAGACAGACCAAGAAGTGGATTTTATCTTCATTTTCGAGGTAGATACAAGCAGTCTAATTTGCAAGCTCATTTAAGTTTCTGGACTAGACTTCCAGTTGAAACAAATATTAAATTATTTTATCCCCTTTAGTGATAATTATTAGTGGTAAATTCAGTAAAATCAAGTTTCTTCAAAGGGGAAAAGTGACCAATTCTTCATTTTTTCTGCTCGCTGAAATGCCTTAACAATACAAAACAAATACCTCACAAAGGAAAGGGCAGTTAGTGGAAGCCTGACAATAACAATTAACAAAAGTGAGCAGACTCAGCGTTATTCATTTTTTAAGTTTTCAATGAAAACTATACTTGCCCACGTATATAAAAAATCTGAACACTGATTAGTTTATCCTACTTATCAATGAGTACCTACTTAAGATACTGATACTTTGCTTAGAAATTCTTTATTTTAACAATATATTTATGTGATATACTTTCATGTAAGTTTAGAACTCTATTGAACAAGATTTTTTTTCCAGAAATTCACAATGCTGAAGCTTCAACTCCCAATGAAGTTCCCATATAAGAGGTGGGATTTTTGGGGTATAATCAGATTTGGGTAGAGTCATAAGAGTGCTGCTACCACAATGGATCCATGGCTTAATATGGAGGAGCTTTGCTAGAATTAATCTGTTATGGGATGCGCTAGCCTCAGGCAAGCCAAATAGAAGATCCTCATACAGGTGAATCCACCTGCACCACTACCGTGGATTTGTCCAGCTTTCATTATTATGAGGCATAACTGTTATCTCAGTCAGTCTACGGTGTTTTACCACAGCAGCCTGAAGAGACACTGCAGTACGCCTCCACAAAAACATGAGAGAGAAAGCCAACAAATCCCTACCATCTTAGTGTTGAATATAAACATGACTAATGTGTAAGTACTTAACTTGTAAAAGGTAGCTCCTAGTCATTTCTGTTTTATTTCACTCAATTAAATTTTCAAGTACACTTGATAGCAATTACAGTAGCATGCCTAAATATAAAGTGGTTTGGACAATATTATTTAGTATAGGCACAGTGTTGTCTAATTAAGGAGTCTAAATTTCCATACTAATTTCATATGATTTTTTTCTATTAATAGTCTTTTGTTAAAAATAAAATTAAACAGATGTATGTGTGCTGTGAAGCAAATACAATTTAAAAGCTGTTGTTCCTTTCATTTGTTAAAGAATTGAAAAGAATACAAGAAATAATATTACAGAAAAAAGAGAACTAAAAGATTCCTTTAGAAAATTCTAAACTAAGAACCTGAGAAGTGTTTCTTAAAATCCACTATGCCTCCCTTAGACTGTGAGTTCACTGCCAACTTGTTTCTTTATAGCATGCAACTTAGTTACTGTGCAAAGTTCATAACAACAAACTAATTAGAATATCTTAATGGAAGAGAAGAATTAACTGAGTAACTGGTGATTCTAAAGTGTAGTAACTATTAATCAGCTTTGTATCATTGACCTACCAAGTTCATTTTACAATTATTAAGTTTAATGAATTCCAAATTTGAATACAATAGGGAAGCATCAAATATATTTTGCATCTGCAAAAAGAGAAGAGAGGCATCCTATATTCTGTGTTATTCAACATGTAATTCCTAAGTGTGCAATATAGTAGCTTTGTTGATTTTTAAAAATCTTTTAGTTGAGAAGGCACTCCAAATTCACTGTGTCTATTCCAGGTTGCTATAAAAACACTGTTGAACAGCAGTTTGGGAAGTGTTGTGTCATTCAGGGCAGACAGATAATGTGATATTCCAGTCAGTTTGTGAGTGATATTGGATGCCATTATATGAAGTCAGTGTGCTAGATAACAGGGCAGGAGTAAGGGAAGAGAGCAAGAGTTGAATGTAACTCAGCCTGTATTCAAGAAAAGCAGACTTAAAGTAAGTAGAGAAATTCACAGGTACACACTGAACATCTTCTGAGTCTTCCTAACCATGAGAAAAAGCCATTAAAGGAGATGGTTTCATTCAAAAAATTCTTCATCTTATGTTAATCATATAAACCATGCTAAGATATCATGTTCATCTTTAAGACATAAACAGATCATTATAGATATGTCTATATATATACATACATGTATCACACTATACACTTATATTAAGAAATAAAACTAATCAATGTATTGACTAATCTCACTCTTTTTTCTAATATTTCATTTAATAATGTTTCAGGACTTACTAGTTGTTATGGGTAAATATATTTCTTTGTTTTGAATCTATTTTATATTTAATGCACTTGAATGTATTAGACAACCTACCCATACTTAAACTAAATCAATGTCCTATTCTACAGTTAATATATTCTAAAATATTCTCAAATCTGATTTTTTTATTCCTTGTATTGAGACCGTGTTATTACTTCTGGTAGAAAGCTTTATATTTTAAAACAGAATATTTATTTGCAGTATTTTGTCTAATGCATTTCTTAAATATTTTGTGCTGCACTAAAATGAATTCATTTTCAGTGCAGTTATAAAATCATATTTCTGAGTACATAATGAAACTTGAAACATCTGTTAAATTCAGAAAAGATTCTGAGAACATCAGACATGCAAGCCTTTCTTTGATACAGAAACAGGTCATTGTGGCACATGTTTTCATTTTATTACTCAAACCAAAATCCAAATTTCATAAATGTTTCAGATGCCATACAAAGGCATTCTGAAGATATAGAAATGCCTAATCATAATATATTAATGGATTTCTAAACCCTGTTCTAAGAAGCTAAGTCAAAATTTCATCGTTTATTTTTTTTAATATAGGAAAATCGAGCATTGAATATAAGGAGTGGCCATCTACCTCCCGTCCATGGGTCACACACGTTTACCTAAATACTTCTGCAACAATAAAATCTGTCTAACTTGTGGAAGTCTTTCACTTGTCTCTTCCATGGTATGCATGGTGAGCTAAAATCTGGAGAAATGTAATCTGTTCCAAAGTATTCCAAGTCAGTACATGAAATCAAGAGTCTGAAGCAGCCTTGGAGGCAGTTGCCTTTTCAGAAGGGAATTTTGCATGTTCCTTGTAAGCATTTCCTCTTGCTGAAGTTCCTTTCTACAGCTTACTGGAGGAAACATTTTCATTATTTGTGAGACTTTCCTCAAGAATTCTAGCAAGTCATACTTCTGACGTAAGAAATAGCACCGTGCCCCAGCACTTAGACTTCCTTCATGCCTCTCTGCTTAGCAACAGCTCTCTGTGCAGGCACAAGAAAAGGGTTATAAGACAGGGCATCCCTGATTCTTATCACATGGCATAATGGCTGGGCCAATAAATCTTTCTTGAAAAACTGGCTAAAGGAATGAAAGCAATATTTGCACTAATAATGCTTCCTGATTATTTGTTTTTGAAGATCATTTTGATTCCTGAAAATGAGAAGCTATCAATGATGTTTAGACTCTAAACCAAATAGCTTCAAAATGCTATAAAGAAGAGTCATACAACTAATCACGTTTATTTGTAGTTCATAGAGGTAGCTTTTGTGCTTTGGGGTCAGAAAGGCAAATTTTTTTTAAAACCTCAACAAAATTCACTAATCAAATGTTCTAAGAGAAAGAGTTTATTTGAATGAAATTCCATTAGAAATTATGTCTATACATTAAAATGATCCTTACAAAACTTCTACATGACATGTAATATTTTTAATTGGATAGTTAATCCAATTTAGGATTTCACTTATGAAGAATAAAATGCAAAGTGATTGACTCCACCTACTGAAAACCTCTTTAGGAACATACTGACACTTGAAAGTTTTCAGAATACTCTCCTGAGACAAATAAACTATTTTAATGCATTTAGCCCAACAATTCCACAACTCCAATTCTGGTTTTGTAACAAATTTGTCTAATGGCAAAAGAATATTCTCTTCATTGAATATATATATAAAAAAACAAATTTCATTGGGAGTTGTCACTTTGAGATATTGTCTTTACAAGTGAGGGATTAAACACTGTGTTTGATGTCTTACACCAAAAGTTGAAATCAATGTTTTTCAGGAATCTCTATAAGAACCACCAATTAGAAGAACATAGATTGTAGGAAGTATAGTACCGTGCTGTAAAAGTGTAATTACACATGGAAAGTGTAAATATGGAAGCATTCTTTCTGGCTCTATTTTTGGAAGTATAGACTTTTGAACAATATATAGCTCCATGAAAGCAATAACTATGTCCTTAACTGTATAATCTCAAGTGCTCAATGTATTTCAAAATACTTTCATAAGAGTTAGATTCATTTTAAATTAAATACATATTATCTACACAACTCTAACACAAAGTCAGGACACAGAAAGATTAGGTGATGCAAACATGTCCAATGGAGTAACACATTCAGAGAAGGTGAGTGATGAGGCAGAGTTACTAACAGTGTGCATCTATCTATAAAGATAAAGTTAAGATGTACTACTGGTAATTATATCAGCAGAGAAAGATCAAATGCTATTTAATATGAGGTATCTGTTTCCCTGGTCATCATTCCTTAACATTAGATGTATGCTGGTGAATTATACCAGATGATTTCACACATCAAGACAGAAAACATTAAAAAGCAAATTGAATCATAAATATAAACTATTGCCTCATCTTAAAGCTATATAGATCATATCAACCAGCATCCATAGGTGTAATTTTATGTACCACTGAAAGCATTTAGTGTGAAAGTAAAAATTCTGGAGTGTTATGTCATCTGTGGTCAATTCTCATATCCAAATAATTTCTTTATCTAGGTAAGAGGATAATAGATATTCTAATATGTGTAAAATGTATCATAGTACAGAAAGCAATATAACTGACATTTACCTATACAAGGTTCAGCTAAATAAAGAGAAAAAATTAATGCAATGCAACTATGAGCAAATGCAGAATGATGCATACATTTAGAGAAACAGTTCTTTGGATTAGAAACAGGCCAAAGTCATCACAGACAGCACCAATTAAAGGTTGGAAATGCATTGCTAGCTTTCCTAAAAAGGACAACAAAATGTGCCAATAACAGGCGGTGGCAATCTGAATCAGGTAAGGAAGAAGTGTTACCTCTGAGATAAAGTAGCAGGAGCACATTTGGACATTCAACTAGTACTATCAGAAGTTGGTAACAACTAGAAAAACAACACCCAGGCTCAGCAAAGGAATGGTATATCATTTCAGTTCATGGAACTAGCAGCAGCCACAGTGACTAGCTTCTTTGACCTGCATAATGCAGACATGCTCGCGAAAGCTTCTGGATTAAAGTACTACAAAGGACTTTAATTAAGTACTTTAAATAAGTACTTTAAATAAGTACAATGAGTGTATTTCTGCATGTGCACACACTTTTTAAAATCCTTAAGTAAAGTCTATGGATTTGATTTATTTTTCCTTGTAGCTTTGAAATTTAGCATTCAAGATTAAAGGAAGTAACACATGATGCAAAACAGCCTTCTGTTAAAGAGCAGAAACAGACTTGACCACCATTATGGGCTATGAAAGCCTGAGACAGTGGGATAGAAAATTTGCCTACTATCTAGATTTGGTCCATCATTTTTTGTCTTGGCATTCTTTTTACTATACCAAAAAAAACCCACATTATTCAAAGCTTAAATTACACTTTGGAATTATACATAATCATATAAAATAAAATTGTAAATAAATTACTTTAAAACAATAAATTCTGGAATATGATCAATAATTTCTAACTAACCATATCACTTAAAATTGTGGTTAATATCACGTAATTTTCTTATCATGTTTGTCTGAGATTAGTTTGTAATTCATGTCAAAAATTCAGTTGGGCTTACGAATCTCTTTAGGGCTAAGGCAAACATCAGGCCAGACTAAAATCAAGTATCTACTTGGCTCTTACAACTAAGGACATCAAATCTATCTTCCTACAGTCTAAGCCTGTAGACTGGTTGGTCATGAAATAAATATGCATTTGAGGCATGTCTAGTGACACTTTCTATCAAGTTATCCCACGAGGAAATCAGAATAAATGAAATGCTCTGCCGTTCTTGGATCCTCTGTAAGCCATTTCCCTGCAGCTATAGCACCTGCAGCAGGAAGAAATGAGCATATTCTGTCTGCATGTGCATGTGCATGTGCAAAGGCCAATGTATTTCCCCCTACAGATTAGAAAGAGGCAACTTTACAATTCTATATAATGATGACAGCATCACCTTTCCTTTTCCAGTGTGTGATGCTCAGCAACAAGAAGTATAGGATATGTACACTCCAGCTACAAGACACTGTGTTACTGTTGCTGTGTTCTGCCAGCTCACAACTATCTGATAAGATTCAGACATCCTGAGTTTGCATGTAGGTGTTGGATGTGGTCAGATGTCAAAAGGAAGATATGCAAAATTTAAAACATACTATATTTCCACAAATATTTAGTCTGCTAATGTCTGTACTCAAAGATTAAATCTTGCAATTAAAAGGATAAGTGGCAAGACAATTCATTGATTTATTTATTGTTTTCTTCTAGTGGAAACTCTGATCCATGTTCACTTTAGCCATTGCAAACAGAAGAGCAATGGTGTGCAACATATCTAAATATAATTATGAGACCATGAAGCAAGCACGCTGTAGAGAAACATAAGTGGAGATAATAACAGCCAAACTGATATTTCAAATAGGACATTTAAAAGATGCCAGCAGATTTTACTAAGCATTTTTTAAATGTCATCACCAGTAATCAGTTAAAACACCAAGCTTATCAATAATTGGCATAGTGAATACAACCATGACGTGTTCAGGGCATTCTCAGTGACAGAATAAGTTCAAGACCAGCCTGAGATAACTGTGATACTGTCTCAAAGAAGCAGCAAAACACAAGTCAAGTTTTAATGGATTAATATAAAAAAATCTACCATTATCATAGATAATATAAAATTTGTATCTCTACATAAACAATAATTAATATATATCACTCAAAGGGTGGAATTTTCCAAAATCAGTAAGGGGACTATTACTTAAAACAATATTTTCTGAATGTATTCATCTTATATGAATTCCTAATTGAAATTCGTTCATCTTTATTACAGTATGAAACAATATTGATTCAAAGAAAATGGTTTCTGTCTTAATTTGGTTACTGGAACACCATCAAATAGCTACCTCTCTTTTGATCTTGATTGTACAGTGATGGCCTTTATCATTTCACAAGGTAGAAACTGACCCGTCAATTAATAGCCATTCTACAAAATAGCCCACATTTCTTTTGGGCAATTTTCTCTCAGCATTTCTTGATTGTTGTTATACAACATTTTAAATTCCAATTTGATTGACCATGAAAGTTTACACTTCTTATGTCTCTGTCCACTAAATACTTTAAAGAAAAATCAAATTCTAAGGAGAGTACAAGTTATCTAATCATGTGATTTATCAATTTAACTGCAATTGTAAATTACTCTTCTGGATCAGTATTCGTGTTTTGAACATTTTGTCTTCAGAAATATCTTCTGATTTCAAAAATTACAACAGAAGTTCTATATTTCATTTTTCATCTAACCAGCATCCAAACTTCTTTATAAGCTATTTAGACTCTAAAACTATAGAAATCAACTGTCATTATTTCTGCTTTTAAGTTTTAACATGATATTTTTCATAGCTAACCAAAGACAAGGTTTTGAATAATTTCAGATAGTTTTAGTAACTTCTTAACTGTATTTTATTGCCAAAATATGTATTAAATAATTATTGTAAAACATGGAGTCATAAGTTAGACAAATTAGTTTTTCCCCCATGAAACATATCTCAGTCTCTCCTTTATCCTCACGAGTAAATACACAAAGCATACATTTATATTCTCTCTCTCTCTCTCTCTCTCACTCTCTCTCTCTCTCTCTCTCTCTCTCTACTCTGTTCCACCCACTCATTCTTTTTTCCCTCCCTTTTCTTTCCCTTATCTCCAGTCAGTGTCTATTTGTGTGTGTGTGTGTATGTGTGCCTGTGATTACTCATTTTCTGTGTTTCTGTGTGTGTCTGTGTGTGTGAGAGAGAGAGTGTGTGTGTATAAATGTGTGGTGTGTGAGAGAGTTTGTATGTGTGTGTGTGTGTGTGTCTGTGTGTGTGTGTGTGTGTGTGTGTGTGTGAGAGAGAGAGAGAGAGAGAGAGAGAGAGAGAGAGAGAGAGAGAGAGAGAGAGAGAGAGAATGCATGTACTGAACTTTGTTCTTTTTGCTCTGGCAATGATGTTTGTATTGAGGATTGCAACTTTAATAAAATCATCTCATTTGAAGATCCTATATTTTAACATTAACTGTTGCAGATTGTAGGTGCCGTCATGATCACATAATGAATTAAAAGCTGACTGGCCCACCCACAAAGCAAACGTGAGTCAGAGGCCTAGACACCATATTGTAGCCAACCAGTGCTGACAGATACCAGCAGTTTTGAACATATTACACACTTGTGCTTACCCAAGGGATAAATATTTTTCCAGTAAACCTATACTTTTGCTGATTCAATCAACAGGATTAGGTGTAAAAATGTCTTTGGCACTTATCTACATTACTTAATAGTATCCTTTTGCAATAAATACCTGTTTTACAGCATTTTAGTAGGGAATCAATTTGTCATTACATTCCATTCTAATGCCATAGTCCAACCCAGCCCAGAATGTATTATTGATATGGAAATGAGTGTAATTAGCAGCGTAAATGATCTGTTATTTATGATACTAGTCCTAGCAGTAAATCACCATTGGTTCACTATCATTACTATGCAAATAGGAGACAGTTAATGGTCCATGTGTTAAAAACAGGCCACTTGCTTGCTCATTTGCAAATGAAAGGCAAGGGTGAGAGTTTAAGGTGGCGATGACAGTCCATCATATTGTCACTCCTGGTGTTCAGACTTCATAAAGCCAAGACACACAAATGATTCACCAGTCCCCCTTCCTTTACCATATTTGGCCTGGAAACCTGAGGGAAACAGTCAAGTTCATTTTCAGTTCCTCCAGTTTGTACAGCAGGAATTGGAAAAAATAATTGTGAACATGATTGCATTTTGTGGCATCAGAGATAATTTTTATATTGTCTTGGGAAAGCACCATAACATTCCCTATTAAAAAAGAAAATATCACCATCCATCATGAATTCACTTGCCTTTTTGGCAAATAGACTTTATTTTCTCCAACATACAAAGGCTAGCAATGATTTGAGCACCCCGGGAATAAAAGAAATATTAGTGGGCCTTCTAAGCAACCTTGAGTGTACTAAAAGAAATTGTCTTGCCTTTTCTGCTTGCTATATTGTTGTTGCTGCTGTTGGATTTTCTACAGGTAGAGCACGTGAGGCACTGGAGAGCATGAGCTACAGGCCAGTGTCTCCCTCATGAAAGAGGAATAAAGGTAAGAACAAAGTCTGGAGGAGGAAGGAAGGTTGAGGGCAACCACAGTCTGGAAGCTGCATTCCACTCCGACAGATCTGATCACCTTTTCATCTTTTTGGGAGAAATATAGAACTTAAAAAGAAAACAAAAGCCTTCATGTTAGAAATGTACATAGAAGACAGACTGGCCTTCACACTTAGCCAATGGAGCTACATCTTTGCAACTGACAAATTACGTGTGAAATCCTGCTTGTTATTCATTTTTATTACAAGGTATGGATTCAAGAGTGACTTACAAACTGGCCCTGAATTAGACCCATGGGAGAAGATAACATTTTTCATATAAGAAAATTTACATAGGCAGAGAGAAATTATATTTATGTCTTAGTTTAACTTATGAGTTTATAAACTTATGTAAATTATATACTTTTCTTAAATTCTAACAAGAATGCCAGACTACTGTGCTGTGGAATGTCATTCTGTATGTTGTGAATGTGTGTTGCTCTGATTGGTTGGTAAATAAAGCTGTTTCACCAATGGTGAGGGAGAATAAGGTTAGGTGGGACATTCTAACTACAAAGTGAGGAAGAAGAAAGGCAGAACTGAGGAGATGCTGCTAGCTGCCACTAGGAGAAGCAAGATGTAAAGTACTGGCAAGCCACAAGCCACGTGGCAAAGTATGGATTTATAGAAATGGGTTGATTTAAGATGTAAGAGCTAGCTAACGAGAAGCCTGAGACATTAGGCCATACAGTTTGCAAATAATATAAGCTTCTGAGTCATTATTTTAAAAATGGCTGCGAGACCACAGAGACGCAGGAGCCAGGCAGGACCAGAGAAAACTTCTGCTACACTATTGGCTTCCTGGTCACACTGGTTTTCTCAAAATAACTATGCTTCCTGGCTTTTCTTTTTTAAAACCTTAAAGAATAAAGGAAGGTTATATGAACATGTAAAGCAGTTTTGAAACAAAGTAGTATGTTGAATGTCAGAACTTGGGAAAAGGAAGTTGAGAGTTATAAAACAAGGGACATAGAATATGATTTAAGCAAGATGCATACACTCTAGTGGCTTGTCCTACATTATACCTAGAGTTAGCAATATTATTTTGTGTACAATAAACTATGTTAAAAGCCTATTCCAAAATTTCAGTGTGTCTTGCAATTAAATCAAGTTTAGTTAAATAAAGTAAAATAAAACCACGAGGCAGGCTAGTGTTAGTTTAAATTAAGAGTGGGGACAGGTAAGTATTTTCATGCATTAGTGTCCAGAAGAGAGGAAATAGGTGCACATCACTAAACCTAGAAAAGATAGGGAAGTCTGGAGGTATTACAGAGAGAGGAAACAAGTCCAGTCCTGACAACATTGTAGGAAATGACATGATCAGCATGAAGAGCTGTATAATCTCACAGATACAAATTGGATTTTCAGCAACCAACCAATGAGACATTCAATTAAGATAGTTTAAGGAGGATTATTTTAAAAGTTATTAATTTTAAAGAGATATCGATGGAAATCACAAGGGATAATATATGGGAACATGAGCATTTCATCAGAGTTGCATTAGCTGCAGACCTCACAAAATTAAAGAAAGACAGGTGCCAAAGAACATGTGGAATCCCGTAGAGTGAGATTTCTTTTGGAGTGATGGTAACCTTCATTGCAGTATACACACTGATCAAGATTTCACAGAACAGAAACCAGGGCAACACATGCTCAGCCTCACTTTTCTTTCTCATGCTGGTTTCCTGCTTCCCACATAGATGGACATACAAGCCTCAGAGGAGCCCAAAAAGAACATGAGTCAGCTGATCACACAGGTTGCCTTCACCCAAAGAGAGCAAAAATTCAAGGGTTCCTGAGAATGTGATGGGGTTTCTGTCTTCACAGGGTCACACACATATAGACTGATGAACATAATGGAGATGATTTCATTCACATAGGAAAGGTATCCATATATTCTCATCAAAGCTGAATAAAACATTTGTCAACTGTTACTAAGCTCTAGATACGTCTATGCTCCATGAATTATCATATAATACTGTAACCAGATGACATTACAGTTTTCCTTTTACAGATGAGGAAACTGAGGCACAGACAAGTAATTATCTGATCTATAAAGCATGAAGATATTGTGGCAGTTAAGTTCAAAACTATGGCTGGCAGTTAAGAGTTTCTTCACTTAATAATCACATATAAGTCTTTCAATATGTGAACTAAATATGCTGACAAATTTCCCAATTATTGAGAGTAATCAAAATTAAACTAGTAATATGTAAAAAATGTTTAGTGTTCTTTGATTTAAAATGTTCTTTTGACTAGTAACATTTAATGTTTGCCTCCTATTATGTTATATGAGGAGCCCAAGCAATAGGATCCCTATGTGCATAAAGAATTGTAACATTGCTTTCAAGAAAAATAATGACAGAAATTCTACCAGATTTTATAGTCATTGAACAGATAAAATCATTCACTTCGCTAAAATGAAACTAATAGATAGAATGAAGGAAGAAAGGGAAGGAGGAAGGGAGGGAGGAAGGGAGGGAGGGAGGGAGGAAGGGAGGGAGGGAGGGAGGAAGAAAGGGTAAGGTTTATCAAAGGAACTTAATTCATGTCTAGTATATGTTTATTTTGGGTTTAGATATTAAGTTTTCTTCTGCCACCTGGGTGACTGCTCCTCTCTGGCCCTATTCATGGCATTCTCAAACAAAAAGCCAGAGCAAGCCTTATCATCTATAAACTGGGTCACTCCATTTCCCAGAATTCTTTAATGATTTTTCCAACAACTGAGAAAAGAACCCAAAGTCTGTAACATGTTTTATTTCCCCTTTTATTTTCATAATGATACATTTGTTGGATGTTTTTAATCCTCTCAGTTACAAAGAATTATGTTCATTCTTATATGCTTCAACAGAGTTACCACAGGTCTTAGGACCCTCACAATTGCTCTGTCAGCCACGATACTACTCTCGTACCCACTTCTCTCTCCTCAGGTGTCAACTCAAATGCCCTTTTTTTCCAATAAATTATTCTCTGAATATCCTAAATAAAATTGAAATTGCTCAAGACTCATTCACCTCATTATTTGTTATACACCACAATTCTTATAATGGTTATGTTTTATTTATATTTTCTCATATATGCATTTTAAGATATATTTCTTTGCCGGGCGGTGGTGGCGCACGCCTTTAATCCCAGCACTCGGGAGGCAGAGCCAGGCAGATCTCTGTGATTTCCAGGCCAGCCTGGGCTACCAAGTGAGCTCTAGGAAAGGTGCAAAGCTACGCAGAGAAACGCTGTCTCGAAAAACCAAAAAAAAAAAAAAAAAAAAAAAAAAAAAAAGATATATTTCTTTATTACATGAAGGTGTGTACCCCTGTGTATGTTTATATGTCCCACGTGCATCCAGGTGTCTGTAGAGGTCAGAAGAGAACGTTAGTTCTGGAGTAACAGGTAGTTGTGAATTACCCAGCATGGATACTGGGAAATGAAACCAGGTCCTCTTTAAGAGCAGCAAGCAAGCACTTTTAACCACTGGTCCATCTCTCTACTCTAAGCATTAATATTACCAACTTGGCAGGATCTAGAATCACCTCGGAGAAAAATCTCTGGTCACGTCTTCAAGGGATTTTTTAGAGTGTTTTAATTCATAAGGGATGCCCCACCCTAGTTACAGGCCACCTGACACCAGAGGCTGGATCTCAGATTGAGTATAAAGGAGGCAGTGAGCTGGATGTGATTACTCATCACTTTCTGCTCCTGCTGGCGTGTATTTGCTCCATGCTAGACTGTACCCACAAACTATGAGCCAAAATAAATCCTTCCTAAGTGCATTCTTGAGGTGTATTTTCACAGCAACCAAAAAAAGGCAAATAAATATAATCATTGTCATCTATTGCTCCATATAACTTATTCACTTAGTTTCCTTTTCAGATGGTATAAAATTTACCAAGTCACAGATTTTTAAATTGCTTCATCTATGACTTTCTCACTGGACAAGACATGAACTAAAATTTTTAAAGAGGCAGAACCACCATCAATCTTTTAGTAACTTCACTGTCTTTGTGTCTGTCTGTTAACTTAGATCCCTGTTGCCCTCTGTCTATCATCTTCTCTGGAAGTTTGAGGAATAAAAGCTGGTGGCTATAATAAAACACTAATGTTTAAACTGATGGTGAAGATTAAATAAATTTAATAATTAGACAATAATTTTAAATACTTCCCTTTCTGTGGGCAAACTTTTAACACTGTTATGTTTCTGTGACATGCACTACTGGATGTAATTTGTTTTGAAATTATGTACCACTGGATGTAATTTGTTTTGAAATGACTTTTATTATAATTAATTGTTAAGAAAGCAAATCAGTACTGTGACCAACTGTGACCCATAAACTAAACTATCTCTGAAAAGTGAATGGATGTTTTCTCCCTATATGATGCTACTGGAGTCGTGGTCTGCTAAGAGTTAAAAAATTCAACTTCTGTAAATATGCCTTTTTTTTAATTATAAGGAAGATTTAGACTTCGACATGTCTAAAACCCACCAATAGTAGTTAATTACCAGTTACATTAGCACACTGAGAATTAGTTGATAAGAATCAAATTAGGTTTTTAAATCACCATTGCAAATTACTGAGCTCTACCTTCAGGAAACACATTTTGTACCATTAACAACCCACAGACCCACAGTAGTCCTTTTTGACTGTTATGATTAATATTATTATTTTTGTTTAGAGAATGACCTGTGAGAGACCTGCTTTTGGTTTTCCCTGTTCACTCAAGAATCACTCTTATAATTAACTTGCCCCATCTCTTCACAAGTTCCTCAGATGGGCAATGAGAATGCACACTCTCAAGTCATCTTAAAGTCTCACAATACAGAGCTGTTCTCAGGTTATGCAGATTTGATTTTTGTTTGGAAAGTTATTCATGATACATAAATGTAACATCATAGCATTGACAGTTATGTATTGTATATTCTATTTCTTGTTGGCTTTTTACAAATTTTGATTGATGTATAGTATTTGTGAATATTTACCTGGTTAAAAAAAATGGTGTTTAAACACATGTACACACTGGGAAGTTATCAGCTAAAATTAATTAGTGTATCTATCACCTTAAGCTTTTATGTCTTTTCTTTATGAGAGCATTCAAATCCCTTTCTTCTGATTTAGGGATGCACAGGGTTGATTGTATTGCTGTCATATGCCTTCATTCTGCTGGGCCACAAAACTCCTAATATAATATTAGGAGTTTTTTTTTTTTTTTTTTTTTTATCCAGTCACTAACATTGTACCTGGTGATTGATGTCTCATGCTCTCCTGCCTTATTCTCTCCAGTTAGTAACCACTACCCTGCCTTCAACTACTATGAGATCAACTCTTCATATTACACATAGAACTGAGCTCTGGTGATAATTATCTTGCTGTGCCCGATTAATATTCTTTAATATAATGTTTTTCTAGGTCCACCCATGTTAAACCAATTAGACGATCTCAGGTTTATTAATATTGAAAAACATTCAGGATAGGTGTAGGATAGGTGTAACTGTAGTTTAACAAGGAACCACCACCCTACTCACAACAATGTTGCAGTAATTTATATTCCCATCATCAGACTGTAAGGGGTCTTCCATTTGTAAATAAAGTGGCATTTACAGGAAAATGAATTATAAAAAATTTGTAACTTCCAACAGCTTGAGTTGTTATAATAAAAACTGTTATTGAAATTACAGTTTTATCAATTGTGGGCATGAAAATTATGTATTAGCTATAGAAAGAGACACTCATGCCAGGCGATGGTGGTGCATGCCTTTAATCCCAGCACTTGGGAGGCAGAGCCAGGTGGATCTTGTTGAGTTCGAGGCCAACCTGGTCTACAGAGCAAGATCCAAGACAGGCTCCAAAACTACACAGAGAAACCTTGTCTTGAAACACACACACACCCCTCAAAGAAAAAAGAAAGAGACACTCATTGTCTCCTATTATTTGAACATTTTAATTTTTACTAACTATTAAAAATTGGGAAAATTCTGAGCTAGATTTAAACTTCTTTTTCCTCCTAGAAATCACACAAGATTTTTGAAAAAGGCTAAAGTGTTCACTCATCAGGTTTTATAGACAAAGATATTGACATTTAAAAACTGACATACTATGAGAAGTTTCAAATGGCGTCTCCTTAAAGCAACTTTAAGATTTTCTATTCCTTTACCACACAGCACATTCTAAGTAAGAAAGACTAACCAAAAAAGAAATGTGTTCTTCACATGAGTATTATTTTAGAACTCTCTGGATTTTTGATCTTTGTACAGACACTTTGTAGTAGATAAAACACATATGTATCTGAAACCATTATTTATTATATCTTGCTTATACAGTAAGTGGGTAGGGAGCTATGTGGATGTTGAAAATAACAGATTGAACACTCTTAACTTTCTGGTCTTTATGGGATTAGTGAATGAGTTCATCAGTGGCCTGCAAATTCTAGATTGTCATGCAATCCAGCTATGATTAAATGAGAAAGCTGATCCCAAAGAGATATTTTAAACTACAGGATTGCTTTCATCTACTCAGGAAACAAATAACTCATGAAATCTGAGATTAAGCAAGTGACTCGGTTATGTGGCTTTACAGATTCTTGGAAGCAATATTTTAAAACATTTTACTCTTTTGCTGGAGAATAACCAATCCATGAATAGAATTCATGGTGGGGCTTTATGGACAGGGGTTCAGAACTGTGTACTCTGTATTTCTAGGAACCAAGGTCAAGTACTCAGAAATTCTGAATTCAGAAATCTCACATGTACAAAACGTAAGTGTAATTGACTTCATATGACAGATTACGCCTTGACTTAGAGGTTCTGCGAGGTCTGAGACACTGTCAAATTAAAGCATTTTCCATAAGCTATTTAGAAAATGTTTTTAAAAACCACAACTATTCTACACCTCAAAATGGTAAAGATTGAGTAAAGTCTACATTTATTTCCCCTATATTATGTATCTATACCATATACAAGAAGAACTGTACAAAAGGAAACGTATCCGTACACAGAATCTCAAGTGATTTAGGAATATGAATGTAGGAGTTATTTAAAAAAACAATTAGAATGGTTTAAGCCATGGCTTAGAATCATGAAAAGATCCCAAATATTTACATGCATATGTAGATGCAATCCCCTTAAGCTTTAAGTTGTCAAAGTGAATCTTACTCTCTTATGTGACACATTAAAAAAAATGTTCTGCAATCTCCTTTAATATAACATCATAAATCTTTTGGTAGGGGTGGAGAGATGGCTAGGGGTGTTTAATACTCTTGTAGAGAACTGAGTTCATCTCCCAGCACCCATGTCCAACAGTTCACAACCACCTGTAACTCCATCTCCTTAAGATCCTAATGCCTCTAGAACACACACACTCACACACACACACACACACACACACACACACACACACACAGAGAGAGAGAGAGAGAGAGAGAGAGAGAGAGAGAGAGAGAGAGAGAGGGAGAGAGAGAGAGAGAGTATGCATACACACGTACACATAAATAAAAGTGAAACAGCTCCTTAAAAAACTCAACAAAAGTCCATATTTCTTTCATCTAAAATTTACTTGAAACTTTTTTAAGCTTAAAACTTACCATATAATTAGAATAGTTTGCTATTTATTCATCCACATTTTTTATTAGAAAGGAACATTTATTTTCATAGTAGCGTATTTTTGCTGCAAGTTTAGAAGAGAAAAAATATGAAATTGAGGCATGAGCAGAGAAAATGAAGACAGATGACGTTAATGTCTCATTAGGCCCCTCATGTTCTCATCTTTTACCCTGACTTCCAGTGCCCAAGAGAAACTTCTTCTAGCCCCATTACCGCAGATCTGGTCTCCAAATACTCCTTCCCTAATTAAGGGAACATTAGAGCAATTGGTGTCGCTTTGAATAGCCTCCAAGTCTTAAACACTATGGCTTAATGTCAAATTTTGTCACTACAATAAATCCTGGGCAGCACTCATGGAGGGAGGAAAAAGAGAAAAGAAAAACCCTGCTATGTGAGCATGTGCTTATTCTGAATCCACAATGTGGTATTTACTGAAATGCTATACTGTTGATCTCAAAAGACTCCTCCCCGTTAATTATAAAATAATTAGCATGAATTATCATTATTCTTTCTACTAGAAGAAAATAGAATAAATAAAGAAGAAAATTACAGGAAGTCTGCACTTGTTGGAATAATAACATGCATAATGCTACTGATAAAAGCTGATATTTATGGAGTACATACACATTCCAGGTTCTAGATGAAATGCTTCCTAATTTGATCACCTTGTTTCTTAAAGTAAATATTAGTATTATTTATATAAGAAAACACAGTTGTAAAGTATACTGCATCCAAGGTCCACATATAGACTTCATCCCATGGCTCCTTGCCCTCAGAGTTTTAGCTTCTAAATATTACACTTCTAATACTAGATATATCACCTTAGCACTCATAAACTTATTTACAAATATTCTGGTGAGAAGAATAAAAGAAATAATGAATCATTGGAATGTTATAGAAATTTCTCAGATATTTCAGTACTTAAAAATCTGTCCATATTGAGACAGGAATTTTCATATACAGTACCAGACAACAAAATAATTATAAACATAAAATCAGGAAGACAAATCATAAAATCCTGTCAATCATTGTTTATAATACAGAGAAGACCAGAAACTGATGAATAAGTTAACATATGCAAACTCTGGAAAAAGTTTCTAGTCAATACTGTGAAAAATATAAACAGACCATGGCAAATAAAAATCCTCTGGAAAAACAATCAGAAAGATCTTAAAAACAAAGTGAGTCTATTCATGCAGAGGTTTAAAAGTTTACATCACTTATAAATTACATACCAAAAATAATAAATATGGCATAGTTAGATGAATAAGAAACAGAGAAATTAGAGCACCATGTTATCTCCAAGGAACCGTAGCTGACAGCTCTAATACAAATTAAAACATGTTAAAGTAAAAGACTCAGCTACCTTATGCTGATCAGTGATCCTAGGCTCAGGAGAATTGTACTAATAGCCCCCAAGAGACAGAGAATAAAAAAAAGAAAGAAACGCCCACTTCATATCTTTGTGGTCTCCCCAAGAATTAATTTCTTCTTCCTGAGACTCAGATTCTCTTAGTGTTTTGCAACTCCTAAATAATAGAGTTTTATTCAAAATCCTTTTGCCATTTTGGCCATATGGAGATAAAACACATAAGTGAATTATACACATTTTCAGCTAAGCTTACACAGTAACATTCAAATCACATTCGTCTGTAAAATTCAAGTCAGTAATTCCACAAACATACTCAGAATGGTCAAAACTTTCCCAAATAAAAGAGGCTTTAACATATCCAGTCTTGAAATGCTGGATATTTTATCATTAATGGCAGCAGACAAAGCCTGGAGGCTGGCACAGTAGACTTGAGACAAGAGTAGGTGGAAAACCAAGCAAACATGTAAACAGTAAAGTGAGCCAAACAAACAAAGAGAAACAGAAACAAATGTGTTGAAGTCTGAAAAAAGCAAAATTGCATACAATATAAGGACTGGAATAAGGCTAGAGGTCACCAGTGCACGTCAGTACTAGACTCTGGTCATTCAGCTAGCCATACAGCCTCAGGGAAAGATAAATTGTAAAAAAAAAAAAAGGGGGGATTCCACAAAAAGGGAGCAATCAGCAAATCCAAGGTGGAAGAAAGCTTGCATGATGCCCCTCCTTGGTGGTCTTCATCCTCTGTTCACCCATATTGAGAATAATTCCTGAGCCATCCTGAACCTAGAGGACACAGCAGACACTACACACAGCTGGAATTCACTCCAATTTCTGGGCCACATCACTTACTTTATTCTCAAGTGCTTTCCAGCTCTACAATGGCATACCAGAGCTTAATGTCATCAGACAGAGGATGAACTTGTAACAAGTCATATGGTGGCTTATGGAGTAATTTCTGTGGTCTAAAAATTATACTACTATTCTGTAATTTTGTCTGATAAAAGGCAATGGAAGTGCTACACACTTTAAATTGTGCTTCTAACGTACTTAAGGACATTTAGAAGAGACACTGTAAACTGTAAGTTTTCAGGAAACAATCATTCTGCCTTCTGTCTTACCACACATTCTCTTACTCAGTACTCCAAAGTGATCTCCAGCCCATAGTATAGCATTCGTTTGGATGTCTTTGCTGATTGTACAAGGGACCCCATAGTCCAGTGAATGTAGCCTTACTATGTTTACTTCTTTGGTCATTTTCTGACTTGCTCTTTATGGCTTGGAAACACCACACTGTGTCTACTACAGTTTTTGAAACACACAATTGTGTTTCTTGTGCCTATGTGTCTTTCTCCAGTGGTTTTTGAGTTGGCAAACCCCTTCCTTTCTTCCTATGATTAGTTAGTGCATTCCTGGAGACTTGTCTAAAACCACAGCTCCTTCTGTGAGACAATCTGACATTTTATCACAGTCATTTTGGGGTTCTTTAGGGGACCAATTTATTTCTTTGTTTTGTTTCATGACACCCGGGAAATAAGTCTACTCTGCACACCATTTTATTACATGAGGTTTTGCTATGGTTTGCAGGTTTTCATCTTCAAGTCCAAAGCTACAACAACTGCTTATTAGCATCACTTAGAGAAGACGGGAAAAGGAGCATGGGAACCAGACTTAGACCAATTCTCACATAGCTTGCTCTGTAAACTTTGGTAAGTTAGTAACTATGTCCCAACTAAAATTACTACTGGCAATTGAAAAGCAGGGGCAGAACAAGCCTGAAAGTACAAGGACAATGTCCCATGTTTCCTGTGCTTGTTTGTTTCAAGGTCCTCAATGAACAAGGTATGCAAGAGAAGATGGGGACTTTAAGTCTGTTAATGAATATTTATGTATTTAATAAATATATGTGGGCACATAACCAATGTGTTAAACTACTCTAATCTTAACTTCTTCAAATGAATTTTTAATTAGTGCTGGATGGATTAAAAAGATTGATAACTTTGAGGAAAAATTAATGACAACATGCTCCAAAAAAAAAAAAATGAAGAGCCCCACAAACAAAAAGTTACATCGTGCTTATATGTTTCCTCAAAGGGAACACCAGCATCCTGGTTTCCCATTCTATGTTAGTAGTTCTGACCAAATAAACCTTTGTTATTATGCCATGCCCAAACTAGAAAGCCTAGAGATCCCTAGAGACTAATCACAGAGATTAATCAGTTCACGAAAAAATTAAAACATTCTGTAAAAATAACCTATAATTTCACCAATTTAATACAGATTCTTCTTCTCCCCACTCTGTGTCCATACATATACATAGTTTTACCACAGTACAGGTACCATTCAAGCTTTTCTTTTTGAATTATATAACATTTTCTATACTTAACATCGTTTCCACATTGACTCTCTATATTTTTTCATGTATCTCACAAACTGTTTCCTGTGCTACATTTATACATTTCACCGAATTGATATATGAAGTTTAGTTTAACAGTTACTCATCAGTAAATGTTTAGAAAGCAATGGTGCAGTGAATCTTAGAAGCTGCTCACCGTGAGCCTTCTGGTCACAAAAGACAAACAAATCCTTCCGGTCAGCGCAGGTAACTGGTTAGGAGAGAGAGACTGGTGACTACCTGTTTTGCTTTCTCCCCTGCATCTGAGCTGCACAGTTTTCTGTTGTTTTGCAGACCTGAGTTGGCATCCGTGAGTGTCGAATTAGTGGGGATTATTTATTAATCGTTCTAAAATGGTTTCAACCACTTGTGTCACATTGAAAGTACAACTGAGCAGCAACAGATGGGAAACATGCAACCATTTCCTTATGGGGTACAATTAAGAAATTCTTAGAAAATAGTGTAGCCTTAAACTGTGCAAACAGACTTTCTAAATTGAATATACTTCCCAACTTTAAAAGCAGCACATTGTATTACAGTAAGAATAAACAATGGCTATAATCTCAATTTTTTTTAAAACAACATTGTTTAATAAATACTAGAGTTCAACAGTTTTTCAGGAAATAAAATAGTATATCCCACACAAAGTTTCTAGTTTTTTTTTTTAATTTCTCCTACAAAGACCTATTTTGTCTATGAGAGAGAGAGAGAGAGAGAGAGAGAGAGAGAGAGAGAGAGAATTTGTATGTGTATGTGTGCGTAGGTGTGTGTTTATTTTGGTGGAGACCAAAGGATTGTTGCTATTTGCCAAGTGTTTTACACTGATTCATAATAATGATTACCACAGTACTGGATGTTAGACAATACTGTTGGCTGAAACCACAGCTCCTTCTGCAAGACAAACTGACATTCCATCACAGTCATTTTGGGGTTCTTTAGGGGACCAGTTCCTTCACTCATTTTGTTTAATGACACTCAGGAAATAAGTCTTAAATTCAATTTATTACCAAAATAAATGTAAATAAAAATTGATTATGAAAAATCGAAATCATTATTTGGAACAGTTGTGACTGTATACATAGGAAAACCCTAGAGATTCCAGGGAAACTTTACGATTATCAAGATTCCTTACTATGTTTGAAGAAATAAAGCAAATATGCAGAAATCAACAGGTTTCTGGTGCTGAGGAAAGCCAAAAGAAAGCATGTCCATAGTCTGTAGAATGCCAGAGGCTTCTCTTCAAGAAGACTAATGAGCGAAGTGAAACAGATTTGCAACTTAATCTGTAACGTTTATTAAATAAATAGAACTGAATACAGGAAATATCCAAATATTCATGACTTAATAATACTATAAACACTTTCTGTAAATTTATACACTAAACGGACTAACACTTGGAATCATAGAACCAACCACAATAGGCAAAAAGAAGAACAAAGAAAGAAAAGGAAGAAAAAGAAAGAAATCAATGAAACGGTTCCTAATGATTTTCTGCTATACTCATTGATCTGTGTCTCTTCCAGTCGTCATCAGAGATGCTTCCGCCGGTAGCAGATAGGAGCAGGCCCACAGCCAGACATGATGCATAGAGAGTCTGAATGGGGGGTCTCCACTGGGTCCCTCCCCTTGGAGATGAGGGAACCCCGCAGAAGAGAGGAGAAAGATTGTAGGAGTCAGAGGGCATGGTGGACACCAGAAGAACATGGCCCATCAAAGCAACTAAGACTGGTACATGTGGGCTCTCAGGACTGAGCAGCAAGCATGGACCAGCACGGGTCTGCACCGGATCCCAGACTAAGAGTTTTTGTAGGACTCCTCACAGTGGGAGCAGGTGTCTGTCACTCTTTTGCCTACTCTTGGGACTCCTTTCCTCCTATTGGATTGCCTTGTCCAGCCTCGATATAAGGGTGTGTGTGTGTGTGTGTGTGTGTGTGTGTGTGTGTGTGTGCCTTTGTTTTATTGAATCTTGTTTTGTCCTGTTTGGTTGTTGTCTCTTGAAGACCTGATCTTTTCTGAAGAAGAAACAGAGGAGGAGCATGGATCTGGGGAAGAGGGGGGACCTGGGGAGGAGCTGGGAGAAGTAGAGGGAGAGGAAACTATGCTAGGGATATATTGTATGAGAGAAGAATCTGCTTTCAATTTTTTTTTAAAAAAAAAAAGAATTATAATTTGGCAGAGTGATGCTATTGGATCAAATACGACATTTGAGAGATTAAAACTATCCTTAAACCATTAGAACAATTACACCAGAAAAGTCATTAAATTTATGAAAAATTAAATTGTGATACTGGCCAAAATCCATTGGCTTTCAAGCTGCCAAAACCCTTATATTTATGTCTTACTTATTCTTACATGATTATAGTAGGATTTCCAAGGAAACGTTGAGCTCTTCGGAAACGATTATTGGCAAACTGAGTCACAACTATCATTCTTCATGAAGTTGAAATTAGTGCTATGGAGAATTTAAGTTACACTAACTTGTTTCAAATTCAAACCCAAGGCTTCAGATTGGAACTGAATTTTCTTCATTATACAAAGATACAATTAAAATAAGATGCCGTGCGGTGGTGGTGTACACCTTTAATCCCAGCACTCAGAAAGCAGAAGCAGATAGACCCCTAAGTTCAAGGCCAGCCTGGTCTACAGAGTGAGTTCCAGCACAGCCAGGACTACATAGAGAGACCCTGTCTTAATGGGAAAAAAAAAATACAGTGCTTTCATCTGTGATCTTTAGGGTTTAGATCAGGGTGGCCCAGTTAAAGGTACACTTTTAATGCATACAAACACACAAGGAATTTTAAGGGACCTTCTGCCTGTTTCAAGTATAATTCTTCATTTTATGGGTTCTTTTCTGTGCCCAACAGAGATGATTTCCAAGGGAGAAGACTGTAGAGGACAGGCATGCAAGTTAGATTTCAGGATGCATTCCAAAGAAATGTCAATATAATTAGGAAAATCAAACTGCTCGCAAACAACAGTGAAAAGATTAAGTTTGACCTCACATCTGTTAATCAGTCCCAGTGTAAGAAAACATTGCCGTTTGTTATCTGTAAAGCAACAAGAACAAATGGATAGACTGTAGCCAGTCATGTGGATAATCCTGCCTTGGTTTTTCTCAGTACATTCCACCACAGTGGGATTGTGGCTGCTTCTGTCTGTACTGTCCAACATATAAAAGGCATTAACTTTCATTTAAAAAAAAAAAAAGGAAATACTGAAAGAGCAAAAGCAGCTTCTGTTTGTACATAAACAACAGGCACGGAGATTCAATACCGCAACCTAGGAGAAACCAGGAGACCAAACTAATGGGCTTAGGACTTCAGAAATCTGTGTGCACGGTTCAGTGATGAGAAAATGGCTATTAAAACATCTCTGACTGGCAGCAGCGTATTCCCTTTGCCGTGTGTGCTATACGTCACTTATGCACCCCAGAATTTGGTCATTATCTGAAGTGTTGTTAGGCTCTTTGCTTACTGTCTGAAACTTATATCCTCCGATGCTTCCAGTTTCTCTTTCTAGTTATATTTGGAATCTTTTAGAGACACAGATTACACTGGGTTTTCCTCTTCCATGTTCAGCTTCATTGCCTAGGACATTTCTCTCCACTGAATACATTGGAGGTAATTTATTTTTTCCATTTTCTGTTTAGGGTTGGTACAAATGACTGACTTTGAAAAGATTTTTCAAGAGTGTTTTTCATCACATTTTCCTGGAACTCATATCCAGGTTTCTTTCTGAATGGGTATGACTTCCTTACTGTGGCATAGTACAGCACGTCATCACTGTGTATGACTTGGAAAGAGATTTATATGCAGTTTCAACTGATGTTCTAAGTATCATTTGTCTATTATGGAGTATACAGCATAACTAGCCAACCAAAATTCACCCGGCAGAATTATTTTATCAACAGTGATAGATATCACCTGACATTTGAAATTCTAACGATGGGAAAAGTAAATATTTCAACTAACACTAGGTATTTTGAGTAATTTCCAACAAAAAGTTACTATAACGTCTATAACAGTTAAAATGTATTTAAAAGAAAGCAAATTCATTATAATTCATTTTCCATTGCAAGGATTAAGGTTGTACTTACTCCTAAAACTTTCTCCTAAGACATAATCATAGTACAACCCTAAATTACGACTGATTCCATATTTTCCTAAATCACATTCTAATAAGCTTCACAGTTTTGACATTGTTTTAGCTCCATTATCATTATTTATATTTACTGACGTCTCTATGTAGACTGTATTAGTAACTCACACTATATTAACTTTTGACTAACAACAGTTAAAAGTATCAGATTCTGTCCATTGATCTGAGACAAACATGAAAAATGACATTTCCAAGTAGAAGATATCCTCATATGGGTACCAGTCTTGTGTAAACATCACCATCCCCATAAATTCTGTATTTATAATCAATATTTTTCTTTGAGACAGGGTCTCTCTGCGTGGCCTGGGCTGTCCTGAGATTCACTCTGTAGACCAGGCTGGTCTTGAACTTAGAGTTCTCCCTGCCTCTGCTCTCTGAGTGCTGGGATTTAAGGCATGTGCAACCATGCCAGACTTATAGCCAATTTCTTACTGCTTCGCACAATATACCATTCTCACAATAGACCCTGACAATAAGTATAAAATATGTGTGTATTTGTATACATTAATCACAGCATTTACTTCTTATCACCCTATCAAGAAATCTGCTAGAAAAGTTGGTACACACCATGCCAGGAACTATGGCGTAAGATCAAGAATCCAAGACCAGCCAAAAAATTCTACTCCAAGCTGTCTTGAAACTCACGGCACTCTTCTAGCCTCAGCCTTCTGAGTCCTCTTATTACAAGTAAGAAACCATGTCTTGCTTTATATGTGCATGCACATGTACATGTGTGTATTTGTGTGTATTTCTTTTTTCTATAAAGCTATTCTTTATACATTAAGGGAAACAGCGGAGGGGACATTGTGGGTTGTAGTCAGCTGCTTAGTTGCCTATATGTTTAAGGCTGACCAGTAGAAGCAGGTCATGATTCACCTCATGTAACATCACATAAAGAAATTAGAATATATAACAGGAAATTCCCTAATGCTGATGAAATGTTTTGCATTGAAGCATGTTGCCTATATATTAGCAAAATAATAGATTGAGCTGAGTATTTAATATCATACATTTTACCGTTAGTGTCCATATTTAAAATATAGTGCTGGACAGCGATGGCACACACCTTTAATCCCAGCACTCAGGAGGCAGAGGCAGGCAGATCTCTGTGAGTTCGAGGCCAGCCTGGTCTACAGAGTGAGAACCAGGAAAGGCGCCAAAACTACACAGTGAAACCCTGTCTTGAAAAACAAAAAAACAAAAACAAACAAATAAAGTATACATAAGACACTCCAGTGCATGGTAGTCTGTATAAATTCTCTCTTTATAGGAAATTCCATTTGTTTTGCCAAAACTATCTAATCTTATTAGGTCTGTTAGTTAGTAAATGTTAAATTGAGTTGTTATTATATCCTTATCACTTTAATACCTAGAAAAGTGAAGAACAGAGAGTATTTTGAATAAGAAAGAATAATAGATGTTTGTAGTTCTTTTAGCATGCTGCCTGTTTGCTGGGGAGGTCATGAAAGTAGCTGTCTCCATGCAATTGCTGAAGACTACAACAAAGACTCAGAGTATGAATAAATCAGAAATGTACTCTGGCATAGTAGGAAAACATTTCAAAGAGAAGTTGGCATTTGAGATGTGTTTACTAAAGAAAAATTTAACGATGGCTTCTAGCCATATTTCATAGTGTTAAAAAATCATTAACCGATGTTTGCACTACTTCATGTTAAATAGAAGGCAGTAAGTTAAACTGTTATAGGATGAAATTAAATGCTGAATTGTGATAGAACATAGCTTAGTCCTTTGTAAGGGATTCTTTAGCTACCATCATAACATATTTTAGTGGGATAAAAACCAAAATATTTGTATCAGGAAACTGGGCAGGAGAATATAACCGCTCTTTCTCTTCCTTAGTTAATAAAGTTTAACTTAGTAATAAAATTAACATTAGCACAAACTTAGTTTATCTCCTACAGTGTTTTTAATAACCCAACTGTGCTATTCAAAGAAGTTAAAGTATAACCAGAGATCACTTAGTTAAGGAACTTTACAAAATTAAAAACTTATTAACTTCAATGTCTGGAATAATGTTCCAATATTTTCCAACAATTAAGCACAGCTAAACTTCAACCATGTAGCAAAAATACTATACTTCAGACTTCGGCGTGCATTCCTTTCATTTCTGTCTAGTTGCTACAGGGCACAGCTATTCATATCTACAAAGCCTGCTGGATTTACATGTGAGGGGAGACTGAGTTGAAATGAAGGTTGCATCCCAAGAGAAAGCACAGGGCACAATAGAAGAGAACAAGGGGAGGATTGTGTGTGGCACCTCTCTCCTACGTGGCATGGGCTATGAGTGTCCACTGCTTTTTCAGATCTGTGTCTGGGCAGTTACTATCATTCTTTTTGGTGTAGGAAATAAATTGATAGGGGTAGGCAAAGACGTCAGGAGGAGGGCAGGAAGCTATGTGTGGAATGAAGGGGGAGGATGATGGGAAGGAATAGCTTAGGAAGGTTCTTTAATCATACAGTCTCAATGACCTTGCACATTTTGTTCACACATACACTCTCCAACCCCCAGAAAGACTTAAAGGCCTATGACAGATTCAGCTTTCTGAAAAGATTCAAGTAAAACAGCCATCAGACTAAGAAAGATTAAAATGAGTAACAATACAGCGGATCAACCTTCCATGCCTTTGTACAGGGAAGGAGAAAACATGTATATCCATAATCATAATTTCTAAGTTATAAAGGGTTTACAAACTACTACATATATTACAGATATAATAGTGAATGTGAGCAAAAATCAAGAACAAATTCATCTTTCTCCTTTAATACATAAGTCAGTCAAATTTAAAAATACCCCAACATGTCTTTATAGGAATTCATGGCAGCATGCTATGGAGAAATGAAAAATGAATATTTAATTGAAGAGATCAGAAACTGATGACATTTTAAATACTTTAATAGCTCATTTAAAATTATATATGCGTTTGTGTGTATGTGTGTGTGTGTGTGTGTGTGTATGAACTTGAGATACAAACATGTCCTAGGTTTGCAATAATTTGCTTTATCACTAACTTTCTGTGACATATGCCTAACTATTAACTATAATAAAAACAATAATCATAATGTTTCTTAGATTTCAACTTTCATTTCCAGGAAAATCATAATTCTTTATATCCAAGAAAATATATCATGTGGAATTAATAATATATTTCTTAAAACTATGTCATTTAAAAAAATATATCTAAGATATATTTTAAATTATTGGAAGAAACCTGAGAGTCTAAGACGAGAAAATAAAACACATTTTCAAACTCTCACTCTCACGTTTTAGTGTAAGTCATTCAAATAATTGGAGATATATCTCATATAGATAATAGAAATTATGGGCTATCTATGTGGCTCCATGATTGCCCTGGGCTCCATCCCTAACACTGCAATAAATAGGGATAGGCAGACAGGCAGACAGACAGACAGACAGACAGACAGACAGACAGAAAGAAAAGATTTATACTCATCTGACTAGAGGACTAAAAACTTCCATGAAGGTCATGGTACTATGAAAAGGCCATTTATTTTAAAGTATCAAGTATCCAACTCTACAACTGTTAGTTTCTAAATCTTCCTCTGATTCTTTCCCCCACATAGACTAGAATTCTGAAAATCTATTATTTAAAAAAAAGATGCAAATAATTTTAAGCCAGACAAATTTCCATCGGGGGGGAGGAAGGTGGGCATTAAGTGCCACTCATAGTTTCTGGAAAGTAAAGAATCATTCTCCTTCAAGGGTGTGTTCCCTGGTAGATTGACCATGCTCCAATGCATGACTGCACACAGCATAAATTGTAATCAATGATTGTTGTTGTTTTATTTCATGAGAACTCAGAGCTGGGGAAGTATGGAATTAGGATGAATTGGGGGAAAGTTGCAGGAGAGTGAGTGATTCTGATCAAAATACAATGTATGAAATGCTCAGAGAACTAATTAAAAATATTTTTAGAAGAGCTACATTTGTGTCCTCCAATTAAGACCAGAAGGAAACAATATGTGCAAAGGACTTCAATAACAAAATAAAATAATACAAACCCTCCTCCGTACAGTAATTAAGATATTAAAACTGCAGCTACAGTAGCTGAAGAGACAACCCAATGATTAAGAGTACTGTCTACTTTTTCAGACTACCTATAGTAATTCCCACAATCTACATGCTATCTTACACTATCTGTAACTCCAGTCCCAGGGACCCACCACCCTCTTCTGGACTCTGCAGGCCCAAGGCATACAAATGGAGCACAGATATATATGTAGCTAAAAAGAACCTATATACATAAAATAAACATTTTAAAAATGCAGCTACAACTATGCCTCTTAATGATACATATAGAACAAAAGCAAATAAATGCATGATTGCCATTGTGTGTGTTAGGCTCAAAGAAGTTTTTAAAAATGTATTTATTTTATTGATGTCTATCAAATTTTATATTGGCTATGTTTATTTTTATTTTTAGTTTTTTGTGATCTTTGTGATAAGTAATTTGTCTTCACTGTGAAAGGCAAGTTTTGAGTGGATATTAATACTCCCTTACAGCCATAATACCACTGATACTGTTTTTGTTGTTTCAAAGTATAAAATGTATCTGCCTACATAGCACAGATATACATATAAAGATTGCTTAAAGAAATGTAGGGCTATGAACTTTTTTAAACTTAGAGGTCATTTAAGCTTAATTTTATCAACCAGAAGTAAAGTATTCAGGAGGGCATTTTTCACCTTCTTTCCAAGGCCACTGAAAGAGGGAACCAATGCTTCCCTCTGTCTGTCTACAGATATTCCATTGTATTCCTTTACTCTGCAACTTACTGCGGTAGCCTCAGGTGGTGACAATGTCTCTTCTTCTCTACTCAGGAGACAGACTAATTTAAGATAGTTTGTCTTTCACACAACCCCAAACAAGCTGTCAGACTGAGGGACCCAACGAATACTTAGTGGGAAAGTGTCAGTTTGAATAGCCACTTATTATCTGAGGGTTCTCCCTTCTACACCGATATCTTTCAAAGAATTTGTGGATAAACCACAGACCCTGTTAGAATCTGTATGAATATTAAAAAAAAAAAAAAAAAAAAAAAACAACTTCTGATTTGTGAGTTTCTGCGGCAAGGTGAAAAATGTGTCAACAATAAATAGCATTTTATCTCTTATTAAAATGGCTTAATGATCCCATGAGTCTTTTATGAGAACTATTCATTAATGACATTTTCACTTCTAATAGATATAACCACAATCTCTAAACGTCCATGTCTCCTGCATTAGTAATAGAGGAGTGCATTAGTAATAGAGGAGTGGATAGGAACAGCTACATAATCAGATACTGTGAAAAGCATACTAACTGTGTGTCCTTAGTAAGTCATTCCTACTCTCCAGGTCTGTTTCCATGTCAACAAAATAAAGCAGTCACAGTCAATCCTTAGAAGTGTTGTGAGTTACAGATCTCTGGCTTATTCTGTTTTTACATTATAAATCTCCAAGAAAAGGACCATTTTCTCAGCATTCAGTTTAGAGAAGAAAAACATGTTCTACACATCATAAAAATAAGAAAACTGCCACTATTAAGTCACTAAAGTGTAATTCTGTTCCCATAGGTGAATCTGATCCAAGTAAAATACGTCAGGACAATTCTTGTTCCCTTATCATTTGAGGCTAGGTCATAACTTAATGAAAGAGGCTATGATAGCTGACATTGTTGACCCTGTTATCATTATCTGTGTATGAAGAAGAAACTTTGTGGGCATAATATATTCTTATTCCCACTTAAGCTCATTAACAAGTCAGTCATCTTCAGTGCCTTCTTCTTCAGCAAACATCACTCCCAATGATATGTTATTTCAATCATTCAAGTCTAAGTAGGTGATTTTATGCATTATTTTTCATCTGTACTATCACTCATATTCTGATCACTCCCTAATCCATCACAGAAAATCCCAAAACTATTTCCAGCTCTGGCCCTGCCTCCAGTCTTACTTCTTTAGCTGATGATATATTTGCATGGATATTCTTAAGCACAGAAAAATTTGAATGTCAAATTGTTACCATTCTCTTCATCATCTTACCTACACTCTCATATTATCAGTTTCAATAGAAGGCAAATGTCTCTAACCCTGCGACATGGAGTGGAACTTTAGGCAATGATGAAGCTGTTCTGTGCCACATTGCCCATTATGATAGTCAAGAGCACATGACTGTTGAGTATGTGAACAGCAGCAAGTGAAGAACTGAATGAAAAAGTGGATCATTCAATTTTGTCCTTTTAAATCCCTTCATCAAAAAAATAAAATGCTATCTATTAATTTACTGCCAATCTCATTAACCGAGAAGGATGAAAAAAAGACAAACTATGAGTAAAGATAATACAATAGCAGAGAAAAAAATTATACCCTAGATAAAACTTCAACTTATGTTTTTTAACAGAAAAGTGGGTAAGCTATGTTCAAATTTTAGAAAGCCAAATTACAAAGCAGTAGAGAGTAAATTTCACATTTTTTCATACAAAAAAAACCTAGTATGAAGCAATGTACTGTTGAAAATATAATGCTTCTTTATTCATGTATTTACCAAATGTGTATTGAACACATCTGATGCCTGAGGATCACTATGGAGACCAGAACTGATCAGGGAAATAAGGAAGCATCGTCCTTGTTTACCACCATATTAATACTTCCCCCATGTCACCTTTCTGTGTTGTTTTAAATTTCAGGCTAAAATCATCCATCCAATAGGAAATAGAAAAAAATCAAGGTGAAGCAAGCACAGATAGAACTATGCTAAGGAAAATGATGGTTTATCAAGTGGAGTGCAGCATTCACTTTCTCTAGGGCATTGTTTTTTAAATTAAATGTGATGTTTATACATCATATTTTGCAATGAGAGAAAAAATGTAACATCCAGTAAAGGCTTCCAAAGCATTCTTCTCAGTACTTAGCTCAGGCGGACACTGTGGTAAAGAATAGCACGAGAATATACACTGAGAACAACATATATATATATATATATATATATATATATATATATATATATATATGTTACGTTTAAAATCATTATAACCAGACTGCTTTATAGTTGTCATGACACAGCAGCTATAAATGAGTCTAAAACATGAATGAAAGGTGATGGGGTAAATAGAGTCTATGATGAAGTGACCGGAGAAGGAACAGAAATCAGCATGCTCTGATTAATTGCTACCGAATTGCACCCTCATCTGATTGTTCTTAAGTATAAAAGGACTGAGTCGGCTGTTTATAAATACCATGCTACTCCTCTCATTACTTATCGTCTCAAAAAAAAAAAAAAAAAAAAACTTTGGGTTGATTAATCATGAAGGTTAAGAAACAAATATTCTGCTATGAGTTTTTAAAATGCAAAACTAACTCATAATTAAAATCACGAAAAGCGCAGCATCCTTCATGTTTAAGATCCCAGTGTTTCTCGGAGCTTGGAAAGACAGGAAGTTTTCATTTATTGTCAAAATATGTGAATAAATATATACTCCATCCAGACCTCAAAAAATAATCATCCATACTGGGTTCCATAACATGTTAACAAAAAGAAATTGTCAACTGTACTTTTACAAATATAATAAATAATGACCCCTTTGCTTCTGAAGCTACCTACCCTCTATTTTTCACATTTTATTATACTTAAGCAAAACTTTTATTACATTCATGTTCCCAAGTATGCGCTCTTCATGAGCCACTGTATTCACAGGCCAGAAGGACTCCAAGGGATCTGTCACAGAGACAGATAACAAACTTCCCTATGTCATCTTTGAGTGTGTGTGGGGGGGGATAAGAAGGGTGCATCACAAATATCCTAGCAACTGCTAATGACTCTTCATAAAGTAAATATTTCAGACGTGCGTAGAAGTCATCCCTGAGTACATTTACCATCTTAGGTTAAAGATAAAGAAGCCATCCTATTACTGTTCTCTTCTTCAATATACAGAAAGATAAGCCAAATGAAAATTCTTCACATTTTAGTTCTATGCTCACACTACACATTTTTTTTGTCTCACTTTTTTTTTCTCACCTGAATGTGTGCAGTTGAATTCTTCTCTAGGTGACTGTCCACATTGTCTTTTAGGTCATTGTAATGCCATTATTCTGGCCTGTACCGACTCTGGGTCTTCTCTGACAAGTTACCATACAGAGCCTCCTTCAGAAAGGGATAACCCAAGCATGCACTACACAGGAGCAATCCTATTTCATTTTAATGGTGCTCTTGCTGAATGTCTTATGCCATTCCCAGGATTAGTGCCATTAAATCATTACCTCACATTTTTATTAGCATAATTTGGTTTAATTATTTCTAAATCCTTTATTTTTAATAACCACATTAAAATTCATTCAACAGCTTTTAGACCACCCAATTTTCTCCTTGAATTCCCTTTTGCTGGCTAGAACTTTTTGAAATGGCTGAGACAGTTTCCTAGTGAAGAGCATAGATTAGAACTGGATGAATATGTAAAATCCAAACACAGAATCCTTTTAAGTTTGTTTAATTTTTAATTAGCAACCCAAACTATAAGCACCTTTTTACCTTCTTAAATTCCAGAAATAAAATACTAACTATTCACGTTCCCTCAAAATACCCTAATAATATTATTGTACTATTTTATCACTCAAGTTTAACAATCACATAATTTTTTCATATACAAAGTTCTAACAAGCTAACAAACTATCTTCTGTTTTAAATTATAATATAACGGGATCAACCAGCCATTGCTCTTCCTTTCCTCACCTACCTAGCCCTGGCTGGACTGAAACTTCTAATGTTAGCTAGGGTGTTCTCAGACTTTTAATCCTTCAGCCTTAGCTGCTCAAGGGCTGAGATTAGTGGTCTGTGACAAAACAGCCAGTTGATACAGCTCTGAGCATCCAACTCAGGCTTCAAGAATGCCAGGAAGGTACACTACCGAGTCACATATTAGAACTGTAACATGCATTACTAGGTACCTACTATACCTCATGTACAGTGCTCTTTGCTAAAACACATAAAAATAGAGCAGAAAAGGTGATTGGAAAGGTGATTATGAAAATGGAGAAAGATGACAGCTAATGATAATATTTCACAAAAGTATCATCAAAAGGCAAGTGAGAGAACAATTCTCGTTAAAGAGAATGAGATACTAGGAAAGCTAATGGTAAGAAATTTCTCTTTGGTGGGTTTTTTTGATATATGTAGGGATCTGCAAGACATATCTTGTGAGCAGCAAGAAAGAATAGCATTCAAACAAAAAGGGGTTACAGATGAGGTGGTACATCCTTACCTAAAATCCAAGTAAATCCAATACGGCAACATTTAAAGCAGACTGGACAAAATAATTGGTAGAGTTGTAAGTTAATGTAGCCAATACAGAAATATAAATTGAGGTTCTTAAAAATATAGAAATAAATATACCACACAATTTGGCAGCCCCACCCTGTTTTTATATATCCAAAGGAAAGAACTCATCACTCCAAAGAACTGAATATACACCCAGGGTTTTTGGTGGCCATATTGATGAATGGATAAAACAAATTATAACACCCATAAATAATGGAATATTATGGAACCAAAGAGAGGAGTGTTTTCTTGTCACCTTCAGCAACACAGATGGAATTCAATTAATTATTCTAATTAATAGAATATGGACATTATATTAGTTAAAATAAGTCAGATATAGAATGGAAAAAGTGGCACCATTCTCTCTTACATGTGAAAGTCAAAAAAAATTATGAATGTAAAAAGTGATTACCAGACCTTGGGATCCGGTGATACAAAAGGAGCCTAGCACTCATCAATTCACAATGAATGCAGGAAGAAAAATAGCAAAATAGCATGAGTTCCATTAACATATGCAGTTTATGCATGTAATAAGAGAGTAATCTTGTGTTGGAAGATGCAAAAATAATAATCTTGAATTGCAGAATGAAGCCCCGTGAAGGACCATGTAAGCTGTGTCCACTCATTTGCACTTGAATGTCTAAGAGCTGCAACTTTTTAGTTGAAAGATTCACACAATCAGATCTGCATAGGAAAAAAAATCATTCAGGAAGTATAGTGTGGATGCACAGATGGTTCAATAGTTAAGATCACTGGCTGATGTTCCAGAGGATGAGGGTTCCATTCATAGCATCTGCCTGCTGGCTCACAACTGGTTGCTCCAAAGGATCCACACACTCTCTCTGACCTCTGTGGCTACCTCATGTGGTATACATGCAGACAAAACATTCATGCAGAGAAAATAAAGTACATTTTTAAGTTTAACAAAAGAAGTTGGATGGAAGAGTATGTACAGGATAGTCTATTGTAGTGGTTCTGTATAGAAACGAATGAGTATGCGAAATAAATAAATAAGGAGGTAGAATTTTTCGAGACATGGTTTCTCTACGTAACAGCTCTGGCTGTCCTGGAACTTGCTTTGTAGACCTAAGCTGGCCTTGAACTCACAAAGATCTGTCTGCCTCTGCCTCCCAAGTGCATGTGCCACCACCGCCCAGCTTGGAGATGTATTTGACAGGTGATGAAAACTAAGATGGAAATCTTGCCACTAAAAGAGTGGGTGGCTGGGCAAGGAAAGAGAAGTTTTTGTTTAATTGAAAATAGTTTGTTTATGACTCCATCAAATCACTCCCCTCAGTTGATTAACTTGAACGGGTGGGAGTCCCCCAGGCAGTGGAACCCGGACCTCTCCTTAGTGCATGAGCTGACTGATCGGAACCTGGGGCCTTTGCTCAGGCTGGGCGAAAGGAGGAGGGGACTGGACCTACCTGGACTGAATCTACCAGGCTGAGCTGAATCCCCAGGGAAGTCCTTGCCCGGGAGGAGATAGGAATGGGGGGAGGGGTTGGAGGGGGAAGGACAGGGAAATCCGTGGCTGATATGTAAAATTAAATTAAATTATAAAATAATTTTTTAAGAAAAAAAAAAGAAAAGAAAAAAAAAATCACTCCCCTCAGAGCACAGGGAACCAGGCAGAAGGAGGCAGAAAGAATGGGGAAGACAGAGGACCCAGAAGACACCAGGAGACCAGGAACCTCTAAAACAACTGAGTAGAGCTTGTATGAACTCACAGAGTCTGAAGCAGCAAGCACATGAACTACATGGGTCTTTGCCAGGTTGTCTGCATATACACTATAGTTTTTAGTTTTCTACTTGTATGAGACTCCTGGATGTGTAAATAAGTGGGTCTTTGGTTCTTGTGCCTGCTCTTGGGGCTCTTTTGCTTTTCTGTTGGTTTGGCTTGTCCAACTTCTATATGACAGTTTTCATTTTATCTCGTTATATTTTATTTTGTTATGTTTTACTGTTGTCTCTTGGAAGCCTGTTCTTTTCTAATGAGAGACAGAAAGGGAGTGGATCCAGATGGGGAGGGGGTAAGGAGGAATTCAGTGGATTAGAGGGAGAGGAAAATATATTCAGATTATATTGTATGAAACAAGAATCTACATTCAATAAAAGGAGGGGAAAGAAATATAATTTTTAAGAGAATAATTTTTAACATACACATCTGGCCCATATACTAATCTTATAACAAATGCGTTCATGTGATTATGAATGGTAAATTTATCTTATCTACCACAGAATTTTCGATTAAATTTAGGTGTTAAACTTTATACACAAATGGATTCGCACATTAAGAAAGAAAAGCCAAAAGAATGAAAATATTATTCTGCATTAATGTTCTCACAGGCAGAAAAATGACATATTATAATAAATACCCTGATACCAACAGCCTAAGAGGCAAAAACTAATTATTTTGTGTGTGTGTCCCTAGATAGTTTCATTCAATTAGCTGCATGACTCAGTTCAAAAGGTGATTAATTGCCCTGCGTTTCATAATGCAGAATTACCATCCCATTTATGATACATGCAAAAACAGTGAGAAATTTAAATTTTGGGCTTAATCACCTTGTCTAAATATTAAACAGAGAAATAAGGGGAAGGGTAATTGGCATGCAAACCTTTCCTGAGAGGCAGCAGTTTCCCACAGGCCCTAACCCAGGGATGCACTCTGTACACAACACTTGTCCATCAACAACCAGTACTGCTCAGGTGGAATGCAAAATGCCTCCTCTGCTTACCCATTTGGAATGATGGGACGCGGGTTAGTTTTATGGGAGAGAGTTTCAGAAACCCCAGGAACTCTTCTAGTAATGATACCCCTTATTCTCCTGAAATCCAATCACCTTAGCTAGAAACGATGGAAATGTTTATTACATTGAAATCAATTTGCTCAACTTTTTCCATTCTTGTGTTATACTTCTAAGGACAGTTTCTATGAAATATGAGTACATATATTATGAAAGCAGAATGACTAAGGAATATGCATTCTTTCTTTTGCTCATTCTTCATCACTGAGTAGGTAAAAAGATGTCTTTTTGTGAAGGTAGACCTGTATTCTTTTCTTTCTTGTGAATGAGGAGTGAATATTTCCAGGAAGTTTCACTGCAACAGTTATTTAAAAAAAAAAAAGGTTGAATTTGCTTTTATGGTTGTTGCCCCATTTAATAATTGTAATCGGGTAAGAGCAAATTATATCTTAGCAATTCTAAGATGGATACTTTTACATTTCAATGTGGGAGTATCAGTTAGACTCTGATAATTCATGAAAGAATTTCATTACTTTTATTTCTGTTCACATCGAAAAGCTTAGTTGAAAAGTTAGAATACTTACACAGCAATGCGTGATGTCACACAATAATTCAATCTGATGCAGGTAGAAGTAAATATGTTTTAAATAACTTTGTCAGCTTTCTAGAATAAAGTTTTGAACAAATACACACCAGATAATTTTTATTACACAGAGTTGAAAATAATTCTTTTTACAAGAGCAAGTCAGGGTCAATAAATGACCTTTTTTGCAAACAACATCAATGTCTTACATATAGTAGCCATTCCAAAACATTTATTTATGTCATTAATCAGGATAAAGTTCACTAAGGTAACATAATCTACTAAACTAGGGAAACATGGCCAGACTTGGTGGTATAGATCTGTAATCCTAGCACTTGAGAGGTTGAAGCAGAAAGATCAGAGATCCAAGACTTCATAGCAAGGTAGAAAGTGGAAGGATGGAGAAGAGAAAAGAGGACAGGGGAGGGGGAGGGGAGGGGAGGGGGAAAGGGAAAAGAGGGGAGGGGGAGGGGAGGAGAGAGGGAGGTGGAGGTGGTGGAGAGAAGAGACCAAGTTCTCATTATGAAAAATAAAACCTTAGACCATGTAGACTAATGTGAACTGGATCAGTAGAGTGATCAGTAGACGGGAGATCAGAGTGACAGTTGTTTAGTTCTCCACTGTCTGTTGCTGTTTTTTTTTTTTTTTTTTTTTTTTTTTTTTGGTTTTTCTCCGAGACAGGGTTTCTCTGTGTAGCTTTGCGCCTTTCCTGGAACTCACTCTGTAGACCAGGCTGGCCTCGAACTTACAGAGATCCCCGTGCCTCTGCCTCCCTTGTGCCTGGATTAAAGGCGTGCGCCACCACCGCCCGGCTGTTGCTGATATTTTAAATGGTGCACACCCGACACAAAAATGAAGCGGATAGGATCACAGCGTTGAAAACTGGGCAAGAGAAAGAAGACAGGTTTCTTAGCCATTCAGAAGTTAGGATAATGCGCCAGGGCTTGTTATTCGTTTTAAAAGGAGGAAGGTGAACTAAAGCATGTATCCCTAGGACTGGGGATGTGGCTGGGTTTGTAAGGAGCCTGCAAAACAAGCATGAAATCTGGATCCCCAGCACTCACAGTGGTGCGTGCGTGTCACCCTAGTGCTGGGGTGCAGAGACACGCAGATCACCTTAGGTTGCTAGTCCAGGCAACGGTGAGCTCAGACTCGACAGGTGACCCTGTCTCAAAAAAAGTAAGATGAAAAGTGATGGAAGAAAAACAAGACACCACTAGCTGGCCTCCACACGAACGTGGATGCATACACACACACACACACACACACACACACACACACACACACACACACTGAAAAGTGGAACGTAAGATTTAACTCTTTCTCATCTCAAGAATATTCTAATCTCAAAAAAGGAGATCAAAGTAAAAGTGGAAACAAAATTGGTAAGGATAAGTCTTGGTGGTTTCATTATTTTTGTTTGAAATTTGCTGGAAAAAGCAAACACTAAAGGATGAAGAAACAGTAATTGCCATAGGACACCTGCTTGTTGCATTAATGAGAGAACAAAAATAAAAAGATAATAATAATCTATACTTTTTTACTCTTTGAAGTGTATACAGCTTCCTTAGAATATGAGGCCGGGCGATGGTGGTATACACCTTTAATTCCAGCACTCGGGAGACAGAGGTAGGCGGATCTCCGTGAGTTCGAGGCCAGTCTGGTCTACAAAGTGAGTTCCAGGAAAGGCATAAAACTACACAGAGAAACCCTGTCTCGAAAAAGAAAAAAAAAAAAAAAAACAAGAAGAAGAAGAAGAAGAAGAAGAAGAAGAAGAAGAAGAAGAAGAAGAAGAAGAAGAAGAAGAAGAAAAGAAAAGAAAAGAAAAGAAAGAAAAAGAAAATGTGCTTCTACTGCATAAAAACAAAACAAAAAAGCAACTCTGAAACTTCGTAAGTCCATTACCAGTAACCATGAAGCATGTGGAAGATAAAGATCAGGCCAAGTTCAGAGTCAGTCACCTGGATTCTAGCCCTGGGTCTCAAGCAAACATTTGAGCCAGTGAAGATCTTTTCCATTCCATGGTCTTTTTTTTTTTTTTTTTAAACTTTGTTTTCTTGCTTATGTGGGCTTGGGTTTTTTGTTTGGGTTTGGTATTTTATTTTGTTTTTGTTTTTGTTTTTGCTGGCATAGCATCTATCATTCATCCCTTGGCTATTTGTCTCAAACACTCAGTCACACCCTTGACTACCTCACTTCTCTTCATAGATTGCATTTTCTCGCCTGTTTGGAAATAAAGGGGTCTGCATTTTTCTTCTATGTAAAATTCTTTATCACATTAATGAAAATAAGCCTGTGTTTTATCTGAATGATATGAAAATAAATTTCAATTTTTAAGTCAAATTAATTATAAACCCCTAAAAACAGCAGTTTATACACTCACTAAAATTATCTAAATCACCCTGAGGTCCCAAAGTGTTTTATCTATTTAAGAGAAATACATTTGATATCTAGAATTAATAACAACTATTGAATTTTACAAGTCAAAACTATCATTATGATTTCAACAGAAGAGCTTTCTTTTTCTGAGGGTGTCTTTTGAAATACGTACAACCTTATTCATATGAGACATTAGTAGATGTTTTCTAGGCAAGAAACCTATCATTTTAATAATTATTATAAATATCCAAGGATATTAAGAATTCAGCATAGCCGCATAAATATAATTGGTTGACCTTATATCTTCCATAATACTGATTTTTTTAAAAAAACTTACAATGGTAGGAAATTGTTTCCTATTAAGTAAAACAACATTTCTTTCCAAAATCAGCAGGCTGCTGTTAATTTTTAGATTACTATAGATTTGAACCAAATCTTATTTTTCAAAATGTTAGCTGTATTGCAATGTTCAACTATAGAAACTGAGTATTCATGCCATGTACAGTGTCTCATGACTGCAAGCCCAGGCTCCAGAATCCAAGGCAGAATTACAGCCAGGAATTTGAGGTCAGCCTGTTCTACAAAGGGAGTTTGATGGGAAGACTACTCCTAAAACAAAATAAGAAGAAGAGAGGAAGGAGGGAAGGGAGGGAGAGAAGTTGAGAGCGAGAATAAGGAGCTCATCATCTGATCTTGAATGTCTAGAGTCAAAAAGCAGATCAATATTTTCTCCCCAGATGAAAGCACTATGCACTTTTTGCTGTGAATGCCTCTTTTAATAGTGTGTCAGAGGAGTAGGCACTGAGGAACACTTTCAACAAAATGAAATGACGCTACATTTCCATACTACTGTGAACTTGCTTTCTGGTATATGTTTATCCCAACGACATTCTGTACTACGACTATAATGTCACCACTATGAATGAAACTGCGACTTTAGAGCAATACGACTCACCTGTAGATCTGAAAAATAGCAGTTGTAAAAAGATAGTATGCCTTGGGCTCCACAGTGTGCTTTGCTTTGTCGCTTATTTCCTGGCTACTGCTTTCTGTAGGTAATGGTTGCAAAGGTAAATCTCTTACAGCTTTCCATAAGATATTAATGCTGCTACATCTTTAAGGTTTCTTTTTTTAGAAAGCACTAATGCATTGCTTTGTACATGATAACAAACCTGCAGCGTCTCAGTGTTGCCTATGTCTGTCTGATAATGCATGTTTAATCTTTTTTCTTTCTTTCAGCCTCTCAGCTATCTAATGGGTCAATATCTTGGCTATTGGCATATAAAAACTGATTACAACTTACAACATGTTCCCTTTGCCTTTGTTTCCAAATATAACATCAGTTTTCTTTAGCTCTGCTTACTAAAATATATGAATAATTATTTAAACCAAACAGTCTTTCAAATTTTTCAGAACATTGACACACCCCAATTCTTACAAATTCAATTACAAATTTCAATATCAAGGAAGTCTTCAGTATCAAGTAAGTTCACAACAGGCTGTGCTTTTAAGCTATAGTTTTGATGCATCTACCAGTAGTTTATACATCTGGTTGTAGATGTCCCATCTACTCTTTCATTATTTGTTGTTACCTTGACTAGATCAAGGCAAAACCAGCCTTTAGCCATTTTTCTGTCCCAAAAAGAGTTTGGATAAGTTTCTTGCAACAACCCCAGCTAGTGGAGAGTACCAGCCTCTTAGTGCTCTGTTCATGAATAGGCCTGTCGTCAGTCTGAGAAGCAGCTTCTGGTTGGAACAGCAAGTGCCTCGTTAGACGAAAATTTTCAACTTAATCTACAAATGTGGCTCAAGAGAGGGGTGGCCCGGTACTGTAACAGGGGCCTAGCTGTTCAATTCTATAAGCAATGAGTCCTAGAGTCATCACAGATGTTCCATGATGTTGCTCAAGTTGGAGTTAAGAGGCCCAGAGTTCCTGACTGTCTGGCCTGCAGGGATTAGAGGACACAGGGCTGGAAGAGGTCAGCCATGGGTATGTGTAACAAAGTGGGTCTCTGAGAACAGGACTCACACATGGTGAGTAGCATAGATAGATGACCAGGAAAAGGGAGTCATTACTGGCTTTTCTTTATGATTTAGTTATTATTGAACCCCACAAATTCCCTTGCTCTTTAGCAGCTTAATAACTGGAACAAAGGTTAAGAAAATAACTGAAATAAGTTCAACAAAATAGCTAAAAAGATAATAATAATCTTAGAAGCTCCCCCATTTATATTGCTTTCTTAAACACTATAGCACAGAATTAGACCCAACCGAGTAGCTCATCACCAGATGAATAGACAATGAAATTTTGATGTATTTGTACAATAGGGTTCTACTCAACTCTAAAGAAAAATGAAGTTAAAATATGCAAAAAGTGATGGGCTTAGAGTGTACATAATATTAAGCAATGTTACACAATCTGAGAAAGATATAAAAAAGTCATGTTCTCTCTTACATGTGGAATCTAGCAAGTGATATATGTGTATATAAACACATTTATACATGTGTACAATATAACATAAGGAAAGGAAAACAAGAAACACTAAAAACTTCTTCATCCTCTTCCTCCATGCCTTCTTCATGCCCTCTCTCTGTTCCCTTCTCCTCCTCTCCTTTACTTCCTCCCTCTTCCTGGCTACCATGAACTAAACTGAGCAGTCTCTTTACATCCATGCTTTTTTTTTTTTTTACCACCTTAACACTAAGCTTTGTCAAACTCTAAGCAAAGGTGGACACTTTGGACTAAATCCTCTGTTACCATGAACCAATGCCTTTCCTCCTTTTAAATGATTTAATTGGTATTAGGTACATGGTCAGAAATCTAACACATGTGTTAAATATCATTTTAAAACTAAAACTATGATTTTTAAAAATATTTAAGTCATGCAAACTCCAATCAACTATATTCTAATGGAACTACCAATATTCAAGATTATCAATCATGAGTTGGTTTGATAAATAGGTACCTTGCATTATAAAAAAGTGTGTGTGTTTTTTCTAAATCCAATCTTTTTGATACATGGGAAGAATAGAACAAAGGAAATTTAGACACCTTGGAATCTAGATACATATCGACATAGCAAACATCTGATATAATAACAGATATTTCTATACAATTTTGCAGTTATGAAAACGAAACCTCAGAAAATATATGTAACAACCCAGGTGGTACAGATCAAAGTGGTTTTTCATGTAACACCAGATCTACAAGATTCTAATCTCTGTGGGAGTTTTCGGCCTCTTCTTCACAAGTTCTCACACCACTTATCTATGAATAGAAAGTAAAATGACTAAACATTTAATTTGAGAAGTCTTGAGTAACATGCCAAAAAATATCACTTCCCTTTAATGAATTTCAAGAAAGACAAATGCTGAGAAATTGATAGTTTGGGAACGGAAGTAATAATACTTCTTAGCCTGCATCTACTGAAAGGATAAGTGGTTTGTGATAGTTTCAAAGTCTCACTTTATAGTCCTCTTTAAACATAGGACATAATATCAAACTGATATAACATTTCTAGCTGGTATGATTCAACTCTTGTTCTTAGTCCTGGAGCACTAGCCTGTAACTATTGCCCACACTTTCAATTTCACTGAACAAGAGATTAAATGAGAGCAAGTAGCAAGTTGACATATTGTTTGTTACATTGTTATAACATGTGTCAATTAATTTAACTTTTATTAAGTAAATAAGAATACCATCCTTCAAATGATTTGTTGCTAAATATTGTTACTTCTTTGATGACTTTGCATGCTTAGTTTTTTATGAAGTTAACTATGAAGGAAATGAACATCTCAATAATTTAAGACTAACACACAAATATCCATTGTCATGTGGAACTATAGAGGGAAAAATGCAGAGGGCTACAATTCAGAAAACACCTGTGCCTGTCCTGATTTTATACATGCTATTGCTGTTAATCATCAACCTGGCCAACAGATCGTTGAAGATGGTAATTATTATTCTGTCATTACAATTATTTCATCTTTCTGACAGGCTTGGGAGAAATGAATTGTTTGTACTGACTCTACCAGTAATCACTGCAATGGGGAAATATGATGACAAATGTAGTGTTTACAGGTTCTGTCAAAACTGGCACATAAAAGCAGGTTTGCACTCTTCACCATTTTCCAACCTCTGGCAGCAGTTCATAATGGAGCCCCGAATGCATTTTGACAAAGTGAAAATTTGTTTTACATCATGATTTCTGGGCAATGATTCTAGAAAAACGTGCTAATTACATTCAGAAGGGAAACAAAAAAAAAAAAAAGATTTTCCACATAGTCTAACATGTAGGGTTTTTTTAATTTTTCTTTTTCAAATGTTACTAATAATAAACTATACTTAATCACAATGTATGGGGTGGTGGGATCAGTGTTTATTGGTAACCCTAATAATTATCAAGTATTTTATAAATTGAGAATAGAGGTATTGTCTTGCTGTGGTGTTACTAACAAGTTCTACTATCCTGTCCCCAGTCGGTGGGGCACAGACAGTGATTACCCATGTTTATATTTTAAAAGTAGAAGAAATGATTCTGAATGTATTCAAATGAGGAAATTGTGCTTGAGGACATTATAGGTATGTCCTTCATTTGAAAATTACATAGTATATGCTTTCATCATTATCATATAGTAGCCCAGATGTATGTGGTTGGAAAGCTTGCACAAAATAGAAAAATAAATTTTAAATTTAAAAATTAAATGCACTCCTTTTAGAAACAGAACATAACATTAATTTTTGAATATACACTGAAACAATACATTACTCATAATGTAATTTTCAGGTATTTAGCATTTGTTTTTCTTGGAGTGTCTAAGAACATGCCTGTAAGATTTTATAGTAATCCTGACCTTGTAGAACAGGACTATAATTACCAATACCCAGGAAGCTGAGATCACAAGATCAAGGCTTAACAAAACAGCAAAGCTCTTACAGCATAGCTGAGCCCTTTTTGGGCATGTGTGGGACCCTAGGTTTAATTCCAATAAACTAAATATATCTATGGTATTTTAAAAATTCACTGAAAATGCTAATCTATTAAAATATATACAGGGCTATAACTATCATGAAAATAAATAGGTGTAATGAAATTTACCCATATTGTATTAAACCGTTTACAATAATCCTGATTTTTCTAATAAGATGAGTAATCCTTGATAAGCACTGTAAAGTTGCTATTAAAAGTAATTTATAATCTTTAAAATTACATTTTAATAAAACTATGTGTCACAGTTTAAGAATTATAAATTTTAAAATTATTTATTTTATTGATTACATTATTTACACTTAATTTTCATAAAAGAGAAGTAAGTAAAAAAAAAACACCAAAGTGGACAAAATAGGTGATTATTTTGCCCAGTTGTTCTGCAAATAGGTACTTTGGACAGGGCAAAATGATTCGGTAACTAAGTCACAAGTTACTGAAATGTTTATGTGGGTCGTATAGTGGTGCCAACTTTATTTTGTGCTTGCTGAGCTTCGACTGATGCTCCTGTAGTCACAGCCTCACGGGCATTAGAAGCTCCTGGCCACCAAAGGACTAGCCTGTGTCAGGGCCACTTGTTCCAAGCCCCAGGGAACCACAGGCTTTGAAGAAAAGGCTCTCTCAGGAAGAGTCCTATGACTGAAACTTTCCGATACTGTCACGCTCCTCCATTTTCTTAATAAACTCTTCGAACATCATTTTAACAAAAGCTTTGTCCTGCCCTTTTCTCTCGACAAAGTCAAGTTCTCCTTTTAAGCATAGAGTAAGTTCTCTCCCTCCACATTGGCATGAGTTGCGGTGAGTTCGGTTTGCCTGACTTCTGCAGCAAGTGCCTGTCCTCAAGGAACCATCTCCCTGGCTCCACAGATATAATGCTATCGTTTCTGTTCACTACTGGTGGAAACTCCTCATAGGATGTACAGATAACTTAAAATCTGCCGAGGCATCAGCTCACAGCCATTCTTCCTGGTACCACTTGTTTGTATTGGTTGCAAGGAGCTCGTGATCACTCAAATTAGATGGCATGGGGAACCTCTTAACTCTTGTTTCTCTTCCACGGTCCACATACCCAGGTCCTTCTTGATTCTCCATATGGCAACACAGAACACTATGCACCCAAGATTCGAATGCTTCTGTTGTATATTTATATTGAAATTATGAACTTTGGCAATTCATCTACATGAAACTATAGTTTACTAATATTTGAGTATGATATCCACATTGTATTACTCCAGACTTTATTTTTTTTATATTCCATCCACTCATGTCCTTTTTTCTTTCTCAAGAGTGTTTAATAACCCATGAAATCACTGAGTTTTCTGTCTTCGCATTTCTCGACACTAAAAATGTTCCAATAATTGATTAAATCCTTAAATATCAATCTCTCATCTCACTGCCCCTATCAAACCATCTCTGCATAATTAAGCTATGGTATCCATGCCCATAAAAATACACTTTAAGTAACTATTATTTAAATTATAACACAGTGTTGTAATCACTTGTTTGCATAGCTCATCGTATTTGATTTCACAAAAAAAAAATGGAAGGATCAGGAATTATTTCACAACTAACAATGATACATAGAAAACATAAAGTCAGGGGTTATGTCATGGGCCTGAAGAGTTAGTATGAATAGGACAAAATAAATCCAAGTTTAATTTTCAGTCAAATCAAAGTATCACTGGCATTTTATCACCTCCACATTTGAAACAGATTTGGATGGTTTAATTCTCCCTAGTTCCCTCTCAATCCTCACTCTGTCCAACCACTTTTGTTGTTGCCTCATTCCTTACAGTTGCCTCTTCCCCTTTTCTGTCCCACTTTCCCCAAAGAAATCAGAGGAGCATTTTAGAATACAAATCAGACACTTTGTCCCTAACACTTAGTTTTTCTCTGTACACTACAGATTTCAGTTCAAATGTGATTTCCTTTCCTCACAACACACACACACACACACACACACACACACACACACACACACACACACCTCCAATGTCTTTCATTATATGTCATTACATTTTTCCCTTTTGCTGCTTAGCCCAATTTATAACTGAATCTCTGACAATATTAATAAAGTTATTTTTCATTCTGTAGATTGAAAGTTTTGAGTTTCCTTAATCTTATATGACTAGGAGACCTGGAAGACAGCAGATGTCTCAGAAAATTTTATTATATAAATAGTTAACAAAGGTGTTTTAAAATTTATTACATTTATGTATTGAACTGGGTGAACACATACTATGGTGTGGGGAAGTCTCAGGACAAATTCTGAAAGGTCAGTTCTCTCTTTTCATCGTGTGCATCTCAGACATCAAACTCAAACCATCAAGCTTTTCAGCATGTACTCTTTATCCATATGTCATCTCACTGGCCCTTGAATAGTGGTATTTTGTGAACCCTTGGCACAGGAAATTTTAAGAGCTGGTAAATATATGTACCCTGCTTTAAAAATAGTCTCCTCTTTTGCCTGCATTTTGATTCATGGGTCTTCATGTTACATGTCATAAAACCGTAAGTATGGTTGGTCTTGCCAGAGATCTGCAATGTGCATTTCATAGTGTGTGTGTCTAGATTGTGTCTGAGTTCTTTCCTCAATTATCTACTGAGCATCTGATAGCTTAAAGGAAATGATGAGAAAGATCTCACAACTATGTGGAGTAAATACCACTTAATATCCCAAGTAGATCCACTGGGCTTTGGATACTATTTTTCCATATATGTGTTTACATGCATATGTGTATACAGCAACTTTTTTATCTTCATGAAGCAAAAACCCAAAGATGATGCCTTAGAAATCTACAGTCAATTTTGATAATGCTGTTTAAATATTTTTGGCTTCTATTTGTACTTTTAGGGCTGTCTTTGACATTGATTCTTACATTTTTTTTCACTCCTTAGACCCCAGTTACCTGAACCACAAAATAATATAGTAACAGTGGAACCATCGTGGTGGGGTTATACAGATTAGACTGAATGATCTATGTAAAACAGTTAGTAGAACTTATGCTAAATAGTAACTGCCCAGAAAATCCTGGTTGACAACAACTACTTGGACCTATGTTAGGGACTGGAAATCACAAAGGCAAGAATAAATAACACATTGTTACAAAGTTCTGACAAGCAGGCAAGATCCAAACTAAAGATGGTCTGTGTCTGTTAAGTGGCTGGAGGGGCTCACATTGGCAGCCCAAGCCTGGTTTATATCCCGCCGCTGCTGCTACTTTGATAGCTGTGCAGAATTATACCTCCAAAACAATCAGATAAAGAATGCAAAAGGAACCATGACAATTGATTCGACTAAGAAGCAAGCATGAAGGTAGGCACACAGGACACCCTCGGGACCATAAACACTTTACATTCATCTCCATTTATCCACATGTCAATTAATGATCCAAATGCCTCCCTGTCTTATAATAAGAAATGATCATTTCCAACTGAAGTTGCCAAAATTCCTATTAATTCGATTCAATATTCGGTGGTGACTTCTAAATGAAAAGGAAACGTGTTTTTTAAAAAGCACCGTGCCCTTCGTGAATATTTCCACTTTACTGCTTTTGAATGGCCCAAGTTCAAATGAGACAATTAAATGCTGTGTCTTTTTTCGGTGTTCAGAGGCGAAAAGAAGGTAATTTGCTGCCTCATGCATCTGTTTCCTCATCAGCACAGTGAGGACCAGGCTAATTAGGGGATGGAAACAATATGGTCATATGGATAGGCCAGATTGCTTGTCACTCAGGTATTCAATATGTGGGCTCTGTTTTGAGGACAGGAAAGAGATAATGATTCTCTGGCATCTCCCTTGCAATGCATGAAAAGGAAGGACTGGGCAAGGGCTCAGATGTTTACCCACTTATTTTTAGCATACATCTTAGGAATAATCCTACTGGGCTATGTCATTCATTTTGTCTTTGAAGAGGGATCAGTATTAGGAAGTGTCAACCAAGACTGGTAATTTCCATAGAGAATTCAAGAAGTCAGCAAACACACTTGACTTCTACTGCATTCATTCAGATTCATTATTCTGCATATGCTATGGGCCAGAAAAAAATGCAGCCCAAACAAAAGTGAATACATAACATGTTCAGAAAGTCTAATTTAATTAACTAGGTTCATTAGGCAAAAAAACTTATACCTGAAAATATCTGATCAATTATAGAGCTCATATCAGTCATATTTTCTATCAGTAATCTGTCTTAGATCACTCAAAGCAGGTAGAGCGACACTCAAGTAAGGCCATTCTCAGACCTGATCTGGAAAGCTGAATTGGTGTAATTAGGCCCTCACTCCTGGATATGTGAACTTGGAAAATACCTAAGAGAATTATGGGAATGAATTTGAAGAGACACACTTAAAATTTCTAAGGAACAACAAATAAAAGTTATAAATAGCCGGGCGGTGGTGGCACACGCCTTTAATCCCAGCACTCGGGAGGCAGAGCCAGGTGGATCTCTGGGAGTTTGAGGCCAGCCTGGGCTACCAAGTGAGTCCCAGGAAAGGTGCAAAGCTACACAGAGAAACCCTGTCTTGAAAAACCAAAAAAAAAAAAAAGGTATAAATAAATATAAGACCTCAGTGAGAAGGTATAGGTGTGTTTAGAACCAATGTATCTAAAGCATAACATATAAAATCAGGTGGGTGAGGTAGAGAGCAGGAAGAGGAAGAATCAAGAAAAGGACAAGATGGAAGAGGGAAAGGTGGAAGAGAGTGGGAGGGTGGGAAGGAAAGGGGGAGGGAAAAGAAAGACAGGGAGGAGGAGAAGTGGAGGGGGTGGGAAGGAGGGAGAAACACAGCACACCGCCAGAGGTTGGCTCCTGCTCCTATTAGCACCACGAAAACATTCTTCTGAACTGTCTATGTTCCCAATTCATTGAAGCCTGCAGATGCCATTTCCAGCAGAGCAGGGATGCTCTGGATGTTATATCTTGGGTTTAACTGGAGACCATTGTCTCCTTTTTAATGATGCCACAGACTTCCAATGTTACTGAAGCACCGGTTTTGTCTAAAGTATTACCACGTATCTTGGTTCTTTCCCAAAACCTCCAAGGATAAGTTGACATAAGGATGGTGACCTGATCTCTCTTCAGCTTGGACTCTGAATTCTTACATCTGCTATATTCTCTATCCCCAGTCTAAAGTCGCCTCTAAGGATGACCACACACTTCTTGTGCAGCAAAGAACAGCCCCACTGGAACATCCACAGTCTCCTTATTTCTCAAAGTGCCAGGACATCCAAGGATATTTGTATGGATGACTACCAAAATTAGGATCAGACAAACTGATATGATATAAAATGACTTTAATAGTAAAATCCCTTTAAAATTTTTTATCTTAAAGAAATCTCTCCAAAGTGTTTTTTTCCCTTACGCTCTGGATTCCTGCTATGTTACTGAACTCCTCACCACCAAGACCTTCTTCCAAACCCCCAACAAATCCTTGTTAATCTCTAAAGCTAGCACTATCTCTTCCTCCTATCATAGTTATCCAGACTATTCAATGGGCATCCGTTCTATTTCTGTAAAAATTTTCATGAAAAATCCAACTAAACCATGCTCTGCAAAGTAGGCCCTTCTCTTGCTCAGAGGAATTCTGGGAATGCATTTAAAGAAGAGCCACTTCTGCACAGGGATTCCACACCACTCAGCTGTGTTCTTACTCCTGAAAAGCAACCCTTATAAAAAGCAAAAAAGCAAAAAAAGCAAAAAAAAAAAAAAAAAAAAAAACCACCACTGACTAAAGCACAAGCAGTATACTTAAAAGTCTCTAACTCATTACATCATGCCATCTCCATTATATTGAAAAGTCCTGTCAATATCATTATTTTGGTGGTGAATGAATTAGTCTGATCATCACAGTATCAACAAAAAAGGGTGATTCTGTGATACAGACCTGAACCTTAACCAGAACCAAAGTGCCTGAACTTGAACCAAATGACTGCTCCCAACCACTTAGAATCCTACCTCTGTTTGGTTGCTTACAAAGGAACTTTACAGTGAAGGCCATGCATGGATGCTAGAAGAGGCATGTGAAGTGTCCTTAGGAATGCCATGAGAAATGCATGCACTCTAGACTGGAATACAAAGAAGTGATACACAGAACTCTTGATGAAATCAAAAGTTATCGGAACAGAAGATTTTTATCATCTTATCACCATCTTTTATCATCATTGCTACCTGATCCAATGGCCGGATCTCACTTAAGAGCTCCATAGATTCCTATGTTATTAGAATGGCATCCCTTCATTAACCATACTTCTACTCTTTCCCTGTCACACTTGTAAGTAAAGAAATGTACTTGTGAATATATTTATTTATATTAGGAGACCTCAATTAAGTAAAATCAGAACTATATTTTCGCAATACACTCCTGTAGGCTTAATTTTTACTCGGGTGGACAACCTCAAGAGAAAATAAAACAATGAAAGCAACATCAAATGATTTAGAAAAAAAAATGTTTCATCTATTCAATAAAATGCCATTTCATTAAATGAATATGTAAAACAAAGACTCCCGCTGCTGTGAACCGAGGCCTTCTTAACAAATGCTCTACAAATGCACTCCACTGGGGGAAGAATAGTGTATAAAAGTCTTAGCTTATGAAAGAACCTCAGGCAGGTCAATGAAACACAGCAGAGAACAGCAAGAAAAAATAAACATAAGAAGTGACAACACCACATAGAACCTTCTTCAAGGTTCATCCTCTGGGTATTATTGAAAGAGAAACAGAAACCTCTAAAGAGAGTAGAGCAACACTCCCCGTAATTTTGAAGAACTAAAGAACACTTGATATTGTTCCAACCAATTAAAGACAGAGCCTCATTACAGACTACATTTGTTATGAAGCACACATGTAAATACTGTCTGTGGACTCAATCGGGGTGTGCTTTTGCTCCTGCCAACAGTAGGGAAATACCACAGAGAGGTAAACAAGCAAGCCATATGTGTTGCTGGCATCACTAGAATGCTATACACTTATGGCTTATGCCTTAAGTTTCTTGAAATCATGTTGGTTATTGCGATATTTGATTATATTTTTTAAGTGTATCTGGAAGCTTTTTAACAGAAAGACTTCACACTACTAATCTTATGATTACGCAGTTAGCAACTAATACCAGTGAGCTACTTGCTGGAAGGGATGTACATTTGTAGTCAGGTCTCATGAAGCAGCCTCTGAATTAACATAAACATAATTGCCCTCCAGATTTTTAAGGCTTATAAACATGTATATTGTGGAACAAAATATTCCATAAAATTATTTTAAGGGTCTTTTCTCAAACTACAGCTAATTGTGGATAGACTGTATTTGAGCATGTAATATGCATATGTGTGTGTGTGTGTGTGTGTTATAGATGTAAAAATATCACACTTGTGATATTATAGTATATACTGGGTAAGTATATAGATTCTACTTATAAGGCACACATTATATTATATGTTATAAATATTAGTTATAGATGTAAGTTGTATCACACACATACATGCATATTTTTGAAAGCAGATTTTAATGAACTAATGTATGAAAAATCTTAGAAAGATACAAATTTCGCATTATTAAATAACAAAAACTGTTTTATTAGAAGTCATACCATACAGATCATAAGCTATCATGCAGAAAATACGAAGAAAGAGGATTACTTTTTAATCCGAGCCTAATCATTTTGTATGAAGAAACTCCCTTTCTGGTCTATACCAATGAGAAGAAAAGAGAAAATCCTTGACCTATAAATAAAATTCTAGTTCCTCTCACATGTATAGGGCCAATACTAAATTTAACCCTTTGATTAAAATAAGTTTATGGAATATTTTATTCCAAAATATACATGATAAAAGCCTTACAAATCTAGAGGGCAAATATGTGTATGTTAAATGGCACCCCTGAGACCTTCAATAAGGAATGTCCTTCTCATCTCTTTTGGGAAATTACTCCAAGGCCATGCCACAAAAGAAGTAGTTACATCAACGCTTCCTGAAGATGAAGTCCCCAGCATAATGACTTCACATCATTGCACAGACATAAGTATTAAGAAAAATTATAAAGTATTGTTCAACTGTTTTCAGTGTGAGACATCATCTGTCTAAAACACTCAAGCACTAAGCTACTACTGAGATATTTGAATTGTTGGCTTATCTTTCTCAAATCTGGCAATGGTAAGCAATAATTGAGCCTTGTGAACACTAAATGTGACCCTAAGTTAATAACACACATCACACTTCATAACACAGCCATTAGGGAATCACTTATAAATGCAGGCATGGTTATTTAGACATTTAGGATAATTTCAAATAATATTGACACTGAGTTTCAATTCAGAAACATGTTGGTGAATGAGATGTTTTCATCTGAAAATGGTTGGACACTGGCTAAAACAAAACTAAAATCAATCAACCTCCAACTGAGCTGCTGACTGAATGTGTCAAGGTCTGAATAAATAAATCCACAGTCAAGCCTTCTTAGGAAAAACATGTTTCTTCTCCCACTCAGAGGAGAACACAAATGATGAGGGGAGTGTAGTATTGAACTGAGCCCTAAATTCCAGAGTTCCGACATTTCAGACAAATTATTTTAAAATCCTCAGTCTCATTTGATTCTAAACAGCCTGGGATAAAATTTGTCATATTCAAAAAAATTCTTAAAAAATGAAACTCTTTAGATTTAGAAACAAACCTGGGCTGTACTGGCCCACACCTTTAATCCCAGCACTTGGGAGGCAGGCACAAAGAAATCCTTTCTCAAAAAAAAAAGGAAGAGAGGAAGGAAGGAAGGTAGGAAGGAAGGAAAAAGAAAGAAGGAAAGAAAGGAAGAAAAGAAGGGAAGAAAGAAAAAGAAGAAGAAGGAAGGAAGGAAGGAAGAAGGAAAGAAAGAAAGAAAGAAAGAAAGAAAGAAAGAAAGAAAGGAAGGAAGGAAGGAAGGAAGGAAGGAAGGAAGGAAGGAAGGAAGGAAGGAAGGAAGAAAGAAAGAAAGGAAGAAAGAAAGAGACTTGGGAGGAACATTTTGGAGATGACATAAAGCACAAAGAATCTTAGAAGATACATGTAGCTATAGGAAAGCAGACTACTCAGCTAAACTCCGTTAGTGTTTTTTTTCTCTTTGTGTGTGTGTGTGTGTGTGTGCCTGTCTGTCTGTGTGTGTCTGTGTGTGTGTCTGTCCCATGTTTTAACTAAACATTTGGTAAAGATCCAAGGGCACTGTGTAGCACAAATCTTAAAGGGTCTTGTTAATAAAAACAAACCTGGAGCCAGATATTGGGGTGAATGATGAAAGATCAGAGAAACAGAACCAGCCACAGCTAACCTCACCTCACCAATGGCTCAGCTGATCTCATTTCCTCAGACAGGAAGCCTCTGTGTCCTCATCCAAATGGATCTCAGCTGAACTGCTGCTAAAAGCCTAAAAGCTTAACCAGACTCTAGTTCTTGGTTTTCACACCTTGTACACCTTTCTGCTTCCTGCCATCACTTCCTGGGATTAAAGGCATGTGTCACCATGCCTGGCTGTTTCCAGCGTGGCTTTGAACTCTGTCTCCAGAATGCTAGGATTAAAGGTGTGTGTGCCACCATTTTCTGGCATCTCTATCTAGTGGCTATTCTGTTCTCTGACCCCAGATAAGTTTATTAGAGTGCACAATATATTGGGGAACACAATATCACCATAGCACCGAAATGAACATCACCTGTTTCCCAGCCCTGTCCCTTTGCTACCATGCCTTTGCGCCTCATAAGCATATACAACATGGGGAGTAGCCAGAGACCAATCGCTTCCCTGATCTCAGTGACCTGAAAAGAAGAAGGGTGCCCACAGCATATGCTTGACCCTCAGTCCTCTCAGAGCAAAGGTCAGGGCTGAGCTTCCACCCTCATCTCCCCCTGAAACTAACCCAACAGACAATGGACGTGATGCTCTTAATGCTGTAGTTTTGCAGGGAGAAAGAAATTAACCCAGTCATGGGCATTCGGGATCTATAAAGATTGGTGACTGTGCCTTACCAGAGAAGTCACCTCTATCCAGTGTAACTCCCTGAACTTCCTTTCTGAATAGTTCTTTTTGTCTCAAAAGAGACAGAAAAGAATCCTTTCCTCATGTTAGACACTTTGGACATTAAGTTTTTCAAGGCATTATTAGTAGATCTGGTTTATGTACTTACAAAACTCTATTAAAATATATTCGGGCTCCATAGCCATTACCCACTTTTATCAACAGAAATTCATTTACGATTCATACTAATTTTCCTTCCTTCATTGTCTGAATATCTCATTCATACTTAGTTCCTCATCACCTTAAACTCCTTCAAAAGCCACCAACAGTCTCTTTCTGTGTCTGATATTAATTTCAAAATTCAGAACCTAACACTATGATCACATTCCTTAAACACTCCATGGAGAAGTATCAGTGCTATTATTCTCGGTGTGGGTCCAGGTTATGTGGTGTGTTTTGTCTGTGAAAGTGTATCTGATGGAAAGCTAATACTTTGTGCATCATTTATGTACTTGTGCTTTATTTACTGTATATTAATAATGTCCTCTCTCCCAGCTGTGACTTCAAAATTGTCTGAGACCTTTGTAAAACACTAGATTCACTTAAGTGAGTAAAGGTGAAGAATTGATTCTAGATGGTAGAGTTTACTCCAATCCATGTGTTGTGCTGGTTCCAAGTATCTTCCCTGTCATTTTTAATATTGACCTGTTTATGTGCCTAACACCATCTAAAAGACACAGTATTCATTGAAAACTAAATATGTAAGATTATCAGAAAGTGCTAGTATCTGTGGCAACTAAGAATTTTGAGGAACTACATTTATTTTATTGCCTGTGATTTTTCCTCACCCTCCTATCTATTATTTCCTGATTTGGAAGGTAAAAGCATAAAGGATAGAAATAATTTTAAATAATTTATCACACAATAAAAATTATTATTTGGATTTTAAATTTTTCATGTGGTGGGTGATGAAACAACTCACAAGGCACTGGAATTGCTTAAAGGCTTTGGGGATCGGGTTGATCACTTTTCTCCATGTGATCTGTATCCTTCCTACTCCACAGAAGGCACACACCTCACACATTCTCATCTCTCTAAACCATTTGCTGTTTCTAAAGGTTAATGCTCACCCTGGTGGTTTTCACCTCTTTCCCTTTCATTTCATCCCCTGGCACCTGGAAAGCATCCCTGTCTTTTCCTAAGACTCTTTCTGCTTACAACTCCTAGAACACTATCAGGTGAAGCCACGGATCTCTAACACCATCTTTCTCGGGCCACGACAGCCATAGCAGCGAAGCACATACCGTTGCAGTGCGGCCGTCTGAGAATTTTCTCATACTTTTCTATTAATGTAAACGCAAAAGCTGGAAGATGGTGATTCCATTGCCAGAAAATGCCAGAGGCAATACAGATGAGGCAGATATAGGCATTGTCTCGGGACAGTGAAGGATCAAGTTTCTGACATCAACGTTCTAGAAAAATCCTCATTTCTGATTGTTTCTTCTTCAGTTCTATGAGCTCCAACATAACTTTCCATGGGAGGGCCTCTCTGTCTCTCTCCAGGGCTCTGGGGAGTTAAGTTAGCCTCTCCTTTCATTACCTTCTACTTCTACAATATGTCACACTAAACAAATTTGCTATCGTTGGGTACATTCCCAACGAAGAAGACAAGTCCCTGGAAGCTGGGAACGTGTGTCAGGTCAATGTATTGCCTATTCTTTCCACACAGAGAAACCAGAATCCTACTAAATCCTAAAAATGGACTAAACAGAAAGAAAAAACAGAAACAAGGTAAGAGGGGTTAGTATAGAAGCAAGGGGCAGGACGCAGTCACAGGACACAGTCACAGGGCAAGCTGGCAGTCATGTGATCACCCAAGAAAGGCTCCCAAGATTTCACTGTTTGTCACTCTTAAAAGGGGCAGTGAGAAAACACAAATGAAACCGGAGGTTAAAACACAAACAAAATCAGAATATTTGAGGGTCTGCAGCACAGAGGATTAGAACCAACTGGAAATATTCATCATAGTTTACATGGATAAAACTGTCCTCTCAGGGTAGAAAAGCCATCAGCAGACGACCTGCAAAGACTGGATCTATGGCTGAGAGGCCCACAGTCTCATGGTGATCAGCAGTCTGCTTTAAAACAAATGTATAACTTCACTGCTTTAAAATAATGCCGTTCCTTTAGTTTGTTTTATTATTTGGTGTTACTTTGATTTTTAATATTACAGTTGGAAAGAGCTACATTATAGTGAGTTTACAATTAGCTTTTAAAATTGAGCTATGTTAAAAAAATGCTTTTTATTAAAAAAAAAAAAAAACACCAGAAGTCAATACAGTAGTGAGAAGAGGGAATCATTTTCACTTTCCACATTTTTTTTTCCTTTTAAATTTCTCACTATTATTCATGTTTACAAAAAAAATGCCCATAAACCCTTTCTAAATAGCATGGGGCTGGAGGCAATTATGAAATTAGACGTTCTGATATGACTTGTGATTCTGAATGTGTAGTGATGAGGATAGCAATGTGTCAGAAGTACTTGGTTTGCTTTGATTGGAGAGTGAAGCTAGGGATTATAACAGCATTAAACATTCTGTTTAAAGCCGTAATTCAGTAATAGAAAACATGTCCTAATTATATATTGTAATGTTTCTGTATATCAAATCTTCTTCCATTCCTATTTCCCTTAAGGTTAGAATAAATAAATGAAAATAACTTTTATGTTTTATCTCATGGAAACACTTTAAAATCCTTATCAGAACATATAATTCACTTGGGCAAACTTTTCTTCTACAGGAGGAAACTTTAAATGGGAAGATGAGACCAATGAAAAGTAATGTTTTAAATGGGATCTGTGAAACCCTTTAAAAAAAAAAGATATTTACCTTATTCTCACCAAATAGGGATATTCATTTGTTTCATTTTTTTTCAATCTTGTGTTTATATAAATGTTCCTGAATGTATATATATGAATTACATGCACAAAGATGCATACAGACTCCAGAAAGGGTGCCAGATCTTTGGAGCTGGCTACAGATGGTTATGAGACACTGGTGTGGGTATTAGGAACTAAACCCAGGTCCTCTGCAAATGCTCTTAACCACTGAACCACTCTCCAGTCCTCGTGGCTATAATTGAATTGCAAAGCAGTTTTGCAAACTTGTATGCAACCTGGCAGCTAGATTGTAAAGGATAGGAAACATTTGACAATTTACCATACATTACATGTCACAGAGAAAATTAAGATATGGAAACGGAACTTGAGAAACAGCAGATGTCAGGTTTTTTTTTTTTTTTTTTTTTTTCTGGCCACATAAAGAAGTAGCATGCAGAAAGAGCACCCTAAGATATAAAGGTCAAACTTGACCCAACAGCACAAAGTCACTGGGATGTGATGGCAGGTATCTCAGTGTTTCTGATGAGAAAACCTACTCATAGACTAATTTTTGTCAAATCATGACTGTTGCACTAATTTTCCAGTTTCCTTGGGGTTTCCGTACTTTGGTCCCCAATAAGTGGCTCCTCTTCACAGTTAAGTAACAGAGAGCAGGAATGTTCACCTTAACCCCCATGAAAAGTAACCTCCATCCATCTTCTCAAGCAAGTAAGCTCCAAGTGCGCTGAAATGTTTTCAACCCTTATTTTATCTTCAGTAGCCTCAGTTCACTGGTACACCACCACCGCACCCCACCCCCGACCCCACCCTGCTTGTGTGCGTGCATGCGCGCACCCACACCCACACCCACACCCACATCCACACCCACACCCACACCCACACACACTCTACACCCTATGGTGGATTTCTAAATCAAGTTCTTGACTCCTGGAGAGTGACAATTTGAATTTCTTCCCTTTCTCCTGTCTTCTGACCTGTAGAACACCATCGCCATCCTGCTTTTCTTCTAGCTGTTTTCACATTAATTCCTTCACCACTGAGACAGCTTCTTTAGTATGTCACTGAAGAATCATCCAAGGATGACACTTGGTAATGCCTCAACTCTGCTACCTTCTGCTCCTGTTTTTCACTGATGAGATCATCCCCAGAAGCTACTCATACTTAAATAGCCTGCTGACACTCATGGCAGCCTGAATTTAGTTCTCCATTCTCTCTCATCTTATCAATTGCAATTGCTTTTTAATAACACTCATCCCTCTAGCTTTAGCCCCTACAACCAGCTTCCTCATTGTGGGAATGGCTTTCTAAATCATGAATGTAATCTGTGTGCTTCTTCAGTCATACTCTGAAGCGGTCTATGGTCTAACAGGAATTATTTATGACTTGTGTATTTCAAACAGTAAACTATGCCACCAGGATTTGAATTACAAAAGAAGGAAAGACTCTGGTAAGCTTGAGGATTTGTTAGAATTAACCGGAGCTGGTGTTGTAGGTATGTAAAAGTAACTACTCATAAGCCTAAAGAAAAAAAAAATGAATTCAAGGAACTACAGAATATATATAAGACCAGCCTAGGCTACTTAGTAAACCCGACCTTAAAATTAAAAGTAAAAACAATGTTATGGATGGCTCAGTGATGGAACACTGCCCAGCATGCACCAAAGTTTTAGTACTACAAAAACACAAAGAGAAAGAAAGGTGAATTAATTGCAATATTACTGTACAATTCACTGAGTTAATGCTATGTTTGTAGTAACAAGTATGTAACTAAGACAAGTCTGAAACTCCTACCACAGAAATAACCAATTCTCTTGTTATGATAATTGACCCTAGATACTACGTAGCTGGTGAACAGACTTTAACTTTCTCTTCTCTAAAAGTCTAGAATCCAAGGTGAATATCTTGAAAAAGCTCAACTTTACCTTCCTACATACTTCTCTCACACAAATGATAAAGTCTTAGGTGGAAGAATCTGAGAATTCACTCAGACCATTCACCTTAACAGTTAGTGAGAGAAGATACCTTCCAGGTTTGGCACTTATACAAGATGGACAGATCTTATCATTCTTTTTTGTATTCCTCAAAGAGCCACTGTGCATATATCCTAGGCAATCTATAAAAGACATTCCTCCTCTGAAAAATCCTAAGTTCTCCAGAATGAGGGGAAAAATACAAAACACATGTAAAAGTGTAAAGGAATGTGTATTGAGAATAGGGAGCAAAATAAGATAGAATAGGATCCAAGGATCTTTCCCCATTATAATCCCACAGTGCACTGCCACTCAGGATCACATGTGTTTTCCCACATGAAGATGTGACTAGTGATAGATACACTAACAACCTAACGTGGTTTGTCTGCCCCTGAAAGTACGTTTTCAGTTCTTTTCTTGCCATGGGTGGCAGGGTTGAGGTGAACTAAGATGCAATACATCACTAAGTGATCAGAATCATGAGTAAGAGAACCCTATTGATGAAATCTCTGGCCACTTCCAGAACTCTTCCACTGTCTTTTCTGATTAAAGTAAAATCAGCACCCTTCCAGACACTCTCTGTTAAATCAGAAATTATATAAAGGCTTTTCAACAATGGTTCTGGTCCTAGTGGTTATATAGCCATCACTTTACCAACATTTTTCTCACTCCCAGTGGAGGCTTGAATGAGAATGGCCCCCATAGGTTCATAGATTTTAGTGTTTGGTTCCTAGTCGATGGACTGTTAAGGAAGGACTACGAGATGTGGTCTTGTTGGAGGAGGTGTGTCACTGGGGGTAGTGTTGGAGTCTTCAAAAGCCCATGCTGGCCCAGTCTCTCTCCCTGTCTCCTGCTTATGGACCACATGTAAGCTCTTAGCTATTAGTCCAGTGTCATACCTGCCTGCCACCATGCTTGATCATAGAGTAACCCTCACACACTATAAGCAAGTCCACAATTAAATGCTTTCTTTTATAAGTAGCCTGGTCATCGTGTGTCTTCATAGCAATAGAACAGTGACAAAGATAACCCCAAAACAAACATTTAACAATATGAATAACAATATAAAACTTCCTCTGTCACTTAAAGCCAAGCTTCCTGATTACTATAAGGGTCATGCTCTTTTACACTATACCATCTGGCATACATTGAAGACTCATCATTTTCCTCATTTTCTTTCCAATGTATTTCAAGTAACTTTATGATCCATTTTATGAAATAACTAGCTACATCCCATTAAACCACTTCTAGTTTCATCTCTTACCAACATCTGGAATGGCTAATAAGTCCCATATCATTGTTTAAAATATACATATGTTACATTGGGTCCCATACTGTAGGAGTCAGTTCTTTTCTTATACTGTATGCATCCCAGGAATCAAACTCAGGTCTCCAGATTCAGGAGTCGGCACCATTACAGAATGAGCCATCCCACAAGTCATGTCTGACTCTTAATATCTTGAAAAAAGAGGAATTCCCATACTTGACCCCAAACAAAAGACATAATTAATCATTTTCTCATCAGAGCTCTATCATGCATGCATATACTTATTAGTCTAATAACTTGAAGTATATTTAGTTTATTGCTCTTACCTACAGTTCCTAGTACAATGCTTACACATCATGAACTATCAAATACGTAATAATAAACAGATCTAATAGACAGCATCTCTCCTGTTTCTCATTCCTTTTATTCATTTTACTTGATTATCTTGAGGCCTGTGTAGTACTCCCAGAGTGTATTCCACCCAGAAACTAACATCTGATAGTTCACATCTGTCTCTCATTAGTATATCTATCATGACAAAGTGGTCACTACTACCCATTTTGAAAAGTTATCTTGAAACACTTCAAAATAAATTATATACTCTATACAATTTGAATAATATACATTAAAAATTCTATAAATTTGATTTAGACTTTTGATCTTGTTGTAAAACAAAAAAAGTATGAGTAGGTTCTACAAATACAGTGATGCTCAATGGTACTCAAGATTTCCATTAAGGCATTTCTTGAATAATTAACCTTAGACTCCACATAACCTTAAGCCTCCACATAATTCATGGTCAAAGAAAAAGTAAAGAAAAGGTCAAAAGTAATTTTTGCATTCTGAAGTAACTGATTATAATCTTTTGTTGAAATATATAACTTTCAATGTCACTTAAAACAAAAATTAGAAACCTAACCTTAAAGAGACTAAAGCTGTTTTGAAATAGATTCAACTTCTTCTTTGTTTTGAGCCTATTTGAACCTATTTGTCTGAACCTATGTCTCAAGAACTCTTACATTGTCGTGTTCCCTTGTAGGGACGAAAGTCAGCCTTTAAATGAAGTGTTGAAAAGTATACTATCATCTATTTGAAGCTGTGTTCTCTATAACTAAAACAGAAACTGAATCATCATGAAGAACAGGCGGGGGCTAAATATGCATTGTTAGCCCTAGAACAGGAACATGTAAGTTTGCACATCAGTTTATTTTCAACTTGGAAGTATTTCTAGAATCCACTGTATATAGACAGACAATATATTTATTACATATGCATATATGTGTGTGTGTGTACATTTGTATATGTGTGTGTATGTATGTGTATATGTATGTATGTACATTTAAAGCAATAATGAAGATCCTTTTTAATTCCTAGACTCAGAATACTCACCATCTGGAAGTTCATGCACTTGTAACATATTGTATAAATTGGATTTTGTTTTTCTTTTTGACACCATAAACCCAAGGAACTCCTTTCGCAAATGTTAAGGATTGAATAAGTGAATACTCCTCAAAACACTGTGCTTGGAATAAGAATATCCTGGTAGATAATAAATTTCATAAATCACTTAAATTTCTCCAAAAAGTATTTCTCAAGATTACTTTTTAAAATGGTTAGTAGATAGTGACTACGTTGTCTATTGATTCATTTCCTAGAATTTTCTTCATTTGAAATTATAGTCTAGATGGTGGTCTTACTCCTTATATTTAGAATCTATCCTGCTTACCAAGCATGTCCCTTGCTTCTAAGATTTCCTTAAATTTACAAGCTTAGATACAATGCTTTATTTCTCTTATCTCCCCCGCAATATGAACATTCAAAACTATTGACATTCCAAAGATCACTTAAAATGTGGATTGTATAAATTCTCTGACCCTGGTCTCCGTTCCACAGTGCTTCTGAATACAGTCCCTGTCATAAGGACAAACACTCTTTGTGAGATACAAATGTTGCATACAAAGACATTTTCAAGCTTATTCTTGTAGTAGTACTTTGAAAAAATAATATGCCAATTTCAGCATGCTCTCACAAGCAGAGACATCACAGACATAGATGGAAGATTCAGAAGCAGAGAGCAAAGACAATGTAAAGCTTGTGTAATCTAAAAATTGTCTTGTAAAAGCAAATATGAGCAAACAAAAAGTGCAGCATTTAAAGAGAAAATAAGAAGTAGAGAAGTAGGTAAAAGTGTCCCCTCAAAAACCCTGTATCTTAATTGAAATTTGGTACCCAAATCAGGCTACTACATTCCATTTTAAAAGATTTCAAAGAAATAGACTAGACTATAAGCCCTAAGGATTGAAGACTAAAGAAAGAGATTAATTTAAATTTATTGATTTTTTTCTACTTTTACTACATTATACTTGTTCTTTGACAATTTCAAAAAATTATCATAGCACTAATTTATGTCTGATCACTTAATTAATTAAAATAAATTTTAATTTAATTCTATAACATGTAATTCATATTTACCTGTACATATTAAAACAAATAATTAACTGCCAATCATTAAGATGGAAATTTACAAGTAGATGGCAATTTGAGATCAATTGACAACATTATGGTTTATGTCTTTATGAAAAAATGACAAAGTGATTAAGGGGCCTCTAAGTAAACTTGCATCCCTTTACAGGTCACATCTACAGATCGTATCTGTTACATTCCAACTATCAAACTCAGGTACAGGATAAAGGAATCAGAACCGGAAACAGAAAAACTTGGCTACTTTGACATTTAGAACGTCAAAGTCATTTCTTTTCTCGGGCTTCTGACATTCATTTATTGAAACAAATAGCTATTTCCTGGGCACAAAGAAGATTCTTGTACTTTATATGAAACACAGTGTAATCATATGAAAATGAACGCTAGAAATATATACCAATTTTTTTCATATAGTTACTTATTATTGGAAAAATGATACAAGAAAGGGCTACTTCCAAATATAATTATGTGGTTTGGGTTATTTATAACTTCTTGCAACATTTGTTAATTTTTATTTGTGCTGTTAACTACTTAATGTCTGGAATTAAATACGTTCAGACTGTATTATTCAATCACCTTAAAGTCTAGGCATTTGTATAATTAGCAACCAAAGTTGTAATCTCAATAACTCAACAAATATATGATTATATTTCGTGTATAAAATTGTTTTAATTCTTCATTGGACATTGTTTTTTAAAAATTGTCATGCATGCATACAGAGAGAGGGTTTTCTGTACTGTCACTAATAAAAGCATGTTATGACACATACTCAAGGTTTAATAACTTGTAAGGTAATATAGTAAGTATATGAGCATTATAGTTAGTAGTCAAGTCTTGCAAACATTTATTATAACATGGTAAGTTTTACTAACATATGTGTAGTATGTATAGTTTGCAGAAATTTATTAAAAGGATGACTAATTTACTTAAAACAGCTGCTCTGGTGGTCATATTTAAGATACTTAGGTTTTAGTTTTCAGATGTTGTTTAAATTCCACACTAACATTTTAAATTTAAGTTCTGTGAAGAGAACCAGTCACTCACCTTAGAATTCACCAAAGTCTCATAGTACTTCAATTCATTTCGTCCTGGTACCAGCAAAATATGTGCTGACATTTATTAAATTACATCTTTTTAATAAGGTTTTTAGTTTGTTTATGGACTGTTTCATTACAAAACAAGACTCCAGCAATAATCTTGGAATTTGTTAGGCAATTGTTCTCTTCCATCTGAACATTCACATTTCACTGCAACCTTTTCAACTACGCAGAGATGGAGAATATTAAGTAAGACCGGGCTCTATAAGTACATCCCAACACAATAGTAGGTGAAATGCACGCAAAATATTTAAAATATATGAATCACAACTAAGTGTGTTAGAGTTAGCTTGAACCCACAGCACTAGACAGACTGAAAAAAGAGGTTGTTGAACTTGAGGCCACCCTGGGCTGCAACAGGGGGACTGAGAAACAACAAATGACTATATGCATATTGGGCAGAGACATACATAGCCACATTCTAACAGAGGCAGATTTGTCCAAGGAAAAAAAATGATGATTTATTTAATTGATTTTTATACAGTCTCTCTTTATGTGACCCAAACTGGCCTATAGTTCAAGACCATTTTGGCTCACTTCACACATGCTGGAATTACTAGCATGGCGAAGCATTCTCAACCAAAAACAACTTATTTACTTAAAAAGGTAAAAATCAACAAGACACATATAAACCCATACGTTTGTATTGATAGAAAAAGAAAACCAGTTTTTTCATGTTGATTTTCATACTCTACATGTCTTCTTTGAATAGATTTATGCAAGTTACATAGATACGGCCTCCACTCACTGAGTGTTTACAATCTAATAGAACTAACTTTGAAATGAACATCTAGATTCCACTGTTCTTTCCTATTATTGTCTATGTAGCAAGATAAAAATGGCTCAAATAATACTAAAATAATTGAATGCATTTTTCTTCCTATCACAAAAAACTACCTCAGTTAAAAGAAATTCCTGGAGATTAGTGACCAACTGAGGTTAATGGCCTGAGACTATACTTTACAAAATTAACTCCACCCAGCCACTCATTAATCCCCAGGAAATGCCAGGCCTACAATTGTTATTACTTAATTATTACCCAAATGGAACCAAGAGAGACAAAACCTGCAATGTGATTGGCTAATTTTCAAGAATTAAGTTCTTCATGAATGCTTTGTACATATCAATTAAAATTGTACTGACTTTTAAAAAATCCATATGCCTATATTTCTTTTCCCTTTTCAGTTCATAATAGCAATAATGACTTCAAAGCTGGGCATTTTCTTGGAATTAATGGCCAGCGGTTGTTAATGGCCCTTGGCTGTACCTTGAGCCATCTACTCCTCCCTGTTGGTCATTAATCCCTGTGAAATGCCCAGCTACTGGTTAATTAACTTGACAATGAACTTAATACAGATATTACACAAACAAAAGATTTTTATTTATAGCCTTCCAAAAAGCTAAAACATAAAATATTATAAGACGATGCAGATTAAGATTTCTGAATTTTGCATAGAAAATTGGGAACAGGTAGTTCTTATATGATAATATTTTATAATTCATTTAAGATATGAGCTGAACTACCTTGAGAAAGAATATAGTTTATAGTAAGAAAAAAGTCCCATTTCTATGCTTATTTAACATCATAACACTTTTTAATGTTATTTGTATGCTTGTGCTTCTGTGTAGAGCATATCAGTGTTCCCATGGTTTGTCCCAGAGCTCAGAAGAGGGTGTCAGGTCTCATGAGCTGGAATTGTGAACTGCCTGATGTGGATACTGGAAACTAAATTTGGGTCCCTTGCAAAAGTAGTAAATGTTTGTAACTCTTGAGTCATCTCTTCAGCCCCCGTCATAACAATTTTCAAGAATATTTTGTTCATTAAAATCTTGTTTATATCAAAACAAAATTGCACTGTTAACATGTAAGTAGTATTAAGAAGAAAAGCAATTCCTCTCAAACATGATGTTTTTCCCCCCCTCTGAGATGTGATTCAGAGTTTACAAACAACTCCATGAGTGGGAGACACTCTCATGTACCAGGGTAGTTTAAACTTGATAAGCCTTAGCACCCACTCTTCCTCAAGCAAAAAAGAAAGAAAGAAAGAAAGAAAGAAAGAAAGAAAGAAAGAAAGAAAGAAAGAAAGAAAGAAAGAAAGAAAGAAAGAAAGAAAGAAAGAGAAAAAAATTGGTTTAAATTGTAATCCTACTATTTTATTAGCCTATTAAGGGGACATTATCCAACATCACTAGCAACTAATTAAAGGAACGCAGTATCTGGTTCAGACCATCTGGTCCCCTATATGCTATTGATGAATGCATCTTCTCTCTTATGTTGCATGAAGCTCAATTTTTTAAGTTAATACCCAGCAGTAGTAATAGAAACCTACCTGGTGGAACACATGCTATCCTTACCTGACAGCTGCACTCGTGAGAGCCCCATTGGTGCCTAAAAATAGCCTTGGCATATAATTATACCCTTCAGGAAAGATCAGCTCCAGAATATATTATCTTCCCTACAAAAATCAAGATCCTTTAAATTACAGAGAAGAGTGTCATACAGGAACATAAACTTGGAAGTTGAGATTCTGATGGTACCTAGCAAGCATATGGATTGCAAAGATAACAGTATTAAGTAATTATGTTTGTGACACTTAATTATATATGTAAGTCTATATGGTATTGTATACATTTACCTATCCTCATGAAAATAATGGCCAGAGATTTTTTTAATGAACTTTACAATTAAAATACTTATTTTTCTATATTTTACATTTGATTCTGTATTGATCAAACAAGCGATCAAATGTCCTATGTTCACCTCAGATAAGTCTTTGTATTCGATGGAATACTAGTTATCAAATTATAATAATAATCAAATAATCACTGTTTTAGATTTCTTAGAGAAATCTTTATCTTAGCTAAAATTGTATATGATACAATGAATGTAGCAAATTAGTTAATATGTCTACTAATGCAGATATATTAAAAAATGGAAAGGCAAAATATACTTTGTTTTTGGTCAAATACATGTAATAATGAAGTTTGTATCCTCTATTTCCTCACATGCATGTGCACAAATGTGTAAGTAATTTAAGCCTTGAATGAGTCTTGAATGGATCATACCGTAAATGCCATATATTATCTTTGTAGTTGATCAAAACAATAAGGAAAAGAAAACATGATGAAGCTTGATAATATACTGAACAGTAATCATTGAGAATACAAAAAAAAATTGTTTTAATTATGTGTGAGTGGGTGTGTCTGTGTGGATTTTTACATGTGAGCACAGGTGACCCCAGAGTGCAGAAGAGAGGAGTCTATCCCCCTAGAGCTGAAGTTATTGCTAGTTTTGAGCTGCCTGACATAGGTGCTGGGAACTGAACTCTAGTCCTCTAGAAGAGCAGCAAGTGCTCTCTAAACACTGAGCCAGCCCTCTAGCATCAACCCACAAATACTGATGAAATATAGTTCACAGTAATTGTTTAATCACGAGCCCACTCTCAACACAAACATCATGTATATACTGGCACTATCCTATAACGTTTTCCTGAATGTATCCTTAATGATATATTCTTAAAATTTGCTAGGGAAATAAGACAAGTACTATTCTCAGCATTCATCAGAGCAATTTCTCTTTCCCAGTGAGCAGTGGGGAAGGCAGAGACTCATGGATACATATATTGTAAGTGACAAATGAGTCCTGATTCCCTAAACACAACACCATACAACCCTTCCTAAGGCTCTGGTAACATGGCCTAAGAGAGGTGGAAAGAATATAAACATCAGGAAATAGGGAAAACAACTGTGAAATGCCACCTTTAGGGAAGACATAGCCATTGCAATCAGGAACAATGTGCACTGAGCTTGCACAATAGGCTAATCAACAACTTGACAATGGTTTAGAAGGGCCTCCGATGTTGCTACCACACTCATGGCTGAACTTGGGAGGAAGGAAATGGCTTCCTAAAGCTGTGTGAGACCACTGCTGGTCCCAGCAGGCGTCAATATATATAGTTGCAATCACACAGGTGGGCCAGGTCATAAATACAGGAAAGTAAGGCAGATGGTTTATAGAGTTGGGAGACAGGTAAAAGCATATGTGTATGGGGAGTGGTAACCAGAACACATTTTATACAAGTATGAAACTGTCAGTCAAAAAATTTTATCAGTACAAATTTACTGCTGAATAAGAAATTTACATAGCGCTGTTACCACCTTAATCTTTAGGTAATTTTCCAATGCTCAGGAATCCTCTATAAGAATGTCTAATCTCTACGCCAACTTCATAAAAGTATTTATATAAAAAGTAACAGGAGCAGTTGTTGTAACTAAATAATAAAGTACTTCACTAGTACATTGAAGGTCCTGGGTTTGTTCCCTGGCACCAATAATAATATTAACTCATAATTAGTTAATGATTTTCCTAATCTTCATTAAGTTCAGTATCTTGTGTTCTCTTTCTCTTCTTATGGGTCACAAGTAATACTTTGTTTTAAGAATAGCTATAAAATGACAGCAAGATGGCTCAGCTTCTAAAGGCACTTTCCACCAAGCCTTACAACCTGAGTTCAATCCCCAGTAACCACATGATGGAAAGAGGGAGCTGACCTCCACAAGTTGTATTCTGCTCTCTGCAACTATGCCACAGTACAGAGATGCAACTTACACTCCTTACAACCATACAAGCACACATACACACAAAAATAAAACCTTTAAAAAACTATAGAGAGAACTATCTGGGTTTTGTGTGATACTTATTTTCAATACTGTATATCTCCCATTGTTTTGTTTATCAAAATTATTTTGAACCTCTTTTTTTTTTCCTGTCCCTTCAGTAACTTGGTCTTGAGCTGCCTAAATCATGACAAATGAGGATGTTTCATCATACCAATATAAGCGTGTAAGTAGCACTGATAGGATCAATGTGCATAAAGTTTTGGACAAGGTCTTTCTTTGAAGACAATGCATTTTTTGGATGAAGTTCAAAGGAAAAAAGATGAACAACAAACATCTGTACTTGAGACTGGTTTAGTACAATCAAGATTTATAACAGGCTCCATTTCATTCAAGAAATACTCTACCATATTGAGTTTACTTAATATATCAATCACCTAAAAGAAAAAATAAATAAATAAATCTGTGGAAAGAAAATGATTTTGTTATTTTAAAAAATTTTCAAAACTATCAACATGTACAATATAGCAGACAAAAATTGAAAGGCTGACACTAAGTTTAACCAAAATTTATGTTGATTTTTCTGCTTTGAGAATAAAACTTGAATAATTTGCAAGCACTTTAAAGTTGGTTTCATTGATATAAATTCTGTTATTTCCAATATGATCATTTTTAATTAATAAATCTACAGCAGATAATGGGAAATAAAGTCGTCTCTTCAGCTGGGACAGCCCTCCCTCATCCCTGTTGCTATTGCCCAATCAATACAATGTATCTAACCAAACAGTACTTACATTCCCACCCTATAGGGAAGCAAAGTTCCATAACTTAGGGTGTGCACGGGTGTGTAGAGAGGGAGTGTTCCTGTGAGCACATGGGGATTTTTGATGTAATGAAATGTAATTCCACATATATCATTTTTTGAGATACTCTTTTAAATCATAATACCCAAGAATCAATGGAGTTTCAGATTTACTAAGTAAAGTCAAGGGATTAATTTTTCTTGCTTCTTTTCTATTGGAGTATTAGCTAAGATTTCCCAATTTGACTGATTTGCCATTATTTTTAAGCCATTTAAATCCTAAAATCTATTAAAATATGCAGTAGCTGATGGAGAAGAGAAAGAACGAAATTTCTCCCAATCTTCAAATGACTCTCTAAAGGATTCAGATGCATTCCTCCTGCAAAAAATATTTCAAGTACTTTTGGTCAATTCCTAACGTTTTTCATGTTCACATATATTCTTTGTTAGGCAGGGAGTCTCAACATGGTTAATACCTTTAGTCTAAGCAATTATGAATTATCAGATTTTATTCATTACTAAAGTCAACCAAACTAAAACAGGAAAATATTTTAAGACAATGCTTAATATTTAGATGTTTCTAGCAATTCTTCAGGACATCTATCTACTAATTCTATAAGAAATTGTTTTGTAATCTTTGCATTCTTATAGACCCATCTATGTGAAAAGCATTTTTTCTTAGTTCTAGAGACTATTTTTAGAGGTAATAATTAATAGACTTATATGGAAGAAAAACATATAGAATAATGGATATCTAGGTTGGCTGAGCTATGAAATGTCCTCTATTCTTACAAAAGCACATTCCTAGGCCTTATCTAAGGAGATTCTCATCAAATAGATTTACATAATTCATAACCATAGACTCAGAACGGGGCTCTGTGACTGTATTTTAGTTAAAGTTCCCTATATGATTATAATTTTCAGTAGTAGAACCACTAACAAAAAAGATCTTAAAAAATTAAAAATAATTCTCTCGTGAATTGCATAGATTATCTTAATAAAAGAGAAATTCTTAGAGTTAAATGAATTAGCTGTTACTGAGCTATGTGAAACTGTGTTAAATGCCATAGTACATTCCTAAGAAATATTTCCCATCTTCAAAGAATCTAAATCTAATGAGAGATAGGGGAACTTATCATGCATGAAATGGCATTAAATTTGAAAGTATTTAAAGCTGTCCTTTTCAGTAATTTCTATGACCTAAAAGGCCTTTGTTTTCTATTAGCCAGGTAGTAACATCTTTTTGTAGCCCCTGAAACTGTAGTAGACACTTTTAAATATTTTATACTTAATGTTTCAGTCAATGGAATTTTAATAATATTTTAACTATGATAAGCATGTATAAGCCTAATGCTTGCTAGTTCTCTAAAGGTCAGTTATAGAAATGAGAATGCTTAGTCAACAAAAGCTGTTGTCGTGTCGTGATGGTAAGCCCATACAGGTCTGGTTGGAAGACACATCAACTGAGGACAAAGTGACCAAGGTAAGAGTCTTAGTTACTTTACTGTCGCTGGGATAAAACACCATCACCAAGGCAATTTATAGAAGAAAAATGTTATCTGCCTTATGTCTCCAAAGAGTTAATAATCCGTGATGGCTGAACCCAGAGTTAGGCAGCCAGAGCAGCAGGTCAGAGTTTACATCTTCCACAACAAACAGGAAGCTGAAAACACACTTGCAAAGGTTTCTTTTAGAAACCTCAAAGGCTAACCCTAGTGACATACTTCCTCCTCCAAGTCTTCCCCCAAACTCCACAGAGTAGGGACCTGACTACAGGAGGCACCTCATTCAAACCCCCACGGTAAGAAATCTTCCCGGAACTTACTGACAGGATAAATATGAGAAAATAACAGAAAATCCGATCTAGAACCAATCACGTCTGAAGGGATATCAAGAGGGTAGATCCCTGGACAGAAGCAAGAATGTAAGAAATTTGGGGAAATTCAAAGTTGGTTTAGATCTGTTCAAGTTAAAGTGATAGATGGAACTAACTAGACATATCAGGGGGGATACAGGAGACAGAGAAGGCGCTTGAGTAAAAACCTGAAGACAAAAACTAGAGGAATTTATCAGAAATTTGTCCGCGCTATCCTGCTGCCTCGAGTCTCGGCCATGTTTCAGATGATATAGGCCCCCTGATTAAAGACACTTCATGGACATCAGAACACATGAGAAATATAAAACACTCTGGAACCAGGAATTTAAACATTACTTCTCATTCCTCTGAAAATGGTTTTGTCTACAAAAGCAAGAGTTTAGTTCAAAAATAGCCAGTTTAGCGTTTTCAGCTCCCGCTTAGCTGTTAAATAAATAAAAGAATACAGAGGGACTTGGCTAAATTATCATGATTTCATTTAAGCAGATTCTTTACATTGCCCCCTGTACTTCTTTTTTTTTTTTTTTTTTTTAAGCTTACTGGTTTACCTCGTAAGAATTCACTCACACATACAGTTGAGTTCTCTTTCCTCCAGGCTGGTTACCTAGCTGCCCTAATCACTGGGTAATTAAAATAAAACCCACTCTAGATAATTGGCCATCTTCTCTAATTGAAAACTAGGTAGATAATCATTAGGCCCCGGGAAATGCCTGACTCTCATACTGTAATATCAACTACCATCTGTCTATTAAATTAGTCATTGTAAAATATTAACATATAAATGACTACTACAGGGCTATTTCAAAAAGTGGCCCTAGAAGTTAATTAATTTTTTTTTTTTCATTTTGTTGACTCACCCATTTCTTTCCAGGGAACAGTAAGTAAAAGAATTCAAGGGTTGATGAGTGGAAAGGGAAATAACTTCTCTCATGCAACACAGACGTAGCTAAAAAGTTTATAATCTCTAACTTTGCTACCTAAAGCATTTGTTCTCATTCGAAAAATCAACGCAGAACCTAGAAGCTGGGGAAAAAAAGTTACAGACCAAAGCATATTCAACCCATCCATAGAACTAGAGAGAGCTACACATTTACTCGCTGACAGAAACAGATGCCCAGGATTAGAGTGAAAATTAAAATGGCCATTCTAAGAAACTTTCAGTGTCCACAAATCCTTCAGTATAATCTGGCATCTATGGAGGAAATACCCCAAATTTGTTATTAGTAAAAGGGCAACTTATTTGAATGAGGAAAGGGAAAAATTTATAAATATCAAAAGATCCTTAAAAGGACATTTAGGAGTCATTAACAAGATGGTCACGTGGGGTTCTTTTGTTTGTTTGTTTGTTTGTTGTTTGGTTGGTTTGGTTTGGTTCATTATATATATTGATTGTTATGCTCAGAGATTGTCTGCAGGTACATTGAGACGGAACAAACAGTTCTGGTCACACCATCTTCAATTAGAGGGCGAGAGGACACTCTGCCATACAGCGGATGGTAAAGTAGACAGGGACAGCACCAGTACATTCCTGTCCCCATCACAGCCAATCCTGTCATGAAAAGAATGACCCACAGAATTCCTCTCAGTGGACTTTTGCTGACATATGGGGCTGCAGCTTGTGGGATATGGGCACTTTGAAATGTGGATTCGCGTGTTCATGACTAGGGCAAACCCTGATGCAGCAGATTCTCATCAGCTGCACAGGCAAAAATCACTTGCAACGGGGATATCTAAAACAATAGATCAGTGTGGATAGTTTTAAAAAAAATTAACAGACCTGAGATAAAAGTGAGGAACACTGCAAAGCACGAGTTTCTAAAGCAGCTACAGAACACTAAAGTCGTTTCAGACAATTGTGGACTTAGAACACAAGTATTTGTGAGGAAGACATCTATGCTGAAAAACACATCTGCTTTGAAATAATTGCTCCAGTCTACACAAGGAAAAACTATTATGCTGACCCCATCATTCAAGTTGCACTCCCAGCAAGGTTGAGCTCGGTCCCTTGCTTTCTTTACAGAACCCAGGAAGAATTTTGAGTAATCAGAGTATTGCTGATAAGGCAATACTCTGTTTCAATACAAGTAAAAACTCTTTACTAACCATTTTATGAGAAGATAAAAGAAACTTGTAACTATAAACAAATACCTAAATTTACAAGTGGCCGAAGATCAGCAGCCACTGGTGGTCAAGTAGAAATTTCAATTTGGACCAATTGTTAAAAACACAAACTTGTACTTTTATTTAGTTTTAGCATGGCGTTTTTCTCCTCCGAATCGTTTTATGTAAAAAGACAAGAAGCATGTAAATCAAGATTACTGAGTGAAAAGCTTACTTTATCTAAAGGTAGATAATCATGGGCTGTTTACAGTGTAAGACCTATGACATTAAACTGTACAGCATGTTGTTTTTCTTGAGAAATGTATAAATTATCATACACATATAAAATATATATATTTCCTATCTCTATGTAAGTACATACTAGTTTCATTTTCTCACTCCTTTGAAAGTTTTCTTTCCTCAAAAGATTATACCATAAAGCAAGTTGATTCAATTAAAATATCAAAATTAGTGTCTGCTACTTGCAAAAACTATATGTTAAGATCATGGCCGAATTTTATGTCTTCTGTATATCCACTTATCTCTTCCTTTGCTTTGAACAGTGGTAAAAGTGCATAATTTTATGAGGACCTATACTTATCATATATAAAATAATTATTTTTGAAATATGCTTTGGTGTTGAAATATACTAATAGTAGATTAAATTGCATTTATTATGGATCATTGTAACACAAAAAGTATTTCATTTAATAATTTAAAAAATAAGCTTTAATTTTTAAGTAATTTGAAAAATGTTCTCTGGATCCAGCAAGGCGGTTCAGGTAAAAAATCTCAGCATCAGTTCTAACAACTGAGTTAGACTCCCAAGACCCCTATGGGAAGGAAAAAACTGATACCCACAAGTTGTCCTCTGACCTCTATATGAGAGTCACAGCATAGGCACATACACACAAATAAATGAAATGTATTTTTTAAATGTTCTCTGCATTTTACTAGCCACTTTATATATGTGTACTATTTAATATTGAGGTAATTCTTGAGATTTATCTGTTATTGTTTCCTATTCCACAATTCAGTGTTCTGTGGCAGACAGAAGATTAATAACTTTCTCCGAGTTGTAGTTGGCTCACAAAAGGCTGAGCTGTATTTTTGCCTTAAGGGTGACTGACCTCAAATCAAAATCTCTGTGCACTATTACAGAGAACCCCCCCCCATTAAGTTCCCCATAGCAGAGACTGTTGGCTATTTATCAAACTCACTTTCAAGCACACAGCTTACCCATATTTCTCTGGAGTTGAGTACATCAAAGAACTAAGTCTGGCCAAGGGAACATGAAACAAAATGTTTGCCTCTACCAGGCTTAGCTCATGGAAATTGCGCACTTGTACCAGTTTGCTCTCTGTTGCTGGCATAAACAGGACCATAGCAACTTGGGGAAGGAAAGGTTTATTTGGTTTATACTTCCAGGTCAAAAATCTATCATGGGGGACGTCAGGGAAGGAACTCAGGCAGGAACTGAAGCAGAAACCGTGGAGGCAAGCTGCTGGGTAGCTTTCCTTTTCACTCATGTCCAGCTACTTTTCTGGATAGCTCAGGCCCATCAGCCCAACAACGGCACTACACACAAGGAGCTGTGCCCTCCTCCATCACGTAGCAAACAAGAAGATGCCCCACAGGCCAGTCTGATGAAGGCAGCTCTTCAGCCGCATCGTGAATCTCTCTGATGACTCTGGGCTGTGTTAGGTTTTAGCTGAAAGAACTCTACCAAGTCTCTTTCTCCCTAAAATGCTGTGCTGTAATCCTCTTGAAGACCGTAGGGCTGTGGGCAACAGTTCAAGCAAAACCATCTCCACATAATGACTATAAAACGGGAAATACTCCACCTAAGTGAGGTCACTGTAACCGAAGATTTTTCTCTCCAGTCAGCTGGTATTAGCCTAATTAATAAAAAATGTATAATCTCACAGGCACCAGGGCAAATATATGACAATGACTTGAGGAGTTTAAAAAACCTCTCAATTACAAATAAAAAATTTATTTTTAGACAGTCAAAACTTTATCCTCCATAGTAGCCAGTGATAATATGACCTCTTCTGCTGTAAATGGTTGGGTAAAATGGTAACTTAAAGACAGAAAACATGCAAATTAACTGAATGTTCTATTCCTTCAAAAGCAAATAACAGCCAAAAACATCTTTGAAGTTATGCCTATGTAGCTTTTCTCCCAAGTCCAGGTGTCAGGGATAATGAATGAATCGTTTATTTGATGTCCGTTATACTTTAAAGGGATCGGAACAAGTTCCCAAAGGGGAAAAGCGAAGGCATTCTCGGGTGCATCTCATCATGGGAAGCTGATGTGGTAATGCCGACAAGCACAAAAGGTAACACTTTGTTCTGTCACACGGTGTCACGTTGTAGAAAACACAAAGCATTGCCTGACCTTTAGAGAAACAGCCCAAAGTCGCTGGCCTTGTGGGGTGTAACGTGGGTGGTTTTGAATTGTTCAAGATCCTGTCTCTTCCCACGTGTCGTCAAAGATATCTCTTGACGGATCTCAAGCAAGAAGGGAAAGGAATGCTGATGCATCAAAGACGTGTAAGGGGAAGGAAGGGTTGGCATTCAAGGGAGAAAATTCACTGACAGTGCAAAGAAATAAGCTAGCTGTTAAGAATTTACATGTATGTAACTGTCTGGTAAATTTCCATGTAGACAAAGTCCGACTGCAAAGCTATCATAGATGGGTATACACTAGCTGTGAGTGGACTTAGAACATAAGCCATCTGCTCCTTCATTTATTGTTTTTAATGCTATTGTTTGTATTTAGAAGAAAGTAATTTCATGCTCCTCTCTTACTGACCAGCCATTATTGACCAGTATACTCTCTTATTGACAGCCATTATTGAATTCCAGATCCATAAAACTTCAGTGTAGTATAAGGTCCTTGGATATAAGAACTTCATAAAAATAAATGATGAGTGAACATTAGATTTATCTTTAGATATCTAAAACCAATTACCAAAAAAATGCCTATTTATTACTTGAGGACCTTTTTCTTTAGGATTAATTTCTGGAGTTAAAGAAGTAACTAATAGAGAAGGACTTCTGTCCTCTTAGTTAAATTTCTTAAAGTAAATGTACACATAATTTGCAATGGAAACATCTAAAGAGAGATAAGTTAGAATAACCATTAGGAATAAGACAAAAAAGGGAAATTCATTTGTATTTTATTTTTCTTTAATGCTACAGTAGACAGGGAATGATGAAAAAAGAAATTAAGGAAAGACAGGACAAATAGAAAATAAATTTCAGACATAAAAGACTAAATTCAACCCTATTAACAAACATTAAATATTCTAAATTAAAATTGTGGTTGGATAGTCTTAATTAGAAACATGGAATCAAATCTTTTCTGCAGTTGAACCTACAAAACTAAAATGTTCTGGTGGATCAAACCTGTCTGTAACTACAGTCCCAGGGGATCCAACTCACTCTCCTGGCCTCCATGGGGCACTGCACACACATGCTGCACAATCATTCAGGCAAACACTTCATACACATAAAATAAAAATAAGTTCTGAAAAAAACTAAAACATTCATAAATATATCAAGGTTCTATACGAATAAAGCTTCAGCACAGTGATGGCTCTTGGTTATCAACTTGATTGGGTGAAAGACACCTAAGATCAATAATGCACACCTGTGGGTGTGTCTGTGAGAGTACAATGAACACCTGGGGGTTTGCCTGTGAGGGTTTAATGAACACCTGTGGGTGTACATGCGATTATTAATGAATATCTGTGGGTGTCTATGAGAGAGTACTGCACACCTGTTGGGGGTGTCTGTGAGGGTGTAATGCACACCTGTGGGTGTGTCTGTGAGGGTGTTGCCAGATAGGATTAACTTAGTAAGTTGAAAGAGCACATTGAATGTCACAGGCACTATCATGATCCCACAGACTAGATGGCTGGATGAAATAGGGGTAGGAAGCCTACTAGAGCACAGCCACATCCTCATAGTCTTCATTCATTCTTGTTCTCATCATATTCACTCTCAGTTTCTGTCTCTACCATGGATGTGTGCTTCTGGACTCCACTATGCCTTCTCTACCATGATTTACTGAAATAGGGATCCAAATAATCCCTTTTTCATTTAAGTTGTTTTATTTGGCATAATGACCCAAAAGCCTGATTATCCCAGATAATAAAGGCTCGCCATGCCTTAGGGCTCTCTCACCACCCAACCCTAAAAACAGCAGAGGACGGATGTGGGGACACACTTCCCTGAGCTTTCTCCTACTTTCAGGTCTTGGGACCTCAGAGATGTATTTACAGTTGGAAACCCTTGGTAAGAGGTGATGTCTCCTTCAGAAAAAAGGTTTGGGTTTGTTTATGTTTGCTATAAAAACTTTTGAGAACCCAAAGTCAGAATTGCTCTTCCATAGCATAACATACTACATATGAATAGGCTACTGAGTAGCAGGAATTAGGGCAAAAACAAATCCTACATCAAACATATTATAATACTGAAGTCAAATTTGATTACTTTTAGCATTGAATGATTACCAAGCCATATATAAGAGGAAAATTAATAACCTAAAATAACTTATCATGAATGTATATATTATTTATAACTTAGAGTCAAATTTATATTATTTATAACTTATGAGTCAAATATTCTAGAGATTTTTTTTTAATTTCTCACTTATCAGTCAATTTTCCAAATATGTGTTTTCAATGGCATAAAGTTCATCTTCTTAAGAACCAAAAATATTATAGTTTGTATAGGCAGCAGGAAAGTTGTAATGGAATCCAAAGCTACCATAATGTTTACTCTCTCAAACAGCCTGTGGAGCCTAGATGTATCTAAATATACAGAGAAGATGAATAGCTACAGTGGGAAATGTTTCTTCTTTTAGCATTTTAGGATATGGTCCTTGGCTGTCTTTATAAAACACTCATTATTAGCAATATGAAGTATGCCATCCTCTTGCAAGGATTTCTCTTGAGTTTTAAAACATGAATATTTTTCTAGTACAATTTCATTGCATTTCCAAATTTCTTGGTTGTTGTCAATCTGCCAACTGAATAATCTCCTATGGTCTTTGCAAGTGTACCCAGAACCTCTAGAAAACTGTCATGCCGTAAACTGGAATGCCAACCATACGTGAAATCCATAAGCCTTACATGAGCCCCTGCTGTACTATTCCATGTGGGCTGATTCTAGCTCCTTTTCCTCAGAGATCTCCTTCCGAAAAAGTCTCCTGAAAGATCACTGGAAACAAATCACATGAAACTCACTATATAAATCGTATTTTATTCATTTGTTTGAAAGAGTCATGTGTAAGTCATTAAAAAATGCTGTTATATAATCCTGCTGAGTCTAAATCAAAGAATTATAAACTTTAAAATTGTCAGAGTGAAAAATATAAAAATGAGTTATAATTTACTAATACCATAATAGGTTTATGTTGTACAATTTTTATTATTACTCTTATATACAAGAATATGTGCTTAAGGCTGTTTTGTTACAACAATGATATTAAGATCTCGGCTATGCATAGTATGGGCAAAGCTACTGATCTTCTTACTGGTCAACCTTATTCATCATCCTCTATCAGGCACTGGGAAAATTAATAACTAACTTATTTATTTACATTGTACATACAATTACTATATTATCTCTGGTGGGTCCATATTAGTAACCATTAGAATTAGCTTTCAGTAATGTTTTAAAGTAAGCTTATTTTCCATATTCCTAATGTAGAGTATCAAAATTAGAAGAACTATACATTAGTATTAGGGTCAGAGAAACAAAAGTTTTAAATTCTGGAGATGGCTCAGTGTGTAAAGTACACACAAAAGCTTGATGTCGGGAGTTTGGATCTCCAAAACCCATGTAAAAGCCAGATGTGGTAGTGAACTCCTGTAATCACAGGGAAGTAGAGACAGAAAAGTCACCGGAAGCTCATTGGGCAGCTAGCCTGCCACACCTCACAATGAACAACAAGAGAGACTATCTCATTGAACAAGGTGGAAGACAAGGAGAGCTACACCCAAGACTGTCTGCTGATATCCACACATGCCATGGCATCTGTTCACACACACTCACACATGCAGTTGGGCTGACCACACACATCATATACACAAATACACACAATGTTAAAAATAAGTTCTGACTTTTGAAGAATGGTATTAGATTCAAGGAAAGCCTATGTATGTAAATGCATGTATCCCAGAACATAGCATTAAACATGTTTCACAGACTACAGCATAAAAAATAGTTGCTGATACTACTTGTTGATCAAAATACTAGGTATGGGAAAGCTCCCGAGCATAAAGCCAATTGCTTGCCGTGTATTCATTCATGACATAAGTTTTCTTTTCAGCAGAGCTTATTGGATAATTATGAAATAGCTTATTAAATCTAGGTGTCTTCAAACTATACTCCATAAATACTTTGGCACTGAAATGACTTAATCTTCTACTATAAATAATATACATAACTATTTCAGTTCACCTTACTCTTAAATGTGGATGGATGTATACAAAGCTACTTACAGAACACTTTACTACACTTCAGAAAAAAGCCTAACGATTGACTCTAGGTAAGATAATTACATAACTATTCCCTTCCAATGGATTAATTCAACAATGGATCCGGGCAATTTCCAATATGGTTATTGTGCAATACAAACAAAGCTGGAGTGTACATAAGTCTGTGTGTTTATCTAAAATATAGAATTAATGAACTGGTTTGACAAGATGCTCACAAAGGAGAAATAGCTACCGGTCGGTCAAAGCACTTTAAAAGATTTAGCAGACTCAGGTCTGCATGAACTTGTCACCTCACATTTGACTGTCTTAAGTCTTAAGCAAAAATTTGCTTGTGATATTTCCAATACTACCATTTAATAAGAAATTAAAATGTTATAGGGAAACCAAACTTGGATAGTTTGTTCAATGTATTTTAATTTTTTTTTTCAAATAATGTATTTCAGTCATTTTCTTTCCCCTCCCACAACTACTCCTATATCCTTTCTGTCCCTACATACCCAACTCCACAAACCAACAAAAAGAACCAGCACCAAACCAAAACACGAATGTCACCCAAACTGTCCACTTTGTGTTGGTTAACTATTCCTGAGCATGTGGCCTGGCCTGAAATGTGACTGACATATCCAGTTTCACTCCACCGAAGAAAACCATTTTTACCTCTACCAGCAGCCACCATTTGCCAATTGCAAGCAGTTTCTTAGTTAGAAGTGGGACTCTGTCCACTTTCTCATCACTTTTTCATCGTGATGGGATTTTGTTTGGTTTGAACTTGTATGGGTCTTGGGCATGCTGTGTGCATTCTGCTAAATGAACATAGCAATAAAATTACTCCGAATGACATATCACTATACCTATAGATCTATGGACTGCAGAATCCTCTCAAGAGAAGTGTCCTCTTGTAATAAATGGTAATTAACACAGAGATGCAAAACTGGTCAACATGCAGAAATGAGAGACTTTGAGTACTCGTACCTAAATGAGCTGTCTTTATAACACACACACACACACACACACACATATCAGTGAGAGATCTATGCAGAAGAGTAAGCAGAAAGACTGTAAGAGCAAGAAGAGTACAGGATAAACTGAATGTGTACAATGTATGGTAATTGTCAGATAAAAGTTCTCACCAAATGCATGTAAAGTCTCATAGTATAGGTGGAAATTTTAATGAAGATAAATGCTAAGGGAGAGAGAGAGAGAAAGAGAGCCAGAAGAGGGAGACAACTCCAAGGAAACAGCATTTTCCAGACACAACAGGACTGATACACATATGAATTCAAAGGGGAAACCAAACTTTCAAATAAAAATATTATAGAAAGATATAAACAAAATAAATGATGGAGCCATGTAATCTTCTAAGAGCACCCACTACCAGTGAGTACAATAACAAGGCATTTCACAGTTCCTTCATAATACTTCCCTGATTTGAAAGCATAAAGTCATATGTCAAGCGTCAACACTATAAGTGGGTCATTTGTTAACCAGGCTTAATACTTCATTCATGCTCTACCAATAAAGTTTTTCTTAAGAAAAACAACATGTGAAGCAAAATGACAATCATATTATAGTTCAAATGTCAAGTATCAAATAGAATATTAAGAAAAAAAATGTTTCAAAAACAGCAGCAAATTCTCTGAGAATGTCACACAAAAGGGGCCAGAAAGATTATGAGACAGCATACCAAAGTCTGTTATGAGATTGTGAATTATAGCTATGACAGAGAAGCTCCCACCATGAAGTCTCAACAACATGGCTGCCTAAAGAAGACCTAAACAATCCCAACTCCAGATGATATCCTGATATAAATGGGGGAAGTATCCCAGGGGTCCACCCCTGAATGAAGAACTACAGGCAATTAACAACTGCAGAGAGAGGGAGAGTTAGTCTTCCCTAGAGATGAACCCAGGATTGGTTATCTAGTGCCAAGTGGTCAGGTCGTCCCACATATACCTGCAGGCAGCACTGAACAGACTCAACAAGTTGTGTTTATATGCTTATTTATTTATATTTAAATATAACAACAATGATTAAAGAAAAGGAGGTTATAAATTTAGAAGGGCCGAGTGAACAAGAGAGAGGTAGGAGGGGTAAACTACATAACCATATTTTAATTAAATATTTTTAAAAATCATCACAAGTTTCAAATGGCATTATTATTTTCATTGATGATTGATTTACAGATAGTTAAATTGATTATACAGGCATAAATGTTGCACAGGAATGATAATACAATAGCCCACATGTTAATGAAGTCCCGTCCCTTAAACATAGTCGTGATTTGCAAAAATATTGAAAAGTTCTGAGTAACACAAATACATACAATCACAGATACTACTTCGATTTAAATCTTCTTTGTGTATTCTCAAACTGTTTTAGGACTTCTGCAATATATGATCTAGTTTTAACTGTCAACTTGACATAACCTAGAATCATTCAGGAAGAGAGTGTTAGTAAGGGATTATCTAGAATACATTGGTCTATGGGCATGTCTGCGGGTGGGGTGGCTGTCTTCACTGTTAATTGATGTATTAAGACACAACCCACTGTGGGTGGCACTATTCTCTAGGCATAGGCTCCTGCCAGCTGAAAGGGAGAAGAATGCTAGCTGAGAACCAGCAAACTAGTAACCATCAATGCATTCATTCTCTCTTGATTGTGGATATGATGCATTAAATTTGTATCAATTAAAATAGTTTGGCTATAAACATAGCCTTTTGTTTGGGGAGTTCATTTATTAAATATAGAATATCTATAGGCAGAGATAGTCCATGATTGGTTCAAAAGTCATGGATAATCTAGTCTTACTTTCTGGGAATGTCATTTTAAATCTAAGAGGAAAAGACAGGTTGTCGCAATTCTAGAAACCACATGCATACAGGATGTTTAAACCAAAAGAAATTGCTTTGCTTGTGTATTGCTTTTCAATAAGGAGAAAACATTTTGACCTCCCTTTCATTGAGCAGAATGTTATCCAATTTCCATGACTGAATGAGGCATTGACATAGGGAAATGAAATAATGATGACTGGCTTGGGGAAATTGTGATTATCTCACCAGGGACAGGGGTAACTGAACTAAATTTTAATCTTGTAAAGAAGTAAAGAAAGGCAATGTTAAAATAAGCCAAGTGTCTAAACTATGGCTTAGAAATTAAAAGCATTTGATGTAAATACCGATTTAATGTATTTAGAATTCTATATGAAGGTCCTTTAATTCTCAGGGTGTGAGATTTCTTCTTGAAAATCTTTAAAGGTCTCAACATTTAAAATAGTATTCATAAACAAATTATAAGTATTTACAAATAGTATTTATATATATGCCTGTATATGTACACAAATGTGTATGACTAGGTATTTTAAATAGGTCTGTACTATCATCCATGTATAGATTATTCATATAAGTGTTTTTAGCTCAGAGATTTACATATGGCATAATGCAATGTATTTTGTTACATTTCTTCTATTTCCAAACCACCCTCGTCTCCTTCCTTCATACAGCCAAAGCCAATAACTTTCCAACGAACACAGCCTGTACTTTATTTTCTTTCCAAAGCTGCATGTTTAAAACGGCTCTTCATCTTTTATTCTGTGTATGTCACTCTGGTTAAATATCAGAGGTGTTAAATTCTAGCTTTTCTATTATCTGGTGTTGGAGATTGAATGACCACCTCATTCAGGCTAGGCAAGAATTCCAACAATAAGCTACATCTCCAGTCCTTAGTACTTCCTTAATTGAACATTGGCCCATTTATTATAATAATATATATGGAATGTATATTTTTGGATAATAAGTTCTTCATATGAAATATGCATATAAAATATGATCAATATTTTAAAACAAATAAGCAAATAAATAGGAACAGAGTTTCTAGGGATCTGTCTTTTTCTATATTTCAATCATCTCTTTCTCCTCTCTTCAATCACACTGAATTGACTACCCATTGTACTTTCCATGATAATTTCTTTAACTGCATTAGTGGAGTTTCTCCTGCATGAAACATTCTTCTAATTATGCCTCACCTAACAAATTCTAGTTCAACATCATGGCTCGTTTCAGAAACTGCACCCTCTAGGAAATTATTTCAAACTCAAGCTGTAATAAATGTTCGTTATCACTCCAGTGCCCCTATTTTGCTAATATTCACAACACACTGAAAGTATCTAATTTTACATCTGCCTGACTTATTACATTCTTTTGAATAATCCTCATGGATTTCCTGGTACAGAAGTAGCCACTCTGTGGATGAATGCTTTTGCTTTGTTTACTAAGTACTCTCTAAAACTGAATACTAATGATAAAACTCCTTATATTAATTAATGTGATACTAAAAATGAGTTTTAAAAGTTATTATTTTTACATTTATAAACCCAGTAAAAGTTCATAACTGTGTACCATGAACCAAATGACATACTAAGTACTTTATAAATACTTTCCCAAATAATCTTCCAAACAGTTCTGGGCAACAGAAGCATTTCCTCCATTTTAAATGTAAGGATATGAAGCATGGAGAAGGTAATTAGGGTGTTCAAGACCACAGAGCTGCAATGTTCTTTAGTGCGCAGAAAGTACAGTCAATCTAATCGTCCTGACTATCAGAAGCTGCAAATCACCTAGTTATGGGGTTAGGAACAAACATCTTTGGGTTTCGTATACCTGATCTCAGTGCTATGCAGGCCTGCTGATATTGGCAAATGAGTGTCTAGGCAGCATGCATAAACAGATGCAACAGACTGCATTCCTCTGAAGTGTTTTACATGACACCAGAGTTTCAGTTCGAGTAAAATCATAGAAAGTGCTTTGGTTTCAAACAGACAATCATGGCGAACATTCTCTATGTTCTATAAACATTTGTTGAAATTTTTATGTTTTGTATCACAGTTGAAATTTGTAACTGACAAACATATTTAAATCTTCATTGAGAAATAATTTATAAGCTTTAGCTTTAAGTTTTCCCCCTACAACTTATGGCCTATTTTTCCTCTTGATATTAAGTGATTCCCAGTAACAGCATTTCTTACAGAGACTAAACAATGGTATTTATTAGATGAAACTAACTTGGCATGAATTAGAAGTTTAAGCGTACATTGGCTTCATAATCCCAAATATGTATTTGTTAACACTATATTGTTATATCAGAAAATAATTTTCACTAAAGTATTCTTTTCAACTAAAAGATGGTTCAAGAAAAAAAAAAAAAGGAAAACTGCAAATACTACTTACAATGTTTCCATCATATCATCAATTACTCTCCCAGTACTTCAAGTAAAAGAGGCGATTCACAACGGGTTGTGTAGGAAACTCAAGGCAGGCAATGTCGTCAGGATGAACGCCCCTTGTTAGCGTGAGAGTAACTGCAAGCCAAGGTCTGCTCTCTTCTTTCACTCTCTACTTTCTTCTTCTCTCTTCAGCCACAGAAACAGAACCCAGGAATGTCTGCATGGAGAAAGCCGAAGGAGACTGTCTCCTCTCCGTGCAGTACCTCTTATTCCAGACCACTGACACAACACAGCTATATTCCGAGTTTACAAAGTCATACAATATTCTCTCACTTACTAGAGTACTTGAAAGGAATGTACAGAGCGTCATTTACTTATAAAGAAATCTGCCAACCAAAGGACATCTCATTGCTTAGAGGGGCCTCCTGCTGGCAAACTGAGTAACAGTTATTATGAGAATTAAAAATGCTACATGCTGTATGAAAGAAAACTTTACACAATCCTATAGAGTGGAGTTGGGTCATTTTTCAACCTCTAAAAAAAATACTTTACTCAAATACAGACTAGAAAACTTCCAATTGTAGCGTAAATTGGAAAAAATGTAAGTATTTTTTGTTGATCTCAGGCATAATGTATACCAAATATGTGTATGTAATTAATGCTTTCTGTTGAAGTATCAGCTCTGTTTTAGAATAAATCAGTCTACTGTATGAATAAATTCATCGATAAGGAACCAATCTTTTAATTTAAGTATATCTCAGCTTCCACTTTTTGAGTGAGTTTATGTATAGAAAAATAATCTTTAAAATTGTAGTTCTAATCATTGCCTCAGATCTCAAGCATGAATTTCAGAACAATTAATACATCCTTCATATTGCCCTTCCTGCAATTATATTTAGAAAAGGAGGCCGGGCAATGGTAGCACATGCCTTTAATCCCAGCATTCTCGAGGCAAAGCCAGGAGGATCTCTGTGAATTCAAAGCCAGCCTAGTATACATAGTGAGCTCCAGGACAGGCACCAAAACTATACAGAGAAATCCTGTCTCAAAAAACCAAAAAGAAAAAAAAAAGAAAAGAAAGGATGGGAATTCTCAAATATAAATTATATGTCAATCTCATAATTTCCAAAGATCAGTCCTAAAAATCGCGGAAATTAGATGAATATTAAATGCTGTCCTGGGTTGCCATTTACAAAACATTTACAAAGTTGTAAAAAAAAAAAAAAAACTGCAGAGCATAATGAAGTATGATAAGAGAATCATATCAAGGCATGAAATCACTCAGAATCAAAATATCAGTTTAAAAATAAACTATTTATTTACTAGAAGTCTCTGCTAGGTACAATTTAAAAAGATGGCTTTGGCAATCCACTTATGTTCTGTGATTGACATGTGGTTTGGAAAAGGGGTCTCAAGGAGTTAGAAAGCACTTGTTCAGTTCAAATGTGGACAGAGGACGAGAAGGGGCAAAGAAAGCACCACCCTGGAGTCCTGTGTACCTGTACAGCCCCCCAGTCCATGTCACTCTCCTACAGAACAGCAGAGGGTGTTGATTTGAGGTCCTAGGACAGGAATAGTCGCATGTTGGGCAATAATCACAGAGAAGATTCCTTTCACAAGTCCTGAGAGCGCTCCAAATTGGGATCGCGGTCCCAAGGGACAGCTGTCCTCTCGTCTCCCTGGAAAGCCTGCTATTTGGGTCTCGAAGTTATTTGTCACCCTGCCTTCAGAAGCATAGGCGACAGCATTCCTGGCCAAGGGTACTAGTCAGGAGAAATGAAAACTTAGAAAAGTACAAACTATTTCAAAAGGTGTAGATAAATCCAGAAGACCTCAACAGTCTCCACAGAAATAAAGAGTACAGATAATCTGTCCTTAAATTAAAAAAAAGTATAACAATTTCTATTTAATTGCAATAATTTTTAAAGCTCGCAGTATTAGAAAAGAAGACACATGAGTTAAATACAAGTTACAAGTCTATCTAATATAAACACATTACAAATACAAGTTACAAGTCTATCTAATATAAACACATTACAATTTAGACAATGTAAATAATTTTCGAACTGCTTTGAGAAAAGTTGCAAAATACTTTATTCATTTTCAAGAATACATGGGTGTCTGCGGTATTCTTCATGATATAAAAGCTCCTTACTCTATAGTATAGAGTGATGGACGGCAAATAAATGCTTGTTGAAAACTGGTCTCAAGAAAATCTGAGCCAGAGTGATAATAATTCATTTGCTAAATCAATACTCTGTAACATTTCAGGCTGGTATTTCCACAGATAACAAACTTTTGTAGATTTGGGGAAACTAAAGGAGAATCAAGTTCTAGAGGAATTTATGTGACAGTTTCGGTGTGTGCTGACTTAGTAACTTTAAGAATCTAATTCTGAGACTGGTGTTTTTCTCATGACGGTATCGAGCCTTATTAAACTAATGATAAATTAAAGTCACACCCATGCAGGGAAACTACAAAGGTCTTCCTCTGTTGTTTTCAACATCTAAATGTTAGCCCCCACCACAGTAACAGTAGGGAGGTTTAGCTGCGTGCCTTTGTTTCCCATTCTGTGAGGACTATGCCCCCACTTCCTTCAGTAGGCCATGGAACACTGGCCTGATAAGGAATACGATTGAAAACTCCAGAGTCCGCACTGAGTAGTACACAAAATCAAGTCACTGCTCTGTGGAAATGCTTGGCGTGGTTAGGACCCTGTCACACCTGCCCAGATGTATCAGAAGGGGGCGGATAAAGCAGCTTTGCTAATAGTAGGGGCTGAAGCAGAGCATTAATTCAGACACATTACACACACGTGGAGCCTTTACAAAGGTCACATGACTTTAAAAATGCATTAATGTACTTTAATAAAGACAAAAATAGTTTCAACACTCAAACTTATACAGAGGATGTAGAAGACACTCTAGATAGGTTATTAAATAGCATATTGACTCGGGAGTGAAATATTAAAACTGTTAAGGGTAGAATGAGCTGGTTCATGATTCATAGACGCAATTAGAGTCACTCAAGGGTGGAGGACAATGGGATCTAAGACAAAAGCCAGTAGGAAGAGAGATGAAGACAGGATGAATGTTCTGAGCAGTCATTTCATCTCCAGCAACCTACCTTAGCCTGTTACATTCCTGTCTCTCTCATGAACTCAACTGATTGCCCCCTCTTTAAAATCAAAGCTTGAATATAAATTGCTCCCATTTCCTTCACCTTGACAACCTCCTCACAGAACAGGGTGACTCTAACCTACATCACCCACTGTCTGGTGAAGGGTCACCGGAATTAACAACTATTATCATTTGTAGAATTCACACCCCCCCATCTATTCAACTCATACTGTCTGTGTAAAAGAAATCATGGCATCCTACTTAGATAAGGGTAGTTTCGAGACCTTTGTAGTTAACACTTTTTGTGTTCTGAATCCCTGGGCAATCATGCTTAAAATTAATGTTATAAGCAATAACAAATTCCATGGGAAAATTGATGTGAATCATAGTTTAATATTTCAAATTATTGATTGGAATTTCACTGAGAATTATTGTTGAAGCTACATGAAATCCTCATCCCAAAGCCAATGACTGTAGCTAAAGAACAATTAAATTTCCAGAAGCCCCTTTGCTTATGACAGTTATTTTGTTGTTAATATCCTCACATTTAAAAATAAGTAATAATTCAACCGCTTCATGGCCAATCTTTATTTCAGGGTTCAGTTCCTGGCTTGTTCAGACACTGATAGCAATCTAATCACACATCGCTACTGCCCACATTGTTTTGGAGCACCACCTGTCAGCTAAAAGAGATAATGACACGTGGCGGAGCTGGTGCACAAAAAAATCTCTACCTACCTCTCAGTCTGATGTTAGCAATCTAGGTAGTTTTAACTCTTTTTGCGACAAATAAGAGGCAATCACAATTTTAACTCTTTTCCTTGGTAGATATGGAAAGCAGCTTTTTAAAACATAACTCAGTGTCTATTGAGAGTTCAATAGTCAACATTAGAAGAACTGCAATTTTGCTTCACAGCTGTAACATTTTTTTTCAAAGTAGGTAAGGTTTGGGGTAGGAAAATGGAAGTCAGCCAGGAATGTCACTGGCACATCTCTGTCAACTACAAACCTCAGTATGTCATGCACAGCTTTTAGCCTAATTTTTAACTACCTAAATAACTCTGCAATAGCCATGAAATAGGGGAAATATTTAGTAATCACAATTCATTCACTAGTGGATACATAAAACAATCTGCTCTGTATTTGTATATAAACCTTACATTTCTCTCTAACATGCAGAAATTTCTCTAAAAGAACAATAGCTGTGTCCTATCTTTAAAAGTTTAAATATCTATAAAAATATAATATAAAAAGTCACCTAGTGGATTTGATTAAAAACCATTTTCTCTTGAAGGCACTTTAAAAAACAGCAAGAAGGAAAGGACAGCGGATTTGGGCTTGCAGGGTAAACATAAATCTTTGGAACAAAACTGTCTCTCAAAGCTTCTTTTTTTAATACCAAAACTATAAAAACAGAATATGAAGGAAAACGATTTGAGAATATTGCCCCTCAGAGAGAGCCAAATTCCTTCCCCAAATAGTCTGCTTACACTGTTTGTGTGAGCCCAGGTATATATTTGTTCTGCAAACCATTACATCTCCTGTGTATGAACACAGAAAACACAAACTCAAGTCCAGTTTATGAGAAAGGGAAGTCCATGTTCTCACACTACTTTAAAAAAAATTGTTCTTTGGACTGCTGGCAGTGGTCCAGAGGGTGCCTGGACTGGTCTACTCTGGTGACCGGTTTAGCGAACACCCTAACTATCATCATAGAGTCCTTGTCCAGTGAATGATGGAGGCAGATGCAGAGATCCATGGCCAGGTGCCAGGCTGAGCTCCAGGAATCCAATCAATGAGAGAGAGGAGGGATTCTGCAGGTGGGGAACATCAAGATCTTGACGGGAAGAAGTGCAGAGATGACCGGCCACACGAGTAGAAGCCCATGAACTGTAGACTAGTGGCTATGAAGCCCCCACAGGACTGGACTAGGCCCTCTGGATACAGAAGACAGTTGTCTGGCTCAAACTGTTTGGGAAGCAACCCAGGCAGGGGGATCAGGATCCATCCCTGGTACATGGGCAGGCTTTGGGGAATCCGGTATCTGTGGTGTGACACCTTGCACAGCCTTGGTGCAGTGGGGAGGGGCTTGGACTTGCCTAGGCTCAGTGTGCTGGACTCTGCTGACTCCCCATGGGAGACCTTGATTTGGGGGATGTGGGGATGTGGGGTGACTTGGGAGGGAGGGCTAGGGAGATGGAAGGAGGGAGAAGGTGGGATCTGTGGGTGGTATGTAGAGTGAGTAGAAAATTTCTTAATAAAGAAAAATGGGAAAAATTGATTAAATTTGAAACATGACATCACTATATAAATTATAAAGGCCTCAAATCTGTTATCCCACCACCTCAGCCTCCTAAGAGCTGGTATTACAAATATACATCACAAGATCAGGCTTTCTCTTTCTGATGTAAAATTATATATACAGTAATTAACATTTGTTTAGTCCTCACTATGGACCTGGTAATATTTTACAGCATCGTTTTACTTAATCTTTGCAACTGCATGGTAGATATAAGTGTAAGATTTCTTTTGGAGATGAGAAAACTGGAGTTTTAAAAGATTACATATTTATGCCGGGCAGTAGTGGTGCACTACTTTAATCCCAGCACTTGGGAGGCAGAGGCAGGCAGATCTCTGTGAGTTCAAGGCTAGCCTCATCTACAAAACAAGTACTAGGACAGCAAAACCCTGTCTTGGGGAGGAAAAAAAAGATTACATATTTAACCCACTCTCATGTTTGGGATTCTAAACAACTATCTAATTCTCAAGACACATGACTTTGCTTCTATTCTAAATAATTTAATTTGCATAATTGAATTGAATAGGTAATCGAAATGGTTACTGTATTTGAGGTGTTATAAAGGTACTGGAATCTAAATGTGAAAACAGTATTGGTATCAGGAACAAATAAATGTTGGTAACTTACTTGATCCTGTTTCTAAGTTTGGTGTTTTCACAAGCATACCTAGATATTAATAATTATTACAGATGTCAAATGAAATAATTAAGGAGTCAAAATAGTTATTATAGTCATATATGTTTTCAGTGTAGTTAATAGAGGATGTTTATTTTCATATGCAAACTATTGATACTTACATCAAAGAGAATTATTATGATCTTAGACATCACTAGCTGACCACCTGCACAGGTATGTCGTTTGGCAACTTACTTACTCTCTCTTAGTTTCTATTTCTTCATTGGCAAAATGACAGCAGTAATGCCCAAGTGAGTAAAACCTGGACAAAATATTAGCTAAGAAGTATTTAGCACACTATTTGACATAGTATATCTTTTTAATGTTTTCATTAATTTTTATTTTGTGTTTATAAGTATTTTGCTTGCATTATGTATAGGTACCACATACATGCCTTGTGCCTTAAGAGGTCAGAGAGGGAGCCAGTCCCCTGGAACTGGAGTTAGAGGTGGTTGTGAGCCATCAAAGAGTTGTTGGGAAGCAAACCCAGGTCCTCAGCAAGAGTAACAACTTCTCTTAACTTCAGAGCCATCTCTCCAGCTCCAACATAGTAGGCCTTTAATAAATTCTCTATGTGATTTTTCTGGCCAGTTTTCAGCCAAGAGTTAATTCTGTATTTATAGAAATTTATATCAAGATATTTAAACAGCATTGGATATGAATAGCTGGAGAGGAATGATGGGGGAATGTCTTTCTGTATGCTGTGAAAATATGTTGCTCTGATTGGTTGATAAATGAAGCCATTTGGCCTATGGTAAGGCACTTTAGAGGCAGGTGGAAAACACAAATAAATAGACAGGAAAAGAAAGGCAAGGCAAAGCAGACGCCAGATGCCACGGAAGGAACAACATGCCAGCTATGGCCATGTGACAACTTACAGATTAATAGAAATGGGTTAATTTAAGATATGAGTTAGCGAGTTCGAGGCCAGCCTGGGCTACCAAGTGAGTTCCAGGAAAAGCGCAAAGCTACACAGAGAAACCCTGTCTCGAAAAACCAAAAATAAAAATAAAAATAAAAAGATATGAGTTAGCTAGCAAGAAGCTTGAGCCATAGTCCATCACCATACAATTTGTAATTGATATAAGCCTCTGTGTGTTTACTTGGTTCTGAGTGGTTGCAGGACCAGGCAGGACACAGGAATTTTATAAATGGTTGTGGGACCTTGGTGCCAGGTGAGACCAGGAAAACTTCTAGCTACTAGGAAGACACTGTGGTTGGTCCAAGTAGAGATATCCAGCAGGCAGAAGGATAAGAGCCCTGTAGATAAGTGAGAGGTCCATCATCTACAGAGGGATCCAGGGTTCCAGAAACTAACACAAAGGGGTAGCAACTGGACTAAGTTGCGGGGCCAGAGAGATGGTGTAGCAGATGATGCTTTCTGGTCCCCGTAGGTGGGTAGCTCTCCTCACATTCCCTGACCCACACACAGAAACACCAGTATATACACAATCTCAAAGACAAAAATATGAATCTTTAAGAGGAGTAAGAAATGAGAAGATTCATTTTAAAATCTTTAATCTTCACTCCTTCCTTTTTATAGACACACACATAACCAAAAATCCAAGCCTGATTACAACCAATAAAGGTCAAAGAAATCATTAGAATATTGCCCCGAGAAGGCTGGAGAGATAGCTCTTCAGTGCAGAGCACTTACTGATCTTGTAGAGGACCTGCTTTGGCTCCCAGCACCCACATGCTGACTCACGCTTGCCTATAACTCTAGTTTTAGGGCATCAGTGCCCTCTGCTGACTTCCAGGAGCTCCTGCACACATGTGACACATACACAAACACTGAGACACACACATATGCAAACAAAATGAATATTTTTAAATAGAATATCGCCTCTGCTGGAACTACCTATAGGATTCAGCCAATCATGAAGTCTGTGGGGTTTTTTTCCTCCTCTATGGAGGAGGATTACCTACCCTGTAGGTTTTCAGCACACTGCAGGTGATACATCGAAGTACCAACATGGCCACAGCACTCAAGACATGAAAATGGATATAGAGTGTCCAGAGCAAGGAAGTACGTGGATTAGAAAGACCAGGGCAGAGAGCAGTGTATCAGAGAATTGCAGTTTCCTTACAAGAGAATCTAGGAAAATTTTAAAAGAGCAGGCACAGAAGGGAGAAAAAAAAAAAAAAACACTCCTTTTGGTGTGTATCTTTCAGCACAGGATCCCAAAGTAGTAATAAAAGAAACAGAAATGCCAAAGGTCAGGGAGGTAAATCCTTCCAAGTTTGACAAACATAAGGCCAGCATGTTTATAATTAAGTGTGTGCTGCATATGTACCTATACCTTTCTGTCTTCACTCTCAGTTTCTTGCAGAAGCTCTTGGTTTTTTGTAATTTCTCAACACTTCACTGTCCACCCACAACTTCAGGCCAAGGTTCGACACTCTGCGCTAGGCCTTACTGTAACCCCACCAAAAATACCTATTTATAACTATACTGTTCATTTACATCCTGTCAGATTTGCTTTTATTATTATACTTTTTTTTTACAGTTTACCTATACTTTTCAATTGAGACTTTATTGGCATGGTATATTGGATCAGAGATGTGAATGTTTACTCTGAAAAAAAAAATTAAGGATATTTTGATAGTTGAGAAAAACAAGCTCTTGAAACCCTACAGGGATCCACCAGTCCATGCAGAACAGGTAGGATGGTGAGAAGCATGGGGAAAGGAATAACAGCTGTAGCCATGATGACAAGGAATCTGGGCTTGAGGCTGGGAAAGGGCACTTGGGCACAGCGCACTTGTGATGAATCCTGAGAGTTAAGGCAGAAAGGACTCTCAGAAGTCATGGAATCTAATCCCTCCCCCAACACTGCTGTCCAGTTGGTCTTCAGCTGCCTCATCATTCCTAACCCTCAGAGAAGTGGCTGGATCATAGCTTACCACCCCCCACACTAAGAAACTCACTACCTCCTGGGGCAGGATTCCAGCTCTGGGAAGCCTAAGGAGAAACTCCTTGTTGGTGTTCAGATGAAATCTGATGCCATAGAGTTTCAAGCAGCTGTTAATGTTTCTGTTCTCCAAGGCTACACAGAACAGTGCTAATCCCTCTTACGCATAACAGCCATCCAAATACTAAAGTCTGTTATCGTGTCTCCTTCTTAAGCAGGCTCTTCTCTGTGCTTGCCATGTCCTTCTTCATTCATTCTTCAACAAAAAAAAGTGTGTGAGACCTCTGCTGTAGCACAAACTACTTTACAAGAATTACACATCTAAACCTATTAGCAAAAATATCATAACAAAGATGATTTAACAATTCTCATAATTTTATAATTACATTTTTTTTTTTTTTTTTTTTTGGTTTTCGAGACAGGGTTTCTTTGTGTGTAGTCCTGGCTGTCCTGGAACTCACTCTGTTGACCAGGCTGGCCTCGAACTCACAGAGGTCCTCCTGCCTTGCCTCTCGAGTGCTGGGATTAAAAGTGTGCACCACCACCGACTGCCCAGCCATATATTAATTATATATTGCTTTGATTATATTTTTCTTTCTTCTTATATGCCATAAATGAAGAGTAGGTGTGGTGCCCTAAAGGGAGAGTTCCATATGCATGCACACATCTGTGACAGGTAGTTTACAGATTAATAAAGAGGAGGCAATATGATCATTACACCATGATTCCCTTCTCAAATTCAAACTGTTGTGATTGGTAACCAGCCCAATTCTAAACCCCAAAGATCTATCAGCACCCATCCCATCCTCAGCATCTGTTTCCAGAGTCTTTAGGTTTACTTCAATCAAGTAACTAATCTGTGGGCCAGAGAGAGTCTCGTTAGGTCACTTGCTTTTTACATTCCAGTCGTTAAAACAGCCATCTAACTTAGACACATGCGTCCCTCAAACTGGATAACATTGAATTGTAGCAACCCTAACATGACACTGTCCATATCTCTATTATTTTAATAATTGTTGGAGGGAGATGCCTCATAGCAAGCATGATGACGACCAAGATTTGGATCTCAAAATCCTGTCTAGAAGTCTGGCAGACAGCATGGCTGCCTGTGATCCCAGGATTCCACAAGTGCAAGGGATCCCCTAGGGAAGAGGGCTAGCTGAACTAGCTTGAATTGGTGAGCTCTGGGTTTAACCCCACCGTGATATATAGAGTGGTAAACAGTAGAGGAAGACATCCAATGTCAACTTTGGGCCCCTATGGATACACACACACACACACACACATTCATACACTTGTGAACATAGACTCTCACACAGCTTACACATACCTCTTATGGGGTAAATGTTATTATATTCAGGGTAATATGAAGGATATATAACAACTAATAACAGGAGAATCACAGCACATGCCAGAGAAATATGGAAGCAAATTAATGTGTCTGATGTTAACTCTTTAGCTGTTTAACTGGGTAAATCTGAGGAAAGAGTTCCTGAGAAAGAAACTAAAAAATTCTGTCAAGTAAGAATGTATTTTTTGTTACTTTAGTAGGCAATAAAATCTTAAGAAATACATGTGCAGGTAATGCAATACATTTTGTTCATCAAATCCTATGCGAGAATTTATAGAATTTTTTTTAAATGCCAAACAACGTTCTCCTAATTCCTAGAACTAAGAAATAAACAATAAAATCATTTCTTCATATATCTCAGTAAGAAGCATGGATAATCATTTGATCTTGACACAGGATGAAGTCAAAACTGTCTTCAAGTTTAAAGCTTTCCTGTGCTCTATCAGCACATACACAATTACTACAGACCGTAATCAAGAAAGAAGCAGTTTGGAAAAAAAAAAATTAACCTTGACATAACCACTAGCAATATGATGAGATGAACAATTCATGAATATGGGAATTATTTTCTATTGTGAGCTTGATTATAGAGAATATGGTCTCCAGTCATGTCCAAGGTCTAGCAGGTACACAACAGACACTACATGTTTCTGATACCTTTTAATTTAGTGTTCTTTTGGAAATAGGCCTTCAAATATTCCAAATGTACATATTATCTTTTCCTATTGTTTTCCAGAATCATATTTCCTTCAAGGTTCACGGGCTTTGTGAGAATTTTCTAGTGTAATTTTACTTCATTTAGAAATCTCACCAAAGTTTATCCATTGTGATAATAATACCTGAGGCTTGCAGGATTGCTATGTTCTATTGGTTTGTGTGGCAGTAAGTCACTAGTTTGAGAATGAGTCTGAACCCTCTAGCAGACTCAAATCACAACATGATCACAAAATAATGGGATTTCTGTCTTACAAGCAGAAAAGAAACCTTCACTACACATGAAGTCTCATATGCAGCTTTGAAACAAAGATATCTCAGAGATTTCTATATATTTTTATTATTGGCAGACTTGGAGCCATTGAAATGTCTTTGTTTTAATTTTTTTCTTTTTCCCCCCATTAACAAATCTACCTTGACAGTATTCATCTTGCCAGTGAGAAATATAGTACTTAGAGAATTATTTTTATGTAGCCTATAAATATTGAGCAAAAGCTGTTGAACTAGAGGAGACAGGCTTAATCTGCACCTTTCAAGGAATGAAGGAGTCAGTCTGTAGGTGTAAAGGAGCATGTATCAGATCTAAATTTGCTAAACAAAATTAGACGCATGCCATTCTGTTGGTCTTATCTCTTTCTCTGGCTCACAGCATGCTAATTCTGGCCACAAGCAATGGAGTAAGCTCAGCAAAAATAATGAATACCCCTTTCACCAACACTTGAGTGAAATGTTTTGTCTATTTCAATTTATCTCAAAGTCTTTTTTTATATACTATCAATTTCCATCCTGTACTTAAAAGAAAGAAAAGAAAAAAGGCCAGTAAAGAATTATATCTGAATACTAATCACCTCAGTTCCCATTAATTCCAGGCACATCTTTAGAGGTTTTCATACATCTCCAGGGACAGTGGGCTGCTAAATTTGAAGTTAACAACTGGGAAATATTAACTATTTAGCTGATGCATTTTACATACTAAGTGTATGACTTTAACACTAATCCATTTATTGTTTCTCAAACGTACTGATACATTAGTTAAAATTATCACCAAAGGTCTGTGACCTCCGACTACTAATTTTAATTTAGAAGCATTGTTTCAGCCCCTCCTAATAATGATGCCAATTGTGACTAAAAGTGTCACATTTAGCTTATCCAGAGGGTAAAAGTCAAAGATAGAATTTTATCCGTGTTAAATAATGTGATTAAAACTCCAGCGAGTTACATTTTAAGGAATAGGACCTTAATAATATAGCTGTCACATAATAGAACTGGCAGTGCCACGATTCCATTAAACTACATTATAAACTACAGAATTAACACATGAGAAATCTTACATGACCCATTTTAAAAATGTCCTGAAATGTACAATGTTTACTCACAAGCAGGTTTATCATGATTCTTATTTACCATGAGAGTTGAACTTTTGCGCTTCCCTACACTGATGTGTCCCAAGGCCCCGTGTCTCATTCAAATTTATTTTTAATTCATTCATTCATTCATTCATTCATTCATTTTTAAGGAAAGCATGCAAAATCTGGTTCCAATATATTCCTAGGCTCCTGCTTCAGGTCGATTTTATTTTGTTTTGTTTTGTTTTGTTTTGTTTTCCAAAGAAGATAAAGCACGTGGGAAGCTTGTCTGAATGTAGGCTGTGCAGAAACAAAACAAAAGATCAACCGTGAAACAAAATGAGGAGACTATAGTCTGCAACATTCATAGCGACCTGCACCAAGTCTCCTTAACGAGCAGATTTTATTAGACAAATATCTTCACGTAGTTATACGGGAAGTAGAAAGAGCTGCTGACCTGAAGAAAAAGGGACCCAGGACGTCTTCCTCTGACCCAGAGGGCAGATAGGTAATTGTTTATGTGTGTGTGTGTGTGTGTGTGTGTGTGTGTGTGTGTGTGTGTGTGTGTGTATGTGTGCCTGCGTGACTATATATGGTTCACTACACAGGATCAGGTGCCCACGGAGCCACAAGAGGGCATCAGATCCTCTGAAGTAGAGAGCCGCCAAAGGGAATGCTTGGTCCTGAAGCACCCTGGTCCTCAGCAAGTGCTGTTAACTCCAGAGCCTGCCCTCCAGCCCCCTTCTCACGGAGTCTCTTTGAAAGAAAGGGGGTGAAGAAAGTTTTCAAATAACCTCTGACATTGTGCTGTCGTCTCCATGCCCACTTCTCACAAATAATAAAGGTCTCAGTAATAAAGGCCTCACTCTACAGTTAGCTTGAAAAGCAGCATTAACTCTTTCCGGCAAGTATAGGTTTAAGTCCAGTTGGTGCACCCTAGTGGCCTAGAAAGGTTGGCAGTTCCCTAGAATGAGGTAACCTGACAGGGAAAAATGTTCAGATGTACACTTTCCCCGGTAGGGTTTGAGACTGTAGACACTATTAACACATCACTCGTTCTCAGGATACAAATCAGTCATCTAAAAGAGCAGCCAAGAGGACCCCCGTCATCTCTCTATTCAGTTGCATTGCTAGAGCTTTCTTCACAGAGTGCTTCAAAACGGTAAGCATATGTCTAGCTGTCTATTTCAGGAACCCGAGAAATCTTAGCTATTACAAAGTTATATTATCACATCTATCTAGAAATAGAAAAATGTTACATTCTGTCTGTAATTCATTTTTTTCATAAGATTCTTATTAGAATTTCCCTGAAAGCAAATATTCCTCCCCCAAATTTGCAAGATCTCTTGATGACATATTTTAATAGTGTGTTTTATTGCTTGCTGTCAGCTGTCCTTTATTAGGAAAAGTCTGGTGTCTTAAACATCTTATATCTGCTCCTTGGGTATCTTTTTTTGGGGGGAGGATGTGATTTATTTTGATCATGTGTGTATGCGTGTATCTGTGTGAGTGTATGCCACATATGCGTGGGTCAGAAGGTACCCACAGAGGCCAGAGACATGGGGCCCATGGAGTTGGAGTTACAGGTGGTTGTTAGCCACCCGATAGGCATACGAGGCATCCAAGCTTCGCTCCTGTGTAAGAGTGATTCATGCTCTGAACCACCAGGCTCTCTAATCTTTAATATGGTCCCAACCCGCAGAGGGGACATTGCTGGTGGTTGTTCAGTCCCTAGTACTTAAACAGATTAAAAAGTTTAAGTGAGTGCTGAAAAAGAAGCAGCACTATAATTACCATTTAACCTAAAAATAGTGGATTAAAAAACAGTTGCACGTGTTTAAGGATGATATTCACGTTTTTTTTTTTCCAACTTGCCAAAAATAAAATGAACAGAAATACTTGGTATCATTTTATGAGCAAGCTCTAAAAATGGGCAAGGGTTTCAAATGATACAATCTTAAAAAGGCTCTCTTTGAAGAAATAGCCTCAGAGGCACAAGAAAGCTACCAAAGAAACGCCCTGGGTAAACATCGCTAATATCTATTATTAACAATTCTGTATTTATGTTTCAGAACAGCTTACATTGTGCACAAAATGATTTAATTACAAATAAGAACCATGTATGAATGAGCTTAAGATTATTCCAGCAAGTGTATATTATCCTTTAGTTTAAAAAAATATTTTTAAGGGCTTACTACGTCTTTGGCTCATGTTAGTCGGAAGCTATCAACTTGCAGTCAAAGGTGAAAACTGTATGATAGATGAACAAGGTGAACCCGAAAATGTTCATAGGCTGCTGTAGTCAATTTAAGGGAGAAATAATGACCAGATGTGATTCAAAATGAACTTACAATATGCAAAATCTTTCTTATAAGGCATCGAGTGAGTCAGGAATCACAAGGAAAGGAATCAGCAGAAGTCAAGACAATAATTAGGCATGACCTTGGAAAGCTTAGTGGGTAGACCGGCTTTTAGGCAGACTACATCTTAAGAAACTCTAAGGCCTAAAATTAAAGACAATTTAAGCAGACTTTGAACTTCACAATGGAACTCACAGGGTATTTCAGAATTAAAACTATGATTTTTTTCTTTTTTTTTTTAACTAAGAAATATTTTTATTCATTTTACATACCAGTCACAGATCCCTTTCTTTCCTCCTTCAGCCCCTCCAGCCTCCCCTGCAATCCACCCCCTATTCCCTCCTACAAGAAGGTAAAGCCTCCCATGGGGAGTCAGCAGAGCCTGGTACATTCAGTAGAGGCAAGTCCAAGCCTTTCCCCTTGCCTCAAGGCTGTGCAAGGTGTCCCACCATAAGTAATGGGCTCCAAAAGGCCAGTTCATGCACCAGGGATGGATCCTGATCCTACTGCCAGAGGGTCCCTTAAGCAGATCAAGCTACACAACTGTCTCGCTTTCACAGAGGGCCTAGTCCAGTCCTGTGGAGGCTCCACAGGTGTTGGTCTAAATTTCATTAGTTCTCACTAAAAACTAGGATTACTGATGTGTTGTATTAGAATCTTAATCTGGCAGTGGTAGGAAGAAGTTCATAGAGGCAAGGAGACGTTATGGTACATTTCCCTGACCTGTCCAAGATTTTTATTTAAAAACAACTTAGGGATAGATTTTTAATAAATCATGCAGTCAATTTTTATTAAAAGCAAAATGGTTTAATTGGTATTACTGTGGAGACAAAATGGCTTGCCAAAGAACTTCCTAAAATGAAAGTATTTATATGTATCTGAAGTAAATAATCTGTTTTGTTGTTGTTGTTGTTGAGTTCTGTTAGGTCCCCACAGAAAGAAATTAATAAAACTAATAATCAAATATTCTGCAGGCCTACAGGGAGTAAGAGCAAATAATGACAAAGAAAGATGTTAGGAACAGGAGCTGCCTAGGCCAGAGCACTTACTACTATCTGAGACCTCTATTAGGTACCCCCTGTCAGTGATGGGACTGATCTTGAAATAGAGAACTACGCATGCTGGTAGTTGTTCAAGATAGTGGCGTCATGGACTTGAAGAAACCATGGACAATGTTTTCAGTCCTAATCATCTATGAGACACCCTAGGGGAAAGGAGACCAGAAGACAGATAGCCTGAAGTGGCTTGTGATTGCCATTTATCGTAAGGGCTTACCATGACTATTCATTAATACAGAAGCATATGAAATAGACATATTAAAACTCAAAAGATTAGTAAAGATCCAGTGGTAAAATTGATTGTTGACATATCTGATGTTTGGGAGAAAAAACAAGTGGTTATTTTATTTTCTTTAAACACCTTTAAATTGTGTTTCAAAAGTGGCGATGAGATGTGTGCATGTATGTTTAGATGCATGTAAGTAGACAAGCTGATCTCTGTTCATTTAACTCCCAGAATTGAGAAACTGTGTCTTGTATATTCTTAATGGTGTGTAGCTTGCTTCAGTAACCCTTACAATATTGGAAATAACATGATTAAGAGTAATGATCCTGAGATATCCTCATGAGAGACATTTAATGATGTTACACAGGAAGTTTCATGGTGTCTATGTTAATCTTTTATGGATGGGGGGGGGTCCATTTTCATTTCCAGTTCCTAACAGGAAGTGACTCTTCCTGCCAAAACAAGTTTCAAATCTTTTTTTCTGTCACTAGGACTCAAAAGAATGTGGATCGTGTCCAAGAACACACAGACACTTCAAGGAGCTCATCCATAACAAGACAAGTTAAGGTAGATCAACAGCATTGCAAGTCACAAAGCCTAGAGGCAGCATCTTGCAGAAAAGCCAGTTAGAGAGTCGCAATTGTGCCAAGAAAACAAACCCATAAAGTCTCAGTATTGAAAACTGTCCTTATGTAGTTGTTCAAAGAAAAAGTGACATGAGAGAACACAATTGTCTTGGAAATAAGAGCCTTGGATTCAGGATCGGCCTGGATGACTCTCATAGACTCTCTTGGATTCATTGGTTAAGGGCCTCCACTAACATAGTGGTGAGGAAGAACTCACCAGGTATTCTTTACAGCCCTTTTTGTTTAAGTAAATACATTATTATGGATAAGATAAACAACCATCTCTACTTTTTGGTTTCATGAAGGCTTCCAAAAGTGATGCTTTAAAGTACCACTCTATACCAATCCTTATGTAGCTGCTCCTATGTGGATTACAGGGTCTAGAGTAGGCATAGAGAATCAAATATAGATCCTCAGACAGTTTTCCTGACAATGTGCTTTATTTTTTAATCATCTCATGATATTGCACAAATTATATATGCAATCAAATATGGTGACCTAGATACAACAATGATAGTGTTGATCACACAGCCTTTGCCTTGAAGAGAACTATATTTGTTTCATCATAATTTTCACTGTTCTCTTTGACAAAACCTTTTATTATTCTTTTGATTGTCTATGACTTTTCAAACATGTTTATGTACTTTATAGAAAACAATACAGGAAACAATACCCTGTTTCCCTCTGCTTCTACATTCTTTACAAAACTGAGAAGACACCGGGTGGTGGTGGCACACCCCTTTAATCCCAGCACTCAGGAGGCAGAGGCAGGTGGATCTCTGTGAGTTCAAGGCCAGCCTGGGCTACCAAGTGAGTTCCAGGAATGGTGCAAAGCTACACAGAGAAACCCTGTCTCGAAAAACCAAAAAAAAACCTGAGAAGACAAGACTAGATCAGGGCCTTCTACAGAGCCTTCGATTTCTCTGAAAACAGCAGAGAGAGAACAGAGAACAGCAGAGAGGAAAAGGTGGAAACACCAGAGGCCTCCAAAGTAAGTGCCAAGAAGTCAGCTCCTTTCTTCAGCTTTCACAAAATTTGGCTGTAAAAACCTGCTTTGGATACTTGTTCTATACAGGTGAACTTACCCAACAACAGGAGATTGGCTCACAAAAATAACTGTAAAACAATTGATTCCTGCTTCCTTGTAGGTTGAAACACCCATTTTCCAATGAAATCATTAAAAATATTCAAGCTGTTAATAGTGGAGGTGTCGCAGTTAGCACTCACAGAGGTATGCAAATAGGCCGGAAGTCTAACCCATGCTCTCTCAAAGGCTTAAGCTGGAGTCCTCAACTCTTACATTTATTGCGGTGATTTGTTCTTTAGCATTACTCAACACCGGGGCTGCGGATGCGCTACCCACAGTGCAGGCGTTGCCGTTCTTATTCAATTCCGTGCGACTGCTGCCCCCTGGAGTTGTGCAAAATGATGGGCCTAGAAGCGATCATTTATTCAAAAATAACTGCGAGACAATTACTTCTGTTCAAAAATCTCTTTAGACTCACTCCCCACATATTTTAACATTGTGTACTGAAAGTGAGAAGGCTTCTCCCTCTCTTTAAATCTAGAAAGGACTTGTTTAAGTATCAAACACAAGAAAGCCAGAGAGCAACTTTAAAGCTTCTTGTTAAAGCTTAGAAAAACAAAATTTGCTTAATTCTACATGTCAAAATACCAACAACTCAGAGAGATACATGAACAATGAAATCTGAAAAGACCATAGAGCAATTCCAAAAAGTATTATTTGAGAGAAAGAGTTCTCACAAACAAATGTTACAGAGTCAAGAACCTCTGCCTTTCTTTAAGCTGGTGGTTTCTAGACAGAAACAGCCTGTTAGTGAGTTTATGTTGTGTTTCTCAAACACATGTGCAAATGTATTAATTGTATGTACAACTTGAATTTCATGTACAAAAGCAATTAACTGGTTACTAGAATGTATCTCAACACCACAGAAGTCTTTAAACTCATTGTTGTGGAAAACTGCTACACAGTAGAGAAATATATAGTATCTTACATGCCTTTTCCCCCAGGCAGGTAATCCCACTCACAAAGGCATGGTGGAATGAGATACTGAAAACATTTAGAAGAGCTGTCCCTAGGATGTAGGAATCCTGATTTAAACCATATGGTTATGGTCTGTGCTGCTCTTAATTGCAATATAGGCAGGTAAGTTCTCCTTACAATTATGTAGAAGTGCTACTGTTTCAGGAAACATCGAGCTATCGTCTTTTTTTATTCAGAACAAATAAATGAAAAGAATCAAAATACTTTCTCATTATAAACTCATATAAATAACTCTACTAGCAATAATGAAAATATTTTTCTCTGACTACTCAACATTAATATTACATAAAATGAGTATTAGAAAAAAAGACCCAATTTAATTCAATATGGTGAAATGTTGATATAACAGACCATCTATGATGATATAGTCTGGCAGGAAGTTGGTATTATGATCAACTTCTACTCTGTAATAGCACATTCAGCATGTCAGATAACAGGATGTCCTTGACACTTTTATAGACTATTGTAGATTTGAACATGTATTAGCTAATTTCAATGTAACTACATATATACAAAAATGTATCCCTCAGAAGCTTGAAATTAAGCAGATCAAATGCCAATAAATCTGCTGGTAACAGAACATCCTTTCTGATCATTTGCTTCATTTAGGTTTTGGATACTTACACATCACTTCTGGACATCCAACGGGAGCAGACCACTGTAAAACCAAAAGTTATTGCTATTTTGAAAACACAAGCTAAATTTTCTGAATAACTGACTGGTTATAGCACAAAAAACAGTGCAATATTAAAGACATGCTAATTTAGTATACTGTGTAAAATGTACACTTTACCTAGCCATTAATCTCAAGGTGGCTGTAATCAAGCTTCGGAGAATACCCAGAGCACAATTCCTTGTATCAGTAGCTTTTGTGGGATGGCAGTCATCACCTTCCCATGGTCAATGGGAGAAAAAAGGGAGAGAGCCCAAGGGAGAGAGGTACTGCTCTGTGCGAAGATTTGGCCTTGGAGTCTGGACTTTCGAGATGCCCTAGTGATCTAGGATCGATGCCGTTTTATTTTCTTTCGGGAATAAATCTGAGCAATGGAATGGCTTACGATTATTCAGCCAACCAGCCATATCAGATTTATCAGAGAGAAAGAATGAAAGCTGGCTTAGAGAAGTCCTGCAGTGACTGAGTGGCAGGTCAAAGGGAAAGACACACACACACACACATACACACACACACACACACACACAAATGAATATACTTAATGGTGGGAGGGAAAATATGCATTCATATGTCCCTAAACTCAAATAATATGTAAGGAATCCATAGTAATGGAAAGGGTGAATGTATGAGACAGATGATAAATAGTACTTCTATTTAAGAACCAAAGAGATGAAAGCTCATGAATACTAAATATTTGAATCCACTTTGAGGAGGAAATATGATTTTCTACCAAGTGAATGCAGACTCTAAAAAATCAGCCAATGCAAACATTGTGTTCAGGTTAGAATAGAAAATACATAAATCTTCCATCCCCTTCAAGCCCTAGTAAACATTCTGATGTAATTTCCTAATTAGGACACATTTCCAGGGACTAAATGAAAAAATATATATGTATATACAAAGCTGTAAGTGCTTGATTTTTCAAGAAATTCGACTTTCTATGCGTGCATGATTAAAATAAAGGCACTTGAGTTGAAAAGAGAAACAAGGAATCGTGGCAGAATCAGAGATACTCTACTTCATCTCAGCCGTAGAAACCTATAGTATTTTTAAGTAATTTGCAGCTACAGTGAGAGGTAGTCATCTGTTTAGAAGTATTCGGAATGGAAAACATGTCCTTCTCTCAAGCTCTCTTGTACACACATGCATGGTTTTCAAAATTAAAGGAACAAAAGGGCTATGATAGTGTGCCCATGGACATGCTCATTGTAAATACATTTGGAAAAGATGACTGATGCATTTTAAAAAAAACTATGTAATATTTTTGTCATTTTACTTTTATTAATAATTTCATCTCAAATGTATAATACCACCTAACGTTTGGGGGGAAATAATGTGCCTTAAATTTGTAGATGTGTGCACTTTAATGGAATGAAAAGCAGGGGGACTAAGTAACTTGCACATGAGAATGAGAATGGACTTGTCCATCACATAGGGAGGCTTAGGAGAATGCCACTTCAACACTACTGTATATTTTTATCGGTGCACAAAAGCGATATTGATAAGTCCCACCATAGAAAGAAGGCAAACACTGTAGAATTATCCCTTCGGGTGGGATTGCCATAGAAAGGCCTTGGACTAAAAACATTTATAGATAAAATTTATCACTAGTAATAACTCAAAAATTCGTCAGAATTATTTTAAAATGCTCAAAAGCTGACTTGTTTTCCCTCAAGCAAAATAAAAGCCAAGTTTTCTTACGGACAGTTTTCCCAAGAAACATCTTGAAGATCGTTGACGAGAATCTCCCACTGTATGGTTTCATTCCATTCACATACAGCAGTAAATAAGGTGCATTCCTTCTGCTTAAGAAATTAGCATTTCAAAAATATGCCACTCTCCCCTGAACTCCAAGCGTGTCTAATAATGCGAAAAGCAGATTGTCTTCCCTCGTTTCCTTAATTTGTTTCATCTAAAAGCAATTCACTCAACATCTTGTCGCCCTCTGGCAGCTTAGTTTACTTATCCGCACTTAATTTCTCATTTGGACCAAAACAAACTCCTCCAAACTGCTCCTGACTGCTAACCGCGAGAGAGGAGACGCGCAGTATGTATTTACTTGGATAGACAGCCACACACATGCACAGCCACAGCCACAGAGCCTCACGCTCACCAGACAGCTACTTGTTTTTATAATAGCACTACGTTAAAACCAGCTGAACTTTCTCTGCCAGGTGCAGTGGGGCGCCTGAAAATAAAAAAAATAAAAAAATAAAAAAAGTCCCTGGGGGCACTGACAGTTTCCAATAGATCACCGAAGTATGCTTGTTGTAATTATACCAGGGATGCACCTGAGAGCTTTTCTTTGTGCGGCCCTTTCATCTAGATCACTTTGTGTTTTGAACAAGTGAGGCTCTCTTTTGTGCCCCCAGAATTTCAAGTACAGAGTCACACACGCGAACAACAATGGCACGCTAATCCTCGTGCTTCTAAATGGGCTCACTTGTGGGTCTGACGATTCGTCCAGGGAACAGAGCAGAGCAGAGAGAGAGCTAGGGCGCAAGCTGGTGTCGTCTGAGACATGGAAAGGGACAGCTGCAGAACTAATTTGGATTACATTCCTTGCCTAAATTTTGAAAAGGGCTTTTCGGCATAGCCCTACCGGGAGCTGCACAGTTAATACCAAATTGCTGCGGACTCGAAGCGGCGGGGGAGGGGGGGGGTCCCCCAGCGGCCCAGGCCATGCCAGACAGCCCCCTGGTAGGGTGGCCTGATAGAAATTCTTCTCGGCTAAGCCTGCGTGACAGTCGCAAGTGTTTTTGAATGGGTCAATGTGCATAATCAACCCATTGAGGGGAAAAGGCGAAGGGCTCTGAGTGGGTAGCTAGAAAAAGGATGTATCTAGGCGGCCGCCTGGAATCCCAAGTCCTCGCTGCTGTGATTCCAGAGGTGGCTGGGGCACGGGGACTGGTATGCACCAAGAATTTCGGAGTCACCGGGAGTGTGCAAACGGCCAGCACAAATGGCGCACATGTGCCATTCGAAGGTCATTTTGAACCGCTCAGAGATTGTAACTTGTTATTTACTAGGCAAGGAGGAGAAGGAGGAGGGGGGGGGCGGAGCGGGAAAACTAGCAAGCTGCTGTTTTCTCGGTGAGGTCAGAAGGACACCCTCTGGGGACCTAAAGCTCTCCCTGTTACCACTCCTGAATGTTTTATCTCTTCAAGCTGACTCCCACGCTCCCGCCACCAGCCCCGGAAGGTTCCGGAAATCTCCCTGCCTCTCCAAAAGCCCTCTTCTCACCCCCTCTTGGCCGTAACAGACACACCGGTTCTCCTTGGTCCTTTGCTGTCCCCTCCTCTCATCCCGGGGGAAACTCCCAAGTGTCAAAAGAAAAACAAAAAGACAAACTTTGAACTCCACCACGCCGCAGCTGCTGTCATTGGCCCTGGTAGCCCCAGCACGCCACTGACACTGCGCTGCCCCTCGGGGTCAATTAGTCCTTTTTCTGTCCAAATACCTGGGGCTCCGGCGCTCCGGCCAACAGTGGCCGCATTAGGGGTGCCGCCAAGGCGCCCGCCTCGGGCTAAGTCAATGAGCGCCACCCGTGGGCTCAGGAACCCCGCCGGGCAGTAAACAGAAGTTGGAGGGACTCAGGCCAACCGCAAGTTGCACTACTGGAAGAACTCTTCCGGGAGCAAGCCCAGCACCGGGTGGGAAGGCCGGCTCTGAGCTCAGTATACCAGGCTTTTTTTTTTTTTTTTTTAAAGAGATCGTGCAGGCAGGAGAGCAAGCGCCCCCAAAGTCAATCGCAAGACAGCTCCGGGATGCCAACAGAGGAGGCCCAGAGTCCCCTGCCCCTGGCCGAGGCGCGTGCCCGGTGCGCTCCAGCTACCGGAGGACCCCCCGGCTCCGCGTCCCGTGTGACCCCGCAGGGTACGGGGAGAGTCGGGCTGGCGGCCGCACGCAAGCACGCTCAGGTGCCAAGCCGGGCTCCCGGCCCGCGCTCCACCCGCTGCAGCCCTGCACCCCAGGAAGGCCAGGCAGGCAGGCAGGCGCAGCCCAGCGACCTTCCTGCGGCCCGAAGAGGTGCAGCGATTCTATCTGGGTTTGGGTTTGGTTTGTTTTGTTTCTTTATTTTTTTTCTTTCTTTCTTTTTCCCTGCCCAGCCGGAGGAGGAGAGAACCTCCACGGACCGGCTTCTGTCTCCCACGCCCCGAACAACGGGCGCCACCAGAAGCGATCCCGCTTAGGCTCCCAGAAAACGCGCGAGAAAGAAAGAAGGGGGCTAAAGAGAGAGGAGGGGGGCGACAAATAATCCCGGAGGAGGCAGGAAAAGCGGACTCCTTTGCAGCATCTATTAAAAACACACGCTCGCGCGCGCACACACACACACACACCACACACACACACAAAGGTAAGTTTGGGTTGGAGCGAGGGGCGACCCAAGCCAGAAGCCAGCCGGGTCCCTATGGTTCCCTCGAGCCTGGGAGCCAGTGGGTGACAGAAGGGCCGAGAAGGAGAAGGAAGCCACCCACCCGAGGCGGTGGCGGGTTCAACAGCTGGAGCGCGAGAGGGAAAACCGCGAGACCGCGCGACCCACCTGACTGAGAAGCGCTGGGCTGGACGGTCCCCGTGGCCACCAGAAGGCTCCCCCAGACCCACAGTCCCGTCGCCAGCTTCATTTTTGGCAAGTCTCAGATCCCGCGCTGACAATTACATGTCCAAATGGCATAGCCCCTTGCGGGCACGCGGAGGAGATTTTCTTCTTTTCCCCCCTCTCTCTCTGCCGGGAGCGCGTGGGGGGCGCGAGGGGGGCGGGCGCGGCGCGCGCGGTGCCCGGGTTCCCCGGGGCTGGCGAGCGAGTCGGTGCCGGTGGCTTCCAGGGCCCGGGGACCCGGGGACCCGGCGAGGGATCGCGGGAGGGAGAGTGCGCGCGCGGGTGGGAGTGTGCGCGACTGTGCGGCTGGTGCTCCAGGCAGGACTGTGCAGCTATTTCCCCGAGTGCTCCTCCGCTCGCTCGCACCCTCCTCACTTTTTCGCTCGCTCGCTGCTCCCCCTCTCCTCTCTCTCTCTCTCTCTCACTGGTTGGTCAACAATAAAAAGAAAGAGGGGGAAAAAAAAAACAGGCTTCCAAAAAAAGTTGATTGCAAAGAGGCGGCAGGGTTCCGGCCTCTCCCCCAAAAGCCGGGCTATGTTCAGCTCTCTCTTCAGTCTCCTTGCACCTCCTGTCCAAATCTAGAGGGAGAAGGAGGAGGGATAGGGGGGGGTGCTTCTTTGCTTCTCTTCGATCTTGTCCCCCTTTTTTTTTTCCCCTGTCAGCTTTCCTCACACTTGTCCAGCCATTGCGGTAATTAAAGCTCCGAGCGTCATATCCAGCGCTCCACGGTCTCCAGCCGCAGCCCCACAGAGAAATTAATAAGACTCAGGGAGAAAGAAAAAAAAAAAGGGAAAAAAAAAAGGAAAAAAGAGGGGGGTGGGAATCAAACAACCCTCCACGCAACCAGCTAGGCTCTCCTCGGCTCCGCAAGCCCCGCCCCCGCTCTGACCCATGTAGCCACGCCCTCCCCCCCAAGGAGAAATCTTATTGGCTCAGACACTCCCCAAAATCCTGGGCCTCTGGAGTTGGGAAAACACCTGTCAGGCAGAGGGAGCTGCGTCAGGGTAGGGGCTTGGGGAAGAGGGATCTGGAAGGGCCCGCGCAGTCCACTGTATGAAATGCTCCCCATGTGGCTGCCCAGGCAGAGGCCCGGCCTGGGACGTCTGGCCCGTGGAGTCGTCAGTTCCCCCGGAGGGAATGCTGGCCGAACGAATTTTTTGACACAAGCAAAACACCTTTCTCTTGATTGCTCCTAGGTGTCAGTCCTCATGTGGGACTTTTCTGGAAAGACAAAGTCAACGTTTGCTTTGGGCAAAGTATCTCTGTCCCTCTCCAGCACCCCATCACGTTCCATGCTTAGTATTTTTAAGATGGATATTGTAGGTAACCGGTAGCCCCGCAGGTAGGATGAAATCTACCAATATTTCCTTTTCCAGATATGCCATCTCCCCCATCTTCCCCAGATGACACTGAGCCAAACTAAAAAAAAAAATCCATATTTGAAAAACCACATCTTTGATTCTGAAATTATGCAAACTATCTCAAGCCTGTGCTGTTCAGTCTGAAGGACTTTAGGAGGTCAGATATAACTATGGGACTCAAGACATTAGGCTGAGTCCATAGCAGAGCCAGTGTGAGGCCTTGTCCTTACTCTCCCTTTGCAGGGTATATGATTTCCAGGTCACTGAGAGCTGTGAGACTGGGTTTCTCTAAGCCTAAAATGCCCTGGAAGGGGCTTCTGTGATCTGCAGGGCCACGGTTCTAAAACTACTCCAAGCCTGGGCCAGAGCCATTAGAGAATCACTGTTACTGCTTTGCTGCTTTTAAGGGTATTCTATGTGGGTGTTTTTTTCCCTTCTCTAGAAGCAGCGAATAAATAAATATAAAATATCAAGGGTGCTTTAAAACCAAATCACCCTGCTTTCTCGGGAACGATTGGTCTCCCACATCTTCTGTCTATGACCCCATCCCTTAAGAATTTCCAGGCAGCTGCAAACAGCCATAAGAGAAGGCTGAATCTTGAAAGGTTTCCTTGGACCCACTGCAGGCCAAACACGCTGAGAGTGTTTTTTACCCAGAAGCAGCTTAGGGCAAGGAAAAAATGAAGCCCAGAGCAAGCGATGGGAACTTGACTAGAATGCCACTGATTACAGCGGTACACACACAGGGCTCGGGAGTTACCTCTATTCCATCTTTATCACCTTCCCACTCAGATTTCTTTTCTTTTCTTCGGTGCGTTCTCAACCTAGTTGACTTGTCTTCGTCAGTTTGTGATTACCTTCGGGTACTTCTTCTATAAAAGCTGCTTACTTTTACATCTGTCGCCACAATAGCAATTTAAGTGACAAAAAAAAAAAAAAAAAAAAAAGCTACTTCTAGGGGACTGGAGGGAGTTTAAGCTTCTACATTTTGTTAGACTCCTGTTTCTGGTGACATATTTTATATCAGTGAACAAATTATGATAACTACATTGTAGCTCTGGTTGTGAGAAAAAGATCAGATGTGTAAACATTTCAAGTTGTTTTCTAGTTTTATCCATTATGGTAGGGTTTTGTTTTTTGTTTTTGTCCAAACTGAGTTTCATGGCATGTATGACACCTTAGGTCCAATTCTCAGTACTGGATAATAAAAACTTCTTATACTGCTATTGCTGCCCATCCATAGCAAGACCTCTATATTTTCCAGAATAAATCTTGGCCAAAGAAGACTTTTAGTTACAACTCATAGTTTTTTTCCTGTCTCTGTAGAGGTCATACACTATTTCCACCAATTAAGTTGCCAATGCACCCACAATTCGAATCTAAATCTTGATTTAGTTTGTCTTGACCCATATTTTTCTGGTTCTGAGTGAATAAAACACTAATCAAGACTGAGCCATAGGGGGCCATTTGAACAACAGCTTTCAAACCTCCAAAGTGGACACAAAAGTTGTAACTTACAGAAGCATGCCATATTTAATGGTGACTAGTCTCCTTTTTTAAACCCTGGCTTAGATCATTGCAATATTAGGATCAGAGATGTATGGGGAATGGGTCATAAGAATGAGAAAAAATACCCAAGAACCCTGGCTTTACATGTCTTCTTTCATCAGCTTCCCATGTCTGCTAAGTCAGCGTAAGGAGGAACACTATCAGAGAGAACATTTTCTACCTGGTAAGGGAAGGACATGCTATCTGAATTGCCAGAGGCAGAAACAGATCTCTGTGTTTCCCCACTTTCCAGTGTGACATTATAATAAAATCTTATCAGTTGACTGAAATGTATTGCTGAGACTTAAAACGTGCCGGGGGGGGGGGGGGAAGGATGACAAACTAAGAAAATTGTGGTCTAGCGAACTGCAAACAAGGAGCCTGAATGATCTCCTGAGTCCCCCTCCCCTCAATTCTTATGTTCTGAATCTGGAAATCCACCCACCTTACCACACTCCAGTGGTTCTAAGTTGGACAAATTAACCAAACAAAACTGCCCCAGTCACTATTGATGACACGGGAGATAGTCCTTTCCACCAAGTCTCTTCCCTGGGATTTTCATTCCTGGGAAAGAGAAAGTTCACATTCAGTCTGTCTGTGCGATGAGAAAGAATGAAACTATCATTTGAAAGGAACAAAAGTCCAGATGGGTCTGGACAGCATTCAAGCTCTCCTTGTAGTGTTTTCATCAAGCTAGTTCAGTTTTCATTTTGTTATCTGAAACCAGAACTGTAGGGCATGAGAAAAGAACTTTGCAGCTTGAATGAGGTTGTACAGATCCTCATTTTCCTCAAAGAGGATGTTTTCACATGGGCTGTGCTTCAGTTTTCTGGCTTATCTTCTCATCACTTCCCTTGAGTAAAGCCATATTCCCTACACAGACCTTTGTTTTCTGATACTTTCCAGTATCCCCCGTATCCCTTACCCTTTCATAGGTGACTCAATATTACTAGTTGCAGGACTTGCATGTACAATTAAGATCCCATAATGGTTTGATTATGAAGAGTCACCTCAAAAGGCCCAAATGTTGCAGGCTTACCTCCCCGCCTCCATACCCTCAGCAGGTGGTACTATTGAGAGATAACTAGATCACAAGAACAATAATTTCATTAATGTGAGAAATCCATTGATGAATTCATAGTGATTGACTTATCAGGAGGAGGAACCTTGTTGAAAGAAGTATGTCGCTGGGCAAGTGAGGGGAGATGGATTGGGCCTTCAAGGGCATATCTACTCCTTGAGTCTTTTCTGCTTTTGCTTACTGGCAGACCTTAGGTGAGCAGCTTTATTTTACTATGTGCTCCCTGCCTCGAAGTTCACATCCTAAGAGCAAATGCATCTAAAACCATGACCCAGCATGCATGGTTCCTTTTAAGTTGATCTGCTAAAGCATTTTGTCACTGCAATAAAAATTGCCTAGTATCATCTTTGACAGTATCTTACAGACTCATCATTCATTCATATGCAGCTTGTTTGCACAACCTACTTCAAGATCAGCTAAAATGTACTGGATTAAATAGTTTTATCTCATTGGCCATAAATACAAATTGGAGTTAAGTAAGAAAGTTGAGACTATAATATAAATCAATTGTCTTCTCCTGAATACTGAAACATAAGGTTTGGACTTTAATTTTACCTTCTGTCCATCATCATCTTTCTAAGTTATTTTGTGGTCTCAAGTAATTCATTTCACTAACTTGTGTCCATTGCCTTACATTTAATAAATGAGTAGTGATATCCCAAATCTAAGATATTACATTTGCATGATTTATCTTATAACTTTCTAAGAATAAGTTAAAATATCCATATGCCCAAAATCCTTCTGGCATTCCCACATCATTTCCCTTACTCAACCCTTGCAGGCATCTCCATCTAGGCCACCAGCGCAGACACACCTTCCATTGTTGTTTTTAATCTTGAGCTGTTTTGACCAATGCCATGGGCTGGGTGGTTTTGCTAACATTTATTTCTCATTTATGAAACCCAGAAGTCCAAGATCAAGTTACTGAGTTGGTCTTGGCATACAGATAGAATTCCTTTATGGCTCCTTACAGGGAAGAGAGGAGGGGGTCATTTGTCTCTTTCAAAGGAAGTGATCCCACCCTTGAGTGCTCTCCTGTGATGACCTCATTACCTCTTACAGCTTTCTCATGGAGGAAAGACTTCAACATTTCTATATGTGGATTTGGGGGAACAAACATGAAGCTTCTGGAAATACATAAATAGGAGTACAACTAATTTGGATCTTACTGTTAGTATGGAAAAGGAGAAATAGTGAAAAGTATGTCATAGTCAGTATTGCAACCATGGAACAGAAAACAGACACCAGATTGGATGGTTGTATTTGGTTGGTTAACTTAGCATGTGGAATAACACCTTTACTATTCAGCTGAGTTCACAGAATGCTAAGTTAACAGATATTCTGTTTCAATAAAAAAACAAAAACTACTAAAATTCAAATGTTTTAAAAGATATGTGAGCAAATATTAACTAAAGAAATGTTTCTGCTAAGCTTGTTAGTATCCAAAAAGGATCTCCCCAAAAATATTTTGCTTTGGGTTACTATTATTTTCCTTCTATGTGAATCATCAATCCTTAATTTTTATAAGCACTAGGGAGGAGCGACTGAACATAGCTAAATCGAATCTCCATTGCTTTTATGTCTGTTCATCAGCATCTGTCCAAATTTTAAAAGACATTTATAGTTTGTATTAAAGACTGCAAAGCAATTCCAGCTATATAGACAAAACAGCTTTTTACAAAATGTTAGGCAAAAATGAATTTCCTAGTGGAAACTTCTCTTGTGGATCGGCTCTATAATATTTTCTTAAATGATGTTCTTATGTTCTGTGTATTCGCCAGAAAGACAAGGTCAACAATCAATTGCAGTTACTGACTGAAAACAAAAAGGGGAGGAATGTTTGTCCCTTTTTATATCTAAATGTTTGAGAGTAAGTTAACTCTTGCGGGTATTTATTGAGGAAATCATTTTCTTACATTCCCGTTCTCTCTGTATTTCTGTAATTTTTTTTTACTCTATAAAGAGTTTAATAATGTTACAGTTAATACACAGAGTTCTCAAAAGAAAAATTATATTTGTCATGCACCCCAAATGGATGTTATTCTATGTACAGTCACAGAGAACTCTTAGAATTTTTCTTGAACTCCCACTAAATAGGCAGCCGAAGTAATCATTTGGGATCCACATATCCATCTCTTTTCTATATGGTTGGATAAACCCTTTAAAGATTCAGCAAAAAGGTTCTAAGAGTTCAGAATGGCTCATAAATTTGGGTCCTCTTCTTTGAATATTACAAATCCTTTCCCTTCCTTCGCCTGTTCAGCTACCTCCCAGTCTAACCCTGCCTCCTCTCCAATTCTGCAGTTCTTCAAGCCTCCTTCCACCCCCTCCTACTCAATCTTCCTGTCTCCTAAAACATCATGAGGCCAAGATACCTTACAGAGTCTTTCCTTTTTCCTAGCCGCAAATGAGACACAATTTCCTATGTTCTTGGGCTTTGCATCTCAGATAACTTCTTTTTCCAAGTGTTTACTACTCTTTTTACCACTGGGATGGGCCCAGAAGAGGAGCTATGGGGAACTATTGAGACTCACAGGGTAGTTTAACATGTAAAAGAAATAAAGGGCAAAACATACATAGACCACATTTAGTGAGATAGAAGAAAGCATTCAGAAAAGGAGACATGGTGGTGTTTATGTGTTCTCTTCAGAAGGAGGTTATTAATATATATTGATAGACTGACAAATACTTTTGCTGTTGATCTATCATAAAAGAGATTACTAGGTTCTCTTTGGTAACTTAGAATATAGTTTAAAAGTCATAGTTATGAATATATTTCAATCCATAGTCATCTTTGTGTACCAATTCTGACACGCACACACACACACACACAAAACACGTACATTAGGAAAGCAGTGTCTTTTCAATGACTTGTTCAAGAAAACTGAATATACATATACAAAAACATGGAAGTAGACTTACAGCAGTCAACTCAAAACAAGTCAAAAGGCATAAATGGAGACATGACACCTCTAGAAGAAACCATCTGGAGAATATTTCAGGACACCAATGTGGGCTAAGTATAAATGGACAAGTGGATTTATCCCAAACTAAAATGTTCCTGCACAGTCAAAGAAAGATCCAGCAGGGTGAGGAGGACTTATGGGAGATGTTTTTAAAATTCCTATATGACAAGGAATGAGAGGTAGTCAATTGTATATCCACTAGTGATATTAACACTAGTAATGATGGTAATCTGATTTAAATGATCTTAATAAAGACTTCTCAAGAAAATATAATGGCTGAATGTGTGTGCAAAGATACTTAATAACACTAATCATGACATAACTGTGTATCAAAATGACAGTGGGTAGCAACTTAACTCACTTTAATACCAGTTACACTAGGCATAGTAGCTTTCATTTAAGAAGAAAATATAAAGAGAAAAATAAATAAAACAAAATAAGTCCAATAAACTGAAGGGCAAAAATTAGTGATAGCAAGGCTGTGGAGAAAGACACAGCCTTACATTCCTCTGATAGAAATGTAACTTAATTCAGCCAGTGTATAAAACAGTATTCTTAATGAAAATAAATGATAAATGTTTGAGGTAGTAAATGCGCTGTTATCATGATTTGATCACTATTTACTATACATGTATATGAAAATATTATACTTAACCACTCAAATATATACAATGATATACCATTTATATAAGTACAGATACAATTAACACTTTAGCAACAGCTAGTGTATCAATAAAATAAGTCATAGTGGTACAAAATATCTCAGTAGTTCATAATACTAAACTCTGTGGAAAAAATGGCACCACATAATTTAATTTTATTAAGAGAAACAAAGGTAAAGTGGGACTGAAATTTAAGCCTGTTGTGAAGATGTTTACACTTGTAAAAATAATTTTAAAAAAATAATAAAGCTACATTAAATAAGGGAAATATTTTTATTCTACCTACTTATAATTGGGACGACTTAGTTAAATAAATTTTAAGCCACTGTTTTTAACCAGTCTACTTTAAAACACTTTATTAATGTGTCTGTGCTAAGAACATGGTTATATTTAAATGGTGCTCAATACTTGTTTAGTGAAATGTTTGTTATATCATTTAATAGTATTTAGTATCGTGTAACCTACTGATCAATTCTTACATTTCATGATCCAGATAACTTACATTAAAAATAAAACCAATTAGAGCTAGAGAAATGGCTGACTGTGGAAACCAGGGTTTAGATCCTCTGTACCAGTAAGTGTTGGGTACCACTGGCAGCCGGCCTAGCTAGACTGGCCGAAGGAAGGGGGTCTGAGTCTAAGAGTAAGGAGAAAAGGAAACAAGGAAGATTCCCAGAGTCAACCTCTGACCTCTCCACACACATGCACACATACAGTGCACCCACTTAGACATGTGCAGCCTCACCCACCGGAACGTGAAAACATACCTGCATACGTACCACACACACATACACATGCAAAAAAAATAATAAAACAAATTTATAAACATTAGTCAGTGCTCCCTGTAAATTGTTGAATAAAGACTTCTTCCCTTGCATATCTCTGCATAATAGTTCCTTAATCCATCTAAACCACCATTCAGAAGCGTGTGCTTTTTAATCTATATTTTAAAGAACATTCCATTAACAGGTATTATCGCAGCATAAAGTACTAACATTTATTTTAGATAAGACATGCTGCGGCCTCCATGTGCTTTCTCTGCAGTTATTTTGGCTAACATCGATAGAGGAAGAAAAATGTTCTTTGTCTAATCAAATAGTGGAAGAAAAATAAAACAATTGTGATCATTTATTGTTGTCTATTAGGATGGGAAAGCCCAAGCGGTCGGCTTCATCCAGCTTAATGGGACTTTGCTAAATAAATACTTTTAGACAAATGAAACGACCACTTGTCACCCTGCATTTACTTATGAATCCATTCCGGAACTCTTGGCCACGCTAGAGCACATACTATGCAATAGGCTGAGAATGACAACCCAAGATGTCCTCTGTCTCTGCAGTATTTCTGCAGAAAATCCTTCTCAGTAATGTCAGCAGGTTTTCTGCAACATAAATCCCACAAAACAATGTTTAAAAGAGTATGAATCAATGATAATACTTTTTAGATCCAAAAGGTAATTCTAAATATGTCTTAACATTACAGTGCATTGTAGCTTTAATTTGCTGTGAAATCAATATATGTATATTACTAACCTATGAAAGCATACATTTATGTACACATATAATTTCACCCAAATATGCTGTTAGATACTTCTACTTTACCACCTAAAATGATTAATATTCTAATCTCTTCTTTTTTCAGTTTATTAGGACAAATTTTTTACATTCCAATGCAAATATTACTTCAGGCATATAACTTCTCCCTTTTAATTTTCATACACTCCCCCCCTGACATGTTTATGTTATAGAGAGAAATTAATCAGGTCTTTTTTTAAAAAATGAAGTAGAAGATAAAAATATAAATTTTCATTTAACGTGAGTTCAAATTAAATATATTTAATATAGTATTCACTACACTCTATGAGGCCAGAAAATCTCAATGACAGCAAAATGCTAACTACAAGGCTATAAGGGCATTTTATTTTTAAACTATAAGAAAAAAAAGGATGTTTAGGTAACTGACCCCACTTATGCATGTATGCAAATTCTATTATACATTCACATTTATGATGTGAAAGGGGTCATTTGAATAAAAATCTTCTGTTTTCCAAATGTGGTTGAGAGATGGATGTTTGCAAATATTGTAAAATTGGCGGTTTGGTTGATAGCCATATAAATAAAATTAACTAGCTGGTAAGATAAAAAGAATAGTTTCAAATATTTAAACAAGGACCAAGGCTCTATCTGCCTCTCTGTACAGAATAACTAATTGTGCTAGCTAGTATGCCTTCAGAATTGGAAGGCCCACACCCCACAGTGACATAAAGCTACCAAAACAGGTTCCTTTGTCCATGGCCTTCACTGTCCATTAATCAGAACTGTTTGCTATGTAAATCTCATCAGACAAAGCAATTAGGGTTGTTTCTAAACTGACCTCATGGATATGTATTACTTCAGCGTTTTTCTCCCAAATCTTACCTGTTCTTTTTTTAAAGTGCACAACTCTTATTGCTTTTAAAAGGTGTACAGTAAGGTTATTTTAAATGTTTCTGTCTTTAGGATGTGCGGAAAAGCTGCTTTAGGCCCCCTGTCTGCAACGATGTCAGTGTATCTGAATATATGAGCCTGAGCCTGTTCATGCAAAGTACTTTCACCCCAGGGCCTTTGTTAAGATGAAGAGGCCCTTCTGATAGCCTAAGGCCATCCATGACACCTTGTTTGGTCTTCTTCTGCAGGATTAGCTGGTAAGTAATGGAGGATGTCGGCTACAGTATACTAAGCAGGAGTGGTGGGACACTGTTTTTCTCACAGTGTATTTGAAAGCAAAGTATACCAAAAATTAGTTGCTAACCATTTGCATCTTCTCTCAACTTCGCTTGCTCTTAGCAATTAAATTGCAACTCCTGTAGACGGAATGTATTCGTCAACAGAAATAGTTTGAAAGCACAGGTCCACCGCCAATAAAAACAGTAACGCTCTTTAATTCGCCAATATTGTATTGCCACAGGACTTCTTGGTTTTCTGACTTCTGGTTGAGCAACAGTGGCATCCAGTGGCCAGATAATTGTTTCCATGATAAAAGTGTCACCAGCACTTCTGAGGACTGGTCTAAATGCTTCGGGTGTGTGCAGCCTAAGCAGAGGAATGTGCTGGAAAGGACAAATCAAATGTCTGTTTCCAAAGCAACCCTGGATCAAATCTAGGTCATGAAATTTGGCTCTGATGACTAATAAATACTGACAATCTCCCCAACATTTCTTAATAACTTCAATTTAGGGTACCAAAGGGGTCTACTGTGTATCCTCTTGCTGATTTCATTAGCTATATAGCCTGTGATACTAGAAATTTTCCCTGCAGTGAACTGGCCACCGATTCTATGTTAAAACATCTGGCAATATAAAAAGCTTTAAAATAGCTACATCACTTGCGCTTCACACTCACTTTATATAAAAGTGCTCTGGTGGCTCGCCGTACTAACGGCTGATAGTTATGTATAATCCAGAAAGGATACTTTTGGGACCAGACTGGTATTTTAGTGACATAGAAATGAATTCTCTTCATAGTTCTGCCTCAGTCTCTTGTGCTTCCTGGCAAGCCCAATAAATCCTGTGGGCTGAGCCTGGACGTGTTGGCTGAGGTTAACATTAGGCGTGCCACACAGTTATTGGCCCAGAGTAAATGCCTAGCTATGCAGTGGCAGCTTACACAAGTTCTGCACCCCATGCTTTCTGGTTCAGGTGCTAGCTTTGGTTCTCACGAGCTGAGTGACCTAAGCGAAGGTGCCCACCCAATCTGTGCTTTGTTTCTCCACATGTAAACAGAGGATAGCAATGACACCTGTTTCATGGGCTTGCACTAAATTTTAAGTGAAATAATCCACTGAAAGATATTTAAGTGGCAAGCATATAGAAAGCACTCAACACATATTACTCTCTCTGTTCAATGTTACAGAGTATATATGTGGAAGAGAATTTACTATAGCAGCAATAGAATTTTCCTGGCTTCTAGCTGTGGTTTACCCTGAATTATTCCTTGTGTGTCATCTAGCTGGTTAAGGATACAGGCTTTTCAAAAGAGGCAAATCATGATGAGAAACTTGGGCTGGAGAGATGGAATTGGACCAAATGAAATCAATAGCATTGAAGCAGAACCTTCACAAGGTAGGGAAGGTCCTGTGCGGTACAGGGAAAAGATGCAAAAACAGCTACGGCCTGTGTATAAAGGTATAAAATACATGCAACAGGGGGCAGATTAATGTTGAAGTTTAGAGGTCATTAAATTGATACCTACTTCCTCAAACTTCACGTCTTGCTCAAGCGTGTTTTGTCGCACAAACCAGAGGACTATCTAAACTTATGTTCGGCTTTATTTTCTCAAGAATAGAATTTCAGCGTTTAGAATGGATAGATAGAAATTTAGATTTGTGAAGTCTCATGGAAGATATGGAACATGATTTCTGTCACTCCTCTTCCCTTACTGCATGTGAAGATACCCTCTCAGGGAGTAAATAACCCCATCACAGGGCTTTCACACCTAGACAGGCTGCAGGACTTTTGGAGTTTCAGCCGTTTAACTCCGTGTTGACCAGATGTTAGGGGGCTTCTCCTATTCTTTTTTTTAGTTCTCTCTCTTCATTCTTCTTTCTCTTCTACTATCAGTTAAAACTTAATTGTCATCTCCCTCCATGAAAACTTCAGTGACATCCAGATCAAAAAAAGGTACTAACTTTGAGAATCGTTATTAAAGTATTCCTACAGGATGCTGGGTTGTCATATAGCCTTGATTCCAATCTGGGTAATTATTTTTCAATAAAAATGATTGATTGCTTCTTTGGAGGGGAAACCAAGAGCAGACAGTCAAAATTTAAAAACTCCTCAGTAGGACACGTGTCTGGCGCTGATAAAAAGTGCTGACTATGGACTGGCAGTGCTGAGAGAAGGTTCATTTCTGACACAAAATACAAGACACAGTGACTAAAGATCCAACGACAGGTGGACATGTCACGGTGAGCCAAATCTCGGGGTCCATAGTGTTAAGCCATCTCCAATGAGAGTCACTGGCATCCGGAAATTCATCCCCAGAAGCCAAAGAAAATTCTTCCAGCCATTCAGTTCGAAAACTAAGCAAGGAGTTGGTCATGTTCGGTAGGTCATCTACTAAAAACAGATCGTATTATTTGATAAATAAGAAAGTTCTTCCCAGTAGAACTCGGGAGCTCCTTTTTTCCTCAAACTGTATCAGTCTGCACTTGTCCATTGTTGGAAATTCCATGATAAAGACATTCATCCACTACTGTAGAAACTTTCTAAAACATATACATACATGTTTAAATGAAGTTACCATGTAATGGGAGAGACAATATCCCTAATGAGAGATCATCTGCTATAAAAAAAAAATCTTAGGTTTTTTTTTTTTTTTTTTTTTTTTTTTTTTTTTTTTTTTTTTTAAATCAGGAATGGGTTACCTATTTTTGAGTCATTGGTCAAAGGAGTATGAGAAACTACCCAACGTTACAGGCTATTGCCAGTTCTGTTGGTTACCCTTCACAACCCGACAGACCCCTTTGCTGAACATAACACATATATATGTCATCAGGTATGGCGAAATCCATCCGGTGCATAACTAGAGGCTTCACACCTGCTGTCTAGCATTAGTAGGGATAGAACATACTACGCACGCACTAGAGGGGAAAAGGAATCATAAGTAGCGCACAGTTCTGAACCCTGCGAACCACAAAAGCAGCCTGTCTGCAAGATACACCTACTGGTCCACAAGTGGCATAAATCTTATAGGAGTAACCAACCACTTTATTTTTCTTAGAGTTAAGGCCTACTGCATGAGATGGCACCCATACATAACACTGTTAATAGACCCCAGAAAAAGAGACTAGATAGGTCATGGGCCCCAGGAGAAACTCCAGTAATATTATCCTGCTAAATGAACATGGCAATAAACGATTCCTAATGACATATTGCTGTACCCATAGATCAGGGCATTATTCAACTCTCACCAGAGAATCTCCTTTTTACAGTAGAAGTAATCTGGTAATCAACAGAGACCCGTCACTAGACAACATGTAGAGACTGAAAGATTTTAGAGCACTCACTCAGTACTAAATGGGGTGTCTTTATTATACCCTTCACCTCAAGTCCCAGGGATCTTTGAAGGAAAGGAAGTGGAGAGATTGTAAGAGCCAGAGGTGGTGGCCAACTCCGAGGACAGTGTTTTCCTGGCACAGCAAGGCTGATGCAAGTATGAACTTGCAGAAACTCTGAGGGCACACACAAGACATACATAAGTTTAAGATAAACAAAACCTCAGCATAGAGAAGAAGAGTTAGTCCCACCTCTATTGGTAGCTGGCAAGAGAGGGGAAATTGGTTTTCTCCAATGGAGTAACACTGGGTTTATCAATCACACTCCAAGGCCAGCCCCGTACTCAGAAGCAGTTGGCCAACGCAGAACGAACTCCTTACTGTGGCGGGTGTTTATTTGTCCTGTGTGTTTTCTCCTTTTTGTTTTGATTTGGTTTGGGTGGGTTATTTCTTTTTGAAGATAGCAAAATAACAAAAGTTTGGTGAGTAGGGAGGGAGAGAGGATCTGGGAGGAACTGGGAAAAGGAAAAGAAATATACTGTATGAAAAAAATGTTAAAAATAATAAAATATTCTTTGTGTACTCATTTCTGTATCCCTCTTGTTTTAAATAAAAACATCTTCAAGGTATAAAAAATTTTCACAATTTCTTAATATAAACATTTTTTTTTCACATTCTGTCCAATTCACCAGTAGGAAGAGTGACTGGTGACATTAAAAAAAAAAATAAATGTGAACTGCTGAAAAGGCAGGGGGACTAGGGATCCTTCCAGAAAACACAATTTTCATATTTAAAACAAGGTTCCTAGTGCTATGGAATTAACACATAAAATGGAGTCAGTGTGCATTCCTTTTTTTTAAATTTTTGGTTTTCAAAACAAGGATTCTGTGTAACAGTCCTCTCTGTCCTGGAACTTCTTAGGTAGAACATGCAGAACATGCTGGCCTCGAACTCACAGAGATCCACCACCTTTCTCTGCCTCCCAAGGGCTGGGGCTAAAGGCGTGCAGGACCACTGCTTGGCCAACATACTTTTCTTGAAGAAGAGACTCCAGGTTTTCTTACAAGGTTTCACATGCCTCATGAAGCACTGACTCTGTTCCACTGATGCACAAAGCGAGCAAGTGTGGTGATGGAAAGGTTCCTGGCTTCTTTGACTTTGCAACTGAAGAAATCTGCTTGATTTACCCACGTGACTGATAAGGAAACTATCGGCTATGTTTGTCCACAATACATGGCTGTCCTGAGACCTCCAAACCTCTGCTATTGTTTTTTTTTTTTTTTTTTTTTCATTTCAATCTCAGGTTTAGTAAGAATAGAGATCTTAAGGCACAACGTCACAGGCAAAGAATTGGAAGCAGAAATTTTCTCCATGGCCTCTGAGTTTTCATAAATAAATAAAGAGAAATAAAGAGTTGTTTGACTCATTTGGAGTGGAAGGTTGTTTCTGGGCCGGTTCCGTACAATGGAACGCTATTCCGGGCAACAAAGGAGTAAGTGACGGCCACATACACAAGCCCTCCCCTTGTCGTCTCTCTTGAAGGGAAAGTGGCTGTTATTAAGTATGCCCTGTGTTGAATAGGGCAATTCAATTAGAGAGAGCTTTATGGTGAAGAAAAATTTTTTTAAAGACACAAGTTGTCCTGACTATTTAGAAATCGACCATTTTCAAGTGTGTCTGGAAAACAGGTTGCATGTAGGCTGTCAGCTAGCTTTGTTCCAGTGGCTCGAAAGTGATTCAGCATTCTTGGAAGACAAACCGGGATGCAAAAAAAAAATCCTCGATAATATTTTCAAAACACGAGACACATATTTGCTACACGGGAACCAAAATCTGCCGTCTTTTTGTGAAACCATAAGGAGAGAAAGGGAATCGGGAAAGAGGCAGGAAGCGAGGGGAGGGGAGCTATGCTTGAAATTCTGAGGCTGGATGTGCTCTTCCAAACGGGACAGAAAGGCCACGATGCGCGATTTGTTCCCCAGCCCTCTGGTTCCTAGAGAGGATCCACAATGGACACTGTGTTGATGTCAGACTTATTTTCAGGGTTGAAGAGATGATGTCAGGACAAATGGCAGAGCCACATGGAGGAACAAGTGGGTTGTGAATCCGTGTCCCCAGAGTGCCTATTGTCACTTTGTTTACAAAACAGTGGGATCCTTATTTCAGAAGCAAGAGTGTGTTTTAAGTATTGGTTATGGTACGAATGTAGAAAAGACGTCCAACACAGTGAGAGAATTTCCTTAGCTAGGAACAAATTAATATTTAACAAATGCAAAAACATGAATGTGTGTATTATGTGTGAATAAAACAATATTATCTGGAATTTATACTGCTATAATATTTGCTCAGACAAAGCTGATAAATAATGAGGAACATAGGCCCTTAAAGTAGGTATCTGTAGTTGACGTTTTTCTGTGTCCTGCCTGGCCTGAGGTCAGGACAAATCTCTTACCCATAATAATCACACAGAGGCTTAATATTAATTATAACTGCTGGGCCACTAGCTCAGGTTTGCCACTGACTAGCTCTTACATGTAAATCAGCCCATTTCTGTTCATCTATATGTTGCCACATGTTCCATGGCTTTACCTGTGTGCCATTACATGCTCCTCCCTGTATGGCAGGCTGGCATCTTTCACTCTGCCTTCCTTTTCCCAGAATTCTCCTTGTCTGCTTATCCCACCTATACTTCCTGCCTGGCTACTGGCCAATCAGTGTTTTATTTACCAACCAATCAGAGCAACACATTCACAGCATACAGAATATCCCACAGCATCTCCCCTTTTCTATCTAATCAAAAAGGGAGATTTTAACTTTAACACAGTAAAATTACATATAATAGAACAATATTTTCAGCTACAGGTATCTTAAAAAGTTATTGTGTAATCTGATATTCTCTGATACTATCTCTTTGAGGGGTTATTTATGTGGAAAGATGTAAAAGTAATTGTTAGTGGGAAAACAAAGAGGGATATTGACTTCACAGCAGTGCTGTGATATTCCATTCCATTCCACAACTACACACGCTAATCACAGGGGTCTCAGGATGAAGATTAGTATCATAATGCAATATGAAACCATTCCGTGAAGAAATTGCTTATTTCTGAATGTATATTTCTATATTAAACATTGGACATTATGTGTTTCGTGGATGGAAGGATAGACAGGTAGGCAGGCAGGCAGGCAGGCAAAGAGCAAATACTGACATCAGGTTTCATGTGTAGGTGATTTGGGATCAGAAACTCGAATTGAGGATGTATGGGTTGCCATCCCTTTGAAAAATTTGCTAATAAAATGTATTGTTAGTCAAAGATAGCAGAGCAAGTAAGGGTTGACTTGAACCCAAGTCTTTAGATAACAACACCAATTGATATCCTAGTATATCATATTGGCTAGTCTTTTCTATATTTTATTTACATATTTGTCCATGTGCTGGCTAATTTTATATCAACTTTACACAAGCTAGAGTCATCTTACGGGGAGGAAGCCTCAGTTGAGAACATGTGTCCATAAGCTCTGGCTATAGGTAGGCATGTGGAGCATTTTCTTACTTAGTGATGATGTGGGAGGGCCCATCCCATTGTAGGTGGTTCTATCCCTCAGCTGGTGGTCCTGCATTCTATAAGAAAGTAGGCTGAGCAAGCCATGGGGGAAGGATCCAGTAAGCATCACCACTTCTTGGCCTCAACATCAGCTCCTGTCTCCAGGTTCTGGCCCTGATTGAATTCCTGTCCTGATTTCTTTGGCTGATGAACAGTGATATGTAAGTCTAAGCCAAATAAACCCATGGTCATGGTCTTTAATCACAGCAATAATGACCCTAACCATAACAGTCCATGACAACCATTTCCATTTCTAAACCTCAGATTGCCTACCCCATGTCACAAATCCAGAACAACTTCACTATGTTTAGATAAAAAAAAAAGAACCTAGACAAATTCTATGACCAAAGATCTAAAGTCTCTTGTGTGTGAATGCATGACACATCATCTACCTACAGGAGAGCTTGCTTGCATAACTTCCTGATCATATTCATAAAGAAGTTAGCTGCTTAGGTGTAGATACAACTGCTGCTGTCAAGTAGCCTTCATAATTTCACCTTACTTAATCTATGCAGGTAGGTAATGCGATCTATAATGTATATCAACCAGAATGGATTTTGTTTTGTTGTAAGTTTTACATGGTACTTTTTATTTCATGTCTGTGTGTTTTCTGTGTGCACGATGAGACCAGAGGTGCATGTCCCTGTTTATTGTTTGTTCATTTGTTTTTTTTTTGTTTGTTTTTTCCTATATATTTCTCCATGCTATTTCTTGAATGGGTCCTATCACTTAACCTGGAACTCACCAATTGACTAGAATGACTGGCCAATGACCTCCTGTTATACACCAATGTCTGCACTCCCACCACCCCAAACTCAATGCTGGCTTTCACAGTAGCCGTCCACCAAGACAGATTTTTACACAAGTACTAGAGAGCGAAACTCAGGTCTTCACACTTGCTAACAGACACTTTGCCAACAAACATCTCCCCAGACCCAATATATGTATTATAATGAAACTCTACCACTATAGTATTGTGGCTATAGCACTCACAATCTCTTGTGACCATTCATCATTATCTTTGAGCATCTGCTGTGCTAGGTACTTTATTAAACTATTCTTAAGGATATATTATATGGCTAACAATAGGAGCAGAGCACTGTTTAATTATACACATCTATGATTTCTAGTAGATGACTGGGACAAGAAAACACAAAATGCCTGATTAACCAGCTGGATCAGTTAATGTAAGGTTTTATAAAGTCAAGATTATGATTCTGTCAAATACAAATTATCTAAGGCTTATATGAAATAAGCACCACAATCATCCAGACATGTCTTTGTGTCTGTAAAGAATACCTTTATTAATGTTCAGATATCTACCGATGCAATGGACTGGCCCTACAAAGGAAGATTCAAAAATTGTTAAATAATTTTACCTTCATATTAATGTCGAAGTAGAGGTGAAGGAGGAAATGCATGTGGATTCCCTCTTTGGGCATCAGCTCTAGCAAGATTACTTACTTCTAGAAGATGTAAATATGTTCCTTGCTTGATTTCTTGGTTGACAACATAGTAAGCTAAATTCATAATGTTGGCAAAGTTTCTGTATATAAACAGCTAAAGACTGAAACAACTTTGCATAAATGAACACTTTATGTAACAGCTTCTCTCAGTTGCCTATCTGAAAGGGAAACAGCCATATGAACTGTCTTGTGGTTCCAGGTGTTGCTGTCATCCTAAATAGTAGCAACAGATGTAGCCGATGGCCCTTTCGGTTCTCAGGAGCTGGTGTGTAATGAGTCTGGAGAGGCAGAGAAGAGAAGAAGTTTGCACACTCAGCAAGCATATATACAGAAAACAGGTGCCTGACCTTAAGCTTTATAGAAGGTGAATTAGAAATTCTGTCTTGATTTTGCCTATTTCATAACTACAAGTTGTCTTAAAATGCCTAACAGGGGCTAAAAATGCCCAGTGGGGCAATTTCTTTGATGTTTTTGAAAAAAACAGTCAATTCAATAAAAATTTTAATTCAAATTGTTGAAACCTTTTCAGTGATCTTTTAAGTTTGCCTACTTTATTTTACAAAGAAAATAAGTTTGTTATCCTTTACATCTATAAAATCTTTAGCTCATTACCAGGAAGAGATTTTGTCTTGTCTGCAGTTAGACTGGGCTAGAACAAAAGTCTCCCTTATTCCACAAAAAGTTATCTTCTCAAATGTCTGCTCAAAGCTACCACAATCTACAGTAAACTACCTCAACTCAAGCATTCAACCAATCACCTAACCAGTTAAACAGCCAGCCAGCTAGTCCATTAAACAGCCAATATCAAAAGAAAAGCTTTTCTGGTTAAGGATGAGGTCATCATTAGTCTATGGGTTTAAACATAAATAATTAGAAAATAGTATGATACTATGTCAATTTAGCTAAGCCACATTAGTAGGGTCCTCCCTGGGGCGTTTAATTTCCCATGAGTGATAATCTTTTTTTTTTTTTTTTTTTTTTTAAATTTTTATCTAAAAATTACATGTATATGTGTGTGTTGCTGTACGGGTCTGTTCATCTGAATGCAGGCATCTGCAGAGGCCAGAAGTCTCAGATACCCCTGGAGTTGTAGTTACAGATGGTTATAAGATGCCTGGTATGGGGGCTAGGAACTGAACTAGACTCTGCTGCAAGAGCAGTATGCATGTTCTTCACTGCTTAGGGATCTCTCTAGTCTCCTAGTGATATTTTCTTTTTTTATTGGATTTTATAGTACCAGAAGTAGATTCTCTCCTATTAAGTTCACCCCAAGTCTAGTCAGAGAACTTTTGGTTACCCTTATAATGGTAATGCCACTATTGCCCAACTAGGCAGTTGATAGAGTTCACAGCTCAGACATAAAAAAAACATTGATACTCGTCCCTCCAAAACTCAGGACATGTTGCAGAAAAGGAGGCATTCATGAAGTAAGATCTGGAAGATAAAATGGGCAACAAAATGCCATCTTGTGGGCACATAGTACAGATATGCCAGTCATCGACTCAATGCAACTGATTTTGCTTGCAATGGCCCTGCACACAGCAGGCCCTTCAAAAGACAAGTGTGCATGAGAAAGGGGCTCATAGAGCTTTTTCCAATCTGATAGATTCCAGGATATGGTGAGTATCTGTCAACACCTCTATAACCACCCATGAGCCCACAAGACTCCACTGGGAAATTTTAAACTCATAGTCACACAGATGGCAGTGGTTACACTTCCTGGGTTTCAGAACAAAACAAAACACATAAGCAATGGAAGGAGAGTGGGTTCATAGGGTGTGGAACAAAGACAAGGACAGATGTGGGCAGAAATAATCAGAATACATTGTATACATGCATGAAAATGCCAGTGAGCAAATTTACTACTTTCAAAAAATGTTACTAACACATGCTTCAAATATCTCCAAGCCAACATGTTAATCAACCCAATTCCTTGCTCCCAAAAAGAAAAGCTAAAATAGTATCTGGAATGAACAAAATAAACAACCAAATGACCTCCTCCCTCAATAGTAAAAGTAAATCAAAAGGGGAGAATAACAAACAGATAACAAATCTATTATAAATCAAATTGATCTTGATTTCCTATTAACTAGCAGGTAAAGAACCCCAGATCTTCATAATATTTGATTTATTATTTATAGCATTTAGTCATTGAAGCTTTAAAATACCATGTACATCAGATTTTTAATAATCTATATATATAAAAAAAACAAGCAGGTTCAGAATTGAGTAGATTAACTTACAAATCTTTTGCTTCTTGCTTGATTGAAAAAAGAGACTATGAAACATAGCATTTGTAAAGAAAAACATGTTAAATATTTGTCCTACCTACTACGTTTCCCAAAGTTATTGTCAATAAATGTCTGAAGTATTCCCAAAAAGAAGATAACAATAACAGGGGCCTTTTGAATTTCCCATTGAGCTTCCCTCATAAAAAAAATGCTGGGACTTCTTTTTTCAAGCAAGGACATTATATAGAAGAATTCAAATATCTAACATATCTGTGACTCAAAGTAACACCGATGCTCACTATTTATAGCAAGCAGTGTATTCATGGTTACCTTCACTAAAACATGGAAAATAACTGAAATTAATGAATATAATTTATTTCCAATCTGAAGCACACTTTAAAAAATACAACCCTGCATGTGTGCACACTTTATACAAGTTCAACATTTGCTGGGAGCTTGTACTGTGTCTGCTTAAAATAGGACATTCGTCTTAAAACCCGTGGGACTGGCCATGAGAGATTTCCTATTTTTCAGACAAAAGCCAAGATGTGTTTTTAAAAGTCAACAATAGGAGTTTGCTTTGCTAACATCAGCCCATTATGTTGCATTCCTTTTCCCTTCCCCCTCTTCTCCCTTCCTTTATTAAAATGCTCACCCATGCCATTATACAAGCAAATATTTAAATACTGCTCTACTCCTATGGTGTGTTTTTTAAAAAGACTATAAGGGAATGCTAATCGAGCTTCCAACAGCAGCAACAGCACACTGGTCATTTTCCTTTTCTTTGAAACCACTACCTTGGAAGCTGATTTCCTCCATAATTTCTGAGCCTTTTCGAGTTGGGGATGGTGGCATATCAAGGAGAAATTAAATTTCATTGGTTTTGCTTTCCCACATCCACTATAAAAGTGACAGGTTGGTGCACTGTGGCTGACAGTTCCCATTAACTAAAAGCTAATGTTGCAGAGTCAGTCCAAACCCCGAGTCACGGCCTCTGGCTACAGGAAGGTCCCCTTCATACTAGGATTCTCACACGCCCCTGGGGAAAAAGCTATAAATATTTTCCACTAGCTCCTCTTCAAAGCTATACAATGAATATTTACACATTGGAACCATTTTCTCTCTCAGAATCTTTTTGGAGAAACAGCTCCAGTGAAATGTTCAGTTGGTCTGAACAGGTGGGCTTAAGCTAGAGCCCATTTGTGGCCCTCAGTTAAAAAAAAAAAAAAAAAAAAAAAAAAAGGAAGAAAGAAGGGCATGCAGCAGGGTTTAAGTTCAGTTACTGAATCATTAGCAAAACAATGGATTTTCTAGGTAGGAACTTTTCTCCATGTTTTATAGCACATTGTGTATAGAATTTCTAGTTAAAAAACAAGCAAGTACCAGGAAAAATAGCTCTGATATAGAAAAACAGCGTCTTGGGAAATGTGTTTAGCTCAAGGAATATTGTAAATGGAAACTGTATTTTAGAAGTCTTTGAGCAACAAATATTTTTAAATGCCAAAAATACTGCAAATGCTGAAATATTGGCGTGCTTAATAAGGTTACTTAAGAAAGACAAGGGTCATAACGATTAAGAAAAGATAGCTCTTGACCTCATGGAAATCAATACTTAAGCAGCAGACAAGTTAGCTATTTAAAATTCTCCAAAATTCACAGCATCCAGACTGTGCATTGGGCCTCCTGAGAAGACAAAGAAGAGATGATCCCAAAGCTTTACAGAGAAGATAAGGCTTAGTAAGATGCCTGAGGGGTGAGGGGTTCTAGGCAGTGATGGGCACTAGCTGCAGCACTCAAAGTATAGGAGCCACAGACACAGCCTTATGTGAAACAGTGGACACAATGGGTCTTAGATTGTTGATGATGGAGCTCAAAACATCTCCTGGGTAGCATGAGAATGGGAAGGCGGACTGACACCCTGTCACAAGGAATTCTGGGTGAAAAAGTTTGTACCTGTGGTGTGAGGATGATCCTAAATGATGACACACAGAAGGTATTTATAATATATTCATATGTTTTCATGAAAGAGTTGAGATTTGGATTGGAGAAAACAGTTGTTTTCTTAGTCAAGGGTAATGGCTTAATCAAAGAAGGACTCAAAAGGGATTAAAGAGAATCAAATAGATGGTTAAAATGAGGGTAAAGTTAAGAACTAGATTTTAATCTTCAAGATTTGGCATAGAAGACCCCAAAAATGAAATCGTCTAAGACAGAGAATATAGGGAAGACCATTTATTCTGTAGAAATATAATGAAGGAGTTTTATTTGAAGATGATCTCCAGGTGGAATATTAGGAATCAGAAAACAATCTCAGTGTGTTCAAGACCCAGCCCAGGCACCATTTCTATAGGAATCTGCCTTAATCTCCTCAACTGGCTTGTGTCTTATTAAGTAGCTTAATCTAAGCCAATGAGTTTACTACTCTATTGTGTACTAGATAAGCATTCCCCTAGTCTCTCTTGAGTTAAATAATGAAGAAATGTTTCAAATATAAGAGCCCAGAGTCCAACATTCAAGGCGAAGTCAGAGTTAAAAGCCCATTGAATTTACTTGGAGCTTGCTAAATATCAGAAAGCTTCAAGACATCTTATCAATGTCCCTTCCCCCAAAGAATATATATAGAAGAGTACACAACTCTAAATTCACTTGCTGGTACACTGTAAAATGGGTGTTCACGACTATAAGTTCTCTTGCTGGTGCACTGTGAAAATTGGGAGTTCACGACTGTAAGTTGACTTGCTGGTGCACTATGAAAATGGGAGTTTACTACTGTAAGTTCACTTGCTGGTGCACTGTGAAATGGGGGTTCACGACTTTGAGTTCAGTTGGTGGTGCATTGTGAAATGGGCTTGATAAGATCTGAAATCCCGGCCTTCCCTTTTATAGAATTACACTTAAACAAATAAAAATGTCAAGGCAGTTTTCATGTCAAGCCCATGATATACAAAGTGAATTTCAGTCTGTATGTCAGTCCCCTAAATTGGAAAAAATGATAAACTTTCCAAAACAAAGAAACAAACAAACAAAAACAGTAAGACAAAAAGAGCCAAAAATCACTGCAGAAAAAATTTTAAATAAAAAGCACACTTTCATGTCTGTTTACAACACAACATACTCACATCTATACATGAGTTGGGTATATTCAGTTACATATTTACTGGAGGATATAATTATTTAAGAATATGAAAATCATGTTCCAGCAAGTGTGTGGTCAAAATTGCAATATCACACCAGTTGATAATGGATTCTACTATAACTTCGTATGCATCTCTGTACAATTTGACTGGGATATAAATAAATACGTCCAATCTTTTTCGCCAAGGGTCTGTATCATAGATAGAAGCCTGAACAGGTTTTCTTACTATATGTACAGGAACATAGTATAGGCTTGTGTTGATCAGGGTGATCTCAGAGGGTGTCCAGCTGTGTCCAGCTGTTCCTTGTTTTTGTCTCATAGGGTTGAACAACTATACGATGTGCTGCAGACACATGGCTGGCGAATCTGTTGCTGGTCAGCTGTTGTGTCATACCGCAAGATCTTTTTTCTTTTTTTTTAATTTTTTTAAATCAAATTATCTTTTTTTTTTTTAACAATACAATTCAGTTCTACATATCAGCCACGGATTCCCTTGTTCTCCCCCCTCCCTACCCCCCATTCCCATCTCCTCCAGGACAAAGCCTCCCCCCAGGACTGAGATCAACCTGGTAGACTCAATCCAGGCAGATCCAGTCTCCTCCTCCCAGGCCGAGCCTGGCGACCCTGCATAAGCCCCAGGTTTCAAACAGCCAACTCATGGAATGAGCACAGGACCCGGTACCACTGCCTGGATACCTCCCAAACAGATCAAACCAATCAACTGTCTCACCCATTCAGAGAGCCTGATCCAGTTGGGGGCCCCTCAGCCTTTGGTTCATGCTTCATGTGTTTCCATTCGTTTGGCTATTTGTCCCTGTGCTTTATCCAACCTTGGTTTCAACAATTCTCACTCATATAAACCCTCCTCGTTCTCGATAATTAGACTCCCCTCCCGGAGCTCCACCCCGGGCCTAGCTGTGGATCTCTGCATCCAGATCCTTCAGTTGTTGGATGGGGTTTCTAGCATGACAATTAGGGTGTTTGGCCATCCCATCACCTGAGTAGGTCAGTTCGGGCTGTCTCTCGACCATTTCCAGCAGTCTGTTGTGGGGGTATCTTTGTGGATTTCTGTGGGCCTCTCTAGCACTTTGCTTCTTCCTATTCTCAAGTGGTCTTCATTTACCATGGTCTCCTATTCCTTGTTCTCTCTGTTCTTGATCCAGCTGGGATCTCCCACTCCCCCAAGCTCTCTTTTCCTCAACCCTCGCCCTTCATTACCCCCACTCATATCCAGGCTGTTCATGTAGATCTCATCTATTTCTCCATCATTGGGCGATCCCCGTGTCTTTCTTGGGGTCCTGTTTTCCAGGTAGCCTCCCTGGTGATGTGAGTAGCAGTCCAGTCATCCTTGTTCCACATCTAGTATCCTCCTATGAGTGAGTATATACCATATTTGTCTTTCTGAGTCTGGGTTACCTCACTCAGGATGATTTTTTCCAGATCCAGCCATTTGCCTGCAAACCTCATGATGTCATTGTTTTTCTCCTGAAGAAGATGTCAGAAAATGTAAAGATCTCCCATGCTTATGGATACGCAGGACTAACATAGTAAAAATGGCAATTTTACCAAAAGCAATCTACAGATTCAATGCAATCCCCATCAAAATACTAACACAATTCTTCACAGACCTGGAAAGAATAATACTCAACTTCATATGGAAAAACAAAAAACCCAGGACAGCCAAGAGAATCCTGTACAACTAAACAACCTCTGGAGGCATCACGATCCCTGACTTCAAGCTCTACTATAGAGCTACAGTAATAAAAACAGCTTGTTATTGGCATAAAAACTGACATGTGGACCAATGGAATCGAATTGAAGACCCTGACATTAACCCGTACACCTATGAACATGTAATTTTTGACAAAGAAGCCAAAAGTGTACAATGGAAAAAAAAAAAGTATCTTCAACAAATGGTGCTGGCATAACTGGATGTCAACATGTATAAGGCTGCAAATAGATCCATATCTGTCACCATGCACAAAACTTAAGTCCAAGTGGATCAAGGACCTCAACATAAATCCAGCTATTCTGAACCTGCTAGAAGAGAAAGTAAGAAGTAGTCTTGAACGCATTGGCATAGGAGATCACTTCCTAAATATAACACCAGTAGCACAGACACTGAGAGAAACAATCAATCAATGGGACCACTAGAAACTGAGAAGCTTTTGTAGAGCAAAGGATACGGTCAACAAGGCAAAGCGACAGCCTACAGAATGGGAAAAGATCTTCACCAACCCCACAACTGACAGAGGACTGATATCCAGAATATATAAGGAACTCAAGAAATTAGACATCAAAATGCCCAACAGTCCAATTAAGAAATGGGCTATAGAACTAAACAGAGAATTCTCAACAGAGGAAACTCAAATGGCTGAAAGACATTTAAGGAATTGCTCAACATCCCTAATCATCAGGGAAATGCAAATCAAAACAACTCTGAGATACCACCTTATGCCTGTCAGAATGGCTAAGATCAAAAACACTGAAGACACATTATGCTGGAGAGGATGTGGAGCTAGGGGAACTCTCCTCCACTGCTGGTGGGAATGCAAGCTTGTACAACCACTTTGGAAATCAATATGGTGCTTTCTGAGAAAATTGGGAATCAATCTCCCCCAAGATCCAGCTATACCACTCTTGGGCATATACCCAAGGAATGCTCAATCATACCACAAGAGCACTTGGTCAGCTATGTTCATATCAGCATTGTTTGTAATAGCCAGAACCTGGAAACAACCTAGATGTCCTTCAACTGAAGAACGGATAAATAAAATGTGGTACATATACACAATGGAATACTGCAAGATTTCAAGACCCATGAGACAAGGTTTTGCATCCCAGAAACTGAGTCTCAACTCTATATATCAGTGTGTCTCAGTCTTACAGACCAAGGCATACTTGGCTGTCATAGAGGCTTTTGTTTTTCTTCACAGTTTTAAAATATACTTTAGAACACTTTTCTTATCACAAATAGGTACTGAATACAATTAACGTTAAAATGCATTGCCATTTCTTTCTAAATCTGAGGTCATGTTAATGTTTAAACAAACTTCACTTTTGGAATATACAGAGGGTTATTGGTATGAGGCACACAGAGATGCAGGATTATCACCATACAAATCACGAGGATCTGGATCATGGCCTATTTGTATCTATTTCACATAACTTATGAAACGCTTTCTCTTGTATGTGTTATTATGTAATCTAATCCAATTTAAAACTATTTATAAATAGCTTCCAAATACAAATGTGCTAAAAAATGGAGAAACCACAGATAACATTCATGTATATATTAGATGTGGACAAAATATGCTTATGTTAAAAACAGTACCATTGTGTTCTTAAATATACTATTTATTTACGACTATAAAAATAATGCCAAAATCTATGAAAAATCTTAGTTTTAAAAAATGAGTTTCAGCTCTGTATCCTATCCTGCTGAACTTGGCGGTTTGAACGTTACTGTGGCAATCTTTATGCTACCTGCTCTTTCTTTTTAAACAACTGCACAAGAATTATTTTTTTAAAAAACAGTTTAATATAAAACAGTATGGAAGATAAATACTGCCTGTATACTCGAGCCTACTAGGTTGCTTAAAACGACATTATAGTGAAACAACTCTTTCTCTCATAAAGATATTATTATTAAAGATAGGATATGGAAAGTACAGTCTCTGTTTTCAATAATAAAAAGCATGTTTTTTTTTGTTCACAAAGTAAAATAGAAAAATAATATAGCATACAAGTCTATTATGCTTCTTTAAGCCAAGAGATAGATTTTGGAGGCCTCCACTCTTCTCTCTTGTCTTCATGTGCATGCTATGGATGACTCACTGTATTTTCGCCTCCTCCTAACAACAGCCTCATGCAAAATGAAACACAAATTTTGCCGTTCCGAGGCTGAGAATGAATGACTGCTGTCACTATTTGTAAAACAGGTCAAGTTTCAAGGCTGATTTTCCTTCTATGTCATCCATGACATTAAATGCATTAATTAGTATTCCACTACACAGAAAGCATTATCGTCAACGTTGAGCTTATTAATGGCCAGCTTGTATTTTTAGAGCATTATTTATACAAGTCAGGCATGGTCCATTTTAATGAGGAATCCATCAAAATCACAAATCTGGTTTCGCTTTCCTACAAGAATAAAAACACAACCTACCCAACTCATTTGCATTGTAATCTAATTTGGAATTACTTATCAGTGCAATAACACATTCAATAGGGCTTTTGTCTTATTGATGAAAAGGGAATCCACTTGGTTAGGGAGTACATAACATTTTTTAATTAAATTTGTGTTATTATTGTCCTTACACTCAAAGGGCCAGGTGATGGCAATGTTCCATGGAAAATAATATTGCTATAAAAACAGCAATAGCCACAAAAATTTAATAACATTGCTCTGAGACATGCTGACACAATAATAAATATGTGGTCATTATTTAGGTACTTTGCACAAAAAGTAATCAATAAGAATATTTATAAAAATAAAATTTATTGGTATAGAAATCAGTGATACAGATTAAATAAAATACATTTAATTCATATAACCCAGCTAAAGGTTGAGGTTATATATATATATATATATATATATATATATATATATATATATATGATAGATAACAAGATGTCCTATTATATGTTCATAAGTCAAATTATTGGGCAACTACTTGAAGTAATGCTTTTTTGAATAGCACCAGGATGAGGAGAGATTCTAGGCAGAAAGGGATGCTGTTATGGAATTGCATTTGTATATATGTAATAATAGGGAGACTACAGAAATGCAAGAGACAATCCAAACAGGATGTCTCTGAAGTTCAGCCTGGAAATGGAGCTGCAGCCAGATTATGAAGGGTCTTAAATGAGGAAAAATAGTATGGCCTAGAGTGTCAGCATGAATCCAGGATGTTTTCGGGGGGGATTTCAAAGACATTGAGGGAGATGAAGGCCATTTCTCAGGAGTCTTAATGAGCACAGGAGAGGTTCATCAAACAGACATTTGCAGCATTGAGGTTTTAAGTGTCAGTAACTGGGGAAATGAAGATGTGAGAGAATTTCCCCCCGAAGTATAGTTGATTGATGGTTTCAATAGAAAATTTCCAGAATAAAATTGTGCTGCCCATTCTTGAGAGTATGGAGAAATTTCAATCACTAATTCATTCACGTTGCTGATAACGATCACCTAAAGCATAGTGGCAATGCCTATGAACTAAAGTTAATTTTCTTTTAATTTTTAAATTTTATTTAGTGCACATGAAAGTTTTGCCTGCATGTATATACATGCACCTTTTTATACCTGGGGCCCTCAGAGGTCTGAAGGGGAATTAGTTCCCCTGGAACTGGAGTCATGGATGGTTGTGAGCTGCCAAGTGAGTCTGGTAACTGAACCCTGGTCTTCAAGTTATCTAAACCATTAAGCCATTTCTCCATCCCCAAGAGCTACATTTCTGAGCATGTCTCTATTTAATCTACTTAGAACTGAACTCAGAGGTTTTATTCACAATGTCAAACATGTGCACTAAAATTCTTTTTAAAGTACTTATTAGTATTATAAAGAACTCTTTGCATTTCTAAAAGTTGACCTCATTGCACAATTTTAACCAAGTTTGAACACAGAAACAGGTTTGAAAGTTTAGGAAGAATAAAGATGACTGAATCATAAATAAGAATATCAAAGAGCCTTAAAAAATGCTTGTTAAACATTAAAGGGGAAATAAAAATAATACTAGGATAATAATCACAAAGAAAAGAGGCGATTAAAGGAAGACTAGATTGAAATCTAAGGAATGAAATGCCCAAGTTAAAACAGTCAGACTAGTCATGAACTATCCCAAAACTCAAGCAATGCAGAGGAGCAGAGCTCGAGAAATAAGCTTTCCACTGTGAACCAGGCAAGATAAGACACTGGGGCCGAGTGTGGAACATTAAAGAAAAGAAAGGTTTAATTAATGTTAACTTTAGGCTGCTCCAGTATAGTTTACACCAAGTGGGTAAGCGTCCCAGACAGCCACTTCCGAATAATGGGTGAAAAGAATCTCCCTTTTAAGTGATTAGAGAAGCAACATTCAGAGTTTTAGTTAAGATCATGTTTAAGAAGTTTTGTCTTCCCCATTTTCATGATGAAGGAGCATACTACAACTAACGTTTCCTTATATATTTGACTCTCTCAAGCCCTGGTTTCCCTGCCATTGAGGAACCAGATCCACTGACATACCATCCCTACGCACTGCTAAAACAGTACTAAATGCCACACACTGCTCCAGAGACCCTCAAAGTGAGTTCTAAATCTATATAAAGCCATAAAATACCTTACACACTTGCTAGGTAAAGAGGGGAAAATATTTGCAGGTGTCAGATGCCATGCATCTAGATCACCTGAATGATTGACAGCTTAGAAAAACCGACCACAAAGCAGGTATATCTGGGTGTTTGCATCAGGTTGTTGCCACACTCCTGCTCCTAATGACAAAGCACCCACCACAGTGTCTGATTGAAGAAGGCATCCAGTGGGTATCCATCAAACACACTAATGTGTATATAACACAAAGTTCTGGAAGTAGTAAAATCTGTTATACTTTTGAAAGTATAAGTGGGGTCTAATGTGTACAGAGCTCATTTTCCTGAAGGGGGCAACTCACTAAACCCTTGATGAAGTCACATGGAAATAAACATTGATATTCCCTGTTTTCCAATGCATCTGGGACTTCAGAAGCATTTCAAAAGCTTTATAACCATGTTTCAATTCACGCAGCCTGGGAATCGCTAAGTTTTTTGTTTTTTAATGTAAACTACTCACAGGTTCTTGTTTTACACTTCTATGACTGAGAGCTATATTTTACTTTAAGTTTTCATGTTTCCCCCTGTGAACCTATGCCTCCTCCAGAAGCAGCTGCCTTAAGGCCTGGGGTAGAAAACCAAATCTCAGTGATGTTATTTTTTCCTCTTATTTCTTTTCATATATATATATATATATATATATATATATATATATATATATATCACAGTCATTTAGCTTTTTTACTGTGAAGAATATATTTTAACTTGTGAGAAGAAAGATATCTGGATGCCTCTTGGCAGCCACGGAATGCTGACAGATTTTCTGGGAGTGCGTTATGTGTGTTTAACAGTTAAGCCGACAAAGGTTCACAATGCAAATGTCTGGCTGTGAACTTATTTGTGGAAGCAGAGAATTTGCTAGGAGGAGTGCCATGCGTCCCAAAGTAAACCAATGTTACAGAGTTAAATACTTTTTGTTGCTCAAGCGTGCTGAAGGTAACTCTAGGTCGTTTATTTTGATCTCCCGTGGCTACGGTCAGAAGGGCCAGGTGAAAAGACAAACAGCCATGGTAGGTGGACAGCGATGGTCTGTGTGAGCATGTGCTTGTGGCACCTCTCCCTGGTCCTGCAGTCACCAAAGCTCTTCTGTCATCCCCATTTCAGTGCACCCGAAGCAACACTGGTGCAGACAGGTCTGTGACAGTCCTTTTCCTAGAAGTCTCTCATATGGAAGTCCCAGACAACTGGACCTGTCCCAGCCCTGGCCTTCTGCCAGGTCATCTCTGTGAATCTTCATAGGAAAAGGAAAGAGAAGCTTGCATCTGTCTGTGGAAAGAAACCCAGAGAGTCTTAGCCCCTTTAGCTAATGTGGAGATTGACACTCCCCAAGTAAACAATCAAGAAGCTCTCAGTGTTAATTAAGTTTTTTATTATTATTATTATTTTTCACTTGGACAGACCTCTGTGATCTCTACAGTCTACTGAATTTTCATGACACAACGAATCTAACAGTAACAAAATAGTTGAGCATAGTTTTCTTCGGCAAATATTTAAGTCACTTTTATTTTGTTTTATTCTTCTCTCATACATTACTTCCAGACAGCCTTTTCCCCCTCCCTCCACTCAATCCAGCCTCCTCCCTACATCCCCTCTCACCCAGATCCATCCTCCTTCCATCTCCCCTCAGATAAGAGCAGGCCTCCCAGTGAAATCAACCAAACACACATAACAAGTTACAATAAAATTAGGCACAAACCCCTCAAATCAGGGCTGGACAAGGCAACCCCATAGGAAGAAAAGGGTCCCAAGTGCAGACAAATGAGTCAGAGACATCCCCCCCCACTCCCACTGTTAGGAGTCCCACACACAAAAAAAAAGCTAACAACAGTAACACATGCAGAGGACCTTGCTCAGCCCCATACAGGCTTCATGATTGTCTCTTCAGTCTCTTTGAGCCCCTATGAGCCCTGCTTAGTTGATTCTGTACAAATAACACAGTAGGAGACATGTAACAAAAACAAGTAATATGTCATATGCTATAAGAAGACTTGGTTTAGGAACACCAAAAAGATATAATTTTTCTTCTTTGGTCACATGAAATACACTCATCTGTTGTCAGTATTCAGCTAAAACACAAACACATGTAGCAGAGAATACATAGTGGAAAGAAAATAAAATCCACGTATAATTATTCTAAATGATGTTTTGCTATTGTGTAAGCATAATTATTAAGGCTAACTAAAACAACTGCAAAGAATTAATTGTTCATACAACAAAATTTGAAATTATCTCTTGTTCACATGTTACAAGAGTCTCTCGATTATCTATAGTATAATTCTAAATTAATGATAATTAAGTTTTTATGTAATGAAAGTACTCCTGATATTGTTCTTATTTGCTATAGGAATGATTATTGCATTCATAATTACTGGGTCCCTATCCAAGTTCATTTAATATGGTGGACAGAACGGTAAACAGAGTACATGCATATATTTTCCATTATACAACTAAGTCTTCAAGCACTAAAAGACAAATAACAACACAGATTTTAACTTAAATTTTAAAGTGTAATGAAGTCAAGATCAACACCTTCCAGAGGTTTCTCAAGCATTCTATGAAGCATTTCTGAAGCATTCAAGGCAATTAGTATTAACAGTCAAGCTGGATTTTGTAAAGCTATGCTTTCTTTATATTAAAAAATATATAATGTTGGATTGTTGTTTTTGTTTGTTGGTTGGTTTGTTTCACCTTTATTCCCAAAGTTTCTCTTTCATTCCTGCCCCCAACACCCAATGGGGGAAACTCTAGGCTTCCGAACAAAGGGCAGCAGTGCCCTCTAGTGGCTATTCTATATAGTAGTCTTCCTGCCGAAAAAGGAAAATTAGGAAAAGATTTTATAGGAGTTATGATCTATTAGTGAGTGTTTATAGAATCATACCTTCTCACATAGAGGTGCGACATAGGCTGTATTGTGTGACCAGTCATCATTTTATGGCAAAGCAATTCAAAGTGTTAGTGAAATTGGTTCAACTTTGTAATGTATAAAACTGTTCCTCTGGCCATTTTCTGTGAGTACCTGAGGAGTCAGTCACATTCCCATACTGCATTGTGATTGTTATCGAAGAACAAGATCAGCTACAGAATTCCACACCATCCATCAGATCACTGCTATTCTCCCCTGATGTCCTTAGAGCATCGCTCCCATCCATGGCAGCATTAGTTAATTTGCGGTTCTATCATATGATTATTAACTTATCAGTTTCAACTCCTAAAGGTATGAGGGTGCAAACTACCTTTAATGCTTGCCACCACACTTCACTCAGACTTAGCCCAGGTGCACTGGATATATCGGATGAATCAATAAACCACAGAAATAAGCTATTTAGACTCGTGGAATCAAGATAGATTGCCGTAGTTTCAGGCTAGACCCTACGTGGTAAGTTGTTCCTGGTGACTGCGTAGAAAATGCCACCCTGATAACAACAAAGCCCCAAAACACACAGTCTTAGCTCTATGTTCTACCCTAGCGGGCTTCAATTCTTACCTTCTGCTTTATTCTCTTAGGGGGTCTGACTAATTCTTTTCTTCAACACAATATTATCATTCACGTTTGTCTTCTTCCTTTTGGGCTTCAAACTCTTATTTTTGATGACATCCCTAGTTATAGGTGGCTTGTTGTCATCTTTCATGATATGGGTCTTTTAGAGCAGACATTCATAATTTCTTGCCACAGAACCTTTCCTGTGTCCCTGATTACTTGGGATTGTGCAATGACTTCATGATGTTTGACCACAAAGTCATCTTAGATGTAAGTCACTAAGGGTACCAAAAGTTCTGGGGCCCTTCATTAAATGATTCAGTTGTTCTATGTGTTGTATGGTCACTGGAAGCACTTGTCATGTGATTTCACTTGAATTTATGATATTGTATTCCCCCAAATATTGTGCATGCTAATAAACTTACCTGGGGTCAGAGACAGAGCAGCCACAATATTAAACATCAAGGATTGGCAGTGGTAGCACATGCCTTTAATCCTAGCATTCTAGAGGCAGAAATCCATGTGTTTAAGGATACAGACAGGCATGGTGACTCATCACACCTTTAATCCCAGAAAGCGAGCCTTTAATCCCAGTGAGTGGTAGTAGAAAGCAGAAAGGTATATAAGGCATGAGGACCAGAAACCAGAAGCATTTGGCCTGGTTAAGCATTTTAGCTGGTTAAGCTTCAGGCTTTCAAGCAGCAGTTCAGCTGAGAGCCATTGGGATGAGGACTCAAGAGCCCTCCGGTCTGAGGAAACAAGACCAGCTGAGGATCCGGCGAGGTGAGGTAGCTGTGACTTGTTCTGTCTCTCTGTTCATCCAGTATTTACCCCAATAACTGACTCCAGGTTTGATTTTATTAAAAAGAACTTTTAAGATTCCTGCTACATCAATTTATTAGACATTTTGAGTTGCCTTTGCCTTCATGACTCTGAAACTTCACCAATACCTTAAAGTGCTTCCACAAAGGTACATCTCCATTTTCCCTGACTTTCATAGTCCTGAGTTTAACAGTTTTTAATTTATTAAAGTTCAAAATGTCCTGTAAACTGTTGTGTAATTTTCTTTTAAAAGTAAGTTTATTAGCATATAAAGAAACAAGTTTTACTGTGATATTCTCTCTCTCTCTCTCTCTCTCTCTCTCTCTCTCTCTCTCTCTCTCTCTCTCTCTCTCTCTCTCTCACACACACACACACACACACACACACACACACATATTGATCTTTGTATTGTGTTCCTATTTGCTCACTTATGTCTTCCCTGTCTTCTCGCTTTTACTCATAACCTTCTTACTTTAAGAACAAGAACAAATACCCAATTACTCTCTTATGCTCTTCCTCCTTATTACTTTTAAACCTCTTTTATCCTTCTCATAGTCCCTTGTGTATACACACACACACACACACACACACACACACACACACACAGATTCATAGAAGAGTTTTTTCTTCTAGCCACTAAACTACAAGTTTTAAGTTGATGTACCTCATCATTTATAATAAGTGAATTTGCAGAATACAATGACTTTCAAAACGATTCTTTTATACACTAAACTGTGCCATGCATAATATAGCTACTCTAAAGATGCCCCATGAACTAAATCTAAAACATTCTAATATGTTATCCTATGCAATGAAAGAACCTTGGGGTTGTAGCTACTTAATGCTCCTAGCCAACTGATCTTATGGATTATTCTGAATTATTAGAGTGAATTGATCACATTATTGAGTCCTTGACAGTACAAGGGTCAAGAGGCAAGATCTTGATCTGCCATTGGTGATGTCAGAGAAGGAAAGGGAGCCTGCAATTTAAGAACAGGAAGAGTCTACAAGCTAGAGAAGGCTAGGGAAAGCTTGAGAATGTAGAAGGAACCCCTCTCTGGTGTGTGAGGAGGCTTTTTGGAGCCCACTACCTATGATGGGACACCTCATGCAGCCTTGAGGCAGGGGGAAGGGCTTGGACTTGCCTCTACTGGATGTGCCTCCCCATGGGAGGCCTTGCCTTCTTGTGAGTGGAAATGGGGGGTGGGTTGGGAGGGAGAAGCTGGGAGTGGGAGGAGGGAAGAGGGGGATCTTTGATTGGTGTGTAAAATGAATGAAAACATTTTCTTAATTAATAAAAAAAAAGAACGTAGAAGGAATGCAACCTCTTAAAAGCTGGGTCTTAGCCTACAGGAACAATGTCAGATTAATGCCTCACATACCTGATAGATATGAAGTTTGAACTGATTAAATCACATTAGCAATAAATTATTAAAGTAGCAATAGAATACTAACACAGGAGTAAGTCTTTAATCTGTTACTTTTATTGCTACTATTAATAAGATATTGAGTAGTAAACATTCATGTCTGGAAAATAACTAAAATTGTTTTTGCTACCTTAGTAGGGAAATGACATTTTGAATAAGTTTTATAGACTTAGGTTGAATCAAGAATTATCAATACAGTTTAGATCTGATTGACATTAACTTAATACCTGCGCTGACTTAGAGTCACCAAGACAACTCAAGTGAAGTGGTTGCACACATACGTTCATAGGTACATATACATACACATTTGGACCAGAACATAGAATGAAATGTGTAGATGAAATTCTAAGCAGTCTTAGTAAATAAGAAACAGAGCCAAATACAGAGGTAAAAAGCCAAAGAGATCACAGAGCCACAACTGCCTTATCTTACCAATCTCACTGCCGTCCTTCCCCAGAGAGAGAGTTTTTCCTGTCTGACTTGTCTTTTTATTGCCTTTCTGTTCTGCTTTCTCATTGATTCTGAACCCCACCACATGACTTCTTTGTCACTGCCTGTCTATACAGACCTCCAGGTCTCTATGGTTGGTACTGGGTTTAAAGGTTTGTGTCACCACACTTGGCTGTGTCCTTGACCACACAGAGACTGCCATGTGATCAGATTAAGGGCATGTGCCACCACCGCCTGACTCTGTTTATGGCTTGCTATGACCTCTGATCTCCAGGCAAACTTCATTTATTAACATACAAATGAAATCACATTTCAGCACAAATAAATTATCACCATAGAAATGAGCATCAGGCATGTTGGTTTAGGGATAACATTGTTTCTGACAAGCCTCTTCGTACCTACACAGACATCACCAAAAGCTTCCCTTCAGCTATGATTTCCTGGGTTAACCACTACCCATGTCTTTCTCTGATTCTAGGTTCTCCCCTCCTTTTCCCTTTACTCCTACTTCTGACAATGCACTTGAGGAGTTAATGAGACATGACATTTCCTTTAGGTAGCTATAACTAGATACTTGAGAGAGCGTCTGTTCAACCCTTGGTTTATCTTGTATGACCTCCTGATGATGTTCAATAGTGATTTTTCATTCTTCTGCTCATAAATGTTCATTCCCAGTTGCAAGACTTGGTTTCACAGATCTAAGAATATCGCTATTTAACACCAGCTAATTAGCAGATTTTTTTTTCTGTATTTAACAAGAATATTAATGGGATAACTACTAAAGGTCATTGATACGTTTAACTGTTACAAATGTCATCTTAATTGTGGGTGACTTAGAAAATAAATATTTATCATGTAGATAATATGTTGTCAAGAATCTGTGATAGATGCTTCTGTATTTAGTAGATATTAAGCTTATTTTTAAATAATGATAATGCAGAAACAGAAGCAAAGAAGAATAACAAGGAAGCAAATCTGTGTTCTAATTAAAAAAAAAAAATCTAAAGCACATGAAAGCTTGAAATGGCATTGCTGCCCTGACAAGGTCCAACACTTCTGGTGCTTGAGGTAGTGGGACATTACAGAGCAAGCACACAGGAATAAACCACCATAGAACCCACTCCTCTTTGCAGATGTTCTAATCAGTACAGAGCCTCAAGAGCTATGAAGAGACCAAGCTAACTTAATTCAAACTGTCTCATCTACTTCCTGGTTGTGCTGTTTGATGTTTCAGCTTTATCTGGGGAAGTCCACACATACTTAACCTTATCCATAAAGACACCAGGGGTCTGAGACTAATAACTCCATCTTCACAGCACATGGGTTGAAATAGACCCTCACCTTCGCAGGACCAGTCTGAAAATCAAATCTTCTCGGCCTGGCCAAAGTTCCTGTATCCTGAATCCATCTTTATGATCTGGAAAAATATTTTGATTAAACAAGGTCAAAAGGGCTCGAGAGTATAATTGGTCAAGTCACAAGGAACAAGGATCTGGAGGAGGAATGTCCTGCCCCTACAACAGTAACAATATCAGCTTGTTAACGACATATAGAATACTGATGTGCAGTGGGGGCTTTTTCACCTGAAAATTATGATTTATAAATTTATTTTCTTCTCAGATATAATTGAGATAAAATAATATTTTCTGAAGACTTATTAATGGTTTCAATTTTAAAATAAAATTTATACCTTTTTATCAAAAGCATACTTTGCTTACTAAAGAAGAACTTCTTAAACAAAATACTCAGGGTCTGCACAGAAAAGAATTTAGGTTCCTTATCTCCAAAGAGAAGCTTCTGAAGGTAACATTATTCTTCACATCTCAATGAGCCATATCCCACTATGTCTAATTATTCATATTAGTGTCTCTGTTTCTGTTACAGAAAGCTATGGGTACTACAGAAAGGAAGGTATCCGTTTGGAGGGACCTTCTCTGCCACCATAAAACTTTTTGAGTGACTTCTCACTGTTGATGATTGAAAAGCAATTCAAAGGGTTCATTTGGGACAAGGGGGCAAGAATTGTTTGACAAAATTCATAAGTAATCTCCAGAAAGCCTCAGAATGTTTTATTGTTTATTGAAGGAAGAAAGTAAGGATACCAGGGGAGTTAAAGCTTCTACAACTGTTCCAGCCCACCCCTTAAATAATTATTAGGAATGAATTGGGTTTTGACACCAAAGACTTATTACGGCACATATAAATTAATGCTAATTTTAGAAGGTGCTGAATTATTGTGGGGGGCTTGGGAACTTAGAGCCCACACAAGGAATATGGCATGGTTAAGAATTCAGATTTCAATGCCCACATGCTGATATTCATTCAGTCTAAGCTCTATTGCCTACCAGATGTTTGACTTCCAGATGAAAATTATAAAGGTCACCACCTCAAAGAGACATTACTAAGACTAGGCAAGCTAATATCACAATGCATTTATGACAATGTTGCAGCAATTACTGAATATTGTAGACGTATTGGGCTCATCCCTAGGGAAGAGTAGTTCTCTTTCTCTTAGCAGTCATTGGTCGCCTGTAGTTCTTTTTCTAGAGTGGAGCCCTGAGATTTCCCTCTTAGAACTACTGATCATGGGGTGCATGGCTACAACAGATTCATCCACAGCACAATTCTTGCACCTAAAGCTCAGAGAACATTGGGGAAGTAGGAGCAGAAAGATTGTAAGACCAGAGCATCAGAGAGGTCTGCTGTGAGAAATGACAGGTAAACTATACTCACGATACCACAACACGGCTGCCTTATCAAAGCCCTGTATATTTCTTAACAGCAAAACTGCTAAGCAAATTTGATCATTACAAGTATGTAAGTGTGCAATAAAATAATCTCATTTCTTACTTTCTCTGTTTTTTATTGTTTATGGAGAAATAGAACACATTTATTTGACTAGAAATTAGCTCAATTTTTCCATCCTTACTGCTCTTCTCACACAGGATGTCTTAGTATGAGAAGTGTTGTTCTACACATAATAGTATGACTCTGGGGATTAATTGGCATAATAGGGCAGGGCACTATGTAATATATCAGGAAAAGAATATTGAATTTCTGGAGAGGATGTTCTTTTTATCTGTTGTACTTTATTGCTTCTCCAAGTGGATCTGTTCTGAAGATTCGATTATTTACTGAGTACGTTGTACTCGGTGTTTTGAAGGATGAAAATAAAGTAATGGACTTATATTCATCTCACCACTTATTTATGAGTCTGGCCTTATAAATTAGTATTCGGTCGCCCAAGAATGGAACACTCAGCGAATATAATCTCGCAGCTCAAAAATGCTTTTTAAAATTATATGCCATTGTGAAATGAAGAACACCTCATATAGCCCCACTTACAAAAATATTAGATGTGAAAATTTAGAAGAAAAAGGAACAATATTTAATACAGAGTATTGTACGGAAAAAGACCAAGTTAAGAGTTAATCAGTAAATCCTTTTTTTTTCTCCCCCTCAATTCTCTGGTTTCTCATCAGCCTAATTGCTTTGCAATCACTGGTCTAGTTTACATGGTTAATTTGGGAGTAGAGTTGGCACATCACTCTGCAAGGAGGAGCCGAACAGATGCCAACACGAGTACATGAGATGAGCTGTAATGGTAATTGGATTCCCATTGTTCTGTGAATGTATAGGTACAGGATTATTGAAGAAAATCTGAGCTATTTTCTTATTCAAAAGTTTCTCACTCCTGATAGTCTCTAAACACAGGATGTCTTAACCCATTTATACAGTAAATAAACTAAGACTACCAGTGGCTTGAGTTTAGTTTTTGGTTTCTTTTTAATTATGTTTACGTTTTTAGTCTTTCAGATTTGTACTAGAATCAAGATTCTCACTTGACTTAATAATCTTGTTTAAAATATGTAGACCCAGGAAGACAAATACAGCCTGTTCTCTCTTGTCTGTGATTCCTAGTTCCAAATCCTCTGATGTGATTATACAACACAGAGTAACCACAGCCACCACGAATGTATAAAGAGATTGGGGGTGGGGACAAGACTTGGGAGGGGGAAAGCAGGATATGAAGTGGGAAATGGAATAACAGGGAGGAGACTGGTGGAGGGAGGGAAGTCAATATAGAGAAAGGACGGATGTGAGACAAATTACAGCAGTGTTGTTTGACAGAGCCTCAAGAAACCATACTATTTTATATTTACCTAAAATTACATACAATACATAAGTGCACGTGTATAAATAGGCATGGACACATATTTTATTTAAAGCAATTTTTACTTTATATTGTGATCATATTCGTCCTCTCTCCCAAGTTCTTCTAGATTCTCTTCCCATTCCCACCCACCCAACTTCAAGTTCTTTGTCAAACAGCAAACAAACCCCAGTACCAAACAGTAAAATAAAACTATACACACACACACACACACACACACACACACACACACACACACACACACACTCCCAAAAAACTGTGGAGTTCATTATATGTTGAACTACTATCCCTGAATATAAGGCCTGTCCTGGAGTGGTTGATAGACCCAGAGTCATTCTAGTGGAGAAAACTGATTTTCCCTCTCTCAACATGTATAATGACAGTTCAATTTTTAACTTTTATCCTAGGGGCTAGGTTTTCATTCCCTCCTTCCTCCCTTCATTTTTTTTTAAATAACATAAAATAAAATAAAGACTATCACATCAAAATTGGACAAGACAAACCAACAGAAAAGAGTCCAAGAGAAGGACAGAAGAATCAGAGACCCACTCATTCACACACTCAGAAATCCCATAAAAACACCAAATTGGAAGCCATAATACAGATGCAGAGGACATGGCGCAGACCTGTGCAGGTGCTATGCATGCTGCTTCCATCTCTGTGAGTTCATAGGAGCTTTGACAGTGTTGATTTAGAGGGCCTCGTTCTCCTGTTGTCTCCCTCCCCTCTGGCTCTTACACTCTTTCTGCCTCCTCTTCTGCAGGTTCCCTGGGCTCGGATGGAGGAGATTTGATGGAGACTTTCCATTTAGGGCTGCATGTTCCAAGGTCTCTCACTCTTTGCTGAATGTCTGCCTCTGGGTCTCGTTGTTCCCATCTGCTGCAGGAGGAAGCTTCTCTGATGATGGCTAAATAAGGCACTAATCTACGAGTATAGCAGAATATCATTAGGAGTCATTCTATCACTACTTTTTTTTTTCTTTTTAAGACCAGTATTACTTGGTTTAACCTCAGATTCCTGGGATATTTAGTCTCAGGTCCTTGCTCACCCACACAGCATTGAGTACGGATTCCATCTTGTGGAGAGGGCCTTAAGTAAAATGAGTGTTTGGCTAGTTACTTCCGCAAGGTTTGTGCCATCATTGCCCTAGCATATCTTGCAGGAAGTAGACTGATGTAGATAAAGGGTTTATAGCTGGCGTGGTGTTTAAGTTCCTCTTTTGAAAATGTAAAGAGGAAATTCCCATAACACAGACTCTAGAACATAGAGGGGAAGACTCTATGTCAGCACCAGCTTGACATCTCCATCTTCAATGAGTTGTGTAGGTGCTGTCTTCAGCAATGGGGCCTTGCTGTCAGTTTGTAGAGAGCAAAGTATAGTCTTAGCAACAGCCTGGGTTATCTGAGGACTCCCATGGAGCCCCTTTGCCAACAATTCAATTAGATGTAATCCAATCCCAGTGCTGGAAGCTTCATTTGGTGACAAGAATTGGCCAGCTGGGCCTCCGTCTCCCCCTATTGGTTGGAGATTTCATTTAGATTGACTTCATATATGTAGATATTTTAGGAAGTTTCTACTGAATCAGGTTTCCATATTACCCCTCAAATGTCCCTTGATTTTAGCTGTTTCTCCTCATGTTCCCTCCCACAAACCCCTCTTCCCTTCCCTTCACATTTGATCCTCTCATTCCAGACCCCCATCCATCCATTACTATCTATTCTAATTCTCTTCCCTAAAGAGAACTATTTTTCCTTCTGGTCCCTTACTCTGTACCTATCCCCTCTGGTCCTATGGATCATAGCTTGGCTATCATTGAATGTATACATCATATCCATATATAAGTGAATACATACCACATTCATCTTTCTGAGTCTGCTATATCTCACTACATTGAGCCTTCATTCCTATTTTGTTATGTAGTCTCACGATGCCTTTAAATCCATTTATTGTAAGAGACCAATAATACTTGTACTAAACAAATGATAACAAGGAATTGAGAAATATGAAAACAGAGCACATTTTTAATATAACCAAAGGTTCATTTTATTATTTAAAAATGATTCTTCATGGTCTGAAATGTTACAGAAATACCCAATAACGTTTCAATCTAGCCAAAGCTTCGAATACAAGTTTTGGTCTGGGATAACTTTTTTCAACTAAATTGTCACTCTTAAAAACAAGGATCTAACCCCAAAGTACAAAAAAAGAGAATCCTTAGCAACACAAAGTACCATAAGGAGTAAACTTCAAGAACTTGATGGCTATATATGAATTAGAGTTGAGTATACTATATTATTATCTCAAATAGCCCTGCAGTTTTCTGTGAGTAGGGCAAGTGCTCAAAAATAATTCAGATGTATACAACATTATATTTCCTGCCTTGTGATCCAACCAGTTTAGAATGTGTATTTTGGGCTATAATTTCTTCTTTGAAAGCTAAGCTGTTTCCTGAAATTATTTAACTTCTTTCAACACAGTATAAAAGAATCTTCAAGTCAAAAGAGAAATGAGAAGGATTTCTCTCAGCTGGTCACAAGTATTCAGAAACAAGGTCTTCAGGAAAACAATTTCAAGTAATATTTTCATATCGATGTTAGATGAAGGAAATGGTTTAAGTTGGAGCAATATAAGATTTAGAAAAAGAATGCAAAGTAATTGGTGTAGCTTGGATTTCATTGCTTCTGTATTATTTATACATAAGTTCCTCTTTCCAAAAGTTTAAAACCAAACCATTCCATATTACTTTACTGGGCTTACTTGATTAATAATTGCTACAATAAAGGTCTTGATAGGTACACAGTTATTCTGACCATTTTTCCACCTGTCAATCATCTGCATCATCCATTAGTTTTAGACTTTCACAGTGTTTTATAATAATGCTTTGTCATTTAAAATAAAGATGTCCCCTAGAGAAAAGTGAGTTCTTCCCCATCCTCAGCCCTGGCAGAAGCCATCCATTGTGGAGAGTGACTCTATGGACAACACAAATAGGATTTGTTTCTTTTTATCCCTTTTTTGGGGGGAGGCTACAAGGGTGGGAGTGAGGACTTGGGGGAGCTGGGAAGTAAGGGTGATCAGAGTGCATTATGTGAAATTCCCAAATAATCAATAAAAATACTATGTTAAAACATAAAATAAAATATAACTCTCGTATATGCACTGGTGAGTTGGCATTACCAGCTTGTAATTTTTAGACTTATGAAAAATACTAGTTTTTGAAATTAAAAGCCTAAATATAACTCCCTTTACTCTGTTTTCACTTTGATTCATACTATAGGGTTATTGAGAAACCTGAGGTAGCAGAAATAAGAGTTAAAAAATTGATTTTATATTCTAAATGCAGATTTTTCAGAATGATGGAAAAAACTATTGTACTTTCCATAGCTTGAAATTTTATATATAGAAAAAAAAACCTTATACAGTCAGTTTAATTTTATAACTGAATCACTTTGATCTCTCAAAAAGCTATCTTGATAGCAGTTTGCAACTTGGAACCAAATACACACACACACACACACACACACACACACACACACACACATTGAAAATTGAGTTTTCATTTTGACAGAGGAAAGTTTTTCAATTCTGCATAGAAAATATTCTTTATAGTAAACAGTAAATATCTCTTATTTGGATCACTATTGTGAAAAGTTATACATTGAAAGCAACATGAAACCTTTCATTGTGATATTGTGATATGCATCTGATCTACACTAACCATTTCCAACAATGTTCAACATTGTTGAGATATATGTCCACCTATAAATCATATACATAAATTATAGTCTTTGATATATATTAAGTAATCTATCACTTTTCAGTTATTGTCATTAGTATATGAGTGAGAAAACCAACTGAAACAAGATTCTTGCTTCCAGAAAAATAAACATTGAAGAAGTCCACCCTCGTCACCCACAGGAAAGAATGGACATGATCTCCAAAATTCCTTGTGGATCCTAAGAACCTATAGTCCTTGCCTCTGAATAACCTCAGTTATGTTAGTTTTCTTACTGGTAATCTACTTGATGTACTTAACATGAATAATAAGGACTCACATGGTTCAATTGTTCAGCTTATGAGAATTTCTATATTTATGATATGATCTGCAAAATTCTTTTGTTATTTTCTTTTTCTGGTTCTTTTGAGACTGTCTTGCTGTGTAGCCCAGGGTTCCATGGAAGTGAAGACTTTCCTACCTTTGCCTACTGAATGCTAAGTTTATAGGCATGATGCACCAAATATCACAATAAGCATATTTTTTAAATGAGTTGTGGCTTAGTAGGCATTTCTAGTGCTAAATGTGTATATATTAGAAATACATCCAGAAATATAGCCATAGAAATATATTCTGAATCAGGAGAAACTAGAGAACAAATCTAGCATGATTATGAGATAGCCTTCATGAATCTAGTAAGAGAAGTAAAAGTATTTGTTTAAACTTCAGCCGTTAATTTTTTTTTCATTTTGTAACTAAAAGAGAACAAGAAATAGTATCTAAGCATTGTCTTCAACCAAAGTGGTTATGTTTGTTCTATCAATAATAATGAGACTAACCAATTATACTCCCAAGACTTCACTCTCATACCAAATGTCTCAATCTCATACCAAAATGCCACAAGAAATAAAATGTTATGCACCTGTTCCAATATCACAAAAATGTCATGTCTTTTTACATTTTTATTTTAATTGACCAGTAATTGTTACACTCAAGATTAGCATATCTCTCAACCCTCACCAGAGAAACTTCTATTTGCCATAGAAAGTGACTTACACAGAGATTCACATCTGGCCAAGATGTAGAGATCAAGAGACTTTAGATATCTCAGTCTTAAATGGGAAATGTGTATCATATCTCATACTCCCAAGAATCTGGGGTCACTGCTAAAGACTGTAAGAGCCAGAGACAGTGGATGACTATGGGCAAATACTGTCCTCCAGGCACAAGAAGACAGATGTACCTATGAACTCACAGTCATTGTGACAGCATGCACAAGTCTAGTGCAAACTCAAGCCAGACAAAATCTCAGGAGAGAGAGAGAGAGAGAGAGAGAGAGAGAGAGAGAGAGAGAGAGAGAGAGATGGTAGACATGAAGTCCCACGCCTAACCCAGCAGTAATTGGCAAGTGAGAGTTGCTAGGAGAGGGAGAGTCAGTTTTATTTAAGAATATTGGCCCTGAAAAGTTGATCATGCTCCACTGGAAGGCCACACCTCCAAGGATATATAAACTGCATAAATTAGATTTGATGGTTGGTGGAAAACAAGGACACAGAGTTGAGTGGGTAGGGAAGGAGAGTGAAGCTGAGAAGAGCTTGGAGGATGAAAAATGAGCAAACACGTTGTACAAAACTCCCAAAGAAGTTTATTATTAAACAAATCTTAGACTAGGGCTTACAAGATAACCCAGGATGTTCTTTTAGAGCTTGCCACCAAATTAGACAACCTGAGTTCACTGCCCAGGACCTACTTTGTAAAGCAGAGAATTGAGATTCCCACAGGTTGTCCTCTGACTTTCCAACATGTGTGTACATGGTACACACACATAACTAAACAGATGAAAAATAACTTATTTTATTAGTATCTTACCCAAAAGTTGATAAATTATAGGATGTTGTAGTCACTCCCAAACTTCCAGCAAAAGAAAAGTTACAATAGTTACAATTACAAATTACCACATGGTGTGATTAAAACCAGTATTTGAGGACTGAAAGTGTAATATATTAATATATGGAGTCAGAGACGGCTCCAACAAACAAGAGCAAGATGTGAACATCTCATGGTTTAAAATTTTGTTTTAGCAACTATCTTTAGTTCTATTCGTACTGGATAGAATATTGGAAGTAGAATTTTTTAGGGAAAATACATTATAAATGTTTCGAGTTCAATTCCCCACCACTCACAGCATATGTTTTGATATGTTCGTCCCATCTAATACAATATACTTAAATATATTTATAGTCTGTAAACTAATTTTAACACTTCCCTTAGATACTAAATCCTCTTAGATGACTGGGTAGTTCTTGGCATATCATTTGCAATATATTCTGATTGGGATCATCAAAATACATTTCACCTTGACTTCCAAGCCCTTGAATATTAAAAATGTGCAATAGATAATGGTTCTTTTTATATTTTGTTTCTTTGTTGCTGGGACCAAACTCAGAGCCTTGTGCTTGCTAATAAACATTTATCATTAAGTTAAACCCCAACCCTTCCCTCTCCATTCTTTTTCTTTTCAGTTTCTTCAGTCTTGTGTTTACTCCGTAGCCAAGGCTACCCTGGGACTCACTATGTAGCTCAGGCTGGACTCAATCTACAATTACCTTCCTTCCTCAGCCTCCTCAATGTTCAAATTAGAGGCATGAGCCACGAAATCCAGCTTATGTTTTATTTATTATCATTATTGTTTTAATTGCACTAATTAGGAGATGCAACATGATAACCTGATACATTTATAGTCTGTAAAAATCAAGTCAAGAGAGTTAGCATTTCTATCTCCTTGAACAATTTTTAAATTTCTAGTAACACACAGTGACTATGTATATTCACAGGGTACAATATGATATTTAATGCATGTGTATTATATGAACTAATCATATCAGTATAGAGGTTAGAGGGCAACTCTCAGGAGTCAGTTCTTCCTGCCATCTTGTGACATCTTGGAACTGAATTCAGACTATGTGCAAGTGTCTTTAATCTCTGGTACATCTCACCAGCCCCTTACTGGAGTGTTAATGTTTTTCCTTTTTACATAATTTTCCATTTTTGATATTTTATTCATTTCTCAAATGCGTTCTATATATTATATGTATTCGAGTCCATGTCCAATATCAATTCTGACAAGGTTAGAAGGATCACATCCAAGTCAAGGCTGAATAAATGTGATCACCTTCTTTTTTAATGTTCTATGCATTAGAATTGTTCCAGACACCAAATATGGATCTTTAAACAATAACACTGGTAAGTCAACATGTTTATCTCCTTATCATTACTTTATGTTAGAACCTTGCTTTCCTAGCTGTTTAAAAAAAAACTTTGCAATTATTTTATTAAATTTGTTCTTTGAAAATTTTGTACATGTATAGAGTACTTCCTGTTTATTCTCACCTGCACCTCCTTTTAGCTTCCTCTAGGCCTTCGGTTCTCAACCTATGATTCGCGACCCCGCTGGCATTCCTCTATCTCCCAAAATATTTATATTACGATTTGTCACAGTAGCAAAATTACAATTATGAAGCAATGGAAAATAATTTTAGAGCTGGGGGTCACCACAACATGAGGAATTGTATTCAAAGGGGTCTCAGCATCAGGAAGGTGGAGAACCTCTGTTCTAGCTAGGCCCTATCATCTCTCACTTTACTTTCCTACATTTGTGTCTTTTGTTTTTGCTTTTAGTTTTGTGTTGTTTTCTCACTTTGTTGGTTTTTGTTTTAGTTTTGCACGTGTGTATGTGTGTTCACTAATGTTAATTAGGACAGTTCTGTGGGCACAGATTTGGAGCTATCCATTTGAGTCTTGTGTGCTCACCATTGAGCTGATTTATTCTGTGTTGGGTGACATTTAGGCACTTGAATAATATCTCCCCATCATCAACTCTGCCTTCTTTTGGTTCTGACTCCTAAGCACTCCTTAGAGGATTTCTGTGTGTCAGTGTATGTGAGGTGAGGTAGGAGTGGGTTATGCATGTGTGCTTATATGAAAAAGTAGGCCAGAGACCAATGTGAGGTTCTTCATCTCAGTGATCTGGAAATCACTCATTCTCCTGGACTGGTTGGCTGATGAGGTCCAGGGCTCTGTGGTCTCCCCACTAACGGCATATGTGGATTCTGGCTTTTACCTCGGTGCTAGAAATCCAAGCTCAGGCCCTCATGCTTATAGGACAAACACTTTATCAGCTGAAACATTTCCCCAGGCCCTCTTTTGAGGATCCCCTGCAACACAGACAGTTTTAATATATGACATGATGATACTGAGTTCTGTCCATCCAGCCTGTGCATCAAGGGTTGTTTACACTCTGAGTACCATGGTATGAAAATAGGATGAACAATCTCACTGAGTGTTCCCAGGGCACTGAGACGCTTCTCCAAGCAAACTTCAGGTTTACTTTGCCCATCTTCCATGCTAAACCCTAGCTTTCCCCTCCATTCAATATTTTTAATTATATCACCACTCAGTGTCTTTCAAATATGCTGCTTCTCTGCTTAATATGATCAAAATCATAATGGACAGTTGGGTGAGGGTGATTGTGATGGAAATCTTTGTACAAGTTACTCCATTCATTACGTTCTTAGCCATAGAGCTGCTGAGTTAAACACATGAATAATTCAAAGAATTTGGTCTTATCTGTGAAATTCCTCTTTGGAAATTCATATCTAAATATTAACGATGCTATATTTTAAATATTTTAAAGGCTTTTCTTGTGTTGGATAATTTGCTTGTTTCAAACTTTTCTACTAATAAAGCTAGAAATTTGTTCATGTTCATAGTGGTACTTTATTATTATTCTCCTCTTATTTTGTGCATATATATACAGACATATATATGTATATATACATACATACATACATATGTGTGTGTGTGCAGTTGTGTGCTTGCAACAGCACACTAATGGAGGTCCGAGGACAACTTTACAGAGTCATTTCTCTCTTGCCATCTTGTGAGGTCCAGGGACCAATTTCGGGTCATCACCAGACCTGTGTGCAAGTGTCTGTCCCCACTGAGCCGTCTCACTGGCCCCATACTGGTGCTTCAAGTTTCCTTCTGTACACAAAATTTTCTACCCTTTGATATCTGCCTTCTGTTGATTTCTCATATATGCTGTAAACATTGCACGTGAGTCTGTCTCCCTTATAAATTCTGGTGTTCTTAAAGGACCACGTCTAACTCAAGGTTTATTCGTCTGATCACTTTTTCCTTTTAACTTACATTCACTATCACTGTTCTGAACAGTAAGTGCAGACCTTCTACCAATAACAGTGGGTAAATTTTCACACTTACCTATTGGTCTTGGGACATGTAGCTTAAAATGCTTTCTAACAGGAACCCTTCTATACCACAGACAGTTTATCAAGGGTTCATTGTATTTAAGACTCACAGCTTATGAATTATTCATCATGGCTGGCGGCTGAAGTTCAAAGGAGTTAATTAACAAAGCTGGTAGTGGAAAAGTCAGCCATCGGAGTTGATCATCTGACAGTATGCTGGGTGAACTGTACAACTCAATAAACTCAGAATATTGGACAAATCACTAACCTGTAAGAGGAGGTCTAGACATGAAACACAGCAGCTTAAAAACAACAGCAACAGAGGTCTATTTGCCTGACAGAGAATCCTGCAACGTAGACAATTTTCTTCATCCCCCTGCATCTCTTTTTCCTCACATGTAGAAAGAGTGTGGTAATATCAAATACCACGGGATTTCTGCTGGGTTTAAATGAGTTGTTATATTTAGAGGAAAGCTTGGCATATGGGGAGTACTATAAAATTATGCTTTCAATTAATAGGTATAAATTTCTGAGAATATTACCCGACAACAAGTACTTCACAAACATAAGTTGTGCCTCCAGTCACTTCCTACATCAAAGCCACTGTCTTCTCTAGACTTATTACCTGAAAATCCTATCCACGGATCAGGTTTAAAAAATACGTTCCATGGTTTTCCTTCAGCATCCTTCTTTTTCTTCCAGTTCTCTTGTGGAAAAATTATAGACTGGAGGGACTGAAAGAAGAAAGGAAGGAAGAAAGGATAGAAGGGCAAGAGGAAAGAAAATAAAAGGCATTGTCCTTTAACTAGAGGAACAAATGCACAAATGTCATCCATCAGTTTGAGAAGCATATATCAAGAACAATGTGTGTCCTGGTCTGCTTCCTGCAATCTCTTACATGAGTCTGCCCACATCTACAAGCCATGTTCATTCCCCTTTGCCCAAATCCCCACAAAACAAATTTAAGTTTTAAGAATGGACAGAGAGGGCAGGATAGTCATCCTTTGTTATATAACACCACTTAAAGAAATAATTTCCTTTTTTTCTCGGATCCACTTCAAATCCCTAAGTGATTATTTCCATTTAATGTCTTTGAGTTGAGCCGAATAAAAAGTGCTTTTGTAGTCCTCCCAATATCCTAAGTCTACTTTTAGCAAGGAACCACTACAGTCTACCATGTTAGCTTATAGATTTTAACAGATTATTATGATCTTGGCTATTTGCCTAATAACACACTAGGTACTGGAAAACCCAAATGTCCCATATAACATCTGTCTCACGGGGAACTTTCTCTCTAAATACAAGTTCTTCTCATTTCGTATTCTATAATTTTTCTCATAAAAACCTTCATTCAATTATCACATTTGACGTGGTGAGAATAAAGCCATCCATCATGTGGGTGGCATTCCCTGGGTGGACCCTGTTTTCCAAGGCTCAGAGAAAAAGAAATGCTGACTGGAATAATGTATCTCTTGCTCTGAAGTCCATGGTCTGTAACATCACAATGTGAAGAGAGTGAGAGCCACTAAAGCTGATGTTCTAGGATTTTTGCTAAACAAGAGGAATGGAATAAGAGATTAATCAGTCTATAAGCATCATTATAAATTGAGTCTTCCAAGCACCAGAGAGGTATTTTTAACAAAGTTCTATTTGTGGTATTAAAGTAAAATATAGTAATATGAAATATTTTATAATCTCAAAAATAGATCACAATCCTCCATTAGGAAAAGTGAATAATTCAGGCTGTAAGAGAGCAACTAATAAATTAATCAAGGGTTCCAAGGAATAAATCTGTACATCAACAAGAGGCAAAGAAGGGAGGAATATTCATCACCATCATGGGCCTGGGTACTCTTGGTCTGGATACAACCAACCAAGGAATACTGGAGTCAAAATGTTTATATGATTATGGGATATTCTGAGATGTTGCCTTTAATTTAATTTGCCTTTAACATAAGCACATAATCTACACGTATCTATAAGCTGAACTTGACACACTGACTCTCTGTGCTCTCTAAGATAAATCAGAACACTATAACCTGAACAACCATTAAAAAAAAAAAGCAGTGTGGGATTTGGACTCCAATTATGCAAGGCTTGTAACCTTCAGGATATTATTTTTCAGAGAGTGGGAAATGGTTCAAATGTGGACCTGATAGCAAAGGGATGAAATGAAATAACTATAGTAATGCTTAAGAAAGTTAAATATGGGGCTAAAGATATAGCTTAATGGTTAAGAGCATATATTGATCTTGCAAAGGATTGGGTTTGGTTCCTAGCGCCCACATGGAAGCTTCTGCTTCCAGGAGATCCAGTGCTGTCTCCTGGCCTCAGCAGGCACTAGGCAGGCATGTGGCACACATATATACATGTAGGGAAAATATTCATACATATGGAAATTTTAAAAATAAATCTTTTTTTTTAAAGAAAGAACACTGAATTTAGCAGGAGCATGTAGACAGGATTGGACTGTAACATGATGCACTGAGAGGAAATAAACCCCTTTCTTGGTGGTACTTTTGCCCAATAGGAATGTGTCACAGCGTGACAAAAGGAAATGGGACAAAGATACTAGCTAGGGTGTAAGTACACATATAATTTGTAACATATTACTCATGCTAACACATCCTTCTTAATATAATGCAATTTCATATAAAACTCATGTGTTAGAAAGTGGTCTAGCCACTATAAATTAGATGAAACTCTAAAATTTGGCTGTTAAAATCTAACCTTGGGTCCTCTTACTAAATGTGCAACTTTTGGCATTTAACCAAATACCTTTCCTATTGCCATTTCTTACAACAGGGCCAGCATCTTCCATCATAGATATACACAAACATATATGTATATTTACATATAATGTGTGTTTATGTGACTATTTATGCTATCACTTATAAATACATTATTCCATTGAGGAAAAAAACCTGTTATAACAGTTACACTACATAAAACAGCATTAACCATTGTGATAACTAATTGTTTTCTTATTTATATAGCCTCTCTACATTGACTTCCTCTCCCAACTCTATGCACTTCCCTCTTCCAACTTGTCCCTATCAAAGGGTAAAACTCGAACACACATAGTACCATGTGTCACATCTGTAATAACTGCAGAAATTATTTTTACTAACTCTTGGTGACAGCTGTTTTTCTTTATTGTATTCATAAACAATTGCTTGTGGCCAACTTTCAACTGCTCTGTGAGTAAGGAGAAATATCAACATACTTTCTATATATTTTTCTGTTAAATACAATAGGTGTACATACCTAGACACACACCTGCAGATGCTATGGCTCAAGTATGACTACTGCTCTAAAAGCAAATGGAGTGGATTGAATAACAATGGCCCCATGGGATCATATATTTGAATGCCTCCTCTTCAGGGTGCTACTTGAGAAGGATGAGGAGGTGTGGCCTAGTTGGAGGAAGTGTATCACTGGGGGTGAGGTTTGGGGTTTCAAATGCCCAAGCCAGGCCCAGTGTCTCTCTCTTCCTGCTATCTGAGGATCTGGATATAAAACTCTCAGCTGCTTCTCCAGCACCATGTCTGCCTGCATGTCACCTTGCTGATAATGGACTAAACCTCTGAAATTGTAAGTAAGCCCCTGTTAAATGATTTTCTTCATAAGAGTTACCATGGTCACGATGTTAGTTCACAGCAGTAGAATACTGACTAAGACAGCGAACGTCTTTTTTCATTTAATTGTAGCTTAGTAGCAAACAGGGTATGTATTAATAGTTATAATTAATAAATTTTCATTACATAGAAATATATTTGTACAGGCTAAGTTATCTCTCCTAAGATATTGGAGGCGGGGGGAAGACATGGACATAGGAAGAGAGAAGAGGTAAGTCCTTATTACCTGACCAAGCTCTTCTGTTGTCTAAATCTCCTCTCTCTCTCTCTCTCTCTCTATATATATATATATATATATATATATATATATATATATATATAAAAATCTGAAGCCGAGATGAGGGTTCTTGGTCCTCCTTAGCAATCAGTGTGCCATAAGGGATCTGTATCTAACAGTACTCACTTCTGGAGAGTGAAATCTCACAAACTTTTTTCCACTGAATTTCAGCTTTCTGACTTCACTGAAATTAAACATGATACCTCCACTGAAGGGGACCTAGCAAGAAATCAGATCGGGCAGTAAATCAGACCCCTCGCCTCACCACGGTACCACAAAGACAACTTCAGAAAATCCTAAGAACAGCTGTTGTGTTCCAATCAGTAATTTGAGCCACAAATAATTATGGTCCCAGCACGTCTTTGATTTGATTCAAGAGGACAAAGTGAGTGCAGGAAGTTCTATGAAGTTAATCAAATAATTTGTTGCGCTTTCCACACGTATTTTAGTCAATTGCTTTCCATATGAAAGTTAAGGCACCTGCCCCAAAACACAGCATTTGATCTGACACGGTTGCTGTTGAGTCCCCTGGACAGGAACGAGCCAACTAACCAATGAACAGGTTGAGTTGCTTACTCAGCCATTCCTACTCCAAAGAAACTTGCTTCACCCTTCATGAAACCTGATTCATCTTGGCATCAGTATGTGAGATTCCTCTTATCTCCCAGGATGCCACACCAACTTTGCTGATCATGTACTTATGCCGAAATTGGCATCTTCTTTATACCAGAGTTAAATTTGCTACTTCAACTTCGAAATTTTTATTTTACAATTCTAATTGCAATAAACAGTGTAGCAGAAGAAGCCTTCTAGAGCATCTAGAGCATAAGATGTTCGGGGGAGAAAAAGCATTGCAATTGTTAATTATACATTATAGAGTTGTCTTTGTGTTGTTAATTATACAAATTAATTATAATTAATTTCTACTTAAACATAGGTAATTCACCTTCAAATTATTTTCTTTTACAGCTTATTTTCCTTTTGTCTCACTGTGGGGGATACCCAGGGGCACAAAGTACTCAGTACTACTGAGTAGTACTCAGGAGTCTCCTAAGCAGTACTGAGCATATTAACAATATTTATAGCACTTTGTAGACCAGGAGAAATAAAGGAGTAACAGGAAGAAAAATAGCAGCAGACAGTGAAATGATGGGTTCAGAGGATACATAGTTTTGATGATATGGGAGGGGAGGCAGAAGTCAACGTTCAGAGTTCTCTTCAACCATTTTTTTGAAATTCTTTTGAAACAGGAGCATCAAACAAAAAACTGGGTCTAACTAGATTGAATGCCCAGCAAGTCCCCGGAGATTCACCTACCTCAGCCACCCCATTACTGAAAAGACAGGCCTATATGTCACAACTGGACTTTTATGCAGGTGCTGCAGACTCAAAGCAGGTCTTCATGCTTGACCAGCAAACATTTTATAGTGCTGAAGAGACTGAACCATCTGCCCAAGCCTTCTAATTTCGTTTTTGAGAGTAGGAAATTTATGTCTGCCAAAATCAAGGGTACACTTTGGGGGAGTAATTCAGTATAGAATTGGCATCAATATACAGACTTCTTGAGAAGTGCATATAGAAAAACCATAAATTGATAGAGAATGAGTCCAGAGTTATGTGAACTGCTAGGAAGGAGTGCACAGTCTAATGTCACAGTCATGAGAATAGAGATGAATCTCCGTGAGATATTCTTTGCTGATATAAGTGGCCCATCCCTCATTTATCAAACTAAAGACAAAGGATTTTTCAAATCCAGGGACACATTTCTTCAGGCACTAGATGTCACTGTTCTACTTAAGCAAAAGAGCAGTTAGTCATCCTGAATCACGTTGCAGTTACCTAATCAGATTCACCTGTGTGTAGATCTGAGCCAACTCAACTTGCTTCACGGGCTTTCAAAACAAAGCAAAAGGGATTTAGAACAAAAGTACTGGAAAGAAAAACTAGATTTACATTTCTTCAGCACATACATGGTATTTTTGTTGCAAATAAACCAAAATTTAAGAACTAATTCAATAGGAAAAATTATCTGCAATATTAAGAAATAAAACACCTACCATGTAAGAAAAGATATGTTGCTAGTTTTTATATAAACAAAATCCAAACCGTGTCTTCAGACTGTGTCTATGCCCATATGTCTGATGAGACTGTCTTCAGAGAACATATTTAAGGTCTGGGAGTGTAGCTCAGTGGTAGAACTTTTGAGTCTATAAACCCCTCATTTCCAGAGAAGAGGGCCAGAGAAGGAAGAGGGGCAAGAAGGGGAAAAAAGAGAAAAGGGAGTAGGGGAGAGACAGGGAGTAGGAAAGGCACAGGTGGATAAGAAAAGGGAATGAGGGGGGATCAGGGATGGAAAGACAAACATTTAAAATAAAATCTATCCAGAAGCCCATCTTTGAAAGTTTGAATTCATTTTTGTTGTTGTTGTTTTTTAATTTTCCACTGAACTTAATCACTAAGATACAGTCAATTTCATCATAAGTTTGATCAATTAGAATTTTCTTGGGCCTTTGAACCTTAAATGAAAGGTGCAGGGTGGTTGAAATTTTCTTTCAGTAGAGGAGAGGTGCTATAGTAATACTTAAATGAATTACACAATGGACTTTGCAGCTGATTGTTCTAGAAGCACTATGATTCCTGAGTGTCTTTTGAGCCTGACTTCCAGCTTCATATTAGATCCATGGACCTCCCATCTCCAAGCCACTATAACTCCAACCCAAGTGTGTGCGAAAGCATGCACACACACACACACACACACACACACACACACACACACACTTACAGTAAGTTTCCTTTTTCACCTAGAGGCCATAGCCAGTTTCTGTTGCTTGCAATCACACTGAACAAAACAAAACAAAAATAAGTACAAAGTTTGGCAAACAATGCATAAACCATGCTAGCATTGGCTATCCACTTGCCTTATGGAGCTCGTGTTTGGTAACCCTCATCTACACTTGAGAGCCATACAAAGGAAAACCTCCTCAAAAGAAAGAAAGGAAGGAAGGAAGGAAGGAAGGAAGGAAGGAAGGAAGGAAGGAAGGAAGGAAGGAAGGAAGAAAGAAAGAAAGAAAGGAAGGAAGAAAGGAAGAAGTTGTTGTTTAATGTTCTTGGTTACTAAAGATCTCAGTTCTTAAATCTAGCAGCATATTCTACTCAAAACGTTCAGGAACTTAACTCTCCTTAACTTCCAAGATTAATTTAGACACTGGTGCTGTGGGACGGTCTGTATGTCAAATTGCTCTGATTGGTCAATAAATAAAACACTGGTTGGCCAGTGGCCAGGCAGGAAGTAGGTGGGACAAGGAGAGAGGAGAAATCTGGGAAGTGGAAGGCTGAAGTGGAGAGACACCGCCAGCCGCCGCCATGACCAGCAGCATGTGAAGACGCCGGTAAGCCACCAGCCACGTGGCAAGGTATAGATTTATGGAAATGGATTAATTTAAGCTATAAGAACAGTTAGCAAGAAGCCTGCCACGGCCATACAGTTTGTATGCAAAATAAGTCTCTGTGTTTACTTGGTTGGGTCTGAGCGGCTGTGGAACTGGTGGGTGACAAAGATTTGTCCTGACTGTGGGCAAGGCAGGAAAACTCTAGCTACACACTGGGTTTTTGATGCTCTATATGGTGTCACTTTGAGTCATCCAAAGAAGCAAAAGATGAAACAAAACTCTGTGAAAATGGCTGGTAAGTAGTCAGATATCTAAGGTTCACAAAAGCTACAGGAATATGTGCTGGAATTTTATAATGGACAGAGGGTCCAATATCAAGAAGGAAAAAAATAGTTTAGGCATCAGCATCTTGCCTGAATCTTGATGCTATGGTATCTTTCCAAGCTGCAACCTGGCATGCAAAAATGCAAGGAACTTTAGCTACAGGCATGCTGTGGTGCTATCTCCAACTCGGTTATCATTCTAACTTAGATAATTTATGAATTCATTAATTCTTGGATTTCTGCAAAACTGAAATTGCTGCTTCTCTGGATGTTTGTGAAGTTGACTAAGCCGGAAAGGTCAACTCAAGCCTCTTTGCCACCTCCTCACTTCCTCTCACCCACTTCAGAGTTTGGCCTGGAGTACATAGATGTCAGTACCCCAAACAAGTGATGGTTACTATTCCTTTGCTCATTGTTGGGGCAAAAGGAGTGACAAAGACAACTTAAGAATGTTTGCCTCACCACCCAAGGGTCTGGTTCATCATGACTGGGAAGGTATGCCAGCAAACGTGTCCCTAACTGTGGTGACAGGAGAATGAGGCAGCTGGTTCTACTAAGTCTCCTTTTAGAAAACAGAGAAAGATAAATGTTGATGTTCAGCTTGCTTTCCTTTCCATTTGTATCCAGTCCAGGATGCACACCCATTGAATGGTGCTAAGATGGGTCTTTGTTTCTCGAGTAAATCATTATAGAAACTGCAAATTACAGACCCTCCTAGAGGTGTGTTTCCTGAGTGATTCCAAAATCAGTGAAACTGACAACAAAGATTAACCATCACACTGAGAGTGAATATCACAAAGCCTTTTCTTTACTAGAGGCCATCACAGAAGCACCAACTTTCAACCTTGAGAGAGTCTTACTGATCTTATATGATGGAAAAAAAAAACTAATACAGATTCTTTTAAGATCTTTCTGAGCACAGAGCAAATTAATAACTAGAAGAAAACATTCATTTAACAAGTGCCTTATTTCATGCTTGGGTTGGTCAATATATCACATTGTTAAATAAAATATGATCTAAAAGTATAAACAGTAAAAAATGTTTGTGTCATAATGACCCTTTCCTAGATTATTTGCATCTTAATTTTAATCTTCATTGACAAATAAATATAGGGTTTCTTCAGTTGTGTGTTTTTTACACAAAGGAACACTCCTAGATGCTGGCACTTAAATAACATACAACAAATGTCCACCTATGTAACAAGATGTAGTTGTTAAACCCACAATGAAGTACCACTCATCAAAAACAATAACATCATGAAATTTGCAGGCAAATGCATGGAACTAGAAAATATCATCCTGAATGAGGTGACCCAGACTTAGAAAGACAAGCATGGTATGTAATCCCTCATAAGTAGATACTAGAAGTAAAGCAAAGGATAACCAAACTACAACCCACAATTCCAGAGAAGCTAGCTAACAAGGAGGACCCTAAAAGGGACATATGGATCACCCTGGGAAGGGGAAATAGCTGAGATTTCCTCAGTAAACTGGGCATGGGGGGGGCAATAGAGGGTAGGGGATGGGAGATGAGAACATAAGCAAACAGGATGGTTGAGTTGGAACAGGGACAGAGTGGAAAAGCAATGAAAGAGATACCATGATAGAGGGAGACGTCATGGAGATAGAGAGAAACTGGGTGCTAGGGAAGTTTCCAGGAAACCCCAAGGATGACCCCAGCTTAGACTGCTGGCAATAGTGGAAAGGGTGCCCGAACTGGCCTTCCCCAGTAATCAGACTGGTGAATACTTTCATCATTGAGCCTTCATCCAATAACTGATGAAAGTAGATGCAGAGAGTCAAAGTCAAGCACCACACTGAGCTCCAGGAGTCCAGTTGAAAAGAGAGAAGAGGGATTCTATTTGTTTTTAAACTATGGCCATAGCAGGCTTCTAGCTAGCTAGCTCTTGTATCTTAAATTAACCCATTTCTATAAATTTGTACTTTGCCATGTGGCTTGTGGCTTATTGGTACCTTTACATCTTGCTTCTCCTGGTGGTAGCTAGCAGCATCTGCCCCTGTCTTCTTCTAGTCTCTCTGTTTGGACCTCCCATCTACCTGTAAGCTGCCTTGTCATAAACCAAATGGCTTTCTTTATCAACCAATCAGAGCAACACATATTCACAGTGTATAGAAAAACATCCTCCATCACTTCTCCTATTCTGTCTAAACAAAAGGAAGGTTAACTTTAACCTAGTTGGGCACCAACTGTAGTTGGAAGTTTTCCTGTGGCCTGCCCAGCCGGCAGTCAGGACAAATCTCTCCCACTTGTCTCCTCTAAGTGAACACACAGAGGCTTATATTACTTACAAACTGTATGGCCTAATGGCTCATGGTAATTACTGACTAGCTCTTACACTTAAATTAATCTATAATTCTTACCTGTATTTAGCCATAAGGCTTGGTACCTTTTCTTAGTTCAATATTGTCTTCTTGCTTCCTCTGTGTCTGGCTGGTGATTCCTCACTCAACCTTCCTCTTCCCAGAAATCTCGTCTGCTCACCATGCCTATATTTCCTGCCTGACTACTGGCCAATCAGCATTTTATTTATCAACCAATCAGAGCAACACATATTCACAGCATACTGAATGACATCTCACAGCACCCTTCTGTCTCCTCAAAAGGGCTTTTTATAGAAACTCCAAGGGGCAGAGCAAAAGACCTACCCCTAGCACATCCAAGTGCAGACAATTCCAAATACCTGGTAACCATGCACGTGGTCAAGCCATCCCCTAATGCAGCCCTGCTAGATAAAACAACCTCAGATCTCACCAAGAAACCTCTGTGGTCCCCCACAGCTCCCCCATCTTTATACAATAAAAGATCCCCCAGGCCGTTCAGATAGTCTGTGCCTATCTTAGGTTGTTCCTCTTTACTAATTTTCCTTACTCATCATGGAGATACACATTTCATCAAGCATACTCTGCCTTAAGTTGGAAGCTAGCATGAAGAAATTTGCCTGTCCTTGACTACCAGCTTTTGACAAGAGAGGGTACAGAATCTAACTCAGCTCTGACTCAGGTCACTACTAAGAGCTTGCAAGTAGCTGGAATATCCACAGCAATCCCTGGGCTGTCACACACCCTGGTAAAGGAGTAGAGGATAATAAAGATGGAATGTTCTGTTTGAATGAGTCTGATATGTCTATAACAGCCCTAGCTGTGCCAAGTCCTTTTCTAAATCAAAACTCTCCATGCAAATGCATCAAATAAACTGCATCAAACTTAAAGATTGCCTTAGCTTCACCAAACCATGGTTCATTAATAAATTAACATAATTCTAGTATGAACATTACTATACATATTTACAACTAGCACGAATATCACTGCACATATTTACATTTTTTACAAACTTACATTCAAAAGCAAACTCTATAGGACTACTTTACAAACCTTAGCAAACATCTAGAAAAGATCCCTTAACAGAACTTTTTATAGGAATGCTAAGGGGCAGTGCAAAAGACCTCCCCCTAGCACAGCCAACCACAGACCCTTCCAAACACCTGGTAACCATGCACATGGTCAAGCCATTCTCTTATGCGGCTCTGCTGGGTAAAGCAAGCTCAGATCTCACTGGGAAACCTCTGTGGGCCCCCACATAAAATGAATAAAAAATTTCTTAATAAAGGGGAAAAAAAACACAAAGGCTCCAAAGGCAGAACTGTCTGGAGGCAAGTTATGATACTTTCTTTATATTGTTCTGGTTTAAAATTTGGAAACTTCAGAAAAGTATAGAAGTAACTTTTTTTTTCTAGTTCAGCCAGTTAAGAATAGCAGTTGAATCATTGTTTTGTAACATGAATCTTAAAAGGTCTTCTTAATAAAAAACCTGGAGCCAGATATTGGGGTGAAAGCTGAGAGATCAGAAGAATAGAACAAGCCACAGCCGCCACCTCACCAACTCCATGAATCCTCTGACTGAAATCCTCAGCCTCCAGAAAACAGCTACTTCCTCTATACTCATACCTATACTATACCTATATACCTATATACCTTTCTGTGCCCTGTCACCTTACTTCCTCTCTCTGCCCTGCTATATCACTTCCTCTTTGCACCCACCTATATCACTTCCTGTGTGTCTGTATAGACCTCCAGACCTCTACAGCTAAGTAGTGCTGGGATTAAAGGCACATGCCCCCATGCCTAGTTCTGTTCCCAGTGTGGCCTTGAACTCATAGAGATTCAGATGAATCTCTGCCTCCCAAATGCTAGGATTATAGGCATGTGCCACCATTGCTTGGGCTCTATGTTTACTATAGTGGCTGGTTTTTTCCTCTAATCCACAGGTAAGCTTGATTTGTTAGAGCACAAATAAAATATCACCACATTATTTTCTGTAACTAATACCCTCTTTCTTGCTCTTATAATCCCCTATGCCTCTTTCATATTATATATATATGCATATATACACATGTGTATATATATTTCACAAAAATGTAATTATATAATGTGTGTTTTGTAATCATTTACACATAGGCCAGGCTCATGGAAGATTTATATGAAGTGAATATTAGACAGACTATTCACATAATTCCTATGGACTATATTCCTATTTTATTAGTAAACAACTTGTGGTATAATATATTATTTATTGTTTGTAAGCATTGTTCTTTGAAGGGGGCAACCAACTATGTTTAGATAAAGGGGCTTATACAGCAATATTATTAATAATAATAACTCCTCCTTCTATCTGAAAGGATGATTGTAGAGAATAAGATCCAAGCAACATGCCTAAAATGATTATACTTTACATCAGAAAGTAAGATACTCTTCCCTATGAATAGTGTCAGGGTGAGGGGAAGAGTGTCAAGACAGAATTTATAGTGCTACACAGCCCTATCATACCATCCATCTGAATATAATATTAAATCTCTGCAGTAGAGTGATATGAATAATGTCATAAATGCGGAGGAATTTTATTTCTTACACACATATTAACGAAGCAGTGTGGAGAGCAGAAAAGAGAAAGGTGAAAGTCAAAGACATTAATACATTTGGGTTACCAACATAATATGACTGGATGGATGTAAGAACAGAACTTTCTTCAGGGTTGCCTTAATTAAATACTTGGAAGAAAAAAAACTATGTATTCCATGAGGCCAGAAACCATATCTTCTTGGCATACTATTATTATATTTACTATATCTAGCACCCCAATGTACCTCTAGTACTTAAAATATTTCTGCAATAGGAATCTGTTTATTAAATATCTGTCTAATGAATGTATTAAACACTTATCAACCTCATGAATAAAGAAGTAGCTCAGGTTATGCTCCAAAATATCATTTTTGTGTCTTTGAAATTATTTTCACTTAATTATATATATTAATAAAAATGCAATTAAAATATTTATTGAGACTACTACTTTCTGCAACACATCAATGGTTAATATGTGTCTGATATGCTAATAAATGTAAGTTTGAAAGAAAATGGTAAAAAAAAAAACATTGTTAGACAAGATGCTGCTTAAAGAAGGCACTAGGTCAATTTCTTGTCTTGCTTCCAATTAACAGGACCTTAACCACATGCTAGGAATACACAACTGTGCTATCACACTACTTAAAGTGAAAAAGTTTTAAACATATGTTAGAGAAACTCATCTAGTACTTCAAGGAAAATATGGCTGAACTCTGTATTAAATGAGACTCTAAATGTACAAAGGCAGATAATCTAAATCTACAAATCTAAAAAGAAAGATAAAACACTGGCTAACCAGTATCTAATGTGAAGATACCCAAGGGAAGTTAGATTGCAAATAAGAAGAATCAAAGGTTGTAAAGTATGCTCTTCCCTGGTAATTCACTGTTATTTTCATGGCTAACTGGGGTGAGTAGACTGAAAATGAAGTGAGATAAGGTAGCAACATTTCTTAATTCTTATTCACTGTTGTAAGAAGAAAACTTTTAAAAAAGGCATTGGTTGTATTTCATATGTTTTATAGCATATAACAACTTTTCAAAACCAGTGGTGGTAAGTTATTTCCAGAGTGGTCTTTCTTCTCTACTGCTTCTCTCCACCATCAGGTGAAATCTCTTTTTCACTTCTGTTTTGTATGAACTTGTAATCTTTTATATGATACTGAAAAACAAATAAAGTGTTTTTGTTTATTCATTCATCAAAAGGGACTAATGTCTGAGTAAAGAAAGTAATTTCTTAAGAAGTACAGAAAGCATGCTGAGGTTGGAATTTCAAGTATAGTCCACAAAGAAAATAAGACCATAGGAGGGAAACTGATTAAATAATCTCAGGAAGAAACATGGGATTATGGCCATTCCTCGGTAGCCAGGAGGCAACAGGTCACACAGACTTTTCTTTTTAACTAATCTTTAATTTTAACAAAAATCTAAAAACATTTAAGGAAATGTCAACAATTAACAGTTTCTTCTCTGTTCTTGGATTTACCAATATTTGTTATCTTCACTCACAAGGAAAACAGACTCCTAATTTTGCTGAGAATTTAAGATTATATCTGATCTTCCAAACCTTCTTCGCTCAGAATTATCTGTGGCCTGGACTGCTACAGGATTGTATCTTTTTCTTGGTAATTTTTTGTTAAATTGAATATTTTAACATGTATGGTCTCTAATTTCCTTTTTATGTAATTTTTTTTATTCTTTGGGAATTTCACATCAAGTATGCCAATCCCACTCATTTTCCAGTACCTCCATATCCTCCCTTACCCTTGTCATGCTCCCCCACAAAAAAATAAAAAAAAAATAGAGAATTAATTTAAAATGAACAAACAAACCAAAACAAAACCCACTTCACTCTTCTGTTTTCCAACCTCTCCATCTCTTCTTCATTCACTTTGGCCGAATTGGGAGTTGCAGTGTGTCACATATTAGACCCTTTTGTCCAAAAAGCTTTACTTGTAAATGTTCACTGCAATGAGTTATTGGTCTGGTTCAAGGCCTCTGGCTTCTGATACCCCATCAAAACTGAACCTTCACTGAAACTCCTCTCTGAGATCCTGCTGTTGCCCCAAGTCAGGAGATTCTGTAGCCATGGTTTGGCAGGACCAGTCCCTTCATGTCCTCCAGAGGTCATAGATGGTGTAGATGTTGGGGTGGACCAACTCAAAGCTGTGGATGTGGGCCTGGGTGGTAGCTGAGTTGGTCAGTCCAGGCCTCCAGTGGGACCGACTGCCCCAGGCGAGAGGCAAAGCCAGCTCTCCTGCATCCATGCCACTGGTTCCAATTCTTCAGCTGCATCAGGGCATAAGCCATCAAGGGGCTCTCCAGCTCTCCCATAAGGGGTGGGGCTGGCTCTTACAGGGCCAGTTAAACATGACTCTCAGACTTCAACGCTGATGGTTTACATGGGCCACAGATATCAACACAGACCCCAACTGCAGCAGGACCAAGGACTCAGACATGGCCCTCAGCAGCAGCTCAGCCTGGATGGTCCTGGGAGGCAGCACAGGCCACTCAGAGAAGTTTGGCCCTGGTGGCAGCATGGCCCTTGAACACAAACATGGCCTCTGGTGATGGTCTAGATGCCAAGCATCCATGTGGCTTTTAGTGGTAACAGGAGCCATGGACATCAACACAGACCCTGGCTGTGGTAGGGCCATGGACCCAGATGTGGCCCTTGGTAGCAGCTCGGTCCTAGATGACATCATGGCTCAATCAGACAGATTCTTAGCCAAAGCAAATTACTGAATTTTCCTGACAGTTCAAGGCTAATATTTACTTTATAAGTGGATGCTGAACACTTTCATATATTCTACCAGGAGATATATTTGTGTCTTTAGGCATGCATAGAGCTAAATAAGTGGCTTTGCTTTCTCAGATGCTGTCTTAGTTAAGGTTTCTGTTGTTGCCATCAAACACCATGATGCAGAGGCCATGGGGTAGTGCTGCTTACTAGCTTGCTTCCTCATGGCTTGCTCAGCCTGTTTTCTTGTAGAACCCAAGTCCACCAGGCCATGGAAAGCATGATCCCCCAATGGGCTGGGCCCTTTCCCCAACTGATCATGAAATTTAGAAAATGCCTGACAGCCAGATCTTATGGAGACATTGAGGCTTCCTCTTCTCTATTACTCTAGCTTGTGTCAAGTTGAAATAAAATTATTCGGCACAGATAACTTGTTTCAATGCTTTAATACTTTAAGAAACCTGATTTCTTGTCCATTCTATCTACTGGGAATGGAAGTTTAGTTATGGACTTCATGGAGGATAAGAAATACAATTCTGATATTTTTTTCTCATTATGAGCTACATTTATAGCTATGATGGTTAATTTTGATTTTCAACTTGAAGGGATTTAGTATTTGTAGCATGAATCTTAAAAGGTCTTATTAATAAAAACAAACCTGGAGCCAGATATTGGGATGAACGCTGAAAGATCAGAGAGACAGAACACATCACAGCTAATCACACCTTGCCACCTTCTCAGTCGATCCTGTTTCCTCAGACTGAAAGCTTCTGAGTCCTCATTGAATTGATCTCAGCTGAACTGCTGTTAAAACCTTAAAAGCCTAAAAAGGCTCTAGTTACTGGTCCTCATGCCTTATATACCTTTCTGCTTCCTGCCATCACTTCCTGGGATTAAAGGCATGTGTCACCATGCCTGGCTGTTTCCTGTGTGGCTTTGAACTCAGAGATCTGGATGGATCTCTGCCTCTGGAATGCTAGGATTAAAGATGTGTGCTGTGGATATCACTCTGTATGATGTGAATGTGTTGCTCTGATTGGTTAATAAATAAAGTGCTGATTGACCAGTAACCAGGCAAAAAGTATAGGTGGGACAGGCACAGAAGAGAATTCTGGGAAGAGTCAGGAACCTCCAACCAGACACAGAGGAAGCAAGATGTAAAGGCAGAACTGAGAAAAGGTACCAAGCCACGTGGCTAAACATAAATAAGAATTATGGATTAAGTGTAAGAGCTAGTCAATAGTTAGCCTGAGCTAATGGCTGAGCAGTTTTAATAAATATAAGCCTCTGTATGTTTACTTGGGTCCAAGCGGCTGCAGGGCCGTGGGAGCTGGGCAGGATGAGAAAAACTTCAGCTACAAATGGCACCCGATGGCTCAAGTTTCCACCTAAAACCTGAGAATACTTAATAACTAATTTTAAATGGAGCCAAAAGCAGGTTCCTGCTTCATGTCTCATGTGGGCAGTGAGACATGCGGGCTTGATCTACAGCATGGCTGCAGATTCCTGCCACAGTACACAGAGGCATCTCCAAGCTACAAAGTGTGGTGCCTGGTGGATTTAGCCTTTGCTAATAAAGACAAAAAAAAAGAGGTTTCTGGGCTACATGCTGCTGGATGGATGCATAGATCCACTGCTTCCCAGAGTCAGCAGTGAGCTTGGCAGTAAACATAATTCCACCATGTTGGGAAGCTGAGTTGGGTGGAGCCAGCAGCCAAGGCTTCTGCTTCAGTACTAGCCACTGCAGTTTAAAGCAATAGTTACACAATAAGGCAGATTCACATGGAACAAGACTTTAGATGGTTTACAATGTCTGTAAAAATGTATGTAGGATTGGAAGAGAAAAGAAAATGAATATAGACAGTTGTATAAAAAATAGTTTTAAAAAATAAAGTCTTTAAAGAGACAGTAAAGGTAGTATAAAAAATAAGTAATGTAAAGATGGATATTACACAGAGAATCTGGATTATGTTGTCTTTGATATTTTTAACTGCAGAAAGACATCTGATTGTAAAGGCTGTTCAGTTAAATCAACATGTATATTTTAAAGGCACCTTGACTTCAAAATTTGGATCTAAGGATATGTTGCTTTGGAAAGGAGGCTCTGCTTTTGTTTCCACAGGAAGCAAGAGGCTATGGATTTGTTCCAGATTAAGATACATCAGGTTTGACCAGTCAAGACTGCCTGAAAGGTCTCCAATTACACCATGGCCCAGATGATCCAACATCCACAATGGTTTTAAAGCAACTGGCTCAGAGAATACAGCCTCACAGATGACTCCAGAATCCTAAAATTTTCTTTGTGTCCCCATAAGAATACAGTGCCCTCCAAAGCGACAGCCTACAGAATGGAAAAAGATCTTCACCAACCCCACATGTGACAGAGGACTGATATCCAGAATATATAAGGAACTCAAGACATTAGACATCAAAATGACCAATAGTCCAATTGAGAAATGGGCTTTAGAATTAAACAGAGAATTCTCAACAGAGGAAACCCAAATGGCTGAAAGACATTTAAGGAATTGCTCAACATCCCTAATCATCAGGGAAATGCAAATCAAAACAACTCTGAGATACCACCTTACGCCTGTCAGAGTGGCTAAGATCAAAAACACTGAAGACACTTTATGCTGGAGAGGATGTGGAACTAGGGGAACTCTCCTCCACTGCTGGTGGGAATGCAAGCTTATACAACCACTTTGGAAATCAATATGGCGCTTTCTTAGAAAATTGGGAATCAATCTCCTCCAAGATACAGCTATACCACTCCTGGGCATATACCCAAGAAATGCTCAATCATACCACAAGAGCACTTGCTCAGCTATGTTCATATCAGCATTGTTTGTAATAGCCAAAACCTGGAAACAACCTATATGCCCTTCAACTGAAGAATGGATAAATAAATTGTGGCACATATACACAATGCAATACTACTCAGCAGAGAAAAACAATGACATCATACGGTTTGCAGGCAAATGGATGGATCTAGAAAAAATCATCCTGAGTGAGGTAACCCAGACTCAGAAAGACAAATATGGTATGTACTCACTCATAGGAAGATGCTAGATGTGGAACAAGGATGACTGGACTGCTACTCACATCCCCAGTGAGGCTACCTGGAAAACGGGACCCCCAAAAAAGACACGGAGAAATGGACGAGATCTACATGAACAGCCTGGTCATGAGTGGGAACAATGAAGGGCGACGGTCGAGGGAAAGAGAGTGGGAGATCCTAGCTGGATCAAGAAAAGAGAGGGAGAAAAAGGAATAGGAGACCATGGTAAATGAAGACCACATGAGAAGGTGAGAAGGGGAGGAAGCAGAGAGCTAGGGAGGCCCACGGAGATCCACAAAGATACCCCCGCAAAAGACTGCTGGCAATGGTCGAGAGACGGCAGGAACTGACCTACTCTGGTGATGGGATGGCTAGACACCCTGATAGTTGTGCCATAAACCCCATCCAAGGTCTGAGGAATCTGGATGCAGACATCCATGGCTGGGCCCCTGGTGGAGCACTGGGAGTCTAATTAGTGAGAAAGAAGAGGGTTTATATGAGCGAGAATTGTTGAAGCCAAGGTTGGATAAAGCACCGGGACAAATAACCAAATGAATGGAAGCACAGGATCTATGAACCAAAGGCTGAGGGGCCCCCAACTGGATCAGGCCCCCTGAATGTGTGAGACAGTCATTTGGCTTGATCTGTTTGGGAGGCAGCTGTGCATTGGTGCCGGGTCCTGGGCTCGTTGCATGAGTTGGCTGTTTGAATCCTGGGACTTATGCAGGGACACTTGGCTCGGTCTGGGAGGGGGGGAATGGACCTGCCTGGACTGAGTCTACCAGGTTGATCCCGGTCCTTGGGGGAGACCTTGATCTGGAGGAGGTGGGAATGGGGGGGTGGGTTGGAGGGAGGGGGGGCGAGAGGGGGAGAACAGGGGAATCTGTGGCTATTATGTTGAACTGAATGGTGTTGTAAAATAATAATAATAAAAAAAAAAAGAATACAGCGCCCTCATCCAGCAGGACGTAGTATGAGAAGCTATGCCCAAATTCCCAAATATAGCAAGCTGGCTTTGGAGATGAAATTGGCTCACTCCTTCTCTAAACCCAAGCATATGTCTAAAAGAAAAGGTTTAGAGATTCTTCTGTCCAATGTCAGAAGAGCCCTCTGGTGTGGGACAGAGGAAAATCAATATTTTTATTTAAAGCAGGTTGATTATAAATGCAATCTTTTTCCAAAGAAGAAAAGGGGATAGTATAGCTATGATAGGATGAAAGGGTAGATTAATGAAACTACTTTTAAAGAGAAACAACTTGTTTAGAAATGTTTTACATTGCTATGGATTTTAGTTTATTGATACAAGTTTAAACTTAATTTTGTTATACTATATGTATATTTCTACTCTTGTTTGAGGTATTATGTTTATGTGACTCATTTAGATTGTAATGGATAATTAAAAAATACAGATTAATAAGTAGTCTTCTATGACAGTCAAACTTATAGGCGTTTTAAGTTTTCTAGGTATACATAGATATAATTCAATTAGGTAGGTAATCTTCAAACACTTCAAAGACCTATAGAATATGGCATTTAAAATGTTTTAAAATTTAGACTTTCTGAACAAGGAGACATGTCTGCTCCTGGCAGCACTAATTTACTTCAAAGAAAAAGATGGGCATCGAAGACATGCCATAAAGAATTTATCTTCTTCTTGACAAAAATAGCCATTTGGGCAAGAAATTGTTCTTGTCTGGACTGCTTGACAAAATGATGTATTGATTAGACATGCAGAACCCATAGGAAAGTAACCACTGAACTTTGCTTGGCAAAATGGTCCTTCAGATTCCTGCTTTGCAGAGGAAATTGCCAGACATTCTACAAGACACAGAGAGAAGTGGCTGAGAGACTCTAGGTCTGTGGGCTAAAGACAGATGCTCCAACTTTACAGAGGAACTTTTGATGACTGAACAGGCAGCCAGCTGTCTCTGTCATTCTAGATTTTTTTAAAGTTGTTTATTTAGTTAATACTATATCCTTCTGAGGTCTTTGATGTAGTTGAAGACTAGATAGTTATAATTTCCTTAGTTATGATAAAAGATAAGTTAGATATGAAACCTTAGACTCACAAATATAGGATAGATAGGATATCTTCTTTAATTCTTCCAAATACAAATATACTAGATATCATGACTATAATTCTTACTTGATAATTGTTTTGTTATATGTAATTTTACTATGTTAAAGTTAAAACCTTCCTTTTTGAAAAAAAAAGAAAAGGGGAAGTACTGTGAATATTGCTCTGTATGTTGTGAATGTGTTGCTCTGATTGGTTAATAAATAAAGTGCTAATTGGCCAGTAGCTGAGGAAGTATAGATGAAACAAGCAGAGAAGAGAATTCTGGGATGAGTCAGGAGTTACCAACCAGACACAGAGAAAGCAAGATATGAAGGCAGAACTGAGCAAAGATACCAAGCCATGTAGCTAAACATAAATAAGAATTTTATATTAATTTAAGTATAAGAGCTAGTCAATAGTTAGCCTAAGCTAATGGCTGAGAAGTTTTAATTAATATAAGCCTCTGTGTGTTTACTTGGGTACAAGTGGCTGCAGGGCCACAGGAGCCAGACAGGACCAGAAAAAGTTCAGCTACAGTTATGTGTGTCACCATTTTCTGGCCTGTGTCTATCTAGTGGCTGTTCTGTTCTCTGATCCCAGATAAGTTTATTAGGGTACAAAATATATTGGGGGACACAATATCACCTGTTTAGGAAACAAGCGAGGAAGTTTCTATACCAGGTTAATTAGGTAGGGAGACCCACCCTAAATGATGGAAGGAGCACCATTCCATAGGTTGGGGTCCCAGGCTGAATTCAAAGAGAATGTGAGCTAAGTAATGTCATTCATCTTGTTCCCTTTCTGTATTATGGATTCACTGTCACCAGCTGCCATTGTCACTCTCCTGACACCAGAACTTCCCTGCAGTGATGGATAATGATTTCAAACTTTGAGCCAGAATTATCTTTTACCTCCTTAATTGTTTTTGTCACTCATTTGATTGCAACAATACCTAATGCAATCATTAATAAATAAAATTTCCTAATGAAACATAAAACTACAATGACTAATTATCACTGATTGTGGAGAAAGGAAAAAAATAAAAATCAAACATTGTGTGCTTCATTTGTAATTACACCATAGACACCCCGCCACCACTACCTTTCAATCAACATTGTTAAGCCCGATTATACCAATCTTTTCTGATAGTTTCACAACAATGAGCACAGCAGAAAGTCATTGCCTAGGCAGGCAACAATGGCACATATCTGGGAAGTAACCAACAGCTGTCTAATTGGACTCAGGGCCTGCTCAAGAGGTGGTAACTCATGCCTGGCATAGTAAATCCAGCCAGCTACCCATGGCTGGTGAGGTCCTGAACCCTAGAAGAAAACCTACTGCTGCCTCAACCAATATAATTTCTAGCTAAATTATAAAAAATTATCCTAATACCCACAGATAAGCAGAGCTCTTACTCCTCACCAAAGAATCTTCTTTTCGGAGCCAACAGAAATAGAAATCCACAATTGGTCAGAATGCAGAGAACTAACATGTGATGCCCAACCCCAGATGATCCATCCACAACAACATCCCCACATCTAAGGGTCAGGGGACACTGCAGAAAAGGGGTGGAAATATTGCAAGAGCCAGACAATGAAAACATCCACTTTAAGATAGTGTCTTCTATAAATTACAAGGAAGTCATATCTGTGAAACAGTGTATTTGGTAAATAATACCTGCTCAGTGACAACCACTCAACATGCCAGTGTGAATGGCGGAAATATTACAAGGCCCCATCCAAAGAGCTATGGGCAAATAATGGCTTCTGAGAGAGAGAGAGACAAGCAGTCTTCTCCAAGTATAACACCCGACAGTTTATCCAAGCCCAGTGGTCGGCCTTAAATAGATATACATATGAGCAACACTAAACAGACTTATTAGAATGTATTTATCTACATATGGATATAGACAGACAGACAGACAGATAGATAGATAGATAGATAGATAGATAGATAGATAGATAGATAGATCTCAAGAATAATTAAAGAAGACAGAGATTGTGAACTTGGGAGTAGGAAGACATAGGTTGAGCTGGAGGGGGAGAAGAGGTGAAAATGAAGTAAATATAGTATTCATATATGAAATTCTAAAGGAAATAAAAGAACCCATTAATTGGTCCAAATTCCTTCTGTCCACAACTACAAATATGGGTACTCGACAGTGACTGAAGTCTCTTGACTATTACAAAATCCTATTTTAAAAACTCATAAAACAGTGGCCAGGAATATAGAAAGAGAGGAGAAAATGGCAAAATCACCCAGCAGAATCTCATCCCGGAAGTCTCACAGAATGACAGCGGTGAGCAGCTTCATAAGAAGTCTAAAAATCATTCAGGATGCACATTCATGGGGATGTTTCCATGTTTCATAAACATGTTGAACACATCAAACACACAAATCAATTCAACAATCTAGAATTTAAATCCCATCCTGAGTTTTTAATGACATTCACAAATACTGCTTATGAACAGCTGGAAAACGGGTTACCACGAAGGAAAATTTAGCAAAAGAAAAGGTGTGGATTTGAGTGGGTAAGGATTCGGGAGGAACCAGGAGGAGTTGGGGGAGGGTAAACCATAATCAGAATATATTGTATGAAAAAATTGTTAACATAACTTTTAAAAAAAGAACCATGTGCCACATCTTTTCACGAAGAAATCTGGAAATATACTCAGAAATTTAAGAATATATCTGCTTTTGACCTAGTAGTTTAACTTCCAGAAACGTACTATAAGAGAATAATAAAACGTTCAGACAAGTTATACCCCCAAATATTCATAATTGATCCTGAGGTTAAGGATTGTTTTGTGGATGTATCCATTGGGACTAGGCTCTATAACTCCATTTTGCTTGGTTGTGGTTTTCTGTAGTGGTTTCCAACTGTTTCAAAAAGAAGTTTCCTTGATGAAGGGTGAAGACTACAATTATCTATATGTAGGGGCAAATATTTATAGGCTGTTGTTAGGGATAAACTGATACCTATAGTCATCATGGCTACATGTGAAATAATAAAAAAAAATTGCAAATGCCTAAGGAAGTAAATATATACTTATTTAATAGAATAATAAGTTGTGATTGACAGTGGTATATTTTGTCAGCATTCAACATCACAAAAAAATATTCACAAAAATGATTAAATTAACAGAAGAAGAACATAGATTTGTTTTTCAAAACAACTTTCAAACACTGGGATAGGATGAATACCACTGGGGATAGAGCCTATGGTAGTTAAGAGCACTTGCCATTCCTGCAGAACCACATTCAGTTCCCAAAACCCACACGACAGCTCACAATCATCGGTAACTCCAGCTCCAGAGGATCCTATACTAGCTTCTAGATTCTACCAATACTAGTCACACATGTGACACACTTATATACATGCTGCCACTAACATATACATAAAATAAAATATATCTTTAAAAGATGAGTAGCATTGTGCCAGTAGTGATCTATGAGGCTTGGACTCTTAGTCTGTTATTTTCTGTGTGTATTTGAAAATTATATAGAGTAAACATTTAAAAACTTCCAGTCAAAATAAGATCAGCTTTCAAAGACATATAAGCATCCATTCTTCTAACAATGTAGCAGGGCTGAAAACACTTAAATGGTGACCCAATTGAAGAATCCTAGTCATGGAGGATACTCAGTCTGAACTGACCATCTTCTGTAAAAAGGCAACTTCCAGTAGTGGGATTAGAACACCAACCCAGCCACAAAACCTTGGACCTACAATCTATCCTGCCTGCAAGATGTGCTGAGGCAATGGATGCACAGAACTTGTGAGAGTGACCCACCAACGACTGGTCTAATTTGAGGCCCACACCTTAAAAGAGGGAGCCCATGCCCCAAACTGCCAGCATGACCAGGAACATGAGGCTAGATAGCCCAGAGACTTAGGGTAGAAAAAAATCAATAAAATGTTTCCTAGTGATATTCTGCTATCCTCATAGATTGGTGCCTAGCCTAATCGTCATCGGAGAAACTTCCTCTAGCAGATGATGGGAACAGATACAGAGACCCATAGCCAAATATCAAGTGAAGGGAGAGCCCAAATTGGATATCTCCATTGGGTCCTTCCCCTTGGATCTTGGGGAGCCCCATGGAATTTTAGGAGCCAGAGGAGTTGAAGACACCAGGAGAACTAAGCAAGGCTTATGGTGGCTTCCAGAGGCAGAAACAACAGTCACAGAGCCTGCATGAGTCTTCCCTGGGTTCTCTGCATATGTTATGGTTGTTAGTCTGGTGTTTTTTGGGGGGGACTCTTAACAGTGGGAGTGGGCGTGTCTCTGATTCTTTTGCCTGTTCTTGGGACCCTTTTCCTCCTACTGGTTTGCCTTGCCTAGCCCTGACATGAGGATTGATATTTAGTCTCACTGTATCTTGTTATGCCTTGTTTGGTTCATATCCCTGGGATGCTGAAGGAAAGGAGGAGTGGGTCTTGGGGAGAGAAGTAGTCAAGGGGGCTGGAAGGAGTTGAGAGAGGGAAAACTCAAGATGTATTGTTTGTGAGAAGAATAAATTTTTTTTAAAGGAAGCCAGAGTCAGTGGACTCTAAAAACTTGTTACTTAAGTGTAAAGATAAACATCCATTTTAATTCACAGTACTCTGTCCCTGAAAAAGTGTCAGCGGTTCATTCTCCAACATTTTCATGAACAGATTCTTCACTTCATTTCTGCCTCTAATATTCTCATTTTCAGTCCTGTTGGGTTAGAAAGATATAGAAAATCCTGGATCATATCTGTATTTTGTTTCCCAAAGGACTTTGTTTTAGTTTTTTACTGTCTGCGAATTTCATACCTGCATATACAATGTCTTGATCAAATCCACCCCACATTTCCTCCACTCCAACTCGCCCCACCTCTCCATTACCACTTTTCCTTCCAACTTCCTGTCATGACATTAAGAAGCTCCAGCCTAGAAAACAGCATGCTATGATCCACGCGGTTTCATTGAGTGGCACATTACAGCCTTTAGTTCCTCCCCACGCAGTACACTTGATGTTCTTTAAAGGATGTCCATCCATTTTAAAGTGCTCCTGGAACACACTGATATTTTTACAATACGCCATAGATCCAAATACCAAGACTGCTTATCCATTTCATCATCGATCAGCAGAAGTTTGTGCTGTGTGACGGATTAAAACTTCCCTTTGTAGCTTCTAGAAAACATTAACTGCATTTGTGGCCAGCTTCAGTAGGGGCCACATACTTCAGCATACAGAGGCTAGAGGCTTAGACATCTGTAGGAGCCATCCATTTTGGTCTTTGAGATAGGATCTCTCACTGGTCTGGCACTCACCAAGTAGGCAAGGCTGACTGTCTAGAGAGTAGAAGAGAATTACCTGTGTCTGTCTCCAGGGCTGAGAGCCCATGCTGTCATTCCCACAGTCACATCTGACCTTACGTGGACTCCAGGGGTTGAACTCAGCTCCTTGTGTTTACACAATACATACTTTGTATGGAATGAGCTTCCAGCACCCCCAGTTCTAGTTTATGTTATTTTCTTAATTAAATCCTTTCTAAAAAAAAATATAGTATTGAGAAATGTATAAATGAATGTCAGGTCTCAAACTATGAATCTCACAGAAGAAGAATGGTGAAATTCTTCAGATCATTGGGATGGCGAGAGGTTTTCTGATTGGACCCCAAAGTGAAAGAAAGAAAAAAAATTACACACACACACACACACACACACACACACACACACACACACACACACACGAATGGCATCAGTTCAAATTGAAAACTTCTGAATTGCAATTTATACAATAGGAAAAAGATTTACAAACTACAGCTGACAGGTCATAACACCTGGAGTGTATAAAGAACTCAGTAAACTTACCAGCAAAAGAATGCAATAACCAATTTAAAGATGGGCAACAAATCTAAGCAGACATTTCTCAAAGAAGTCAAGCAATAACCGTTATCTGGAAAATAAGTTCAATAGCATCAATCCTAGGGAGAATTCAAGTCAAAGCAAGATGAGAAGTCACCTCACTAGCTTAAGATGATTATTGTCAGAACAACCAATGTTGGCAAATGCTGATGAGGATGTGGAGTAAAGGGAACCTTGAATGCGCTTGGGATGGCAGGCATGCTTATGCAGCAAGCATGTTAACAAGGACATAAGCACAGCTATTATGTTAAGTGATAATTCCTGAAAATTTAAAATACAGCATTCACCACCTTCACTGTTGTGGCTGTATGTAAAGGAAATGATGTCCGAAGGTGAGGAGACACCTGCAGTTTCATTGTTAACACTATGCATACACTCAAAAATTGGAGACAAACCACAGGGTTCATCAGCTGATAGGTAGATAAAGCCAGGATAGTAAGTACATACAAAGGAATATTATCTCCCCCACAATAAAGAATGAATTCCTGACATTTCTGTCAATGTGTATTAACCTGGAGATAATTATACTGAGTGGAATAAGCTAAACACAGAAGAAGTAGGACATGAATTCAGTCACATATGGACTGTAAATAAGAGTAGATATTTACTATATGTGTGCATGTGTGTCTGTGATGCTGAGAATCAAGGCTAAGGCCTTCTTCATATTAGGCAGGGATTTGTTTGCTTGTTTGTTTTGTTGGGTTGGGTTGTTTTTGTTTTAAGAGAATTTCAATCTACTGACTTCAGCTTTCTGGGTATTAAGATAGTAGGTGTGCACATCATGCCCACTGTTCAATTCACCTTGATTAAACATTTGGTTTATACATTATATATAATGTATAATAAATCTATTATATACACATATATATACATATATATCACATAGTACATAAATTGTGTACAATTTCATGCTTGGTTTTTATAGAACTATGTAAAGAAATGTAAGTACTGAGAATGACTAATCAAGCGTATCAGACATGTAAGGCTAAGCCATGCTTTTGTTATTTAACCGTAAGATTTAATGGGTCACAAACAGAAAAGGCCTCTTAGCTCATTGCACCATGCCACTGTTCATCGTCATGAACTTCTGCTAGGTTCCATGCTGCAGTCTCCCTGGAACCCAAGCCCCAATCTAGTCCACAGCAGGAAAGAGTAATGTCATTCAGAGTTCCTCGCAGAACTGGTATTTATCCCTTTCACTCATATTTCATTGGCTACAGTCATTTGCCAAGTGGTGAATATTTGACAAATTATGTAAGTGTTTGGTGAAGGAAGAAATATGTGCCTTTTAGAGTTTGTGAAGAAGTCTACCACAAAGGATACATATAGTCCAAAGTGCTGGGTGCCACTCACCAACTTCTGTATCTACAAAACAGCAATGATTATTTTGCAGAGATTATATATACAAATCATTCAATTATTATTGGTCCCTGTTACTTTACCTAGTAGATCAAAGAAAGTCAACTAGAGAAACAATCTGAAAGTCATACAGAAGAGACTGAACCTTGGTTTTTGCTCCCTATGATCTTTCATTTGGAGTTTCCCCATCTTAGTGAGTGGATGATTTCATTCTTCCAGTTCAGACCAAATCTTAGCAACCACCAAGTGCCGCATCCATTCTGCTAGTCAATTCTGTCAGCCCCAAGTCTGAACTACATTCAGAACCCAAAGGTCTCCTAACCTAGAGGGGTCATCGCAGCTTTTAACTACAGGACTGAAGCAATAAACTCCTTCCTACCTCACTTTTCTATTCTACCTTGTTTCCCATGTCACAACTGATCTTTCTTTGAACTGCATAAATCAGATCAGATTATTTGTTAATAAAAATACTCTATCCATTCTCCACTTACCACATCTTAAGTTCCCAAGTATTTGAATTGGCCCCAAGATCCCACATAAATCCTGCCATCCCAGTGACCTTACTTCCTGCTCCTTTCCACTCTGTTCTCCTTCCAAACCCTTGCACACTTCAGCCAGTCTATTACTCTTGACATCTTGTAATTGTGGCAAGCACACTCTCACATTCACTTGGACCATTGCCCTGAATATTCTACATGTCCAAAATATAATACCCATATAGACAGCCCATACCCTAGCCTCTTTAATATTTTTTCCTTAAATGTTACTGTTAAGCATCTCAAAGTCACATAAACTACACCCTCGCTTTCTCTGTGAATTTTAACCTTTTCATATACTAATATATTAGACAAATATTGTTTAGTATACTAGACAAAACAAGTGTTGTAGTTGTTTACTGTTTTTCCTTTACTTCAGGTTGGCTATAATCACAGAGACCTGTGCTTACTTCATGGATCTTTCCCAAGCACGTGCAAGAATAGCTCTCTTGGAAAAGTTTCAAATGTATAAAGAAGTATACCAACGTGAAGATATTATCTACCCAACTTTCGTGAGTCACTGGCTACGGCATTGTGGGGACAGCACTGGTGACATGGAGGAAGGGAGCAAGTGGGCAACTCCAGGCTTCGAAGGTTGGATGTTTCCCTCTTAAGAGAACAGTTCTTGGCACAGACGTCCATTCACCCTACTCATCTGACTTTTATGGCTTGGTCAGTGTTGTGTCAAACAGAAAATTACCCAATGAACAGCAATCATATCATAAAGTCAAATAAGCTTATGTGTAGATAAGTTGAGAAGTTTCTTACAAGGTGGAGAGAGAGAGAGAGAGAGAGAGAGGGAGAGAGAGAGAGAGAGAGAGAGAGAGAGGTGGTTACTTTAAAAAAACCTGTAGAGTGGTAATGTTAGCTTCAAGTAATACAATGGTGTATATGTCTGTTCCCTTTCCCATACCTTCTGTATTCTAGATGGACATGCTAGCTTAATGGTATATTGAAAAAAGCTAAAAAAGGTTGATAATTAATCTATCCCTATAGAAGATATAAATGATATTTATTATTCTATACCTATGTTATTACTTAGAAAAGATACAGTATTTATTTAGTCATAATTATATACATATATATGATGTATGATTTACTGTACCCATGAAATAGGCAATAAAAGCAAAGGACTGGAATAATTTTTTAAGGAAATCAGCTTGAAGCCTGCAGCCATGTTTATTATGCTATGCTCCGAACACTTGCACACAGGGCACCATGCATAGGAATGGTCCGGGAGGTATTTGCTGAAAAACTGCATGCACAAAGGACTGAGTGTAGTTTGAATAGTAGAGACTTCTACTACTACACAGGACTTCCGGGACAAATCTGCTCAGCATGATCAGCAAGTCACAAATCTAGAAAGCTGCTGAATCCGTGCTTTATTATGGTGGGTGTCTTTCTCATTCACCGTGGCAATTGTATCTGTAGCAGAGTGTCCAAAGGGAATTACATTAACCAGAGTCCTGGGGGTGGGTAAATTCATATAATATGGGAATTTGCTCACTGAGCTAAAATTTTATGAAAGATTTAAGTATGTCGTGGTACATGTAGTGAGTGGCTGTCTGAGCCATGCCCTGAAGCATTGCCCCTAGTGAGGTAGCAGGTAACTGTTACACCTGCCTATGATCTTGAGGTACATGTCCCTGGGGCATGGCCTCTGGGGGACCCTTAAGACCTGGGATACTTGTACACTCTCTCTCTTCACTACGTTGTAGTTTTGGATGCTGGTCCAGACCAGCGCAGAGCTCACCAGAGAATCATGTTGGACCATGCCTCACCCTTCCAGGATTCTGCAACCAATTCTGTTTTTCTGTCTTGTGAGTTAACCCCCAAATAAATTCCTTTGGTCATTAAGCAGACTCCATGGATTGCTAGCGATATAATCTTAACAGATACTCAAGGTTTAAGGAATACATTCTGCCAATGACAGTTCAGTTTTCTGAAGGTGAAAACCCTGAAAAGCTACAGTGCTGTGGGATGGTCTGTATGTTAAATTGCTCTGACTGGTCAATCAATAAAACACTAATTGGCCAGTGGCCAGGCAGGAAGTATAGGCGGGACTAACAGAGGGGAGAATTGAGGGAACAGGAAGGCAGAGAGAGACACTGCCAACCGCCGCCATGACAAGCAGCATGTGAAGACTCCGGTAAGCCATGAGCCACGTGGCAAGGTATAGATTTATGGAACTGGGTTAATTTAAGCTATAAGAATATTTAGCAAGAAGCCAGCCATGGCCATACAGTTTGTAAGCAATATAAGTCTCTGTGTTTACTTGGTTGGGTCTGAGTGGCTGTGGGACTGGCAGGTGACAGAGATTTGTCCTGACTGTGGGCAAGGCAGGAAAACTCTAGCTACACTGCAGGACTGAGAAGGGTGTGGTTTTCTGAAACCAGGAAAGAACAGCTTGGTGCAGAGAATGCTTGACAAGAGTTGAAGCCAAGGACTAAGATATTCATGTGGTCTATAAAAGACCACCTCTCAGTCTACAGGACAGAATAAAGGATGGAAAGTAGCCTGAGAGGGAATAGTAAGAATTGCTCATTTCACTACAGAGATGGTGAGAAGTATTATGGCAATTTCTAGACCTTTGAACAGAGCATATTGGAAGTGTGTCAGTGTATATGCAAATAAGCAGTGACTTCATGAGAACTGCATGTGGAGACTTCTTAGAAAACTTTTCTAATGTCGTCAAATGATCAAATTGTTTTTTAAAATGACAGTGAAAGAATCTAGGAAGAGGTCAAAAATAATAAATTAGAAGCCAAGTGAATTAATCTTTAAAAACATTTTATCATGAAAATGGATTATGAAAACCGTCTTTCCATGAATTGCTTACCACTTTGCATTTCTATAAAACCCCATTTCCCATTACTGCCATATGAATATTTTAAGGCTAATTTCACAATTACCGTTCCACTAATATGTAGCTTGTGATGCTTTCCATTAGTGGAATTCATTTTTATGAAACACATTTATTCATTTTCATTTATATGAAACAAAGCCTTTTATGCCCTCATAATCATTAGACTTTTACCTACTTTATTTGTCAACCTGTTGAATATCACTTAATTTCAATTACTCTTCAAAGTACTTTTATCCCATTTGTTTCATTGTTGCTGAAAGTATACGAACACAAATGCAATGAGTCCATGATTATTTACAAATAAGAGCTACTGTCAGAACTAATTTTGATAACTTGACATTTCTTCCTTGTGTCATCTGTATCACAAGAGCTAAAAAATTAGAACTGAATTTACAGCAATTCTTGCTGTTGTAACCTATCAACAAGATATTCTTGAATAGGATTTTGAAGTTAAGTAAAATATGAACTTAATTTCTCTTATAAAAACTAAAGAGAGGGCAGGTTTAGTGCCTGGGGATTTTGCAGACATCTCTGAGGTTTTTTGTTTTTTGTTTTCTCTAGGAAATTATCCTCCTTTGTACTGGGTGTAGTTTGGAGCATTTACCATGCTAAATGATGTTCTATGGGGCGGGGGATGTCTTTCTACTTGAAACAATTCAAATTGTTTCCATTTTCCAGACTGTCCTTGAACCCATGCAAAATTTGAAAAAGTACTAAATGGTGTGACATAGCTTAATAGCCAGGTGATGTGGTGTGAAGAAAATGTTATGAGAGAAATTTCATATATAGACATGCAACAGAAGCTCCTTTAGTGGAACTTTTAAATACGGTAACATGAAAAGGATATACCTGCCAAGCTTCCTATGGAGCAAGACACGAGTCACAGAAAACAAAGTACGTAAAAATGTTGACCTCCCAGAGCTGAGCCTTCAGCCCTTAGCAAGCCCTGCTTACAGAGTTGGTCCTAGCCTGGTGTCTGGGAATAGGTCTTAGAAATCTCACCATTCCCTGATAAGAACAGTTCATTGTGATCAAGTATTAATACAATGATATGGTTGTTTATGCCAAATTCTAGCTGGATGATTGTCGTTTTCCTCCTTCCTCAGGTATTGTCGGTCTGTGAGGTGGGGCCGGGAGCCAAATTGGGGAACAGGGTTTGGACGGCTGTGGATACAGCAGAGATAGCCCTCTGGAAGATGACTTCAGTGAATCAGCTCTGCTTTACTGATTTTATCTGTCACAATAACACAAGCATGTATGTGTATATGTGTGTCTCCATCTGTGTGTGTGTGTGTGTGATATGCACATTTATGCATGAGTGTGTATACCTCAGTATGTCAGGAATCCTCCTCTATCATTCTTTCTCACTCCTCTTTGTCCAGATTATTCAGTGAACATGGAGCTGTGTTGACAGCCAGAAAAGCCCCAGCAATCCTCCCGTCTCTACTCCTACAGTTGGTGATGGGATCTAAACTCAAGCCTCAGGTTAGGCAGCAAATGCCCTTACGCACTGAGCCATCTCTCTAGCAGTTTGGTCCATGTCCATCCCACCTTGTGATGTTGCTGCTGAGACTCCGCAGACCACATTCTGCTTTGCCCACTGGTTTCTCATCCAGCTCTACCAGAAGAATCCTAGTAGAGACAAGATGGTAAGAGAAAGGAGAGGCACTGTACATCCTGTTTTCTTCTCTTCTGTATTACCTCAACCCCACTTCTTCACCCTGGAATGTCAGTCCATCTCAATCAAGCAATAAAATATAGTTTTTCAGGGATCCCCCCTCCACCAATCTTCACAGATTCACTGCAACACCATAATCATCTCCACTAGGTGAATGGTGTTTCTTGCTCAGAACTCACAATGTCAGCCCTACAGGCCCCCTTTCTTAGAGCATCAGCATCAGCTGCCAACACCACTTTCTGCATTCTAAATTGCAGCAGGCAGAGCCTCTCATCTGAGCATGTTAATAATGGCTGACTCACTTCACTCACCTGCTCTTGCAGATGGAGTCTGCTTCTGAGAGCTAGTATCTCTGTAACACCTTAAGGATTTACCTAACCGAGATCTTCAAGAATAGTTCTCATTACTTTGTATTAGCTCCCTTAAAAATAACTGCCTCAATTTTTGATCCTTGTTTGGTCTCTTAACATGTGGAAGGGGGCAAAATTTCTGCAGCAATTCTTGTTCATATATTGCCAGACGATGAAAAGTACCATCTATACTTATTAAGGAAACTGTACCATCCAGAGAATGTACACCATTAGCAGGCTGCAAGAATTGGAAGAGACTATGTTGATCTCTTGAAAAAAAAAAGTGAGCAAGTTCCCTATGTGAGAAAATGATCAAAGTACTAAGTTACTAGAAGGGCCTACTGTGGAGGAGACTATTTGTTCACTGAGTCCCTTTCCTTCTGGGTAAATGACTAAACCTTTAAAAGTGTCAGACCTCTGTTTTAGACATAGCCTTGCAACAATTATGGCTGAGTTAGGTTGCAAGGGATTCTTAAAGAATAAATCAGAGGGTGTAAACAACAAGATTTAGAGTCTCACAATTCTACAGTCTAGAAGTCTGAACATCAAGATGCCAGCAGGATCATAGCAGAGCTCTGGTGGACAAACCATTCCATGCTTCTCTAAAGCCTTCTGCAGGAGTAAGCACTCTGTGGCATTCATTAGCTTGTAGGAACATCACACTGTTTTGTGAACTAACATTTGCAAAGTATCTTTCATATGCACACATATGTTTTCAAATTTTTCCTTACTATAAAATACCAGATTAGAGAATCACCTCGTTCCAATATGAACTCATTTTAACAATGACTCTGTTTCCAAATACAGTCACATTTTGAGATATTGGGATGAGAATGTCACCATATGAACGCTGGGGTAAATGCACCATCCAGAGAACTTAATATGAACAACATAATTTAGTAAAGCCACCAAGAAGGTCAACATCGAACCTAAATGAGATACAGAGCAGAACTCCAAATGACACCTCAAACTTATGCTAATTGGGCTCAGTAAACAAGAAACAAACTATTAATTACATTAGAACACCAAGTCTTCTGCATCTGTAACTTCAGTTATAGAAGATCTGATACCTCTTTCTGTCTGCTGTGGACCTCTGTCACACACATGCTGCACAGATATACATGCAGATAAAACACCTAAACACATAAAATAATAAAATAAATTACTTTCCAAAAGAAAAGAAATAAAGTTTAACAAATAGAAATGTGTTATGAAATCAGAGTCTACATACACTGATCAACAAAACTATCTGCCCAAACATTTAACTAACCATTTAAATGAGTTCCTTTAACTTAAATCTATTAATTATGATTAAATTTTTAGCTGAAAAGGGTAAAAAAATCTGCAGAGAAATCCAAAAGAACTATCAGGTGTGTGGGAAAGTTTTTTTTTTAATCATTAACCAAAAAATACAAATCAAACTAAAATGAACAATTAATTATCCCATGCCTGTCAGGATCATTATTTCCCAAAAGACAAAATATAACATGTCCAAAAGAGTGTGCTTCTGCCTTGTTGGCACGACCATGTAGCTAGAGTTTTCCTGGTCCTGCCTGGCCCATGGTCAGGACAAATTTCTCTCGCCCGCCAGTCCTGCACCCGCTCAGACCCAACCAAGTAGACACACAGAGACTTATATTACTTTTAAACTGTATGGCCATGGCAGTCTTCTTGCTAACTGTTCTTATATCTTAAATTAACCCATTTTTATTAATCTATAAGTTTCCACGTGGCTTGTGGCTTACTGGTATCTTAACATCCACTTCTCATTGTGGCAACTGGCAGCGTCTCTCTCAGCCTTCCACTTCCCAGAATTCTCCTCTCTCCTTGTCCCGCCTATACTTCCTGTCTGGCTACTGGCCAATCAGCACTTTATTTATCAATCAATCTCCACAGCAGTGTGAATATATACAGTCATTATAAAAAACAATATGGAATTTCCTCAAATTTAAAAACAGAATCATTTATGATTCCCCTTTGTTACATATTCACAGCCAATGGAATCACAATCCTTTGTCTTCATTGAAACATTATAACTGCAAGATATGGACAAAACCTAAGTGTCCACTTTAGGCAAATGAGGAAAGAAAATGTGGTACTATATTGTATATGCCTCATTTTTCTTTGTTCAGCTTTTAAAATTGTAAAACCTGCCACTGATGCAATCATGGATGAAGCAGAACAGCATCACCATGGTAAGTGAAAAATGCTAGACTTGAAAAATAATAAAGAGTACATGAAGTTTGGAAATGGTGAGGGTAGTGGAGGAATTGGGAGTGATGGGATGGAGAATGGGGGTGATTTGATAATTGACTTTTTAAAAACATTAAAATTAAATAGAAAGGAAAAGAATCCTTCTGTGATCCCAAAGTAACTGAATTATAAATTAACAGTAAAAACATAGTATTCTAAAAACAAATTAAAAACTCTTTTAGGAAGATAAATACAAATACCACATAACATTTTCTCTAGAATATAACTATAGAAGTCATACAGTCCAAGAGTATAATCATAACTACCAGGATCCGAGGAGGCAACAGTGAAGAACATAGATCAAGAGAGGCTATAAATTTTCACTTAAATAGCATGAACAGATTCTGGATAGCTAATATGAACCAATGTGAGTTTTATTAATGCCTTAGTCACTTTTCTATTGCTGTGACAAAACACCAGGACCAAAGCAAAAGAAAGAAAGCATTTAATTGGGCTTATGGTTTCAGAGTATTAGAGCATGGTTCTGGGAACTGCTAAGAGTCCACATCTTGATCCACAAGGAGAAGGCAGAAAGGGAGATTTAATTGGGAAAGGTATGAGCTTTTGAAACTCAAATCACTTCCGAGTGACATACCTCTATCAAATTTAAACCTCCTTATCCTTCCCAAACATCCACAAATTTGGGATGAAGTAGTCAAACATATGAGCCTGTGGGGTCATTCTCATCCAAACCACCAGACTTCCCTGGCCCCCAGAGGTGCCTAGACATATGATGCAAAATGCATTTAGTCCAACTTCAAAAGTCCCCATAGTCTTTCACAGTTTCAATGTTGGTTAAAATTTCAAAGTTGAAAATCTTTTCTGAGACTCAAGGAAATCTATTAATTGTAAACTCGTATAAAATTTAAATAGCAATTATTATTCCAACACACAGCCTCACAGAATATATTTTACCATTCCAAAATCGAGGACTCAAGGCATAGTGAGGAAATACTGGGCCAAAGCAAGATGAAAACCAAGCAAGGTAGGCTTTGAATACTGTAGCTCATGTCAGAGCACTTAGATGACTCCGTCCTTCTGTCATTTCTCACTCCAAAATGCTTCTCTGTTGGGCTGGGTCCACTTCCTGCACGTAGCTTTTCTTGGCAGGTATCCTATGACCCTGGCACCTCCAATATCTTGGATTCTCCAAGGCAGCTCAAGCTTCACTTTCATGGCTTCGTACAATGACCAAGGTTCCTTGTAGGGACTCATCTGCCACACACCTAGCCTCAGTGGCTTTCCTTAAACATGAAGGGAGATTCCAAAGCCACTTTACTCATGTATCCTTCATACTCTAAATATAGAACCATGTGGGCAACACTACTAAGTTTAGATTCCAACTTGGGGTGAATCCTGGTCCCTCCAAATCACATTTGCAACAGCATCGATTTGTTGCTTTTTAGAAACAGAAAATTCCTTAGGCCTTTTATGAGGTACAGGATTAGCTGAGTGGCTAATCTTACACTGTGAGTACCCTGCCTTTTCTCCCAATGCAGATCAAGCCTTGCTTTGATCTCCTTATCTCTTTTAGCAAAGGCCTTGGCTGCGACATTAAATTTCCTGGTGTTCCTTTTCTCTTCAACTGTACATTTTGTACCACTTGCTCTTTTCATTGCAGAGCTTCATAAAACAAATTATTAATAACCACGCAACAGAGTCAACACTAGGCTATCTTGAAATTTCCTTATCAAAAGAAATTACCCTTTTACTTTCCAATTTAGCCTTAGACAAATTCTTAGGCCAAGGACAGACAGTAGCCACTTTATTATCCAAAATATCACATAAATGGTTTATAGCTCAGTTACTAATATTCTCTCCCCCCACCCACAAAAAAAAAACCTCTTGAGCAGGGTATCAACAATCTGCATCACTCTCAGCACCAATGTTTCTAAGCTCCTACGACGATGGCCCATTAAGTTCTGTTTACAACATTCAAGCTACTTTTCTAGTCTGAAGTCCTAAGGTCTACATCTTCTAGGAAACAACATGGTCATATCTGTCACAGCAATGTCCCATTCCTAGGTACCAACTTCTGTTGTGTTTATTTTTCTTTTGCTATGAAAAGAAAAAAAATGACCAAGGCAACTTATAAAAGAAAGTGTGGAAGCAAGCTTATGGTTTAAGAGGGTCAGAGTCCATGATAGTGAAACAAACCCATGGTGGCAGGAATAGAGAGAGAGAAGGCAGAGAGAGAGAGCTGACTGGGAATAGTGTGGGTTTTTTGAAAGCTTAAAGCCCTCCTCCAGTGACACATTTCCCCCAAGAAAGTCATACTTTCCAATCCTTCCCAAAAAGTTCTACCTATCCAGAACCAAATATTCAAATATATGAGCCTATGGGGGCCATTTTCTTTCAAGCTACAATAATTAATAATTATGCACTAAAAATTTGCCAACAATTTAAGTCTTACTGTAAGAATAAAGGAAGAGAGAGATGAGCACAGAGAGAAAATTAAGTGGAAACTATTAAAAGTTATAGCTACGTAAACTAGTGGGTATAATTCAAATCATCTGTACACTTTGCATATAAATTTTAAGTACCATATGTGGTTCAATAATTTTTTCAAAAGAGGTGGGAAAATTAGTGTAATATTTTGTCAATTCACTAGACTGCAAAGCTGATCTATTAGTTGACAGTAGTTAATACTAAAAGTGAAAGACACTGATGGGCATGTGCACATAATGGGGTGGAAGAACATCAGCTAAGGAATTCAATTTCCTAAGCAAATTGAAACAAATAGAATTGTATTAATATGTATTATGATAGTCATTTGGACATTTGTTGGAAAACACTAATATCATTTCCTGAAGGAAGAAGTTGAGTCTAAACTTAATTTATTTCTTAACTTAGAAATCAACTGGTTTTTCCTGAGAATTTTATATTGAAGAACACTTTGAAAGCCACTGTACAAACTCTTGTATAAGAAAAAGGTCATGTTTAGTCTTCAGGGTCATAAATTGTAAAAATTTTAGAAATTTAACAAAGGTGAAAACACTCTTTTTCCATAAACTAGCATATTGGAAACACCTTTAAAGATTTTTTTATTCAGCATGCTGCACAATAAAAAATGCTTGGAGAGAAAACCAATTTGAGCTCTTACATTTCCAGAGAACATGAGCTCACCGCTCTAATAAACACTTATACAGTGAGTTGCTGGCAGGTCACTATAATTCAACCATTAGCTTTGAGTAGTCTCAGTACTTAGAACAAGAAGTGGTTGCGTGTCAACATTATTGCTAACCTAAGACAAATACTTCGATGTTTTCTGTTATAAAGCAGTCCCAATTAAAGGGGTCAGAGAGGCCTTGCGGTACATAATCATGGGTTCCAACAGCAATCTGAGAAACGGAGTTTCTGAAAATAGAATGATAAGAGAACGATGCCTGTGTTCACAAAGATAATGATGTCAGTAATGATTTTCCTTGCAATGATTTTGATGGAAATTATGGAATTATCCCTAAATTAAGTGGCTGAAAAGAACTTTGTGTAAGATGGCATAAACTTACAAAAATAAGGTAGATGGGTTACTATGAAAATTTGTTGATAATGAAATATATTACCATGGATCCGTAAAATTATTTGTGGATGTGTGTGTGTGTGTGTGTGTGTGTGTGTGTGTGTGTGTGTGTGCATATGCACGTGTACTGAAGCATGAACTCACCCATATGTACAAGTGTGGAGGCCAGAAGTTGACACTGGCTGCCTGCCTAGCTACTCTCCACCTTCCTTTTTCCAACCGAATTTCCCACTGACCTGGCCCTGCCTGACTGGTCTGGCTAGGTTGGCTGGCCAGCAGGCAACTGGGATCTTCACGATAGAGTTTAAGCCTGTGCTGCCACATTCAGATTCTACGTGGTTGTTGGGAATCTGCTCTCAGGTTCTCATGCTTGTGTGACAAGCCCTTTAACCACTGAGGATTCTTCCCAGCCCCGCCAGGGGGGGAGAGGCGTTAAAGTAGGAAATTGAACATAGTGTACCAGATATAATTTAAATACTAGAAAAGACAACATTGGCATCTGGAGGGAGGGCAAAGTCGGTCTTCTTTCCCTTAATTTGAGCAATTATTGTTATCATCTTTTCCCCTTTTGAGGAGAAGGATAGGTCAAAGGTTGAGTTTGTTAGCAAATATTTGTTCTGTATTCATAGACAGCAAAGTACGGGAAATACTCTGTAGAAAGATTGATTATGTAAGAAGGCACATGCGATCCTCAATTGTGCACTATAAATACCAATTTCACAAGCAAATTACCTTTACTCAAATTCAATGTAAATGTGTATGGGCAGTTCTAGCATTGAAATGACCTCTTATAAGTCACTGAAGCTCTCTGAACCTCACCTTTCCTGTCTGTAAAAGGGGTGAAATAGCTGTCTAAACACTATGTTCCTGTGCCACATGAATGAATACAAGGAAACAAAATGTTATGAATGATCATTGACGGTTAGTGCTGTCAACCTGACAGCGCACCAAGTCACTTAGGAGACAAGCCTCCAGATAAACCTCGGAGGGATTCCTGAGGTTAGGTTAGCCTATAGTTACGTCTGTGAGGGACTATTTTAAGTTAAAGGAAATGGAAGATCCACCCTAATTAAAGGATTCTCTGGGCTTGGTTCCTAGACGACATAAAAAAGATGAAGCCAGAGGGGCACAAACGTCCAGTGAGTTCTGCTTCCTGATGACGGATAAAATGCGGCTGGGTTGCCTCAAGTGCCTGCTGCCGTGTCTTGCCTACCCTGAGGGATGACAGAACCAAACTGTGAGCCCCAAGCCCTTCCTCCCTAAAGTTGCCTTTGTCACAGTATTTTACTGACGCGCCAAGAAAAGCGACTAAGTCAGTAATTAGTAATGAATGGCGCCTTTCACTTTCTAACGGCCGTATGTTACACACAAGCAAGTTACTCTCCTTTCATCTTCCCGGGACTTGATTGCAAAGTGTGAGTTGACAGAGAACACGTTAAAGTACTTCAAACACTTAGGAAATGGCAAATCCTTTCAGTATTTTTGTGACGGTATTGAATTCTAATGAATAGGTCTCCGACAGCAAGTAGCCGATGCTATATATTCAAACTAACTGCCACTTCTCGGGGAGTATGACTTAAAATACATACAGGTTGTTGTTTTGTTTGTTTGTTTTTTAACTGAACACAGTAAAAGAGAAAAAAAAGAATTTATTATTTTTGAGAAAGTTGTTGCTAAGTGTATTTTAACTGGTTCCGCCACTCTCAGGACTATTGTTTTTTTTTTTTTTTTTTTTTTTTAAAAAAGTCTGTAATCAGGATTATAATGCTACAATTTTTAAACAAAGTGTACATATTTTGATTCTATTTTGAATGCTAAAAAGTTTCTTTTCACTGGGTAGTGGTGGCGCACGCCTTTCATCCCAGCACTCGGGAGGCAGAGGCAGGCAGATCTCTGTGAGTTCCAGATCAGCCTGTTCTACAGAGTGAGTTCACAGAGAAACCCTGTCTCGAAAAAAAAAATTGCCCAAAGTAGTTTAAACTGTTCTATCATTTTGATGGATGTGTATGAGACACAAACACATATGCTGTTTCCGTTGTCTGGAAACAGTTTTGGGGAAGAGCTGCCCATGTTCATTTAGGACTTTGCCATCTGTCACCAGACTTGTTCTTATTGTTAGGCATTGCCCCAATGAACAAAGCTCCATTACTCATACGGCATGACACAAAGCTGTTTAGAGCTACACAGAGGCTCCGAAGACACTCGTGTGTGTTTTTTATGTTGGTGGGGTTCTACACTTAAGGATCAACCCTATCCTTTTATTTTTGATTGCCTTCAGAAGTAGTTCATGATATTAAATCTGATTGTAGTACTTCATGAAGCTGCTGTCATGGAAGTGGGATTAAGGTGGTGGCTGCCTCACATAGGAATTAATTTTTAATAATTAATAATCAGATTCTTCTGGCCATAAAAACAACATGTTCATCTTAAATCTCTGTGAAAGTAAAATGAAAAAATACAGATTGAGCCAGGCAGTGGTGGCACATGCCTTTAATCCCAGCACTCGGGAAACAGAGGCAGGCAGATATCTGTGACTCTGGGCTACAGAGTGAGTTCTAGGACAGGCTCCAAAGCTACACAGAGAAATCTTGTCTCAAAAAAACAAACAAAAAAAGATACAGATTGAAAGACAATGAAAAGAAAACAAACACAGAAATATAATCTCAGAGATAAAAATATTATATGCATTTTATAGTACAATTTTTTGTAAGTCACAAGGTTGTGCTGTTTCTACAACCGCTATATGCCTGAAACCTACCCTTTGATATTTTTAACCTGTTCAAATTTGACATTTTGAAGCAGTTGAAATATGTAATAGAATTTTAGACACAGCTGAGCAAAGCGTGTTTGTGGATAAATTATTAACATAATTATAGGCTAGTATTTCTCAGCCATTGCATTATGGAACACAAAGAAAAATGACTATTTTATACAATATTCTTAGATAAATGAAGGAGGCCACTCACAGTCAGAGGTCAATGATCAAAATGTGCAACTGTCATAACTGTCCAAAATAGATCGGAATAGCCAATTACAGAGTGACTTATTCATAATGTGGAATGTCGTGCTGTGGTAATTAAAGTGAATGGATTAGGTATAAATGTGTCTAGTTCTCTATGCACATATTTCAAAAATAGTATCTTTCATGTTTCAAAAATAATGTGTCACACTGTAAAAATATGCATATAGCATTATATCGTTTTTATAATATTGAAAGCCACACACACACAGTAACAGAGCATATTAGTTACTGAAGCATCCATATTAAAAAATAAAATATTTAAGCCAGAGCAGGCCATGTCCAGTTGCCTTTAGGGCATATTTTAACATGCCTGTAATTACCTTTGGTGTTTAAAGTAGGAGACTGATAGATGACACTTTATAAAAGATGGAACATTGAGAGCTGACGTGTACTGACACTGGGCACCCATGACTGCGTCTCCAATCTCCTCATTCCCATATTTACCTTTTAGAGGCCACTGATTTGGTAATATAGATGAGGAGACAGGTGTAGAATTGCACAATCTATCCAACTGCCACTGACTACTGGGTAGCAGGGGAAAGCCGGAGGTCGGGTCTACCAAATCTGAATGCAGAGATCCCCTGGGAGGTGCTGATTTCAGCAATCTGGAAATGCATAATGAACTTTTCAAGTGAGGCTGAATTTTCCTAGATCTTAAGTTACGATGAAGAAGACTTAACTGAAAATACTAGAACCCGGGTACAATTCAAAGCCCTTGTTGATTTTTTAAATGTCATGACTGTTTTATTTTCATGTGTAAATGAGCCTTAAATACACTCAAATATACATGTAGCAATACTACAAAATCAGAAATGCATTCCGTATTCCCTTATAGCTAAACATTGTCTGTGATACCTCAGAAGCCTAGAAACCCTTCACCACTTATTTGGATTCTCAGGATCTGGTGTAACCAACCACATATATTGGATGAGATCCGGCTAATCCTTCAAAATCACTCATAGCAATGTAAGTACTAGCCCAGAACAGTAATTTATCCTATGCCCTTTGATTTTTGTTAGCCCTAGATTTTGATCCTCTCTAGTTGTACCATGAAAAGGAGGCAACTGGAGGGGTAAGAGCTCTCAGATGGCAAGCAGTATGATGCCTCCCAGACCCTGTACTCTTTGCTGCAGGAAGGATGAGCTATTTACTTAGAGTTTAAATTCCTGGGTTGAAATTTTCATATATATCTCAAAATACATTTTTTTTCAGTGATCAAAAATATCAGCTCGGTGTTGGGGATTTAGTTCAGTGGTAGAGCGCTTGCCCAGCAAGCGCAAGGCCCTGGGTTCGGTCCTCAGCTCCAGAAAAAAAAAAAAAATACCAGCTCATAGGGAAAATAAGTCCCATGATTAATATTTGTTCAGTTTTGTTGATGAACAAGTCTTAGGTCATTATTTGCTTTGCATGACACATAAATATAAGGGTGTCTCCTTATCATGCTAATATTTCAGAAACTTCCTTCCTTAACATAATCATCAAAGACAAACTCAACACTAGCATGCCGTCAAGCTTGCTGAACAACTGTGAAATGTCATGTGCCTGTGTAGAGAGGAACAATTACATAACATGGGATAATTCATCAACTGTAAGCATCAGAATGTAGTGACAAGGGAGGAAATAAAGTAAATATGAACAAGCTGGTTAAGGAAAAGTGAATTCACTATAAAGGAACCCGTAGAGCACCCTGGGCCAGTAAGTTACTGAGCTCTTGCTGAAGGAGACTTCCTAATCCCAACCTTAACACCCTACTCCCAAAGTCAGTCATCAGTACATGGAATTAGATATTCCAAGGAGCTATCGGAATATTTCATTTTACTAATTATTTCTTGTGAGCATTATGCATTTCATAAACTTTTTATAAGCTGGAAGTAGCCTGTTCTATCCTGGAGTTGTTATTAATTAACCCATGTATGTTTTCTTATATACAAGATATGATAAAATACATCTTCCTACAGTAGCTATAATAATATTGTTCTCCAAAATGTTTTATATTAGCAGTAAGAGCCAAGGGTCACTTTTTCCCATTTTCAGCAAGACCATACTAAATAAGAAGACTGATTAGAGTTACCCTTCCTTTTAATGTGAAAAGGCATTCTATTGTCTTACTTTGTATTCTCTGGATATTAGTAACATGCATTCAGCATTACCCTTTACCTAAGGGATGTGCTATGCAGCTCTGTGAAATAACTGCAGGGACTAACATATCAGTGTATTGTGGTTCTGTATGTGAGCATTATTAACAATTGTATGCAGCAGAGAGAAGGTCTTGTCTATGATCTTCCTGGGATACTCCTGGGGAAGGTTTTCTAAATGAGAACCCAAAGGAATGAAAACAATCTAGCAAATTCCCTCAAAGGAGGTATACAACGATGTAATGGTCTTCAATGTATTTTGTTTTCAAGGTACAAAGAGGTGGGATATCATCCTTCTCTTACTTTGATTTGTACAATAAAGAAGAACAATTAACTCATGGCCAATTGACACCCAATAGAATGCTAGCTACAGATTCTTGCGAATAGTAGGGGGTGATGCAGCCTATTAAAGCTTGGTGTAAAATAGGCTCTGTTTCTGTAACATTGTATTAATACATCAGCTTCCAGCTCAATTCTGACACCTCTAGACTGTAAGAGACAGAAAATCCAGGAGTTTGCTGTGAGATTGTATCTCCTAGAAATGTCAGAAACTGCACCTGTAAAGGGGGCATCAATGAACATGACAAAGTGGATGGAGAAGAGCCCATGAGGCCTCAACTCCACACAAAGAACTAATTCATTATATTATTATAATATAATGCCATTATATTATAATCTCAATTTTTTTAATTTTAAAAAGCCATAAAATATGACTAGATATGAGAGGCATATAATGGACATCTTTTATACCCCAATTCAAAATGTGATATCTTCACCTCTTACCAGGCACTGCTGAATTTAGAGCAATGGGTGTGGCTTGACCATAGCTTATAAGAAACCCAAAGGAGAGCCCTCAATTCTTGTCCAGCCAGGGCTTTCTCAGGCTGAGTGTCTTATACTAGAACACTGTGTCTGTGTTAACTTTACCTTTCCATGAGTGACTGTACCTATTCCATTTTTATAAATGTTTTGAAATGAAAATGAGAAATGGTCAACCAAAATCTTATTCTGGAGTACATTAATAGAGGGAACCCAACATTCTCTTCAAATTATTTAAGAAGTACCAATGACACGTGTTTCTCCCTTGTGGACTCAAGCACTCACTTGTGGAAAGCAGGGACTATATGACTCCTAGGATGCCCTCCAGTCAGTAGGGATGGGATCCAATGGGTAAACACCTCTCCCTTACTTCTCTGGGTGACCTGTCTTGATGCATAATTCATATCCAAAGAATTGCTCTGACCTTGTAAGCTTGATAACATCATAGCAGATGGTAAAGGAGATCCAGTGAAGGTAAGAAAAGCAGACAAAGTCAATGCAATAACAGAGCCAGGTTCCCAGGTCCTAGTGGTGAGGCTCTAAGTGGGTCAGATAGGCCTGGAATAGAGGCAGCATCAATCAAGCCGGGACAAGTGCAGATGCAGGAGCGCCCAGGAGAACTTGCTGGTCATTAATAGCAGGAGGGTCTTCTCTGATGTTTCTCATTAGATAGGTGAAATTAAAAGACATGTTACCAGCGAGGGTTTATTGATATTTTAGAAGGTGAGAGTTAAGTGGACAGAAATGTGGAAGCTTAGAGACTGAGGGAGTGAGCTGACAGAGGAGAGTGTGAGAAAGAGAAACAACCTCATCCCTTCTTTATATCTTTCCACAGTCAATATCTGATTCAAAGCAAACCCTTCTGCCATTTAACTGTTTTAAACTGTGTTCCAGGAAGGCGTTCATCTGATGCAGTTGCTCTCGAAAGTAATACTCCTGCCTCAGACACATCAGTCTCACAAGGAAGCATGCTAGAAATGAAAATATTTCAGCCCTTCTAAGTCAGGAACTGCAGGAATAAGGGCAGCAGCTGGGTAATAATGATGAGAACAGAGGTTGGGGACACTGGGGTGCTGCATGTCCTCACATTCATGGCCCTCACATGAAATGTAGCCGCATATTTGACTCATATAACTTGTATTTTAAATAAAATGATGAAAGATAAACATAAAATTTCATTTCAGAGTACATTAATACTTGCACTCAGCTAATTTCCTTAATCACAAAGCTCAAAATAGCAAAACATAAATTACATCTCCTCTCAACCAAAGCCCATTTGCTATAAGTATGATTTAAGTTTGAGAGATTGCAAAAGTTCTCTTAAATGATACTATGGTGTCTCTTCAGATCACACATGTCTTTTGCCTTTTAAAAAATTCTTAGGAAACCTGAATATAAAATATATTTCCTGTATGAGTTAACTGGCATGTGGTCTCATTTCATTATTGCATTTTTTTCATTATTGAATTTTAAAGGACTGTTAATTTCCATTAGATCACAATACTGAAATCGACCTTAGATGTTAGGGACCATATTTTTCCAGGTTTAGCATTTGATATATTAGATTAGAGTTTAAATAAGGTTATTAAAATGATGATGACAATAATGAATATTATTTAGTTCAGGTAAACTAAACTTCCAGTATTTAGTAGATTTTTGTGGTTTTTGAGCATCACTAATAGGACCACGAATGCAAGCATTCTGATAGAATGTATTATAAGAACCAAGAACAGGGCCTTGGAAATGGTCATGCATACTAATTCTATTTTCTGTTGCTGTGATAAAACACCAAGACCAAGGCAACTTATAGAAGGAAGAAATCATTTTGGCTCATTTCAGAGCGCTGAAAGTCCAGGATGTCAGAACAGAGGGCAAGAGACAAGCCCGGCAGCAGGGCCAGGGAGATCAGGGTTCCCTTCCCCAGAACCAGCGTGATTCACTTAGAATCACAAAGCAGAGAAATCAAACTCACAATAAGGCAAGGCCTTAAGCTCTCAAGGTTTGCCTCCAAGGGACTTGCTTCTTCCCCCTGCAAGACCGCACTACCTAAACCTCCTTGAGTAGTGCCACCAAGCAGGGACCAAGTATTCAAATGCTCAAGACAATGGGGGACATTTCTCATTCAAACTGTCACACCGTGTGAGTGCACAAGAGAACCTAAGCTCTGACGCCCAGCACTTAGATAAAAGGCCAGGTACAGCAGCCATACAACTGCTACTCCAGTCAGTGCAAAGAGAGGAGGATCCCTGGGCCTTGCAGGCCAGACAGTCTCGTTGGATTTGTGAGCTGTGGGTTCAATGGAGGGGATGGGGGATGGGTTGCGGGAGTGGGAGGGGGGGAGAAGAGAAGAGAGGGAGATCTGTGGTTGGTATGCAAAATGAATAAAAAATTTCTTAAAGAAAATACTCTTTACAAGGAGGAAGAGGAGGAGGAGAAGGTAGAAGACAGAGAAGCAATTGAGAGACATACCTGACAACCTGTGACTTGCATGTGTACAGCACATGCACACCGATGAACACGTACAAACACATCAAACCCACAAAATAAATTACAATACAGAAAGTGAATCTGATATTGAGAGCTATGTTTAAAGGAATTCTTTATTTCAATTGTGCTATCTGAAGTGTCGTAAAGGCACAGATCCAGTTCTACTATTGGCAATTGCTGAAGAGAAGCACAGAAACACTTGGCTTGAAGTGTCTCCCTCAGTGGCAACAGAGCAGTTTCTCCACTTGCATGCTGTGGAGGTGATCTCGGCAATTCGGAGTACAGAAGAGAAAATTAAAAAAAAAAAAAAAAAAAAAAAAATCACTGCTGCAATAAATGCTTCCCACAGCACAGTATAAGAAATCATTGTGATGTAATCAACTACAATAAGAAAAATAGTGCATAGCCCAAGCCTGTGAATTGGTGAATGCCTTTAATCCCTGCAATCCTGAGGCAAGGGTAGACTCATTTCCGAGTTTAAAGTCAGCCTGGTCTACATAAAAAGCTCCAGGCTAGCAAGGACTATAAGGTGAGATGTTGTCTCAAAAGTAATACTTAATATAACAGTCATCGTTGATTTTTAATTATGGTTCATAATTTAGAGATTGCTAAGACACACTCCTCTCTTATCTCCCTGGGTATGGTATCTGATGTCCTCACCAGAGTTATTTGTTACACATTTTGGGGAAGCCATTAGCATGTCAATCATTATGGAAAACACATTAAACATCAACTTCCATATACAGTGAACAAAAGAGAAAGCCTTGTCGCTTATCATCTCAGATACAAAGTAGTCAGCAGTTTCCACTGCCCTGCTCTGGATTTTGTCTTACATTGTTCCTGTGTTCCTTTCCCCTGCTTCATCTTGCTTCTAATTTCAAACTCAGTTCACTCAGGTGATATAATATAATATCAGGAATTTACAATAAAATCCTACCATGGCGGGGTTGGGGGAGGGGTGGGAGATGCAAATGGAATAAGATTTGACACTTGTTAATAAAACTGACAAAGATGGATTGACGGGAACAAGAGGTTTATTAGTCACCTATGACCATGGGGTACTTATTGGAAATTTTCCACAATGAAAAGGTAAAATGAAGTTTAACCATATTTAATTTTATTTGGAAATTAAGGACTTTACTACAGCTTTGTGATAATTGGAGGCATGCTGGAGTGTTGAAAAACAAAGATTGAGAGTTAATGTTGAAGCCTGTCGAATAAATTTTCACAGTAAGATTTTTTAAAAAAAAAAAATTTGGTAGTGAGTAGATAGCATAATAATCTTTCTGGAGATTGATAGGAAAATAACACCAATTTTCTCATCACTTTCAATTTGTAGTAATTATGAATAATTCCAAAGTCTCTCTAGGGTGTTTCTGGGGTGAATTGACATCTGAGCTAAGCCCAGCCTCATGGATTAGCCAGGTTTCTATGGGCAACAGCTCAGAATTCGGCTGGGATTTTGCTGTCTAGAAATATGCCCTGTTGGACAATAAGAAGTAGAGGTAGGAAAAGTGTAGAATGGGACCAAGGTGAAGATTCTGAGAGGAAATTAAACCAATGGGCTCAGTGACTGGATAAAATCACAAACCTTGCATGTACAGTGTATCAATGACTTACAACACTCTCTTGGGGGTTGTGTTTGGATTCTTTGTGTGTAACTTCTTGTATCACAATGGTAACTTGCCTTTCCTTCCTATCCCCTGCTGTTTTTCTATTGTTGCAGGTTTTTGCTCTTTTTGGAGGGGCGGGCCACCCAGCTCCCAAATAAATCACACACGGGGGGCTTATTCTTACTTATGAATGCCCAGCCTTAGGTTGGCTTAATTTCTCGTCAGTTTTCCTTAAATTATCATATCTATCTTTTGTCTCTGGGCTTTTCTCATTCTCTAACTTCTGTAAATCTTGCTCTTACTCCGTGGCTTGCTGTGTAGGTGGGTGGCTGACACCTGGAGTCCTCCTCCTTCTCTGGCTCCTAAATCTTGGCGGCCTCCTCCCAGATTTTTCCTTCTATGTATTCTCTCTGCCTGCCAGCCCCACCTATCCTTTCTCCTGCATTGCTATTGGCCAGTTCTTTATTAAACCATCAGGTGTTTTACACAGGCCCAGTAAACACAGCTTCACAGAGTTAAACAAATGCAACATAAACAAAAGTAACACACCTTAAAATAATATTCTACTACATTTTTCCATTTACAAAATCATACTAATAACCATTTCTCAATGAGGCATTGTAAGGATTGAAACCCATTTTTGAGAAGGCCACATTCCTGGAACACTCGGTACAATACAAGAGATGGAAATAATTTACCCTAACAAGCATTCCATGCTACTTTACTTAAGCTCTGATGAATTAAGTTCTATTTCCAGATGTCACTGAATAAAAATTGCAGGGCGTGGATAATACATTCACAACATGCCCCCACGGTTGGGCATGATTGCGCAAGCCCGGGGGACCTAGACACTTCTGCCTAGCCAGTTCGGGGTCAAAATAGCCATTTCCAGGTCAAAACGTCTTTGCATGACCAGGACCTCGTGACTTTGCATGGCTTCATAAAGTGCGCAACACAACCATGTGATCTATGCACATGTGTGGAGTAGCCACATAAACCTGTGTACGCACCAGCCTTTATAAGCCAGAGCCATATTCCTGGTTTCCTTCTTTATGCACATGTCTCTTTCACAGGCCTGAGCACACTTGTCTCTCTCTCTCTCTTATCTTAATAAAACTCTTGTTAGTGGATTCTGTCGTGTTTCGTGACATTTCCTCACAGGGTAAGAGCGCTGCCAAATAACTAACAGTGTGGATGCATACTTTCCCCACACAAATTCCAGCCTCCCTAGTAGAGGTGAGTGAAGGAATCAAGTTGATTTGTAGTTCAGCTAGGTCAGCTCAGAACTGGCCATGATGGTGTTGTCTGGACATACTGCCTTGGAGTCATGTGGTTAAGTTGAGAGGGAAAATCTTAGTGTGAATAGGGTTCATCTCTCAATTTCTCAGTCTTTGGGTGAACTTATCTAGCCAGGTTAAGAGAGATCAGCATTGTCTTAGACTCTCACAGAGATATGAGGCAAATGTTATGAGGCAATATTTCTTATGTCTTATGGTTCTTTACATTTTAAAAAGTGTTTTATCCAGTGTGTCTCAGAATGGTGACATCGGTGTGAACATTTTTGTTTACACTTAATGATTTCTGATTGCTCTTCCCTCAACACCTAACATGTGCCTTAGAGTTTATCCACTTATTTGTTGAACAAAGAATTACTGCGTGAGCATCTCTGGACTGCCATGGATGCTAAGGCTACAGCCGAACACGAACTGTAAAATTCTCCAATTAAGCTCCTATCCTAGAACCCAGCTTCTTAATTGTAAATCACAACCCCATATGGGTCCTGAGAAGTCTGGTAACAAATTTCTGAATATGTAACCAAAAATTAATGTACTAAAATGTGTGATTAAGCTGTGGTGCTTCGGCGGGGCTTACCAGTGTTGCGTCACAGGACCTCAGCGCGCTTTGCATTGCGCATGCTGTCTGGCCTGGCAACGCTAATGAATACCACGGGAAACAGCTCAGTGCAGCTTTGGAATTGCGGTCTCTTAGGAACTGCACTGTATTTACTCTAAAAGTTTAATCATGCAAAACAAAGACTTTTACTCTTTCTCTACCGCCACCCCTCATCAAATAAGCATCACGTTAATTTATCTTTGAATTATATTGCATAGGAATGTCTGATTTTAAAATTTTCTGTTTGAGTTGCTGGCATGTTTCATAATGAATCATCTAATGAATTGTGACTTGAAAACAGGACGGTTCCTGCCACTATCACACACATTTATGCAAAGAGGCACCCTCAGCGTTGATAGAAAATCAAAATTTTGACCATCTCTGAAGAACATCGAAGATGCTTTGTATCTGCAGTATCAAATATTTATCCAAGGTTTAATTACTTATGCAAAAATAAATAAACGTATCTATTTCGTTAGTATGCAAATTTGCTTCCATATTTAATAAGTGGATTATATACACGCCAAAGGATTGTTTTATAATAAATTTCTTCATTATTCATTAAATATTTGATTTATGTACCTATTTTATATTCCTATATATGTGGGGTTGGGTAAAAATTTGGAGACAAAAAGAGGCTGCAAGCAGAAAAAAAATTTAAAAGGTTTATTATAGAAGACAAAGGAGTGATGTTTTCTATAGTAATGGGCACCTCACAAAACCCTTACAAACAGTCCCAGGATTTTTCTTAAGAGATTGGTTGAGACCTGCCCAAAAAGAGCTTTCTGTACTCTTAGTTCAGAAACAACCTCTGTCGTTTGCCATATCTGTCAATAGACCTTCCCAGTGTCCTAAAACTACCATTTAAATTGAAGCAGGGTTCTCATTTATTTATTCAGTTGGCATAAATTATCTTCAAGTATCCATACAAATAAGTCAGCCTCTCAACTTCTTTAAAGTAATTGGTTCATGTGCCCAAATACTACCAGATAAAAAATTGTTTACATTTGCCATTTTTAAAAATTTGTGAATCAGACAAACAAGTTAAAGTGGAGCTTTCTGTTTAATGGAAAAATGATAGACATTTGAAAACAAAAAGGATATAATCACCAAAAAATAGATGTAATAGTGTCAATATAGATGATGCTTAATTATCATATTAATATTAATATATGTATATTGAAGGGGGGCATTTTTGTACACATTGTATTTTAGCCTCCACTTCACACAAATACTGTTATCTCAATTACACACTTGAAGCACCTAAGCACAGATGCAGTTAAATTGTATATGTAATAGCGGCCTTCTATTCAGTAATTACCAAGAGCAAAAGCTTAGAGTTTAAGTTCGTAGTCAATATGTATTGTGCCTTAAGAAATATCTCCAATGTATTTTCTGGTATGACAAGTTTAAAGGATTTTTGTTTGTTTATTTGTTTTTCCTTTATAGTGGAGACAGAGTCTGCAGACCAGCAAATCCGTAAGATTGCGAAGAGCCCAAATGAAGGCGTGTTCATGATATACAAAGCAATCAACTCGCTGCTAGATGCAGCTATTATCAGACCCTCACGCCCTAGAAGCACCATTCCCTAGCCTTAATCTAACCCATGCAATGAGGAACCACTCCACTGCCAAAATCACAGTAACTGTAGAAGCTCCCCCATCCTAAACTCTCTCCATGACCCGCCTTGCTTTTGTCATAAAAATCCAATGAAGATTTGTCCTGACCTTTCCTCTTGGCCATGGTGTGACTTTATCATGCGGTCTGTTGTGGCATGCCTCGTGCCTCCTAGTAAACTACATTTCCTTGAAAGAGCCCACCAATTTTTTTTCTCATGGCTGCACCTGACCATCACCTCATATAAGATTACAAGGGGAGCAGGTGTTCTCTGAGATCAAAGGATATGCCACAAGAGAACACAAAGAAATTATTTAAACAGGAATGTCATCAAATATAAAATGTTATAAATCTCTGCTTGATACTGAACTAGAGGTTGTATTGAGCATGTGTTGTGTGTGTGTGTGCTAAATATCTTTTCCTCTTTTAATCAGTGGGATACCACTAAGTATCTTTGGTCCCTATAATTTATGGAAGTAAAAACAGAGACCCAGGAGTGAAATAATTTGCTTGCTTTCTAAGTGAGGGGAGCTCTCAGAATGTCTTCTGTTCCAAAAGTGGCCCAGGTCATGAACTCTCTGTTCTCTGCTCAAGTAAATCCTGATAGACTTAATTTATTTCAACTTTTTGTTGAACAAGAAGAGCACATGAGTATTATACAATGTGCAAAACAGGGATACTGCCCTGTCGGCTAAGGGCTGTATTTCCTCCTTTCGATACTTTATTTCTTCCCTTCCATACTGATCAAGCATCTCCTCTGGAACAGGCACTCTGAACATTCTGAAAATGTGAAATCTCCCTGTATCATGCATCTGTCATCTTCTTGCTACTAGAATATAAACTCCAGGAAATGGGAGTCTTTGTTTTGTTTGCAGACAGCCATGGGTGATGCTTTCATAATGTGCTCTGGTGACATATCTTAAATGAGTACTAAGAACCAGTTTCTACATTAGTCTCATTGTGGATGTTCTCAGGGGAGCTAAACATGCTATTAGTAACTTCATAGTAACTTTGTCTTCAGCAGAATTAACAGTCTTCCACAACTACTGAAAAATTCTCTATGTATCTCTTTTCCTTTCTTTCATGGCTTTATCCACAGAAGCATCACATTTTATTACTGAGTCGTTCTCAGCAGTTTCAAGGACATCATTCATAGAATTAAAATGTGGGGGTCATCTTCTCAGAAAACATACATACTCATAGACATCAATTTGGCATTTGATGATAGGGGTCTCATTGAAAACTCCAAAGCCTGTGTACCTCAGAGCCAGGACTAGTATATATCAGGAACCATTAAGACAACAGTTTCACATGCCTACACCCACAGCCCCTCCCTACACGTGTACTCACCTTCAGCCTACTTTACCAAGAGCCTCCAACTTCTTGAGGAATACAAGTAAGAAAGAAAACAGAATGCCTTGTTTCCTTTCCCCACCTCAACATCTAAAGAGATAGGAAGCAGTAACTGGTAACATCAACTGTTAACACCTGCATTCACAACTACTCTAGTTGAGGGAAGATTTATTTGTTATTGTCAGAGTGTAAAGGTAATATCGTACCAAGAGCTGTTTCCTGTCCTTTGGAACCTACTTAGCCAGAAGCTGTTTCTCTGAAATCTGAAACTTGTGAGTTGCCCATAAATACTCCTAGTGTGACTCCGTCTGACACTGTATCAGATATTCCTGATATGACAAAAACAACAACATAGTTCTAAGACAATGGGGCATTCCTGTTTGTTCCAAGTGCCCTGAAATTTCCCCCTCTTCCTGTGTTCAAACTTCCCCACCCAGGGTAAAGTGAAATTTGTTGGCATATTAATGCCAACATCATTTGCCTTATTTATGTGACCAGATTTATTCCTTTTGCCTCTCTTGTTCTCCTCCATTGCCCCACATTATTTTCACATGTCCCTTGCCTTGCTTTAATACGTGCTTGTCACACTTCTCAAGACTGTGATTCCTTCTGTGCGAATTTTCAAAACAGCAAAACGTTTTACTGATCTGTCGACATATCCAGTATGGGTCCAATCGTCTTAACACCAGTTGAACCAGTAAGGTGACACCTTGTGCATGACATCAGATGGTCACATTGCCAAGATATCTGCCAATGGGATCAGGCTTGAGTCCTTCCTCAGAGAACACTAATGTTGTCTTGACAACCTGTAAGATTGGTTGAACTATCATTCCTACGTGGAAGAGCTGCATGTCTTGTGATTAAAATTGGGAAGCACAGATGAAGTTCTGAATGTTTTCACATTAACTTCGTGTTTCTAAAAGTAATAAATGTGATAGCTTAAAACAATGATTTTAATCATCCTAGTGAAAAATTAAGTGTTCGATAGAGAAGACACAGTGGAACTTAAGAACTACTAGGATATTTTAAAAGCTGCCTGATAATTTGTTGGTTTTGCTCTCATCAATATTTGAAATTTGAATATGTAATATTATGATCTATAGTCTTGGTTATCAATGGGAGTTTTAGTAGGTAAGTACTGATTGGTGGTTATTTGCTTTTAAATTCCAATAATCATTTCTAGAACAATATATAATAAACACTAAGTATTAAGGGAAGCTTTAATGAGAGTAAAATAATTTTGTAACTTTCCTAGGGTGTCTCTTCTGAGAGGCTCTAGAGATTCAGGGGGCTCTGCGGGAGCTTTCTTTTGTGATACAGACAACCTTCCTTTTCAGTTATTTTTCTTTTGCTCGTACCTGCACTAGATCCTGAATTACAAGCAAAACATGAAGTCTGTCATATCTAGCATCTTCAAAATCAGCCATGTCTGTTCTTTACCGTTTCTAGTGTGTACTACGTACGGCAGCTCCTTGTCAATTGTCCTTAAGGCTGGGCTATCCCTTTTCCATTTCATGTTTTATATATCATTAATTAAACCCATTTTCCATCTGTGGACACCGATTCGTTGCTGGTGGTCATAGAATAGCTAAAATTCAAACATTGTTCGGTGAACATACTCAACCTTGTACTTTCCTGATACCAAGAATGTGATTACAGAGTGGAGCTGAGCATGTTCCTGACCAGCTGCAAAACGTCCAAATGTGAAACTGAGGCTCTACAAAGCTTATGTGTTTGCATATGTCTGTATTTTTAACAAAGAGTTTGTACCAGTATCACATAATCAAGGGAAATATTACCAAAAACTATGAGGAACCACTGATGGACGACTCTGTGGATATAGATAGCTCAGTCAGTAAAGTGGGTTCCTGAAAAACAAGGCTTAAAAGAAACCCAGCTGCTGTGGTGACATGATACACTCCTGTGCTCCCAGCAACTGGGAGGTTAACCAGACAACAAGCAAGTGGAGGTCGGTAATGGAAGAGGCGGCCTTTCGGTACACCGCTGACATTGTCACCCTATGTGTTTGCTCTGACTGGGCGCCTTCTGCACATAAGCACTATGTGAGAAACTGGCAGCAGAGGCAGTTCCCAGGTGTGTCACCGAAGCCGGTGTGAGCCAGAGTTAGGGAACACTGAGAACACCGTTTACTAAGTAGGGTTAGGCAAGTCTTGAGCTTGTGAGAGCCAGCACATATCGTCTTGTTGACTCAGGGTCTGAGTCAGACTAAATTAACTCTCAGTTTGGAAAGCCCTAGAGAGGAATAAAGGTGAAAAAAACAAAACAAAACATAGTAATAGTGCCAGAATGTTCCGGCTCAGGCATGACAATTCCAATTAGATTGGGATGAGAATGATGAATGCCTGGTCAAGTGGATTGTGTTTGGAACGTGAAAAAATAAGATCAGAGGAGGTCAAAGAATTAGAGCACAGGGGACAGGAGCCAGAACAGAGTAAATGGGGGAGTTAAGTGTCTGCTATGAGTGTGGATAGTAACAACAACAGGTTTACTTTTTAATAATTGGCTTTTGTTTTGTAATTAACATATAATTACATTTCTCCCTTTACTCCATCCAACCCTTCCTTTCTCTCTCTCTCTCTCTCTCTCTCTCTCTCTCTCTCTCTCTCTCTCTCTCACACACACACACACACACACACACACACACACAAATATAATTCTTGCTCATTCCATATAATGTTACTTGTATGTATACGATAACTAAAAGCTATGCAAACATCTCTGGACCATGCATTGTCTTAAAAGAACCACTTTACAAAGAGAGCGAAGCTCTTCGACAAAAGTCTATCAATGCCCTCCTTATTGTGACTCTAGCTTCACAAAAATCGACCAAAAACGTTTCTGTATTTATCATGAATATGTCATACGAGGCCTTGGCAAGGATGCCAGAACGAAACTCCCGTGGTACCTGCCTGTGAAGTGGTTCTTACAGTCTAAAGATTAACAGGAAGGATGAGTTCACCAAAGGATAAACGGCAGGTAAGTGGAAGAATGAGGCCAGATCTGAAGTGACAAGATCTAACATGCCCAGTAACGGGGCTAGTGGGGTACTTCCACCACACAGGCAGACAGGGTTAATCACTTCAAGCTAATATGTCCGGGAACCGAAAAACACTGCCAATTACAGATGGAGAGCTGAGAAGATGGCGGAGATCGTCCATTGAGTTGGGCAGGACAGAGTCACTGCTCTTGACAGAGCCTTTCTGCCATGCCAGCAACAAGGGATGACCTTGAGGCACAAAGAGCAACTGTGTTTGTTTCTGTGCGGGATTCTTCCTACACACTGACAGTACTGAAGCAGAAGATGGAGTAAGGGGCCGAGTGCTGGCCTACCTTCTAGAAGGCTTCGGTCTCCAGCACTGATAGAACAACAAAATCGACAGTCTTCCTTCCATCATTACTGCTATTGCTCCTCATAAATGCTTACATGAAGATATTACATGCCATTGAATGTGTATTTTTCCCATTTACTTTTCTCTCCTTCTATCCTTAGGCAGAAACATTGCATCTTGACAACTTACAAACTAGCTTTCTTCCTTAGCAGCCTTCTCATCTAGCGGGAGACTAACTTTTTAAGCTCATAAAGAAACAAACACAAAATGCCAGTGAAATCAAGATAGAGCATTTGAAAAAAATTAAATATATAGATAAGTCATAAATTCTAGACAGCAATTGTACGTTCCTACTTGTTTAGACTCTAACAACCAGCAAACACTGGTGAAAAGTTTCTATGTGAAATTTTTTTTTATTGCAACTGATTCTGTAGTACAGTCTAAGGTAATTGGTTCTACCTTATTTAGAGACTTGTGTTAGCTGGCTAAGAAAGCCGTGAATCAGACAGTATAGATATGATAATGGAAAATTATGAAAATTGAAAAGAAGGCAAGAGTGTTTCAAAAGATACTGTATGCCTGAAAAATTCACACAAATCACCAAAAAGTGAATAAAAAGTGGAAGGATTGTGTGGCTGTCACATATTAGTCCACTGAAATGACTAAAATTCAATTGTCAAATGATACCCATACTCTCAAGGAAAGTCCGACTATTTGTCTGTGTGTATGGTGATATTTTATTTGTGCTGAAATGTGATTTTATTTGTATGTTAATAAATAAAGTTGCTTGGGGATCAGAGCTAAAAGCAAGCCATTTAGCATAAGTCTGGTGATGGTAGCACATGCCCTTAATCTAATCACATAGCAGGCAGAGTCTCTGTGTAGTCAAAGACACAACCAAGAGGTGACCTGAACCTTTAATCCCAGTACCAACCATAGAGACCTGGAGGTCTGTATAGACAGGCAGTGATGAGGAAATCATGTGGTTGGGTTTAGAGTCAATGAGAAGGTAGAACAGAAAGGCATTAAGAAGACAGGTCACACAGAAGAGGGTCTCTCTCTCAGGGGAAGGATGGCAGTGAGTGGTAAGCTAAAGGGAGTCATGGCTCTTGCTCTGATCTCTTGGCTTTAACTCTGTATTTGGCTCTGTGTGCTGTGGGACTGTCTATATGTCAAATTGCTCTGATTGGTCAATAAATAAAACACTGGTTGGCCAGTGGCCAGGCAGGAAGTAGGTGGGACAAGGAGAGAGGAGAATTCTGGGAAGCAGAAGGCTGAGGCAGAGAGACACTGCAGTCACCGCCATGACCAGCAGCATGTGAAGATGCCGGTAAGCCACCAGCCACGTGGCAAGTGTAGATTTATGGAAATGGATTAATTTAAGCTATAAGAACAGTTAGCAAGAAGCCTGCCAGAGCCATACAGTTTGTAAGCAATATAAGTCTCTGTGTTTACTTGGTTGGGTCTGAGCGGCTGTGGGACTGGTGGGTAACAAAGATTTCTCCTGACTGTGGGCAAGGCAGGAAAACTCTAGCTACATCTGTGTTTCTTATTTGCTAAGACCATTTAGAATTTCATCTACGTGTGTCTTCACATTTATCATTTCCTCATATATTGTTTTTTGCATGGCCAGTGCCTTAGACCCTGTGTGGTACTATTACAAAATACCTGCAATTGGGTAGTTTATGAAGATCATAAATGTTCTTCTTACAGTTGGGGAAGCTGCAAGTTCATAGTCAAGTCTCTGACAGGATGCTTTGTTGATGCCCATGGGAGGCCTGACCCTTTCTGAACGGAGATGGAGAAAGTGAGTGGGTGGTGGTGTACACGGGGAGACAGAGGGGAGAGGAAACAGAATGAGGAGGGAGGGGAAACTGTTATCTGAATGTAAAAATGAATGAAAAACTTTAATTATTAAAAAATTCCTATAAGTAAATAATTAAAAGTCTCTGGGAGGATCAACACCTAGGAGGGCTACCCTCTGTTTCCAAGAGGGTGTCTTGTTACTACATCCTCTGAAGCCAAGGAGCAGAATGCTGTATTCTGTGTTAAAATAAAAAGAAGACTGGGCTAACCATGATGCCTTCCTTACAAGGGCCTTTATCTCATACCATGGGGGCAGTATTCTGGTGACCTACACACCTCTCAAAAGCTTTAGAGTGGCCATTCACACTCATTACTTGAATTCTGGAGGGTATGCATTTGAACTATAGTAACCAGACTATTGTTAATTTTTAAATCCATTTTATCCACAGCCATATATTGTTTAGTTTATACCCATAGTAAATTATTGATCAAAAAGGGAAGGATGTTGGATTAAAACTAGTTGATGATGTCTGTAGGAAATTATACTTTTATAAATTTAAGGTGATTCATGAATTTATTCAAAGAGATAAAAATGACTGAACATATTTCCAGTGTTATGCTATATATTGGGAGCAGAGTGAACAAAATGTGCAATTTCTACTTATGGATTTTATGTTTAGTTGATAAAATAATGACTTGATATACAAAGTAAAAATTGAAATCTTTTGAACAGTATGAAGAAAAAGAGGATACACAAACGAGTATCATTCAAAGAGGGAGATAGATAAGATGGGTCTGCTCTGAGGAAAAGGGGGACACTTAACAAGAGATCAGGCTCATGGAAATCTTGGAACATTCCAGGAAATGAAATGAAGATGGTGTTGGTGTAATTGGGAAACAAGCAATGCCATTTTGGTTGGGGCTTCATGCCCAGAGCATGGGAAGTGACAGATCACGGTCGTCACGGCTAGTTTTTTATTTCAAATTCAGTTGGAATTAATCAATTTGCATTTTCAGCGATTACTATGAGTCTCACGTGGAAATGACTGAACTAGTGGCAAAAACGAGGCTGGAGACAGCTGTTAGGAAGAGGGTGGCTGAAACTTTTACTGTGGTGTGTCAGTGCTGTTATCAAGTCCACAGAGTGGCGCGGATGGTGGTGGGAGAGGAGGAGCAGAGGCGACATGAGCATTTGAGGATGTTTGACATGGGTAGAACTACATTTTCTGAGGGATGATGGGATATGCTGAATGAAAGAAGTGAAAAGACCTTTTTTTTTTTAAAAAAAAAAAAAAAAAAGGTTTATTTATTTATTATGTATACCTGCACATATTCCTGCAGGCCAGAAGAGGGCACCAGATGTCATTGCAGGTGGTTGTGAGCCACCATGTGGTTGCTGAGAATTGAACTCAGGACCTCTGGAAGAGTAAGCAGTGCTCTTAACCTCTGAGCCATCTCTCCAGCACGAAAAGACCTTTTTATGGAAGGCCCAATACCTGGAATCAGTCCTGCACAAAATAATATTTATTGAACAAAGTCTGTTCTTTCTCCCTAAATAAAATATACATATAACTTCCTGAGATGAAGAAAAGCAAGGCCCACTAAAAGATACGGTGCTGGGAAGATATCGAACCCCATTAGATTTTGCCATACTTGAAATCATTGATGAGTTCTATGAAAGTAAGAGTTCTAAGACAATGGGGACTGAAACAAATGGACAAAATGAATGGTGAAGGAAGGGGAAGGGGTGGAAGTTGTCCACACAGGAAGCTAATTTAATTGCATGAATCTGATAAAATTTGTTCCTACTATATAAGAGTATTTTCAGATCTCTAAAACCCAAATGCTAATAAGAGACACAATTTGATAATTATTGTGCATGGTTTTTATTCATTAGGGAGGAAAACCAATCACACTTAAAAGCCACTTAGAGTATGTTAATTAAGAATAAATCTAAAGAGACTATTTAAAAATATATTTATATCTTAAAACATAAAAAAGTTTCAAAACATCAAATCATGAATGTTAGTTTTATTTGTTTTGCTAGAATGTATATAAATAAAGGAAATCTCTTAAGAAATGGAAAGCAGAAATGAAATTACTTTAGTAAACTTGAGCTCCTTGACTGTGTAAAGTTTGCCACATTTCATCATGCATGAAGAAGCAACCTTTTCAGACTTAACAATGCTCACTGACACATCTTGGACCGCTGTGACCAACATACCAAACTAAAAATAAAGTTGCCATTGCTTAAACTCATTTGTTTATCACTGTTATATATAATGTTATATATGAATGATTTACATAGTTCTAATGAAGTGTCTGAGATGGAGAAGTCAATAGAAGGGTTGAGACACCTAATTCTGAAGGGAACACTACAATTCTGCTCTGAGGTTTCTGAAGATGCCCTAGTTCCTATTCTTCCTTGATTTTTCTCCTCATTCAATCAGAATTTCTATTTACCCCTCATGAGCTAATTTTAGTTAAATACACTACCAAGATTTTCCCCAACACATCTGATATTTAGGCAAAAGAAAGTAGAAATAGACAGCAGGTGCTCTAGCTTCCTTTCTGTTGCTGTCATAAATACCCTTTAAGGGGTAAAGGGTTATTTTTCCTTGGTTTACACTTCCAGGACATAGTCCATCATTGCAGGGAGGTCAAGGAAGGAACTTGAAGCAGCTAGTCAGATGCCCAATCAAGAGCAGAGAAACAGTGAATGCACACATGCTTACATTTATACAGTCAAGGACCCAAGCCCAGGGAATGGCACTGCCCACAACAGTTAATAATCAATTAATCTAGTCAGAAGAATCCCTGAAAAATATGGCCACAGGCCGACCTGATCTAGACAATAGCTCATTGAAATCTCTTCCCAGGTCATTCTAAGTTGTCGAATTGAAAGTAAAAAAACTAATCATCATTCTAGTGTTCTTCAACTACTAGTCTTTGGGGAAAAGGAGTCCTAAGAAAAAGAGAAATTGGCCACAGTTGAGTTAGTTTCTAAAATTCTTCACACACACACACACACACACACACACACACACACACACACACACAAATATACGACATTGAGGATATAAGAAATGGATCAGCTACTGAGGTGGCTCTGAACTAGCTGAATTAACCTTCAACATTGTTACAAATTTGTATTCTAACTTCCTTCAAGTTAGATTTGCATATCAATATCATAATAGATATCTCTAGCTAAATTTTTTCATTAAATGGAAAGATAAAGTCTTTGATATGAACAGTTTCTAATTAGTTTTGTCACATTTAGTTAACATAAATAGAATAACATATTTTTATGAATTCTTCCAATGATAATTTTATTAAAGAATAGAAAAAAACTGGATGAAAAGCTTTTATTATGTCATTTTAAGATGGAGAAGAATAGTTGGTGATGTACCTGAAATAATTAACCACTCTTTATTTGGCCTGAATGCAAATATGCACATGCATGCCACAACACACACACACACACACACACACACACACACACACACACACACACACACACAATCTGTACTATGGAGGGAATATTGTAACTATTTCCAAACAGCTGAGACAAGGAACTAGGCATCTATGCCATAGCCATATGTCCAGGGCAGGGAGGTTCACATATATTAGGGCCCTTGGAACTTCAAAACACTACTTCATGTTTTGAGCCAATAAGAACAAATAAAAAGCTGTCAAATTCAGACCAATGTTGGTGCATCATTAATCTAAACAGGCTAAACCAAAACAGGCTTGAGCATAAACGTCAAAGTTCAAACGAAGCCAAAAATTCAAAATAAAATTAGTGGGTTCCGGCTTAAAATAAACTCATCTTTAAGAGCCAAGAGAGGGCTGGAGAGATGGCTCAGAGGTTAAGAGCACTGGCTGTTCTCCTAGAAGTCCTGAGTTCAATTCCCAGCAACCACATGGTGGCTCACAACTACCCGTAATGAGATCTGGCGCCCTCTACTGGCATGCAGGCAGTACACTGTATATATAATAAATAAATCTTAAAATATATATATATATATTTGCCAGGCGGTGGTGGCGCACGCCTTTAATCCCAGCACTCGGGAGGCAGAGGCAGGTGGATCTCTGTGAGTTCGAGGCCAGCCTGGGCTACAGAGCGAGATCCAGAAAAGGCGCAAAGCTACACAGAGAAACCCTGTCTTGAAAAAAACAAAAACAAAAACAAACAAACAAACAACAAAAAAAAAAAAGAGCCAAGAGAAAAAAGGAAGGAAAGACCTCAGGATCTTAAAGCAATGTTTGGACTCCACAAGAAGAAATCAACACTCACTCTGTTATTGAGTGCCAGGCATTCTACACACATTACTCACTTAAGTACACGTGTTATGACAGTTAATTAACATTAGGACTGTTACCCTGACTTAGAGATGAGGTTTAGCTACCAAATTACATTACCACTCTACTAAGACTAAATGATTGTGCAGGACACCTATGAGGAGGGCCAGGTCTGATCCAAGTAGGGCAGAGTTCTCAATGGATGTCACTCTCCGTAGAGCACGCTGAAAGCGGAAGCTGCCTAGGGATGGACTGAGAGTCTTATCACTGAGGAGGCCCAAGAAGCGCTAAGGATTTATAGAGTCAGTAAGCATTAGCATAGAGAAGAAGGCCTGAGAGTTGCTTCTAATTTGAAGAATCTCATTCTTGGTGTGAAATATAAGGAGTAAAATGAAGCAGAGGAAATAGGTTAAGGAAATCTGGTTCTGAATCAAAGGTGCGGGACCTGCTACCAACTCTTTGATTTTGATCAAGTTGTATAGCCTTCCTAAGTGTCGTCATCCTTATCTTGACTGATGGAGTGAACAGCAGTGACCTTAAAAGTGCGTTGATGAGATTATGAGTAATGTGGGTGATGCATGTTATCTGCCGCTGTGCAAGGCAATGAGTGACACACTGCTTCAATTTGGTCCATCCAAGAACGTCCATCACATTTTAATGATGACGGAAAAGGAAACTAGCTCCAGACTATACGTTCCACCATGGGAACTGAATTAAAAAAAAAAAAAAAAGATTGGAGCAATTTGGTGAAGAAAGAAGAAATAAAACTAATAAAGCAAGGCCTCTTGTGAACTTTGTAATCACTGCTTTGGGCTAATTCTTAAGACTTACCTAAGCAATAGGTTTCCTTGATAAGATAATTAGATAAAACAAATCAGTATGAAACAAAGGCTTTTGAGCAGAATTTCAACTATTGGGACTGATGGAATAAAGATAATAGTCCATTCTGGATATTTGCTATAAGTAAATGGTTGTATTTTTCTATATCATATTAATCATGACTTCTTTTTGTCTCCTTTGTTTTCTTCCTTCTCTCCAGGATATGTAGCATCAATAATAATAATAATAATAAAGTTCGCCTTTCCAGAACTTAAAAAGAATTGTAGTGCCATGTAGGGTAAGAATGGTAGATGGAAAGTTAAGGGGGAAAAATATGTTCAGTATCAATTACCATAGGGAAAATCACCTTTTAAAAAGTAATAAAAGCAAATCTGCAGAGGTTGAAGAGGCATTTTAAAACATGCTTGCTGGTGGTATACTGTTTTAGTCAAAAAGGGGCTGGTAAGGTAGCACTTGCTATCAAGCCTGAAGACTAGAGTTCAATTCCGAAAAGTCAAATGATGGAAAGTGAGAATCACCCTCCTCAAGTTGTCTTCTGACCTCCGTAGACACACTGTGCCATGGGCGTGGGCACATGTGGGTGTGCACATGCACACACACACACACACAGAGATACATTCACACAGAGAGAGAAAGAGAGAGACAGAGAGAGGGAGACAGGGAGACAGACAGATAGACAGAAAGAACATTTTTTAAAAGACCAATATCCTAATATTGAAAACTAAGGGACCAACAAAGAGTAAATGTTTAATTTGGAGATATAAAGCAAGTAAAAGCTAGTCTTCAGGTTCAGTTATTTTAATATCAACACTAAGATGCATGGAAAAAATTTGAAGGGACATCACTGGAATTTATAAAGTGTGTGTGTTGAATTATTCTATAGTAATTTATTGAACTAGATTAACTTAGAGAAATTTAACTTGACTCAGAAAGTAACAGCTTTTCTAATCATATAAATGGTCTTTCAGATTTTAAAAGCCATCTCATTCAGTGTTTAAGGCTCGAACAATCCCATAACTTTATTTTTATTATTTTGTTTAGCTTTAAAACAACAATAAATCTTTTAACAAGAGGGCATTTTTCCCATCCCATGAGGGTGAAACCTAGGTATCCAAGGCCTGTAACCAGGCAAAAGATGGGATCAGAAACTTTGACCCCTTACACCATTTTAAAGTGGCATTAGCCATCGTAGTTATGAGATAACAGCTGTACCTGTACGTGACGTATCTTCATTCCAGGCTAAAAAGTAAAATAGAAACAGGATGAAATGAAGGAAACTTACCAGTTTCTTCTGTCTGTTTTATCAGCTTTTGCATGACCACCTTGGAGCAGTTGTCCATATCTACACTTCTTTGGCCACCCTGTGCCCAAGGCCACTCCTAGCGGCATAGAACCCTGAAGGGTTAATATTTAATGAGCACTTGACTTGTCTAAAGAAAAGTTGGGGGGGGGGGGTTATATCTCCAAATCTTCTGCTGGTAGATCAGCACAGTGAACCAATCTATAAAACATTATTCATGCTCAATTTGTGGTTTATATAAGTCCATCATTCTTAATACATTATAGAGGAAAAAGTACCATGGCACTAACATGATAGTGATGGAGGAAGAGGTAAGTTTACCAAGGAAAACATACCAGTCAATCCTTGGAGTCACACAGGTCACCTTAATGCACTGAGTGATGGTGTCCTGCATGTTCTATGTAGTTCCAAAAAACATTGCAAGTCGTGCTTATCCAGTAATCATAGAAGAGAGCTCACCTGGTGGACCTTTCTTGCCTTTGAGAATAACTGTCTCCTACATGCTTTGATCTGTGTGTGGATACCATCCCATAAGAAAAATAAATTACCCCAACTCTCTTCATCTATCTGTGAAAAGATCTCAATAGCTGCTCTACAGAGGTGTCGGGGTTAACCACACGTTTTGACTGAAGCAAGCCAACACAAATAAAGAATTTAAAGGAATACTATCACTGGAAAGGAGACCCAAACTAAGGGACTTACACAAGGATAAAAATACAAGGAACACACACAAACACACATACACATACGTACATGCATACACAAACACACATACACCCACATATATACAGAGGCATTACACACACACACAAACATATACACATGCAACACATACACATATGCGCATACACACATACATTTATGCACACACACACTCATATATAAACACAGGCATATACACTAAATCATAGGCACATACTTCTTTTTTTATATACATTTTTGTTTAAATAAATTTTCTTTCCTTTTACATAGCAACCCCTGTTCCCCCTCCCTCCTCTTCTCCTACTCCTCCCCCACCTACCCACATCTCACCCCCATCCCCTATTCCAGTCCAACAAAGTGTACTCTTTCAGTGGCTGCCTCTCCTTCCTCCTTCTATCTGTGAGACCCATCTCACGTTGCTGAATGTTATCAGAGGTTTATTCTACTCCAACGGTTGTTCCATGTTCCAGAGCACAATTGCGTTGGAATTTACCCATTCTTCAGCTGAAAGGCATTTGAGTTGTTTACATGTTTTGTGTTTTATAAATAATAATTCCTGTGGATACAGGGAGTATGATTGGTGTGAGTTTCACAAGCCTGCCAGACTAAGCAGACAATTTGAACAAGTTGGAGTCTTTCTCCTCAATCGTCTTTCTTTCTCTTTCTTTCTTTCTTTCTTTCTTTCTTTCTTTCTTTCTTTCTTTCTTTCTTTCTTTCTTTCTTTCTTTCTTTCCTTCCTTTCCTTCCTTCCTTCTTTCTTTCTTTCTTTTTTTTTGGGGGGGGGGCAGTGTCTCTCTATACAGCTCTGGCTGTCCTGGAACTCACTGTGTAGACCAGGCTGGCCTCGAACTCATTAGATCCTCGTGCCCATATTTCCCAAGTACTGGAATTAAAGGCATGCATCACCAAACCTGGTCCCCACCCCCCACCCCCGTTTATTTTTAACAGTCACGTTCACTATCTTCTTTGAGATTTTGTTCTAAGCATTGAACAACCAGAAGACCAGAGAAAAGCTGTTATCAGGGGAGCTACAATTTAGGGAAAGCATAAAAGTCCGTGGTTTCTTGATCCCTAATTCACTTGAAATAATTCCCAAACTTTTGCTTTTTTCCCTCCTGACTTCTTTCCATCCCCAGACAGCCTTGATCTTCAGGCTGCTGAAATACAATCATGGTGTGACTTCCACACAGCCACTGTCTCTATCTATGTCTCTCAGTCCTTGGTTTCTAGACCTTCCACTATGGCTGCATGGCTGGATGTAGGATGGATGTTTCACATGGATTATAATCAACCCCATAGGGATGTGGCAAAAGCAGGGTCCCACAGATATCATTTACAATACACTTAGTGTGGCCTCACGGCTCACTATCTGCCTGATATTCTCTGCACACTCAACTGTAACTCTTTTGAATTTAACAGTAGTTGTATGAGGGGGAGGCTGTTATTATCTTCAGGAGCTAAAACCACAGAGGTTAAATATCCAGGCCACAACATAAGCAAGTAACAGAGCAAGAATGTGAGGGTAAGACATGGGAGTCTAGAATCCAGACTCTTAATCTTATCCACCAAATGAAAGAATTTGACAAATTCAGAAAAATAGTTGCAGTAACAACAAGTAGAGAATTTATTATTTTTTCTATCTATTTATTTGTCTGGAATTATTTTGAGTTTCTCATGGCTGTCTAAAGAAAAACTAAAATTTCTCCTGTGTTAAGTAAGGCTCTCTACTTTACGCTAATCTTTTGTTCTGTCAGCCTTTGGATGATTTCTTTGAGTGACAAGACTAACTACTCATTCTGCAGTGATGATGGGAAGGTCAAAGGTCAAGCATTTGTAGCCGGGTGAAGTACAGTAGTAAATGGTAAGAACTCAGCAAAGGATAAAAGTAATGAATGATAGCAATCATTTAATACCTGAGTAGCAGATGATGACAGGCAAACATTCTATATTCATAGGTGGTCTCAAACACTCATATGGAGGTAGACTTAATGAAAAACACTATCGATTTTGAAAAAAATTTGTCTGTTTTAATAGCACTTTAAGTGTTCCTTGTTGGTGGTGGTAGGGGTGAGTTATAATGTAAGAGTGACACAGGAGTATTTAAATTAGTATACATAGGCCCAGCAAGATGGCACAGATCCTCCTGACATCCTGAATTCTATCCCTGGAGCCCATCCTGGAAAGAGAGAACTGGATCTCAAAAGTTGTGCTCCAACGTCCATACACTAACCATGGCAAACACCTACCTGCACTTACATACACATACCCTCTCTACCACTTACACACATAAGTAAAAATTATACTTAAAAGAATTGTTTCTAGATCACATCATTGAAACTTTAAGAAAACAGAAGAGAATTCTTCCCACATGTCAGTATTAATGCACAACACTTTCACTAGGATGTATATGCTAGCTGGCTTTATGTCAACTTGACAGAAGCTGGACTCACTGGAGAGGAAGGAACCTCAATTGAGAAAATGCCTCAATAAGGTCAGGCTATAAGCAAGCCTTTAGGGCATTTTCTTAATTAGTAATTGATATTGGGGGCAGTCCATTGTGGGAGGGGTCACCCATGGACAGGTGGTCATAGATTCTATACGAAAGCAGGATGAACAAGCCACAAGGAGCAAATCAGTAAGCAGCACTCCTCCATGGCCTCTGCATCAGCTCCTGCCTCCAGGTTCCTGTCCTGTTGGTCCTGTCTTGGCTTTTTTCAGTGATGGACTGCAATGTGGAAATATAAGCCCAAATGAACCCTTTCTTCCTCAACTTTCTTTTTTTTTTTTTTTTTTTTTTTGGTTTTCCAAGACAGGGTTTCTCTTGTGTAGCTTTGTGCCTTTCCTAGAACTCACTTGGTAGCCCAGGCTGGCCTGGAACTCACAGAGATCCACCTGCCTCTGCCTCCTGAGTGCTGGGATTAAAGGCGTGTGCCACCACCGCCCGGCAACTTTCTTTTTTATCATGATGATTCATCACAGCAATAAAACCCCTAACCAGGACAAAGTACAACTGACTAATTCAACTTAGCATGTCCCAGTCAAAGTTTCTACTTTCTTTTTACTTATTCTTCTCTCATGCAATACATTCCAGCCGCAGCCTCCCTCCACTCCCCTTAGTTCCCCCATCCCAAGCCTCTCCTCCCTCTCAAAGTTCCTTATTGACAAGTTTCAAAATTATTTTATGGTTAACAATGAATATGTAGACTGGGATTTGTCATTTTGGATAATTTAAGTTTCTAATGAGTCAAGCATTTAATAAAAAATATGATGTATTGAAGCAGAACTGGCAGGCTCTACTTCCTGCTGGTAGGTTTAAATTAATGTAACAAAGGACAATGGAGTTTTAAGTTTCACATAAAATTGAAGAACCCAACATTATTTCTTCTTAGACTATAAAAATACCTATTAACTGTAATGAGAATGATGTTATTGCCTCCTTTCTCAGCATCATCTTGGGATGCTCACATTTGAATTCATGAGTTATCTTCCAACCACTGCTAAATATATTTATCTTTTTAAAATGTTTTACTGGTGGCATCTAGTCACACAGTTTTGTCTCCTGTTAATCTATGGTGACTTGAAAATATTGAATGTGGGGAAAAAGAATTCCATGATGTTTAATGGATTATGCCACTAAGTGATCCAATCCAGAATATGTGTGTGTGTGTGTGTGTGTGTGTGTGTGTGTATGTGTGTGTGTGTTGTGTATTTATTGGCAAGGGTATTTTAATTGAGAAAGCTAATGGGTTGTTTAATATCTAAGGGGGAAAAAGATGGGAAAGCAGAAAATTTTCAGTATGAACTTGCTGAGAATTTGGATGTAAATTATTTCATATGGCAGATGTGCATAAAATATATTTGACATAGAACAAAAATCAGTCAAGGAAAAATTGAATTAAATTAAGCACCAGAGGCAGCATATTAAATTGCATTAAGAGTGACAAGAAGGTTTTCCTATGGTGTAATAACCTACTTTCTATAGTTCTATGACCTCCTGGATGTACTTGTACAATGACTGAAGAGCAGGCATAGGAGTGTGACAATCTTTCATATTTGCATTAATTCCAAAGATCGTAAGAGAAGTTAATGAGAAGGAAATGTTAGGAAAGATTTCAAGGTTATTCTCATATATTTATGAGAGTATCTGTGCACAAGGCTATTTATTTAGCATAGCACTGTGTCTCAAGAGCCATTAAATAGAGAACACGTGTGACCCTGATTAATTTTTTTTCTATTAGTTTTTTTAACTTGTAGTGCATCAGAGTGTTCACGAATACAGCATCTGTTATTTCCTGATAGTTTTATTTTATTTATTTATTATTAAATAGGGATTTTTTTCTTACTTCCCATAGGAGAAAGGACCTTGAAAGTGAAGATAAAAATATAAAAATACTATTAACTTTCCTAGAGTAATTTTTCAACACAGAGATGTATGAACATATATATGTATGTGTCAAGTTTTGGCAGTTTGATTCTTATGTGGCCTAGACTGGCCTCAGACTTGCTACGTAGCTACGGATGACCTTGAACTTCTGATTTTCCTGCCTCTACCTCTGTAGTGTTAGGATCACAAGCATGTGCCATCGTAACTGGAAGAAACTAGTACTTTAATCTAATTCAGACTAAATTGGATTTTAGATGAATCTGGGATATTTCTACCATGTTATTTTTATTACCTTTTGACTTTGTCATGTAGTGTGTGGCATCCAGATTTAGTCAAGAAAGTTGCTTTAACACCTGAATAGATGTGAAAGACAACCAGTAATAACTAGTTGTTCCAAATCTTTCTAGATTCAACATAGCCAACACCTTCCTTTCACTGACTGTGTATAGGACCCGTGTCACAAATGATAAAGTCAATCCCTCACCTGAAAAAGTTCAAAGATGACCACTAGTCCCACTGAACACATAGTGTACCAAAGCAAGCTGTAGCACACCAGACACCTGAAAAACAGACAAACAAACAAACAAACAGAAAACATGCAGAGAGTCTTAGTTTGTTCTGTTGCTTTAGAAAATGCTGAAGTTTGTGTCGCTCAAGTTTTGGATGCCGAAAGTTCATGATCTAGTATTCCCATCTGCCTGAACTCTGGTGAGGACTCCTCTGCCTGTCTTAACCAATATAATAGAAACATCATAACAGAAGCTCCTGTGAGAGGGAGAGAGACCACGGTTCCATGGGAAGCCAGGAAGATGATGGGATGTTCGGTCTTGCTCTTTTATAACAACTCATTCTTTTGTATAATAACTTATTTTGAGAGACCAGCATTGAGCCCTTCATAGGTTACTGTCCTCAGTGACATAGAGAACTCTCACTAGGATGAATCTCTTTATCCTGCCCTCTCAAGGATCAAAACCACATGAACTATTGACAGGTAGACTGAAATCATATTTTTCACTTACTATAAAAGATTATATATGTTATAATTCAGAAAAGGTCATATATTGATGCAGGTATAATTTAATCTGTATTAATAAGCACCCCAATATTTATTCTGAAGATAAACTATTTTAACATAGCTATAATATAATTTATACCTAATATTAACTACATAACTCTACTACTGAATATTCTATAAGCATTCAAATTCCAACTGCTCCATAAATGTCATTAGTTTTTTTAGTTTGTTAATTTTATTTAATATTTGTTATTTTACTTAATATAATGTCCCCTAGATTCATTCATGTTTCCCCTCATGACAGAATCTGATTCTATTTAAAAGTTAAATGTATATATATATATATATATAGTATATATACATATAAAAGTTATATGTATATACGGAATGTATAAATACATAATATATATGGAACGTATATATCTATGTATATACATATATATACTTTACACATTTTGCTTATCCATTTATAGATACTTAGGTCGTTTCCATAATTTATCAGTTGTGAATAATCTTCAAAATACTCTTCAACATGTTGATTTGAATTTTTAGGATATATTGCCAAATGTGGAACTACAGGAGCAACTAGTAATCCCCTTCTTAGTTTAGCCGATTGCTTGTTTGTTTTTAATGTAGTATTTACACAGAACATACCTGCACCCTTTCACATACCTTCAAAAATATTTCATTTATTTGTTTATTTGTTTGTGTAGAGAATGAAAGTGTTCCAGTGCAGTGGACAATTGTGGGAGTCAGAGGACAACTTGTGGAAATCAGTTCCCTCCTTCTACCCTTTGAGTTCTGAGGATCCAACTGCGTCATCAGCCTTGGTCATCAGGCTTGATAACCATTGGCCTTTCCTGCAGAACCACCATGCCAGTCCCTTGGTTTTCCTTCATTTTTTCATTCTTTTAATGAAATACTATAATGAATATACTCCTTTACACCCCCCACAAGCAGTGTACAAAGATTGTCTTTGCTCCATTCCCTCATCAATACTTAAGTTTTTCATCATTTATAAAAAACATGTTTGTATCTCCTTATAGTTTAATTTGCATTTCCCTAATGATCATTGTCGACAAGCACTTTTTTGTGTCATGAACCTTTACATAACTTCTAATTATTTTTATGTACATGAGTGTTTTGTCTGTGCAACACATGTGTAGTTATGCAGAGGCCAGAAGAGAGCAATGGATTCCCTAGAACTGGATTTATGAACAGTTGTGAGCTGCAGTGTGGGTGCTGGGAACCAAACTTAGGTCTTCTGCACGAGCAGCCAATACTTTTAACCATTGATTCATCTCTTCAGCCTTGGAGACCATTTACTAGTAAGTACATATGTCAAGAAATTATATAATATTTGTCTATACTCAGTGTCTCCTTTGATTCTCAAAATGATAGGCATTTGGAAAATGTATTCTACAGTCTTTATAATTCTGTTCTGTTTTATACCTCCATTTCAGGCCAACTGAATTTTCTCTGTTTCACCCTGGTTACTCATTCAGCTCCTTTTAGTTCCATTTGAAGTAAACTTGATTTTTGCAGTTCAAAATACAGGTCGTTCAGATTCTTGACACTGCCAGATAAACATTTGTTCTAAGATGGACTTGTATTTAAAATCTGCCATCCCTTCCTCGGCCTTGACAAACAGCAACAAACAGTCCTTTGGGCTTTCTTCTAGTCCCAGGATGTCAGATGGAAGAAAAAAAAAGTCTACCCAAAATGGATAGACAAATAAATAGATGGATAGAATTAGGTTCTTATATGCTGTGCTTCATGTATTACCTATCACTTTGCCTCAATCAGGTTTGTGAAAAAAAAAAGAAGTGATTAAATAAAATTTAAAATACATATGAACACTGAATCTATAAGTCAGTTGTCTTTTGCTCTGATAAATGAACCTTTTACTTTCATCTGCTTGCCTCAATCAAAAGATTTCATGCCAAGATCCTTCAAAAATATTTGACATCCCTTCAATTTTTATGGCCAATAGAATTGGGCAAGATTCCACTTAAGCCTGAAATACTGGCCTCTCCTGTCATTACTTTAGAAAGAGGTCACTCAGTTGAAATTTCCAAATCCTTACACAATGCTTGGAAGTAATGCCTTTGTTTCGATTCATTTGGAATTTTGGACTATCTACATACTGTGAGGAACATAGAGAGGCATGTGCCAAGTACTCTCTGTAGAAATATCTCAAGAACCACAAACCTTGCTGGAAAATCCATCGGTCTATAGTTCCATCCCTGCTGCCTGTCGTCAACTTCTAACCTTTTAGGGGTCTAAACCCCACATATTCCAATTATTTTTCCAGTAAGTATCAAGATAGAATCTTCCACGGAGAGAAACTTGTGTGTGATATGAAAGGCGAGAGAGAAAGAGCGTCCATGCTGCCTCGGGTGGCAATGGTGGCGGGTGTGTGGGTTAATCAGAGATCTGATGTAAAGCTTGCCTAAAGGTCTATAAGCAATTTTATGAAGGGTATCTATTTCAGTAGCCACAGAATGCTGAGTTGATGGGTCCATCTCTTCAGAAGTTCTAGGCTTCTAAAGTCCTTATATTAAACCTCCTCCTGCTATATAAAAAAAAGGGGGGGGGGAGGTGAATCCACTTTCCTGACCAAAATCAGGCTTATAGACCAAGAGAATGCCCAAGCATTCCAACTATTCAAATAATTTTCCATACTCTAGTTTCTCTTCAGATCATATAAATCTTTCCTCTTTTTTTTCAGGAAATGATAATAATAGTTTTCAGGTCATAGACTTCACAACACACCTTTTTGGAACCCCACGACAATCATATGGGATAATGTAACCTAGAACTTTAGACATAATTCCTCCCATGCACATATTTCTTTCCTCTTTTAAATGTAGATGTGTTGCAAGGAAACACAGACAACTTCATTTGACTTTCACCACTAAAACTTGCCTTTATGAGCAACTTCAATATAACAGAAGTCCTGCTAAGGGATCTTCCCTTAAGTGACCAAAGGGCGCTATGTTAATAACCTTTATTTACTCTATAGTGAACTGACTAACACACTTTGTACATAGAACAATATCAATTGGTAGAGTCCTACAATTTGTTTATCAGAAAGCAGTATTATATAATTAAATTACATAATCAGGGCTGTGTAATTTAAAAACTATTAGATAAGTAGCTATTAATAGCAAATATGTTAAGATAATTACCATAGTCTTGGCACTGTCCTGTATACTTTTTTTTTATAAACTAATTTACTTAATAAAGATCCCATGAAGAAGCTGATATTAATACCCTCTGTTTAAATAATAGAAAACTGAAGGCAAAATACAGGTCAAAAATTGTCCAAAGACACATAGATTGTAAGTTTTGAAATTTTAACATAAATATTCAACTACAGGTCTATGTTCTTAACCACATCCACAAATAAGAGTACAAAAAAGAAAATGTGAGTTCTATTAAAAGTGCATCAATCACAAACATTTATACAGAAAAATCCATAGCAACATTGTCCATAAGCAACAAGATAGAAGAAACAGAACTCACATATCCGTCAAATAAATAGGTGAACAAGATGTTGTGTCCATTCACCCACACAAATACATATTACATTAGAAAATGAACCCTGAAAGCATGCCCAGTGAACTGTTTAAAAACCAAAAAAATCACAGGACATGTGACCTGATTTTGTGAAATGTACAGAAAATATAGGATATAGACTGGCAGTTGCCAAAGGTTTCAGGGTTAATGGACAAAACATAACAGACTGATGAAGACGAGGTACATCTGTGAATAACAAAGTCATAAGGATGTTTTCAAATGTATCTTGGCAATGGTTGTAAACCTCTCTAAGTACCACCCCCTAAATCATTCGTTTAAGGAAAAGAAGGTTTAATTTCTTTGGAAATAGTAAATAAAGATGACTACATGGGAGAAAGAGATATAATGAAAGAAAACACTTGGACAAAAATCATTTAAAATGTATGTTTGGTTTTATGCAATTAGGAATGATCAAAAGTGCTCTCATCTCTTGCTTTATTTGAAATAAATTAAAGCGGAGTCAGAAGCAATGTATTAATTAAGGCTGGAAATAAAAAAAGAAGACTATAATTTCAACAAGTCAGTAGCACAGGTGAACGAGAAAAGTTTCAAAGGCAAAGTAATACTTGACCTGGTTACTGAGATGTTCACCAAGCTGAAGTGTGCCTAATGTTTTTCCAAACACAACTGCGTGAAAAGCTGCACAATCAATACATGGTAAAACACCGTGTGCTTGGAACACAAGGTGTCCACGGAGAGGAAAAGGTTATCTAGGGCAAACACATCTTCGTGAGGAGTATACACTCAATCCTGTCAGCCTAGGAGATCCAATTAAGACACAGAAGGAAAAAAATCAAAAGGATTTGAAACACACTTCTACTAAAGAGACAGCACTCTCTGGGCAATGCAGATTGACTAGAGGTGGAAAACAATGGAGGTGCAGAAGCAACTGTAACTTCATGGTTTTTCACTATGAGAATAGGAAATGCTGAGATCCCCTACCATGACAATGACTATGATATTGGAAAGGAGGCTTTGCTGGACTGTTTTATATCAACTCAAAACAAACTGAAGTCCCCTGAGAGGAAGGACCCTCAATTTAAAAAATGCCACCATAAAATCAGGCTGCAGGCAAGCCTGTAAGGCATATTCTTAATTAATGATAAACAGGTGAGGGCCCGGTGCTGTGAGATGTTCTGTATGTCCGAGATGTTCTCGGGTTCCTCATGGCTTTACCCAGCAGGTCCGCATAGAGGATGATTAAGACCACGAGCCTGAGTGCAGGTGTCTGAGATGGTCTGCACTTGGCTGGGCTGGGGGATGGTCTGTATGTCAAGTTGCTCTGATTGGTCAATAAATAAAACCTGATTGGCCACGTCTAGGCAGGAAGTATAGGTGGGACTAACAGAGAGGAGAAATAAAAGAACAGGAAGGCAGAAGGAGTCACTGCCAGCTGCTGCCAGGACAAGAAGCATGTAAAGATACCGGTAAGCCATGAGCCGCATGGCAGGGTATAGATTTGTGGAAATGGATTAATTTAAGCTATAAGAACAGTTAGCAAGAAGCCTGCCATGGCCATACAGTTTGTAACCAATATAAGTCTCTGTGTTTACTTGGTTGGGTCTGAGTGGCTGTGGGACAGGCAGGTGACGAAGATTTGTTCTGACCGTGGGCAAGGCAAGAAAACTCTAGCTACAGCCCAGCACATTGTAGGTGGTGCCATCTCTGAGCTGATGTTTCTGGGTTTTGTAAGAAAGCAGGCTGAGCAAACCAGTAAGAAGAGCCCCCCCCCATGGACTCTACATCAGTTCCTGCCTACAGGTCCCTCCTCTGTTTGAGTTCCTGTCCTGACTTCCTTTAATGATGAACAGTATCGTGGAAGTAAATACTTTCCTCCCCAGCTTGTTTTTGGTCATGGTGCTTCATCGAAGCAACAGAAACCCTAAGACAGAGGGGGGTATATTGGTATCTTTATCCTGAATAAAACAGCATCATTAATGAGACTAGATTCAATCCCAGGAGGAGAAATGTGAGTGGTTTTGCAAAAAATTCCATCCCCCGATGTTACCTGAGTCCCAGACATACAGTTGATGTAAACTCATCAAGGAAGGCGGTAGAAGAATGACCACAGGATAAGACTTTTAAAATAGTTTAGGCTAGATAGTGACAACATTAAACAAAAAATAAAAATGTGATCATGCATTTGATCATGGGGGAAGAACTATTTGGAGGGACAGGATTAGATGAAAAGTATTTGAAAATCAAAACTGGTGAAGATGTGGAAGATGTCACTAAGTGCAAACACAAGACGGCAAACAAAGAGGAGAGCTGCTGGAAAGGGATTTCAGGTGCCTGTGCGGCATCCATGATGGATGGAACATTGAGAATGGGCGAGTTCAAACTGCTCATCTTCAATCAAAGGTAAGGGAATGTCCAGATGGCAGCCTGAGAAGCTATGGGAAGGAAGCTGAACCAAGTCAACTACATACAAACACCCAGAAGATGAGGGGCAACATTAAAAGGAAGACTATTGGTATCTGTTTCTAATCCTGAACTTATAGGGTAAGAGATAATCTCTATTTCTGCCCAAACCTACGTGGCAACTATTATCCCAATCATGACAATCCATTGTGATATATTGGGATTAATCAAATTCTTAGACTTGAGATCCATACAGTATATTCTAGAGCATTTTCCAGAAACATTCTCAGGTAAGTAGACAGATATCTGTAAATGGCTGCTGTATTAGCTACTAAAGTCACTGTGACCAAAAACCTGGCAGAAACAACTTAAGGGAGGAAGGATTTATTTTGGCTCACAGTGTAAAGGCACAAGAATCCATCCTGGCAGGCAAGGTCAGGAGAGCAGGTGACTCTAAGGCTGTAGACTGTGGGCTTCACTGCTCCTGTCTCAGGAATTCTAGAAACAAAAAATTGGAATGTCACTGCTTAGCAGAATTTCTCTGTTTCCCTTTTTAATTCAGTCCAGAGCCCCAGTCTATATAATAGTACCGTATTTACAGTGGATCTTCTTCATTCAGTAAATACTTTCCAAAAATGACCTCAAACACTCCCAAAGCTATGTCTCGTTAGCGCCCTAGGTACTTCTTAATCCAATCAAGTTGACAATGAATATTAACCACCATAGCTGGAAAACATTGATCACTGACAATGATTTTCATAAGTAAAAAATTATATACTAAGACTTCAAATTAAATTATGATGACAGCATGTTCCACAAAAACAAAAATGTAACTGAGGCTAATTGCCTACTTGGTCATGTTTCAGCCTAATGTGATAGAGAATGGAATCTAGGAAGGGGTGTGCCAAGGGGCAGTGGTGCCTAGCCAATCTCTAGTCTATGACTCCTGATAGCTCTCCCAACCTAGAAAGTGTCTTTGAGGCAGGAGCAACAGCTCAATCACCATGCCTAGGTTTACTTAAAGGAACAGAATACATTTTGAGAGTACCAGATTTTATATTATGCAATGGTCCCTAGCCAAGCTCTTCCTTATCATTACCTCTAGAAGCACTGGGCCATTATGATAAACTGCCTGCTGTAGAAATGAACAGCATCCCCTTCTCCATCATCATTCATCTTTTTCCCACAGAAATCCACGAATCTCGGAGAAGACACCTGACAACACAAGTCATTTGTTCTCAACAGCACTGGGCTAAAAGCATATCCATTTTGTAGCTGGAGTTTTCTCCAGTCCTGCCTGGCCCACGGTCAGGACAAATCTCTCTCACCCGCCAGCCCCGCAGCCGCTCAGACCCAACCGAATAAACACACAGAGACTTATACTGCTTACAAACTGTCTGGCCGCAGCAGGCTTCTTGTTATCTAGTTTTTATACCTTAAAGCAACCCATATCTATTAGCCTATAAATTGCCACGTGGCTCATGGCTTACCGGTACCTTACATCTCGCTTTTCATGGCGGCGGCTGGTAGCGTCTCTCTGCCTCAGCCTTCCACTTCCCAGAATTCTCCTCTCTCCTTGTCCCACCTATACTTCCTGCCTGGCTACTGGTCAATCAGTGTTTTATTTATTAGCTAAGCAGAGCAACACATTTAACATACAGAACATCCCACAGCACCATTTTATCCATTTTACACATTAGGTACCATGCTGGGCGTGTTGTATACTGTCTGCAGTTCAGAATAAGGAATGTAGACTGTCCTATACAGCAAGGAGAAGTCAGAAGAGAAATTTAAGTTCAGGGAAGAAGGAGAGCAAGTATACATAGTTGCACTGTGCCATATCAAAGTACAGATTGGAGATAAAAAATGAAAGGCAGAGGACCAGTTAGGAGAGCGAATAATACAAGTGAGAGATAACACTGGACACATTAGTAGAGATGAAAACACCAGAAGAATGTTGACATGATTTGAAGGCAAATGTGGCCACATTCATTGATGATCCCATTAGAATATGAAGAAAAGTCTGAAATTGAGGCCAACTCCTAGATGTCTAAACATCAGAAAGTAGCCAAACATTTAGGGTTTCCAACAAAAATCAACCCTATGACTACATTTATGAAAGGAAAGGGACATAAGGGAGATCAACATTCTGAGTTTATTGAATGACTTCAAAGTCCACTAGATAATTACATTATATCTGCATACAAGCTGGCTTGAAGTTCCGTGCTAAGTCAAAGAAGGCATTGAATTTAAGTCCACAGTATATATATTCCAGTCAGTGGATGTCCCTTACTCTGTTACAGGAAAAGACTAAATGCTCACCACTTGTGGTGGTTTGAATGAGAAATGTCCCCAGTAGGCTCAGATGTTTCAATTCTTGGTCCTCAGTTGGTGGTGCTGTTTGGTTAAGGGATGTTGTTTAAGGGATGTGGCCTTGCTGGAGGAAGTATGTCAATGGGGGTGAGCTTTGAGGTTACAACCATGCACCCTTCCTGGTTTGATCTCTGCTTCATGCTTGCGGTTTAAGATGTGAGCACTGAGCTTCTGTCTCCAGCTGCCATGCCTGTCTGCTGCCACACTCCCCCCGCCCCATTTTGGTGATGAGCTCTTATCCTTCTGGAACCATAAGTCTAGATGAAGCCTTCTTCCTCTAAGTTGCTTTGGTCCTAGAGTTGTATCAATAGAAAGACTCTAGTGCATGCAGCGTGTGTCCCTTGTTCCTCCTCCATCATTTACTTTACTAATGCTGCTCTCTTCTTGCCATTCAGCAGCCCTGCAGAGAAAGTCAAGGTATGTGCGCAATTCCAGGCTCTAAGCAGAAAGCTATGTTGCTAACTATCATGGGGGGATAGTAGCTGTGGGAGCCAGAATTCAAACACAGGCCTGTTGATTGCTTAACTGCTTTCTTACAATCCCATCCCACATCTGGTGGTTTCATTTGTTCACAGTGAAAAACAGAAGACGATTCTTGTCCTCTTAACCATTTTAAAGCACCAAATGCATTACTTTTTTTTTTTTTACAGTATCTTTATTTTCATTTAGATAAAAACTAAAACAGTTGTTATTTCATTCCCACGTGAAGACTTCAAAAATGAAAGGAAGACACAGAGCAAACCTAGCCTGAGATTGAAAATTGACCAGGCAGGGAGTAATCCTTTAGAACTCCAGAACAGACTGTGGCTTGTTTACAATCACCTAAGATGCTACGATCTTATTAACCATTCTCTAACCGCAGTCTGATTACAGACAAGAAACTCTAAAGTCACTTACACAGGACACTCTAGCTACAGATAATATTTTAATCACTTATCTGCAACGTCTGTGTCTCTTAATAAGGATATCTGATTGGGATACACTAGTCCTCATCCTAAGAAGTAACTGTTTATAAAGAAGACAGAATTCCCCAAGGCTGGGGAGATCGCTCAATGGGTGAAAGAGCATTTGCAGCACAAGGATGAGGATCAGAGTTCAAACTCCAAGCCAGGCATGGCCATGCGTGCCTATAGACTAGCACTGGGGACGGAGGTAAACAGACAGGGGAGAGCGCTGTCCAGCCAGCCCAGTGCAAACAGAGAAATGGTGACCCTCATTTGGTTTCAGTAAGATCCTATCTCAGGACACTAAGGCAGATAGATGCCTGACATATTTCTCTGGTCTTCCAAGGCACACACAAACAGTCACATAACACACACTTCTTAATTTTATTGGTATATAGTATGACCTAATATTACCATTTTAAATGTAAATGAACATGTTTCAAAGTTAGCAAAAGCAGGATAATGGGATTCCTCGAGCTTGTAATTCTCTTGATAATAGATGTAATAATAATATGTAATTCTTTTGATAAACTCTATAGATGCTTTACTCTGACAAAGATGGGACAAAATTTACGGAAAACTGGTTTGGATGGCATTTGTATTTTAAAATTTCAGCAATCATATGAAGCTTTCTCCTAATCTTACATGTCTCTGTCATGGTGGTATCTCGCATCCTAACATATATATTGATTAATTTTTAAAATACATATTTGAATAAAAATGATAGAGCCCCAGATACTGTCCACAATTATGCACTGTCTGCTGAGCATAAGATATTTCACATAATTTCTATAATAAATTTATGTTGCCTTAAATAATCCCTTTCATAGATTAAGTGGGGTGAATGGTAGAGTGATTAAGTATTCTATTTTTAAAATAACAGATAATATCTAAATCACCAAAATAGTATAATGTGTAAATATATAATTATTACCAAATTTAAAGTATCAGATAGTATATAAGTCGTCATCATAGGATAATAAAATAGCAGATAATATATAAGTAGGATAATAATTTTGGAGAATGGACCAGTGAGACAGCTTAGCAGTTAAAGTCACTTGGCACTTGTCACCAAGCCTGTGACCTGAGTTTATTCCCGGGGATCCACACGGTAGAAGACGAGAACTAACAGTGTTCAGTTGTTCCGTAAGATCCCCACAAGAGCCCTGGCATGCACATGCCCTGACACACATACATGATAAACAAATAAATGAATAGCAAATAAACAAATGTGATTTATTTCTTAAAAGGAAAATAGACTAATGAGGATAGTGTAAAAATATTCTGATGTTCTTTTAATCTAATCCTTTTCAACAAAATAAAAATCTTGAAAAACAAGGTTTTTTTGTTTTTTTGTTTTTGTTTTTTTTTTTTTTTTTTTGATGAGCAGAACAGACATGCAAATATACATCGGTCCACCAGGTGGCGGAAGCACACCGTGAAGGCTCCTGGTCTTTTATTTCTTAATCCTTTTTATTTTGTGGTCATCTTGTTTTCTGTCATAAAGACCTCCCACTTCAAAGAGCCATTTTAGGCGGTGCTGGTTGATCCAGAAACCATGCACATTCCACACAAAGCTCAATGGGAAGCAGGACGACCCTCAACAAAGAAAATTCCAAACCTGTTCACCAGCCCCTTCTAAGAAGCTGCGGTTAATCACCTTAACTGTATTGTTCTGGACTTTCTGAATCACGGTGCAGAAGATGATTTTGCATTTCTAGTCTTAAGAAAATGTTTTACTTTTGAAAAAATACACTTAGAAAATCCTCCTTCCCCTGGAACTCGGGAGATGTACGGCTTTTCCTGAGAGTAAGTGCAGGCCAGTTTTATGATGGAAGGGAAGAGAAGGGGGCCACTTTTCGTCACAAAACAGCTAAAAACTCACGGTTAGAGAATTAATCTTTTGCATAAAATAGTGCTTGTGCCCTTGCTTTTTGAAGACACACACCCTACTCTTGGCGACGCTGCGTTTCTACTATCTCTGCTTACTGCCTGTGTAAACTTAGGTAAGACACTTCAACTCCCTGTTTCCATCTTCTTCATGTACAAAACAGAAGAAAGAGCAGAAGCCATCTTAGGAATTCACGGGGTTGGAATAATTCGCATAAACTCGCTCCCCGACCCACTGGGGCTCTAACAGCAGCAAGGGTGTCCGTCACTTGGCACACTCCTCCGGGGATCCTTTACTCTGTGTCTGGAAGAGGATCGTGGAGGAAAAGCTGAGGCAGTGGAGAACTTAAGAGCAAATCTTGCGGGTCAGTGTTGTTCGGGGACGATGCCTATTCAGATTTCCTCCTCCAAGGGTTACGGCTTTCAAGGGTGACATGGCTAAATCATCTCAGAACTTCAGTGTTGAAATATCAGAGGTTACCTCATCCAGGAGAGTATCGTCTTTCTGCGCGCCTTCGGCTTCCCTCTAGCCCATAAGCTCCTGGGTCTGTGAATTCTATAGGTATTTAGGACGTGTCTATCAGGGTCTGTCTGACACATATCAGTGGCTTAAGCGTGGTGTCCCCGAATATCTTCATGTACCGGGACCAGCTTGCAACCTCGCCATAAGTAGATGGCTAGCCTCCCTGCCTGCGTCTCAGCATCGCGGGCTTGCAGAGTGTAGTCAAGTTCACGCCATGGATCCATCTTCTTAAAAAGCAAGGCATAACTTCCAGCGCTACCTGTAGACGAATTTCTAAACGGTCTTATTAAATAAATAAAAAATAAAAAATAAAAAAACACAGAGCCAGATACAGGGGTGAAAACCTGAGAGATCGGGGAAATAGGGAAAGCTACAGCTAACCTCACCTCACCAACTCCACAGCTTTCAAAGAGCAAGCTACTTCCTGTCTACCCAGGCCTATATGCCATGCTGTTCCGCCATCTGATTTGCTCTCTCTGTCCAGTTATATCACTTCCTCTTCCTGCCCAGCTGTGTCACTTCCTGTCTATATGTGCAGACCTCCAGACCTCTATGATTAACTAGTGTTGGAATTTAAGGCGTGTGCCACCACACCTGGCTCTGTTCCCAGTGTGGCCTTGAACTCACATAGATCTACACAGATTCCTGCCTCCCAAGTGATAGGATTAAAAGCACGAGCTACCATTGCCTAACTTCTATATACTGGCTGGCTTTTTCCTCTAATCTCCAGGCAAGTTTTATTGCCTTTTATTGGGGGACACAATATATTGAGGGACACGATATCTCACCGCAGCTACCAAAACTTGGAAATTGGATTTCAGGCTTTGTGATTCCTTTCAATAAGAGCAATGTTTTTAATTATCAAGGAAAATTACTTAATTTTATATGACGTCTTTGTAATTTGATGTAATTAAGCTAACAAAATAAACATGATGAAGACACCATGTCATACCCAATTTCCTGATGTTTGGATAAAAAAATTCTTTTATATAAAGTTATTTTTTGTCCAATATTTTTTAATTATGTGAGCACAATGGTAAAATAAATCTGCCAACATTAGACAAAATGGTAAAATATAATCCTGAGACTAATTTGACTGAGTGGGCCTGGGACATTGCATATACATATACATATACATATACTTATACACATACACATACACATACACACACATAGATATACATCATATACATATACATATACATATACATATGTTGGAGACTGGTGAAAGTTTTGTTCACAGGAGAGAATGAAGACCATCATACCTGCAGTTCACAGGGGTATGGTTCAAGGACCCTGAACATCCCTGTCTTATTTTAACAGATATTAAAATAATTTTCTTGACAACACTGAAATATTCTTTGCATTTTCAATGGCTCTTCTGTCACAGACTGTGGAATTTTCTAGATCCTAGATGTCATCACCATTATGACATCAGTGACTGTAATGTGTTATTGTCATAGTTTTTAAAGTTCTTGTTTTAATTGTCCAGTCAATATCAGTTGACACAATACATGCAAATAAAAGGTCTTTGGGGATTGAGTCTAGCACTAATGACTTTGCTTCCTTAGTCCACAAGCAAAATATAGGAGAACCATGTTCAACATTCTTCATCTTACTTTGTCAAAGATGACTCAATACCCAACTGAAAGTTATATTTACTCAAAAGTCTTCCTTAAAGATAAGGATTAATGGTGGGATTATATAATGTTGATCCAGAGATTTAGAAATATTTTTATTATACTTTTTTCTAATTATAAGATACATTTTAAGTGAAACACAAACCAGCAATAAGAAATAGAGGAACAGATTAAAAATGGCAGCATAATCACATCTTTACAACAGGATGTTTCACTGGCTTAGCCTTTGAAATGCCTGTGTTTGAGTTTGCTTATGTGTGTGCAGGTGCACACTTGTGTGTGCAAGTGGAATCCATAGGACAGCCTCATATTGTTGATACAGGATCTCCCACTGGACTGAAACTCACCATCAGGCTAGACTTGTCAGAGAGCCCAGGAATCCTCTTACCTCCAGCTCCACAGCACAGCCCTAAGCTTCCGTGCCCAGCATTTTCACAAGAGCTCTTGCATCAAACTCAGTCTCCTGATGACTGAGTGACCCCTGTAGCGTGGTCTAATTCCTAGAGATTCATAGAAAACAACACACGTGGAGCAATATCATTTCCCTAAGTAAAAACTGTGCTTGAGACAGGCATAGAGGTATACAGTTATAATCTCAGCGGTCAAGAGCCTGAGATAGGAGGATTGCAAGCCAGAAACCAGCCTGAGCTGTCGAGACTCAGATTTTGTCTCCAAAAACAAAACGAGGTTTGGGGAGATGGTTCTGTAGGAGATCAGTTGCCACAGAATCAGAGTCCCTGAGTTCTGATGCCCACAGGTCACTAAAAGCCAGATTTCTAGCAGCCTGCCTGAAATCCCAGCATGGGAGACGGAGATGGAGAGTCTATGGAGCAAGTTGGATGGCCAGAGAAGCCGAAACAGTGGACTACAGGTTCAATCAAGAGAGCACACCTTGAATCCCAGCACTCAGAAGGCAGAGGCAGGAGGATCTCTGTGAATTTGAGGACAGTTCCAGGACAGCCAGGGTTATACAGAGAAACCCTATCTCAGGGAAAAAATAAAAAATAATAAAAAAGAAACCCTGCATCCATATATAAAGCAGAGAGCCATTGAGAAAGACACTCAATATCAATGGCAGACATCCAACACTCACATTCACACATGTCTACTTCCACACATTAGAACATGTTTATATATACACACACAGTGCATATCCATATGTATATGTGTCCTTTCAAAAAAGGCCACAAACATGAAAAATAATTTTCATTCAAATTATCAACAGACATTTAAGATCAAATGGCATGAAAGATAATGAATATCATGTCATTAAAGACTAAGTTTAGGGTAAATGAAATAAAATAAGACCTTTCCTGGGCTGTGCTCACACTTCTGCTCATCTACAAAGTATGAACCAGCAGAAAAATAGAAGCAAAGGAAAAGTGAGAGAGAGAAAAAAAAAAGTCACAGAGCAGGCAGAGACAGCCAAAGGCAACTTTGATGTTCGTCAGGATAATCTCTCATCTTTCAGCATTTCCTTCCCTTTCCAAATAGTGTAATACATTCTGAAATTTTTTCTTCTGATACAATAAAATTTTGTCATGATAAATTCCCTTCAAAAGTAGTCACAAGCACATACTATTATTTTATGAATGCACACTTTTAAGCCATTTCTCTCCTGGTAACTATCTGAGTTGTAACCCTCTCTATTGAGATAACACGTCAGAACTCCTGTGCCAGCACACTTGTTTTCCCAGGATGACGTTCACTAGACATTAGGAGAAAGAGGAGGTTGAATCAGCTTCGTACCCTCTCCATCAGAGGGAGGTCATCATGTCACTGTTTCTGAAAATCCATCTTTCTCCTTCCCCTCCCAGTCTGCTCAGAAAAAGATGGAATCCCTCTGGCTTTCTTTACTTCTTTCAATCCACTTATTTAATTATTGAGGTTCACTATTATTGTATCATACGCGTGTTGGCCATCTGAATTTCTCCTCTTATGTCAGTTATCTGCGTGCTACTGTAAACACAATTTTGTTGAGGCATTTATAATCAGAAAAGTGTGGCTTATTATAAAGAGGCATAACTGCATTTCCATCAGCCACATATAAAAATATGAAAACCAACCCACCTTTACTCAGTTTTAAACAAACCTGTCTATATGTTTAGGAAATTGAGTGTTGTGGAAATGATTCCCCATCTTCTGCTAAGTATATTCTTCTCCTACCTGAATCCTCTGTGAACCCTGAGAGATGGACTCTAGAAAACGTATCTCCTGCTCTGCCTTGGTCTCTGGCTCCTGACTGAGCCATAGAAATTGCCGGGGCTTACTTAGTACAAGTCCTGCTGGCTGGTCTCTTTTCCTGATTCTCCCACTCCTGTTGTCCTTAGCATACACCTTGTGTTTGGCAACTTCACATTCGTGGCTTTCTCCTTTTCAAACTTTTTTTTATGAATTAAATTTGTCCATTGAGAGTTTCATAATGTCTATAATGCATTCTGATTAGCCCCACCCCCACCTTCTTTTATCTCTCTCTCTCTCACACACACCTCTGACAATCCTCCCTTCATCCCTGCAGGTTCTCATTCCTTTTTCTTTTGTTTGGTGACATTCTGTGTTTACCCAGGGCGGTGTGAGTGAGCATGGATAGGGAACTACCCAGTGGAGACCTGTAGTCTCACCAACAGGTATATAACTGAAGACAATCACCCTTCCTACTTAAGAATCCCTCATAAAGAGAGTTCAAACTCTTAACTGTACTCAGTAACTTGGATTGCTTTCCCACACCACTTGATTCCCAATGCTAACGGCTTCCTTTTCATCAGTGGGCACATCAGCAAGCAAGCGTTGTTGGCTCTCTTAAGTTTTGTTTCGTCTCCATAACACGTTCATCAAACAGTTCTTTCAAAGCTCCAAGTGAGGGGACCAAAGAGAGCTATCAAGGAATCAATCGTAATCTGCATTATGTCCAAGGTCACCCCTGATATTTAATTCAGCCACAAACACTATGTTCAACAGTAGGCATGTATTTACTAAATCTGGATGAATGGTTGATTTCAGGGGTATCTAGTGTGCCCTTCAAAGCATGGGCAAATTTTTGTTAAAAATCCCTATGTTTTCCAATTCCCACAGCATCCAATGCAATGACCCTCCAGGCATTCACAATCCTTCACAATCCTGGATGCTTTATCTCTCTGATTTGAATCTCTGATTCCTCAATATGTGTTATCTGCCTCACGGAACTCACCCTGTTTTCTGAATACACTCCATCTCTTTCCCATCTCTTTGTCATTATTCATGAAGTCTCTTCCACTTTGGAGACAAGTTTAATTTTTGCCCTTTCTCCCGAAACGCACCCTAATGTTTATTTTTTTGTTTTGTTTTGTTGTGTGTGTGTGTGTGTGTGTGTGTGTGTGTGTGTGTGTGTTTTCAAGACAGGGTTTCTCTGTGCAGCTTTGCGCCTTTTCCTGGAACTCACTTGGTAGCCCAGGCTGGCCTCGAACTCACAAAGATCCACCTGCCTCTGCCTCCCGAGTGCTGGGATTAAAGGCGTGCGCCACCACTGCCCAGCTCCACCCTAATGTTTAAAGCCTACTCTCTTCTTATCTTTCAACTGTTTGACATAGAAAGATGGATACTCTCTTGTAATTTGTATCTTTGACTATAGCATCATATTTTATATTTGTGTCTTGAGTGTCTTTGAAATCTTCTATTTTTCATTTACCAAAACAGCATTGTATGGAGCTAATGTTGACAACTGTCTTTTAGCTAGAAAAAGAAAAGATTTATATAATATTAAAATAATACTTTGTGAATAGAAAACTTAAACTTATAAAGATAAATCAGCATTTGGAAGTGAATTTGGGGTAATGTGTGACTTAATGTAGTATATTAATATAATCCCATTTTCAAAGATACATGAGCTGGTACTTTGCTTAAAATACTTAATAAAGGGATATTTTTCCAATCCTCAAATGCAATTAAAACTACACACGTTATTGATGTAACTATTCATTTGAAAATTGACTGACGTAATGTGGAGGCGATTTAATAGAGTTATGATTTGAGATTCAAGTGAGACCCATAATGAAAGTGGCTAAAAACATCTCAAGAAATCTAAGCCTCCAGTTTCTCCCCTTTGTATTCCAGGTACATATCAGTGTGTGTGTTGAATATGGGGGGGTTCAAGGATTCTCAAATTCACCAGCGAACTGACTCAAGACAGTCTTAAAGAGCTTGGTGCAGCGATTGCTTCTGCAGCTGCCTCCCAATGCTTCCTAAGACATTCTCACAGCTGCATAGTGAAATGCTGGAGGGCTCATGGGAAGCACAGCTGTGCTTCCAGACACAGCTGGGCCCCAGGGGGAAGAAAGAGAAGACAGAGTGGAGCCCTACTTAGCAAATGCCACCCATTGTTATAGGCCCAGACTAATGGAATCTGGTAACTTGATTTGTTTGAGCACAATACCTTTGAGGTTGGTAGCAAAGATGATAGAGGCCCAAAGTTGTGTTATGAGCTGCCTTCTGACTTCACAGTGGAGATCTGAGTTCATTTTCTCTCTTTCCCACACAATGCACACCACATACACATACATGTATACAGGTACTCAAACGCGTGCGCGCGCGCATATACACACACACACACAAGCTCTATTTTGTTCTTTTTCTTTGTGGAGTTAATCTCACTGGATTATCACTTGAAATGACACTAGTTTGAGTCTGCATTGACCCTGAAGGGAGCTTTACACACTGATCAGCTATTCCAAAAAGGCACCAGAAGAAAGGGAAAAGAAAGAAAGCCTAACCTTTCCGCGCATGTAAAAGAAAGCACAGACTAAAATCACACGGAGAGCAACCACTCACTCAACCTAAGTAACAACTAGATCAGATAGGTACTGAATGAGCCTTGGTCCAACAGAATATTTATTGCATGGTTATAGTATGAGAGAACTAAAGATATTTTTCCATTGAGGAGAAAGACATTTTCAAAAGACTGATGAATGTGTTTTGGATACAGTACACTCTGTGTAATTCTGGAAAACACCTTCCCAGTGTATTTGTCTATTTTAAGAAAACCTATTTAAGTTCAACTTATACTTTGTAGCTTTGCTGCTATTAGTATAAAAATCAGATTCGCTGTCCTTGATGGTTTAAAAACCTGAACAATAATGCTTGCAGGCTTAATTTATTCTGAAGGTGCATTTTAAAAAGTAACAAAATAATGTTTAGCTTATTCTAATGTTTCCTTCATAAGAGAATCCTAAATATATTGAAGCTCTTAACCACTTTTTAACAAAATATGTTTAAAACAATATATTTAATAATTATTTAATTTCTGAATAAAATGATACATACAAAAAGAATAACAAATACTAAAAATGGCACTGTGCATTAGTATAAGTCAAACAAAAAGCTAAATAATATTTGCTTTTTTCTATATGGTAATTATTTCCCCCACTGTTTCTTATAGTGTTTGGACTTGACTATGGTTGGCTTCATGGCAATTACTTGATTTATCTTCCTGTCCTGTGTACTAAAGCCTCATTTGGTTTTTATTTGAAGGGAATGAATAGTGCTGGGTAAAAAGCTGGCTATATCAAACTCAGAAGAGGTCCGTGTCAGAATTTATCTATCAATCTTTGCATAGAGTTATGTGGGGACTTTTGCTCTAAAAATCAAATCAATTTAAAAAACACACTGACAGTAACCAGTAAAATATTCAGTTACAAGGAAAGAGAAACTCTCAGTTGGCAATGTCTACATTTCATATGTCTCAATTGACATTAGCATTTTTCTCTATTCTCTACACACATTTAGGTAATGTTGTCATTATGAGTTCATCAGCTATTCCATTAACAAAAATATTCTCTTTCCTGCTTTTTCCTGGCACAAGCTTTCTTCCTCTCCCTTCCCACATATGTCTTCTTCCAGTAACTAATCTCAACAGCCCTGGCAGTAAGAATACGAAATGCTTAGTGTGAGCTTTAAGAGAAAGATGGGAGAATGAGTGCCCGTCATCCTGCTCTAAAGCACAGAATTAAAGTCCTACTTCACCCTTTCCTTTAAATGTCTGTACTTTCTAAACTCTCTTTAAAAATATTATCTATACTAGAACTAACCATGATGCTGCACATTAGAATGGAGATGAGATTTGAAGTGTACATGCCTATCACTTTAACAGCAACTTAATTAGTAGAGTGCTCTGTGAATAGCAACACTCTGGGGAAAGAGACTTGAGCACATTGGAAATAAACACCTTGGACTTCATTCCACTCTCAGACTGATGGTCAGGCAATAGGTGACTATGGTGAAGGTCAGAAAGGAAAGATATTTATGCCTGGATCTTTATTTAAAATACAAGAAAAGAAAACATCTGCAGCCAGCATTTGTCCCACTGATGCCTGGACAGCAGTGACTGAAGGAAGTAATTAAATCAGTGGAGAATCCAGGAATTGTAGCTACGTTTGGCTCTCTATCCAATATTAAGTGCTGTGCCATCATGGTTACCAGGTATTCTGGGAATGCTGATGGCTGAAAACTACGACTTTGGGAGGATTCCACAATAAATGAACAGTAACATAACTTTTTCTTCTTTTTTAATTATTAAGAGATTTTCTATTCATTTTACAAACCAACCACAGATTCCCCTACCCTCCCTCCTCCTGCCCCCTAGCATCCCCACACATCCCACCACCACCACCACCCCATTCCCACCTTCTCTGAGGCAAGATCTCTCATAGGCAGTCAGCAGAGCCTGGTACATTCAGTTGAGGCAGGTCCAAGCCCCTGCTCCCTGCACCAAGGCTGCGCAAAGTGTCCCACCATAGGCACTGGGCTCCAAAAAGCCAGTTCATGCACCATGGATGGATCCCAATCCCACTGCCTGCCTGGGGGCCCCCTAAACAGTTCAAGCTAAACAACTGCCTCACCTATCCATGTGAGATAACTTTTTGAAAGAAAAGGGGAATAACAAAGATGTAAATAATGTTTAGAAAATGATGCCAGTGAGGATAGCTTGAGCTGAAATAGCATTTGAACTACAGGACAGTAGCTTGAATTTTAATTTAACCTTGAACTTAGATGGTAATCAAATTAGATGCCATCAAATATCATTACATATTTAGAGTCATGTATCACATAGGTACAAATATATCATAATACATATACAGGACAGCCTATATAGTTATAGGTTCTATGGTCTAGATTCAGCTAACCATATGTTTAACATATTCAGACTGGGTGCATGGCTCATGCTTTTAATTCCAGCACTTGGGAGGCAAGGACAGGTGGGTCTCTGTGAGTTCAAGGCCAGTCTAGTCTACATAGAGAATTCTTGAACAGCCAGGGCTGTGTAGAAAAACCTGTCTCAAACAAACAGAGAAAAAGTAATAATAAACTAAAATAGTCAGAAAATTGCATATGAACTAAACGTGAGAAGACTTTCTCTGCTTGTCATTATGTGTTGGCTTAAGAAGTAATTCAATAATGAGATGACTAAAATATACAGACTAATGGGCATGGGTCATATTCAAACACTAAGAAACTTAGCATCCCTAGACTTTAACAACCTGATTAAAGGAGTTAATGGAAGCAATCCCTCATAAGTACCAAGGAGTAAGTGAATATGCAGGTATAAGGATGTGTGGTGGGAGAATATTCATAGATACATAATATAGAATGTGCATGCATACACACACCCATACACACACACACACACACACAGCACTTTGCTGGAAGAGAATGTCATTATGGTTATGACTTACACTGGATTCACATAAATGCAATGAAAATTTATTTTTAAAATTCTGTGTTTTAGTCTTAATATCCTGAATTTTAATTTCCTATCTTCCCGAACAAATTCAGATATACTGAAGGCAAGGAAACAGGAATATAATAATGTCTTGAATCATGAGATCCAGTTATACCTATGGTGAGATTCTAGTCAAGGGAAGGCAAAAGCATTTGTTACATAATAACCCAGAGGAGAATTTAATTCAAATGGCTTGGTCATTTACAGACTTAATTTTCAACATTTCTTAAGATACCCAGAACAGACTTAAGTAATTTAAATCACACACTGTGACAATTATTGGTCCAAATAAGCATACGTAAATTTCCTACTACACTATTTATTATTGTTGTTGTTGTTGTTATTGTTGATTATATTATTTCAAACACTGGTAATGTTTAAGAGTAGCTTATGAGTCTGAAAGTTTCCAGCCAATTCTTTGTATCTTTCACCCTAATTCATCACAAGTTTGCCAACCACTATTAAAACACTTTCACATCTAAATGTAAAGGCCCATATCCTGACATTGATCCACGTGCGGAACTCCCATCGAAGTCGATGAGAGTGTTGCATAGAAATCAATGACAGGATATGGACCTCAAGGCTGGACCATCTCTCCCCTGGAACCTCTCTATTCATTGACACACAGAAATTTGAGAAGACTGCAAAAAAACCCAAGAGGCGTAAAGCAGAGCACTTTCAGGACAAGCTCCATGGCTCTCTGGCAAAACTTGTTGTGAATTGGATGCCAACAGCAGTTTTGCAAAAAAGGGTAGACAGGGCTGTAAAGCTGCCAACTTCAGCAGTGATGCACTTGGCTAGGATTTCATCTCTCACCATTCAGGTGAGCAGGACTTGTTTTAATCACAGCTTCTGTGTTGGCATGGCATTGCCTTCTAAACCAAATGAGTTTCCCCAGCTCTGGTGTTTGAATTGGAAATCATAAAATATTTTACAAAATCGACTTCCCATTCAAAACATGAATAACATTGAACATTTTATAGCCTCGTTTCTAATAACAAACTACTTAAAATATTCTATCATGCCTTAATGCTAGAAATAATCCTCTAGATTTAAAATTGGTCCCTTTTCTTCCAATGAATGCAAAGCATTTCACACATATTAAATGTGGTTCATTTTTGTAAGGCATGTTGGATACAGTTTTGAAAATCTTTTAGAAAATGCAAACAACTTAAAATAAACTCAAATTCATTCATTTCTTACCACCACTGTTGTATCCCCATTCTTTCCCCCAGAAGTATGAAGAAGATAGGAAGTTTGGTCTATTCAAGTTTTAAACAAGCCAGGGATTGGTTTTCTGAAAGGGCTATGTGATTTGCTTTGTGAACAAGCCAATTATTCATCTTGGTCTTGGTTTTCTTCAAGGTAAATTGAAGGAATTGTCTAGAATTGAGGGCTTTCAAATTTTATCTTATTTTACAATTGTCTGGAAGACCTATTAAAACACAGGTTGCTGGGCCTCCCCTCCAGAGTTTCTGATTCAGCAGAAATCCTAAATTAGTTCTGGGGTGAGGACTGAGAATCTGTTTTTCCAACAAGTCCCCAATACTGCTTCTGCTAATATTCCAGGATCCCATTTTGAGGACCACTGAACAATAGACTTCAAACCTTATCAGGTGCAAGTATCACCTGAGAAATGTTGCATCTCCATCACTGTCCTCCCCACAGCTCTTAGAAATATCATACCAGATAAGGGTTGGATGTGGACATTCTCGTTTTAGTGAATACCACAGAGAATTCTGATGCAGTTCATCACAGAATATTCTGAACTATAACTATCCTAGAGCCCCTTCTAACCATGAGAATAGTATGACCCCCCCTTCTTTAAAATAAATTAGTATCAAGACAAACAGCCTATGAACAAACACAAGTCACTAGGAACAAAGATTATCTAAAAGACAATGACAGGAACCATCCAAAAAGGCAACTCTTCAAAACTCTTTCAAGAACCAATGACAAAACCACCCCCCAGCTTATATCTGATTGCATTTTATGATTTATAGTTACATAGTGTATTACTTGTAAGTATATAAGTATGTATTTTGCCAATAAGCAATAAGGCAGCCATTTTCCATCCTTTTAAAATTGGGTATATCTCAATCTATCAGGCCCAAGACATCTTAATATGTTTTGGTTATGGCTCCTTTGTTTGGACTAATAACAGCAGACTTCTTCCTGCTTACTTCAGATGGACAGAATTTGGAGGAGTTTACAAAATTACTTACAAGTATTTTTAAAGATTTATTTACTTTTACTATGTTTATGGGGGACATCTGACTATAGGTGCCTATGGAATCCAGAAGAGGTTGTCAGACCTCTTGGAGCTGAGATTCCTGGGAGTTGAAATACACTCTGTGTAGGTGCTGGGAATAACTCAGGTTCCTTGTAAGAGTGGCACATGCTCTTAACTGTTGAGACATTTCTCTAGTTCTACTTGCAAATATTTTAATTAAGAATTTACTTGGGGAAGTATATTTCATCAGGAAGATTCTCTGGACCAGGTGTCATGGTACACACCTTCAATCCCACTACTCCAGACACAGAGGCAGGGGGATCTCTGTGATTTAGAGGCCTCCCTGGTCTACATAGTGAGTTCTAGTACAGCCAGCGTTATGTAGAAAGAAGCTGTGTTTTTTTTAAAAAAAAGTATCTGTACCTTAGAATTGCAGAAGATAATGCTTCTAATTTATTGACCACTATTTTGATAAATGTTCATGAATGTAAAACTGTACCATTTGCATCATAGAAAGCACAGTAGAATCACTCAGCATGATTGAACACTTGAGTTCCTCGCAAGGGGGTCATTTGTACAACCATCATAGCTGACCTGATAATGGAATGAAGCCTTCCACCCTAACTTCATGGCATCAGAACCTCTGGTAATTGCTGCAAACCTAGCAAATAAAGCATTCTGCTTCCACTTTTCATTTACTAAGTGAGGGGACTGCTGAATTGGATGATCTCATCTTTCTCCAAAGACTTTATGACTTAGGATGACAAAGCTGACCCACGTGTCTATCATGCAGTGAACTAGCATCATCTAAGAGCCAAGCCTTTGGGTATATCAGAAAGAGAGTTCCTAAATTAAGTTAATTTGGGATGGGCAGATCCACCTTGGCTATGGGCAGCATTATTCCATGGGCTGGGGTGCCAGACTGCAAAGGAGGAAATGAGCCAAACACCTGCATTCATCTCTCTCTGCTTCCTGACTGTGGTTGTAATGTGACCAGACACTTCACACTCCTGAGGTCATGTCATCTCCTCCATGACAGGTTGCACCTTTACACTGTGAGCCAAAACAAACCCTTCCTTGTAAGTTACCTTTGTCAGGCATTTTCTCACCACAACGTGAAAAATAACTAACACACATGTTAAAATTTTTATACTGATAGATAGTTCATATTTAAATTTTAATTAATATTATAAATTATTTCACCCACATTTAGTCTCCTAAACTATAATATTTCTTTTTATCTGAAAATAAAGTATTCCTGTGAAGTGACCACTTATTAGCATATTTCACCTTATGATTACTTAGTAATTAGCTTTCTTCATAATCAAAGAGTTGGGTATCAGAAATTAATTTCTCTGATGATCTGTGTATTTTCCATATACTATGTCTCTTATGAGTGCTATAATTGTAACCCTTTATAATTGACAGACATTAATTACTGAAATTGTACTAGAATTTCCATATAATTTTATATCAGAGCTACATGAATACTGAATACCTTCATCATGTTTAGAATACAAATGAGGGAAATTAATTTCCAGCTATTAAAATATGTAAGACTTGCATGAACATAAGAATAAGACATGCAGATTCCTGAGCACTCTATCACAAATAATATGCCCCTATGTGTTCAAGTAGTTTAAATCCCAAATAGTTATTCTCCATTCACTAAAAATGATCTAGTTGTTTCTTAATATATGTCTTAGAAAAGAGGACAGAGACAAGAACCAAGTTATGGAAATCTCACAGCTAAGGATAACATCATAGAGCAATGTATCTGTGCATAGCAAGTTCATCATCTATATATTCATATTTCTGTGGTTCTCACAGACTCACAGACATAACTCAAATATTTTCAGCCCCCATTGCATAGAATGCCCCAGAAAACCTGATTTTTTTAACAGAATAACTCAACTTGAGGGTCCCTGCATGACCTTATGCTTAAATTAATGGAAAATGCATACTCATACACAGATCTCTTCTGCAGATGAGGCTCTGGCTTTCAGTACATTCTCAAAGAAGGACAGCTATGATGCCAAATGTTTAAGGGATACTGAGATAAAATAACCAGGCAGGTTCAGAGATAGTACCTCTTCTGTTGAGCACTGTGGTTCCTCTACTTCAATTCACTGGTTCCATGTCTTCCTATTCTTGCTCAAAGCCACACATGTTGTTCTACTGCTCACTGACTTTCAGAGGACTTTCACTTCCTACTATATATGTGTTTAGATAGATGATAGATAGATAGATAGATAGATAGATAGATAGATAGATAGATAGATAGATAGATAAGTAGGTAGGTAGGTAGATAGGTAGATAGGTAGGTAGGTAGACAGATACACCCAAAAGAGTTAAAATGGAGTTACTCCATAACAGGACAATAATGACCCTACTATATACCACAGGCTAACAAATAAAAAGCCCAGTTCCAGGTATGAACTTCTTTTGGAGATGTTGGCCAGTGAGGGCCCATAGACCACTCCCACAACCAAAGCAGAGAATAAGAGACTGATAAATCCTCAGCCCCAAAGGGAACATAATATACCACAACACCCATCTCAAAGTTCAGCAATCACTGTTCAAGAGGGGGCAGAAAGAATGTAAGAGCCTGGGGTAGTGGATTACTACAAGGAAACATTGTCTTCATACAGCAGGCAGCTGCATACAAGAACTCACAGTAGTTGTGACAGCATGTACAAACTCTGTGCGAGCCCAAGCCAGACCAAATCTCAGCAGCGAAAGGGGAGTTAGACATTCAATCCCACGCCAAGCAATAGAGATATTGGCAATCGCTAGCTGCTGGCAGAGGGAAAGACAGTTTTCTCTGTGAGTGTAGCCTCTAGTGGGTTGACCACACTCCAGTAGAAGACCACACATCCAAGAATATTTGGACAGCACAAAAATTGGTTGTGAAGGAGTCTTAAAAATAACAATAAAATAACATAAATCAGGCATGTGGCACATGCCTAATCTGAAAACTTGGAAGACAGAGGCAGGTGGATTTCTATGAGTTGAAGGCCAGCCTGGTCTATATAGTGAGTTCCAGGACAACTAGGACTATATAATAGAGAGACCCTGTCTCTAAAGAACAAGAATAATAATACCAACAAAAATAAGATGAACTTGATTGGATAGGGAAGGAAGAAGAGAAACGGTGAAGATTTGGGAAGTGTGGTGAATATGATCAAAACACTTTGTATGAAACCCTCAAAGAACCACAAAAAGGCCAAATTCTCTGTGTGCAGATAGCATATCTCAAGCATATTTGCATCCTCCATGTCTACCTAGCCCACGGTATACTTGCTTCTTAATTCTCACAGTCCTAAAGCTTCTGCACACTAGCTTCGACTTGTCTTTCCTATGTTCCCTGCTACTCCTCATTTTCACGAAGCCTCTGCCCCCACCCATCTCCTCCTTTGTCCTTCTGTCAACCCTCTCTGCAAAAACTCAACACTTGCCTATTTTTGACAAAACCTCTTCTGTCTCCTTGACCAAGGTTTCTTCCTCATCTCTCCCTCTGTGGACCGTTTCTACATAATGAAATCCTATCTAGCCTTCAGAGCTAAAATGAACACTCACTGGGACGCCTTCTAAGGCCTGTTTTCCTGTGGGAAATTTGCCCTTTCTTATCCTAGTATATTTCTTAAGAGGTTCTGTTTATTACACACGTTACTAAAATTGTAATATTGAATAAATTACATTATACAGTCTATATCTTACGACTTTATATTCCTTAAACACAAAGGTTAGGGTTTTATTCTTTTTCCATCCCATAATATCTTGAATACATACTCTTAATCATTAAAACATTCACAATTATTTGCTAACAAATGAGTAAAATAATAAGTGAACAGAGTCATTCAGATTTTCCAGGTTATGACAAGAGGTCATTGCTCATTTACTGTTGAAAGCATGAGGTTCAAGGAAACATATGGCCCAAGGTCACATAAGTCACAAGGGACAAATCTTGAGTTTGGTGTAGAATGGAGTTTGAGAAGACTTGATCCAGGTCTCTTGTTTGTGCACAATGTGTCTTTTTTAGACATGAAAACATACTTTAATTTCTTCAAAGTAGCTACAATTCTGTTATTGTAGAATTCTACATGTTAGCTTTGCTGTTTATTATCAGTGACTCTTCTATTTCATTTTCCTATGTGTGAAATGATGCTCAAAGTTTAGTATTGTTCTCCACACCTCCTTCCAGCTGTAAAATTTCAACTGCTCCTATTAGTTACAGCATTGGCTTTTCTCTCCAGAAAACAAACAAACAAAAAAAAAACCCATAACTTTCTTGGGTTTTCCCAAATGTCATGATGTCATATTATTAATATGACATTCTACATGAAGGCTAATTATCAACAGGTGATAGGGACAAACTCAGGGGAATTAAAAAGAAAACAAATCAGTTAGAAAAAAGCAAGCAAGCAAACAAACAAACAAAAGACCAAGTCAGGAATAGTGGCTCATGTCTGTAAACACAGCATGTGGGAGACTGAGGCAGGATGGGTATGAGTCCCAGGTCAGCCTGGACTACAAAGTAAGGCTTTCCCTACAATGAAATAACATAATAAAATAAAAAGTAGAAAACAAAAATAGGTCAAAGGTTCTTTAGTACAAGAATTTTTAAAGACATTGAAAGCTTCAAACAACTAGGGAAGGAAAAACTTAATTGTATAGAACTGATATTCAACATACGTGGTTCCGCTGTGGAAAACACTTCTGTAATTCTTCGTTGTAGCAAATATACAGAGCAGAAGAAAGTCTAAAGCTTAGTGTGGGTTTTATCTCAACAATCAACAGTGCAGTTATATCTTCTTCATTCTTAATATTCCAAATGTGAATAAAAATTATTCCCCTCCCTTCCCCCTGGGTAAATAATTCATACTAATTCTTAGTGGCTCTTGCATATAGAGGTTTTCAGCTATGAATACCTGCTATTAAGTCACGAACATAATGACCTTGGTTTGTTCTATTTATACTTTATTGCCTCCTCACAGCTTTGTGGTTTCTTCCAACTTATTTATCCCACCCAAAAAGGTTATTTTCACTTCTCTCAATTCCAATGCAAATTTCTAGACAAAAAAAAACAAAAAACAAAAAACAAAAAACAAAAAACCTGGTGTCACTACTCACTCAGCCATGTCATTCTCTATTTCATATGCTTCATTTTAGTAATGAGAGCCTTAATGCTTAAAAAGGCATGCTCTACTCCCTGATTACAGATGTTTGTCATGTGCATAGTCTTCAAACTAGCATGCTTTATTCTCTATATATACAGAACACAAAAGAAGGAATAATGAGAGGTAGCAGAATATTAGAAGAGAAATCAGGGAGGGAGATGAGAACTAACAGAAAATAAAATGGCCCATTTATTAGTCAAGAGACCGAGTCAAGATCTCCAGATGTAGTAAAGAGAATGAAATCTCATGCTTTCTAAATTCATTTCACAAATGCATTGCTTTCTGTTAGAACGCATTGATTCTCAATTGATATCAAGGTCTTGAATCAAATCTGATTTACTGTGCTTGCCTGTCATATAGACGTCTCAGCCAAACAATAACAGGTGATCATAAAGGGAATTAATCCTCGATGTCACTTAATATGACAACCAACCTTCTGACACCCAGCAGCTCCTTTCATGGGTGCTATTTTGCTATTTGTTTTCTTCCTAATAACAAACAATGGGAAAGAAAAAGTAATAATTTATTTAGATGATGCCCATACACATACAACTTGCTTATGATTTGCTTCATATACATACATACATATGTGTGTGTATGATATATCACATATATTTGAATGCTCTTTCCTCTTTAAATACAAGTCTCGCTATGTGTATATGGGTATACAAGACATATAATTTACTATATATTGAACAATGCACAAGCACGCACACGTCAGGAACTAAAGAGAATAACTGAACTTGTGACAAGTTCTAGGGGTGCTCAATTCTTGCAAAGCCCTGTCACGTAAGGGAATTAATTGTCACTGTCCTCAGAGTTGTTTTTATATATAGTTGTGGTACTGTTACTTAAGTCTGATGGTACCAGAAATGTCAGCATAAGCTGAGATGTGAAAATGCAGTGATACAATATATTAAGTGAAGTTGGGACAATCACACAAAATTCCTGCTGAGGTCTGGAGCAATTAAGTTGGAGTATAAGAACTTTAGTAAGTCAGTGGGTGGGGAGGTGGTTCAGCAGGTAAAGGACTCGGTGCACAAGAGTGAAGACTAAATATCAGATGCCAGCACTCATGTAACGGCCGGGCTGGAAGAGCGGACCACCAATCACCTCAGCACTTGGGAGGCACAGACAAAGGATTCCTAGAGCAAGCTGGAAAACAACACTAGCCAAATCAGTGAACTCTGGGTTCAAGTGAGAGACCCTGCACCAAAATATAAAGTGGAGAGTGGTTGAGAAATGCAGCTGGCACCAATTTCTGTCCTCTCCATACACAGATATGCACCTGCACATATGTGTGCCTACACACACACACACACACACACACAGGTTCAACACACGGACACGCACATAAATAAATTAATTAAAACTGTTTAGGAGTAGCGTTGTGTTAGCAGTTTCTTCCAAGGTTAAAAAGCCTTCCATCGTGGAGGCAAACTTCTTAAGACAGGAAGTAAAAGGGCAAGTGAAACAGCGGGATAGTTTAGGACAGGGTGTTTACCAGGAGGTGAAACAACAGAATGCTCTGGGAAGGAGAGTGGGTGAAGCACCCCACCCTGCGGGGAAGCGTCACTAAAACAGGAAGTAAACAACTCAAAGTAGCTTCAGGAAGTCCCCGAAGCTGACCAGATTCACTAGGCCCCTCCCTCCTCGAAAATGTATAAGCAGTCAAGACTGCTGAGAATCACTCAGAAGACGCGCGAGCTGCAAAGGAGGCTCTGCCACAAATCCTGCCACCCGGAAGAGGCAGGGGCCCGTCAAACCAACTAAGCCACCAGAAAGGATCCCTCCGACATGTTGAGCAGCCTGCAGGCTGTGAGGTATGATACAGGCCCCCAGGTTTGTGAGCTGCCATAATGATGTGAGTGGGATTTGGTTATGCAGCTGTCTTTGAGTATTCTCTGCTCCTGTAACTCCTTACCCATATCCTCTGAGCAACCCTAATTAAACTCATTGGTGGAGGAGACACACATACACACACACACACACACACACACACACACATACACATCACAGGGGGCTTCCAAACCACACCCAAACACCTGTTTTCACAAAGAGATCCTTTATTAAGCAACAAAGAAAAGTTCAAGTGGCTGCTTTCTGACTTGGGCAGAAAAACAGCAGCAAATGACCTTGAAGGTATAATATTTAAGAGGGGAAAAAGGGGAGTCCTGTGTTAGAATGGGCTAGGATGTGGTTCTAAGTAGATAGGGGATGACGGAGAAGGGGAAGGGGACAGGGACAAAGGGCAGGGGCATTTGTCCCAGAGAGACAAAGGACTGCCTCTGGATAAAGAGTAGACAGATGTGGCCAAAAGGCAAATGGAGGTTTGTAAAGGTAAAGGGGGGAAACCCATGTTAGAATGACATCTTTAATTTTAATTGGGCATGCTCATTAGGCGAATCGAAGGGGGCTTTTGATTGCTGGACTTTGGTAGTCGGCCTCAGGAGAAGGAAGTAGTCAGGAGGCCTTGGTGGTTGGCTTTAGTAATATAATCTAACAGTTATTAGCAAGGCAGAGAGAATGGAGAGCAGGGCAAAGCCTTCCAGAGCCCCGCTCCGCCCCGCTCCGCCCCGCTCCGCCCCGCTCCGCCCCGCTCCGCCCCGCTCCGCCCCGCTCCGCCCCGCTCCGCCCCGCTCCGCCCCGCTCCGCCCCGCTCCGCCCCGCTCCGCCCCGCTCCGCCCCGCTCCGCCCCGCTCCGCCCCGCTCCGCCCCGCTCCGCCCCGCTCCGCCCCGCTCCGCCCCGCTCCGCCCCGCTCCGCCCCGCTCCGCCCCGCTCCGCCCCACTCGCCCCGCTCAAGCTAGCCAGAGTCCCTTCAACGGGTTCAACAGTTTGGACTATAGTTATATCCATACTTTGGTCTGTCGTCAGTTCCCTATTTGGGGTGAGTAGATAACTTGTTGACGTCTCCTCAGGAATAGTGTCACAGAATAGTTGGAGAGATGGCCTAGTGGATCGGGGCTCTTGCAGCGGATCCAGGTTCAGTTCCCTGTGACCACATTAGTAATCACAGCCACTTGTAGCTCAAGTTCCAGGGGATCCAATACCATCCTCTGGTCTCTACAGGCACATGAACACACGTGGTGCACTTATAGGTATCAGGCAGGCAACATACACATGAAATGAAATAAACAAGTATTTATTAAACAAAAACGAAAAGGATATTAGTAAGTGCTATGTGGTCTATGCCTAAATCAGTGGGGACTCTTACAAGACAGAATTATGCCCATCCCTCCAATCAGCCTCAACTTAACTGGAGAAAATGTAGAGATTTGGGGTTTCTCCTCTTTGAAATTCTCAGCCTTGAAACCTCTATATTCTTAAAGTCTCTAACAATAAAACATCATTTACTTTATAAAGTGTGTTTGCTGGTGAACTTGTTGTTTCAAGTCTTGGCAGGACTAATTCTGTGTCTAAGTCAACTAAAATCACACTGATTTTCAAAAAGAAGGGCCAGCAAGATGGCTCAGCAGCTAAAGGGGGATGCTCCCGAGCCCAATGACCCGAGTTCATCTGAGGCCTGACGGCGTGGTAGAAGGGAAGAGTGAACTTCTACACGTTCTCTTATAACCTCCACACACCCACACCCACATACCGGCATCTACACACACACATACACACACACACACACACACACACACACACACACACACACACACACACACGGAGAGAGAGGAGGGGGTGCATGACAAGGTCTCAATGTGTAGCCCAGGCTGGGCTGTAACTAAATAGTATAGCCCAGGCTAAGCCTCTTAAGTTGTAGTATTACAATAATAAGTTGTAGTATTACAAGAATGAGGTGCAGCATTACAGATGAACTTTTTTCCAGATTTCAGACCCATTATAATGTGGTTGGGATTCTGTAGTTTTTTTTTTTTTTTTTTTTTTTTTTTTTTTTTTTTTTTTACCTTGTGCAAAGAAATCTGATTCTCTTCTTTGCATCAGAGCAAGTTAGACAGGGAGGACAATAGGAAAACTGCTAGTTCATTCCAACTATAACTCTTAATGAATGTAATGTTGACCTGAACTCTGAGAAATGAAAACAGAGAAGACATTGCAGAGATGTGAGAGCCCAGGAGAATGTGGTCAAATTAACTGACCCCAGGAACTTTAGCAAAGCTCCTAAGCTGAGCCCTTCCATGGTAGAGCAATTTAAAGAAGGAATTATTAGCTCTGGGTAATAATTAAATAATTTATTATTTAATAATTTAAAGAGCTGAACCTTGAGAGAAGGTGGGACTCAAGAGTTAAGTCCAAGGCAAGATAGGAATCTGAGCTGAAATGTCAAGACAGAGACCTATGCATAGGAAATTCACCATTTCCCACAGGAAAGGGTGGGATTTTTTTAATCAATAAGAAATGAAAAGCTATTGAAAGCTCCTGAGCAAAGACGGAACTATAATTCACTGACCGTTACCCTGTAGTGGATAGAATCAATCTACAGTGACATATTCAAAGCCAGAAGGCGGCTTCACATATTCCAAAGTGCAGAGAAGGCAGATCTTAGCCAGAACTCCTTCACAGCAGTTGATATGCAATAATGAATAGATGCAAACACAGTGATTCAAAGCTCATGATTTCACCAGGAAAATAATGAAATCTGTGCTTCCCATGGCAGACTCATTAATGGGAAAGTTCATGCGACTTTGGACAAAATATACTTAACTTGAGGGCTTTTTGTTTGTTTATTTGTTGTTTTGGGTTTTTTTTGTTTTTTGTTTGTTTGTTTGTTTGTTTTCGAGACAGGGTTTCTCTGTGTAGCTTTGCACCTTTCCTGGAACTCACTTTGGAGACCAGGCTGGCCTCAAACTCATAGAGATCTGCCTGCCTCTGCCTCCTGAGTGCTGGGATTAAAGGTGTGCACCACCACCATCCGGTGAGGTTTTGATTTTAGTTTTCTCAAAGACAGAAATATCTACAAAATTTTATGCAATAACGGATTTTGTTGTAATTTCCTATTAGATACATTCATAGTATAACACTGAGTTAAGTCTGGGCTAAATTGTCTATACCTCCTTAGACAACAAATGCCAGGTCCTTATGAGGTGACCAGACTATTTGTGAGGGACTGTGTTCAGTTGCTAACACAACCAAAAGGGCCAGCAGAACAGGGACATGCTTTCTCTGTTAAAACTGATCCCATTTTACAATGTGACTCATCACATGCATCTCACTTTTGAGTGTCTGCATCTTTGCTGTGTGGCTTGAATCTCTGTAGCTGTAACAATACTTCCCGCCATTCTGCCCATCACACCTATAACCCAACCATAAGGAAAACATTGCCTTTTAAATGACCTCCAAAGTGCTTCTGCTGGCATTACTTCTCCTCTTTGGATGTACCTATCCGGAAGAGAAGCAGGTGGATCTGTGACAACTATGAATGCCCTTGAGACGCCCCTCTGGTAAGACAGAAGGGGATAAAGGCTATTTGGTAGGTCACTAGAAATCACTGTTTTACAATGAAGATCCACCTTGCTCTAGAATTTTGTAACTAATTCTATGCAGGTCTTTTGATCATACATTTTGAAGTCTAAAATCTCCCCCAACAAACCACATTCCTGGTGAACTGTCATTTTATTGCTTTTTATCTTCATTTCTGAAGCTTTTCCAATAGTGTAATAACCAGCTCAAAGAAACTGGACACAAGCAAGGGGCAGAATTGACAATATTCCCCCCCAACAAAGCAAGTAATGACTGGCTGGAAGCATCTTGATGAATATTAATGATACGGAGAACCACCTCAGAAAGTGACAGATCTATAGATTTAAAACCAGTAATCATCAGAGACCCATTAGGAAAGAGAGAAGTTGGAGAGGGCTGGCCAATAAGTGTTCATGACCAGCAGACATTAAAATAAACACATAAAACATACTAGCCAACTGTAAACCATAAAATATTCAAGAGACAACAAAAGTAGTAAGAAAATGCTCAACCATTGTCGAATACTTGGTGTTGAATGTGGTAATCACAAAATCAAACAACTCCAAGAGGAGGTTACATAGAAAATGTACTGCTGACCAGGAATTGGTAAAGATTCATATTCAAATTCAATCATTTCCAAAGCAGCAAATGACACAAAGCTGCTGGATTCCAGGAACCTCCACTAGAATCTCATAACAAAGGAAAGAATAAGCCCTACCAAAATTAACTACTGCATTGGCTCTGCTCACCCCATCAGTTATATATTTAGGAGACATGGAGATGAGAATTCAGCAGTAAAGGCTTTGGTGAAGTTACTAGCCCACTACAGAATTTGATGGTCCATGGAGTAGGTGCTTCCAAAGTAATAAAGATTGGAAGATAGGAGAGATGTCTTGTTCTCAATGGAATGCTTTCTGGAGGTACTCAGGGGCTGCCTTGCAGTGGAGTGCATTGTGAGGAGAGAGTTCCTGGAAAAGCATGTCATTTCTTCCAATTTGTAAAGTGTGTATTTCCACATACACTGGCACCTTCAGCTCCTCTGGGGATTTCTAAAGTGAGTACTTTGAGTAGATGGCCTAGGGTCATTTCTGTTGCTGTGATAAAATACCCTGATGAAAAGCAACCAGCAAGGGGGTATGTTTTAGTTCATGGTTCCAGGTAACAGTCCATCGTTGTAGCGAGGTCAAGGTGGTAATTTAAAGATATAAATAGATAGATAGAGAGATAGATAGATAAAACCTGAACAGATTGAATTGGTCATATTTAGAAATATATATGTATATACATATATATACCTGTATAACAATTAATGAAAAAAGAGGCCATGGACTTGAAAAGAGAACCAGGAGGTGTATTAAGGGAGGTTTTGGAGGGAGGAAAGGGAAGGGAAAAAGGATGTAATTATAGTATAATCTCAAACATACAAGAAATAATTTAAACTAAAAGAGAGAGACTAGTCATATCCGTGGTCAAGAGCAAAGATAGAATGAAGTGTGCATGCTAACTACTTAGCTCACTTGCCCAAACTTACATAATGCAGGACCTGAACCAGGGAATGATGCTGCCCGTATTCAGGGTGGGTCTTCCCACTTCCCACTTCTGTTGGCCCAGTTAAGAACAAGTCTCATAAACTTGCCCATGCACCAATCCCATCCGAACAATTGCTCATTGAGACTCTCTTCCCTGGTTCCTTGAGATGGTGTCAAGTTGACAATGGAAAGTGAGCACCACAGTAGAGTGGCTGAGAGAAGAGCGGGGATGCTCTGACAGGAGGCACCTGTGAAAAACAGGGAGTAATCTCGGACCTCATCCCTCTCCTCTGCCACTTTCCGGGCAGAGGTTGCCATGTTTTTGTGCCAGCTTGGAGTAGGGAGAATACTGTGGATATTGCTCTGTATAGATAACCAGAACCAGGAAAACTCTAGCTACAGGAGAATTACATTCTGATCAAGCAACAATTTCATCTCATCCTAAGTGGTTTCTGGATTCTTCTAATACCTTTTTTTTTTTTTTCAAGACAGGGTTTCTCTGTGTAGTTTTGATGCCTGTCCTGGATCTCACTCTGTAGCCCAGGCTGGGCTTGAACTCAAAGAGATCAACCTGGCTCTGTGTCCCAAGTGCTGGGATCAAAGGCGTGCACCACCGCCGTCTGGCGGATTCTTCCAATATCTCTGACTTGCTTCTTTCTCTTCCTGCCCTGTACCAGACAGTGCTTTAACTCGTGTTTCAGTTCATTCATAGATGATCCGCAGGCCTCTTTCTACACTCAGCTTCTTGAGATCACAATGCAAAACCACCCCATCCAATATGTCTGCTGGTACCCACCTCTACCCAGCCTGTCCTCCAACCTTTTCCAATGTTAACCTCCTATCTGCAGTCTTGAATTCTCTCCTCTTCTTCCCAGGATAGAGTAAACATAGCTTCCCTATAACATCAAGTGGACCTTGCCCCTGCCTTGCAGTGATCTGAACTTAAAATCTGAACTCCTCAGCCTGCCTTACAATGGCTAGTGTGGCTTGGCTTCCGCCCCACCCTACATGTGCTCACCTCCTTGATCACATGGCCTAGCAGTGAACCTCGACCTCTTTTCTGCTCTCCCCTCCCAGTTTGCTTCCTCTCCATCTCCTTAAGATAGTTTCATATGTGAAACTCTATTACCTCAGCGCCTTTTGTTAATCTGCATCTTCCATTCCTCTCTCTGCATGACTGACTCCTCCTCTGGCATGTCTTACTCGGAGTTCATCGCTTCAGAGTCAGGCCTTGTTTGCTCCATGCAAACTCCTGCTATTTTCTTCAATATCATTCTGACAGTAGTATATCTATAACGCTGTTTTGTGTTACTGGTCACAACTTTTAGTTGAGTATCTATATATATATATATTTATTCTATCCGATTTTTATTTCTCATCCCTAATAGGTATTGGGTTTCAGTTTGCTGAAAAGTTGAAGGTGCAGCAAAGACAGTAGGGGAGGAGGGCCTCTGAGAGATGATGATGGGAGCTCTCCCACACAGAGAAAAACAAAAACTCAGTGGCTTAGGGGCTGAGGAGATGGCTCAGTCAGTACAGTGCTCGCCCCACAAGCTTGAGGACCTGAGTTCATATCATCAGAACTTGTGAAAAGTCAATCGTGATAGTATGTTGTAGCTGTAGTTCTCCTATTCCTGCCCGTCTCCTGCACCCCTCAGGCCCAAGTAAACACACAAAGACATATTATTTAAACCAGTTTGGCCTAATGGCTCAGGCTTCTTGCTAGCTGTTCTTATATCTTAAATTAACCCATTTCTATTCATCTATAAGTTGCCATGTGGTTCGTGGCTTAACAGTATCTTTACATGTTGCCTCTGATCACGACGGCTGGCAGCGTCTCCCTGCCTTAGCCTTCCACTTCCCAGAATCCTCCTCCCTCATTGTCCCACCTATACTTCCTGCCTGGCTTCTGGCAATCAGCATTATCAATCGGTCGTCCACAGCAGTATGTACCTGGTTTAGTGGAGGCAGAGACAGGAGGATGAACTTAAAATCTGAACTCCTCAGCCTGCCTTACAATGGCTAGCGTGGCTTGGCTTCTGCCCAACCCCACATGCCCTCACCTCTTTGACCACATGGCCTAGCAGTGAACCTTGAACCAGCCAGACTTTCTGAATCAGTAAGTTTCAAGTGCAATGAGAAAGCCTGTTTCTGAAAATAAATAAAGAAGTAAGATAGATAAGGACTAGCAAAGATATCTGACGTCCATCTCTGATCTCTACAACACACATGTGTACACATATAAATACACAGCACAGATTTCCCCTCCCCCCACACACAACCAATGGCTTAGCTGTATGTACACCTGTCCATGGAGGTGTCAGCAAAGGAAAAAGAGTTGAGGGATTCCCAACCAATAACCTCTATTTCTCCAGTAAAGAAGCATATAAAATCAAATATAAAATATTCTGGAGCACAATGCTTCAAACGAAAGCTCTGTGAGTAGGAGTTATTGAAAGACATAGAAAAGGAAGCCAATTCAGGGACATTTCAAATGTACTTAGAGTGCTACCAGGTCATGTCTTCATTTAGTTATCCACAAAATAAATACATACTGAGTTGCAATGCAGTCCAGGTAGAACACTTATTTCTTGCATCACAAGAACAAATGGACACCAAGTTGTTAAACATCCTCAGGCTGTGAACTAGAAATGGCACCTCTGTCAGACCCCAGCTCCCAAGGTTCTAGCCAGAAGATAGAGCCTGGGTCACGGACTTTCTCTTGCTGGGGTAGGCTTTGATGTTTCAGGAGAGAGCTTTTTGTATACACCCCACAAACCCCTTATTAAATGATCCTGTAATGTTTTAAGCTTTTACATAATATCTTATCACTCCTCACCTACATATAGAACTCTCCCACTAGTTTTCTAGGATGCATGAGCACCTTGGTGCACATTATCCTCAGAAAAAGGAGTAATTTAATTACCAGTGGCTTTTTAAGATAGGCATCTGATTAATTATCACAGCAATACTTGATTAATGAGGTTAAAAATAGAGACATATATGTCATATCTCAAAGTAATATTTTAAAGTGAGTAACATTGATTTACCCTTCTATTGTCTGTCTACATCTTCATCTCTTCAACCAACTTCAGCTTTCCTGCAAGGCAGGCAAGTTCATTTCCCCTAGGCCTGAAAAACTAAACCCGTTCCTCTTTGAGACCAATGGTAACTGGTTGGAATTTTCTTCTCCTTTTCACCCCTGCAAAGCCTCCCTATTAGCAATATTTTATAACAAGCTCTATTTCCTTGAGATTCTAAACAGTTCCAGATTATCTAAAGCAGTGGTACTCAGTTTCCTAATGCTGAGACCCTTTAATACAGTTCCTCATGTTGTGGTGACCGCCAACCATAACATTATTTCGTTGTTACTTCATAACTGTAATTTTACTACTGTTAAGAATCATAGTGTAAATATCTGATATGCAGGATATCTGATATGCAACCCCTGTGAAAGGGTCATGTGACCCCAAAGGAGTTTCTGCCCACAGATTGAGAAACACTGATCTAAAGGTTCTAAGGTATCAAAATTACTTTGCAAAATTACTTTTAATAACTAAATTTTACATTGAAGTTTCTGAGTTTAAAGAGAGAAGTTCCCCAACTGCACACAATAGTAAACCCCACACAACTGAAGTTTACAGTCCCTTGAAAATTTAATACTTCATATGCCTGGGTAAATAATTCCAGAATGAGATTTTTAATTAAAAGAAAATGAATGAATGAGAGAATATAAAGTTCCAAAGTAGTATATGCTTATATATTTTAGCTAAAAGGTAATGAAATAAGAATTATATTCTTAAATTTAATAAAGACCAAAGAAACCACATCAGAAAGGCCACACCAATGTTGAGAAGTAGTCAGGGCTCTGTTGACTCAGATATTTTATTCTCTCTCTCAGGAATCCAAGTCCTCAGTGGTGGAATGAGAGATGAGGCGATCTACTCATAAACATGGGACTCTGATTCAGCATGAATGCCACTGATTTTAATACCAGACACATCCATTTAGGTGGAGACTATTTGTTGAGAGCTGCTGAAGAGAATGCCCACACTTGGGGAAAATGCACATCCTTAGCAACCAGTAATGATTAGATACAAAACCACCAATCAGGATTTGGAGATTTCAAAAAAATAAATATGGCTTGGCATTCCAGGCATTCAAACAAAAATAGGTGTAGCAAAAAAGTACGTTGTGTTTACAAGTATTGCCCTTTCTTTGTGATCTTTTGGGAATTTTGCCCAAGTGAGTTCTGGGAAGTCAAACTGCATGCATATATATGCATATGTATTTATGAATGCAGATATGTGTGTGTGAGCATTGTGTGTGCACATGCATGTGTGCACAGGAGCATTGTCTTCTTCATAGTTTATAAAAGCATTTAAGTGGTGATATCCTAGATTGGTACACCAAAGTCTCTTAGGCCAGCTGGAATCGGTCTGTGCTAAGTAGTTATCCACCAGAAATAGATACAAAATAAACAGCCATTCCCATACTGGAGATGCTCACCCTGTACTTCCAACCACTTCCACCTGTTCATCTTCTCCAGGACACAGAGATAAGAGAACAAGGTGAAGGAAGGATGAGGGAAAACATACTTTCATTGAGTCAAAAAGCAAAGGTCCTCCTATCCACATTCATTTCACTACTGTAGAGTGTGGGTGTCAGAGTCAGGCAAGTCAAATGATGAAGTTGTCTTGTTTTCCCAATTGGTGAGTCAGGGACTCAGATGCTTGGCTCTGCCACAATACATCTGCATTTGCCAAGAACTTAGTATGTGCCAGGACTGTCAATGGGTATCATCACAAGCATGGTCCCTATTTTCATTAGTTTCTCCATTTCTTTGGAGAAGACAAACAAGTAGAAAAAGAATTTGGAACTACTTTATAAAAATCCCATGGAAACAGTTAATGAGAACAAATAGGAAAGGGAATATGAGGGAATACAGCTCAAGTGGCGAGGCCCAAGAGTGGCTCCTTGGGGAATAAGACTTAAAGAGGGTGGGAAGAAAGGTGGCTGAGAGAACATTCCATAAAAGTTCAAGGGCTCCCAGGTAAGGAGGAGCCTGGTGGCTTGTTCCAAGAACAGCAAGCCTAGGTGACTCCTTTGAGAGGCAGAGTGACAGGAGATAAAGCTCATGGTGCTCATGACAAGAACTAGAGGAGAAATGTGTGTGGGCATGCTCTGGGGATCCAGCCCTGTGCCACTGTGGGGATTAACACAGGCATGGGTGTTTCAAGCTGCTCTCTGCAGAAACCAGTCAACAGGAAAAGAAAAACACTTGAGCACAAGTCTTACTTGTGTTCCACCCTTTTTCTAAGTCAATGATTTTTTTTTCTCATCTTTTTTTTTTTTTTTTTTTTTTTATCAACCAAGGCAGAAGGTTTTCAGTTTGCACTGGGGCAAGGAGTCTTAAAATAAGACCTTATTTTCTCTCCTTCATACATCACACTTGAAAGAGAAGATTATAGAACTGAAACTTTTTTTATGCCCAAACATCAGAAAACAGCACTGTGTGTAAAGCTGAGATTCTTTTGTGCTGTGTCACACAACGCCACGCAGGAGATGTGATAGGAAAAGTCAAACATTCCCTGTACTCATTCCAGCATTCCCCTCTCCCACTGATGTTTCCAGTGGCATCTGAAATATGGAATGTGGGTGGAAGAAAGGTGGGGCTATACTCCAACCAACTTACTCATTCGTGAGTTCATTCACTCGGTAAGCAAATGCTTACTGAGTACCTGTGCTGAGTTTAATGCTGGGGATTCCAGAACCGACATTTATTATGCTAGCTCATTTCACAATCATTGAGAGTGCATTCACACTTTTCATATTGCTATGATCATATAAATACCCAACAAGAAGCATGTTAGAGGATGAAGGGTCTGTCTTGGCTCACCTTTAAAGAAAGAACATAGGCCATGGAGGTGAGGAAGGAAAGGTGGTAGAATCACAAGACTGCTGGTCATGTTTTCTTCTGCAGTCAGGAAGCAGAGAGAAAGGAATGCTGGTGTGCTAGTTCCTCTCTGTTTCTGTGTATGTGTGTCTGTGTGTGTTTCTCTCTCTCTCTCTCTCTCTCTCTCTCTCTCTCTCTCTCTCTCTCTCTCTCTCTCTCTCTCTCTTTACTTAGTATTGGACCCTAGCCTATGGATTTATAATATTCCCACTGAGGGTAGGTCTTCCTCCCAATTAAACATTTCTGCAAACAACTTAATAAACACATCCAGATGTGTGTTTGACTGGAGATTCTAAATCAAGATAAACCATCACTCCTCATAAGAACTGTTGCTGGAGAGCTTCTCTCCAGGTTCCACCAAGCCCCGCAGTCCCACAATCCACGTATAAAATAATCACTCAGACGCTTATATTACTTATAAACTGTATGGCCATGGCAGGCTTCTTACTAACTGTTCTTACATCTTAAATTAACCCATTTCTATAAATCTATACCTTGCCATGTCTCTTGTGGCTTACCGGCATCTTTACATGCTGCTTGTCCTGGTGGTGGCTTGCAGTGTCTCCCCCTCCTTCTTCCTGTTTCCCCAATTCTCCTCTCTCCTTGTCCTGCCTATACCTCCTGCCTGGTCACTGGCCAGTGTTTTATTTATATAAAGCGGTATCCACAGCAAGGAACCCTAGGCCTAAGGGAAGATTCTCATTTATTGCCTTATCTCTTGCATGCAAATATATTGCTAACTCATAAGGATGATTTGTACTCTAGCTTCCCTAGAAAGAATTGAAAAACTGCCATAAAGAAAGAAATAAAAGTCAAGGAGCATGAATAGAGGCAGGGTTCTCTGGCAAGAGGAAACATTGGCGCTGAGGTGCACACAGAACACAGGATAACTAACAGTCTATGTGGGCAGCGTCGGTGGATGTGAGCTCACCTCTCTTCTCCGAAGAGTGTATCAGGAGACAGTCTTGCTTGGAAGAGATTTTCAAACCAAAGTCATCAATAAAGCTTGTGCCCACTTCAATAAGTGCTGCGTCCAGACCATTTTGTCTTTCTGACTTCTACACACTCAATGCCTTGGGAAAACTGAGCTGACAGTGGTGTATAATAGGATATTAGGCAATTGTGGCCATCAGAAATAGGAGGAAAAGAGTGCTTCTGCAAGGCTCCAGTGCAAAAAGGATACAGAATGGAGCAGAAAGAAACTAGCCTTCATACAGCTGAGGGAGATCAGAAATGGAATGCTGCTCCTAGAGAAAGAACAGAAAATAAGTATCTTTGGCTGTAGATGGTAAAGTCATTGTTGAGTTGAACTCTCTGTAGACCCACATGAAACATAAAGGCTTAGGAGAGCTAATTCATCATGGGATGTGAAAAACTCCCCACAAGCAAGACATCATGCAACTGAAGTAGCCACACTATTTCTATGAGGATTTGGTACCAGCATTAATAGGGCAGAGATACAGCCAGAACATAATCAATTACTCTCCAGTTTTCCCAGAAAGGAAAACAAGAAGGCAAAGTGTGGATTACTAGTAGGAACTGATGAAGGGGGGGGGGTCAAAAGGAGAGAGTTTCATATTCCATCTAATATCCCATACATTCCATATCCCTGACTCACCTTGCTTCAACATCTTTTTTTGCATACCACTTAAGCATAACTCTCATTTTACTTAGACCAACTCAGTGTAAAAATGAGGTTAGTTTCATGGGAAAGGTTCAAGATCCTTATCATTGCCTTCACATGCATACTAAATATTTTTCCAACTGAAAAAAAAAAACAGGTTAAAAATATCTGCTTATAGAAAAGGCAAAATTTAAAAGAATCTCTTCATATTCAAAGGCTGATTTTTATTCCATCAGCTATTATTAGTCTTGGGGAATTACTTCCTATATGCATAGAGCCTCAGGAATATAGAGAAAGTGCTCTACCACTGAGCTACATCCCCAGCCATTATAGGTAATTTCAAATGCTTATTTCTTGCCATAAGTTATGATGGAAGAAAAACCATTTACAAATTTACATATTTGTAATGGTGCTCTGGTGCAAAGGTAGAAATGAGCATGCAACTTTGCTATCAACTCATTCAGTCCACCACAAAATCAAAAATTCAAATTTTATAGTGATTATTAATTATGGAATATATATTCCTGATCTCATTCAGAAAAATCACACTCCACCTTTCAAAAAGCATACTTCCATTCCTCATGTCAGCCCGTTTTGTCTGATGATGCCCTGCCTGGGTCTCTGCTCTGCCCCCTGCTTAAACCACAGGGCTCAGTGCCCACAGGGACAGGATAGTGGTCTTCCAAAACAAAATTTAAAGATTTTCTTCCCCTTGTGCCGATGCCAGCCTTACTCTTTCCCTACATTTGTGTCTCTGCCACTCAACCCTCTTGGGCATGTCCTTGGCTTGCAAGAGCTTCAGACTGAATTCTCTTTTATGAAAATATGGCTCACTCCACTGGCACCTGAAGGAGCCCTACTCCTCTGTCAGAAGCACAACCTTTCCATCATTCCACCCGTCCCAGAACCTTAAAAATACTCGTCCTTAAACATTTGCAATGTTTTTGTTGTTGGAGGACATGGCCGGGAAAGCTCTGTCAGTGACTAGGTGATAAGAAACGGCACAGACACCGTCAAGCCACTTAAAATGCCAGCATGAGGAGGAGGGGCACAAAGGCTTCACCACTAGCTGAGGAACTGTTGTCAGTTGGTGGCAGCTGGGGGAAAGGAGAATCACTTTCTTTAGACCCGTGTCCACTCGGTAAGTTAAAAAATAAAAATAAAGGGGGAGGAATATGAAGTTGAGATAGGTTCCTGAGGGAAGCTGGGGAATAAGAAGGTGGGTATGATCACTCTACAGATGTATAAAATTTCAAAGAATATATGAAAATTTCAAAAAAGTTGCAAGGAACTGCTGTGGGATGTTCTGTATGTGCTGTGGGAGCCCGTTCTTGGGTTCCATGTGGCTTTACCCAGCAGGTCCGCATAGAGGATGATTAGGACCATGGGCCTGAGGGCAGGTGTCTGAGATGGTCTGCACTTGGCTGTGCTGGGGGATGGTCTGTATGTCAAGTTGCTCTGATTGGTCAACGAATAAAACCTGATTGGCCGTGGCTAGGCAGGAAGTATAGGCGGGACTAACAGAGAGAAGAAATAAAAGAACAAAAAGGCAGAAGGGGTCACTGCCTGCAGCAGCCGCCAGGACAAGGAAGATGTAAAGTACCGGTAAGCCACGAGCCATTTATAGAAATTAACTAATTTAAGATATAAGAACAGGTGCTCGCTTCGGCAGCACATATACTAAAAATTGGAACGATACAGAGAAGATTAGCATGGCCCCTGCGCAAGGATGACACGCAAATTCGTGAAGCGTTCCATATTTTTTAGTGTGGCATCCCGTGTGGGGAGTGGTCAAGGCCTACTGGTCTCAGGGCTGGCCTCTCTTCCTTTCCAGGACGTAGAGATAGAGAAAACAAACCACTTTGCTATGGTGAATGTGAGAACAGCTGCCCCCACTGTCTGTTTACTTGTTCTGAGTCAGGCTGAGAAAGTCCTGGAAGAAGTGGACTGGTTGATCACCAAGATTAAGGGTTCGGTGAACCAAGAAACTGTATCAGACGCAATGACTGCAGATGGGGATCGTAGTGCCGGCCAAGTCCACCCAAAAGATGCCTCCTCTCAAGCCCTTCCACCGAACCTTCTCATTGAGAAAGCCATCACCATGCAGCTGGGGACACTGGTTACCGTCTTCCATGAACTCGTACAGACAGCCCTGCCCTCAGGCAGCTGCGTGGACACTTTATTAAAGGACCTGTCCAAAATATACAGCACCCTAACAGCGTTTGTCAAATATTATCTCCAGGTGTGTCAGAGCTCCAGAGGAATCCCAAACACTGTGGAAAAGTTGGTGAAGCTGACCGGCTCTCATCTGACCCCCGTGTGTTACTCCTTCATTTCTTACGTACAAAATAAGAGGAGTAACACCCCAAAGTGCACCGAGAAGGAGAAGGCCGCAGTGGGCACCATCGTGGCCAAAGTTCTTCGTGAAACCAAGCCAATCCCTAACCTCGTCTTTGCCATTGAACAGTATGAAAAGTTCCTAATCCAGCTATCCAAGAAGTCCAAGGTAAACCTGATGCAGCACATGAAGCTAAGTACTTCCCGGGACTTCAAGATCAAAGGCAACATCCTAGACTTGGTTCTTCGAGAGGACGGGGAAGAAGACGAAGAGGGCACCGCACCAGCACACACGGAGCAGGACAGAGAACCAGCCAAGAAGAAAAGGAAGATATGCCTGAGTTAATGTGACCTTTGGGGGATCGGCTCCACTTGTGCCCACAGAACCCCTTGTCATACAGCCTGCACCGACCTTGGCGTCCTGGTCTGAACCCACCGGACTGTGCCTTCAGTTAGAAGGAGTCTTCCTTCGGGGCAGGTCCTGCTACAGAAAAATGGCTGCCTAGGCACGCCCTTTCCAAAGCACAGCTGCAAGCCTGAGTTAGGAGCCTGCACCACTCGGACGAAGCTCCACGGGAGCAAATACAGAGCCTGCAGATGGAGCTAGGGTCCAGGCTGGCTTCGTTTCTCTAAGGAGCCTTTGGTGAGTTCAGTGATCTGGTAAATGTCCAGCGCTTCACCTGCAAGACAGTGGGAACTGGTTAGGATGCCTCCAGAAGAACTGACTGAGCTCTGAAATGAGAAGATGAATGTTGGGGTCAAAAAGACAGGGGGTGGGACCATCGAGAGTGACTGCCACCAAAGGCAGTTTGTCCTAAGTTTTCTGACTCACTCTGGCATTTTCAGCAGACATATTTTTTCTATCTCAGAACGCACTTTGACTTATATAATAAATCTTTAAAATAAAAAAAAAATATTAGAACAGTTAGCAAGAAGCCTGCCACGGCCATACAGTTTGTAAACAAAATAAGTCTCTGTGTTTACTTGGTTGGGTCTGAGCGGCTGTGGGACTGGCGGGTGACAAACATTTGTCCTGACTGTGGGCAAGGCAGGAAAACTCAAGCTACAAGGAACCCTACAGATAACTTAGTTCAGGTGATTTGTATTGGTTTTGTCCATTATGTCTATTGATCCCCCATCTCCCAGGGAGGCTCTCTGAGGTTAAATTCATCCATTCCATGTTAAGTCCAGTGTACACACACAGATATTTGTTAGATTGTTTGGACTATATTGACAAGAAACTATCCAAGCTGACAAGATGACCAATGTAGGTTAATACATACCTGTAGGTGGTTCCAGTAGGACAGCCATGAAGTGTATCCACTCCAAGAATCTTCTTCTTCCTCCTCCTCCTCCTCCTTCTCCTCCTCCTCCTCCTCCTCCTCCTCCTCCTCCTCTCCTCCTCCTCCTCCTCCTCTTACTCCTCCTCCTCCTTACTTTTTCTTCAGGAAGAAAATTCTGTTTCCAAAGTGGAGTTGATTCGAAACCTTAAGAAGTCAAAGCTGGGGGAATGCACACCCGCGCTCCCATCTCTCTCTACAGGACTCTGAAAAACACTGTTTAAAGAACCCTTTACAGAAGTCAAACAGTAGAAGGGGAGAGTGAATGGTCACACACAAAGTTCTAGTGTCCAGATTTGTACTGCGACTAAGTTTGTCACAAACAAGCACTGAGCACCATGTATTATTGAGTGAAATGAGTTACTGACATGTATGGATTTTTTTTTTATGGCTTTTCAGTGCTATTAGCTGGTTGCTAACAATGGCGACTAATACTCTTATTTTTAAATCACTCGGGAAAACGACTTTGTTTGAAGGTAATGTGCTGCTGTGTTGCTGCACCCAGCTCTGTCATACTAGCTTTTACTCAGCTCTCTCTGTCTCCTCACTCACAAAGTGGGATACCAATTATATCTACCCTTAGTGTCTTGGCAAATATTCAACAGAATAATATAAATATGCGTTGGAGCAGTTACCATGGGCATTCAGTGTTCGGTTAGTACAGTGGAGTTAAAAGAGCAGGAGGATGGAGCCAAATGGATAGTCTTATCAGGATGAGTACCTCTGCCTGGACTCAGTGCTTCCCAGATGAGAGCTACAGAACACCCACCAAGACCGCCAATATTTGCATCCAGCTTTAAAGAATACCCACATATTAATTTAAGGAAGCTGCTGGCTTGTTTAATTACTCTTTGAAGTATCTGCTAGAAATACAAAAATCTAATGCACGTATGCACACATTCACAATTTTCCAATCCGTTCGCCCTGCCAAGCAACAATACAGTTATCCAGATATTCACCAGATGTTTCCCTCTATAGCATGAGTGTTCTGCCAGGGGATGTCACTCTTTTCCTACCAGGTAAAGCCAGTCTGCATCTTCCCCTGCACTGACCGAACTGCTTTGCATCACCCCAAAAGAAGTCCCTAATACTACATAGAGCAAAAGTGTGACAGGGAGGAAAGGGCAGGTATCTTGGAGAGAATCATAAAATGGACCAGGGAAAGAGCTTACTCCAGGTAGTTAATCTGAAAATAAGACACCCTGGTGACTTGGTCACTGTGAGGACAGATAAAAGGGTGCCTTTCATCTCCCTAATAAGTCATTTCAATGGCTTAGAATCGAAGTGCAGACCTGGATTTTATAAAAAGGCAAGGAGCGGTGTCATTAAATGGTGGTCCCTAGAATACAATTTGGAGAGCCGGGTATAGCAATCAATTGAGCTGCTGGATGCTTCTGCAGAGCTGGTTCAAAGTCCTTTCTGACTCTAATTAGTAATCTATGGCAGAGGCTCACCACAGTCTGAGTAGTGTCACTTGGAGTAGATTACCTTCATGGGGCAACCTGTTGGTGACCAAAAACAAAGCTTGGAAATAGGAAATGGGGACTCTCAGCAAGAGCTAAGGCATTTCACAAATATCAAAGAAGCCCCCACACCAATGGCACTGCAAATTTAAAATGCAAGCAAGTTGCTAAAGAAGTTATTAGAAGGGTTGGGGATTTAGCTCAGTGGTAGAGCGCTTGCCTAGCAAGCGCAAGGCCCTGGGTTCAGTCCTCAGCTCTGGTTTAAAAATAAAAATTTGAAAAAAAAGAAGTTATTAGAATGAATGAACCAGCCTGCAATAAAGGCAACAATGTTTTTATGTTTGACCCATGATAATTTTTGGATACCCCAAATTCTCTTGTATGTTCCACACTTCTGCAATCGAGTGAACCATGTCTCTCTTTGATACTGATGATAATTTCAGATTTCCAGTTTTTGCCCCGCAACTCTTTCTTCATTTACTCCACAGTCACTGTAAGGGCGCAAGGTACTTGCTTTTGTTTTTAGTTTTGTTTTGTTTTGCTTTTTCATATTTCCCTATGGACTGAACATGACATCTTGTTGAGGGAACTTTCTGCTATTTACCAAGGACACTTATTTAGTAAACATTGGTTCCGATGTGTCTACAAATTCCTCAGGTGGGGCCTATGCAGGGCTTAGCAAAGGAGTGCCAACACTAGGTGCCTACACTACAAACTGGGAGAGAGGCCAGGGACCCAAGTTTACCAAATGCTGTGGATGGTGAAAGGACTCTGGATGGCCTGGGCATGGCAAACAGGGCTCTGGCAGGCCTTGCCCTTCTCCCTGATTTCCCGTGGCTTGCTAAAAACTGTTAGTTGACATTCCTAAAGCTAGCCACCAAGGTCTGATCCCTTATTTGGCCACTTCCTCCTTCTCCTCCTCAGGCTGACCACCAAGGTCCAGCTATCAGAGTATTGAAGCCCAGCAGTCAAAAGCCCCCTCTGGATCACCTAATTAACATGTCCAGTTAAAATGAACACCTCATCCTAACACAGGGTTTCCCCTTGTAACTCTATAAACTATCGTCTTCCTATGTGCTGTGCCTCCCTCTTCTCTTCAGAACAAATATCCCTGCTCCCTCTCCCCTGTTCCTTTCCACTTCTCCCTCATCTCCTATCTCCTGTCTTTGTCTGTTATTCCCTGCCATCTGTCCCTCTGGGACAAATAAATCTTCTTTGTGCTGAGAACTTGGTCTTGGGGATCCTGAGCCCATACTGTTCTCTTACAGGCGGGGCATTGGGCTGGACACCTCACCTGCATTCCAAATAAGCACGCCAATTTAATATGATGCTGGCAACTCACAGACTGCTCCAATGCTTCTCATTCTACTTTTCAATCACTAACATATGACATTACTGCACTCGATCCTCCACACCAGATGAAAGACTTCAGTGACCGCATTTTCTTCACCGTCTACCAGTCCTCCTCTTCTATCACATGTGCCCTGGACAAGTTAGCAGAGGAAAGGGGGGTACTGGGAAGAATCACATGTGTGCAGCCCTTAGCTTGTTTCCCTGAAGTTGTGGCACTGTTCACTCTTCATGATCTCTTCAGCACCTTCTTATCTCCTCTTGGTCTTGGGCTCCTTAAGAACATAAGCATCTGAAGCTTCACCAGCAACACAAGAGGTTTAGAAGATTGCTAAATAGAAATAATTTTATTAGGAGTAGAGTAGGACTCCTTGACTGGACTTAAACTGTGGCATCTGAAGAACATCTGGCATGTTGGTTCTCCTACCACCAACATGAAAATGATGGCAGTTATGCATGAGCCCCTCTTCTGTTTGAAATGAAGTGAAAAAATAGATAGAGATAATGGTTGAGACACTTGGGAAAGGAAGAAATAGGATAGAATTAGGATGGTGTCACCCAGTCCTAGACCCGAGGCCTAATGCTAGAGAAACCATTCTGCTTATTTCTATTCAGACCAAAGCAAGGCTTTACGAAGCAGATGCCTGGACATAGGACCATTGTTTCAGCTTTAGAGCTGAGGAAAGCATTCTTCAACACAGCATGCAAGTTTAGCAGGGATAGGCATTGAGCATACTCACATAACTTGTTGGCAGAGTACAAAGTCATGGTCTCATTTAAAGCATTTAAGAAGACTCAAAGCTGAGGCCTTCTGCAGTGAGAAAGGGGATCCATTGACATAAATACCAGGCTACTGAGACTGTGTTCATGTTAATAGCCTCATTTGCATATCTCCATCAATGATGAGAGATGTGCAGTGGAAATATAAAAGGGGTAAAAGCTGGTATGAAGAAAGTGTCTATCCCCTTCAGTCTTTGAGCTTTTGACAAAAATTAGCCTGATGGTAACAGACAGCGGTGAGGAAGAGTCCACAGAACATGGTAAACACTCCTTGCTGTGGAAGCGATATGAATGTACTGGATTTCTTTAATTCCATGTCTTCTAGGAAATAATGGCTTAAGTTCCATAGCTTATTTTATTTTAACTTTGCCATGTAATAACTTATTATTTTATCAACTAAATAATTTTGGTAAAATATATCACCTATTTCCTAAAAGTCTTTATGAAAAGTAGGGAAATGTAAACCATTAACACACACACATACACACACACACACACACACACACACGCACACGCACACGCACACGCGCACACACACGCACACGCGCACACACACACACAATAAAACATTTGAGACTTATTCATGTATACATTGTATTTTTATCATATTCTCCCCTGCCCACCTCCAACTTTTTTCTTAACATGTAGTATCCAGTCATTACTTCCAGTATGTGCATGGGTTTAGGGACATCCATGGGACACAGACAATCTAGCAAGTGGAACATCTCTGAAGAAAACTGATTTATCTCCCCGTGAAGCCATCAACTGCCAATAGCTCTCTGCAAGGGGTAGGGCTCTGTGAACCCCTGCAAACATATATATGCTTTTAATATTATGATCCAAACAACTAGGAAATTGTGTGTGTGTGTGTGTGTGTGTGTGTGTGTGTGTGTGTGTGTGTGTGTATAGATACATATGTGGCTTGCAAATAAACAAAAAGATGTATCTTTGGCAAATAAGGGCACACACATCCTTAAATTACTCTTTAATTACTGAAAATTGTTTTCCAAACTGATTTTGAAAAGACACATAATATGTCTGAGAAGATTAAGTGAGGAAAACAGAAGGGTTTTGGTAAATCTAAATGTGGTAGAAGTTGAAATTTGAGCACAGGCTGTCACAATCTTTCAAAGCATGTCATAGTGCTAACAGCAGCAATATGGACTCTGACCAGGTCATGTGAAAAAGTATTGGATCTGAAGAGAAAGCTCAGCAGTTAAGAACACATCCTGCTCTTAAAGAGGCCCAAGTTTGGCTCTTATCAGTTGGCTCACAACAGTGTGCAACACTAGCTCGAGAACCAGCGCCATCTTCTGACCATCATGGAGACCTGCACTCACATGCACATGCTTCCCTCCCACACTTTAAAATATGATAAATCTTCTAAAAAAGAAAAAAAAGTGTTAGCCCCAATAAGAAGGGTATTCTAAAAGTCCAGACCAGAAACAGACATATAAATGCTTTATCTTTCCAAACTAAGGACTGACTTTACAAGAGAGACCAAATAGTGGCCTTGCATTGCAAAAAAATAATATCATAAAACTAGGTATGAGGTATCAGGAGTCGTCAATAGAAAAAGCAACAGCCAGAAGCTTAGGTGGGACTCTGTCACTTGTCACAGGAGACTACGGACAGAAAACAATTTGTTTAGAATGTCATCCATAAAGTTCTAGACTAGAGTCAAGTAAAAACCTGTTGCAAGAGTCCCTTGCACTGAGGAGTTGAAGCACCTTTCAAAGGGTGTCTCCTGTCATCCCTCTCTGTTGTGACATGGGTCTTGTGTTTGTGTGCAGACCAAGGCAACAGGGACGAGGGAATGATGGTGAACAAACAGAGGACAAAGAGGGATTAGACAACAAGGAAAAACCCTGGCCTCCAGCCACCTGCACCTGGTGGAGAGTGTTAAAAAATAATAATCATAACCCCACAGATTTAAGCCTGGGGCCTTGCAAATGAAAAACAGTCCATTAATTCTTTCAACAAATATTTATTAAGTGTCCATTACCTGTCAGACAGCTAGCTAGGAGATATGGATACAAAGATATGGAAGAGTCGCTTCCCTTGAGGGGATCTTGACGTCAGGGTGAGGCCAAAAAGTAGAATGTACATGAATCATTTTGATCAAGGTATACATTACTGGGAAAACATAGATGAGAGAGCAGGTCTCTCTATCTGATGGAAGTGAGCTGAGGAGCAGGAGAGAGCAGGAAAGAATGATTCAATATTCATGCAAATCTATGGCCCACACAAAACACAGGACTTGAGCTAGAAACTACCAATGGGTGACGGGTAAAGAAATCATGTCCAAACGCATTCCTGATAAATGCTGAATACTTCCTGATTTGGGATGGGCCAGAAATATCAAAATAACAAGTTTGGTGTATTCTACTGGAACCAGGAAGCAAAGAATCTCATGAAATTTAAACCTAAAGAAAATAAATTAATAACAAAAAATAATAGTGAAAATTACACTTAAAAGATTTCATGTGGCTAAGGGTGTGGCTCAGTAAAGTATGCTTACGTGGCATGTGCAAAGTCCTGGGTTTGAGCCTCCGCAAGCCTACACACACAAAGAATGACTTGATAAACAAAAAGTCATGGTGAATGAAATGCAGCAAAGAATATGTTCTACATTTCAGCAATATCAATTTAACTCAATTCAATGTTTATTTCCTTCAATCCAGAAATTTCCCAGAGGATTTTTAAATCATAATTTGTGTCTTACTCAGCAAGAATTGCCATACAGGGAATTAAAGAAAAATGTCTTCCAGGCTCTTTCCTCTTCTCTCCTTCTATGACCTCCTGTGAGCCTTTGATCATCTAAAAGGAATGTGTGGGTGGTGTGTAACCTTTACAAATGTCTTTCTGCCAATTGATGAGGGGAAAGTTTCTTTTCCCTGCCCTTCCACTTTGCCCTAAGTTCTGCACAAAACCACAACTTGCTGCATAGTGAAAAGCTGCCCAGAGGTGCCCTTGACAAACCTCCAGTCAGAAGAAAAGGGAGTTGAGGCTGTGAAACCAGACATCACCCCCTCAAAACCAGATTTTTGTGGCCCCAACAATCCAGTCTCTTTGTGTGTGATACCTAGTGGTTGGTGAATCATATTACCAGGTGTATTTTTAGAAAATGAACTGGAGAAAAAAAAAAAGCAGTTACTGCCTCTTTAGAGTCTCAGAAAGAGAAGAGAAAATAACCAAACAGATCTATTTGAAAATCAGCTATGTGGTTCTCATGAGGAAGTAGGCTAAATTCAACATGGTCATCGTAAGATAAAAGTTCATTCAAAAGGCAGTGGTCTGGCTGAGTCCTCTGTCTAGTCCATAAAATTCTTCATATGGCGGCATGCCCCTCAAAGATGACTAATAAAATTTGTTGTGGAGTAACTACTATTGATTGTTGCCCGGCGGTGGTGCACACCGTTTTTGTTTTTGTTTTGTTTTGTTTTGTTTTGTTTTTTTGGTTTTTCGAGACAGGGTTTCTCTGTGTAGCTTTGCGCCTTTCCTGGGACTCACTTGGTAGCCCAGGCTGACCTCGAACTCACAGAGATCCGCCTGGCTCTGCCTCCCGAGTGCTGGGATTAAAGGCGTCCGCCTGGCTGGTGGTGCACTCGGAAGGCAGAGCCAGGCAGATCTCTGTGAGTTCGAGGCCAGCCTGGTCTACAGAGCGAGCTCCAGGACAGGCACCAAAATTATACAGAGAAACCTTGTCTCGAAAAATGAAAATAAATAAATAAATAAATAAATAAATAAATAAATAAATAAATATAAACTACTATTGATTGTCAAGGAAGAAATTTTTTTTCATGTTATTAATTTCTCATTCCAGTTTGAAATGTGCATGATGTGTAGCTACTTTCCCTATGCGTTCTTTTTCTTCTGAAAATAAAAATCATCTTCAGAACAAAGGATGATTGGGATCCTAAGTGTTAGACAGGCTGCTATGTGGGAAGAGAAGTTCTAGAAATGATAATCAAGTGGTGAACCTGCCCTTCCTTGCCAAAGCACCCATTCATCTTATAACCAAGGTACCAATGAGTGGCCAGAGTTGGGGATGGGTTCTCTATTTTAGGAACTCAAGATGTCTCATTCAGTTGTAAACAGCTTCCTAGAAAATGTTCTTCACGAAGGAGATAGGACCCTAACCAGGGACTCAAAAGGCTGTTCTGGTATTGAAACTGAAAAAAAAAAAAAAATGAGGTGGTGACAGGGAAACTGAGTCAGTATAATCCTCTATCGAAGAAAAGATGCTATCACACACAAAGGGCATTTGGTTTCTGGAGACACTTGCTTATAATTAATTGGTCTCTAAATTGTCAGGCAGTGATCCAAAGTATGTGCAAGATCACCCACTGGAATGGGCAAGTAAGGGTAAAACATAACCTTTGTTTACATTTGCTTAGGAAACTTCACTAATATTTAATATGTGGATTTAAGGTAGTTTGTTTGTTTTGGTTTTTTGAGACAGAGTTTCTCTGTGTAACTTTGGCTGTCCCGAAACTCATTCTGTAGATCAGGCTGGCCTCAAACTCACAGAGCTCTACCTGTCTCTGCCTCCTGGATGCTGAGATTAAAGGCCTGTACCACCACTGCCCGGCTCTAAAGTAGCATACTTACAATAAATGCATGTTTGTGGGCTTGTGATCAAGTATTACAATTTATGGTTGACTTTTATTTCTCTCTGCCTTTCTGTATCTTTTGTTTATTGGTGTTTTCCAAGATTTAGAAGAGTGCTTGGGTACTGAAGTATTCAAAAACATGTAGATCGTGGAATTCTAATCTTCTGTAAAGAAAAATGAAATCATCATAGTACTTCCTCAGAAAACACCAACCTTGCTATAAACCTTTCTATCTGTAATGGTGACCTGCCTACATAATATGGTGGTGCAATAGTAGCACAGAAATCATGAGAATAACCAACCACTATCTGATCGGATGGAACCACAAGATGGAGCCCATGCTTAATACTGCATGGGTGGTCAAGAACCTGAACTAGATTGGCCAGAAACCTAGGGGAAACTCAGATACTATTGTATGCTCAAGAAATGTAGCTGTATAATGACTCCTAATGACACTTTGATATAACCATAGATCAGCATCTTGGTTATCCATTATCAAAGAATCTTCCATCTACCTACAGTATATGGGAACAAATACAGAGACCCACAAATGGACAATGTTTAGAGAGTGAGAAATCTTAGAACGCCCACTCCTAAATGGGATGTCTCCATCAAACCTCTCCCCTTTGGGCTCAGAAAACTTAGAGGAAGAAGAGGCAGAAAAACAGTAAAAGCAGGAGGAGGTTGATGATAGCAAAGAAACAATGCCTTCCAGAAACAACAGGGTTGATGCACCTATGAACTCCCAGGGACTGTGACAGCATCCACAGGGTCAAACCAAATGGAGTCTGAGCCATCAGAGGAGTAAGTTGACATGATCCCATCCCCAGTCAAGAAGCTATCTCCAATTGACATCTGCTTGTAAAGGAAAAAATTGGTTTTCTCCAATGGAGTCTCACTATGCATGCAAATCACAGTAAAGGGCAGGTTCCATGCCTAGCAATAAATGGCCAACACGAAATCAACTCAATAGTATTTGGAGAGGTTATTTTGTTTATTTGTTGTCTTATAATTCATTTTTTGGACTTTTTGATTTTTTTCCTTACTGGACTTTTGCTTACATACTATGGTGTCCAATTTTATGTTTTTATGAGTTTTCTGTGTGTGCACAGTCTCTGCAGGTGTATGTGCTTCTTATGCTTTTTCTATCTTCTCTTTCCTCTGGTTGTTTTGTTTTATTTTGATTTTGTTCTTTTTTAAAATTTGCCTGTTTATTTTTTAAAGAGGGAGCAAGAGAAAGGAGATGTAGAGTTGGATGGGTGGGGAGGAGGGGAGGATCTAGGAGGATATGAAGGAGAGGAAACCTTGACAAAAATATATGGTATGAAAGAATATTTTCAATAAAAAATTGTTTTATTAATTAAAAAAAGAGAAACGATGTCATAAAATTTTGCAGGTAAATGAATGGAACTAGATAATATTATACTGAATGAAGTGATCTAGACCCAGAAAGGCAAATGCTGCGTGTTTTCTCTTATCTGTGGGACTTAGCTCTGAATCTTTTGATGTAAGTGTGTAACCTGGAATAATTGTAGGAACCAGGAAGTGAGAAAGAACAATGGGTGGTGGATGGAAGAGAAGGTGCTCTATCTGGAGAGGATAGCACGGCACAGGTGCCATGAAAGAGGCACTGAAGGAAATGGGTGGAGGCTAACTGGGAAGGGAGATGGAAGACAATAAAGAGGGAGAAAGGCAGAAGAGGGATAAGTAACACTAAAGATTTTTTTAAAAGACACTGGGAAACTTATTACTTTATGTTGGTTAAAAATAAATACATAATGTGCATAAGTTTAGATAGATGATAGATAGATAGATAGAAGTTATACCACTTGAGGTGATGCCATTACCACTAAGAGCCATAGACTACCAAAAAAAAAAGTGCCAGCAGGCATAGAAGACCTCTCTTAGAGTTGGCCCAACTCTCAAAATAATAAAGGCTATTACCATGCCCTTGGTAACCTCCCAGAACTTGAAAGTAAGACCTTATGGCTGATGACACCATACACCATGGACACAGCATTTAGAGGAATTGAGCTTGAAATGACAAGCAAGCATCTTTCCTGAGGCTTAAGTACTCATAGTACTGAAAGATGCCATGCAAGACTCAAGGGGAGAAAAGCAACTCAATATTCCTACACAGCTGTAAAGCCTATCAACCACAGCAAAGATCAACATGGAAGACATCTCCAAGGGTGCAATAATGGACTTATATACTGGAGATAACCAACAGCTGTCTAATCCAACATTAGGCTTACTCAATAGGAGAGAATTCATGTTTGATGATTTAAACCCAGGCAACCACCCATGGCTGATGGGTGAACCTTAGAGGAGAACCTACTACTGCCAATTTCCTAAACTAGAATTCAGAATTTTCTTACTGAATTCTAAACATGAATCCTTTATATACACAGATAGTGTAGCCTTTACTCCTCAACCAAAGAATCTTCTCTTTGCAGCTGAGATCATTACAGAAAACCACAACTGGTCAAAATGTAGAGAAGAACTGGCCTTGGGGTGGGTGCCTAACTCTAACTGATACATCTCTAATACAACCCTACTCCCAAGGCTCATAGAACATCATGGAAGCCTTTAAGAGGCAGAAGACCAGGATGTCATCAGCAAGACAGTGTGTTCTACTTATGACATGGAGCTGCAACTATGAAGTCTCAAAACTTTTGTTACCTAAACAAAGTCTGTCCAACAACAACACCATTTGCCATGTCACCATGGAGGAAGGAATGCTTATAGGGCCCTGTACCTAGATGAAGATCTATAACTAATTAGTGGCTGCAAAGAGAAGAAGAATCAGTCTTCTCCAGAGACAAGGACCCTGATTATTTATCTAGTCTCAAGTGGTCAGTCCTAAACAAATACATATATGAACAACACTAAATAAACACATTAGTCTGTATTTACATGGACATATATATATATATATATGTGTGTGTGTGTGTGTGTGTGTGTGTGTGTGTGTGTTTGTCTATGTGTTTGTAGATGTGTGTGTGTGTGTGTGTGTGTATGTGTGTATGTGACAATCATTGAAGAGATCATGAATTGGGAAGAGTTGCAGGGAGTAGAGGGAGACATAGAAATGATATAACAGCATGCATGTATAACATTCTCAAACTATTTGATCACAAAGATTGGTGAATACTGGCTTAAAATGAGTGTGCAAATGTTTAAATTGTTTTCAGTGATTAAGTCAGGTTTACATAGCTAATAATGTGACTGGGTGTGATGTCTCTTACCAATACTTCAAACACTCAGGAGGGGGATGAATAAGGGTCATCTCATCCTGTGCTTAAGGCCATCAGGATCTAATCTAGAAAGACCTTAGCATGAAAAAGAAAAAAAAATAAAATAATCCTTACTTTTGGGGGGACAAATTACATAGAGAAAGGCCTCCTAGTTTGTTGAGGTTGCTGTGATGAAAATACCATTGACTACGAGTCTCAGATAAATAAGATATACCTCACAGTTCTTGAGGAACTGGGAAGTCTAAGATTGAGTAGCAGCTCTCATGTCAGGGGACTCATTTCCTGGTTCACAATACTCTAAAGACATTAATCATATTCATGAAGACACTGTCCTCATGATGTAGTCACTGCCTAAAGGCCACACCTCTAACCATCACGTTAGGATTGTCAACATATATATTCAACCCAGCTATGGCTTCCATCAGAGAGTATTTCTTCTGGGTAGGGAAGGATTAAATAATGCTATATAAGGCCCCCAATGTGCTAGAGACAAAATATCATCTATAGTAGGACTCAGATCCCAGGGAAGCCTGGCAGAAGCTTCAGAGATAAAAGAAGCAACTGAGAGAACCTATAGATTCTGTAGGACCTACAACCAGTATAACTTGCAAGCAACCTCAGCCAAAAAGACATTAAACTGCACCAAACTACATAAAGTGTACCTCATACAATGCCAGAAAGTTTTCTACCTTTTATTAATTTCAGAGGAAACGGGAGGTGTTAGGCCTTAGGTAAAATAACTTATTATTTCTCAGTAGAAAGAAAACAGATTTCTTAATCATAGAATACAGGGCTTAAATACCTGTTCACCTACTGACTACCTGTTGAATCTCAAGCTGGTTTCTTGACTTCTCTGCATTTTCACTCTACTCATTAACTTAGCATGGCACTAACATGTCCCACAGGCCAGCTCTGATTAATGATGCATTCCCCAAGCCTAAGTTTTTCTTGAGTTTCACAATTTATTAAGCCGACTAACACTCAGAGCATAATTTCCTGTTCTTATTTTACTTATGCACATTTCAAAAGAAAGCTTTGTATCTCGTCATAATAATAGCTCAGCATAAACCAAAAGCACAACAAAGACAAATGTGTATCTCCTGCAACTAGTCAAAACACCTTTTTTTTTCTAAGTTATCAAGGAAATGTATTTCTGTTCTCTTGGAGTAATGATCAGAACATTCCTTTTGTTCACAAAAGTGTCCCAGTGTAGACAATCAATGGTACGACCACCCTGCCTGAAATCACCTCTGTGCTACCCTGGAGGCAGCATATTAATTATGTCATGAAAAACTGACTCATGTGCAGGACCGCCTAACAGAGAAACTGGACAGTTGAAGGTGCTCAGCCAGAGAGAATTGTCTTCCTATGAAGGAGGTTAGCCATGGTCCTTGAGGCTCTAGAATATGAGAGATAAGGGGATAAACTCTGTGGTAAAATGGGCCAGAAAGAGCAATAGCTCTGACAGAGGATCCTTTCATGTACCGGAATCCATGTATTCTAGTACCAGGAAAGACCACACACTAGATGCAGGTGACTTTTATGTAAATGTATTAATAGATGAACATTACTCAGCAACAGCGAAAGGAAAAGGGGACTAGCAAAACAGAGTAACAGCAAATCAACTATTCTACTGACCACTCTGCCTGTCCCACTTCTGGGAGCAGGAGAAAAAAGAAAAGGAAAAAAAAAAGATAACAAACTTTAAAAGACCAGAAACCGTCATAAAGGTTCTACTCTTTTAAACTGGACTGAGATGAAGTGTTTTAGTAGAGATGTGAGAGTGAATTGAGCTCAGATTCTCTCTTAGACCTTGAGTTTAGTGAATAACTGTATGTAAGAACACACTCAAAATATGAACTTTCTAAGCATCTAACCTATCTTCTGTAGCCTGGGAAACATTCTCTTGAACGAATTATGTAGCGCTTCTACTACAGTATACTTACTGATACTTCTAAAAATTGTAGACCAATCCCAAAAGACAGAGAAGTTTGGGCCACTCCTGTCTTCCAGAAAGAGATAAAGCCTTGGCTAACAATGTCTCCTCCATCTTGAATGAGGACCAAGATTCTTTCCAAAGCAAAAAGAATATCTCAAAGTGTACAAAGTAAAAAAAAAAAAAAAAAAAAAAAAAAAAAAACCACTTTAAAACAAAGCCTGTGTTTTAGACATAATATAATATACATATTTTTAAAGTAGGGAAAACGCTTTTGTCATTTAGCAAATATCTTGGTTTCAGTACAAAGTGTATTCTGAGTTGTCTTACCATAATAGGAGTATTGTTTAGCCATTTTTTTACTTTCAATCTAAGCTGAAAATCACAGCTTTTGTTCCACATGAAAGGCATTCATGAGAACATACTAAATATCAAAAAAAGTAATAAAAAAGATTTACAAAAGCAAATGAAGCAAAATATTAGCCCTTTTAAAAGGTCAAAGAAAATTTTTGAGTAAATAGAGTTCGAGGCATATGCCCTCTGAGGATTCTGAAAACTCCTTTAGGGGAAAAATTTGTTTCCAAGTGAAGTAGTTTTGAAAGTGGTTTCAATTCTTCTGGTGCGTTATTATCTAAATCAATACAGCACTTCCTCTGTCTGCCCATCAGCAGGTGCTGAGGCATGCAGAAAAGACGAGAGACTCCCATGCAAGGTACTTCCCCAGGACCTAGTACCATAGTTCCGAGTGCTGCATGTACTTTGATGCAAGTTTTTAGAGCAAGCACAGGCATTAGGTGTGGGTTTCCTTTAGTGTAACAGAATAGACTGCAAAATGCAGATTATTATACGCTGGGGTATTGGAGAGATGGTTTGTTGATGTTTTTAAGGAAGGTTTGGAACAAGCTTTAGTTGAAATTACTTCTATGCAAAATTCTAGAGAGGTCGACAAAGGTGGCATCCATGCTGGGCCTTTCTGCTTTTATGGCTGAGTCTTGGTTGTCATGGTCACTAAATGACAGTAATCTGTAGTTCCTCCTTCTAGGAGCATTTCAACTTTAAAGGAATATCTTAGCTTCAAATTGATCTAGAGAGTCAATGCAGTCCACATGAAAATTTCAAAAGACTTCCTCTGTCAAAATTCAAGTACTGATTTTGAAACTGATACCAAAGCGAGAATGACCTAGAATTACCATAGTAATTCTCTAAAAGGAATTAACTTAGAGGAAGGAATTACTCGACTTTTAAAATTTTTTCAATTACTTGATTTTAAAATTGTCATAAAACTGCATAATCAAACTGTTACAGCAATACAAACCAACATATAGAAAAAGGGAGAGAAAGATATAGATAGAACTATATATATATAAAATTTTATAAATTTGCTTTTAATGTAACATTTTTTGTTGATGAAATACATATACAAATAAGTTACAACATATTTTATATTATGTATATATTGTTTAATGCACTAGCTAAGCCAAGTTAATTAATGTGTGTAACCTCAATACTTAGTGTTTTTATGGTGGTAAGAATTACAATCATGGATATAATCAACAGAGAGAGGAAACTAACAACCTAAAGAATTTGAAAATATGTTTGTGAATTATTTATTCAAGAAGGTATTAATATCCAGAATATATAAGGGACACAATCAACCGCAGAAAAGCACAATAGACAATTGACCTGAATAGAGATTTCTTCAAAGAAGCCATAGAAATGGACGCGTGTATTGGAGGATGAAAATCACCACGGGAATGAAATCAAAGCACAATAAGGTATCATCTCATCACAGAATAGCTGCAATCAAAGGAGAGAACTGACATGTGCTGGGAAGCATGAAGAGGAAGAAACTCTTAAAAACTTTGCTAGCAATGTAAATTAACATGCTCATTATGTAAAATAATAAAAGGACTCCCTTTTAAAAAAAACTAAAAGTAAAATTATCATGTGAATCAATAATTCCATTTTGGGTATATAGCCAAATAAATTAAATTTGTCTATCAAAGAGATATTGTCACCCTCATTAATTGAAGCAGGAATTCATAATAGCCAAAATGAGGAATGATTCTATGTGTCTTATCAACTAATGAATGGATAACAAAAATGTGATACATATATAATATATATATATACACATAAACGTATATGACAAAATGCTCTTAAGCTGTAATAAAGATACAACAGTCCACCCTTTGCAGCAATATGGATAGACCGAGAGATACATTATAATATCAAGAATATCAAGTGAAATGCACCAGGCATAGAAAGACAACTAACACAATATTTCACTCATATTTGGAATATTACAAATCTGAACTCATGGAAGTGGAGTGCAGTACAGTGGATAGCAGAGTCCAAAGACAACAGAAGAGGATGTGGGGCAGACTTTTTTTTTTTTTAATGGACCCCAAATACTCAATTGCTTTTCTTTTTTTTTTTTAATTTTATTTATTTTATTTTACAATACCATTCAGTTCTACATATCAGCCATGGGTTCCCCTATTCTCCCCCCTCCCGCCTCCCTCCCCCTTCCCCCAGCCCACTCCCCATTCCCACCTCCTCCAGGGCAAAGCCTCCCCTGAGGACTGCGATCAATCTGGTAGACTCAGTCCAGGCAGGTCCAGTCCCCTCCTCCCAGACTGAGCCAAGCATCCCTGCATAAGCTACAGGTTTCAAACAGCCAACTCATGCAATGAGCACAGGACCTGGTACCACTGCCTGTATGCCTCCCAAACTGATCAAGCCAATCAACTGTCTCACCTATTCAGAGGGGCTGATCCAGCTGGGGGCCCCTCAGCCTCAGGTTCATAGTTCATGTGTTTCCATTCATTTGGCTATTTTTTTTTTCAATAATTGAGTGAAACCGAAATTTATTATAAGCCACAGTCGTCCTAGGGACTTCCATGCTATATATATAGGTGAGGCAGACTTTTTAACAGTACAAAGCTACTACAAGAAAAGTTCTGGCATCCAATACTATGGAATGGTGATTATAACAATATTATGTGTTCAAAAACAGCTTAACGATGAACTAGAGAGATGGTACAGTGGCTGAGAATACATACTGCTGTTGCAGAGGACCTGAATTTGGGTCCTTGTACCCACACTCCATAGCTCACAACTGCTGAAACTCCAGCTCCAAAGGATCTGACACCTCTGGCTTCTGCACACACCTGCACTCATGTGCATACACCTGCATGATGACATACACAGACATGCATAATTTAAAATAATCCAACTGTATCTCTTAAAATAAAAAACTAGAGGATTGTGAATGCTCTCATCACAAATATTTGAGATAAAGGATAGTCTAAGTATGCTAACTGACTGATAGACAACGTGTCAATGGATGAAAGCAGCACACTGTACCCCATACAGGTGTTTAATTACTACCCTTCTGTAAAACATTTCCTAGTAATTTTCAAATATACAATATAGTTCATTTTATTTAGTAGCACACATGCAGATCTCTGGAACTCATCATTCTTTAATTTTGTATAAACCAGCATCTTTCCACCATTGGTTTCCCAAAATCCTGATAACTGACTTTCTACTCCACCTTTTAAACAATATTTTTATAAATTGGAAACATGAGGTCATATGGTATTCATCTTTCTATTACCAGCTTATCTCAGTTATAGTATCACTGAGGCTCATCTGAATTTTTGAAATGACAAGTTTCTCTTTAAAATTCTGAACAAAATTCCACTGTGTTTATACATCACATTTTCTGTTTTCTTTTTCTTTTTTCTTTTTTTTTTTTTGTTTTGTTTTTCAAGACAGGGTTTCTCTGTGTAGTTTTGGTGCCTGTCCTGGATCTTGCTCTGTAGACCAGGCTGGCCTCGAGATCCGCCTGGCTCTGCCTCCCGAGTACTGGGATTAAAGGCGTGCACCACCATAGCCCAGTTCACTTTCTTTTTTCTTTTTTTTTTTTTTCTTAACTGACATAAAATTACATCATTGCTCCCCTTCTTCCAGGCTTTTGTAGCTACCCTCTCTTGAACCCCCCAACTGTGAAGTTCATAGCCACTCTTTGTTATTGTTAAATATATATGTATGTGTATACATACATACATACATACATATATACATATATATATACATACATACATACATATATACATACATACATACATACATACAAATCAACCTGCTGACTGAGTCCTTGTTTGTTAGTGGTGTGTATATGGCTTCAAGGCTGAGCATCTTCATTGGGTAACCAATAACAGGGCTCATCATCAGGAGACATTACCAGGAAAATGGCTAATTCCCATTCTCCCAGCAGCTGCAGTTCTTTGTCTAGGGTGAGATCCCATGAAGTTTTCCTCCTTCCACGGTAACATGTCCATTGTACTGCCATTGTTCTGGTCTTGTTTATGCTGCTATTTCTTGGAGACACTGTTTCATAGCAGCAGACTTCCTGGTATTCTGTCTCTTACAATCTGTCTACTCCCTCTTCCACCGTGTTTCCTAGATGCAGGAGCCATAGATGCAGGAGCCATAGATGATGCAGGAGCCACAAATGCAGGAGCCATAGATGATGCAGGAGCCATAGATGCAGGAGCTATGATATAGATGTGTCTCTTGAATCTGGGCTTCCCACAATCTGACCATCTCTGCAATGTATCTGGGTGTGGTTTTCTGTGATCATCTCCATTTGCTGTAAAGACGGGCTTCTTTGACGAGGGTTAGTAGCTCCACTTTATTGCAGGTATAAGGATGAGATTTAGAATGCAGTTAGGAATTATGCCGACCTAGCAAAGTGGCGATAATAGATTCTTTTCGAATGTGTGTAACCTCACAAGATCAGGAAAGCCGGCTATGTTTCCAGTACTGGGCATGATTCTCTTCCTATTGGGTGGGTTTTAAGTCCAACTAGACAGCTGTACCATTTGTTGAGTGACATTTCTTGCATCACTATGCATATCTTGTCACGCTGGTAATTGTTGCAGCCCACAGATGATACAGATGTGTGGGACTGTTTTACTGTGTCCATTCCTCGGCACAGTGCATAGATGCTGGAATCGTAAAGGCTAGATGGACGGAAAATCTCCTTGTAAGGTCCAGCTCAGATCATCTGAGTCCTGCATCCTAAGTGCACAGTATCTTCAGTAATCGGCCCACCTTCAACGCCTGAGAGGCAGCTGAAGTCCACATTGACAATATATATTGTTTTGAGAGTCACCTGGACTATCTTGACCAATCATTTGAAATGAAATATCCCCTGCTTGGCATTTGGGGTTATGTTAGTCTATGGCTCTTATGAGGAGCGTATTGCCAGACCCAGAAATACAAATGCCACGTGCCCTCTCTCATCTGAGGTTCCTTGCTTTAGATCCTCACATTTGGCTATAAAATGTGGAGTAACCACAGAAACAGGAATGTATAAAGTAACTGGGGAGGTGGCAGATGGGCTTGGAAGGGGATAGTGGTATATGGGTCCTATGAAATGGGGGATCTCCAACTGGGGAGGAGGGAGAGAGTTCAACACAGAAGGAGAAGGAGGCATGAAGGACAAATAACACTAAATGTTTTATAAAACCTCAAGGAATCATAATATTTTACATTTACCTAAAATTATACAGAATACATATAAGTATATATAAACGTATACATAGTAGTTATCCATTTGCTATAGTTTTAATTGGCTCCCCAGAAGGCATGTGTCATAAACTTTCCCTGTAATGAAATAATGTTGAAAAGTCAGAAGTAATGGAAGTATTTGGATCATGAGAGCACCAATCTTGTGAGTAGATTAATGCTATATATTTATGTATACATATGCATTTGTACATATGAGAAAGGCTCTTACTAAAAGTCTCAATATTGAATTTCATCTCTTGATCCTTCTCTTTGCCTTTATACCAGGAGACACTGTAGGAAGAAGGCCTTTGAGAGATGCTAGAGCCATCAATTTTGGACATCTCTGCTTCCAGAGCTATAAACCAATAAATTTCTGTTCATTACAGTCTATCCAGCATGTAGTATTCTGTCATAGGAAAAAAATGCACTAAAGCATGAATCACTGTGATAAACATTTACAGTGGCTCTCTATCTTAACTGTTATGAACAGTGCCTCAGTGGCCAAAGGTCATGGTGAGTTATTTGACTTTAAACAAAGGTATTAGTGAAATTCAGTGAGAAGACACATGTGTTCCAAATAATTTAGAACAGCTGGATATTCATATGGAACAAACAAAACAAAACTCTTGACATTGATCTCACACTCTAAACAAAATAAAATTGATTCTAGATTGAAGTACAAAAACCATGTTCAAAATCATAGAAGAAAATACACTAGAAAGCCTTTACAATCCTTGGCCGAACAAAATATTTTTTTGTCTTTAAAAGGAACACCACACACACACACACACACACACACACACACACACACACACACAGACACGGACACGGACACACAGACACGGACACACGGACATATGGACACATGGACACACACGGACACATGGACACATACATGCACATGGACACACAGACACACACTATAAAAGAAAAAAACATAGTCAATATGACTGCCAATTGGCACAGTCAATCAGCACCTGAAAAGACATTTAATATTATCAATTATCTGACATCAAAGAAACGCAAATTTAATCCATGAGCTAGAGCAACGGTTCTCAACCTGTGGGTTACAACTCCTTTGAGGTTAAAGATTCTTTCACAAGAGTCCCATATCAGATATCTAGCATATCCAATATTTACATTATGATTAACAACAGTAGCAAAATTATAGTTATGAAGTAGCAACAAAAATTATTTTATGGTTTGGGGTCACCACAGCATGAGGAACTGTATTAATGGGCTGCAGCATGAGGAAATTGAGAACCACTCAACTGGGGAGATGGTTCAGTGATTAAGAGGCCTGCTACTTCTCCAGAGAACACAGGTACAGTTCCCAGCACCCACACAGTGAATCACCACTGTCTGGAACTCCAGGCCACAGGTTAATTAGACATATATATTCAAGGATCTCCTACAGACACATACAACAACATTTTTAAAAAAAACCTTTAAAAAAAAAACATGATAAGCTACTACAGCAAAACCACTAGAATGGTAATTTAAAAAATAAAAAGAAACTGACATCAACTCTTAGTGAGGATGGGGAACACCTGACTTCCCATGGACTTTTAAAAAAACACTTCTTAAAAAGTTTCACCTCTTATATGACCCAGCTATATGACTCCTAGTTTTTTAGCCTAGAGATGTAATGACATGTGTTACCCAAAGATGTACATAATGTTCATTTCAGATCATTTCGTAATTGTCAAAAAGTGTAATCAATGTGAAATCTTTCAACAAATGTATGAATAAAATAAAACAGAGTATATTTACAAAAGAAATTACTACTCAGCCATAGTAAAAGAGTGTATTATAGATTTGGCAGCAACAGATTTGAACCTCAAAATCGAGATACTCAGCTAAAAATCAAAATGAAAAGGAGCACATGGGGATGGAGAGATGATTCAGCAACGTAGTTTGGTTCCCAGCACCCATGCTGGGCAGCTCACACCTACCTTTAACTTCAACTGCAGGGATCCAGCCTCTGTTGGCATCTGTGGGCACTGCACTCACACACACACACACACACACACACACACACACACACACACACACTTTTAAAAATAGGAAAAATATTTTTTTAAGAAAGAGTCTGTACCACAGAAACTCATTTAACTAAAATTCTAAAAACCACAAATCAATTTACAGGCTAGGAGGCAGGTTGTCAGTCACCTGGTGTAACCAGAGGGAAGGAAGAGATACAGAAGAGTTAAAGGGACTTCTAGGTCGCATGGAAGTGTTCGGTGCTTTCATTGTGGTGATTTTATCGTATCCTATATTTCTAAAATTGTTCAATTAAAATGAATATGGTACATTGCATACAAATCATAGATTAGTTAAATCATTTAATTAAGATTTTATCTTTGCATATGATCTACAGATATTCCCCCCCAATCTCAAATTATCCTCACATCATTTATCATAACTAATGTAATATAAATGGTCACTAGAGTAAATAAAAGTATATATAAATACTATATTGCTTAGGATATGATGACTAGGAAAAAAACATTTGTGCATATTTGACACAAATTCATTTTCTTTTATGTGGGAGAGTTTGAGACAATAATTAACTATACTTCAGTCCAACCTTGAACTAACCATTCTCCTGCCTCAGCCTCCAAAGACTTGGATTATATGTGTACAACACCAGAGCAGACTCCAGTGCATTTTGTTGTTGTTGGTCGTCTTGACTTGCAGTACTCATGGATGTTACCCAGGGCTTCACACACACTGGACAAGCATTCTACCACTATGCTATATCCTCCAGGACTTTCCTTCTTTCCTAGGCAAAGTGCCACTAAGGAATTTACGGTAAGGCAGGAATTTACAACTTTCCCGCCTCGGCCTCCCAAGATTTAAGATTATGGGCCAGAGACATTAGGTCTACCTCAGATCCATTTAAAATAAATACTTTATCTTCTGGGTTGCTGAGTCTATAGCTGCAGAATTCATGGAGACAGTGAGTTGACTACATAAGAGATTTTTAGATAAGGAGATAGTTTTGTTTGGGTTTAATATTTTCCCTAGGGTCTATGTAGTCTAGGCTGGCCTTAAATTCACAATTCTGCCTCACCCTTCCAAGTGCTACTGCTACAGGTATGGGTTCTGCACTTGTTATTTTTCTGTTACCGTGATAAAATGCAATGCTCATAAGGAAGAAAGACGTTTATTCCTGTTTAGGTTCTAAAAAGATAAGAGTCCACAATGACAGAGAAAGCATGGCAGTGGGATCAGGAAACAAGATGACATTTCATCCCAACACAGGAAGCCCACCCCAGTGATACGCTTCCTCCAGCAAGGCTCTCCCTCCTAAGGATTCCCTATACTAAGTGTTCAAATGCTGTGCCTATGGGGAAGTTCTCATCTAAACCACTACATTTGGCCCCTGACCCACATAGGCTCTGGCCATCTTATCATGCGAAATGCGTTTTGTCCAACTTCAGAAGTCCCCATAGGCTTTAACAGTCTCAACATTGTATGAAGTACAGGGTCTCTTCTGAGACTCAAGTCAATGTCTTAACTATGAGCCCTTATAAAATCAAGAAACAAATTACATACTTTCAACATACAATGGCATGGAATATACACCCTCAATCCAAAAAGAAGGAATGTGGCATAATGAGTAGAGATTGAACCACAGCAAGACCCAGACCTGGGGGGCGGGGGGGGGGGGGGCAAACATCAACTCCCATAGTTCCCTGTTCACTCATGTCTTTAATTGCAGAATGTTTGGATGGTTCTGCTCTTCCAGTTCTGCTGTCTACAATACACATTTTTCTCTTGGAAGAACTGCCTTCAGCGCTTCTTGGCAAAGGTGTCACAGATATCTCAACATCTTGTAGTCTCCACTACAACGCAGGCTTCACTATTACCACATCAAGAATTGGTTCCTTCCAGGCCTCCTCAAGGGGACTCCACTCCTACCCAACATTGCCTGGCTTCTGCAGTTCTTCCAAACCCCAGAGAAGAAGTCATGACACTATCAACATTGAATCTTTCTTGTCTCCCAGATCAGTGCCATATGGATGACAGTGATAAGTTCACCTGCCAGGTATCAGGGATCACATTTCATGTGCACATGGGAAGCACAGACAGAAAACAGAAAGTAAACCAAGGCTACTACTATCAAAACCCCTAGAAAGATTCTACCTCTTAAGGGTTTCATAATCTCCCAAACAGCACCACTAAATGGAGACCACGTTTTCAAATACGTGAGCCTGTGGGGGACATTTCTCGTTCAAATCGCAACAGGCCCCATACCCAGCACAACAGTTATAAAATACCATAAATTATAGGAAATATTTTAAAAGCACATAGCATCCTGGTGACTGGGGAGATGGTTCAGTGGATAAAGTGATTACTGCACAAGCCGGGAAGCTTGAGTTCCCATCCCTCAAATCTACTGTGGTGATTGAATGAAAATGCCCCCCATAGACTCGTATGTTAAATACTTAGTCCCCAGCTGGTGGAATTGTCTGGCAAGGATTAGGAGCTGGAGCCTTGCTGGAGGAGGGACAGTCTTTGAGGTTTCAAAAGACACACGCTGTTCCCAGTGTGATCTTTCTCAGCCTCTTGCTTGTAGATGGAGATGTGAGCTCTTGGCTGCTGATCCAGCTGCCTGTCAACTGTTACCCCATGCCACCATCATGAACTCTGATGCTCTGAAACTGTAAGCTCCAGATAACTCTTTCTTCTTTAAATGGCCTTGGTCATGTGCTGTGGAATAATCTTTCTGTACACTATGAAAATGTGTTGCTTTCATTGTTAATAAAAAGCTAATTGGTTGATAGCTATGCTGGATTTGGGGGGCAGAGAGAATGCTGGGAGGAAGAAGGGCAGAGTCTCAAGAGTCACGAGGAGATGCAGAGGAAGGAAGCAGGAGATGAACTTTCAAGGTACCAAGCCACATGGCAGAGGGTAGATAAGAAATATGGGTTAATTTAAAATGTAAGAGTTAGCTAGTAACCAGCCTGAGCTATCAACTGAGTATTTTTAACTAATACCGAGTCTCTGTGCATTTATTGGAGAGCTGGCAGTCTCAATGAAAAACTCCAACTACAGTCATGATGTCTTATTCCAGCAATAGAAAAGTAACTAATACACATACATATAAATCCAGATGCAGTAACACATCTGTCTGTAATCCTAGCACTCCTACAGAGAGATGGGAAGAGGAGACAGAATGACCCAGACACTCATGGGCAAGCTAGCCAGGTACATACAGTAGTGAACAAGAGGAGAACCTGTCTCAAACTAAATGGAAGGAAAGAACCAACACTAGGGACATCCTGACTTCCCTACACACGCACGCACCCACACACACAGTGGCTCATCCTGATTTGCATGTCTCTATTAACAATATTATCCATAAATTAAATATTCTGGCTCTTTTACTCAATGCAACTATGCCATGCTTGCTCAGAAATCTGGAAATGGGAGGTGGGAACTAGAATATTGAATTTCGAAGTATGTGAAAGCTCATATTAGCATAACAGAGTTGCAATAAAGGCTGCGTTGAGTCATGCCAGGGCTTTCATTCCTTCCTTGAGTAACCTGTGAATTGAAAACAAAGTGCCCTCCAAGCTGACCTGCTATGCTTCTGCCTTCATCGGAAGTGATTAACGAAACCCAAAGGTATTTTTTTCCACAGAACGGAGGAGAGATTTCTAAGAAAATTTATTCTGCTGAAATCACTGCTGCAAATTCAGATCTTAGTTAACAACGTACATGTTCTCTTTTGTGCTCATTATGGTTTTTTGCAAAAACCTATCCGAGATAGTGATTTTTTATGTGATAGTGCTTTAATAACTTTTTTCGAATCACATGTTTACATATTATAGTTTTATGAATTTGAAGGAGTGAAAATACCTTCCAATTTAAAAATGTCTGTGAGAATTTTCACTTAAAGAGACATCTTGAGATAATTTTTGAACCTCAGGGAAATGTTTGAAAACATCAGCTAACATTTTGCTCTTTATAACAGATGACAGTCTTTGGACTTGTACTAGGCTCTGTGTGTGTGTGTGTGTGTGTGTGTGTGTGTGTGTGTGTGTGTTTCCAAGTTAGAGTCTACCAGCTGTGTGGCATATGTCAGAAAACCCTGAGTTTAAAATGGGTAGGAAACTATGGAAAGGTCTTTAATTTAAAAATTCCTATTTGGCATATATACAGATGAGGTACCATGCTTGTAGAAAATAATTTACCTGTCACTTTGTGCCTTTAACATTTATTCTGTTTCCTTGGTGATTCTTAATATTTTCCTTTCTGTATTCAGTTTTCATCTGTACAAGGAAAACAAATGAACATCACCATTTTGGAAGTGTGTTATTATCTATTGTTGCTGTTACACACACACACACATGCACACACACATACACATGCACACTCATGCACACACACACTCACAGAGGCAATGCTTAATGTGTCAGTGAATAATTGTGTATTTGTAATTCTTTCCAATAAGAGAGGAATGATTCCTTGTGGCAGATGCTGGAATATGACCATCATTTAAATGCAAATAAACTTAATTTATATCCTATGAACTTATTTTGATTCCTTTTCATTTTTGGCTTAACTTCGACTAAGACAACACTTCATGAGAATGCACAGGAACTACGAAAAGAATCAGTGTGCTATTTCTTTGTAAGTTCTAGTGTGATTGAGGAAACCACAATAACATGTCTGGCAAGTGCAAGGTGTGCGTGTGATAAAGACAATGAAGAGTGCGTGGCAGGTCTGAGAGAATTCAAACAAAGAAATGATGTTTCCAGAAGGACCTAGGGAAACAAAGTCTTTGCTTACAGCTTAGACAGGTGCACAAGAAGGTTGGGAACATTTGCTCCACTCGCTCCTAGGACTCAGGACGCAGTACAGAAAAGCAAACCAACCCTAAATAAGAAGTCTTTGTAAGGTTAGTAATGTGGACACCAAGGCTTACTTAGGGTTGACACAGACCATATCAACCATAAAGGGTGGCACAGGGGGAGCCCTTTAAAGCCCTAAGAAACTTACAAGATCGGCAGACAGCTTCTCCTCAGCTTTATGATCTAGGAGGGGAGATGATCCCCAGGGGAGTTTCCGAATGTCCTGCTTTGTAGACGGCTCCCTTTGGTAAGATTTACTCCCCAGATCGGCTAATAAGATGGGTGAGTGTATATGTGTTTTAATAACTTTACACTGAATTTTAACAGTGCAGGGAAAAGAATAAAAATACATCAATGCTTTAAAACAAGAATAACCTTGTGTAGTTGAGGGTCTTTCTTTTTCTTTAATCCTCAATAAGGCCTGCTCTGGTAGTTCTGATGAGGTAAACTGGCTTTATCACTTTGGGATCATGGATTTTGCCATATGGAGCAAGAGTTGTGCTGAAAATAAAATATCAGCGTAGCTCTAACGGGCACCTGAAATTGTCCTCTGACCGGGATTATGGGTCCTGCTGGGGAAACACATGGCTTGTGGCTCACCTGATTTAGCAGAAGCAGTCTGTGTTTAATGGGAAGGCTGCTGGCTTTCACTTTCCTGTGGATGCTATGCCTACAGGAAGTTGGTTAGTGAGGTAGAGCTGGAGTCTACCGGGAAAAGAAATCAATGCTGCCTGACCACCTTTCCCTGATGCAGGACACCCTGTGAAACATCCTGGACCCCTGGCCCTTTGCTGTTCTTTCTATATCCCATGTAACTCTGAAGTCTTACTGAGCAGTCTTCAAAGTCTCTCCTGAGTATATCCTAAATGTGAAGATCACTGGTTTGTTCTGTTTGGTTTTTTTCTGTCTGTTTTGTTTGTTTTTATGCTTTTTGTTTTGGGGTTTTTGTTGTTGTTGTTTTATTGTTATGGCATGGCCTTACTCTGTAGCCCAGGATGACCTGGAACTCATACATAGCTCAGACCGACAATAAACGTGGTAATCCCGGTGTCCCAGTTTTCTAAAGCACTAGGACTATACAGCCATGAACCAGCATACCTGGTTCCAAACACAGAGATCTTTATTGCAGCATTTCCTGATCCCCAGCAGCTAATCCTACTGGGATGCCCCATCATTACCTCACTCTCAATATACCCCAAACTCTGTTCCCTGGAAAACAAGCCCCCTTTCCCAATTTCTATATTCCACACACACAGCCACTACAGTGTGAACCCACAAGCCTCGGGCCTATTTTCTATGTTTTTAAGATGCTCTTATAATCCCAGTTTACTGTGATAAAGGCTAGTACCCATTTTAATCATAGGAAAAGTATTTATCAGTTTGTGCCTCATGGGTGGGGCATGATACATGACACTGTTTAGCTGTATACATGGTGCTGCTTAGCTGTATGCATGGTGCTGCTTAGCTGCACAAGGTAGAATCATCCTGAGTCTGTGCTTGCACTCCAGAGGCAAACACCGCTTGTAAAATCAAATCCTTCAGGGAAACAGGCTGAAAACCCAGTTTTATACATATTATACCTTAAAGCAAGGCTCCCAGTGATCTCAACACCTGCCTGAGCTCCTACATAATGAAGTTACTATCGCCCTGTGCTCATATAAGTACACAGCCTTTCTCCTTTTTATCACGCCACTCAGCCAGACTAGATGGACATGAAGTGCCGGGCTCTCTGATGGACATGCCTTGACGGACATGTGAAGCGACTAACTGTCGTCTCCCATCTGTGTTGTTATCATCGGGTTGCCTTTCTTTCTGTCTCCTTCTTGCCTTTCATTTGACAGCAGCTTGTAATTATCTATCAGGATCTCAAGAAGACAGAAACTTTAAAAAAAAAAGTGTTTTCTTTATAGACAAATACTAGTTTCTAGAGACTGGTAACACTGCTCCTGGGCTAAAAAGCATGCGACAAATCTAAAGCAGGTAAGAGAAGCCAAGCTAAGGGACACATGTTAGGCACTTAGAGATAGTTCATCAGAGGCAAAAGAAGTTCTACACTCATCAAAAGGGCTGAGGAATGATGGAATTGGGGATGTGACTTTGGATAACTTGATGGCTCTTCCCCTAGGGAAGAAAAAGGTGTGTGTGTGTGTGTGTGTGTGTGTGTGTGTGTGTGTGTGTGTGTGTGTTGAAAAAAGCAAGAAAAAATTTTTTAAATGTTTTACCCATTGGGCCTCAGAAATAGTGACAGATGAATAAGTCCCAGTGGTAGGGATGTTTTCCTCAAGCAGGGATGACAATAAGGAAGGGAGCCCAAAGTCTTCAGAAGGCTCAGAATACACAGCCAGTAACAGCTGGGACTAGAGATGCAGAAATAAGCCAAAGGCAAAATGCATTGGTAATCAGTGGATGGTTGTCAAAAGGAGCACCTTGATGGGTGATGTCGTTCTGTACGCTGTGAATATGTGTTGCTCTGATTGGTTGATAAATAAAGCTGTTTGGCCAATGGTGAGGCAGAATTAGGTGGGACATTCTAACTAAAGAGAGGAAGGAAAAAGACAGAGAGAGGAGGCCCTGCTAGCTGCCTCTAGGAGAAGCAAGATGTAAAAAAAAAATACTGGTAAGCCACAAGCCATGTGGCAAAGTACAGATTTATAGAAGTGGGTTAATTTAAGATATAAGTGCTAGCTAGGGAGAAGCCTAAACCATTAGGCCATACAGTTCATAACTAATATAAGCCTCTGTGTGTTTATTTGGGTCTGAGTTGCTGTAGACAGGACAGGACACAGGAAAACTTTCAGCTACAGTACTCTTTTAAAGATTGGCCCAGAATACTCAGTAGCCACTTGGGCAAACTCAAACTTGCAAGAAAATTGGAGTTTGAAAGAATTCATGAATCTTCCCAAGGAGATCCAGTTAAAACTCAAGATGGGGACAGCTGTTGAGTGAAGAGGAAAGTTGTGAGGATTTTAGAAAAAGACTGTAATGAAGAGGAAACACAGGAAAATACTCAAACTTGGTGCCATTAAGGATACAAAAAGCCAAGGAGGTGGCTCTTTTTTAAGTCAACAATGAAGTGGTTTTTTTTTTCAAACTCACAAATAGGTAAAGGCTGATGAGACAATTTTTACACAGTGAAATGTCTCTAACATAGAAGCTAAGCAAAGTTTCTTTTTTTTCTTACACATTGTCCAAAAAAAAATCAATCTCTCTCTCTCATCTCACTCTTCTTCCATTTCTATTTCTCTCTTATATGTCATAACCATTTAGAAAATTCCACAACCTTTAAAACCTACCTCCATATTCACTGTCCATGTTAAGTTTTCCCTCTACCCACTTTACAGCACACCTCAAACTGCCTCTTGATTTTTTTTCTGTTTTTTTTCTATTAAAGTAATTTTTAATACCTAGACAAGTTGGATGTCAAATGCATAAACATATAGGTATTTTAAAACAGAAAAAGAAAATATTTTATTTGTACCAACTTTCATAGTCCCTCAAGAATATATCTGCCATGTTCATCTCTCTAAATTTGAATAATTTTAAGTCATATTTGGACCTCTATATTATTTACAGGTAGAGCTACTTTCAAAACCCAGAGGAGAGTGAAGAGGAGTGAGCTGCCCTTCTCTTTCTCATACTTCCTATCTAGAGATTTCATTACCTGAATATTTTATGAGCAACCTGCTGCTGACTCACAAGCATATAATTCGTCATCAACCAAGGAATAAAGTCAAAGCTGACTGAATTATGCATCAATTTTCATGTTACACTTTCTACTTTCACTTCACAGTTTCTTTCAGGACAGGTGACTTTAAGGAGGGTCGGTCTCCACAGTCCTCTAATAGACAGGTGTTGTGTGAGCCCTAATTCTCTTAGAATCTGTGCATTTGGGAGTCAATAAGCCCTCCACATTCTTCTCAAATTTCATTCTGATTTCCATAAATCCTGGCTCTAAATGTGTGTGTGTATATATATATATATATATATTCATACACACACACACACACACACACACACACACACGTTTCATTTAGATATGTGTGTGTGTGTGTGTGTGTGACAAGAGAAATTGTTTCTTAATTCCTTAAAAGGTAAATACATTTCATAGCCATGAGCAGCTCTAGAATAGAACAACTTCCATCAAAGTGCACTCAATTAACTTTGATCTAAAACATAAAAGCAGGCATAGTCTGAAGCCACCTCAGCTCCTCAGGAATTCTTGCTACTAGGAATGTGACCTCAGCCTTAGTGTGTTGAACTCTAGCTCTCCTATTGGGAAAAGTGAGATTAAAACTAAAGCCTATTTCATAGTGTGACTATGAAAATTGAATAAAACTCACAGAAAGCTAAAATGGTGTTTAGGCCATAATTTGGGCTTAATAAATCTCACCTCTTAGTCTTAAAAGATAACTATTAGATTCATGAAAATGTTCTGTCAATTAAAATAATTAAATGCAGTACAAACATAAATATCAACTGTGCATTATTTTGTTCCAGAACCTGAACTGCACAGAACAAAAGGATAAATGAGCATTGATAAATCCATCATGCAGCAAAGATTTCATATTTACTTATTCTGCTTTAGAACATACGAGTCCTCTTGTAAATGCTAATAGTCTGTTACCTTGAATGGGATCGATTTGTGAAACACGTGAGTGCTCTTGATTTCAATGAGAACATGCAACTTGGCTTTTGCTGGGAGACAAGCTTCAGCCGACTATCTCCGCCGAGCACCTGTGACAGGCCAAGCTCCGGCACTGCAGCCGATTGTGCCAGCAACTCAACATCCTCTCCTTCGGCACTCAGTCCTCTAAGTTCCCAATACTAACCCTAGTTCACACCCTCATTTGAGGAAATGTACAGACTGAAGGCTGGCTGACTGGCATGTCTCACCTTCCACCTAAACATACTGGCCTCATTTAGGGTAGGCACCATAAAACTCCTCACTGACTTGCTGATGAGGACAATAAGCATTTAAGTCAACAATTTATATTCCCATTTGTCACACTAATCTCTTTCTGAAAGACAGCAAGTCAAAACATCACGAAACAAAACTTTCATTTTCTGTTATTATTAATTGAAAGGACTCCCCTTAATGGTGATAGAACAACCATCATTTACCAGTTAGAACGCTAAGTGTCCATTACCACCTGCTGATGACTGGCAAGAAAGTGCCCTTCTACCGCAGAGCAAGCGAAGGGCTTCCACACTTCATGCTTTGACAAGGGGACACCAAATTATCTTCCCAACTACAGTTGTGACACTTGGGTACAATTAACACCTTATAAGTGTTAAGGCATTGCTACAGGTAATAAATTAGTCGTGGCTCAGTCCCTGGCAACACTCCTCTGCTCAGTATTTATATGCTCGCTGTGGGCTGCACAAAATGCTAAAAAGTGACAAATTCTTTAGAACAATACAATTACTGGGATAATTATATATTTATCTTGGTAATGCTGATTACACAGGCCATCACAGGGAGGAGGGTAATAAATTGAAAATGTCTGCTGCTATGGCCACAGGGTTTGTTCTCGGATTGAGACAGTCACTAAATCACCCCTCTATTATTTTTTTTCTATTTTCATTCTTATACTGAAAACTTTTCAGTATCAACACCAAACTATAGTCACTTTAGTTTTTTTTTTAAAAAAAAAATGTAAGAGTTGACTCAATATATACAAGTGTATTTAAAATTCAGTCACCAACTTATATATGCAAATTTTTACCTATTTGAAGATACCCTTCCCATATTCTTTGCCCTATAGTCAAGATCCAAATATTAACAATTTATCCATCAGTTAGAATGAACAGATAAATATCCCTAATAAAGAAAAAGAATATCAATAAGTAGGCTTTATGCCCCACACCCAACCCTAGAGAAATTTCTATTTCTTAACAAATGACTGCCTGGGTCTCTTCCCTTCTCCTGTAGAAATACATGACAGAAGATCAGCACAGGACTTGTAATTTGTCACATCAATTCTTCCAAGGGACCCAGAGAAGCTCCCAGGTTCAGATGGTAGTAGTCACAGGCTACTTGATTTCCCTACGAAACATCAGCTATTTCAGTTCCAGTGGTGGGAAAGGGTTTTCAGCACAAGGTGCACAACAGTAAATAATTCAAAAGTTACTTGGAAGCACCTCTTTAGCATTTTCCTGAGTTCTTTCTTTTTTTTTAGTGTAAGTGACATAATTTTTTTTATTCTTTCCTTGTCAGGAAAGTAGACACCAGTGTTAAGTGCAGCATAAATAGCTAATTGTGTGGAATGATCAGGAGATTACATAAGCCATTTCTCAGGTAAGAACCTCAGAGACAAGCTACAAAGGAACGTGGGTCAAATGTTTAATTGCCCTCCACAGTGCGTATAAAATTAATACCTCTTAATGAATTCCAGATGGGCAGTTTTCAGCTTCACATTAAGCTACAAATCAAACCATGATCACACGTCTATTAGGAGGTTGAGGCTACTCTAGTCTACTTCCTCATATTACAGTTAAGAAAATAAAAAATCTAAGGTGGCTAAAAGTCTTGCTCAAGGCTCTACAGTGGAATCCTAGATAATGTGATATTTTAACTGGAGAAATTCTGGGTAGATTACAGGTCGGGGTATGGAGACAGCGTGTGACCTCCCCGAGAACCTTCAGACACTGTTTTATTATTGGCTTATAGGAAGAGTACTCGATGGATTAGAGCACATAGCCATGCATTGTGTCCTCGATTTCATGCTGATTTTGATTTCTGTGTTAGAATAGCCACACAGACAAAAATGCCTCCCCTGCATTGTGACAATTTTATTCTGTTAGGTTTCAGAATATTCTCTCTGTTGTTTTAGATATGTCAGGATTAAGTCAATAGAGTTCTCATCAAGTTTCCACATTACAAAATTGTTCCCGCAATTTGCAGTTCTAGATAAATTTCCCTAACAGTTTTCTCATATGATTTATCAAGTCCTAAAATTAACTGAAGTTGGGGTACAAAGACAGTGTAAATTGGTCCTTTTTTTCCTTCAAATTGTAAATTCTTCCACACTATATGAATACTAAATACACCTGGGTCTAACAGTAGACTGACAGCAGTTACATAAAATAACACACTAAGGAAAACTTGGTTTAAAAGCTATAACGTACAGAAATGTTACTTTGGCTGGCGCATTGTGCTGTTTTTTGTTTTGTTTTGTTTTGTTTTGTTTGTTATTGTTTTGTTTTGTACTTCAAAAATAACTAAATAATGAAATTTAAATTTTTGTGCATATTTCCTATTTTGAGACTGGGTCTAACTCCTCACGACCCTCCTGCCGCCACCTCTCTGGTGCTAATAATTATAATTAGGCACCCCTGTGCCTGACTGAATACTACTTCTACAAATTACCTGTCATCTGTAGTTAGTTTAGAAAGGGATTTGGGATAGCACACTCAGAATTGAAGTTCATGGATTCTTTTAGACCATTTTTTCCTATGAAGTAGTTATCAGTTATCTATAGGAATGAGGAACCAGAAAGTAATGAGGTACACTGATCCTACTCCTATTCAGACACCATCCTTTAACAGGAATTCTGAGATTTTACAAAGAAAAACAACAAACATTAAAATGATTTTCTTCATATAGCCAAGGCAATATAATATATAATCTATAATACTGATGAGAAATTATTGGCCAATTTGTGAAAGAAGACACACTCTGGCTATGTTGGAGAGATATTATTCTGCACAATAATTATAAAACCCACGGTTTGGGTAACTATCCATATAGAAAGACGTATTACAGAAATCAAGATAGAATAGTAAGCTTGAAGAGCCATCAAATCATTCATTCACAGAATGGAGAACTTAGGAAACACTAAACACAGGTATTATGACACATATAGTAACGTGCTGTTGGGAGGAAGGGGAGATCTGGGTTAGTTTCCCAAAACAGAGACTGTGGAAGTTGAAACCTGGACAGCACATAAAAGTGCATCTGACAAAGACAAGTGATGAGAGGCTGCAGCTCCAGGATAACCACACCTATATACAGACACCCAGAAGAGAGTTGATGTGATGAGGGAACACTTTGGCTGACATTAAGACCCAGGTAGAAAGTGGCAGTAGATGAAAGAAAACAGGACATCAGGGCAAGAATGTGATATCCCTGACAATCAGCCTCTATTGGGGCTTTTTCAATAATGATTTTATATTTCTTTCAAATTTGTATTCCTGTATGCAATCTATTTTGATCATATCCATGTCCCCCACTACATTCCTTCAATGCCCCAAAGGACCCTCAACCTATCTCCCTCACAGCTTCATGTCTACATCCTCATCATCAACAACATCATTTTGCATACACTCGGAGAAAATACAATGTTGTCAAATAAGATAACGGTAGAAGGAAATGGAGGGAAGTGAATAGAGTGGTGTTCAGGGAGCGTTGTCAGTGAGATCTGCTGTTTATGGGGCTGAAGAAGAAATTAGGAATGGAAAGTGTGCCAGCAATCCAGCCTGAACACCTGGGAGCATGGTGGTGCCAAGCTCTGAAACAGAAGACATACGTTGACTGGCCCTAATGAAGAACCACAAACTGTCAGACTTAATTTTGAGTTGCCTAAAGAATTTACGTGAAGAGACACAGGGAGGCTCTTGGGTCTGTAGCTGCAAAACAATTCATGCTTCCTAACCTTGGGTCTGTAACAGTTCATGCTAGCCTTAGTAGCTGGAGGACAGTTTAGAGATGACACCTCTTACAGTCTTGATTGACAACTTGGAAGGATTTAGAATTACCCTAGGAAAACACTTCTGGGTGTGTCTGTGGGGGTGTTCACAGACAGAATTAACTGAACGGGGAAGACCAGCCCTCAAATTGGGTAATAACTTCCAACCAGTGACGCACCAGAAAGAGGCCCAAGGAGACCACATGTGCCAAGCCACTTGGTTTCTTTCTGGCCAAGCTAGCCTATGCCTTCTGCTGCCACACTCTACTGTACCAGACTCCAACTTTTCTGGTTTTCCAAATGTGAAATCAGACCAGAAGATCTCCAAGGAATGTCCAGACTTTCAGTGCCTGATTTGGACTGCTGAGGTATCCAGCCTCATGAACTGAGCAGTCCCTGGATTCTCAGCCTCTCTTACAGACAGACAGTGTTGAACTAACCAGTCCCAACTGTATAAACCAATCCACTAACTCCCCATTGTAATACACACAACATATGGGCAAAACAATTATCTTTTAAATTTATTATAAAAGAACACTTTATAATCCCACATTATTCAGTATTTAGCATTTTGAATAGACATAAATCACTGTAGCATTTCATATAGAGTTTCGCTCTATATATAAGTTTTTAAAGCCTTCATTAGTTTGTCAATTAACAAATGATCCAAAAACCTAGTTTATTTGTGTTATGTATGGAAGTTGATATTCCTAATACATTTTTCTTACATGAATAAAAGATCTATCAAATTGACTTTCCCTAACTTCTAGAATTATAATCTACTGTGGAATTGAATTTGGAGGTGAGGAAAGAGAGGCGAAGACCTTCAGTTAGCCTATGCCTTTCCCTGGTTGGAGTGGTATTTTAAAGAATTCTTAATCATCATTATTTCCATGGGATTTTGCTATGAACTCAATAATGACAGAAGTTGGATGAATATATTTTTAAAAATCACAACCCCACTCTCAAGTACTTTATAAAAATTCTGAATGAATCAAAAAAGAATCTTAGTATCACATAGCACTCAGCCAGCATTACTTCTCTGCTAATGGTTGTGGACTTTTAGGCCAGTTCTTCTCCCTCCAGAGATCTGTTCTCCCTTCCCCAGCCTGAACTTCAAGGGAGCTGAGACTCAGCCCTCACCACAAAGTGAATAATGGTTGATAAAAGGCAATCATCACATATTGATTCTTGTGTCCAGTGATGGGTTTCCACTTGGCCACATGATAATAATATTGTCTATTAAGCTATAACACTGATGGGGGCTTCTTGAAGATGCTTCCTCAACACAAGTAAGAATTATACAGCAAGAAAAATCCTCTCTTATCCCAATGGATCTTGTTATGAGATGTTAGGCTGTCGGCTCTGATGCCACCATTTATGGCCATGTTGTAAACACAGCAAGGATACTAGGGAAGAAATACACACACACACACACACACACACACACACACACACACACACACACACACACACCCTGGGGAGGTTCCTGATGCTGTCTTTAAAATAACTTCTTGGTAAGTATCTAACCTATTTAACCTGTATGAGTCAGCATTATCTGCTATTACAGCTACATGTATTCCAACTAAAATAAATGCCCTTTAACTTAAGGGCATTTATAAGATAAGGTAATAGAGACCCTAACAGTTAAAGGAATCTTTTAATGGTTAAGAAGCATGTATCTAGTAATCTGCGTGGCCTATCTTTGGAACCATAGCCATCAGTTCTGTGATGAGTACTACCTGCCAATGTTAACTTGGCTTTGCTGAATTAAAAATGTGTCCTCCATTCCTGATCCATTGCCTTGGGTTCCCCCCTTTTATAGTCTATTGTAGGATTTATAGATTAACAAGAAGTGAGCATAATCATCATGCATAAACCAAGTCACAGGCTAACATACAGTAATTTCTGACGCATATTGCATGTAAATAGCTTTGGCCTGATAGTACTTCTTTTCACATCAGCTAGCAAAGGTAATGACCTGAACCTCCAATAACATAAAAATGTAAAAAAGAAATGTTATTAGTTTTCCCAGACTCGTAAGGTCCACTTTTGTTGTAGTCTCTTAATCTATTATTAGAGTCTAATAAGATCAGCATTCATATTTGGTAGGGCGTGATACACATCAATTGATGTGTAAAGAATACTGTCAATATTTGATGGCACTTTTTAAGTAAATAAAATTTTTCAATAGATATAATTCCAAACCAAAATGGATTGTATGGAAGGATTGACATACAGTGTCGAAGGTTTAGAGGACTAAGTAGGTTGTCAATGAATGTATTACATATCACAGGGAACAAAGTTCAACCACAGTGAAAGTTTGTGCAGGTAAGAGACCAAAGGACTTGGGGGATGATTACATACATTTTTTTCTATAAAATTAGTAAATATATTGAGGATAATGGGTATGGAATCTAATCATGAGGAAACTGTTTCTAAATGTATGTTTTATTATTTATTCAGATATAGCAAGGGCAACATATCAAAACATAGTTGGCATTAAATAATACAGTTTGTAAGGTTGTGTCCACATGGCTGGTACTCTCTGATTGGATTTAAAGTTCATTCCACTAGAGAGAAACTATGGCTGGCACTATACACCTGGTCAAAAGCACATGGTTTAGGAGGTCCTGGGCTTTGGGAGGAGACTGATGTTTTGATAAATGGACAGACATGCTATCAAACTTCCCTCTGAACATTTGTTTGTGCCCATAGATTAGTACTGATTTCAGCCTTGGTCACAGAAGCTTTCTGAGGTGTGAGCAGAGTGAATACAGAGACTCATAAAGGTTCAAAGGAATGAGAAATAGAGTCTGGTGGGTCTTCAATCATAAGCCAGACATTTCTATCACCTCTCCAAGGTATAAGGGCCATTGTGGAAGAAGAGGTGAAAATAAGAATATAAGAACTGGAAGATGAGTAGGTGTGCTATAGATGTGCTATGTAACACTGTCTTCTAGACATAACATGACTATTGTACCCACAGAGATGGCAATTACTTGTCCAAGATCAGTATACTCTATCACACATTGGGAAGAGGCTCATGAGGTCCCACACCTCCCCGAGAAGCAGTTAGTTGGTGGCAGGGGAAGGAGGAGTCATATTCCTCAGTGGCATAACCACTGGTAAGTTGTCTTTGATCAAGCAAATGACCCCACCCATGCTCATGCAAGCATTCCTCATTAAATCCTGTGGGCCACACACATCACACACATACAAAAAGCCATGGAATTAGAAAGGGCATTCCTTGGCCAGAAAAGGGGATGGGGAGGAAGATCAGGGTGATAAGCAAAGATAACAGCAGAATATGGTCAAAGTACATTATTCATGCGTTTGTGTGTATATATAAACATAGATATGAAACTGTGAAATGAAACAGATAAAAAAAATCTATGCAATTCTAGTTTCCAAGAGGAAGGATACATTAGGGCTTGCAGGCCATGCAGAGAGGCACTGGGCTTTGTCAGTGGCAAAAGGAGAGAGGAAGACCGTGGCTCTCATGATGTTTCCATGGGAGATGCAAGATGAGGCAGATGTAGTGGGTCTAGGTTGGCTGATGTGAATAATTTCAGCATGCTGTGAAAAGGGTCTGTCTCCAGCTTTCTGCTGCCCAGGCCTGGAGTGCTTAGGATAATCATTAAGAATATACAAGGAAATATAAGAAAATATTTTTAAAAAATAAGAAAAAATAAAGTTGGACATTCTAAAAAAGTAAAGAAATGGAAAACTTTAATCTTCAAAATTTTGAAAACTGTACAAGTCTAAGGAAAACATAGAAACAAGTGCAGATTACATGGACCTTACAACTAAATACAAACTGGTTTTCCCATAGGGGCAGCTGATGGTTTCTAAACAGGGTCTGGACTATAATGGTTTCCAATTGTGACAGGGCAAAAGGTTCCTGAGACCATTTGGGGCTTAACTAGAACTTGATCACCTTGATGCAAAATCCCATGGAAAATTACCAAACTCTTGCAGGAACCAAAGGTCAAGATGCCACCGGTTAACTTAGCTTAGCTTCTGTTAAACTGCTTCCTTATGCAAACTTCACCCTCCAGATAACTGCTTATCTATCTTAGCTTCTGTTAAACTGCTTGCCAAAATAAATAAATAAATATTAATTTTAAAAAAAGTTACTCTCCCTGTAGCTGCATAGCCCAGGATGTAGTCTTTGCCTTTAAAAGCCCCTTGCTCTAAATAGTCAGGGCTACACATGAGTCCTGAATGAGTGTAGCCCCAGCCTGTTGGAATAAATTGGCTATAAACGGTGTCAGAATGGCCAGCTTTGGTAGGCTTCCCATAACACAATATTGATGTTTATATTGTGCTTATGTAGGAGAATGGCCTGGTTTTTAGAGGTCACATCATTCGGGGGAAGTGTTCCCAGTATTTGCTTCATTTTTATTATATCTGGAATTCTACAAGTTTTCTACATCTTTCCCCACCAACAGGAGATCTTTCTCTGCCTGTGCAATCAGAGCCAAACTCTCCTTAAGCAGCCCAGTTCTATAGTTTTAGGGTGATTAGCTACCTATAAACTCTACTCTGGCTTCTATTACTTTCTTCCTAGTCTCTCCACTGTTTTTTTTCTCAGTTGAAAATAATTACTAGCAAGGTGATTTTGCTGCATCCCTGAAGTAGAAGAGGCATTGATTCTTTTTGGACTTCCATTGAAAACTTTCCCGAGATATATACAGAAGGGCATGTCATATCATGCTCTATACTTCAACGGCCTTGAGGGAAGAATAATTTTATGTGTTCCAGTTAATATCATATAGGAACTAGGGCAAAGTCGTGTCTCTACTATCATACACATCTATTTACTCCTCATTTGTGGGGACTACACTATTCATTGAGTTACCAATAATTTCCCAATCACCTATTGCAATCCAGGCAGAATGCTACTTACTTAGGATGCGTCAGTAAGTGAAACAGAGATTAAACCACTGCTCATCTGGGGTTTATGCTTAGCAGAAAAGATAATGAATAAATGGCAAGCACAATCAATAGGCAATTGTGGTAAAAGGTGATAAATGCTACTGTGGAAAAAATATAGATGGGGGAATAAAGGTGGTTAGAACTACTGGGTTTGAGATACCAATGTTGAAATTGTACCCAAGTAACAGAGACTCTTAAAATATAGATCATAGGGAATTACAATTTCTCTCAGAAACCTTATGCTGGGGACCAACCCAGGTACACAAAAGAGGAATTGTCACCTAAGAAAACACCTCCTCACAGTTCTGGTAACTTTTCTCACAGCTAAATTGACATATTTCCTGGCTTTTGTCTCACCATTTTGTAAATGTTGATCCTGGTACCTACCAGAAAAGCTGAGAGAAATTAAGAACTTTTCTCTCCTTAGTTCTGACCCAAACTACAAAGAATTCCACCTCCCTTCATTAATTCCTGTCCCCTGTCTTTGTTTTGGCAAGGCTACGAGCAAAGAGCCTGAGATGCCATTTATAAAAAATTTAAAACTAACCTAAAAATGAAAAGAAATTTACTTTGTTGAAAAACTTATGAAGAGTTGTTTTAAATGATACTAGTTTATGATATGAAGTGTCAATTTCAAAAATTAGAAAACAATTTTCTATTGCAAATCTTTCCTCTGTATCCTCAAGGGCCACCCAACTTCGGAGGATGTGAAAACAGAAGAAACTGAGGCAGGAAGAGGATGAAGGACTCAGCAGAAGCCGGCAAAGAGAGTGGGGAGTTAGGAAGATTGAGGATCTATTTTAAAAAAAATGGAGGCACAGAGGAGAGAAGCCCAGGAGAAGGGATTCTTTTATGATGTCCAAGGTCAACTTAGAATAGCCCGTTTGGGCAGTAACTCCAGGGAGAAAGTACAAACCTATTTTCTGCCATCCTTTAGAGTCACCAACCTGCTCAATTACCTTCTACTAAGACTCTTGCAGGGTGGGGTTGCTGCTGTTTCTGTGTCACTTGTGAAGTCAACGAAGGCCTTTAGGTCACCATATCTGATCATCAATTCTCAGTCCTCACATAGCTTAATTTCTCAGTCGTGTCTGGGTGGGTCACTCCCCGCTGCTAAACACTCCGGACATGCCTGCCAATGGTCCACTACCTTCTCTCTCTTGCCTAATCCACTGCTTCTCTCTATTACATGATTTCTCTCTATTGCCAATGGTCCACTACCTTCTCTCTATTGCCTGCACTTTCTCTGGGTCCAATGTCAGACTTCGTTGACTCCCTCCACATGCTCTTAGCTTCTATATGTTACCATAGCCCAGTTTTCCTTTGTATCTACACCTACACTCTGAGTAGCTGCAGCCAGGTTCACAGATTTAAATATGAGCTCAAGGATTAAATCAGTTACTATTCTCATTGCCATCACCAAATCCCTGAGGAGCTGAAAACAAACAGCTTAAGGGAACACTGGTTCATCTTGCTCAAAATGTGAGGTTTCAGTTCACCGTGGTAGGGAAAACTTGAGAGCAGAAATATCAGGCAGCTAGATAAAAAGTAGCAGAAGCAGCAAGCAGCTAGGCACAACGTATCAAACCCAGGAAGCAAAAGTAGGTAAACATTGGTACTCAGCTAACTTTCTCCACTGTATTCAGTCTGGTACATGTACCCACTTGGGATGAGTGTTGTGTAACAGTCTCCTCCGAAGCATTCTGGTCCTTCAGGGAAGTGCTTTTTGTTTGTTTGTTTATTTGTTTGTTTTTGGTTTGTTTGTTTGTTTTGGTTTTTCGAGACAGGGTTTCTCTGTGTAGCTTTGCACCTTTCCTAGAACTCACTTTGTAGTCCAGGCTGGCCTCGAACCCACAGAGATCAGCCTGCCTCTACCTCCCGAGTGCTGGGATTAAAGGGGTGCGCCACCACCACCCGGCTGGGAAGTGCTTTTTTAAGACAGAATGTAAACAACTCAAAATTGCTTCAGGAAGATAGTTTTAGGAAGTCCCTGATCAAATTCACTAGGCCCCTCCCTCCCAAGAGTAAATAATAAAGAATGCTGAGAGTTGCTCTCAGACAAACAAAACTGCAAAGAAACCTGAGATCAAACTGGCTGTCTGCAAGAGCTTTAGACCAACTGAGGCACCTGGAAAGAATGATCTCCAACCTGTTGAGCTGACTATAGGCTGTGCGGCGTGCTCCAGGCTTTCCTGATTTTGTGAGCTGTCACTCACATTAGCGGGGCTTTGGTGAGACAACTGCCACAGAGTCATTTCTGCTCCTGTAAGTAACTGTTAGAATCCCGGAGAAGTCCCACAGAAGACCACCACCCACATATGCAGTCAACAAGAGTGTTTGATCTCGGGGAGAAAGATTACAGCATACTAGGGTCAACGATCCTATATAAAGGCAAAATGGTGATGACCCCCAGAGGGATGTGTGGGCTCCTTCTAAGCACAGCTAAGGGGAATCCCTAGGGCAGTTAGGTCATTTTAGACATGATTGGCTTGAGCAAATAGCAATTATTAGTACATTCTCATTAGCTAGGACCAGTCAAGGGCTGATTAGGGCTACAGTTTTTCTATTTGGGGGCAGTGACCTTGAGCTTATTGCCTGTGGAGCTGGCTGGCCTAGTCCACACTGGCTGTGGGGGCTAGCTCAGGCCTGGTAATGTCCTTACTGTAAGGGGTGTTGGAGACTGATTATCCTTTGTTCATGGCTTTTCCTCAGAAACTGCTTGCTTAGTCTCAGGAAACTGAAATTGAGGCCTGATCCCTAAGAGAAGACTGAGCAGCCTGTTATGGCATCTGCTTAGTCCTCGTAGTAACTCCTTACCCATATTCCTGTAAGTAACACCAATAAAACTCATTGATTCACCAAAATGGACTTTGATGGTATCCATACTTTGGTCTATCTTGGGCTCCCTATCTAGGCTGATTAGACATGGGTGTTGTGTCTCCCCACAAAAACCCTTGTCACACATCGATGGTGCCACCAATATCCAGACTGGATCTTCCCTCCTTGGTTAAATCTTTCTGGAAACAACCATCACAGACATCCTAAAGGTGTATTTCCATAGTGATTCATGTCAGTCAAGCTGACAGTGAAAATTAACCATCATAACGATGCTGACCATCATGTCTCTAGCCTCCAATCTGCATCTCTACTCTGTGTTTTTTACTAAAATGTCTAATGTACACACCTAAAATTTAACTTTTGAAAACTCAAATTCAACACGCACGCACGCACGCACGCAAGCACACACGCGACTTTACCATCCTAGTAAATGACATCTTCATTCACTCAGGTATAGTAAATGGACTGAAGGAACTTTAACAAGCAGAATCCTGGTGACCATGGCTCCAGCAGGCCTTGCCCTTCTCTCCCATTCCCTCTGCCTTACTAAAAACCCTTAGATTATATTACCAAAGCTAACCACCCAAGGTCTGTTCCCTTATTTGGCCACTTCCTCCTCCTGAGGCTGACCAGCAAGGTCCAGCTATCAAAGTATTGACATCCAGCAATCAAAAGCTCCCTTTCGTCCATCTAATTAACATGTCCAATTAAAATTAAACACCTCATCCTAAGACAGGGTTGTCCCTTTTTCATTTATAAACCGCCATTTGCCTAGGTGCCACATCTGTCTCCTCTCTGTCCAGAGGCAGTCCTTTGTCCCTCTGGAAAAAAATAAATATCCCTTCCCCCTCTTTCTTATTCCTTTCTCTCTTCTCCCTCATCATCTCTCTCTCCTGTCTTTATCTCTTATTCCCTGCCCTTTGCCCTTCTGGGACAAGTAAATTTCCTTTGTGCTGAGAAGTTGGTCTTGAGGTGTCTTTTGCTGAATACCTGACCCTTTAGAAACCTTAGTGTCATCCTTGTTTCTTTGGTGTTTATTAGGGTTAGTAGTCATATCCATTTCTCGGGTGCTTATGACCTTCTCAGAAATCCTTTTCTCTTTCCAACTCTCCTCATTCTTTCCCTCCCTTCAGGTCCCTGCTCATATGTTGCCTCTTCAGAGTTCCTTTTATGATAACTTTTGGGGGAATGATATCCTTTGTCATAAGCTGTCTACTTGCTGTCTTTCCTTTGTCCAATTCCTACTACTTGGTATTATAGTTTTATCATTTGTTTATTTCCCTATTAGAAAATAAGCCCTGTTAGAGCAAGAATATTGAGCTTACATCTTTCGATCATTGATAGGTATCATCTGGTAGATATTCAATAAAGAACTTTAAGATTAATGAACAAGAAAAACATGTCAACATAATGTTAACATGTGAATATATGAGAGTTTAGGTGGATTTAATACTGAAATCGAGGTTGCTCGAGGGTTGCTACGTAAAAGAAAAATTGCAATATATTGGTAAATGAAACTAAAGACCTAAGGAAAGCTTAAAGATGCCAGGGGGGCTTAGAAAACTTCAGATTATAGGTCTGTGCTGTCTAATATAATCACCATTGGCCATACAATTAATTAAAGTTAAAATTTAGCTTCTTAATGACACTAGCCATATTTCAAGTGTTCCCTAACGGCAGGTAACGAGAGCTTACCATATGGCCAGTTTCATCCCTGCAGAAAGTTCCCTGGGTCAGCATTGCTGTAGATTATTAACACATGCTTTGACTACATCCAAAGTTCACAATTAGCTCCTTTTTTCTTTCCAAATTGAAAAGTGTCAAGAAGACAACTGTTGGGGTATTTTAGTGCTTTATTTCTGAAGTTGCCACTGCTTTTCAAGGCATCCAGGTCTCTGACAGGACCACACACTTTTTCTTCCTGAGGGTTTCCTTATCTTTACTTACTGCCACTATATATCTGAGGGGTTTTACTGTTGCTCGCCTCCAGGTCTACAGATACTTATCGAATCCCTCTGTATCTAGAAGTCCATATTTGGCCTTTAAGAAGGAAGAGAACATACAAATAGCAATCCTATGTGCAAGATAGCTTGGAGAAGGGTGAGAAAAAGGATACCATGCAAACGTGATTCCAATGAAGAAGATAGCTTGGTCAAGAGCTGAAGAACCTTGGAAGAACTGGAGACACCCTAAAGGGAATAGCAATGTGACTCAAGTAGTGGTTGTTCATGGGTACATGGAAGGATTATACCAGCTGTAACTCTCGTTTTATGAGTTCCTACTGTGTACACCGTACTGGCATTAGAAGTCAATCACACTCAGGAAATTAAAGTGTTCTTGATAAAAACAGATAGGTGGGGTAGGAAAGAAGTTTTTAGGAGATTTGACAATACTGATTTTGAGGTAGAAGTCAAATAGTCAACTGAAAATAGCTAGCAGTTGGACCAGAGGGTAAAAGCTTGGAAATCACATCTAAAAGTTGTGTGAGGATGAATGAAGATGCCAAAGACAAGATGAAAAAGACAAAACTTGAGTTTTTTCCCTCTTTGGGGACATTAGCACCTTCTAATATTTTCACTCTATAATTCTGTCACAGGCACTCTACTCACAGCTGGTGTTCCGCCAAATTCTCACTATGTCTCTCTTCCAAGACTCCATCATAAATCAAACTTTATATTCATAAGGTTATGAGATTATACTCTACTGGATTCTCATAACTTGTCTGCATCCTTGTCGAATCGCCTAATTACACTGTTGTACAGAAAAGTAGCTTCATACTGTGGAAGTGTACATGCTAAGTTTGTGTACTTTGGACCTGAGCCCAGTTAAACTAAAGTAACCTAACCCATTAATGTATAGCTGTTTACATGCAATTCGGGCAATTAAGAATATCTCTCAGGTTTAACAAGTCCTGCAAAGGCAACTGAAACTTTCCAGTATAAACTGAAGGTGGACGGCTGCTTTTGATGTGGAGTCTGAAAAGCCAGCATTTTAAGAGAGAGATAAGAAGCGGGGGAGGGCTGTTTTTGCTGAAGGTAAATGGTATCTGCCTGCATATGCCTATACAGCTTAACTTATCACATCTTGTAGATGTGTGTGTGTGTGTGTGTGTGTGTGTGTGTGTGTGTGTGTGTGTGTGTGTATGTGTACATTACATTCGGACTTTACTTTGATTAGCATATCCATCAGTTAACAAGGATTTGGGTGGTGTTGCTACTTTCCAAAGAAAGGAAAACAATTAAAAAAAAAACAAACCCAGCAAACCTCAGAATGTTTAGAAGCTCTGTAGGAAGACCATGTGAACTGCAACTTAATTATCAAGAGGACAAATTAATTTTGTAGTAGAAATACAATGGCCAGGGACTTCCTAAATGGGAAGCTTAGCCTAAAGAATCAGGGAAAACTCTCTAGAAACTTCTGTTCAGCTGAGTCCTGAAAGGTGAAGCAACAATCCCTGGAAAGGAAGGAAGCAAGAAAACCAAAGCCACAAACAACAGATAATACTCTCATAATCCTGCATTCTGTTAAAAAAAAAAAGTACAAATGAGTGGTACAATTAAAACCTTCAAGTGATTTTAAATATGTGAAGTGTATTAAGATAAACTAACCTCTTCCCCAAATCTGGGGGATTGGCTTAAATGGATAAAATTCATCTGGGGAGATGCCTTGGCAGGTGATAAGTTCACATCCTCAGAATCCATATAAGAACCTGGACACGATCACTTGTGTGTCTGCAACCCCAGCACTAGGTGTGAAGGTGGGTGGGCAGAGATGGGTGGAAACAGGAGGATTGCTGGGACTTGCTAATTACAGGCTTGGCTTCACCTTCAGAGAGAGAAACAGTCTTTAATGACTAAGACAGAGACTTGATAGTACAGGAAACCCATTGCCCCATTCTGGCTTCTGTGAGCAGAATAAGGGGATGTATCCCCACTCACCCTCACATGCGTACATACAGAGGAAACCTTTTCATGGACCTTTAGAAATGACATAATCAAACAGAGAGTTGTGTTTCCTAATTTTTCACATTCCCCACTTAAAGGACAAACCTCTCCCTTTTAAAAACATTGCTGTTATCAATGGAATTGATCACAGCTAAAGCCTGTGGAGTTTATCCTGAGTAGAAGTTATTTAGTTCCTGATTCTGAAGGCTGGCAAGGTCAAGAGCATGGGTCTTGCATCTGGTAAGGATCTTTTTGCTTTTTGTTCATCATAACCACTGGGGCTTTGAATGACAACTGTCCCCTGTAGTCTCAGGCATTTATCACTGTGTCCCCAGTTGGTGATTCTGTTTTGGGAGGGTCACATGGTGCAACTTTGTTGTAGGAAGTATATCACTGGGGGTGGGATTTAAGATCAAAAGCCTCACGCCATTTGCAGTTCACTCTTTCTGCCTTGTGTTTGCTTGTGTTTGAAAATGTGAGCTCCTAGCTTCATCCTCCAGCTGTCTGCCATCCTGTCTACTTGCTACCCTGCTTCCCTGCCATGCTGAACTCTTATCCTTCTGGGAAGGATCTTCCTTCTCTACGCTGTGTTGGTCATGGTGTTTAATCACAGCAACAGGAAAGTACCTAATATGTAACCCAGCCAGAGTGTTACACTAGACAGCAAGCAAGTGACAAAAAAATATAATAAAACCACTACCTTTCCCCAGGGAAAGGCTTCCAAATGAATCCTAATATTTATAACTCCTGGTTCAAAGAACACTGTTGTAAACTTCGGAGAAGCTGGTGGTACAGGTCTTCCCAGCTCCTCAGAAGTCTGAGGTCAAAGGTCTCTGAGCTACAGAGTTTGCTCAAGGTAAACCCAGGAAATTAATGATACTCTCTTTCAAAATCTAAAAGGAGGACAGGAATACAGCTCAGTGGTTGAGTGCTTGATTAGCATGCTGGAGTACCCAATACAAATCAGTAGAACAAACACTGGGAAGAACTGAGATATCTTACCCACATATTAGCAAAACTGCACATCTAAGAAATTCTATAAATCTGGTGTGATTCTAGTAGCTTTCATATTGGTCAGACTATTGATAATACTAGAATAAGTCTAATACAGGACTATTGTTAAACTGTAGTCTTTTCTAAATGGTTGTTACCTATCTGTCTCTAACATGAGCAGTTTTAAAGTATTGCCCCATTTAGCACATGTGAATTTGATAGCTTTGTACATGAGGAAAAGTACTATCATTGAAAAAGAAAAAAATGTAAAAATTTAACATGCTAATGTAACACTTAAATCATAACTACAGCAGCAAAAAGCATAAAATGAAGTAAAATATAATATAAAAACACTAAACAGTTCTTACTAGTGTAATTGAGCAAACAGTATAAGTATAAATATCAGTAAGAGTACCGATTGATAATAAAACAAAATAAAACCAAATCATCTTAGCAAATGCTGGGTGTGGATTCAGAGACAGTTAACCACATATGAATCCCACCTCCACAAACCAAATGTCTTTGTCTGAGTCTATAGCTCTCTTTGAATTAGTTTCTTAACCTGTAAAATGAAAGAAATAACCTTTAGTCTATAAAGTTTTCTTTAGAGTTAAACAATAAGTTGCATAAGATACAACTTGAGGTGATTCCTATTAATTCCTTTTCTCTTCCCTTTTTCTAAGATTTAAGTTGAATTCAATGAGCAGAAATAGCATATTAGATTCACATCATTAAAATACTTGAGGTGACTTTCATTATTCATCTTCAAATATCTCATTCTTCCCTAAAATATTACTGTATATAGGTGGGTTCCAAAGTAGCATTTATTCATCAAGAAATAGTTTTTAATTTGAAAAAGTACCTGAGGTTTCTGTGAAAATTAATTTCCTTATTTTTGTATTCTATATATGAAAAATAATGATTTTCTAAAGCCTAATTTCAGCGAGACAGCAGCAGAGTTATTTCATTTTCCTCTAATATTATGACAGCTGTAATTCTCAAATAAACATGATGCTTACATACACATAGGCATGAGTGGGTTGTTAGACTTCAAAGTGAAACTTTGTAGGCAACTACCATTGGGGTTTTTTGAGTGAGTGTTACTGGTGTCTGGGACATTTGAGTTTACAGCATTACAGTATCCAATAGAAGCTGAATTATTTAAAGATTTATTTTACTTTTTGTACTTATGTGTATCGTGTGTGTGTGTGTGTGTGTGTGTGTGTGTGTGTGTGTGTGTGTGTTACCCACAGAGGCAACAAGAGGGAGTTACCTGGAGGCAGAGTTACAGGCAGTTGTGAACTGCCCAATATACACATTAGGAATGGAACCCAGATTCCCTGAAAGAGCAGCAAACACTCTAGACTGCCATTTTAAAATATGGCCATGGCCCAGCAGTGGTGGCACACGCCTTTAATCCTAGCACTCAGGAGGCAGAGCCAGGTGGATCTCTCTGAGTTCAAGGCCAGCCTGGTCTACAGAGAGAGAGCCAGGACAGGCACCAAAACTACACAGAGAAACCCTGTCTCAAAAAAACAAAATAAATAAATATAAATAAATTAAATATGGCTGTAAAGGATGCATTGCACATTCTATAGATGTGTATCAAGATCTACTCAAATAATTTTATAAAGATTTTGATTTCGTTTGAATTTGCAGATACCTGTTTTGTTGTTCACATCACTTACATAGAAACTTAGTCCATCTTAGATCTCACACCAGCAATGTTTTGGTTTCCCTTTTAAAACCAAGATCCCAAAGTTCATAAACTTTATGATATTATAAAATATAAGAAGCTAAATTTATGAAAACATGAGAAAAATAAGCTTTTTATAAACCTTAGATACAAATAAATTGTAAGATAAAATAAACATTTATGAAAGGAAACTATAGACCTAAAAATACATTAGTCCTCCTTGCCTCCTATTTGTTCCAATCATGACATTATGGAAAGTATTTAAATGTATGTTAGTATTTGTTTGTTCAATAAACCTACAGGATGATAATAAATTCAGTGGTAAAGCAATTCCATTACATACAAATGATTTCGTACATAGTTTGCTCAGATTTTAACTCTTCTAATTTTTAAAAGTTAAACAAGTAATAAATGCCAAAGGATTAGAGACAAATAATTAAGATCTTCCAATAGAAACTTGAATTATTTCTCTCCAAATATACAGTCTCACTCACTCATCAAGAAACTGTACTTTTTTATGTATTCATCCAGAAAGTTTCCATTTTCTATAGCAGTTTTGAGAGGTTTTATTGAGCTATAACACACGGAGAAAAGTACACAATTCAAAAGCAGACAGCTGAGAAATTATTGTAAAGTGAACACACCCATATTCTTTACCAGAGTTAAGAGATGGAATAGTGAAAGCTTCCCAGAAGGACTTTTCATGCCTCCCCACATTGTTCCACTCTCTTCGCTTTCCAAGAATACTACTGCCCCGAATCTTAGAGCTACTGGCCAGTTCACTTGGATAAATGGGATCAGACAAAACATGTTCTGTAGGACAGTTTACAATCTACATTGCAACTGTGTATTTATCCATCATGGATAACTATCCATAAACAGGTAATTTTGTTGCCAGGAAATTCCCAACATATTGAAATAAGGAAGCAGTATGTATATAGAATACACTATGTCCTAGTATATAATATGCTAATATATAATAATCATATATATATATATGAACATTTTACTGATGGTGGATATTGGAGGTTTTTCAATGTTGTGCTATCATGTATATGCTACCATAAATACTTGGCTGAAGCATTACAGTGAGTACTTACCTAGGGTTATAAATGACTGATATTTATGCAGCAATATAATTGTTGGTCTGTGTTTGCTACATTCAACTTTAGGAGACAATGCTAAGTTTTATAAGTTCTACAAATGATATCTTCAACAAGTTATAAATATGGGGATTCCAGGTGTTCTTTACAGTTCTTGACATTATCAGGGGTTTTTAAAGCGCACTTTGATGTTTTATGCATGTCATTGTGATTTCAAAGCATCTTTCCCAAACAAAGAATTTTTTTTATGGCTATTGACTCTTCGAATTATCCTGTTTCGAATTCCTGTTCTATGTTGTCCACTTAAAAATTGAGTTTCCTGTTATCTTACTACAATCGTACAGGACCATATACAGACTTTTATGGTTATGTGTAAGCAGGAGGTGTCTTTTAGGGTTCTCCAAATGTTACCTTTGGATGATCAGAAGTTTTTCCATCCAGCTGGACTGGTACAATAAATCATTTATAAAATAATATCATTTGTAAAAATACATAAAAACATAAGCCACTTAGAAGTAACTGAATTAAGCATAAGACATTCAACTTAACCTCTCCAGAAGTTTGAATAAAATATCAAGAGAATTTTTAAAAGACTCTCACTTTAAAATTTCTAAATTCAAGACTTTTCCATGGTTATAGCATAGATGATTTGATATTGTTAAGGTGTCAGCTCATCCCAATGGACCCGTATCATATTCATATCAGATTCAATGTATCACAAAGTTTAAAGTGGGTAATATTTGCTTATAGGGTTGCAATTGGTGGATTTAAAAACTGATTTGGAGTTACAGAGAATCAAGAATATCCAGAGCAATCTTGAAGAAACTAAAAATAAGACTGTAGGAAAAAGCCAGCTTTATTATAAAGCTAACATATGTAGGTCAATCTTGTTTCTGCACAAGGACAGAAAAGATGACCAGTGGAACAGAAAGTAACTCCAGAAGCAGAACCACATACATATGCAGACATGGTTCATGACATTGCAACACCTGAGAAAAAATGTCCTTTAAGTAAATTGTGCTAGACCAACTGGCTGGAATCTAAATGTATACCTGCTATTCTGAGTCATCCCCCACCCCCACCTCCCACCCTGCTTTTCTTTTCTTTCTTTTTTTTTTTTTTTTTTTTTTTCTGTCTAACATCCACAAAGGCCACAGCTAATTATGCTCTTACCAAGACTCTCAAAGTTCCCGGACTGTAGCACAGATGACATATGTTCTGTATCTGCTCCACTTTTACTGTTCATGACTCACAAAGGACTTTGCGAACAAATTTAATCCCACTAACCACCAAGAGCTAGAGTACGAGTAAGGTTGCGGCTGACATTCAGGCAAGGGCTGACAGAGTAGCCAGGGTGAGCCACTTTATGGTCTGTGTGCAGAAGGGGTCTGGGAGCACAAGCAGCGAAATCTAGAAAAACAGGAGCAGGCCGAACAACCTGAAACCGGACTTGGGCTAGTAGAAGAGAATGCTAGACCAAGAAGCAATAATGCTGACTGCAAGTGAAGTATTCTCAATTTCTCCGCTGATTAAATTACAACCAAGTGCCAGGGACTGACTGAATTGTGTCATCGAGGAATGCTGTAGTACTGAATGCTGTGTGGCATTTACATAAATGGGTCATCTGCTGGGGTGCAGAAACAGCATTAAAGCTCTTCGCTGGAATGGTATTTTTGTAACTGGATCAGACTTTTATTACACCCGGGCAATCGGGTGAGTGCTGTCTTTCTTGAATAAAATGCCTTCCTGTCTCCAACGGTACAATTCCTCCTTATCTTCCAGCACTCATCTCAAATCCCATTTTCTCCCCGAATATTTCTCTTGCACAAAACCCAGTCCATACTGACAAAAACCCGTTCTCCCAATTCAGGGTTGCATTTTGTTGGGTATGTGGTTTTCCAGGATCCCTTCATTCTTTCATGCCTGTTTGTGTCGTGCACACATAGCAAGCTCCCAAAACTTCCCTCTGACAGGAGGACTCCACGGGAACCTATCTGGTTCCTTTTTCCCATTGCATATTATTCATTTATTAGGGGAGGGGGCTGCATTCATGAGTCACACGACAGCTGTGGGAGTCAGAGAAAAAAAAATTCATCCAAGTCCTTTCTCTCCTCCCACCATGGGGGGTCTCAGGACTAGAACTCAGGTCAGCAAACTTGGCAGCAATCACTTTTACTCACAGAGGCACCTTACCAGCTCCACCTTGCTTCCTTTTCTTTTCTCTGCCTTCTTTTCTCCTGTGCCAGGCACTTCAGCATCATGTTTAATCGGCTCAGCTACTCCTTAAGGTGAGTGTCAATATCTCCGTTTATGAGACAAGGAAGTGGGAATTCAGAGATATCATATGTCTTACCTCATCACACAGATGAGCACTGGAATTCAAACTAAGGGTAATTTCATTTCAAATCCAGGCAGGACTGCGTCGTCTCAGACTTTCCTTCGTGCAGTCCATGCTTCAGAAGTCTGGCCTTGGTTGTTTGAATGTGCAAAGCTAAGCAGCACCACCACCAAAGGAAATAGGAAGTTCAGGGGATTTAGGAACTGGATACCAGTGCCCTAGTCATGGTTCTACTGTGTCCTTTTCCCTGGAACACATACACAATCTACCCAACTAGTGAAGGAGGCGTCTATAAGTAGCCTAGTTGGACTGTGTCCTGCATGATCGCATTCACATTCCACACCTAAAGTTTTCAAGAAAAAGAAAATTGTCTTCACATTGAACATGCACTTTTATTCCTCGTCATTAGTCTCTAAACTACAGAGTGTAACAGTGATTTACATATAACTTTCATTGTATCAAGAGGTCATTGAGAGCACATAAAGGGCAAACCTAAACTATAGGCAAATCCATCATTAAATGCACAGGACTTGAGCATGTGGACTTGGGCATCAAAGAGAGGCCTGGAACCAAACCCCTGGCTATCCCAAGGGAGAATGAACCTTAATGCTATCCTTTTTCTTCCCAGAAATATTCTAACACTTGAGCTTTAGGGTAGAAAGATTAGTCTGCGTTTGAAGCTGGAATCTGCCAGTTCTGAGCTACGCCAACATCAAGGTATTGAATTTTTCTCAGCCCTACAACCTCATCTGTAAAATGTGTAAAAGATCACCAACTCACTGGACCATTAAGAGAAGTGATATGTGTAGTTTTGAGCATTCTGATGGTAAGTGTTTCACATAACCATTACTTGTACACATTCATTCTGGATTAATAGAAAATTGGCGATTGCACTCTAAGTAGACTAATGATTCTACATAAACACAAATATTAAAACATTGCCAGGCATAAAAACACAGTTTTAACCACCTTTAGACTTGATGTCTAATGTATACTAGATCCCATTTTGGAATTTTGCATAGTATAATTCATAGCCATATAGCTAGAAATAGTTTTTAAACTATAAAGAAAAGCTGTCTTCTCCAGTATTGATTAGAAAATAATTTCATCATATAAACTTGTCTGAGTTGTTTCTGTTTTCTCACAAAATTTAGTAAAATTATGATCACATGGTAAGATTAAAAACTGTGGACTTGGGGTTGGGGATTTAGCTCAGTGGTAGAGCGCTTGCCTAGCTAGTGCAAGACCCTGGGTTCAGTCCTCAGCTCTGGAAAAAACAACAACAATAGAAAAACAACAACAACAACAAAAAAAAAAAAACCCTGTGGACTCAATTCACGAAGATAGATACCTATTAAATTTTCTGTACCTTAGCTGAGATGATGAAAAAAAAAAGACATAATTCTTATTTTTCTTCCTCACTTTTGCCCGCAATTCAATAACAAACCAACTTTAGATAGATCTAGAGACAACAGAACTGACTCACGTAAAAACAGTAAAAAAAAAAAGACTTTATTTTTCTTGCTGAAAATATTTAAAACAATTATTCGAGAGAGAGATGACTACTCCTAGAAGCGATCACGTGCTAGCATGTTCTGTAACACCGACACAGATCTCCAACTGGGGTTGGCAGAACCTCTTGTATTTGACAGTACAATATGGACTCTCCAAAGGAAGAAAGACGCCAATATTTTCACATCCTTGAAAACAAACTGGAAACACGGAGAGGACACAGATTTCTGAATGCTCGTCTATCAAGTCAAGGACAGCTGCTCCTGGGGGTAGGGAGAGAACAGCAGGAGTTAAATTTGATGTTCATTAACATGAAGGGACATTTCTTGCGCCATTTAACTAACATCTTAGTTGGTACAGTGTGACAAACACATTTTAGTTGTTAAAATCTATTATACCTGCTTTAAATTGGATCTCCCTATAGCTGGGAGCTCAATAGTTGGCTGAATTCAATTTGAGTTGCCAGGGGCTGTTAATGGGCAGAATTTCTATTTATTCTCTTAATTGTTCTTTATCTAAATTATCACTGTGATGAAATCTTATGTTTGCTGCATTTCCACATAATCAGAAGGTCTAAATAATTTTCCCCTTAAGTATAATGATATGGAACTAAGGGTCCATAAAATCTGTGGGAACAATTTTTGGGGTTGTTTCTGTGTGGTTATTATTATCGTCGTTGATGTTTATATCCACATTATATCCTCACTTAATTTCAAAGTAAATAATTCCACTTAAACTTTGACAGTATTAACAAAAATATGAAAATAACAAGCCAAAATTTATCATTGTTAAGCATCTAGTAGGTGCTTACCGTAATTAATTTTACCTTGAGAATGCTTTCAGAAACTTTCAAAACACAACACTTCTGTCTGAATATAGCTTTGTAGTTAATGTGTTATGCTCATGACATGGCATTGAAATTTCATTCTTAAATTAGTTACTGGGCTTGTGATATAATGGCTACAGTAAAATGCAAACAATGAATTGGAAAGAAAGTGTGACTCCATTTCTATCCATAACCTCCAGCAGAGGTCTCTAGAGAGCAAGCCAAGTTATGGAAATCAGGACTATAGGTTCAGTAATTTAGATAGAAATTTTAACTCTTCAGCCTAATGTGAGCTTTCTTTTCACCCACGCCCCTTTCTCTTTTCATGTCTCTGCTCCTTCATCAGATAAAAGGCTGTCTACAAAACTGATCAGAATAGACACCAGAGAACAGGTTAATCCCCAGGGCTGCGGTGTAATGTGTCACAAAACAGACAATGTAATTATCTCAGCAGCCTGTTTAACCAGCTAACTCGCAGCTTGGCATACCAGGGGTGAGCTCATCTGTTCACTAGACTCCCAGCCAGGACTTTTTCACCCAGATCACTAGTTTTACAAACGCTTGTAAAAGCTTTAGGGTTGAGTGTATCCTTGAATGCGGTTTAACGGCTTCTTGAAATCTTTTGATTTATAAGGAAGCCACAGACTAACAAAGAAGAAAATGCGGATTGGCATCGTACAATTCCTCCAAAATGAAGTCACTGACAAAAATATCCATGTGTTTGCTGAAATAAACCCTCTTCACAGGGAATCTCTGGAGAAATGCTAAACAAGTTAACAGAAATGTGATTTGGGTAGTAAAGATTTCTGAGCCTGGTATCATTTTCTTAGAAGTAAATTATCTTGCTATCAAACACATTCTGCATTTTACCTACCCCAGCACTATTTAAAGAATTGGTGTGGGATTGAGAGTCGTGTTGACCTGGGGCTGAATTTTGGTTCCTAATAGGTCTTTAGTAAATTGATCTCATTGTTCCTTTGTCTTTATAATTTGAGTAGTACCCACACACTGGAAGTCTATTGAGGAGCCTAAATGATATATCAGGTAAAATCTGTACAAAAAGATAACAAATAGTGGCTGTGTTATTACATGGCATCACACAAAATCATAAACATACATATAGACACATAACTGTACTGAGACATGTACATATATGTGTATGTTATCAATAAATACATGTCCATAAATGTAAGTATCTACTAAGCCAAACACAGGAAACAATAAAATAAATAGATAAAGCAAATGACAATAAGTTCTAATGTCTAATGACTCAGATAGCACTGATATCTGCGACATTGTATCTTATTATTATTTGACACAAATTTCAGCAGGGTCCAAAGCCTTAAACAGTGTTAATGGCTTTCTCAAAGGTGAAGCAGAGAGGAAGGAAGGCTAGGATCTATAGCAAAAGCCTATTATTTTACTAAACTGGGGAGAAGAGCACTAGTGAATTACATCTCAGGTGCAAATTAGAATCACATTAGATTAGAATTCCATCTCCAGGAGACGGAATGGCACACCTCCATGGCCAACAAGGTGTCGGGGAATCAGTACCAAGGAAGTAATGTCTACCCTAGAAGCTCAGGGCATGGCATCTGAGGTCTTCTGCAGCAAGTTCCCAAGTCTGGCGCCTGCTACCCTTCACTATCACGGAAATGAAACTGGGATCCTATCCCTCCTCGTCATCCTCCTGTAACCCCGCCATAACTGGGCTGGCCTCTGCTTCCAATTTCCTTCAAACCCCTCCTCCCTTAAATGCTCCACTAAGACTACACGGCCTCAAGGTTGTGCTGGGATCACATCACTGCTAGGCAAGGGCCCCAGGAGTGGCTACACCTCCTGCCCTTCCCCTGTGACTTCTGTAGGCTTGTTACCTCACCCCACTTCCTCCAAGTCGCTGCTTAAATATTATGTCCCAGCAAAAGCCTTTGTTGCTCATACCTGCTCAACCAGTCACTTAGACACACTCTGACTTTTAATATCGCTACTCTTTTCTCCACAAGGCTTACCTAGACCTCGGTTAGAGTGTTTATTTGCGTTTGCATTTGCTATCGCGCCAACCACTAGACTATTAGCTCAGTGAAATCAGAAATTCATTTTGTTCATTGGTCTAAAAAGGTCCCCCAAAGGTCCCTGGCACACAAGGCAGTCACTTGGCGCATAATTGTTGAATGGATTGTAGGAAAGGTCAACAGCCAAATGCCTGTGTTTTATCACACTTTGTTCATTTAGTCTCATGTTCTCCTGTAATTGAGAATCTCCCCAGCCTAATGCTACAATTAGTCTGTCAGCTCTCTAAGTGGGGTAGGACCTGGATCTTAGCCATCTTTCACTATATTGCCTGGCACTAGAAAAAAAAGGGGGGGGGTGGTCCTAACAAGTAAAAATTCTTAAAATGAACCAAAAAAAAAATGAAAGTGGAGAATTGTTTTCTTAAGTGATATTTTTAAAGGCTGTTGAATGCATCAAGATAATCCTGTGGTGTAAGATAGGTAGATAGATAGATAGATAGATAGATAGATAGATAGATAGATAGATAGATAAAGAGAGAGAGAAATGGTTGAGAAACAAATCCTGCATCTCAGCCCTCCATGAAAAAGACTTTGCACAGTCTTCTCTTGGGCAGTCTTGATATACCCCTGGCACGGTCCCTTTTACTTCTGACTTAAACCCAGGGAAACTAAAGGAAGTAACTGTTAGGCATCTTGCCCAGAACCACACTGCAAATTACTCTGAGATCTTAGTCATTCCTATCAACAGCTTTCTCTTGAATGTCTTCAGGATCGACCTTTTAGGCTGACCTTCTGGAATTTCAAATACTGTTTTGTTTTGTTTTTCCTTTGCCTTTTATTATTAATACCATACCTGCTCCTCTCTCTAACAATCAAGTTAATATCACAAAATTAAGGATTGAAATGTTAGGAAGTTTCACTTGGATGTTTCAAATCCACAAATGGATGAAGTTTCACTTTAGGATCCTTTTAATACATTTAACAAGTTCATGCCCCCCCCCACACACACACAAGGGATTATCATTGTCTTTGTACACACAAAATTTAAATTTAATAAGAGTCTACTAAGACTAGTTAGAGGAAAAGGATGCCATACTTTACCAACACCCGCATTTCAAGCACTTCTAAGATGGATAAATTTCTACCTAGAGTGGGTGATATATAGCTGAAGTGTAACTCAGCACATGCGTTTTGTAACTCCATATCCCCTTTCCAAATCAATAGGCAGGTAACTTGGAGTAGGCATATCTGGGTTTTAAAAGGGACAAAAATTTAGAGTGCAAACTCTCCGTTTGGGCTCCTGTTAACATATTCCATATGGTATCAGATCAAACACCTTAACTTGTTTTATAGACTCACTACCTAATACTCTTCAGCTCCTGTATAATTTACTCTGCATTATGCTTGCAGGCAATATTAATTTGCATAGGTTTAAAAGGGTCATTAGTTTATTACTAAGTATCTGTGTGGCCTTTGGCAAAGAGAAAGTATTATGTAAGTACCAGATTATAGTCCTGCAGAACCTGGATTTTTAAGGTTTTCTTAATTCTTCTTTTATTGTCAGATAATTTATGTAGTAATATTCATGATACTCATTAGTTTAAGGTTCCTTTCCTTTAGGCACATGTTTATTCAACAATATGTAAAACATTTTTATATTCAAGTTTCATAAATGCCCTGAGTATATTGCAAAGTAGGGAAGGCATAGACAAAGAGGAAAAACAATGTACACAGATATATTTGAATGCCTTAATTATAAGATGAATCGTCCCATTAATTTGTATACTTCATATATAAGGCCAAGTATCAAGGTAAAAGGGAATGTTGCAGTTTTTTTAAGGCTACATCAATTCAAATTAACCACAGTGCTATTTTAAAGTATATCCAATATATATGTATTAGCTAATCAATATCTGAGCCCATAAAATGTAAATATATGTCACTCAACACATTGCTAAATGACTAAGAAAATATTGAGAATATGCCTCTATGGAGTCTTCAAAAATGAAATTTTAATTATTGGTCGTAGTTTTGGTGGGTAGAGATGAAAAGCAAGAGGACTGTGCATTAGCTAGCTTTCCTAATCATTGTGACCAAACATTTGATAAAACCAATGTAAAAAAGTATTTATTCTGAGGAAATGCAGAAGCTCCACTTAGAATGTATAGCATTCTTCAATGGATGTGCCATGTTTCTGGCATTTCCTATAAACTGGAGTCTCCACTGACGCTTAGGATTCACCTTCACAGCTTCCTGCACAACCCGGCTTCGTGCAGAGTATCTGACCCTGATACGCACTGCCTAGCCTCAGCAGCTTTCTAGAACCTAGCTGCAAGCCGCCATGATCCCTTCATTCTTGCATGTACACACCTGCAAAACCAGCACCATAGGGAAGCCATCATGGTTTACTGTCAGCATGAAATGTAGCCTGGCTCCCTTGAACTAGACTACAGCAACCCCTGAATGCATGTCTGGATGAACTGGAACAGCATTTCCTAGGTGGCCCTGCTCACTCCAGCAGGATGCCACGGGTTCTTTTTTCAATGACTCTTTTTTGAAATACACCTGTAATCAGAGCATCTGGAAAGCAAGGCAGGAGGAATTCCACAAATTTGAAGCCTGGGCTACATACATAGTAAGTACCATTCTAGCCTTGGCCACAGAAACAAAAGCCAGTCTTAAAAAAACAAAACAAACAAACAACAATAAAAACAAAACAAGCTGTAGAGATGGCTCAGTGGTTAAAAGCCCTTACTATTCTTGCTGAGGATCTAGGTTCAATACCCAGTATCCACCTGGTAGGACACAACAGCCTGAGACTCCAGTTCCCAGTAATCCTATACCCTCTTCTGGCCTCCATAGGCACAACAGGCACATGGTATGCTTACCATAAAATAAAAACAAAAACAAAAAAAATCTGGAAAAAAAGAAAAGAAAGTTTTCAATGAGGTTTATATTACTATACCCCGGAGCTTCTCATGGACATGGTCCTGCCTTCACCTTTCCTGTTTGTATAGGGCAAAGTATATAGTTTCTCTTTAATTTCACTAAGCCCTTTAACAATTATGGATGCTTTGACCACTCACGCCTGTCGCAACTTTAAACTCACTCCCTCCCACTCCAAATGGCAGGGTTTTCACATCTTCTTTGAATGTGCCCTATACACCTCACATGGAGACTGCAATGAGCAGTAGCCATGCAGTAGCCTAAGTGTGAACTTGCACTGGCATTTCCTCTACCCACCTAGTTGGTCCAATCCTTCTAAATTCAGCCTCACTCAGTCTCTCCAGACAAGAGCAGGATACAACAAAAATAACCTCTAGTCCAATCTCCAATGGAGTCCTTGTTCTCCTCCAAAGGTTCCTAAGCCAGGCCTCTGTTGTTTGCTTTTTTTTTTTTTTTTTTTTTTTAATTTGGGTCTTTCAAAGTTCTGCCAAAATGGTCCATTGAGCTCTGCTTAAAAGGTTTTAAAGTTTCTTTGTAACCCATGACACCACCCCATCACATACCCAATCCAATTTCTTTGTGTGTGTATGTTGGGTGTGGGGTACATGTGTGTGTGCAAGTGTATATATGTATACGGAGGCTGTAGAACAACCACTACCATTCACCTGTTTTAAAAAAACATACATGTGTTTTGTAATGTTGTGTATGTGTACAGTGTGGGAATATGTGTCCATGGGTTTGTGGGGGCTCAAGGTTGACATCGGGTAGCTTCCTCAGTTAGGCACCATCTTTAATTTTTGATACAGAGTCTTTTATTAAACATGAAGTTCATAAGTTTGGCTCAGCTGGCTGGTTCATGAGCTTCAGGGGTCTACTTGTCACTGCCCATTAAAATCCCAGGACTAGTGTGACAAGTACACGCTACCATGCCTAGCTTTTTACATGAGCGTTGAAGCTAGGAACTCCAATTACCATGCTCGTGAGGCAGACACTTTACAGTCTGAGCAATCTCCTTAGCCCTGGAAGTTCATTTTTAGACGGCAGCTCTCATTGTCCTAGAGCTCACCACATAAGCTAGGCTAGCCAGCCAGCAAGCCCCGGGCATCTGCCTGTCTCTATCTCACCAGGGATGGAATTACAAGCATGGACCACCATCATGTGGATTCTGTGGCTTCAAATCAGGTTCTCATGGTTGTGGAGCAATTGAGTATCTAGCCCCAATGCCGATTTCAAAGGCCTTTAAACCACATGCTGAGGGTTCACACAGCAGCGACTCTACCATTGATACTAATTTTCTGTATCAGTTATTTTTCTTCCTGTTGTAATCAAATATCTGACAAGAAGCAACTTAAAGAAGAAGGATGTATTTGGTTCATCGTTTGAGGATATACTCTATCATGGAAGAGAAGGCAAGAGGCAGAGGTGGCTTAAAGCTGAGGAGTGTAAGGTTGCTTTTTCTATTCTGGGCTTGCCAGAAACCAGAGGACATGCTGAAATATGTATCAGGCCAAGGAATTCTTTTCTGAGACCCCTACTGAGATGAAACCAAGATTCTTGACTTTGTGGCAGAAGATAATTCCAAGACAAGCCAATGTGGGCGGCAAAGTTGGAGTGTATTGAGAAGATACTTTAATAGAGTTAAGCATAAGGGTTAATGAAAAGAGAAACTCAGAGAAAGGATAAGACACACCCAGGTGTGGGCCTCTCGAGAAAGAGTTGTGCTTAAATGTCTCACAAGAGCTCCAATGTCTTTACAGTAGCTATATATATGATTTCATCTTCTGAAGTTACATCACAAAGTGTTGCTAAGGAAATTAAATAGGGTGGTTCCTGGAGTACACTGGACTGAATTAAATTGATAATGTAAAGCCCTAGGTCACAAGGGTCACATGGGAAGTTAAGATGTTTTCACCATAAGCAAAAGTTTATAGTCTTTGAGATTCCTAGAAAATTATAGACTTACATATGAGAAAGGAATTCAACCACGCTTAGACCTGAGACACAGCTTATTGCTATTTTTAACATTCTTATTTGGAATATCTTTATATAAAAGAAATATCTATGTGTAGCTAATCAGCAAATATTAATTGTGCTGGAATTCTTGATGTTAGAAGACTTTAGTTCTAGAGTGAAGGATATTTTTCTCTTTCTACAACCTCTTAATTCTCCCTTTCTATCCTGCCTCAATATTGTCATCATAGTCTGTTTCTATTAGTTATTAAAATATCAAAATGTAAGCATGGATTCCTTTCATTTTCTAATTAGTTCAAGTTCCAAGATACTCCTATAATTATATTCTCATGCACTCAAGCCTCAAAGCTTTTTTTTTTAATCTTTCAAGAAGGAAACATCACAGTGGAGGCATAACTACCAGGGACATTCTTGAACTTGGCCCGAATGGAGTACATCACATTTAGCATTATCTATTAACTTAAAAAACATTAGAACAATCTACCAAACTGAAATAGATAGGAAAAATCAAAGGCTCAGAATAGACGCCCTAGAATAAACACCCACATAGGTGAAGACTGTAGCTGGAGTTATCTCCAAGCCCACCTGGGCCTGCAGCCACTTAGACCCAAATAAACACACAGACGACGCTTATATTATTTAAACTGGTTGGCCTAATGGCTCAGGCTTCTTGCTATCTAGTTCTTATATCTTAAATTGACCCATTTCTATTCATTTATAAGTTGCCATGTGGCTCGTGGCTCACCAGTACTTTACATCTTACTTCTCAAGGCGGAAGCTGACAACGTCTCCTCACTCATCCTTCCACTTTCCAGAATTCTCCCCTCTGTTTATTCCCACCTACACTATTCTTCTTGTCTGGCTACTGGCCAATCAGCATTTATCAATCAACCAGAGCAACACATTCACAGCATACAGAACATATCCACAGCAGAAGACCACCCAGTTTTCACCTTCAAGTCTCAGACTGTTAGAGTCACTCTCCACCACTCCCAAACTCCCCCTACCCAAACTCTGGTACTAATCCTGTCCTATTTAGAAGGCATGACAACAAATAATATTAGCTCCATAGCTCGCTATGGCAGAAACCAAAACTGCTTCTGGTCCTCCAGTGCCTTTGTGTTTTAGGAACCAGAGATTTTTCTTCTTTGTGGTCCATTTCCCTGTCCATCACCATTGTCCTCTAAGCTCATGTACCCACATAATTTTCATTATTGATGGAGGCAAATGCTCAACTAGAATTTACACTCTGACAAAATTTTAAGAAAAGGTAACTACTAAACTCAATTGTACTCTCTTTGTCTTTTTTGCATTGATTTCTAAACATCAGATTTATTTTAAGATTTTTAGGTTCTTAAGTACTTTCATAGGTAGCCACTCCTTGACTTTACTTGCATTTTTGGACACTGTGATAGTTAATCTTCCTCTAGGCATGTCTGTGAGGGTGTTTCCAGAGAGGTTCAACTTTCATTTTTGGACACTGTAATAGTTAATCTTCCTCTAGGCATGTCTGTGAGGATGTTTCCAGAGAGGTTCAACTGTAGGTTCAGGGAGATGTACTGAATGTGGATGGCAGCAGCTTATAAGAGTCCTGACTGAACACAAGAGCAGAAGGAGATCTCCAACTGAACATCAGCATTCATGGCTCTCTGCTTCCTGATTGTAAATGCAATGTGAGTGACTAGCTACCTCATACTTCTGCCACCATCCCTTTTAGCCATGATGGACTATATTCCCTCTTAAATCTTGGGCCCAAGCTAACTCCTCCTTTCTTAAGTTGCTATTGTTAGGTATTCCATAACAATATAAAAATAAAATGCAGACATTGTCTTATTGGCCTAAAATATCTGCCCAATGTTATTTATCCATTGTTGTGGGGTATTTGTTTATATCATAAAGATGTGTCTTTACCAAGGTGTATTCTGATTGGTTTAATAAAGAGCTGAATGGTCAATAGTTAGGCAAGACTGATAGGCAAAGAAAGCTCTAAAAGAAGAAGGAGGAGGAGGAGGAGGAGGAGGAGGCAGGGTTGCCATCCAGATGCAGAGGAAGCAGCATGGGCAGTACAGAGATGAGGTAAGGAGCCACATAACAGAATGCAGATGAAAATAAACAGGTTAAAGTAAGTTCAAAGACCTAGTTGGATAAGCCTAAGATAAGGCCAAACATTCATAATCTGCAATAAGTCTCCATGTCTTTACTTGGGAGCTGGTTAGCAGCCCAAAGAAAATTCCAACTATAATTCATTTCTTGGATAGTTACATCTTTCTAGTTTTAGACTACAGACCAAATATTACCTTAGTTTCTCTAAAATTCCATTCTCCAAATCAAATCTGCAATCAATATTCTGTTATTGTCACATTACCAAGGAGTCAACAGGGCAGTGAGTGAGGTCAAACCAGGTAGTGAGGACAACTTTGATATGGGAGATCATGCCTTCTGGGGATCATCCAGACAAAGACCCTGGACTTTCCATGCATTGAAAGGTTTAAATTAGCAACCAAGGCATGAATGTGGAATCCAAACAGAAGAGACCCATATGACATAGAATTGAAATCAGCAGACTGAGGTCAATATGGACAAAGATGTAAGCCAGGCATGGGAAGTGGCTTGAAGATAGTCAGAGAGCAACATGGGATAGCTGAACTGTCTGGATCAAAGAACAATAAAAATAGCATCTTCTTATAGACAATTATTAAGGAGTCCAAATAGACATAAACTAAAAATATGAATAATCCTAGGAATGAATAAGGCACATATTATTCTATTTTAGGTGTGGTATTTTGCTTTGGTGTGTGTGTGTGTGTGTGTGTGTGTGTGTGAGAGAGAGAGAGAGAGAGAGAGAGAGAGAGAGAGAGAGAGAGAGAGAGAGAGAGAAAGAGACAGAAATTGAGAGACAGAAAGAGACACAGAGAGACAGAGCAGGGGTTGAGGATCAAATACAGGGCTGTGTCTATACTAAGCACTACTCCACTAAACACTATTTTTTTTGGTACTGGAGGTTGACCTAGGGCTTTGGGCACTGTAAGCTCATGTCCCTACATGGGGGTAGGCATTCTTGACTATTTTACAGAAGGAATCCAAACTGTCAAAAAATTAGAGCAGGTAAACAGATACATACTTTAACATTCCATTTAACCCTCAATATTAACTTGCATAATCATTTTGTAACCAAATATATAATGTATTTGGCTTATTTTCCAAAGTATTATTTCTTTCCCCCAAACTATGTGAGCATCTTGGTATATAATGTCTGCTTACGTAGAAATAACTGATAACAGATGTGATTTAAGTAGTAATTATAACAAACAACTTTGTCTATTGTTCTGGCTAGTTTTATATCAACTTGATACAAGGTAGAATCATCTGAAAGAAGGGAATCTTAAAAAAAAAAAATGCCTCCACAATATCCAGCAGTAAGTAATTTTCTTAATCAGTAATTGATAGAGGAGGGCCCAGCCCATTGTGGGTGTTGCCATCCCTGTGTCCTGAATTCTATAAGAAATCAGGCTGAGCAAGCCATGAGGAGCCAGCCAGTAAGCAGCACCCCTCCATGGCCTCTGCATCAGCTCCTGCCTCCAGGTTCCTGCCCTGCTTGAGTTCTTGTCCTGACTTCCTCTAGTGATGAACTGTGATGTGGAAGCCTAAGCTGGATAGACCCTTGCCTCCTCAACTTGCTTTTTGGTCAGTTTTCATCACAGCAATGATAACTCTAACTAGGACAGCTATCTAATTTTTTCTTTCACGTTTCACCTTTCTTTTTCTCCCCCTTTCTCCTTCTTCTCTCCTTCATTTCTTACCTTTCCTTTTCAGCACAGGAACTGAACCCAGGATTTCATTCATGCTAGACAAGCACTCTGACACTGACCTAGCACCCAAGCCTCAGGCTACAGTTTTTGGAATAATTTCCTGCACAACCAAAATTTAAAAACTGTCATCCACCACCTGATATGCATGTTTTTATAACTTATTGGTGGGGTCTGGGAAGATGGGGGAGGAGTTTCACTAGTTCTTGCAGCAGTCAGAAGGAAGAAGGTATTTTTGGTCCTGTCTTTGCCAAGATTACTGTTGAGTGTGTTAATTGCTTCATTTCCCCATCCTCCCTTAATGTCAATGTTAATATCGATATAACATACCACACAGGGGTAGGAGGTTAGAGATAACACTACTTGAGATCTGAGAAAAATACCTGTGGAAGCATAGGATATTATGACTAAGAAGCTTCCACAGCCTTTAAATCCTCTAAAGGCCCCAGGCTTGGTTTGGTTTGGTGCCAGACTATGTCAGGTTGACAGCCAACAATCATGGCTTATTTCACTTTTTTTTTTTTAAATAGAAGTAAGCCTCTTGGCAAACTAAACCCACATGTTACATCACCACGCCACCACAGGGGTTTGATGAGCTTCAATTGATTCAAGCCAGCACTCGATATGAAATAACAGCTGCTGGATTGATACATGAAGATCGGTCATCTTTGCCTTGGTAAAAGAAAAAAAAAGAGTAAGACTAATTAATTTCTCTCTCTTAACCAACTGAGTGATACTCTCTTAGTTTGGTCTTATTAACCTTCTGTCCTTTTAGTTCTAAAAGATATTAAGAAATAATTAAGGAAAATAATAAAAATCTAAAATTACATAAACAGACATTTTCCTGGTTAGTTTTCATTGTCAACTTGACACAGCCTAGAGTCATCTGGGAAGAGGGTGTCTCATTTGAGGGATTGCACATGTCAGATTGGCCTATGGCCTCATCTGTATGAAAGATTGACTGATGATTGATGTGGGAGAGTCAACTTGACACAACCAAGAGTCGCCTGGGAAAGAGGAGTCTCGATTGAGGGATTGCACAGATCAGATTGGCCTATGGCCTTGACTGTGAGAGACTGGTGATTGATGTGGGAGGGACCAGTCCACCGAGGGTGGCACCATCCCTAGGCAGGTGGTTCTGGGCTTTATAAGAAAACCAGTGAACAAGTCTGAGAAAGAAAGAGCCAGTAAAAGAATTCATCTATCATTTCTGTTACAGTTTTTGCCTTAGTTACTGCCCTGACTTCCCTCAATGTTTACCTATGACCTGGAATTAAAAAGCCTCAGTAAACCTTTTGATGTTGTAAGTTGCTTTTCACCTGGGTGTTTATCATAGTAACAGAAAGCAAACAAAACATGGATAGATTGTTTTCTTTATCAAATGATGCATGCAAGAAATACTTTCTTTCTTTCTCTCTTTCGTTTTTTCTTTCTTTCTTTCTTTCTTTACTTATTTATTTGTTTTTCCATTATCAGCTTGATACAAATTCTTATCCTAATAGTGAAATGTTTCTTTGAGGCTTGCCCAGTAATTGAGTAAAACCAAAACTTATTATAAGCCACAGTCATCCTAGGGTCCCCCCTTCTATATAGCCTCCCTGGTTCTTTGGGTTGCAGTCTGATCGTTCTTTGCTTTATATCTAGTCTGGTTGTTCTTTGCTTTATAATGCTCAACATCCTTAACCATCAGAGAAATGCAAATCAAAATGACTCTGAAATACCACCTTACACCTGTCAGAATGGCTACGATCAAAAACACTAACGACAGTCAATGTTGAAAAGGATGTGAAGCAAAGGGAACACTCCTCCACTGTTGGTGGGAATGCAAACTTGTACAACCACTGTGGAAATCAGTATGGCAGTTTCTCAGAAAATTGGGAATCGATCTACCTCAAGACCCAGCCATACCACTCTTGGGCATATACCCAAAGAATGCTCAATATGTTCATAGCAGCACTATTCGTAATAGCCAGATCCTGGAAACAACCTAGATGCCTGTCAACTGGATTAAGAAAATGTGGTACATATACACAATGGAGTACTACTCAGCAGAGAAAAACAATGACAGCATGAAATTTGCAGGCAAATGGATGGAACTAATAAATATCATCCTGAGTAAGGTAACCCAAACCCAGAAGCACAAACATGGTATGTACTCACTCATAAGAAATACTTTCTAATGTTTCTTTATGATGAAAAGGACTCAATTGTTTTAAGTGTTTGAGATAAGCTAGGAAAGCAGCACGGAGAAATGGTGGTGGTAAGAGAAATACAGAGGTGGACACAGGGAGGCTTGTCATGGATGCCAAGGGATTAGAGATATTTCCTTACAGAAGTGTATGAAATGATGTGAGAAGCAGATGAATTCCAGGGCGAATGTGTGTTGGTTTATATGAACTCAGTCATGTCAAGGACCCCAGTGCCTCAGACTGATGGTAATGGCAATGTCTTCATCTTGTCAGGGTGTGGGTGTTGACAGTATGTGCAGAAAATATCAACCACAGCCTCCTCCCCACCCCACAGAAGTTCTACAGTTTGAGACCTCGCCACTGCAGAACATCCTCACCAAGTCACATTAAAACTGCCTCCTCATTCAGCAGCATATAATAGCCTCACTGTCTTGTTCAGCTGTATACAATAAACCTGCTTCCTCGATATTGTATATATATAAAATATTATATATTATATATATATATGGTGTATACAATAACAGGGTTGAGTTTCTGGGCTGCTGCTGGTGTCCCCATCAAAGAGCACATGGCCCACCAGATTGCAGGCTCTCTGCATGTGTGTGCCTGTGTTCTCCCCATTTCTTCCATCCCCCTTCACCCTGGGCCAAGTCAATCCATAAATCTGGCCAGGGCATGGCAAAATGAGGCAGAGGGAAGGTGGTTATTAATAGATAACTTGGATAAAAAGGCCTAACATGACCCCTGGTTATGACAATGTCTTCATGAAGCAGCTGGAGCTTACTTGTGAAGGTGCCACAGAGTGTTTGTTACAACACAGTGATAGTGTGGACTCCAGAGAGAAATGAGAGTTGGGACAACTGAAAAATTAACAGGGGAAGCCAACGAGAAGAACCCTGTCTATGGAAATAAGATAAAAATGCTTTTGTTAAAGGGTGAGGGAGTATAGTCATTACGGAAAAGTGAGATCCCCTTTGAGTCTTAGTTAAGGATCATCGGTGTAGCAGAACTGGGATTAACCCAACTTCATTCAAAGTATTTATTTTATATAAATAAATAAATAATGAAATAATGAAATAAATTGCTCACCTTGTGATTCACTTGCAAGAATCATTCCTTTTATCTCTAGACAGGAGTTTTGTATTTCACACTACACTTGCCTCTCAGGTGTGGCACACACACCTACAACTTCCTATTTTCACTTCTCTTCCCACCCCAGTCCCTTAGAGGGCTGGGGACAGGCTGGGTCAAATCACTGCCCCGCCAAGCTGGATGACCTTATTGCAAAGCCCCAGAAGCCACCTAACAGCTGGATGCAGTAGCTCAAGTGACTATAATCCCAGTTTGTCCCTACAGGAAGTGGGGAGGCTGGAGAGATGGCTCAGAGGTTAAGAGCACAGCTTGCTCTTCCAAAGGTCCTGAGTTCAATACCCAGCAACCACATGGTGGCTCACAACCATCTGTAGTGAGATCTGGTGCCCTCTTCTGGCCTGCAGGGATACATGCAGACAGAATACTATATACATAATAAATAAATAAATCTTTAAAAAAAAAAAAAAAAAGAGAAAGAGTCTTCTAAAGCTCACAGGCCAGTGAGCCTGCCCCGGCAGTGGCAGAGACCCTGTCTCAAACAAGGTAGAAAGGCAAGGACCACCACCCAAAGGTTGTCCGACTTCCACACTTGTGCTGCGGTATTTGTGTGACCCCACCACACACACACACCTATGTCATTCATGTTTGAAGTGACCACATGCTTTAAAGAACGACAAGCCCTATCTTATCCTTGGAACCTTTAGTTTACTAAAGTTACTCACATGAACATATTGTCCTTGGCAGTGATAATGTTTTGAAAGAGACACGTTGAATTTTCCTGCTGGGGGTTTTCAAAAGAGCAGCCTTACCCGGGAGACCTCCACTCCGACGACTTGGGGCAGTCGTGTCTCCGCGGAGGAGCTGGTGTGTAGACACATCCAGTGAACCAGCAAAAGCACCGCAGCGCTGCTAAGCGAAACGTGGGAAAAACGGCTCCACCGAAGATGATCGACCAAGTCAGTCTGCAGAACAGAATAGAACTGCCCGTTGTGATAGTTAGTACCGATCACCGACTTGATAGGATTTAGAATCGCCATGAGAACAGACCTCTTAAGTCTGTCTCTGAGGGAACTTCTAGATTAAATTAATAGAAATGGGAGACTCACCCTAACCGGGGGGAGGGGGGGCGGGGGTAGAAATCCTTCCTGAGGCTGAGGTCTTGAAATGAATAAAAAGGAGAGTGTGAGCTGAGTACAAGCGTTATTCTTCCCCTGATTCCTGACTGCTGACGTCATGTGACAAGCCATCTGAAGCTCCCACTTCCATGATGGACTGTACCACTGAACTGTGAGCCAAAATAAACGCTTCCTTCGTCAACTTGCTTTTGTGAGGTATTTTGACCCAGGGATGCCTAAATCAATGAGTGCGCCCACCTTTGGGCTTCTTGCTCTGTAGTTATCAGATATATTATGCTAAAGTTTCTGTTTATTAAAACAAAGAGCATTCTAAGTGGCATAGTACTTAAGTAAAGTATAGAGGGCTGAGAAAGGCAGATTTTATTGAGGTCAAATTCCATGTCAGATATTCTGCACCCCTTATTTTATGCTTTTATAAGAATGCTGTGAGATTCACATGCTCCACATTTAAGCCAGGTTTTACACAAAAGCCTGGACGTTCCTGCCCTTCTACATGGAATTAGGAATCCTAATCTAAATTATAATGAGGCACTAAGTGTTGCTTCTAGCCTTCACTAATATTACCTCCTAGACTTAAAATTGTTCTCTTATGAGTATCAAATTTCTACAGGGCAATATAGAGCTTTGTGGATGGGCCATGAAATAAGGCAGACTGTTCAAACTTCAGTACATTTATTGAGCAGGTGAACTAAAACAGATTACTTAGATAGTAGAGTGTGCACTACCACCAATAAAAGACAATAATGGTATCTACCTGCAAATGGATTTTTCAAGTAGCATATTATATAATGCCTGTAAAACATCTAGAAAGCACCATTGCTGATTTAGTCAAATCACAAATGTGCTCTGTTCATAAAATTTTGCTGCTGCAAAATACACAGTCAATTAAAAAAAATCACAACATAGGGTTTTAGGAGTAGCAGAGACTGCAAAGATACATTTCTATACTATCCTATGTTGGAGGGAAAAACCTATAATTAAAAAAATAACTCAGAGCAATATATATATATATATATATATATATATATGTATATATATATATATATATATATATATATGTATGTATTATGGCCTTCTTTTGAGTTACTTATAGAAAAAAAAGCTAAACAGAACAAAATTATATCCCCCAGGAAACTTATGATAAAAGTTACTTATCATTAAGGACTAGTCAAGTAAACACAGCCACATAGCTGCTTGGGGGAAGGAATGCAAGCAAGATTAGTTAAAAATATATGAGTGGACAATTATCCTTACATTTTGTCCCGTTGCATGGTAACTCTTCAGTGTTGTGTAGTTAAAGGACACTGAACTTGGGATTTTAGAACAACACAACTGGGATCCAGTCCCTTCTCCATTATTTATTGGTCCTGTAACTAGGTGCTAGTGGGCTGTCATCTTTAAATCTCAGCTTAATGTTTAAAAGACTCTTAGTCCCTTGCCTCTCTTACAGACTGATTCTAAGAAAGCATATCACAAAGCACTTTATATAATATGATGTTCAGTACATGTGTAAGGAAAATAAAAAATGTCAATGATCACAAATAGCAAAAATCTCACAATCTGTATTCTGTAATGTGTTCTTTACGGCTGTTTCCTTGAGATATTTACTCATTTCTGATTCTGAAGTGTCAGCAGCCTCTCTGAAGGCTCTCTGGATAGCACGGTGTAGGCTGCCGATGGCTGTAGATTCCACCCGGGTCTTTTGATGATGACGATCTTTGAAGGTTTCCCATCTCTAGAGAGGTTCGCTCTGCTCACTGCAGCTGATGGAATAACGCTACAGGCGTAGCTTGTGATTTTCAGCTGGAGTCAAGTTTGAAAGCCACTCAATCAAGAAACCAATCAGTCTGTCTAGAAAACAAATGGGTTAGAGAAGAAGTGCCAAGATGACTCAGACTCCATTCTGAAAGTGTTTTTAATGGGGACATTGATTAGGCCTCCACTGGATGTTTACTAAAAATAAAAAATAATATTGGCAATACTCTTTGTGGACTTTCTTCCAAATAGCTTTGACGTCTGAGAAACACTTGGAACAGTGCATACAAAAACTATAACTAACAGCATCATTCTTACCTATGGTTGTTTCTCTCATTCCACAAAAGCCTTAAGTAAAATTAGTTGTTTTCCAGGAAGTCTGAGCGCACTAGGAATCAGTAAACCAGGCACCACCACTCTATTTTATTATTATAATCATCGATTTCAGTTCAAGTTCAGAATCCCTTTTGCTCATAGAAAGTGTGCTTTAAATACCGGTCATGATCCCAGGCTAGCAGTAAAAGACAAATTACTACGAAATCAGTACAAGACAAAATGGGGAGAGACTGTGCAGGAAGCAGAGGTAACCACTGATTTGCATAACTATAAACCCTAGACAAGAATAAACCCCAACCAGGAGTAAGAGGATCATGTACTGATCACAGGGGGAAATGTGAGAAGGATGATGTCCAGAGAAAAGATTAGAAACACGTGACTCTTCCTCCCTGACTCTCTTGTAGTCAAGCATCTGAAAACACAAAGATGCATTGCATTGGTTGGCTGTCCTTCTGTTTACTGAAAACCTTAACATAGTCAATAGGTATGAAAGGACTTGACCAATTTGAGAATATTACAATAGTATACAACTAGCTTATAGAAAATGTAAATGCCCAGCTTTTCAGGTAAGGAACAGGCTGTTTAACTAAGTTACTCCACCACTTTATTATCCCACTTTCAATGAAAAGGTTTTCATGTAGTTTTTTGTAGAGAGGCATGTCTTGTTTGCCAAACTTATAGTTACATAATTATATATGACTATGTTCCTAACCTGAGATTTCCTGGATATCAAATCAAACACCTCTCCAATGTATTCCTCATTCTTCTTGTTTGTTTATATTACTTATCCTTTTCTAATTGGTTGTCTTTTTCAGGCTGATTTACATAACACTAATGTTTTGTTCATTTGATGTGTTACGAATTTCATCTTCTATTTTTTGGGAGTTTTTTTTTTTTCTTTACTTAAGTGACTTTAATGATCAAATCCCCTTGTCAATACAGTTCACGACTTTCTTCAATGTTACCATCTTCAGTTTCTTTTTTAAGGCATCCTTCCTTATCCAGAAGACATTAGACTTTCTAGCACTTTCCCCCAAATGTTTTAAGTAGTAGATATTTAAGAACTTGATGCATCTAGAATTGATTTCTAAGCATGATGTAGTCCCCTTCATTTTATAATTCACGCTTTTTTATTTTTCAACGTGTGTGTGTGTGTGTGTGTGTGTGTGTGTGTGTGTGTGTGTCTGGATGAGCGGATGGCTCGTGCCTGTGGGTGCTTGCGAGACAAGAGGGCATCAGATCCATGGAGTTAGAGTTCCAGGTGACTGTGAGCTGCCTGTGAATGCTGGGAACCAAACTCAGGTCCTCGGTAGGAGCATTGATGTTCTTAACCTGCTGAACCACTCTCCAGCCCCAACCGATGTGTTTTTTCATTATGATACAGTTCTCTAAAGAATCTCAGGTCGCAATTAACTTAACAATTTTATGTTTCCTAGCTTTATTTCACAGCATTTGAATAACTGCAACTTTCTTCTTCAAAATGTCTTTTATTTCTTCAGTGATGCTGCTCTTCCTCAACCTTTCTATCTGCAGATTTACAGCCTTCATGGCTTCCTCTACTGTCCTTCTAAATGGTCTATCCTCAGCTATTCCTTGTCTCCTTATTTTGTCATTCCCTTTGTCCTTCACATATTCCTACATCTGTTCTTAGACACCAATGTTCTTAACACACATACACCCACTGACTTGGCTAGCTGAGGTTTTTCCCCACAATGATACACTGATACTACCATAGTTCCCATATCTGACAAGTGGTGCTCGTTTATGAAGTACCCAAACTTGAAGGATTGCTGTGAGGATTAAATGGATTGAAATTCATAAATCACTTAAAGCAAGATGGGCTACATAGATGCCTGTCATAATGCAAGTCATTATTTTTATTAATCCATTAGACAAAATTCAGGTGCAAATCTAAGTATTTGAAAAAGTATATTTTGATTCAACAGAAAAATGATTGTGTAACAGCTCATTCAATGGAACAGTGGAAATACAATAGTTAACAACACAATAATAAACATTATTCAAGTAGAACTTAAACCATCCAACCTAGTGTTGTTCTGTCTCTATTCTGTAAAACAATCCAGATTTCTTTTAACACAAAGACGCACAGATTCTATGAAACCTTAGCAATATGCTATGATTAGCACACTGCCATTGTACATAGCATCTGTATTTAGGAACCTCAAATGCCTTGCTTCTTAAGCTTTCTTCTCTTTCAGAGTCAAGAAACTATTAATCTCCTTAGAGAAAGAGAACATTTATCTTTAACTTTCTATGTCTCTTCAAAGTAGGTAACAATGCTAACTATTCCGGTGAAGAAGGTACTTCTCAGGGAAATTAGAAATGTAAGAGAAAAAACACAGGCACCACCATCCTCTCTACTGATCTAACTCCTTGGCTGAGAAGCCCCCCCCCCCGTCCCCGGACTTCCTGTTCTAGATAACACATGCTACAGAGTCATATGTTTGTGACTTAGAATACTATGAGCATAGATGGAAAACGCTGGAGAAAATTACACTTCAAAAACATGAGAAAGCATAAGAAAGTAATTTATCTTATGAAAGTCAGCCTGTCCTATAAAGAAAAGCTAAAAATAATTACCGAAGCTCAGCTCTGAAGACCATGTGGGAAAACAATTCTGCTTTCTCTACCTTTTCTAGTTCCTCATGCTGCCCAGCATCCTCACCTCTACCACGCTCTTCCACCAGTTGTGTTTCTAATAACAGAGATTTGGGTGCTTGTCAAAGAGTTTCCTCCTCCTCCTCCTCCTCCTCCTCCTCCATCCTCTTCCTCCTCCTCTTCTTCCTCCTCCCTTTCTTCTTCCTCTTCCTCCTCTTCCTCTTCTCCTTCTTCCTCTTCCTCTTCTTCCTCCTTTTCTTCTTCCTTTTCTTTTTCTCTTCTCCCTCTTCTTCTTTTGCTCTCTCCCTCTTCCTCTTCTTTTTCTCTTCTCCCTCTTCCTCTTCTTCTCCTTCTCTTTCTTCTTCTTCTCCTTCAATTTCTTCTCTACTTCCTCTTCTCCTCCTCCTCCTCTTCGACTTTTTCTTAACAAAAATCATTATAAGAGCCTATTCTTATCTGACAATTTTTATTCCTTCCAATGGAATTTCTGGTTGCAGAAATCTGAGACTTAAAAAGACAAACTGAGTAGCAGTCCAGTCATCCTTTTTCCACCTCTAGTATCCTCCTATGAATGAGTACATACCATATTTGTCTTTCTGAATCTGGATTACCTCACTCAGGATGATTTTTTCTAGATCCATCTATTTGCCTGCAAACCCCATGATGTCATTGTTTTTCTCTGCTGAGTCGTATTCCATTGTGTATATGTGCCACAATTTATTTATCCATTCTTCAGTTGAAGGGCATCTAGGTTGTTTCCAGGTTTTGGCTATTACAAACAATGCTGATATGAATATAGCTGAGCAAGTGCTCTTTTGGTATGATTGAGTATTCCTTGGGTATATGCCCAAGAGTGGTATAGCTGGACATTAGGGGAGATTGATTCCCAATTTTCTAAGATAGCGCCATATTGATTTCCAAAGTGGTTGTACAAGCTTGCATTCCCACTAGCAGTGGAGGAGAGTTCCCCTAGTTCCACATCCTCTCCAGCATAAAGTGTCTTCAGTGTTTTTGATCTTAGCCATTCTGACAGGCGTAAGGTGGTATCTCAAAGTTGTTTTGATTTGCATTTCCCTGATGATTAGGGATGTTGAGCAATCCTTAAATGTCTTTCAGTCATTTGAGTTTCCTCTGTTGAGAATTCTCTGTTTAGTTCTATGGCCCATTTCTTAATTGGACTATTGGTCATTTTGATGTCTAATTTCTTGAGTTCCTTATATATTCTGGATATCAGTCCTCTGTCAGATGTGGGGTTGGTGAAGACCTTTTCTCATTGTGTAGGCTGTCGCTTTGCCTTGCTTGCCTTGCTGCTACTCACATCACCAGGGAGGCTACCTGGAAAACAGGACCCCAAGAAAGACACGAGGATTGCCCAATGATGGAGAAATGGCTGAGATCTACATGAACAACCTGGACATGAGTGGGAGTAATGAAGGGCAAGGGTCCAGGGAAAGAGAGCCTATGGGAGCGGGAGATCCCAGCTGGATCAAGAACAGAGAGGGAGAACAAGGAATAGGAGACCATGGTAAATGAAGACCACATGAGAGAAGGAAGAAACAAAGTGCTAGAGAGGCCCACAGAAATCCACAAAGATACCCCCACAATAGACTGCTGGCAATGGTTGAGAGACAGCCGGAACTGACCTACTCTGGTGATGGGATGGCCAAACACCCTAATAGTCGTGCCAGAAACCCCATCCAAGGACTGATGAATCTGGATGCAGAGATCCACGGCTAGGCCCCAGGTGGAGCTCCAGGAGTCTAAATAGCGAGAAAGAGGAGGGTTTATATGAGCAAGAATTGTTGAAAACAAGGTTGAATAAAGCACAGGGACAAATAGCCAAACGAACGGAAACACATGAACTATGAACCAATGGATGAGGGGCCCCCAACTGGATCAGGCCCTCTGAATAGGTGAGACAGTTGATTGGCTTGATCTGTTTGGGAGGCATCTAGGCAGTGGTACCAAGTTCTGTGCTCATGGCATGAGTTGGCTGTTTGAAACCTGGGGCTTATGCAGGGACGCTTGGCTCAGTCTGGGAGGAGGGGACCTGTCTGGACTGAGTCTACCAGGTCGATCTCAGTCCTCGGGAGAGGCTTTGCCCTGGAGGAGGTGGGAATGGGGGGTGGGCTGGGGGGAAGGGGAAGGGGGCAGGAGCAGGGATAACAAGGGAATCCATGGCTGATATGTACAACTGAATGGTATCGTAAAATAAATTAAAAGGAAAAAAAAAAGAAATAAATATGACTTCATTTTAAATAAAAGACAAACTGATATAGGAATGAAATATATAGCTCCAGCAGAAGTGTCACTTTGAATTATTTCTAATAACATTAGCATAAGGAGTGGAATTCCACAATGAAATTTCCAAATTGTAGGTCTTACTGCATTTTTCTTGGTTATTCCTTAGAAGTGAAGTATAAGGAAAGTTAAAATCCTCATGTACCACAAAATTAGTCTCTCTCCAAATTACTGAGAGAAGTTGTAATCTATAAAGGCAAACTTATTCATTTTATTATACATTTTTAAAATTGTATCAGCATTCTTTGTTTTCTTTTGTTATATACCAGTTACAGTTTTCTCTTAGAACACCGACTTTAGAATGGGTTTAGAAGTTTCAAGCCATTATTGCCCTGACCATTGGAAAACTCCCCTAAAATATCCAGATAAGGAAGGAAATCTAACCTACTACAGCAGAAGAGGTGACATGAAAATGGAGTGACCCAGCTAATGCCAGTACCACCTGTAAGGCAGGTAATGAGGCCATCTCGGAAGTTCTAGCTGACTCAGTGGTAGGATACTACCTTGCTCTGATATGCAGGCATATTTAGAATAATTTATGCTTCTCACCTCCTTAGTGCTGGAGAAAGTGTAAATAGTAGAATCAGAACCTGAGAGCTGGAGAGATGGCTCAGAGGTTAAGAGCACTGACTACTCTTCCAGAGGTCCTGAGTTCAATTCCCAGCAACCACATGGTAGCTCACAACCACTTGTAATGAGATCTGGTGCCCTCTTCTGGCCTGCAAGGACACATGTAGGCAGAACACTGTATACATAATAAATAAAATTAAAAAAAATCAGAATTTGAATTGATTCATACTTTTCAGCTTTTACTAATTCATCACTTTAAGGCTAAGATGCTTTGTGGCTAGTGTTTTCAGCCTTGAGTGTGAGTCTTGGTCATTAGATAATAATAATAATAATAATAATAATAATAATAATAATAAATAAAAGTTAGCTTGGTTATTTGGGAATGAACTCCTATTTCCCCTTCTGGACCCATGTTTTTAATGTGTAAGCCCATTCAGGATGTAGATGGATGGATGTTCATGGTTTACTAGCTAGCAAATTCTTTGATATGGGATGGAAGTTCAGGACTTCTGAATGTTGAATCTCTGACTATTTTTTTTCAGTAATGATAGGTTTGTGGTCTGCTCTCTTCTTTCTGGCCCCTCCTTAGGAAGAAGGAGCAGTTCTGGCTGAATGCCTTTGTAACATTTTGGAAGTGGTACAATGTGCATACAGCCATAAGCAATGAAATAGTAGGGTCTCGGTATTATTTTAAATATATCCCCCACTCTCGAGTGGTCATACTGTGTTCAAAGATGAGGAGACAGTCTATTATCCCTAGGGACAAGTGACGATTCTGTGATGTGTGTGTGTCTTATCTACCAAGCAACTGCTTCAGAACGAAAGTCAAGGATTTTGTAAGCACAGAAGTGCTCTTTGGAGTGCTTAGTCAGCTGATTCCAAAAGTAAAGATAACAGTGATGTGGTCTAGTGGTTTGTACGTGCATTTCAGCAGCTCTGACTGGTGATCTCATCCAGCTGTCTTTCTGGCTGACTCAGAATAGTTAAGAAAAATGACCTAACCTCTCTCTCTCATTGTCCCCTACCTATAAAATGGAAGAAAGTGTTCTTACTGTGCAAAGGGAATTTTAACTTTTGATAATATGTATTTCTAATTACTCTGGAAACAAATGCAGTAACGATCATAAATATGCACACAGAGGCAGAGACACATTTTCAGACTCTTAAGTTTCTTTCATTTCGTTCCGAGTCTTAGGGAAAAATTAAGATGAGAGCAAGGACACTCTCGAATTTTCTCTTTCTGTTTTAAAGGTGTCTTATTCCTAGTTCAACACCATAGGGAAAGATTTGTTCTCAGCTCCTGTGCTAGGCAGTGATTCAAACTCCCCAGGTTAGTGGCAGCAACTCACAGAGAGTCTTGGAGATTTTTTTCAAAGCTCCATTTTCTTTTAATTAGCTCCCTGTCTGCCTTGGGCAGCAACTTCAGGGAGTCCATAGGTTAGAGCGAGTACAGACTGTGTAGATTATCAGGGGCTGCAGGATGTTGGGACTTGTCCAACCTTGGATTCAGACTCTAAAACATCAGCATCCCTGGTTCAAGAGCATTCACAAAGGAGAGTTTGACCAGAAGCAGGTCACCAGCGGTGGGGGAGAGTTGGACCACGATTTCAAGGGCACGCTGCCATTACTTTCAGCCACATGTTGTCCTTCCCATAAGTCACAGGAACACCAAGCATCACAGAGCTAGTCAGGCACTGGTGGATTTAATATCACACCCCAGAACTGTGTGCATGAGTTCAGCGAACATGTCAGACTACCTCTGCAATGCTTCGCAGACTCACATGCAGGTGTTTTCCAATGATTATTTCACCTGTTGGTGAGGTTTTATCTACACCCCAAAGAGTTCAATATTTGAGTTACTATTTTTTAATTGGTGGGGCACAAATTTAATTCATGGAGTTATGACTTCTTTGTTTATGATAAACAGGAGCATCAAGCAAGCCTGGCAATAGTTTTGCCAAGTTACCCCACAGTGAGCTTGGTTGTTTGGCGTGCCTGTCTCAAAGGAACATTTCCTGCCGCTGTATCTGTTGAGAAAATGGTTCTGGAACAAACTATACAAAGTCAAAGGCAAAAAATGCAATGATTTGTGAGCATTCATTATTTATAAAATAATAGAACTCCAAAATTCCTTTGTTTAAAAAAAAATCAGACACGTGGCATGAAAAAATGAAAAGACAAAATCTTGGTGGTAAATCAGTCAGTAGCAAGGATTAAGTGACAATAAACACCATTAGGTTCCTACTGTTTACAGCTTCAGGCTGCATGGCCTTGAATGTTTGTCTAAAAGAATATATCAAGGTATTTAAAAATAACTTGAAATTCGAGTAAACATTTTTAGCTTTTTATGTTAAATTACATTGTCAAAATATTACATCCAAAATACTTTTGGGTATGATACCATTAAATTTCATCCTTTGGGTTTAATTTCTAATCTGAAAGAGCATGATAAATACACAAATAAGTGTCCAAAATTCTGAACACATGGAAAAGAAATACAGGTACTATATTTTTTCAATTAATATTTGGACCCATTGCTTTACATATCAAAAATAATTCACCTGAAAAGGTGTATTTAAAGATTTTAAAAATAAATATTGTGCGCTGCAAAGCTGGCTCAGTCCAGAAAGTGCCTGCTCCACAGCGAGGTGTTGTAGAGTACTTCATAGCTCACTGATGGGGAGCCAGAGACACACAGGTCCTGTGGCTTCCTTGGTTGTCCATCCAGACAATGAACCCATGTCCCAATGAGAGACCTGGCCTCAAAGAACCAACTAGGCACCTGACCTAGGAAACAACCCCTAAGGTTGACTCTCCACACCCATTGCACATACTGTAGCATACATTTGCAGACACACACACACACACACACACACACACACACACACACATTAAAAATATACATTGAACATATTAACTCAATGACATTAACTCTATATGACATTCTGCATGTTTTGGACTTGGTGTATATAATAAATGACACAGCATTGTTCATGACAAAAACAAAAGGGCTTAACTAAAAGAAATCAATTATCCAGGTGTGGTGACACACACACCTTTAATCCCAGCACTTGTGAGGCAGAGGCAGGCAGATTTCTGAGTTCGAGGCCAGCCTGGGCTACACAGTGTAGTTCCAGGAGAGCCAGGGCTACATAGTGAGACCCTATATCAACTCCACCATACACAAAAATAAAAGGAGGTGGAGGAGGAGGAGGAGGAGGAAGGAGGGGAGAAATCAATTGAATAAATAAAGCTAGGAAGGAAGAATTCATACATGTGAAGAGAAAAGAGTGTTTGATTATAGGATGGTAAAATAATGATCAAGAAACTAAAGAAACACTACTATATAGAGCTTGAGATACAGATTTGGGGATGGAAGCTCATTTCATTCCACAAAAAAATAAATATTAAATCCTAGGCACTGTTCCAGTATCAAGGTGGAGACAAAACATCTAAACTCTCCACCCCCTTCTTTTGAAACCCTTGCTCTTGGAAAAAAAAAAAAATGTGATTTTGAATTCCTGCTTCAGGGTTCTCAAGTATGGGGTAAAGATACATTCATTACATTTTAGGCCTGATACACACATGAGAATTGCATCTCTCCACAGTCATCTTACTGTCAATTTTTTTCCTGGTATGCTTGAGACCAAAACAAGTGTAACTAATACTCAGACCAGAATATTAAAGATATGAAGTACCCTGTTCTCTTTTCCTCTCCTTCAGCCCTAGACATGAACTATTTCTTAACCATTGTGGAAAGACTACAGTGAGCCAGAGTTCATTTTTGACGCAAATATGTTAGATGCCTACAACAACTCAAATGCTCCTCTGACGACTTCTAGAGCAGTAGTTTTCAACCTGTGGGTCCTGACCCCTTTGGGGGTTGAACAACCCTGTCACAGGGTCAAATATCAGGTATCTGGCATACCAGATATTTACAACTCATGAAAGTAGCAAAATTACAGTTACGAAGAGCAAGGAAAGTGGTTTTATGGTTGGGGGAGGGGGTCACCACAACATGAGACGCTGTAGTAAGGGGTCGCAGCGTTAGGGAGGTTGAGAACCGCTGACTTAGAGGCTATCTCAGACCTTAGAGCTTCTGACAGTCGACACTGAAACAAAGCATCAGGCTTGCCCCTAAGGTCCTTGCTTGTAACATCACATAGAGACTGCCCAGTATGATTTCACTGACCTACCTGTCAGCAGTTGACATCCATTTTCCCATAGGAAAAAATGGCAAATTGGTCAGCTCTGATTAGATACGTACTAATCCTTTCTGTTTGAATCGTTGTGGCATTTCTTCCCTGTTTCCTGTTGGTTCTCTGCCTTTCTTTCCCTTTAACATAGAGCACAAGTATTCCAAGGAATAGAGTGTATTTATCCAAAGGATAAGTACTTGCTAAGGTTATATCACTCTAGAGAAGTAGTTCTCAACCTGTGGGTCACAACCCCTTTAACAAACCAGAAAAATTTACATTATGATTCATAACAATATCAAAGTTGCAGTTATGAAGTAGCAAGGAGATAATTTTATGGTTGGAAGCGGGTCACCACATCATGAGAAACTGTATTAAAGGGTCGCAGCATTACGAAGGCTGAGAACCACTGACCTAAGGTGTATAGCTATAAACCAAATGGACCAGGCATTGGTGTTGATACATTAATATTCATTCTAACTAATACAAGGCAGAATCCATCTACATTATTCTCTGCAGGACTAGCAAGTTAGGTTTTCATGTTGTCCTTGTTAGTTTGTAATATCAATTTGACACACCTGGAAAAAGGGAATTCTTCACCTAAAGAATTGTCTCCATGGGATTGGCCTGTGGCCATGTATGTGGGGTATTTTCTTGATTGCCAATTGGCAAAGAAGGACTCTGCTCACTGTGAGACATCTCCACTCTTGGGCACGGGGGTCTGGGCTGTATAAAAGGTCACTGGATGTGGATCAGGGAGCAAGCCAATAAGCATCATTTCTTCATTGGCTGTGTTTCAGTTCCTACCTGCAGTTTCTTGCCTCTTCTTCCCTTGATGATGGACTATAAGATATAAGACTAAATAAACTCTTTCGCCAACTAAGTTTCTTTTGGTGAATATTTTATCACAGCAACAGAGAAGCAAACTGGAACAGATATAGGTACCGAGAGCACAAGAGTAGGACATTGCTGTGAGAGATATGCCTGTAATGTTTTGGGAGGGATTGGGGAAGATGTTGGAACTTTGGGCTAGAAAAGTCATTCTTTGAGTGCTCAGAGCTTAATCAGCCATTGTTATGGGAGTTTGAAAGATAAAAATACCTTGAGAAATACAAAGGATGGTGGCCTGATTTGTGCAGTTTCAAAGGAAAGTCTGAGCATTCCCACAAAGACTATCAGGGCTATTCCTGTGATTCATTTTAATTAAAAATCAATGGAAGCGAAACCTTTTGGGTTCAAGCAGATGCTGGCTGGTGGGACTGAAAAAATCAGACCTGATTAAGAAAAGATCAGATCATTGAGATGAAATCATCTAGGTGTTTCCTCAGCATCAGCACACAGAAGCTATGGACCAGAAGGTACCAAGGATGCGTCTCAAGATGAACTTGGCAATGTGTAAGAATCTCCCACACAGTAATCGTTACAGTTTTGAAAACATGAAGGGGTCATGGAGAGCAGTGAGGACTTGACAGTGTGTGATAGGTTTGGAAATGAGGCCAGAAGAGGCCATTGGTGAAGGTTCACCATGTCAGTTACAGTGGAAACTCCCTCATGTTGGAGATGCTAGGATTGTGAGATGATCATAATAACAAGTGTGGGGTAGAGCTGGTATGAGCCCGTGAGACAAGCTGTATGTGTTGCCGAGAGCAGAACTGGAGAAATGGGACTGCCTTTGGGGTGCGGAGGAGCATAAGTGAGTCCAAGATGTCAGACACTAACCTTTCTTCACCTTCAGATTTTGCTTTTGCTTTGATCTGATTATGACTTTGCCCTGGTTCTTTCTCTTAGAATAAAAAAATACATAATTCATTTTGGGTTTTTTTTTTTCTTTTTGAGACAGGGTTTCTCTGTGTAGCTTTGGAGCCTGTCCTGGATCTTGCTCTGTAGACCAGGCTGGTCTCGAACTCACAGAGATCCTCATGACTCTGCCTCCTGAATGCTGGGATCAAAGGCATGCGCCACCACCTCCCAGCCCTCATTTGGGATTTTACAGATGCTCACAGATAAGAGATTTTTTTTTATTTTTAAGGAGAATTTAGATTCTTGAATTGATGGAATTTTTAAATTTTTGTGTCATACTTTTAAATTTATATTGATATTAACATGAGATTTAGGGAATAAACAAGAAAGGAAAGGTTATAACTAAGATGATATGTTTGTGTGTCAAGTTGACAGTTGACAAAGGGTGAAGTGCCCTGATTATTTTTGTCGTGAACCTGAAATAACTCCCGAGGGCAACTTGACTAAAGAATTGCCTCAGTTGAATTGGCTTGTGTGTGTGTCCATGAGGCATTTTGATTGCTAATTGATACAAGTGGGTACAATGCACTTGGGGCAGGCTATTTCTGGGCCTGGAAAGTATAGAAAAAATGACTGAAGATGAGCCTGGGCACAAGTCACTGAGCAGCATTTCTCTGTGTCATCTGCTCCAGTTCCTGCCTCCAGGTTCCTGCCTCCAGGTTCCTGCCGTTAGCTCCTGCCCTGGCTTCCCTTAATGATGGAGTATAAACTGTAAGATGAAATAAACCCATTCCCCCTATAAGTTGTGTTTTGCTGCAGTAACAGAGAAGTAAATTAGAACATATATCTATACATTTGAGGATTAGATTCTAAATCTGATGAACTCACACTCAGGCAGTATGCTATTTTTTTTTTAATTTCCTTTGATCTCTGTAGATGATTTTACTTTTACAAATTTATCTTTGCAGTGTCATGTCTCTGATCACATTTAGAAGATGATTTGGATCAAATCCCAAAAGAGGATCACTCTTATCCCATGCATTTCCAAAGAAAATGAGCTTCAAATGTTGACATAAATACCGAAATTCAAGGGAGACCTTGCTGTGATACATAGTAGCTTTCTGGGATTGCGTTTCTATCTTCCCTGTGTCATCTTCCTTTAAATTGGTGGGTAAATTTGACAGCTCTAGGAACAGAGGCGCTAATAGCAGTTTCAGGGACAAGGATTGAACAGGCTTTTCTATATCACCCCCGTGTCTCAACCGGGGCTGTACCAAAGGTCTAATTTTAGTATTTGGCTCAACACCAAACACCTGGAAATGGCATTCAGCCAGGGAAGAGCACAAAGCTAAACAGTGGGAGAGCAAGTACATCTGTCTCCTCTTGTTTTCCCCTTCTCAGCTATTAGGTAAATAAGGTTGTTATTAGGTAAATAAGGTAGTTATTAAATGATGACTTGTGCAAAGCCTGCAATTTTAGTGTTCACATTTCATCTTACCAACACTGATCAGGATGCTCAGTACTAATGTTTTGATAATATTTGTATGAAAACCAGCTTGACTTCCTTCTTAATGCTAACTCTCAGAGTGGATATCAGACTGCTATTTTCTTGAAGAAGAACGTATACCAGAAGCAAGGCCAGTGTTGGATTTAGCAAAATGGAAAATTGAAAACTGCTAAGTTTTCAGCGGCTGGATTTTGCTTGAGTGTTCCTCCACACTTGTGCATGTCATAGCACTCAGGACTCCTGACTCCATCTCTTCACCCACAGAAACCACATTTCCTCTCTCCCCTTCTCACTTCACCAATCCACAAACCCTTTAACAACCCCTGAAATATGGAGACATTTCCCGACATCTCCACAAATATAACAGAAAGCTTTCGTGGTCTCATGTAACCAAACTCATAACCATGTGCACGCCTCCTGTGACCAAGAAAATCACTCATTTCTCTGGTGTGTCCAATTCAAGATTCTTTGCAATAGAGTACATGGAGTTTGAAGGCCAAATCCAGGTGGTGTAGATTTCAAGGGAATCAAAGACACCTATGAAGAAAATCAGAGCAATGCTGTATTTTATCTTTGTGCTTTATATTTTCAAGTATGTAGTTACTTTTCACAGATTGTTTTAATTATTTTCAGGGGAAAACATTTAACTATTTCTCTCTGGTTTCAGAAGAGATGTATTATGAGTTCACCTCTGCTTTCTAATGAATCTTACATAAATTATCTGTCAGGTAGTAATGTGTAGTTTTGGGATATTGTTAATAAAACTACAGTTTTAAAATGTCTTTTCATAATTTATTGCTTTGTATGTATGTTTTTTAGGTTCCTTTGGTTGCACCAGTGCATTCCAGACACTAAATAAACACATAAGCTGTAGGTGCATTTTAATGGTTTTTCCCTCCATGGCCATGCTCTCACTTCCCAGTTACTGACATTTCAATCTGGGGACAAGAATGGAACCTATTTTCCTCTTATGCCCATAGCACCCAGAGTGTGGGAAGTTAACAGACATGTCAGTTCGCTGGGACTACCCTAACAACATCACAGACAGAGTGATTCACCACACATAAATATATTCTCTCAGCATTTGAGGAGTTAAGAAGAACATGGCCATAGTATCAGTAGCTTTGGTTTCTTCTGATTCCTCTCTCTAGCGCTTGCCAATCTTTCCATCTCGTTCTCAGATGCACTTCCCTCTGTGTGCTCAAATTATCCTTTTTATAGGGACAACCCAGATTGTACTTGGGCCCACCCTGTTGGCTTCATTTTAAGCCAACCCCCTCCTTGAAGACTTTATGTCCAAATAAAGTCACATTCAGAGGTATGGAGCATTCAAGCTTCAAGATATGAATTAAGGGGCAGGGGTGGCTCTACTCCTAATATATCCCTTGGGTGATGGATGTAGAGAAGGAAATTGATGAGTAAATTCTTCTTCCATTCTTCCCTCAACAGTAGGTCTTGATTCATGTTTTATGCAATGCCTCTCAGAGAGACAATGAAGCAACCAGACACTTAGTTGGATGGTCTACTGGCAAGTCAACCTGCTCTTGGCTCTCCTTCCTTGTTGCTTGCCTCCTAATGCTTCCTTACTTTCTGTTCCCAGGAGCAAATGTGCTATATAAAGACTACATCCCTGCTCGGTTCCCTTAACATTCTCGGCTGACACACATTACCTCACTTTAACAGTCATGCCATATAGGTCTTATTATTACATGACCAACAAAAAAAAAGTGAGTGTTTGAAGCTAAATGTCTTGGTGAAGGTCACCCAGCCAGAAAGTTATACAAACACAACTCCTTTGTCTCCCAGCATGTACTACCTTGCAGGTACTGTAATCTATTAGCAATTTCTACATATTATCAAAATAAAATTTAGGCCCTTTTCCCTAGTAATTTAAAAAAAAAACTGCTTAAATGGACTAAAGCCAAAGAAAAGCCACCCCAAGGGAGTGAGTGGTGTATCTCCCTATCACTTCAATGCCTATCCTTGCATTTCTTTCCCAAATCTACAATTTGATCATCCTTTTCCCAAGCTTTCCCTATTTTTGAAATTGCTTGGTTTTGATTGCAAAATATATAAAATATAATGTCATATAACTATACCTTTTCAAGGAAACATCTCACAGTCAAATAAGGGAGGCTCTTATATCTTAATCAAAGCTATATAGCTTGATTGTTCATTAAACGTGAGAGTAATTTAGTGTCCTACTACGCAATCATTATTGTTTCCTGAAAATGTGATGTGATGAGGTACAATAAATGCAAACTGAAATATTGCCTGTGGAAGGTTATTTATTATTTCTTCTAGCTAAAAACATTCATAACTGAAATTTATTGGTCCATACTACCTTCATTATAAATATTTTATGTTCTGCCTGAGGGATCCATGTCATAGCATTTAAATGTCTCAATCCTATGTCATTAACAGGAAGAACAAGTTCACTGGGTGGAATTTTACCCTTTACTTCGGAATGTTACAATAATAATAGGCTATAAATATGTTATAATTATGCCTTTGATCACTGCTGTAGTTTTCTAGCCTCAATGAATAAAATTCAAAATTAATTTTGAGATGTTCCACAAAAAAATGGTAGCAACTAGCTTTAAGATTTGGTTGAAAATCATATTAATACAATAAAAATATTTAGTGTGGCTGGTACAGTAGATCATCTTTCCTCTATTTCTTCTTCCTTAATGTCAAATAGTACTTACACCTATCACCTACTTTATAGATCAATAATGATTTATATTTGGTCTTTGATGTCTTAATCATCATAATTCCCTTTGAGTTACTGATGGAAGTTGCTTATATCTTTGTTTCCCAAAAATAAAAGTGAGGCTCAGCAAATCATACCTATGTATAAATTTGTTTTAATTTTTAATTTCATTAACACCATGACTCCAACTCCTTACACCTGTCCATCTCATCATGTGCAGTGGGTGAGGGGTTACCTTAGAGAAGGCATGGTGAGAAGAGAGAGCATGAGCCAGTGGCAGAAGACTAAAAGCCAGCTAACCCTGTCTAAGAAATGCTAGAAATGCAGAGAACACAGCCCATTTCACCTACTTCCCTCCAGATTTCTTTTTCCTGTGCAAATCCTAAACACAGATTACGGGAGAGTCCAAGAACACAACGTTCCTAGACCTTCCAGTGAACTATGGTACCCAAGCTGTCACCATTCATATCAGGCTAACTAGTAGACCTTTTCTGAGATCTTTCTCACCCTTCATTTGCAAGCAGTTTAATTGTGAACATAAACTTTTGAGATCTATTGTGATGGTCAGTGTTGATTACCAACTTGTCAGGAGCCAGAATGACCTGAGAGACAAACCCCCAGGTACATCTTTGAGGGATTATTTAGATGATGTTAACCTTTTACCATGTCTGTGAGAGATTATCTTTTTTGTTGTTGTTGTTTGTTTGTTTGTTTGTTTTTCTGATACAGGTTTTCTCTGTGTAGCTTTGGAGCCTGTCCTGGATCTTGCTCTGTAGACCAGGCTGGCCTCGAACTCACAGAGATCCACCTGCCTCTGCCTCCCAAGTGCTGGGATTAAAGGTGTGCCCCACCACTGCCGAGCAAGAGATTATCTTGATTAGTTTAAGTGAGGCTGGAAAGCCCACTTGAAAACTAGGTGGCACCATTCTCTATGCTTGTATCCTAGACTGGAAAAATTAAAAAAAAAAAAAAAAAAAAAAAAAAAGAGGAAGCTAGCTGAGCAGCATTCATTGTTCTTTGCTTCCTGATTTCCTATCGTGATAGACTGTACTTTGAAACTCCAAGCCAAAATAAACTCTTTCCTCCTTATGTCCTTTTTGTCTGGACATTTTATCACAATGAAAAGTAACTGAGACAATTTATTCTTCACATGGGAACACGACGATGAAACCATCCTTGAATTTCAGTTTAGCGAAAACTGAAAATGAAATTCTGTAATCAGTGGCATCTTGGTGTCTTTGTTTTTGTTCCTATAATGAAATGCATGAGACTACATAATTTATAAAGAAGTAAAATTTAGTTCTTATAGTTCTTGAGGCTACAATGTCTCAGATGAAGATACTGGCGGGTTTGTTGTCTGAAAATGGCCCACTGTTTCATAGGTGACACTGTGTGAACTTACATGGTACAAGGAACAGAAAGGGCGAAGTAGGGTGACCAGTTTGCTCACAGAGCAGAAGAGCGAAATGGATGGAATCTATTCACTCAAACTTTATATAAAACCCTCATCCTACCCCTGATGATGGCTTAATTATCTCCTAAAAGTCTCATATTCAAATACTAATTGTCCTGGTTGGTTTTTATTATCAGCTTGATCAAAGGACACCTGGGAAAAGAGAGTCTTAATGGAGGGACAGCATAAATCAGACAGGCCATAGCTGTGAGGACTGTTCTGATTGGTGAATGGCATGGGAGGGCCCGCTCACTATGAGCAGCACCATCCCTGGGCAAGCAGGCCTGGGCCATAGAGTTGGCTGAAGATGAGCCAGAGCGAGTGAGCCGGTAGCAAATTTCCTCCACGTTATCTGCGTCAGTTCCGGTGAGAGTTTCTGTCCTAATGATGGCCCATGACCTGGAAGTGTAAGCTGAAATTAACCCTTTCTTTCCCTAAATTGCTTTTTGGCATGGCAACAGAAAAGCAAAGTAGAGCACTCAGACACACTGACATTTTTATTAAATGTTAAATTAAAATTTAATTTCAACACAAAATTTAATTTCAACACAATTAAATTTCAACACAATAAATAACTTGCATGCATTTGAACTACAGACTCCAGTATTGCATTACTCATAGAAGAAATATACAGAGTAGAGATGGACTGGTTCTTTTAGTACATATAAATGCATTGGCAAGGAATATTTCCTTAAGAAATATTAGGAAGTTTGAACAAAAAAAAAATTGATTGGCCTTTCTCTAACCATATTTTCAAATATTGGTGCCCCTAAAGTAATCTGCTGATGGGGCAACACTGGTTTTGATTATCAGCTGTAAAAGAGAGGGGCTGATGAAATTAATAAAGTGACTGATTTTAGTGGGGAAATTAAAATAAAAATATTCATGAGATTTGAGTGATCTGATTAAAGCTAAGTCTTTCAGGAAGGACTCATTATGAATATTGTGGACATTTAATGATATATAAGCTTCATTTTTTTTTTTGAGACAGGATTTCTCTGTGTAGCTTTGCACCTTTCCTGGATCTCGCTCTGTAGACCAGGGTGGCCTCGAACTCACAAGAGATCCTCCTGGCTCTGCCTCCCGAGTGTTGGGATTAAAGGCGTGTGCCACCACCGCCCAGTAAGCTTCACATTTTTAACACAGCACACATATAGTTTAAGAAAGCTACTTCAAGGCTTGGTGGTTAAGAACCCTTGCTGTTCTTGCAAGGGAGATGGGTTCAGTTCCCTACAGCCACATGGTAGCTCATAACATATGTAACTCTAGTTCCAGGTTATTTAGAGCTCTCTTCTAGCTTCCTCGAGTACCTTTCATTTCAAATAAATTTGCTGAATAAATTATGTGAATATAGACAAATAGTAGAGGCATGTTAACATGGAGCATGGATAAAACATCTGTAGGTATCAAACTGCTACAGTTTGGATGTGGTTTGGCTCCCAAAGCCCAATGTTTGTTTGTAAGCTTCTTCTCCAGTGTAGCAATAAGAGGTCACAGAACCTTCTAGAAAGGGTAAGGTGGAAAGTAATTAGGTGACTAGGTCATGACTGCTCTTATTAAAGGATTAATGCAAATCTTATAAGAGTGAATTAGTTTCTATAAGAACAACTGCTATGAAAAATAAAATACCCTCTTCCCTCACCAATGCTTCCCTCTCCTCCTCTTTCCCCACCCCTCCTTTCCATCTTCCCCCTTCTCTCACCTCTGTTCTTCCCCCTCTGTCTCCCCACACAGCAGGTCTGCTATGTGATGCTATCCACCATGGGATGAGTTTTTTTCTTTGGGAGTACCTTATCTCAGTCACTTATCTTTGTGTGTGCATGTGTGCATGTGTGTGTGTGTGTGTGTGTGTGTGTGTGTGTGTGTGTATGACCATATTTGAAAATATGGTCAGAGAAAGGCACACATGTGCTCCTGTTCATGTGTGTGCAGGTATGTGCACCCGTGTGTATCCATATGTGGAGGCCAGAGGTCCATATCAAGTGTCTTCCTCAGGATCTCCATCCCATTTTTGTCTTTTGTTTTCACCAGAGTTCCTCTGTATAGCCCTGGCTGTCCTGGAACTCACTCACTCTGTTGATTAGGCCTTCCTTAAACTCACAAAGCTCTGCCTGCCTCTGCCTCCACATTGCTGGGATTAAAGGTGTGCATCACCACTGCTGGGCTTCCACCCCATTATTTGAAACAAAGTCTCTCATTGAGCCTGGAGCTCACTGATTTGGCCAGCCAGAAGTTTCCAGGCATCTTCCTGTCTCTCCTTCGCCATCACTGGGATGACATGGGCACAGGCAGCTTTTTATGTAGGTGCTGGAGATCAAAACTCAGGTCCACGTGCTTGATCAGCAAGCATGTTACCGAGCCAGCCTTCTAGTCTTCAGACATTTTGCTAAATCACACAAAAGGTGCAGAAAACAGCCATGAGCTGCGGTATCTGGAGAACAAACCATTAAGCCGCAAATGGTTCAGGGTGATCAATGGTTGACTTCAGCTGCTTGTAGTAAAAGAAGGGAAAAATGTTTTTAAAGTTGGAATGTGAGATTCAAAGGGAAAAGGAATGGAAACTTAGAGATGTTGAAGTCTTTTCATGGAAAATAAAAGGTTAGGTGGAAACTAAGGGAGTAATCAAGTAACCATTTGTTACAGAGATAGATCCAGAGGGAGACCAGGTAATGGAAGAACCATGTCCCCGCCCCCAAGGATTTTAAGAGTTCTCCAAGGCAAACTAGGACCCTGAATCCAAGGTTTTCAGATCCATAAGATCTCAGCACCAAATTCCAGCAGTGTCTCACCACCCTGGCCTTGGTTCAGGTAAGCCATATGGGCCTCAACTCCTGGTGGCTCTAGCCGTAAACTGTGGGAACAACCATGTCATGCCAATGCTAGGGGCAAACAAATCCAGGAACTGTGGGGTCATGTTTTCGGTTTTATTTCTGTCCTTTTGATTAAAACATTGATAAAACTCAGAGGACAAAAGGCTTCGTTCTGCTTAAAATTCCAGGTCCCAGTCCATCACTGACAGAATCAAAGCAGGAGCTCAAGCCAGGCTTGCTCGTTCTTCTAGAGGGCATTACCTCCAACCAAGGAACTCCCAGCCAAAAAAAAGTACAGCAGAAACCGTGCTGTCAGGAATGCTGCTGTCTGGCTCCCTTCCAATCTGGCTTCTACTCAGCTAACTTCCTCATCTAGTTCTGGATCTCGTGCCTAAGGATGGTGCTGCCCACAGTGGGGTGGGCCATCCTACCACTAAGTAACTATCGAGACAGTCCCCAACAGACATGCTCACAGGCCAGTCTGATCTGAGCAACTCTTGAATTGAAGCTCCAGCTTGTGACAGGGAAACTAGGATAGCCCAAAAAAAGAAGACTTCAATGGATGTCACAGGACGCCAGGAAAGATGTTGTTACCACAGGGAAACAATCCCCAGAGAGCCCTCCCAAGTGCATTGCAAGTACAATCATTGCAAGGGCAGCCTCCGAGAGCACAGACTCATGGGGCCATGGTATGCAACTCCAGTTTTGGAAGAACAAATTGGTAAGAGTTGCTAAGTACACGGAGCCCAGTATCATGGGAGAGATCGTCTGAAACCTCAGAGGCCTGATTCCTATGCCAGTGGATCCAAATTAGAAGACATGAGGTCGAAAGAGATTATTCTGAAGATTTAAGGCTTACTGTTATTTTTCAGCTCCAGCTCGGTTTCCCTTGAATCCACTTATTCCACTTGTTTGCCTACGGCTATCTCACTCTTGTATTTTAGAAACAAGTAGATTTTAATTTTACATACAGAGAGAGAGACAGAGAGAGAGATAGACAGAGAGAAACATAGAGAGAAAGAAAGAAAGAAAGAAAGAAAGAAAGGAAGGAAGGAAGGAAGGAAGGAAGGAAGGAAGGAAGGAAGGAAGGAAGGAAGAAAATCTGCCCTTATGGCAAATTGTGCCTTGAATCTCACATTCATAAGTGATTCTCACAAGACTCAGGACTTTACACTTTTAGCTGTGTCTGGGATGCATTAATATTCTGGAGTGCTCTGGCCATAGCGAATATGTTTCGTATGTTAGAAGATTATAAATTTGTGAAGCCAGTGAGGAAAGTTATGATTTGAATATGTCATCCCAATAACATGTGTCAGAAACTTAATCCCCACAACTTCAGTGCAGGGAAGTATGGCCTCTTGGAATGCCATGAGGATTATTGCTAATTATCTAACAGCTGGAGGCTACTGCCCAACAGCTTGCCCCCTGTTAAACTATTACTTTCTACCGTGGGATGATACAGTAAGAAATACCTCAATGAGAAGCTTCCTCCTACAGCAGATAAAAACAAATACAGAGACCCACAGCCAGACACTACACACACACAGAGAGAGAGAGAGAGAGAGAGAGAGAGAGAGAGAGAGAGAGAGAGAGAGAGAGAGACCTTGGAACACTCAGCCCTAAATGGGATGTCTCCATCAAATCCCTCCCCTCAGGGCTCAGGGAACCCCAAGGAAGAGGAGGTAGAAAGAGTGTAAGAGCCAGAGAGGATGGAGCACACCAAAACAAAGTCCTTTAAATCAACATGATGAAAGCTCCTGGGAACTGTCAGAGACTGAGGCAGCAGGCACAGGGCCCGCACGGGTTTGCACCAGGCCTTCTGTGCACATATCATGGCTTCCAGTTTAGTGTGTTTATGGGACTCCCGAGTGTGGGAAGGAGTGGGTCTCTGATTCTTGTGCCTTCTCTTGGGCTTTTTTCCTTCTGTTGGTTTGTCTTGTCCAACTTTGATGTGATAGTTTTGTTTTCTATTATATTTTACTATTATCACTTAGAAGCCTGTTTCCCAATGAGAGACAGAAATGAGGTGGATCTGAATGGAGGGAGGTGTGGAGGAGGATTGGGAGGAGTAGAGGGAGGGAAAACTATAAGTCATCAGGATATGTCATGTGAGGGGAAAATGTATTTTCAAAAAAAGGAAAAAGAAAAGCAAGGAATCCCCCCCCCATGAATCCTAGCCCCTCAACCTTGAACTTCTGTGCTTTATAAATTTCCCAATCTCATGTATTTCATTATATTAGCACAATGACAAAGAAAAGAAAAACATCACACAGAGCTAAGAACAAAACCATATTGGTAAGTTAGAAGGTGAGTATTAGCTGACCCTAAATGGACTAAAACAATAGAAACAGCTTTTTCTAAATATTTATCACAAAACATTTATTTTATTCATCTGAATAAAGACCCACCAGAACAATATTCCACAGATGAGGCTGAAGAACAGTGAACAAGATTTATTTTCATTTTAAAAATAAAAGGTAAATTTGGGGTTTGTGCCAGGAAACAGGGAGATGGAAGATGATTTCAGAAGTTCACACAAATGCAATTCTCACAGCACAACTACAAATAATGAGGCCACAGAGGAAGAAAGGGGTCAGACAGTTAAAAGAAACCAGTGTGGTTGCTGAGCTCAGAGACTGAAGGGACACATAGAGGACCTAAGCTTCTCTGGCCCTTCTGCTAGCCTGAGCAGGCAAATGCAGGCAGCAAGGTAACCACCAAGAAAGCTGTAAGTAGAAACCCACACAGACGTCTGCGGAACAGTCCTGTGTATTAGGACTGGGTACAACTTCTCTTCGTTCATCGTCTAAGTCTTCCCTAACACGCTTTTGATTCATAACCCAAATTTGGTCCCTATTCCCACATCTTGCTCTAGGCTTTATTATTATTATTATTATTATTATTATTATTATTATTATTATTATTGAAAAACCAATGTCTTTGGAGTTCTGAGGACCCCAATCAGGGTAGCAAAAAACAGCTAAAAAACCAAAACAAAACAGGAATAATATGTTTCCTTAGAGGTAGAAGGGAGTGAAATATAAACTGAACTCGTGCCTCGTTAGTATCTTAGCCTTCTCCAGGGATTCAAAGAGACAGAGGGCAAAATGAAAACAGCAGCCAGGGGAGAATTCATGGAAGAATGTGGCATGGAACTGACAAATTTAGGAAGTTTGTGGTACTAAATGGCGGAAGTTTGTTTGTTTGTTTGTTTGTTGTTTGTTTTTTGTAAGTCTTATCAGTTCACGAAGACACTAAAGAAAGACACTTTGTTTGACATTAATATCTTCAATGATGACAGAGAAAACAAGCCTCTCCACTCTGTAGACGAAAAAGGCAAAGCGTATTGATAAGGGGAACCTGGAGTGTTAGCTGAGTCTGAATTTTCTCTAGAGGTTTCTAAAGAGCCTGTAAATTAGATCATTAAACATTGCCAGTGGCCTTTGAAGAGCTCAAAACAGCAGTGGAGAAGAAAATCATATGCTGGAAAATACTCACCAGTCTTGAAAAAAAAAAATGGGACAAGCAGGGCCGTCGCAAATTAGTGTGAAGTGTTCTATTGACTTCAGCTAAGATTTTCGAATTTTTTACACAAAGGAATAGGTGTGGAGAACATCAAGAACCGATGATCCCTAGGAGTCAACAGAGACTCACAAGAACAAATGTGACTCATCACAGGGCCTTCTGCGTGAGTCAGAGCTCTGGCAGGGAGCAGATGGCACACACAAGAAAGTGTGTACCATACAAGTCTGGGGCAGTGTCAAGGCAAACCTAAGGGACGCTAAGGGGACGGGGGAAGCCAGCACCACCCGCAGCAGAACTGGCTACATAACTTGTAGGGCCGCTTTCAAAACAGACTATGAATTTCAAAATAGGAACTGCAAAGCCCTATATGGTCACACAGGCAAGAAGTCTCTGACCCTTAGATGTCAAGCGGCAGGGTTGCAGGGGTATCTGAGGGCCTGCATAGTGTCCTAGGTTTATCTCTTTAGGCAAGGGAGAGAGATCATTGGAGGGACTTGCAAGCCTTTGGGAGAAATAAGCCACTTATCCTATGGTAAACATACCATAGTATGTGTGGCTGTAAGAAAGGAATCTGATGAAACGCAGGCCACAGTTTCATCCCCTTTAACTCTCCTGCGGTCTCCATGAATTCAGGACAAAGGAATCCAGGTAACGCAGTACAAAGAGAACAGTGTCCAGGAGCACAAAGCAGGGCAGAGTAGACTGGGAGAAGCAGGGAGGACATCCTGCCTATCTTTGTGAGGTCACGCTGTCAGATCTATGAAACCTGTACGTCTAGTCTATAAAGACTTTACAAAGGCATGTGCTAGTCACAAAAATGTTTGCCTTGGAAAGGGTAGAAAAGTGTGTGCTAGAGGCAAAGATCAAGAATGGGTTAAACCATGGTGTCCACAGGTACTGAAAGCTGGGTAAAATGTAAACTGGAAGGGAGGCAAATGTGCACCACCGTCGGCCCTGTCTAGTACAATTATTTACTATTGATTCAAGAAGAGCTGGTTGTCAGGCATGGTTTGCACATTCCCATGAAGGGCACCGGGCAACCAAGATGGCAAAGTTACAACCCCAAACTACGACAGCAGGTGACAGCAATGGAATAAAAGATCGTGACAAACAGGAACAATGGAATAAGCTTAACAGTAAAAAGTCTTTATATTTGTTCCCCAAATGAAAAGGCCAGAGGCATCGACTTAGGACAAGGAAGTTACTATTTATCATGTATTAAAATGACTCAACAGTAACCGTGGAGGGCAAAGGCAAAATGAGTCATAGGAGAGGTGGATTATCCAAAAAAGCAGATTAGATGTTAGGCAGCCTTCGTTTAACAAAAGAGGTGATAATCCAAATCTGGAATTGTGTGGATTAAACCACACCTGGAACACTGGATTTGCTTTTGAATGCCACAGATGTCTTGTGACGCATTCTGAGATGAGTAATTAGAAAGAGAAGAGATCTTTTCATTAGAACCAACCCCCAAAAGCTGGCCTGGCTTTAATAACTGGTAAAATGACAACTTGAAAATGAAGGTTTTGCTATTACTGCCAAATAAGAATAAGGGACATACGTGTAGTGAAAAATATGCTTGCCTACCTACTCATCCACACCCCCAAATGTGCAGGACAGAGAATCTGGGTCAAAACTCAGTCCTTTGGGGAGAGAAAAGGGACACTGTCTCACAAGGACTCACACTATGACCACACATAATAGTTTTTGCTGCAGCATGTTGACATACTCCTGAATTACCTACCATTGGGCTCATGGAGTACATAGTCATGCATTAACACACAATAAGGACCATACCTTGGTATTGGAAATAATGGAAGAGATTTAAGGCTAATATAAAAAGGACAGAGAGACTAATGGTATCCAAATAATGTTAAAGACAGTCACATGGGAGAATAGTTATGACCATTCTCTAATATCTCAAGATACAAAATAGGGTTTTAAAAATCAGACTTTTTTCATATTTTATTGATTTAAGAATTTCGTATCATGGACCCCAAGCACACTCACTTGCCAGTCCTCCCAGATCTGCCCCCCACCCTGAGGACTCCCCCCAAGGGAAAAAATACTCCAGTTGGTGTTGTCCATATACTCACTGGAACTTGGACCAACTCCTAGTGGCCAGCCCCTTAAAGAAAACTGAGTCTTTCCTACCTGTACCTCTGCCAGAAGCCATCAGTTGTAGAGGCCTACACTTCAGCATCCTTCTTATCACAGTTTTTAAGAGCTCTCTTTGATGGCTTTCTGTCTAGGCTGTTTTATTTTCTCCTGGGAGAGAGGTTGTCACAGAAGCCTTCTACATCCCTCTTTCTCAACTGTGTCTGCAGTCATCAATATCATGGCAGAAGTAGCTTCCTTGCCCTTTACAGTCAGTGTGAGCATGGACCACGGACTTACACACATGGTTTCTGGAGACAGCATGAACCATGGACATTCACATGGCCTTTGGTGGTAACACTGGCCATGGACATCAGCGCAGACTGCAGAAAGACCATGGACCCAGACATGACCCCAAATCAGAGACTTTTAATAGTCCAGTTTTCTTTCTCTTTCCTCCCTTTTTCTCTTCTCTTCCTTCTTTTCATCTCCCTCTCCTTCCTTCTCCCCTTCCTCCCTTTCTTTTTTTCAAGACAGGATCTTGAGTGCACATTCTAGGAGCACAGGCATTCTCAGCTGATGTTTCCTGAGGACGGAACAAACTCTCAGGGAAAGTTGTTCCCCACTACTCAGACACATGAATGAGCACAAGAACACAGACTGGACGACCCCACACCAGAAGCATTACTTAGGCAACACAAGCCTTAGACGGGTGTTTGGGGCAGGTTTTTAAAGACTTCTTCCGATAATGAATTTCCTCGGCTTATTGTTTTCATCACACAAACATTTATTGACTTATTGGCTATGCAGTCAAAATCATTTTAAAAACTGAGGAAACAAGAATAAATAAATGGAAACACGTCGTTTTCTCATAGGGTTTAAATCTGATGGAATAAGAAAATGCTAATGTAATAATAAAATAGGAACAATCAAATGTCATGTAACAGTGAAGGAAAATAAAGCAGGAAACTGTTGGCAAGAGGGGAAGAGGACAGGACAAGGACTGTCAGCAAAGACCTCTCTGGCCAAGGAGGGCATCTCTTCATTAACCATATCTACATTTCCAGTCCTTGTGCCTTCTTAGGTTCTTATTTTTCTTTCACACATTTCTTACCATCAACATGGTTAACTTTGAACTCTTACAATCAAAAAGATGTTCTACACTCAGAAGAACTTAAGAGTGAAACTATTATAGTGAAATTTAAAATCTGACTCTGCTAGCCACTCTTGGCTTAGACCCTACATGGGTGTGCCTATACACCTCTCCCCATACACTATTCTCTGTCCTCTTGGTTTTGGATCTGTTTTTATGATCTTAGGCTATTTATTTAAGTAGAGGGGACATACTTATTCATCTATATTTCCTGTCCATCTCAATAAAGCTTTATCTCACCAACTGGATATGCCATCCCCTTTATTTAGTGAAAAAAAATTGAAATTTACATTTCACTGTATGGGAGTCAAAATATACTGATATTAGCATTTGACCAAATCTGCTTTGGGAGAAAAATAAGTAAGTATTGTTATAGCAGACTCCTCAAAGCTAAGAGGAAGACAAACTAATTGAACTATAGATCCAAATTATACACAAACACAAATAGCTTATGGACATAATCTTTCTTTATTCTTTTTATATTTTTTTAATGTGAATGCTTAGCCAAAGTACAAAGGTCATTTTAAAAAATTACTAGAATAAGAAGTCATTTTCCACAGTCTACAAAAATAATATGTCAAAAGGTATTGTTTCAACTTTCTTCTCACAGATTCATAAAGTTATGCATTGCCATAATGTGAAAATTACCTTAGAAATTGTTTCTTTTCCTGTTTCTTAAACTACCAACAACCACCTTAGAGAAACAATTTTAGCAAAGGGAAATTAAATGTGCAAGATACTTGTCTTTATAGTAAAATATTAAGCAAATGGAGTCACTTATAGATGGAAGACAAGCACAATTCTTGGCTGTTCCTGGCTACACTGAAATCACAGGCACAATTTTAAAAGAAAAACTCTAGTGCTAAAAACTAAGGAGATTTTTTTTTTCATGACAGTTTGAGGAAATACTAGAAGAGAAAGGGCAACGGGCTTACTGGAGAAAGCAGAGCAGGAAAGCATAGCTCAGAATACCTTAGAAGGTGTGAGGAGAATCCCACAGGTTCTACTTGCCTAAAACGACACGCATACTATACAAAACGACCAGGGGACAGTTTCCCTCACAGAACCACACTGGGAAGGAAAGACCTCTTCCTCTGACTTCCTTCCTTCCTGGCACAGAGCCAATGGCGGGTTCAGACTTCGACTTTGGACTTCAGAACCAAACCTAACAGTTCTTCACGGACCGGCCCAGGTTTGTGCCCTAAATCTCTGCTTTCTCTTGGTTCCCGAATGAAACACTATCCCAGTGGGTTTCCCAAACATCTGTTAAAGGGTCGACGATAACCCAGTGACTAGGGAAATTCAAAGCAAATTCCATGGGGCTTAATAGCATCTACAAGGGCACCCAGGGAAGAAAAAGTAGGTCTTTTTTTTTTTTCCTCCCTGGGGTTAGACCTGCTTGAGAGAGTATATGAAAGATTTGGGGCTTCACATATTCAGGCTATGCATATGACAACCCAAAAAGAATTTAAAAATGTTATTCACACACACACACACACACACACACACAAAAAAAAAAAAAAAAAAAAAAAAAAGAAAAACATTATTCACACCACTGAGAAGGGGTCCAGTCACTCCAGAAAACACCTTGAAACAATTTGAGATTTTTGTTTTTCTTACTATTTTGATACGAAGTCTCACGATGTGTTAAGTAGCCCAGGCTGGCCCCAAATTCACTATCCCCTCGTCTCTTCCTCCTGAATGTTATTAGGACTGGATCACATGAGCTCTACCAGATAAGCAAGGACATTTCTTAAGGCATCAGCTGTACAACCATCCTACAGCCTTACAAGATTGGGTTTATTTCAAACAAAGAAAATGCAGACCCACTCAAAACCGGCACAGGATGCTCACCAGTGCCCTTTAGTGACAGACAAAACGGGCAAACAACCCAGTTGTCCTTTCAATGGATGGCTTTTCAGGGAGTGGTAAGAAAAAAAGAAAAAAACACCGACATTCCCATCACCAGGACACTCACTTCCTAGTTCAGAAAACATGTACAGACTTTAGAAAGTTCACAAATCCAGAGGGCAATGCGGGGGCGGGGGGGGGGGGAGGAGATGCCTCAAGGTCACACACTGTTCAATCCCACCCGCACGGAATTCCTGAAATGATAAATATTGTGCAAGTGAAGATTGGCTTAGGTGGTTACCAGGAGTTAGGGAATGAGACAGCGAAGGAGACAGAAGGTAACGGAGGCACAAACGAATCGCGAAGGGAGGAAACAGCCGGTATGCCTCGGTACAAAAGGTACAAAGATACCGTAGTCCTCAAAGATTTCATGGTTACGGGAAAGCTGGTAAAAGGTACGTGGTGAATCTCTATTTTCTTACAACGCACCGTGTGTTCTGCCGATCCGATCGAGGCGTGTGGAGTCACGGCAGCAGATCTGTGACTGCCGGGCTGGGCTCTACACTCCAGGACGGACTCTCCTCACAATGGAATCATAAAGAAAAAATAGCAACTAAAGTGAGGATCGCGGTAAAGAAAACAGCAAAAGTGAGCATCCTCAGGGCAATCCAGAAGGCGCCGGGGACACTCCTGAAACATCCACCTCTACTATCCAAGCTGCGGGGGTCAAGGTTTCCTGGTTGGAGTGGTGCACCTCTCCTCCACCAGGTGGAGCCTGGACTCACGCAATACTTTCCAGGGTTCAGAGGTCACGCCGTGGGCTGTGGCAAACCGGCTGAGGCAGCCTCTGGCCACAGGAGTCCGAGCTCGCTCTCCTTCGCCCCACCGCCACCCGGAGACCGCACCCAGCGCCCTTCCGTGAGCCTTCCCAGCTTCTCCCGGAGGAGCTCCGTCGGAGACTTCCTTGAGAAAGCCATCATGCCCCACCTCCGAGCTCACGAAGTCCAGCAGCTGCTGCATAACAAGTTCGTCGTCATTCTGGGGGACTCCATCCAGCGCGCCGTGTACAAGGACCTGGTGCTCCTGCTCCAGAAGGACTGCCTGCTGTCTTCCAGCCAGCTGAAGAGCAAGGGTGAGCTGAGCTTCGAACACGACGTGCTCCTGGAGGGCGGGAGGTGGGGACCCATGCACAACGGGACCCACTACCGCGAGGTGCGCCAGTTCTGCTCGGGTCACCATCTGGTGCGCTTCTACTTCCTCACGCGCGTCTACTCGCCTTACGTCGAGGACATCCTGCAGCAGCTGCGTTGGGGCGACTACGCCCCGGACCTGGTGGTCATGAACTCGTGCCTCTGGGATCTGTCCAGGTACGGGCACAACTTCCGCAGGAACTACCGAGAGGACCTGGAGAGGCTGTTCCGACGGCTGGATCAGGTGCTGCCAGCCTCCTGCCTCCTGGTGTGGAATACCACCATGCCCGTGGCCGAGGTCATATCCGGGGGCTTCGTGCTGCCTGATGCGCCCGCCTGCCCATCACGCATGCGGGAAGATGTGATCGAGGCCAACTTCTACAGCTCGGCCGAGGCGGTGAGGCGTGGCTTCGACGTGCTCGACCTCCATTTCCACTTCCGCCACGCGGGGCAGCACCGGCTGAGTGACGGCGTGCACTGGGACGAGCGTGCCCACCGCTACCTCACGCAGCTGCTGCTGGCGCACGTGGCCGACGCCTGGGGCGTGGTCCTCCCCGCGCACAACTCCGTGGGCAGGTGGATCAGGGATGTGCCAGCCGAAGGACAGACAGACCGGGCAGACAGAAGGGCAGAGAGAAGGCAGCCTCGAGACCACCGTAGATGGGAGGAGCGCGAACCCCCCGTGTCCCGGCGTTCTTCCTCTCCCAGGTACCACCGCCACCGCCACAGCTCCTGGAGAGCATCCTCTCACACCGGACACCTGCTGAGCCGCAGAGACGACCCCAGGCCCTCTCCATCCTCCCAGCAGCGGCCAATCCACAGAGATTCCGGGAGGCACAGGTATGGGTGTGGCAGGGAAAGCGACTCTGCAGATCGTGAACCGAGGCCAGGCCCCATCCGCAGAATCTATACCCATCACCAAAACAGAGAGTCTTCCCCTTACCCTTCCCGGCACCACAGAGAGCCACACAGATCCCATCGAAGGCACAGCCATCGACGGACCTAAGCACATGCAGAGAGGCAAGGTCTCCAGAGCTAGACCCAGGTTTGTCTGCCAGCAGGGGCCTTAAAGCTACCTGATTCTGTAACATGGCCTTCAGCATCCTTTACCTGAAGGCAATTTAGTTTTCTTGGCCATTTCTTGCTTCTTGAGGAGGAAGCCCAGATCTGGAATACCTCACCATGCACTTACACCTGTTAGCGTTTGTTTGGAACTAGTCCGCAGGAAAAAGCACCCCTCTCATTAGAAAGAGAGAAGGCATAGACATGGATTAAATCTCAAAGCACTAATCTCTGTTGACATTTTTCCTTGAGCAAAAGTAAAGATGTTGATTCAAAACTCCATGGACTTCATCCTTACCATCGGTTCCAGCGTGTGTTAATAGAACTTGATCTCCAGACGTTCACAGTAAGTTGTATTGGAGATTCTGTGGTTGTATCTGTCAGTTTGAAAAATAGCACTGTCCTTTAAAAATTAATGTATATATGAGATCTGTTTGCTAGAATATTATATAATCTCCTTTTTTTAAAGTTCATCAAATGCCTAACATCTTTTGTTCTGTAGTTTTCTTTCTCAGAAGTTCCATACATTCATAGGAATGTATTTTGGAGAATGCATTCTTCTGCGTCCCTATTACCCACTCCTCCCCATTCAACAACTTTCCCCCAAATAGTCCCACGCCTACATTCCTGTCGTTCTGTTTTATTTTGTTTGTGATGTTTGCTTGCAGCAGGTGTTCTAGGACAGTTTTGGGTTTTCCATAAACTGGCACGGGAAATACAGAGAGGTTTCAGGCAAACTCTCTGAATCCACGTAGGCACAGCCCTCAGCCTCTACACTGCGATCATCACACCCCACATGGCCGCCTCTTGTAATTGGTGAATTTATGTCACGAAGTCATGATCGCTTCAACTCTGTCTGCTTTAGCGTTTGGTCTTGGTCATGTGCAGCCCTTAGGTCTGGGCAAATATTTCCTGTGTCCGCTATGATAATCACTGTCTTAAAAAGAAATCATTTCACTCTATCTTATCATTCCCTCTTCCAAATCTCTGGGAACCAAGGATCCACAGCTGTTTCCATAATTATGTACATAGACTGTTTCATCGATTCATACGGGATATAACCTTTCTGGTTGGCATATTTGACATAGTAATGTGTATGTATGTTTCCCACATGTCTTTTCATGGCCTGATAACTCATTTATTTTTAGCACTGGATAAAATTGTATTCACTTGATGTTCCACTGTTGTTTTTTTCCATTTCCCTTGATGAAGAAAATCTTGGTTGCTTCCCAGTTGGGGAAATTATGAATAAATATTGTTATAAATATCTGTGTGCAAGTGTGTGGGTTTTTGTGTGGATGTAAGTTTTCAGTTCATCTGAGTAAGTGCTGAGGATGCTCTTGCTGAATGGTGGCATGGTAGCTATGTTATGTTTTGTAAGAGACTACCTGCCTGAGAACATAGCTTAGCCATGGGATGCGTTCCTAGGATGCATGAGACCAGAGGTGCGGTCCCCAGCACTGCAAAACAAACGAGAAACCTAGCCAAACTGCCAAGTTTACCACACAGTTTCTCATTCCAGTTGACAAGGAATTTTTGCTCTTGCTCTAGTCCGTTCAAGCATTTGCTGTTATCAGTACTGAGAGAGTTTTTCCAAGGATTGTAAAATAGCTGTAAAATAGCTGAAAGGAAAGAAAAGAAAGCACCACTTAAGCACCATTTATTGCAAACATTATTTTCTCCATTGTATTATCTTGTTGTTTTACCAAAGAATAATTTGACAAGATGTGTAACTACTATTTCTGGACTCTCCATTCTGTTCCATTGGCCTATCTGTTCTTTCATATGTATCACAGTCTCTGGGTTGTTTTTTTTGTTTGTTTGTTTGTTTGTTTGTTTTTGTTTGTTTGTTTGTTTGTTTTGGTTTTTCAAGACAGGGTTTCTCTGTGTAGTTTTAGTACCTGTCCTGGATCTCTCTCTGTAGACCAGGCTGGCCTCGAACTCACGGAGGTCCACCTGGCTGCCTCCCGAGTGCTGGGATCACCACCACCGCCCGGCCATATCACACTGTCTTGATAGCTGCAGTTTTAGCTTAATTCTAGAAGACTAGTGTTATCAAGCAATCTTACATAGTTCCTAAACACTGTATTGGCTACCCTGGTTATTTCTCTATATAGAAATTTAAGATTTGGTCTTGAGAGTTTTGGTGATAGTTAAATCTGTAAAGTGCTTGAGGGCCAAAGATTAAAAAAGAAGAAAAAGAAATAAAGAGAAAGAGAAAGAAAGGAAGGAAGGAAGAAAAAAGGAGGGGATGGGGGAAGAAAAGCAAAGCCAGAAGTAATGGTGCACACTTGTAACCTCAACACTGGGGAGGCAGAGATAGGCAGATCCCTGGGACTTGCTAGCCAGCCAGTATGGACTACTTGGTGAGTTTAAGTTCTAAGCTAGTGACAGCTCTGTCTCAGAAAAAAAGAAAGAAAGAGAAAGGAAGAAAGGAAGAAAGAAAGAAAGGAAGGAAGGAAGGAAGGAAGGAAGGAAGGAAGAAAGAAAGAAAGAAAGAAAGAAAGAAAGAAAGAAAGAAAGAAAGAAAGAAAGAAAGAAAGAAAGAAAGAAAGAAAGAAAGAAAAGAAAGGAAAGAAAGGAAAGAAAGGAAAGAAAGGAAAGAAAGGAAAGAAAGGAAAGAAAGGAAAGAAAAGAAAGAAAGAAAAGGGTGGGGGATCCGTGCCTGAGTAACAACACTGGATGTTTTGTGTATTGTTCTCTGGTTTCCACATGCAGATACACACACACACACACACACACACACACACACACACACACACACATACTTACCACATACACACACACACACACACACACACACACTATATATATATATATATATATATATACATATATATACACACACACACATGCATATACATACCACATACACACACATACAGAGTGAAAGAAAGTGAGAGTTGCCTTGGTGCTTACTACAATGTGCAGTGGACTACATTGAATCTATAGACCAATGTAGAATATATTGACAATATGGATTTTTTTTAAACCCATGAACATAGACTCTTACTCATTTAGTTCTTTAATTTGGGAGTGAGGATCCTCATATACGTCTTAAAGGTATTTTGTTAAATTTGTGCCTAAGCATTTCATTTGGGGGTATGCTGCTGTAAATGGTGGCGTATTTGGAAATCAAAACTCTTCACTGCTGAGTGCTGGTCTACAAGAAAACAGGAAGCCAGGGAAGTGGCTCAGGGGTTAAAGCATGCCCTTATGCAAAGCCTTGGACCTGGATGATCCCTAGAAGCCACAAGGTGGAGGGAGAGAACCAATTCCAGGAAGTTACCTCTGTCCTTTGCACCCTGGCTGGGACAAGTACATGCCGGCTTAAGATCCAACTTGAGATAGCTCCCTTCCTCCCCTCCAGCCCCCACCCCCACCACACACACAAATAAATAGAAACAAGCAAAGGGCATTTCTATCCTTCGGTTTTGCTCCAATCACTTACCAGCTCCAATATTTTTCATTGATTCTTTTGGATTTTGTACTTGCTCTTCTGTTGTCTATGAGCTAGGAGAGTTTTAACCATTTCATACCCGTATACCTGGTCTTTGTCTTTGTGTTGAGGTGGCCAGAACCTCCAATAGGATGTTGAAAGTGTATAGTGAGAGGATACAGATGCCTTCCTCATCTCAGAAAGATGCTACCTACAGCATGTCACAAGGTTTGGAAACATTTTCTTCAGGTTGAGGAAGTTCCACTCCGTTTCTAATTTTCTACACGTCTTTGGTGAGTGGGTATTGAATTTTGTAAAAGACTTTCTGCATCAAACTTTGACCATCCGATTTGTTTTTAGCTTGCTGGCGTGACAGACTGCATTAATTGGGTTTTAAATATTGAATCAGCCTTGTAAAAGCGTAATAAGTCCCAATTAATCATAGTAAAAAAAAATTACTTCTAGACATTATTGGATTTGACTTTTTACTTTTATCATTTTGAGAGGTTTGGTCTTAGGTAGTCCATTCCTTGTAACACCTTGCTTGTGTTTCTACTGGAGTGACATTGACCTCGTAGAATGAGGAAGAAAACATTCCTTCTGCTTCTGTCTTCTGGGATGGGGCTGAGGGGCGGGATGATGGAAGAAATGATACAAGTTCTTGCTTAAATGTTCAACCGAATTAGCCAGTGAATCCACCTGGCCTTGATGGCATCTGCGTTAGAAGTTTTTGTCTGATGGCTTCTTTTTGTTTGTTTCTTTGGTCTTTTTGCCTTTGTCTTTTGATTTTGCTGCTGTGGCTTGAACACGAGGCTTCCCAGAGGTTAAGCATATGATCTACCACTGGGCTACACATCTAGTGTTTGAGACAGCTTTACATTAGTGATAAACTGTGTGAGTTCTGAAGACTTGGGCCTTATAAAGAATTGGTAGGTTCCATCTTAGTTTTCACATATGTGGGTAGAGTTGCTAAAAACATATTCCTAAAGTGTCCTTGTAACGTTCATAAGATCATAGCTACATCATTTTATGGATATTAATCCTCTCATTTTTACTTAGGCATCCAGGGCAGATTCTTATTGATCCAAGGAACCAATTTTTGGATTAGTTGACTTTTTTTTTCCTGCTGAGTTCCTGTTGCCAAGTTCTTTTTACTATTTAATTTTTATTATTTCTTATCTCTATTAGATTTATTTACCTTTTTTTTTTTGGTTGTTTACTTCATAGGGGAAGGTTTAGAGTATTGAGTTCAGACCTTTATTCTTTCCCAATACATGCACCCCAGTGCTATACATTTCTCTTAAGAGACGGCTTTGGTTGCCTCAAACAAATTTTAGTGAGCTGCATTTTCTTTTTGAACAAATATTTCCTTATTTACATGTGTGAATCACACACGAGCATGGCTTCCAAATGGAGTGTTTAATCTCCCGGTGACCGGGGGATTTTTCCTCTTTCTCTGTCACTGATTTCTGTTTTAATGTCACTGCCTACTACCAGCAAACACTTCATGGTTTCTGTTCTTTAATGTGTCTAGGTCCGAATGACAGCAGCAGAATGCGGACTCTCTTGACAAATACCCCACATGAGCTAGAGATGCACGTGTTCTGCTCCATTTAGATGGGGTATTCCAGCAGTGTCCTTCATATCCGGCTGATTGATGGTGCTTGTGACTTAACTATCTCCTTCCCGGTTTTTCAGTCACCTGGGTGTCTGTCACTTATGGAGGGTGTTGAAGCTCAAATGGTGGCTTCCTGTTTCTTTTTGGAACACTACCATGTTTTGCCTCCTGCATCTCAATGCTCAGTTTTTGGGATACAGAACACACACACGAGGGATTGTACATCTCCTTGAGCCTATCATGAAATGCCCCTTGCTATGTCTGATACTATACATTGTTTTGAAGTTTGCTCTGGTTGAAATTAATGTAGCTGTGTAGCTTTCTTTCGATCTTCCTTGGTCTCTTTACATTTACTCTCTCTGCCTTTCAGCTTAGAGTGAGTGTCTTGTACAATGGAGTTCATCTTATGAGTCATTCTGACAGTGTGTTTTAGGTGGTATATTTATGCCATTGGTATTTAAAGGATTATTGACACTGTTAGATTAATATCTGCTATAATTGATGCTGTTTTCTATTCATTGCCTTTGTGGTTTTATTTCTTTTTTCTGGTCTTCCACTCTTCTCTGCCTCTTGTAGTTTTAGTTGTTTTTATTATGTTGATTGTGTGTGTGTGTGTGTGTGTGTGTGTGTGTGTGTGTGTGTGTGTGTGAAAGAAGGGGGAGTGCCACAGTGCATGTTTAGAGGTCAGGGAACAAACTGTCCCGTGCTCCCCCACATACCCCCCTCCCCCCCCCCCCCGTGTGGGGCCCAGGGATAGAACTCCTGCTGTCAGGCTTTCCTGCAAGCCCTTTTATCCTCTGCGCCACTGTGCCAGCCCCTCCTGTGGTTTCTAATTGAGAAGTTTGTGGTTTTTATTTTTTTCTGTATTTCAGACCTCAATCATTCTTATTAATTTACTTTCTGAATATTCCCCCGAAGTTTCAGCATACATTTATAACTAATACACGTCTATTTTCAGATGATACCATATTGCTTTCTAGTTGGTTCAAGGTTATCAATAAGTTAGTCATCAGATAAAACATGGTTGCTATTACTGTCTTAAACTTCTAGGTGTTAGGTAGGTATTAAAAATAAAACCTTTACCTTCATGTATCCCTTCTCTATTTCTTCTTTTTTCTCCATTTTCTCCATATGGACAACCTCTTTAAACATTTGTGGCAATCAGGTTTTACTAGCAACTGAAGCTCTACATTTTTGCTGGAGGAATTATTTCTTTTTTATACTGATGTGTAAGTTAAGCAGATAAGAAAGAATCTAGGATATTTTCCCTATTTTTATCAACAATTGTTTTGTTTCATTTTCTGTTTGCTTGAATGATTTCTGAGGAGACGTCTAGTATATTCCCTTTTCTCCTTTTTTTTTTTTTTTTTTTTTTTTGGTTTCTCAAGACAGGATTTTCCTGTGAAGCTTTGTGCCTTTCCTGGAACTCACTTTGGAGATCAGGCTGGCCTCGAACTCACAGAGATCCACCTACCTCTGCCTCCCGAGTGCTGGGATTAAAGGCGTGTGCTGCCGCCGCCGCCACCACCTGGCCCTTTTCTCCTTATTAAGTTAGCATATTTCCTTTCTTCTGGCTTGAGATAGTTCCCCTTTCATCTCTTATTTGTTGGAAGTTAAATATAATATGGCTCTATATAGACTTCTTTACTTTATCCTGCTTATTGTTTTCTGAGAAGCGTAGATCATTGGTATAGTATCTGATATTAATGAGATAAATTCTCAATTTATTTCTAACTTATTCCCACCTCCCTTTCTCTTTCTCCTTTCATGGTGTTCCTATTAAGATTATTATAGATGTGTTGTTGTTGTTTCTCTGTGATATATAGGTATGTATGTATTACCATTCTTTTTGTCTGTTTTAAAGAATTATTATTATTGTAGGGACATGATGTGTGTCGTAGCACACGTGGGGTCTGAAAACTTATGGTGTTGACTCTGCTTCCACTTTTACAAGTTCAAGGGACTTAACTTAGTTCGACAGGCTTACCCATGATTTCTTAGCTCCTCTGATCTACCACAATTAGCCTTGGTCTTAGTGGATTTTTGTTACCATGTTTTAACTTCTGCAGCATTTGGGTTTTGTTTTGTTTTAAGATTCTTCATTAGAATTCCTTCCTTCTCTTTCTATTACTCATTTGTTTCTGCACGGTATATATTGTGTGTGTGTGTGTGTGTGTGTGACGTGTCTGTGTCTGTGTTTAGGTGTTCACATATGTAGCCAGATATGTGGGTGAGTGCACCTGTCCATGTGGAGGCCTGAAGTAGACACTGGGCGCCTGCCTCAGTGGCTCTCCACCTTCTGTATTGAGGCTGAGTGTCCTGCTGAGTCAGCAGCTCCTCTTTTCAGGGAGGCCGGCTAAGCAGCTTGCTCCTGGAATTCTCTGTCCCTCCACCCTGACTGCTGGGATACATGTGGGCAGCCATTCCCACCTGGCTTCCGTATGTGTTGCTGGGATATGAAGTTGGGTCCTCGAAGTTACATGGCAGGCACTACCCACTGAGCCATCTTTCCCAGCCCTGCTGTCTCGGTTCCTTTTTCCAATTAAAGCTTTAGAATATTAAGCTTTATTCCTTAAATTCCTGAACTGGTATTTCCAGCATCCCTACCATATTTGTGTCTGTCTGATGCTTGCTTTGTCTTTCCAAGCCGTGGTTTCGTGTGTTTGCTTGCTTCTAGTGTACCTTTGAATGTTTTGGTGAAAGCAGAACATGGCGTCCTAGTTAAAGAAACTGTGGTGAGTTGACTCCTACTGTTAAGTTGCCGAGGTATGGTGGGAAGAGAAGCAGTCTTGAGTCCTCCGATTCCATCTGTGTTGCGTGGGACTGTACCACCAGGCTGTGACCTTCTGGGCCTTCACAATGTCTTTCCAACTTAGGGAGGACTTGATGGCTCCATGAGCCTGGAGTCAGCATTTCCTGTTTGTTAGATTAGTCAGGCTTTTATGAAACCACCGTGATGGATTAGGTACTGCTAAGACAGGCTTGTTTGTTTGGGGCAGGCTTTGGAAGATCTTGGCAAATACCAAAGTGGCTGCTCTTTGCTCTTCCTGACAGAAGCCTAAGTGAACCTTTCCCCCATCTCTACTTTGACTACCGGATAAGTCTCCGGGAAGTAAAGCTTGAAAATCATAGGAGCAGAACTCACCCCTGAGCCTTACTCTCTGAAGGTTTTAGCATTCACATTTGTATGGAGTGAGCCTCAAGCAATCAGCCACCTAGAATTTAGGTTTTTCTTCCCTGGAACTGGTCCCCACAAAGATTCCCACAAAGGTTCCCCTTGGCTAAGTAAATAATAAACTAAAGAATGGTATTGCACAAGGTTTCTCTCGGTTCATCTTTGCATCCTTTCCCTGGCGTAAGCACAGCAAAGTCCTGGGCTGGATGTCCTCTGTCAAGCCACATGAAACAGACTAGAACAAAACAAGACAAAGCAAACATCATCATGTCCAACTGTGGTATGTGAGCTGGACGTGAAAGCAAGTTTCCATCAATAATCAAGGCCATGGAACTTCAGTGGTGAAAATCGGTAATAGTGAATTGTAGTAGGGCATGTTCAGGAACTGGGATACTGGGAATCTCTGGGAATAAATATATTTATATTTGAGCATCACTTTGCTCTTAAGTTGACATTGAGTTTCCTTGTGTCTAGCTTGTCATAATTCTCCATTTGGAAAAAGGCTCCATCCTTATGACACCCTTGTTAGACTCTTCCCCACATTTTCATAGGCCATAAACTCACTAATGCCTACACATGGCGGGGGCCAGGTCTCATCTCAATGCCTCTTATGTCACAATGCACCCAGCAATCCACCATGTACAGAGAAAAGACTCCAGCCATAGCCCCTCTTTGCTGGGGTTTTGTGCATGCTGCTTAATTTCAGTGCATCTGTCCAAGCCATTCTTTACTGGAGAGTCTAACAGCCTTTGAGTGCTTGGTGCTCCATCACTTACGTACGGGTTATATTGATCTTTCTGGTGTGTGCTCTAAAGTGGCTGGCATCAAAAGCCAGCGAGGCAGCCGGTTTGAGCAGCATAGGCCATTTACAAACTTCAGGATGAGATGCCGCAGGATGCCAGGGAAAATGTTTTTGTTTTTCCAGAGGGAACCATAGTTCATGAAATGTGGTTAACGTACCATTTTTGTATACCCTTAAAATCATTTTATAACCACACTGAGTGCCTCTAAACATTAAATATATTTTATAAGTAGTTGGTTAACTAGCTGTTGTATGCTTTAAATAGTAAATAAAATGGAAAGGCACTAAACAGTGACCATATTTCATCGAGTAAGATGCTTTTCTAGCCACTCAATAATTCTCAACGTTAAGAAAAATTGATTTTCCAACTGCTGAGTGCCTCTAAAAATTAGCATCTTATCTTCCTACAGGGATGCTTTTCAGCCAGTGTCCATTCTGTCAGATTCTCACTTAATGGTCTCTAAGGTTCCCTCCTCACTGACAGTTCTGTAGGTTCTGTTGGACTGTAATGTCACTTGGATGTATAATAATGAACCGCACAAAAGACACAATAACATAGTCACATATTATGTCTCTATAGCATAATTGCAGATGAGTAGCTTACCTATTGGCTGTTATTAACTCCTGCCTCTTTTCCTGTATTCTCAAGGGCAGGACAGCAGAGAGGAACCTAAGGCAGTGACCAGACACAAGAGTGACTAATTCTCAAGAACTTTGCACAGCATTTGTGAACAACAGTTGCAGTTTGCCCTGGGGAAGGGGGAAAGGAATTCCCTGAGATTAGAAGAATCACATTTTTTTTTTTCATGTAAAATTCAGTCATTTTCCTGGTTCTCTATCAGCTCTGCCTGGCCTTAAAGAGCATCATATTGCTTGGCCAGCAAGGTGGCTCAGTGGAAAGAGGATCTTGCCACCAAGCTTGACAACGTGAATTGGATCCCCTGGACCTACGTGGTGGGAGAAGTGAACTGACCCGTGAGCGTTGTCCTCTGACCTCCAAATATGCGCTGTGGTGTATGCCCACCTCCACACACTCTACTAATGAATTAAATTTTTAAAAGCACATTGCAGTACTGAGACTTCCCACTCAAATAGCTCACCATATTATTTGGTTGAAAACCAAACCAGACACTTCACAAGTATGTCCAGCAGCAGTAAAAGAAGGCTCAACTCTTAGTCCTGGCTAAATTACTAACCATCCGAGTGACCCTTGGTATAGATAAGTCAAAGAACTTCCCTAAATAATGTGTATGTAGGTATGTGTGTGTATTGTATATATTACTTAAATTATATATAAAATTATACATACGTACACATACATATATCCTTGTCAATGGAATGCCATTGTAACATTTATGGTTTAAGACAGATTCTAGAATCTGGTGGCTAGATAATTGCCACAGATTACTGTGAGATCTAATAATTTTTAACTTCTTGCTAGCACCATCTCCTGTTCTGAGGATCTATATGACACAATTATTCCTACCTACTCCACAGCACTAAGTGGCCATCGTGGAGAAAACTGAAGAACATGTAAGCACTGTACTTCTTGGTTACATGTGCTTATATTTAGAAGTAATGCAAGCCATGTTCTAAATTCTTTCTCAGACACACCCTTAAAACTCACACGGACATCACTAAGATCCATATGGGGTCAAATAAGGACAGGTTGTTGACTTAGAGCCAAATCCAGAAATGAGCTGGCCTTTATTTGTTCATGTTAGACTGATGTGTTCTCATGGCTCCAGAAAGCTTTTGGAAGATGTGTCCCAAAGCAAAACATCCCAGAAACGCTATGCTTCCTGGGTAGAGATACCGAGTGACCACTGTATTCCTGAAAAACAGTCCATAGTTGTTGCCCAGTGAATACTATGTGGAGCCAAACTAAAATTTTAAGTAAATGTGGCATGATAGACAGAAAATATCTAAAACGGAAAGTCCCAAGAGGCTTGAGAAAACACTTAGTGGGAGCCCTTTCTTTGAATGCTACAAGAAAAATGGTCATTGAAAATTATGTATCCAAGTTATTTTGCTTTTTTGGATTTAATCCAAATATTTCTTTTTTTTTTTTTTTCCGAGACTGGGTTTCTCTGTGTAGCTTTGCATCTTTCCTAGAACTCGCTTTGGAGACCAGGCTGGCCTCAAACTCACAGAGATCCGCCTGCCTCTGCCTCCCAAGTGCTGGGATTAAAGACGTGCACCACCACTGCCCGGCCCCAAATACTTCTTTTCTGGCAAAAAATCAGAACGAGGTTTCACCCTTATTCACATATACATATATCCCCAAATATAGAGGCGAGACAGAACACAGATGTCAGAATACAAGGATTCCCGAAAACAGCGTGGCTGACACTAGGCTGACTCCAGGGATACATCAGTGAGTCTGTATAACTCGCGGCAAACAAGTAAAGCAGATGGATGGTTAAGTGCTACAATGAAATGGACAGGGTCTGCCTTTGTGAAAAAAGAAATGGAGTGAGATCGAACAAGGGTGAAAGATGTTGGAGAAATTATAGTTCTCGATAAAGGGCAAGACCGAGCGTTGCAGATGGTTGGAGGAACGTTCCAAGGAAACCTATCATAGTCAGTGAGTAGTAAGGGGGTGAAGGATAAAGCTGGGGTGTGGCAGCTCCTGAGGGCTCTGAGGTTTAGCCCAGCTCTGTAGACCGTAATAAGTACTGTGTTTTTTATTTTGTTTTGTTTTAATCTTAAGCCAGGTAAGGGACACAGGCCAAAAGCACGGTAGCATCTCACTTTAGACAGACTATTCTGGCCATGATTTTGACATGTGGATAAGGAAGGATAGAATTAGGAAGACATATTAAGGGACCACCGCAAATACCAACCTCCTTTCAAGGCCTGGGCAAAGACAATAGTGGTGGAAATCTGATGTGGAAGAACCTGAGGTGAGAGCCTCAAGCCTTGCTGACAGACTGCCTGTGGGATGGGAAGAAAAGGAAGGGGAGGCATGATTTATTGTCTCCCCCCCCCAACAACAACTAGAATCTTACAAATGGTTATTGTTTAATTTTAGTTTTGCTTCCTTAAAGTAACATTTAGTTTTTCAGAGTACCAGGGCACCACACAACTTTTCAGCACATGCATGAAGCAAAATGAATTGTTGATGACCCTGTCTCAAGAAATCAGGCAGAGAGTAATAAAGGGAGATGGATGAAGTCAACCTGTGGCTTCATATGCACAGGGACAAGGAAGCAAATATACATGGACCTACACCACAAAAAAAAAATTTATAAATTTGTTCCCATGTAATTTGGACATGAAGTAGAATTGCATGTAGCTAAACTCGTTTTTCTTTACTATTTTATGAGCACATTTTATTTTTACTTAATATCTCTTTCTGAGAGACAATGAAAGCATTGGCTCTTAAAACCTAAATAAAGCCAAACAGTAAGAATTTAAAATGTGATTTTCAAAGAAAAAATAAAAATTAAAAACATGAATTAATAGAATTCATGGGAGTTCTGGGGTAAACATTAGAACCTGGGGTATATTCATTAGTTTTGTTTCTAGCTGAAATAATTTTTGAACTCCGTAACTTCAGAGAACACGTTCCTCCAGAAGCTCCACTGGGCTATAATAGCTGTGTAGACCCCACTCCACAAAGCCATAACTAATGCCATTTACCAAAGGAGAATGGCATCTGTCCAAAGTCTCATCAGAGGCAGCACTCCAGAGCTGACCTGAGATGTCACTTATCTGCTCTGAATCCATAAAGAACACTTCCTTGTCCTCGAGCCAGCCCACTTTGCTGCCAATCTCAACGAAGCTGCTAAAACGGTATTCTGGATAAAATGCCCTCTCCTCCTCTCCCTAAGGTCCCCCTACCCCCAGCACTGGGGATTAAAGCCTCATATGTGCTAGCCAGATACTCTGACTGAGCTGTCATGCCCCTACTCCTGTCTTTCTGGATTCCTGTGAAATTGAACTTTTGAAGAAAAAGAAAACCTATTTTCCTTCAAACTAATCTCTTTTGCAGCTGAGACTCCTCCATGCTCTGCGTGATGCCTTTCTGCTTCCGAGGTTCCAAGGCAGGAAGAAGGAGTCAGCATGGTTTTTGTCTCCTCGGTTAAAGAAATATGCAAGAGTCACTTCCTTTAAGGCATTGTCCTGACACTTTGTGATTTCATAAGGAATAAACCAGGACCAGGTTCAGCTCTCCAAAGTCCTCATGAACATCCTAAGCATTGGAAGTTGCCGGTACTGAGGCTACTCACCTCTTCCAACAACTTCTAATGGGGCTCAGTTTTTGCAAATTGAACCAGGCATACAACATTGCCTTAAGCCTTCATTATTTTATTGCAGCATCTGATGGCTGAGAATACATGATATAATCTCACTTGTCTCCAAAGGTCCAGGAACTTGAATCACAAGAATGGCAGTGCTCTAGAATCAGGTGTAAATGCCCATTTTCCTATGGATATGGTCCAAAAACCTAGATGTGATGAAGGCAGTAAAAATGCTCTGGAGAAGACTAAAACTTAATTCTGTCTGTCTGTCTGAGATGTTATCATCCCATTAATAAGTAAGCCCTGAAATCTTTCTACTAAGAGGGGAAAAGCAGCATGCCCACGTGCCTTTCAAGGAACTTACAATACCAGAACAAGATGGGTCAAAGGGAGTAAGATGGGCAGAAGCAAGGATTCTTGAAATAAACATCAGAAAATGGAAAGCCGATAGTCTACTTTTATCATTCCCACATATAATAAACTGGCGATGAGAATAATAGGGCCCTCAAGTTCTTGTCAGCCTGAGCCTAAGTCAGTAGCATAGGGTTACTTTGAGAGAGGTCTCCCATAGCTAGACTCTAAAAGCTAGACTTTGTTTTGGTTTGGTTTGGTTTTTTCAAGACAGGGTTTCTCTGTGTTACTGGCTGTCCTAGAACTTGCTCTGTAGACCAGGCTGGCCTCCAACTCAGAGATTCACCTGACCCAGCCTCCTGAGTGCTGAGATTAAGGGCGTGCACCACTACCACCCAGCTATACTTTGGTTTTCCATAAATCTTTCTCTTAATATTTTTATGGATCACTAAAAAAGACCAATGGATTAGGAGGTGACGACAGTGAGTCACATAAGACAGCAGTGACGTAGATGCCTGCCTCCGAGTGCTCATCAAGAAGGGCTGTAAAAGGGCAGGGAAGCAGTCGGAAAGGTGTGAGCGGAGCATATCTCCCTATCAGAGCCTTCCTGTAAGTCAAAGACCATCCACGCTTTAAAACTGAGTTCGAATTTCAGTTTTCATTGCTCCAGGAGCAATTGTGTTTGGAAGTTGAGTGTAAGAACGGAGCCCCTTATACTTACAGTCCACAGAGAAAACCACGAGGTCTATACATGATCAAATGTGAAGCACTGGGCATCCCATTAGAATATGGTAGATGTTGAAACACACACACACACACACACACACACACAAAGTCAAGATGGGAGCTAAGATAGGGAACTTAAAAAAGAAGCTGTGCAGATATTGCTAAAATGCAAGCCCAATGGAGACCAGAAATGGAGACAGAGGTTAGGTAGTTGCTGGACCATTTCTATCCATGACAATGAAGGATCAACAGAAGCCCGAGAGACCAGGAAGATTAAGGATATGACCCACCGTACACTATAAGTGAAACTCTAATTCAGAAAGCTTGAATGACCAAGGCTGTGACATCATGAGTATCCCCTTAGATCTCCTTGAACCTTGGTTATTTCCTAAGTGACAGGTGTGCTAGGTACATTTATTGTCCTAATCTTTGGTCTTGGCCCCAATTCCTGACACAACACTCTGACCCCTTTGATTTCAGATGACAGGGGCATCTTTGGAGCTAATGCACATTGGGTGGATCTAGTCATCAGAAAGACTGAAACATGATTCAAAGCTTGAAAGTCTTAACTCCACTCCTCCTGTCTCTAGGGAAGAGAAAGTAGATAGGGGTTGAATTAGTAATTGATTTATCTGCATGGTGAAATCTCAGGGAAATTGCACTGCAAGTTTCAGAAAGTTCTCAGGCTGAGGAACATTCCAACCTGGCATGAAGGATACACACCTTTTTTGTTTGTTTTATTTTTGGTTTTTCAAGACAGTGTTTCTCTGTATAATTTATCTCTGGCTGTCCTAGAACTTACTTTGTACATTGTACTGGCCTTGAACTCAGTGAAATCCTCCTGCCTCTGCCTCCCGAGTGCTGGAATTAAAGGCATGCGCCACCGCCGCCGCCACTGCCACCATCACCAGCAGCAGCAGCAGCCACACACTAAATTCTATGGAAATCAAAACTCCTGCATTTAGAAATCACAGAGTCTAGAGACACATCCAAACTTTCGACATCGTCAAATGCTTGAGAACCACAAAAATCAAGTCACACCAAAAAAAAAAAAAAAAAAAAAAAAATTCAGAAAACAAGAAATCTCATAATATTTTAAGTCAGTTTTTTATTTAGTACTGGGTCATATTCATAGCTCTCCTGGGCTGCAAGGGAGACAAGGGTTACATACATATTTCTAGGCTATGTTCTACCTCTCCAGTCCTCTTGATATTTAATTGTACTTACCATGCCCTTTGCACTAAATCAGCAATACTAAGTAACTTTTCTAGGGTTCTGTGAGAAACTCTAGCAAGTTATCAGATGTAAGGCAAGGATTTCAGGAATGTCCTGGCCAGTATAGGGCTGGTCAAAAGTTGTAATAACCTCCCGACTCAACAGATTGCCTTTGGCATCTCAAGTGGGAGCCACCTGGTGGGACTTAGATTTTAAATTGTGGGATGTTCAGTATCTTTTGGTAGCCTCGGAACTGGATTGGATTATGGGATACCCTATTGGTATCTTCAGAGAATTGGAGACTTGGTGTGGAATATATTTACACAATTTAGTCACAGAAGGGTTGGGTGTGAATATAAAGAAAAATTCTGTTTCTTATTCCAAGATAAGTTACTCAAATTAAAGGAACAACAACAAAACAAAACCCCCAGAATCTGGCCAATTAAACAAACCACAATAACCCACATAGACATTATTAGAAGGTACATTTTTTTTTTAATCTAGAGGTAAAACATAGTACTTTTGTAGGGAAATATGATAGCCCTGTTTTTGAGATGCACAGGTTGAGGTACCTGGGGAATGCCTTGTGAAGATTTATAATGGGAAATTTAAAATGTGGGTCTAAGACTCAGGACACCTACACTAGTGGTCTAGATGTGTGGAAGTAAAGGTTAAGCCATAGAAAGGGGAATAGAGGGACCATGCTAATACTTGCATTAATGTGATGGAAGAAAATGGGGGCTGGAGAGATGGCTCAGTGGTTAAGAGCACTGGCTGCTCTCTAGAGGTCCTGAGTTCAATTCCCAGCAGACACCTAGTGGTTCACAACCACCTATAGTGGGATATGATGCCCTCTTCTGGCATAAAGGTGTACATGCAGATAGAGCCCTCAAACATAACATAAAATAAAAAAATAAATAAATCTTTTTAAAAATGAAAGACAAAAGAATAGTCTCATAGATTAAAGGCAGAAGCAGAACCAGTGCCACACTACAGGAAGTTCCAGAGCTGTAGCTTGAGGTATAGAAAGCAAAAAGAATAAAATCTGGGGAACATCTGATGATAGCATGAGAACCAGGACCACAGCGGTGCTGGGGTGACTGCTTGAGGAAGGAGAGCATGAAATACCAAAGCTCACTAGAGAAAAATCAAGAGTGAAAGACCGACGTGTAATCACAAAAGTCTTGGAAGGCACGCCATGTGGGTAGCCAATTAGCCATCTTCAAACTAACGGTGACTCCTTGGTAATCACAGAAGGCAGTGACTCTATTCTCGGGCCTAAGACTGTTCACAAATGGGTTTTGCCTAAACGTTATCTTCCATGCTACTAAATCCACCACTTCAGTCCATCTGATCACTGCATCCATCCTAGCTGATGCATTTGCAGTCTCTGCATCATTGCCGTTTAACTTACACTGCTATCCTGAGTCGTCTTCTGTGGGCCAACAATTAAAAACTACTCTGGTCAATGCACTATTTTCGCAGGAAGCTTTTCCCTCCTACAGCGTGGTCCTTGAGGACCACTTCCGCTCTCGCTTCCATGCTACTGAGTATTGTAAGAGAAGGATGCTGGTGGGTCTAAGCACGGCTCCACTTTCCTGTAACTCACGTATGCTAAATAAACACGTTTATCTGTTTGGCTCTGGCATTCAGACTCTGTCACTTCTGCATACTTGATGAATAAAAGCCAAAGCAAGACAGATTCTGTGTGAAGGACATTTCGTTAATCGAATTGTCTACCTCTTAAATCTCTTTCTTGGTCCCGTTCTCCCCAGTTTCTCTGTCTATGCCTTTTTTGACAGAATCAGTCGGTAAAAATGAACTTTCTTGTCCTTCTGCTATCAAAGGTGCGCCCCTGTCCACAGCCACACCAATCCTTAAACTTTTCCTAGCAGAACTTAATTTTCCCTGCTAATTCTACAGTGGTCCAGGTCTCAGGCTTTCTCAACCTTGTTATCCTTTCTGTACTGCTTATTAATTTTTTAGTACTTTGTTATTATTTATGGGTCTGTGTGTGTGTCTTAGTCAGGGTTACTATTGCTGTGGTAAAACGCCATGACCAAAGCAACCTGGGGAGGAAAGGGATTATTTCCTTCACAGCTCAATATAACAGTTCATCATCAAAGGGAGTCAGGACAGGAACTCAAGCAGGGCAGGAATCTGGAAGCAGGAGCTGATGGAGGAGTGTGGCTCACTGTCTTGCTCCTCATGGCTTGGTCAGCCTGCTTTTTTACAGAACTCGGGACCACCAGCCCAGGTATGGTAACACCCACAATTGCCCTCCCCCATCAATCACTGATTAGGAAAACACCCTGCAGGCTTACCTACAGCCTGATCTTATGGAAGCATTTTCTTAACTGAGGTTCCCTTCTTTCAGATGACTTTAGCTTGTGTCAAGTTGGCATAACACTAGCCAGCACGGTGTTCATATCTGTGTGTAAGCCACATGTGTGTAACTACTCATAGAGGCCAGAAGAGGACATCAGATTCCCTGAAGGTGATGAGCAGCTGGAAGTGGGCGTTGGAACTGGTGTCCACTGGAGAAGCAGTGAGCAGTCTTCATCACCCAGCCATTTTTCCAGCCCCTGCAACGATGACTTCCTTTCAGAGTAAGGTTTTCAAATTAATAATCTGCACATACATCCTCTGCCTTTACTTCCACTCCTTATCCCTCAATCTATTATATTCTAGCGTCTGCCCCACTATTCTTGAAATCCGTTTTGATCGGATTCACTAGTCACCTTGCATTAATCAAACCCAGTGACTGTACATCTGAGTCACTGTTCTGTTGCTGTGAAGAGACACAATGACCAATGTGTGTAGTGGGTAGCCATTCCAGCTTGGATCTGGAAGTTCCAACCCCCATTGAGACTCTGGCAACTGTCTCGCCTACGAGGCGGGGGGAGGGGAGGCGCCTGGAAACCCGAGAGCTGGATGGGCGAGCGCTCTCTCTGTGCGCTCTCTGTGCCGGGACGTGAAGGTGGACTGTGCAGAGCTCCGGAGAACACCGCTGGACTGCAATACACCTTCCTCAGACCCTGCGACTTACCTTTCACTTAATTTGTGAGTTACGCCATTAAATAAATATCCTTTTAACTACGTGGAGTGGCCAAAATAATTTCTCCAATAAATGTGACTCTTATGAAAGAAAGCATTTAATTGGGGGCTTGCCAGCAGTTTCTGAAGGTTAGTCTATCATCGTCATGGCAAGGAGCATGGCGGCACCTATGGTAATGGACTTAGTTCCATTACACTTCCTGGTGCTCCTTTTCTCCTAAATCTGCTCAGCTTGTTTCTCTTTATTATAGACCTGCATAAGAGTGACCACTAATAACTGCACAACCGAGTCCATACTAGCCCATCTTAAAAATCACCTCCTCAGCCGGGCGGTGGTGGCACACGCCTTTAATCCCAGCACTCGGGAGGCAGAGGCAGTCGGATCTCTGTGAGTTCGAGGCCAGCCTGGGCTACCAAGTGAGTTCCAGGAAAGGCTCCAAAGCTACACAGAGAAACCCTGTCTTGAAAAACCAAAAAAAAAAAAAAAAAATCACCTCCTCTGATGCCATGAATCCAAACCTCTGCAGTTTAGCCTCAGGCAGATTTTTTTGGACAAGGACAGAAAAAAAGGCCACATCCTTTGCTAAAATGTCACAAGAATGGTCTCTGGGACACTTATTAATATTCTTGTCCCCCAGAGCCAGGATGCCATCACCTACACTACTTTCAACACCACTGTCGTCTACTCTCCTTCTAGTATGATCAACTAAGCCCCACTTAAAGTATTCAACTGCTTTCTTTCCTAATCCAAAGTCCCGAAGTCCCATTCTGCCAACAAGCAGCATGGTCAGGCCTGTCACAGTAACACTGCAGTCCCTGGTCCCAGCTTCTGCCTTAGTCACTGTTCCCTTCCTGGGGAGAAACACTATGACCAAGGCAATGCTTATAAAAACAAAAACATTGACTTGAGGGCTTGCTGAGAGTTTCTGAGGCTTAGCCCATTATCATCAAGGCAGGGAGCATGGCAGCACACACAGACATGGAGCACTAGCTGAGAGCTACATGTTGATCCCCAGGCTGAGGGAGAAGGTCACACTAGGCCTGCCTTGGGCTTTTGAAACCTTAAGTCCCACCTCCGGTGACACGCCTCCTCCAACAAAGCCCCACCTACCTTAACAAGGCCACACCTCCTAATCCTTCTAATCCCTTCAAACAGTGCCACCACCACCCCAACCATTCGAATATATGCGCCTGTGGAGGCGTTCTTACTCCAACCACCACAGCGTGATACTGTGTCCGTGGCATATTAGAACTGACCACATCTCTGTTTCTTGGGGTCAGGTTTCTGTGGTTGCTACACAGCTTTTCTTGCATCTCCTCTTATCTGTGGGGCAGCTGTTCACTTCGCTTTTCTCACCCTGTATGTTAGCCCACTCTCTCTGCCCCTTCACTCCCTCTCAGTGTTTTCTATGCTTTTTGGACAGAAGAATTACCTGGGAAGTACTTTAAAGACATTAGCACCTGAAATCCCCCCTTGTGATTCTAGCAGAATTGGACTAAATGAATTGTAGCAGGGTTTCAATCTCCCTCAATAATTCCCATGTTTACTGGTGGTTAAAATCCACTGTTCTGAGGCTGGCAATGTGATTTGCTTAGGAGCATGCTTGCGCAGCACGTGTGAAGCCCTGGGTTCAGTCCTTAGTACTGCATAAGCTGGACACAAAGGAACACACTCAGGAAAACAGAGACAGAAAGATCAAAAGTTCAAGGTCATCCTTGGCTACATGGTGAGTTCCAGAGTAACCTGGGATACAGGAGACTCTGTCTCAAAAAAACAAACAAAAGAAGTCTTAACTCATGCTTCCCAAATTTGTTTCTTCAAATAAACATCTGGGGTCCATATTCTTCTTTAGTGACATTTTAGTCCCATAGATCAAAAATCAGACACCAACAGGTCACCTGATGTACCTAGAGTTTTCCTGCCTTGCCCACAGTCAGGACAAATCTTTGTCACCCACCAGTCCCACAGCCGCTCAGACCCAACCAAGTAAATACAGAGACTTATATTGCTTACAAACTGTATGGCCGTGACAGGCTTCTTGCTAACTGTTCTTTTATCTTAAATTAACCCATCTTTATAAATCTATACCTTGCCATGTGGCTGGTGGCTTACCAGCGTCTTCACATGCTGCTGGTCATGGCAGCAGCTGGCAGTGTCTCCCTGCCTCAGCCTTCCGCTTCCCGGAATTCTCCTCTCTCCTTGTCCCACCTACTTCCTGCCTGGCCACTGGCCAATCAGTGTTTTATTTATTGACCAATCAGAGCAATTTGACATACAGACCATCCCACAGCAGTTCCCCTTTTCTTTTTTTAAAAAGGAAGGTTTTATTTTACACATCTCCAAAGCCAGCTTGGTATATTTGGGAATTTGGGCGTAGCTTCTCTTACTACTTCCTGCTGGAGTGGGGCGCTGTATCTTATGGGGACACAAAGAAAATTTTAGGATCATGGAGTAGTCCGTGAGGCTGTATCGTCTGAGCCAGTTGCCTTGAAACGATTCTGGATAATGGATCATCTGGGCCATGGTGTCATCAGAGACTTTTCAGGTGGTCTTGGCTGATCAAACCTGATGTATCTTAATCTGGAACAAATCCATAGCCTCTGGCTTTCTGTAGAAACAAAAACAGAGCCTCCTTTCCAAAGCAACATATCCTTACATCCAAATTTTGAAGTCAAGGTACCTTTAAAATATACATTTTGGCATAACTCAACAGCTTTTGCAATCAAATGTTTTTCTTCAGTTACAGATATCAAAGAGAACATAATCCAGATTCTCTGTGTGGTAGCAATCTTTATGTGGCTTATTTTTTTTTATATTACCTTGAGCCTATTGCTTTAAACTGCAGCCTTTTAAGCCTAAAACGGTGCTGTGGCTGCTGGCTCTGCCCACTTCAGCTTCCCAACATGGCGGTGGTACATTTTCCGCCAGCTCTGGGAGCCATCCTGGGTCTATGCTTTTATCCAAGCAGCGTGTAGCCCAGAAACCTCTTTTTTTGTTTTGTACTAGCAAAGGCTAAATCCACCATGCACCTTAATGTGCCATTTGCAGAGGCCTCATTTCTGCCATACTGCAGGTCAAGCGCACACGCTAGGAACCTGCCAGTAGCTCAAACCGGCAGCTGCCGCTCATTTGAGAGAGACAATTAGGAAGCTGTTTTTAGCTCTATTTTAGAATCTTTTCTCAGGTTTTAGGTAGAAACTCTTGCCAACACATTGGGCACCATTTGTAGCTAGAGTTTTCCTGCCTTGCCCACAGTCAGGACAAATCTTTGTCACCCACCAGTCCCACAGCCGCTCAGACCCAACCAAGTAAATACAGAGACTTATATTGCTTACAAACTGTATGGCCGTGGCAGGCTTCTTGCTAACTGTTCTTTTATCTTAAATTAACCCATCTTTATAAATCTATACCTTGCCATGTGGCTGGTGGCTTACCAGTGTCTTCACATGCTGCTGGTCATGGCGGCAGCTGGCAGTGTCTCCCTGCCTCAGCCTTCCGCTTCCTGGAATTCTCCTCTCTCCTTGTCCCACCTACTTCCTGCCTGGCCACTGGCCAATCAGTGTTTTATTTATTGACCAGTCAGAGCAATTTGACATACAGACCATCCCACAGCAACCTGATACTCTTTATTCCATCTACATCCACTGAACAATATATATCCATCATTTTCAAGCATCTACTATGTGCCAGAAAACTCACATTCATTTTTTTCCTTGCATGTCATACAGAATGCTTCTCAAGCTATGAGTTTTCTTCTAACAATGCCCATACATTGATTGATTATTTATGCTTCTGTTACTTAACTCTGACTTCATACAAGGCAGAGATTTGTTTTTTTATGTTATATCTAAGCATGACCAGAGAAATATCTAGCACATATTAACTCCTAAACAAATGTGTGTTACACCCAAAAGGAATCAATGAATAAATGGCTTTTATACATGTGAACTATTTCTAACACAAGGTGTTCTTAGAATTCATATATTAGCCTATTCATGAATAATCCTACATGAATAAGAATTCCTTTAGCAATCTATATTTTTACTGGGAAAAATGTACTGTTATGCTACTCTTTGGTTTGGTTTCTATTTTCCCTTCCAGCTTCATCTCTTGGTACAATTGTACGTCAGCCAAATGGCTTGGATGTGTTTGGTGTCATCTTGGTGTGTGGTCGGTCTATGGATTTTTGTGTCAAATATATTTAGACTTCTCTCTTTTTCCTTCTCACCTGTATAATGGGAATAAGACATGCTTATGGGTATTAATGAGTCACTCTGGCAATTTTTAATCTTTCCCTTGTTAAACTTTCTAACTTAGTGATAACAACTTTAAAAAACAAGGAGCACTTCCTTAGCTTACTTTCTCATTGACCTCGCTGCCACACAGACATGTATCCATAGATTTTATTGTCCTTATCTCTTTCCTTATACCCTCAGAAAATTATTGGCCTGATTCATTTGTGTCTTTAATCAGGTTGCCTCTTCTAGAATGGCTTATGCCTTGCCTTTTGTCTCCCTGGCAAACTCTGATTGATCCTTTACTGCCTTCCTCATAGATACAGGGCTCATCACTTCTCATCACCATGTGCTACTGTGTCTGGACATGGTCACTTTACTATTTGCATTTCTTATAATTAAGTGTTTCTTGGTGAATACATCATATCCAGTTGAGCTTTTCCAGGATAATGAGTTAGTTTTTCTCGAGGCTTTTGAGCCATGGCCTAGTGCAATGCTGAAATGTAGACACTTGCTATCTGTGGCATTGAACTGCTGCTGGGACCAGACTTTGCCTTCCCCTCTCAACCTCAACCTTTCAAAAACTCTGTATTCTCACCATTGTTTATCATTCACTTTGGAGTCAAAGAACTCTCAGTCCAAATTGTAGGTGACTTTATAACTATAAAATGGAAGTTACTACTTTCATATCAACTTACAGTGTTATAATAGTATAAATCATTTACCACCATAAATATCCAAAGTAAGAGCTCAATCATCAGTGATGAAGCAGTGGTCATAATAATTCTACTAGACTGTTTTAGACTATCACTCCAGTGTTCTGTGGGGCAATGCTGAAGACGCAGCTTCCTGCTAAATAGTTAGGCATGCTTATCATAACCACTTACACCCTGCTTCTCACCCTTCCAAGCTTTCCTAATGTTTTCCAAAGTGATGTGAAGGCTGAGTAATCACTCACAAAGATACCGAAAGCTTCGTTCTGGGCTAATCCCATCATGCCCTACATTCCTTTTTACTTCAGTCAATCCTGAAAACCACAAGTCGTCTCTCATCACTGGAGCTCTCCCATCTCCACAGCCCTTTGAACAGCCTCTAATCTGGAACAATCTTCCACTCCTCCCTTCTCCCTCAAATCCTGCCAACACACCCTCTGGAATTCCTGATAACGCATTCACTTGATCTTTCTTCCTCCTTATGACTGCTTCCCTTACTTTCCTAACGCCTGCTTATACTTGTGAACACTACCTCCCTTTTGCACTTCAGAGGGTAGCATTTTCTTTCTCTTACGTCTTGTAAATCTAAAAGTACTGTGATGTTTCTTGTTGGCATTTCCATGAAACTAGATCCACTTTCCTTAAAAAAGGAATATCAGCTCCTTTGAAGTTCATGCCATTTGACAACTTCCCAACAGAATACCCACTACCCTCATTCTAGCCATTCACAAAACCTAAAGCCATTGGTTCTCATTAAGTGAAAATGTAACAAGTTGCTCTCTGATACCACCACTATTCTGCAATTGCTCCAAGATTGGTGATCCATGTAGCTCTGTATCTATGTAGACTCCCATGATTGAATATTCTCTCACTGTCTTTGCTCTTAGTCCCTTAACTTCCATGAGTACAAAGATTTTTATCCTCATCTCCCTCTTCCATCTGGTCCCAAGTCAGGTAGAAGATCCTCTTATTGCCTTAATGCTATATATCAATAACCTCCTCTTGAAATGCCTGGGTTGTGGGTTGTGACCACCCCTCTTTGTTAATCTCTTTAATAATGCTTGCAAAAAAATGTTCATTTGCACTGGGAGATCAATCGTGCCAACATTTACTCATCTTTTGTCTTCACAGTTCCATTTCTCTCCTTACCCTGTCTAACAGATATGAGCTATCCTCCTTTCATTATCTCACATATTCCCCTGACAATATTACTGCCTGTCTGTCATTGTCCCTTCCATTGTTTATCCTGACGACAGCATCTTCCTATTCTTTGCCTGACTCAGAGCAGCCCAGGTGTGACTTGACAAGACATGCAACAGAGTTGATCTGTTGTACTTAAAATGCATGATTACCATATTGGTAGAGTAGGCCTAGGGTGTACTCATCAAATCCCAGCATGTATTTCCATTCAACTTACCTCCCCTTTACTGAAAACAAACACCATCTTAACACTTAACCTTTCTCCTCCAAGTCTCAACATCTTTCATACACGTCTCTGTATTGTCTGCCCAATCCCCTTACCTCAGATTTCACTGTTGATATTTTTGCAATAAAACAATGTCCATATATCCTTACTAGTGTTTCTCTACCAAGTACTGTGCATTTCTATTCTGTAATGGATAGTTTTTCTTACCTAATTCCAATTATACTTCTTTCTCCAAGTGTATGCACTAGACCCCATTCCATCTACCTTATTTAACAGTTTTGCCCCAATGGTTTTTGAATCATCACTTATCTCCTATTTACAAGGAACATGTCACAAATTTTCTCCATGAAACAAGCAAATCAAAGCACCTTGCCTGATTTCAGATCCCCCCCCCTCCCCCCCCGCCGCTCTACTCTGCCTTTACTCTCCTTCCCTGCTCCTTTTTACCAAACTGATACTTTAAAATTGGGCTACACTGCTGGCTCCATTTCCTTCCATCCCAGTATTTCCTGACAAGGCCTCACTCAATCTGTCAAGTCCCACCTTCTAGAAAATGGTCACTGTTAGCGCATCACCTTCTCCTCTCTGCCAAGAAGGCAAACTCATCCACCCTTGTGGCAACATCTGACACGGTTGAGCATTGCTAGGAACATTTATATTCTCAGCCTCTTAGGTGTCTGTTTCCACTCTGTTGCCCTCTTCTTTACCTCTTTCTTACCTTTTGGGTTTTCTCTATTAATCTCTTCTCAAGGCAGCCAAACTGATGTAGTCAAAGTAGATGATGTCACAGCCTTGCTCAACACAACTCCATGGCCTCCTACTGTCATTTAGAAAAAAACAAAAGTCCCTCCAGTGACTCTCAAGGTCTTACTTTGACCCCTCTCTGATCACATTGCCCCATCCACCCAGCCACTAGCTCTCCATGCACTTATTTCAGGCAGGCTCAGACCTCCAGGTCCTTGGTCCTTGCTGATCTCTCTATCTAAATAGCAGGCTGCCTGGCTCCCTGTTGCATTCAGATTTTCTTCCATAGGTAAATGTATACACCCTTTTTTCCTACATGACAGCCACTATCTAATCCATTTCATCTTCTCTTCTCCCCTATGATGCTCAATATATGGTTTGTTTATTCATTTATTCTTCCTCTTTCCCACATAAAATTAATGGTGCCTGGGACTGGTTAGGGTATCTATATTTTTGCATTTTTTTTCTGTCTTTTCACTACAGTTTCCCTAGCACCTAGCAATACTCATTGCTTGATAAATATTTGCTGAATGAATAAATAAAATCCTCCCTTAGAATGTCAACATTCCTGTGATAAGCATCTATATATATGCATTCCTAAAACCATTAAAAACCTTTATCCACTACTTAAACCAAATCTAGAGCACAGTAAATTGAGAATGGAGGCAAATGGGTTGGCCATAACCTTCTGCTGAATGTCTTTCCTTTGTCCTAGCAAGGAATTTATTGACTAATTCTTATAACTCTCTCCATTTCCCACAAAATGCAGGGTGGTTAAAGTCCAAAATCAATAAAAACAAGAATGCTTAGAGCAAGAAAGAAGAAAGGAGAGATAATGAAAACACTTTAAAGGAACTCATAAACACAATGAAACTGTATCTGAGAAACAAAATTAAGAAGGAAGATTTTGTAAGGAATCATGTTAGTAGAGCAGCCTCTGTCTACTTGCTTTTTTCTCCTCAATGAACTCTCAGAAGTCTTTCTTAGGGCAGCCTGGGCTCCATCATGCAGAACAAAGGACAAGCCTTTTGGCCTGAGTGTCCAGTTATCTGAGCCCAGATAAGGACGCACAGGATATGCCCCAGGCAAAACTTTCAAGTGGAAATACTTGGCATATGTCTGGAAATTCCCCTTTCCCTGTCTCTTTCCCCCACTTTGAGATTTATACTCCAACCTCTTCACTTAGTAACCTCCTAAATCTTTCTTGTATCAAAAACCCAAAAGGCATATCACAACAACACTTATACTTATAGCCAGGCTACAAAGCTGCTTTTAACCCGTTTAATAATTAAAATCATATAGGCCTTTAATTTTTCAGCTAGGTGATCAGGTGAAAATGAATAGATAATCCAACCCAGGCAACTCAGACAACTTAACATCTCCAACAGTACTTTCCTGCAAATACTCAGTTCTTCAGGGAACATCTGACCTCATAGTCCCCTCCCTCCTGGAGCTCAGATATGTCGTTTGATATTTCCTGGGTAGATGTGAACAAATGTCTCTTCACCCCAGTTATGCCATTGACAAGAGAATAAAGCAAGGGTTCCACTCAAGTCTTAACTTGGTACACCAATGAGTTCACATGGGGTCAATTACAGGAACATGAGTGACTCAAAGGCAGCTACATTACCAAACACCACCACGCCCACCTTCAGCATGAGTGACAGCTCATGAAAGCTGTGCCTCTGGAACTCAGTGTCCAAACTGTAGGCAGATCCCTGAAAAAGAATCTCCTCTTCCCAGCTATGGTTTACGACTTGTAAAACATGGGGAGCCAGCTTCTAGAGTCTTGTAACTCTTTGAGCTTCCTTAGTCCTACAGCTACCTCTTTCTAGGAGGAAATGTTTTGATTTCAAGGGAACAGCTGCATGATGAGCTCTGTGTGACTTCATGATAGAAGAAGTGACAGAGACCAGACATCAGTCTTAGCAAAAAGGATGTGTGGAGCGGAACTGAAAACTCTTTGCCACCAAAAAGAAAAATCCCAAAAGCGAATCTAGTGGTTTGCCAGTAATGAGGCTGAGGTTAAGGTTTTTTTTAGTAGGCTTAGGTGGGCTCTCATTGTCTGGTATGCATATGCAAAGTAGGGAAAAAATAAGGAGAGATCGCCCTACTAGGAGACAGCTTGTTGGACTCAAGTAAGGCTCTCAACTGGCCCTGTGGCACCACCTTTCTCTCCCTACCTTGATGTTGGAGAAGAACTAGAGAAGGTGGGGTAATCCCACAGTGGGTTTATTTTGGGTTCCCTTCCTGCCCGAAGACCGGGTCAGATCATAGCAGAGATTTTTGTGTTCTGTTACCACCACAGGACCAGGAAGCCTGCCACTGGGTGGTGAGGCCTTGGTGATGTATTGTGTACCCTAATAAACTTGCCTGAGGATCAGAGGACAGAGCCACCCACTAGATTAGACATAGAGATCAGGCAGTGGTAACACATGCCTTTAATCCCAGAAAGTAATATGGCCGGGCAGAGAAAAGTATATAAGGCGTGAGGAAACAGAAACTCACTCTCTTTAGGCTGAGGATGTTGTAGAGGTAAGCTAGTGGCTGGCTGTTCTGCTTCTCTGATCTTTCAGCTTTCACCCCGATATCTGACTCTGGGTTTTTATTATAATGTAGATGAATTTCTAAATGGTCTTATTAAATAAAAAAAAATGGAGCCAAATATAGGGGTGAAAGCCTTAGAGAGATCAGGGAAACAGGGAAAGCCACCAGCCAACCTTACCTCACCAACTCTGCAGCTTCCAAATGCGAGTTACTTCCTGTCTACCCAGGCTTATATACCTTGCTGTTCTGCCATTTGATTTGCTCTGTCTAGCTACATCACTTCCCCTTCCTGGCCAGCTCTGTCACTTTCTGTCTGTCTGTACGTGCCTCAGAACTCTATGGTTGGTACTGGGATTAAAGGCGTGTGTCACCACCCTTGGCTCTGTTCCCTAATGTGGCCTTGAACACAAAGCGATCCTGCCTGCTAAGTGATAGGATTAAGGGCATGGGCTACCACTGTCTGACTTCTTTGTTTATTTAAAATGGCTTGCTATTTCCTCTGATCTCCAGGCAGAGTTTATTTATTAAAGCACAAATAAAATATCATCACATTATAAGACCTTTTGAGATTCATGTTACACAAGCCAACCCTCTGCATATTTGTTTGTGACAAAATGAGAGGTGGTCAAGGGCTGTGGAACCTCGGCTCTTTCTTTGCTGCTCCCTCTCACAGCCTCTCTCTCCTCGCTGGATGCTCCCCATCCTGTCAGAGTCTGCGTTCTCTTGTGACAATCATTTGTGCTCTCCCTTTGTTCTCCTGAGATACATGTTATGGATAACATGACATTCTCATACAACCTCAAAAATTAATGATATCTTAACTGTAGGAAGAGAGTTTTTAACAGCAGAGGTGAATCATCCGTTGTGTATTTCAAAATATTAACAAATATTTGATATTAATTACAGGAAGAGAGAGACCTATGGAAGTGGTCCAGTGGTTGGTTACAACTGTAGAACCAACTATTTGTGAGTGCTACAAATGTTTTATTATGGGTTCAAACTACACTGATGTTTTCTTGATATTATAAACTGTGAGCCTGAGGACCTGAGGTTCACACCAGGACCTACATGGTAGAAGGAGAGAACTGACTCCTGAAAGTTGTCCTCTGACCCCCCCGCCACACACACACCACACACACCATACACATACACAAACACACACATACCATACACACACACGACATACATACACATATATACATACACACTACACACACACATATACACATCACACACACCACACACATACACATACACACACCACACACACACATATACACACATACACACACATACACACCATACCACATACACACACACACACCACACACCATACACACACATACACCACACACACACACATATACATACCACACCACACACACACACCATACACACATACACATATACACCACACCACACACACACACACCACACACACACACACCACACACACACACCACACACACACCATACACACACATACACGCCACACCCCCCACACACACACATATACATACACACCACACACACACATACTTGTGCACACACAAAATAAATAAGTGTAATTACACTTTTTTTTTTATTGCTTTCTTCTCTCATTTAATTCCCTTTATGTACTAACACATGCACATGCTCCCAGACATGTGGACACACAGATATACAACCAAAGAGCATCATATCCTACACGTTACTAGGGGGTCCTTTTTCTCAATTAACAAAGTATTGTGGCTACCCCAAAATATGTAAAAATTAATTAGATTTTTCCATAAAGACTAAATGAAAAAATAGTATTCCTCACCTGCACTCACATTAAATTTTCCCTATAATAAGGTGGTATATTCTGCACCTGGAGGCAGCTGTTTTCTCTCCACTTGTCTTCTTGGCCTGTGCTTCACCTATGTGTTGCCATCTTCTTTTTTAGCCCACATCTCCCACAATGACACCAAAATGTCTAGGTATAATTTAGAAGCACAATCCTCTCTCTGTGACATTATAATCAGCCAGGCATCTACTCAGGGTGGTTAACAGGCCCCAGTCCAGTTTCAGAAGCACATCAAATGCTGAGTTTAAAACATAGGGAATTTGTGTTTAATAAAAACAACAATACTGTTACAATTGTCTCTGATGATGAAAATTCTCCATAAATAACTATAGTTCTTATTTATTCTTTTTAGAGGCTGCACGATATTCCAGGGTATGGGTTTTTGTTGTTGTTTGTTTGTTTGTTTGTTTGTTTGTTTGTTTGTTTCACTCCAAGGACTTTATGACTTCTAAGAATAATGTCCCAAAGATTAATCTGCTGGGGATGCTGTGAATGTGTTGTTCTGATTGATTGATAAATAAAAATGTTGATTGGCCAGTAGCCAGGCAGGAAGTATAGGATAGGCGGGACAACCAGAGAAGAGAATGCTGGAAGGTGGAAGGCTGAGTCAGGAGATGCCAACCTGCTGTCCAGAGAGCAACATGTAAAGGCAACAGGTAAAGCCACAGAGCACGTGGTAACATATAGATATGGGTTAATTTAAGATATAAGAACTAGACAGCAAGAAGCCTGCCAGAGTCATACAGTTTCTAAGTAATATAAGTCTCTGTGTGTTTAATTGGGTCTGAGTGGCTGCGGGAGCCAAGTGGACACAGGAATACTCTTTCTGGTCCTTATACTTCTAGCACTTAGGACCCAGAAAATGGGAACTCACCCATGATTTCTAGGCCAACCTGGTCTATATAGTGAGTTCTAGGTCAGCGTGGTCTACATGGTCTACAAGAGACCCTGTCAAAATACAAAAACAAAACAAAACAAAAAATTCACACAAACTTGATCTAATCTACTCTTAATTCTGTGGGGACATTTTCTAAAGCTGAGATTACTGAATACAAATTCAAATTTTTAACATGTGATCATTTTCCCAAATGTTTGTAACAATACACACTGTTTTTTTAAATGCATAAATGTACCACTATGCAAATACTAATGTACAACAGCTAATGCATTTAAACTTTCTAATGTGTTATATATAAAATTGTATTGTAATTTTAATTTTCTTGAGAACATCAAAACACCCATTCTTATCTTTACAAAATACTTGTAATGGCCCTGGAGATTGAACCCAGGTCCTTACACATGCTAAGCAGGTGCTCTACCAGTAAACTAAATCCCAAGGCCTGCATTTTTTCTTTGTTCTTAAATTTTTTTATATTATGGCTCAGTTTTCAAAAAAAAATCATTTGACTTCTATTATTTATTATCTAATAATTTTCAAAGATTTATTTTTATTTATGTGCAAGTATGTTATGTGTATATGCATCCCAGGGCCCATGGAGGCCAGAAGAGGGTGTCAGATCTCCTGGCACTGGAGACACATGCACCCAACAGTTGTGAGCACCCAATAGGAGTGCTGGGAATGGGATGAAGGTCCTCTGGAAGAGCGTCAAATGCTATAATGTCTGAGCCACCCCTTCAGCCCCCTTTACTATATATTTTAAGTATTTACCAGTAGTCAGCTCAACTAGGAAAGTTTTATCCTACTAAGGCAATTATATAACTATTTCTTACAAAGAATTTTTAATGGCCCATAAGGAGACATCTAGTAAAGTCTTTGGTAGTTACTTTCCTCAATTATTGAGACCAAAGACCCAACAAAGTAAGCTAAGGGAGAAAGGACTAACTTGGGCTCCAGATTTAAGAGGACACTCCATTATTACAAGAGAGGTATGACACAGCTGCAGGACCGTGGCACAGCTGGTCACATCTGCAGTGAGAAAGCAGAGAGTGAGAAATGTTGGTGCTCAGCTCACCTTCTTCAGAATATACAACCGACCTAGCTATCTTCTCACAAACCTACATAACCAAGAGATAACGTTAGTCATCAGTCATCATGGAAGGCAGTTAGCCACTCACTGCTCATGGGAAGGACAAGGATAATGTAGAAAGTGGCTTAAGTCTTCCTTAAAAGGAAGAAAAAAAAATGGCTCTCTAAAGTCTTGTAGACCTGTGAACTAGAGCTTGATATTTTATTCCACTCCAAATCTCTCCAAAGTAATAAGCGATTCTATAGAGTTAGCACATTCGTTCTTCTGCATGTTACATGAGCAGTGTCAATCAAAGAGAGGGAAGAGCTATTGGATGCAGGAGCTGGAGGGGAAATGAGGAAAGAGAAGGTCAGAATGACCTGGTGCTCCTCTGCAAGGGGCCAGGAACAGAGAGCAGAAGTCGGTGCTTGGCAGAATCAGTGCAGGTGACTTCCATGATGGATCCCTGTTTCCACGGCCTAGAATAGGTGCCTCCCATTTCCTCTCCTCTGCAGGTATTTATTGAGTTTGAACCAAATGTATGCCAGGCATGCTTCTGGGTCATGAGGATTAGATAAAAAGATATACATAGCTCTTGACTTCTGGAGAATTCAAGTTTATTTTTTTAATAGATACAAAACCAACAAATCACAGCATCATAAGGACACTGCTATAATGAATAAGAAAGTTCTTTGGGAACAAAATGGAAGGAACATTTGAGGGCCCAGTCCCTACTAGAGACTCAACAAATATTGAACTAAGGCATAAATGAATGCGTTAACTAAATAAATAAGGTAACTGATTAAAAACCTTCAAAATCTAGAAAGCTTTCACACACACACACACACACACACACACACACACACACACACATACATACACACAAGAACATTTCAGCTGAACCTGTGTTTTGTAGGAATGGAAGAGGAGAGGGTCCTCATAAGAGGGGAAGGAGATGTAAATTCAGAGGATAGACAGAATGGCAGCTTCAGAGAACTGTGCAAAACTAAGTGACTGAAGGTTCAAGGTCCAACTGGTGTGAGGATGGGGCCGAAGAACTGAAGTCGGCTTTGTGGGAGACATCGGATCATTGGAGGCCACTGGAAGGATGATAGTTTGAACTTGAAGCTCGGGAGGAGCCGCTCAACAGTGTGAGCCGTGAAGTAAAATGCCAGATTTACCTTGCTGAAGTTTCTCTCGTTGTGCTGTCGAGGAGAGCCCGGCCAGAAGTGAAGAGGCAAAGAGAAGTAATGATAACCCCACTTCCCGGGGTCCTAGAGATTGATGCTACAAGAGCCTGCACCTGGCTCATAGAAGCAAGGCACACAGAGACAACCTAGCATTTACTCAGGTCTGGTGGGGTGCAGAGGGTAAGACATCGGAAGGGGAAAGCTAAACTTCCTTGCATGACTTTTTTTTTTTTTTCCTTGTTTACACAGAAAGAGCATCAGTCGGGATCTTCAGACAATGTATCTTAAACGGGTGATTGACACAGGACTACTAATGGCGGCTTGGAATGGGGACAGAGGCAGGAAGGACGGGAGGCTCCTAGGGGGGTAGCTGCTAAGAGGGTGTTTTCCCTAAATGCAGGTGTTCCGCTAGTCACCCGCAGCAGCTTTGTGAAGTGTTCAAGCGCCACAGGAGTTGGCGGGCTACCCTCTGGCGTCTGACGGGGATCTGGGCAGAGCTGCAGTACTGTGGCATCACGGACCAGAGCCTACATGCTCCCTTCCCGTGTTGCCCTCAAGCCCCAGGACTCTGGTTAACCAGGGAAAACTTACCTACCGTTTTCTCTCGGACCTAGAATGCTCTCAGTGCTCTATCCACGCTGACTTCACCAACCGGGTATGGGAAACACTTGCGCTGGCACACGTGTGATTGGAAAAACCAGACCTTTCCGGGAAAATTAAAGTTTGGCGACAAGGTCCTGGGTACGGTCATGAGAGTTTTTCTCTTGTTTGTTTACTTTCACTCACATAAGTCAGCATAAGAGGACATTTAAATGCTCTCTACATTATCTCACAGTTATTGAGGACTTTTTGTGAGTCTGGCATATGACAGTGTCATGTCATTTAATACTCCCAACAGCCATACAAGTTGGAGACTACTATTCCTAGTTAGTGAAGATAAGCATGGCAGAAGCCATTTGCATTTGCATTTCCTTCCTGATTTTAGGCATTGAAGAATTTTCTTCTCCACGATTTCTATTTGATTTTCACTGATAAACGTTTCTTGGCTGCATAGACTATGCATGCTAAAATTGCTCTTTGTGTCTTATTACTTTAGATAAATGTTTGCTATCCTTCTGGGTTTATGATTTATATTAATTTATTCTCATCTCCTACTTTTCACTATTGTACCAGAAACAGAGTAGCTGGTGCTTGCCATAGACAGCTCTTGGCTCAGTTGCTAATGGTTTGAATTCCCTGTTGACATATACGAAGCACACAAGGTTGTTTCCATCAAACAAGTCAACTCCAAGAGACATGGGCCCTTTGCCACGTCACTCACCACTAACTGGGAAGGGAATAGAAGATACATAAAGTTGGCCATGATATTTCTTAGATTTCCTAAGTCTCCCATGTAGACAGCTTAATCCCTACTGCAAAGTGACTTTATCTCCATTTTCTATGGTGATTTAAATTCTGTCCCCAATTATAGCCGAGAGAAATGATTAATATCAGCTACACTTGCACCTGAAAATGATGAGGCATTGAAAAGTAAACGTAAAATAAATTTATCAAAGGTAATCTGGTATTATTATGTCAATAAAATGAGAGCTTTGCGACATTACTGTTGTCTCTGTCACTTGGTTTAAACAGAAGTCCCCTTGTGTTAAACTTGTTTTATTCAACCAACGCTGGTAAAATAAAAATCATCTCTTCTACTTTGCCTATTCGTCCAAATTCTCTAGAAAAAGAACTGACAAAATGAATATATATTATAAGAGGATTATTAGGTTGATTTATGTAGTACAGTTGGAGTAGCCCAACCATGTCTGTCTCACACTGGTGAGGTCAAGAACCCAGTAATTACACAGACCAGAAGGCTCATGGAGAGCTGCTGGTCTTTAACAGTTTAGCCCAAAGAATCTGCTTCTAACATCAGTGACGGAATCAGCAAAAACAGGATATAGAACTCATCAGTGAGATGGCAAGATCAAGCCATCAAAAAAGAAGAGCTTTCTGTCTTCCATGTTTTTGTTTGGTTTGTTTTTGTTTTTTAAATCTAGGCTGCTACCAGAGGTGCTACCCTGTAAATGGAGGCTTTTCTGTCATGCCCTGGCCCATGGCTGACTGTTTGTAAATAATCACTCAGAGGCTTATATTAATTATAAATGTTTGGCCAATGGCTCAGGCTTATTACTAACTAGCTCTTACAACTTAAATTAACCCATTTCTATTAATCTATGTATTGCCAAGTGGCCATGGCATTACTAGTCTGCTGGCATCTTGCTCCTTGAGTGACTGGCTGGCTTCTCCCAGGCTCCACCCTTCTTCTCCTGTTTGGATTTCTCTCCTGACTCTATCCTGCCTTTCCATAGTCCACAGAAGCTTTATCCATCAACCAATGAGAGCAACACTTATTCACAACATACAGAAGGATACCTCACATCACTGCCCACATTGAGGGTAAGTCTTCCCACATCCATTTGTGGTGCTATTTGCTCCACCCATGACCTTGGGCTATATGGGCCAAAAGTGGCGGTACTTCCTGCCATTGTATGTGACCTCTTATATGGTAAAAGAAAAAATTAAGAGAGAGGAGAGAGGTGGCTCGGTGGTTAAGAGCACTGACTGGTGTTCCAGAGGAACCAGGTTCAGTTCCCAGGTAGTCTGGAATCTGATCATGCTAGGATTAAATAAATCAATAAATGGGAGAAGGCAGCAGAGAGAAGAGACCACATGACCCCCCTCCTTATAAGAGGTCAGTTCAAGGGCAGGAAGCACCACCTCCTTTGGGCCATATAGCCCAAGGCCATGGGTGGAGCAAACACCGCTACATCCATTAAGGAACTCAACACAATCTCCCTACACACAGGCATGTCTCCAGGCCAACCTGAGGCGAGTAATTCCTCACTCAGGCTCTTTTCACAGGTGATTCCAGGTTATGTCAAGTTAACAGTGAAAACTAACCATGACACCAACACGGGATTTGGGTGAGAGTGACTGAAATCCCCCACTCCAAGAGGACTGTGAAAGTGAAATTGTTGAAGTCGTCGCATCAACGCAGTTGTGGAATAAGACATACCTGTTCAGCTGAAGCGACATCCCTGCGTCGCCTTTCAGGTATTCAGTTACACTGACTTAGGGATGGATACCTGAACAAAGGGTGGCAATGATGGGCATCTAGGGACATCAGATGAAGTGACAAGGACTGGGCACATTTGATGTTACTGTGTTACTAAGCTAAACACACACCATAAATCTAAATCCCCTTGGCCCACTTAAATATTGCCTGCCAGGGACTCAAAGAACACAGAGAAAACAAAGTTGCTAGCTGACCTGAGTAGTTTCCTGATTACATTCCTGGATTGGACAGATCCAGACATACCTGAGTGCCAGTGCCCTAAATATTTACATATGCACAAATCAGTAAATTCAGTTTGTAGTTAAGCTCCACAGAGTTTCTGACATTTATAGCCAGGGGCCCTAAATCCCCAAGAATGCAGTGAGTCTATAAGTTTCAGTCCAGGGGACATACTATCTAACCCCAAGTTCCCGTAAATTTGGACTGGGTAGAAAAATGAGGGGATATAGAACAAACACCTTCTGGTTGTGGTTTGTCAGGTGATAGTGTTATTGCCTGCTTGCAAAATAAGTGAAAAAAATTAGAGAGACTATTTGTGAACACTTCTAAATATGAAAACTGGGGGCTTTGTCAGTATTAAAAATAATTCAGAATTTGTGTGGTCAGCAGTATGTATTATGTTTCCTACACCACTCAAGACTGGCAGCTTCATGTTAATTGATCGATCGTGTCCTACCATTGCTCTTAGGCTAGAACTTTTACTTGAAAGGGTGTTTGGTGGCAAAACTCCAAACCCTCTCACTGCAAAACCTGAATACTAATGGAGTTGTTGTGATTTAAAACTGTGAAATACAGTCTGTTTTTCAATGGAGGAAATAAGAACCATAACCACAAATATTTACAGTTTCTTAATTCATCTTGGAAGGACATTGCTGCATTTTTAATTCACTATTTAATGACAAGAGATGGGAGATCTTGGAGAGGAGTGGAGAGGGTGAGAGTATCAGAAATAATACTCGGGTTCGAGATTTGGTTGTGATACCCACTGCCTGGGTAAATGGGACAAGTCACGTGATATCTTGTTAAGTGTTCGACTCCAATACGGATGTTAGATGAGCTGATGCTTACAGGATGTTTTGTTCTGTGTCTGGGAAGCAGAAAGAACTCAACAAATAGCTGTAGTTGCTGCTATTATTCTATGAGTAACAAGGTAAGGAGAAGCGCTCATATGGTGAGTAGGAAATTAACTGTTCTCCTTACTTTCTACTGAGGGTGTTTTGCATGTGTTAGACTTTTTTCCCCTTCCTTTCTCCATCTCTCCTTTCTCTATTCCTTCTTTCCCTTTCCTTTCCTTATGCTTTACCCCTTTTCTTTCCTTGTCAGTTGAAAGGGCCAAGAATAACAGTGCATGGGAGAAATGAATGGCACTTATTTCTCAAAAAACAAAAATGATTCCAGTAATACAGTTATATTTTTTAAAACTCGCTTATCTAAGAATCTAAATTAAATTTCCAGCTCAAAGCCATTCATTTATAGAGTGCCAGATCTTCAAACCTTCATACAAGTAGGAAAGTATTTCTAAAATACACTTTACATTTTGGAAAGACAAGCAGAGAAGTTGTTTCCTGGTGTAGAAAGGACATAATATCCCCTAGCTAGAAAATGGGTTTTGGGTAAAGAAGAAATTCAGTCTAGAGATCATCTCCATATTCCATTACATACTTCCTGGACATTATAACTTCAAAAACACTTCATAGCCTCACCCAACAACATATTTCTGGGGGAAAGAGTCAGGATCCTCATGAAGTACAAATAAGTTTACATCAGAGGATAAAAATGTTCTGGTTGTATTCAGGGTAGACTGAAGCAGGCAAGGTCAGATAGGAAAGATGAACATTCTGAAAATGCTAAGAAAGGACAGGTTGATAGAGGTGAAGATCTTGCCAGGAGCTGGGTGACCGAGATGACACTTGATGACTTAGGTGGAAGAGGGATTCTGAGACATGAAAGGGTTAAAGAAACCAAGCCTTTATGAAACAAATCAAAGAATTAAGAAATGAAAAGGTGGTGGCAGAAGAATTGGCCATGCAGATTGAATTTATACATAGACCCACAAGTCAAACAACTGGAAAATGTAAGGTGAGGTTCAAGGGTTCAAAAGAGTTAATGAACATTGTACAATATGCTAGCCCCCAAACTAAGACAGCTGATGAAAATAAAGTTGAAAGAGCCTGAAGAAGAGTGGATGAGAACAGGCATCACTAGAAGAAAACCCACTAGCTTTTGTTCCCTTAAGTGTTCTGAGAACCTACTGGGTTCCCACAATGCACTTTTGAGTCCCTGAGCATCATTCGTCTCCCGACGCAGACGAGAGACCTGGAAGATGCAGTGTTTAAGCATTGTGTCCAATTTCCTACAACTGGTGCGTGGTGGAGAAATGACTTGATTACAGCAGTTTGGTCTTAGGAACCGCAACTTTTGATCATTATTCCCAAGTAGGTCTTTAAAGGGGATGAGAAATATTGTAGACGAGAGCCAGTTCTTACTGAGTAAAATTGCAACAAGAGTTTAAAAGGTTCCTTCTTAATGCTTCCTCTGTGTGGTAAGGGAGGCCAGGGTTTAGCTAAAGTTCAAGAACAAGTGTGATTTCCCCCTTTTTTTTTCTATTATATTCCTCTCAAGTATAATTAAATGAAATACATTTTTATCTAAATATTCTGTTGTTATAAAATTATTTTTGCAAATTCTTTCTCCTCATTCCCTTCCATCTTTCTCTGTATAGCCATAAAAGATACATGAAACCATGGTAACCATGGCTACATCTGTTTTAGTATTAAGTCATTCTTTTGATATTTTCTGTATTTATTGATTTTAGTTATAGAATTCATTTTATTATGGTAAACAGTCTCAAGTTATTATTATGATAATATGATATTATAATTATTGTAATACAGGGAGATATCGTGAAGAAGAGATGGAAAAGAGATCCTACCAATCACAAGGCTTACATGCTGTGTTCTCACGAGTGTCTAAAGGGAAAAACACTTTTCTTTGATGTAACAAAATCATCTATTTTCTCTAGTATTAAAAAAAAAAACACTTTAGATAAACATTGTAGCCAGGAATTAACTTGCTGTCATCTTTTGAATATTGAATTATTTAAGAAAGTAGAGGTAAGTTTTGAATAAAAATTCAGTTATTTGTGAATTAAGGACTTAATCTGGGAACTAACGTTATAGCAGAAACTATACTGAGGCTGGAGAAAAAGGAGTCTAGTTCTGAATCTGCAACTTCCTGGATAGTGTAGGAAAACCATTGCCCTGGGGGTTTGTATTAGCTAATTAGCATCAATATAGAGAATGGAACACATGCATAAGTCTCTGCCTCAAAACTGAGCTACGGTAATAAAAATGGAAAGAAGTATAAGGTTACAACAGGATAGCACAATAAAGAACAGAAAACAACAAAAGTCAACATTCGGGAAAGTAGAATTCGTGATCTTGACACACACAGGGGAGTTCAGACAAGGAGGAAAAGCAACAAGCTAATGTGTGTGCAGAACATTGGAGAGGGCTTGCGAACTGCCTGTCCTTCTAACCTGTGGGATAGATGAGAGCTGGGGTTGTCTGGGAATTCTAAGCAAGCTACTACGTCCCTAGATGTTCTTCCCTTATCTGCCTTCTTAGGCCTTAATCATTATTTACTCCAGGACAAGACTGGAGGTTTGCTTTCTGGAAAAGTAAATAGGAAAGGCCTGTAGTCAAGTGTTTAAGAACAGCCAGGTAGGGGCTGGAGAAATGGCTCAGAGGTTAAGAACACTGACTTCCAGAAGACCTGAGTTCGATTCCCGGGATCCACATGTCAGTTAACAACTTTCTGCATCTCCAGTTACAGAGGATCTAAGGGCACCAGGCATCAATTCAGCACACAGAAACAGATGCAGAAGATGCAGACAAAAAACCCTAGACATCAAATAAGATATATCTTTAAAAACCTTTTTAAAAGGACAACTAAGGTAAAGTTAGTCACCAAGGGGTTAATTAGGGGTCTAGGTAGTAAAGGATTCAAGTTTCAGGATCTGTCTTCTATATCAAGCGTTTCAGTATTTTGTTACATCGGTCACTTAAAAATGTGCAATTTCAATCATTTAATCATTCTAGCAATTTCCTATGAATCACCAAAATCTCAAAGGTGAAATGCATAGTCCGAAAGAAGAGAAAAATGTGAAGGAGAGGAGGAAAAGATAAAATAGAATCCAGAGAAAACTGACCAAGCAATCATCACAATGAGAGCAAAATCTTAACATTTCTAAAGAAACAACCCAAGATCATTGGATAAACATTAAAAATGGAAATTATGACAGCATAAATTAAAAGTTTATGCATATAAAGTTATGGTGTTACGGAACAATGTGCCCAGAATACGAAATAATTATTACCCTCTTGAACTCTCAGCAGCCATGATTACCCACCTGAAATCTGAACAAGATTAGGCCCATGGATGCTCTGTCATGGAACAACCCCTTCCCAAAGACAGATAAGCAGTTAATGATTGAGGCTGTCTGAAAGTAGTCCACACTCCTGCAAGTAACATTAATTGAACTCACTGGTTCAGCTAGGTAGACTTGGTGGGAATTACTTGATCTGTCACTTGTGGCCTAACTGGTGGTGAATAGATATTTATTTCTCTCCCTTGAGACAGTATATGGAAATTTCAAATATTATGGCACAAAAAAGACAGACCACAAGGGAAAACAATAAGAAAATTAGATAAGAAATATGATTTTTTGAATACAGATTTTAAAGAGAGAGAGAACAAATTAAAACTATAGACAGGAAATTTGACCAGAATTGAACTTTTTGAATTATTAAGTTGGGGGCACTTCCAAGGGTGCATATGTTGATTTTTCTAAGTGACCCACACTAAGGACCTCACTGTGAGATGACTGAACACCACAGACAAAGAAAATTCCCAAAAACTTTAGCCGGGAAAGAAAGTTAGACAATATACCACATAAAATTGTTGACTGCAGCTGAAAGCTTAAGCCCGTCATGTGGTGGCTTACAGGTCTTAAAGAAAAGTCAGTTCCCACGTGTAAATCTGTACTCAGCCCATCTATTTGTTATTAATCTCAATATGACAGGAGAAAGTAAGCATGTTTTGGGTTTGGACTCAACATATTCATCTTGTGAACTCTTCTTTTCTTTTCCTTCCGGAACTGGAACTTATTGCACACTATTTCCCACCAAAATGAGGAAAAGCTGGGTGCGGAAGCAAACACCTGGAATCCCACACTCTAAGACAGAGGCAGAAATCCTGACCTACATAGTGCATTCCATTTCAGCCAAGATTCTGTATCAAGATTCTGTTCAAAAACTGGAGCATAGAAATTCAGAAGAGACATGAAGGGGGCGGCTGTGGTCATTTATTAAGAAGACCATATAACAACAGCCCAGTCAGTACCAGGCACGAGGAACCTCCTTTCCAGCTGTTGAGCAGAGCAGAGTCTCCCAAACCAATAGCATCTGCAGCTGTTGCTCGGTTTCTTCCCAGAAGCTGAAGCAAATCTCTGTTGCTGAAGATTACCACGTACTTTGGACACAGGAATCCTGAGAATCAAGCTGGATCTCACCCCAAAGCCTCCTCCTTTTATAGTAGCAGAGGTTCTATGTAAGCTGCCCAGGAAGGGAGGCAATCAATAGTCCTACCCAGTGTGAGACCTACGAGCTGTGTAAACCACAGCAATGGCCAGCTTGGCCAAATACCTCTAAAGGTGCCCTATCTTGGCAGTAACCAACAGCTGTCTAATAGGACTAAAGACCCACTTAAAAAAAAAAAAAAAAGAGGAAACTCGTTCCTGGTACTAGAAAGCTAGTCAACTACCTGGGGCTAGTCAGGTCATGAATCTTAGAGGAGAACCTGCTGCCGACACTTAACTTCTAACTGCATTCTAAATGGGTCCTTATACCCATAATCTTAGCTCTCACCCTTCATCAAAGAAGCTTCACAGCAGAGACTGTTGCAGAAAACCACTGGTCCAAGTGCAGAGGACAACTAACTGATCGTAGGGTTCCCAGCCTCAACAGATACATCTATACACAGCTCTCATACCGAGGGCTCAGGTCACACCGCATAAGATAAAAGAGGGCTGTAAGAGCCAGAGAACATAAGGGAACCAGATGGTCAAGCTGGAACAGGGATGAAATGGGAGGGCAATGAAAGAGATACCATGATAGAGGGAGACATCATGGGGATAGGGAAAAACAGGGTGCTAGGGAAGTTCCCAGGAATCCCCAAGGATGACTACTAGCCATAGTGGAGAGGGTTGCCTGAACTGGCTTACCCCAGTAATCAGATTGATGAATACACTACCTGTCATCATAAAGCCTTTCTCCAGTAACTGATGGAAGCAGATGCAGAGATCCACAGCCCAAATCAGGCCAAGCTCCAGGAGTCCAGTTGAAGAGAGAGAAGAGGGATTCTATGAGCAAGGGGCTTCAAGATCAGGATGGGGAAACCTACAGAGACAACTGAACCAAGCTAGTGGAAACTCAAGAAATTTAGACCAACAGCTGTAGAGCCTGCATGGGACTGAACTAGCCCCTCTGCATAGCGAGACAGTTGCGTAGCTTGATCTGCTTAAGGGCCCTCCCTGGCAGCAGGATCCAAATCCATCCCTGGTGCATGAGTAGGCTTTTTCGAGCCCACTACCTATGATGGGGCACTTTGCACAGCCTTGAGGCAGGGAGAGGGGCTTGGACCTGCCTCTAGTAAATGTACCTCCCCATGGGAGGCCTCACCTTCTTGTAGGAGGGAATAGGGGTTGCGTTGGGACCAAGAAGCTGAAGGGACAGGAAGAGGGAAGAAGGGGATCTTTGATTGGTATGTAAAATGAATAAAAAAATTTTCTTTGTAAAAAAATACATATATATATATATATATATATATATATATATATATATATATGGAGAGAGAGAGAGAGAGAGAGAGAGAGAGAGAGAGAGAGAGGGAGAGAGGGCGGGAGGGAGGGAGGGAGGGAGGGAGAGCAAGCCAGAACTAGGAAGTCTGCTGTGAGATTGAGTCTTCTAGAAATTTAGGGAAGCTATACCCATCATACCTAAATAGCATGTCTGCCTAATAAGACCTAAAGAATAACAACATTGATAGACATGCTAGTGTGGAAGGGACATGGCCCCATTCCTAAACAAAGAACTACAGATAACTAATGACTGCTAAGAGACAGATAAGTAATCTTTCCCAGGGATGAGCCTCCTAATGGATTATATAATAAGAAGTGGTTGGCACTGAAATTATATACATATAAGCAATACTAAATGGACTCAAAGTGTTGTATTTATGTATTTATGCATACATATATAATATGTATAACAATATGTATAACAATAACAATTAAAGAAAAAGAGGTCATGAACTTGAGAAGAAGTAAAGAAGGGAGATGTGAAGGATTGGAGGGAAGAAAGGGAAGGGTAGAAATGAGGTGATTATACATATATTTTAAAACTAAAATAAAAAAAAAAGTTGCCTCAGAAGAAACAGTGACAAAAGTCCTCGAAATGAAGAGTCTTATGGAGCTGGAGCATGCAAGGCTCCAAGAGACAGAACTCAAAGAGCAATGTGGTATCTATTTTACAAATGTGTTAGGTGGAGAATTTGGGTTCTCCTAGAATTAGAAGATAAGCCAATGATGGTTATAAGAAACTAAAATGTAAGGAAGTAGAAAGTACAGGCAGAACTAAAATCTCCAAATCAACAATATTCAAAATCACTATACTGATGATATTTAAATAACATTTTATAAATAATAATAATAATATAAATGTGAGTTATTTAATCCACATGGTAAACACCTCTTAGGCTGTTTAGGGAATAAGAAAAAATAAAAAGAGTCTAAGTATGTAAGGAATGACAGAGAAAGGATATAGAGCTAATTACCTTTTTTCACAACTAGACTACCATAGATAATGTTGACAACTCACAAAAATAGTTACCGTGTTACCTTGAAATATAGAACTAAAAAGTAGAATACATATAGCTAAGGTTCTTGCAAATGATAACCTGTGTTATACAGTAAAGTGGGATGAAACTGGTTGTGTCAGGAGTCAACTCATTTTCACTCTGTCCCCCATAGTGCTGTGTGATATTTAAGATAAACACAGATGTTGAAGACATCTTTGCCATACCAGGAAAATTTGATCCTTGTCTTCATGTACACAAAACAATGCTTTTGGGATTTATCAACTCGGAAAAAAAAAGAAAAAGAGAGAGAGAGAGAGAGAGAAAGAAAGAAAGAAAGGAAGGAAGGAAGGAAGGAAGGAACGAAGGAAGGAAGGAAGGAAGGAAGGAAGGAAGGAAGGAAGGAAGGAAGGAAGGAAAGAAAAAAGAAATTTGGGGAATGAATGATTAGGCAGAGATTTGATCAACAAATGATGCTAGTTTCTTTTTTTTTTTTTTTTTACCTTTTTCTTTCTTTCAGTTTTTACAAGTTGATATCTGAATTGGAAGCAAATGTGTGTGTGTGTGTGTGTGTGTGTGTGTGTGTGTGTGTGTGTGTGTGTATGCTCGTACATGTACATACACACACACTAACAGAGTTTAGAAGAGTTTTGTTTTGTTTTGTTTTTTTCAATTAGCAATAATCACACCTCGGATAAACCTCATTGGCTATGATACTGCCACTGCGCAAAGTTTAGTTTAGAAGAGTTTTGCAGGCCGCAAGAATATATTATAGAGATTCAGCTATAGACGAAATTCTAAACAATCTTAGTAAATAAGAAACACAGAGCCAAATACAGAGGAAATAGTCAAAGAGATCAGAGCAATAGCCATGACTAGCTTTAGCTTACCACCAGCAGTAGCTTCCCCAGAGAGACTTTTTCCTGCCTAACGTGTGTTTTTATTGCCTTTCTGTTCTACTTTTTCATTGGCTCTAAGGCCAGCCACATGACTTCCTCATCATTGCCTGTCTATACAGACCTCCAGGTCTCTATGGTTGGTACTGGGATTAAAGGCTCATGTTACCACACTTGGCTGTGTCCTTGACCACACAGAGACTCTGTCTGCCATGTGATCAGATTAAGGGCATGTGCTACCACTGCCAGACTTCTGCTTAATGGCTATTTGACCAATGATCTTCAGGCAACTTTATTTATTAACATACAAATAAATTATCACATTTCATCACAGATAAAATATCACCACATTAGAGCTATACCTAGAAATTTCAAGGCATTTCTCTAGAGGAAGCCATTTATCATGGAATATTTGGTGTTATTTAGCTTTTAATATTTCAGCTGTCTTCTGCTATGAAATTCTTGCAGGGCCCATATACTGCTACACTATATTGGCAAACAGTTCAGCTTCTCAGACCTGCTGGTCCACTAGGTAACACTAACACCACCCCCACCCTGCAGAGCCTAGGAGACAGGCAGGCTGTAGATGCACAGCTTTGCTTCTTGTGCAAATGAAGCTCAGACCTCCCTTCCCCAGATGGGAAAATGGCATTCCAGAGCAACTGACTCAGGACAATAGGGCCTTTTGCATAACCAGGTGCAGTAAGGACTGGAGCAGAATTCCTGAGGGAGGCAGAGAGTCATGTGTCCAGGGAAGAAAGAACAAGGAGAGTTTCTGTAGATGATAAAGCAGAATGGCTCAAGCTGGGGAGTGAGGAGCAAGTGATAGTTTCTTGTAGATTGTAGGTGAATCAGGTCGGGAGAGGAGAAGAGGAAGGAAAGATGGAGGTCGAAGGAACAGAGCACAAAGATGAGATCAAAAGCATAAGGGCTTGGTTATTACTAGGGCTATGAGGGGACAGAAAAAGTAGGTACAGAGAGGAGCTGAGACTCAGGGCGGAACTGAAGCTGTACAGATAGAATTTTGTCATAGAGAAATAAAAAGTAAACGGGCAAAGACCACGGTGTACATAGAAGATTCTTTTCCCTCAGATAACCCCACGCTGGATGTAGCATCTTCCCCATGACTCTGGGAGGAATTTTCTCAGGGTAGGGACTTGGGAAATTTTTGTTAGAAGAGGGCATCAGATCCCCCTGGAGGTGAGATTACAAGTGATAGTGAGCCTCTTGTCCTGTGCGAGAAACTGACCTCGGTCACCTGAAAGGGCTAAGTCCCGTTAACTGCTGAAGACAGCTCTCAGACCGAGGTAAGAAACCGTAAAATTGGATGCTGAACTAAACTGGCTGCAGCCTTGACTGACTCCTTCTTCCCTCACTTCCCTGGTAGTAGATTTTCATGAACTCTACATGAAGTTCACGTCTGTAGAATACTTGAATGTATGCTTATGATAGGATCGTGGCCTTATTTGCAATGTATTCAGAGTGTCTTGGTTTGGAGGTAGATGCGTTGTAGAAATCTAGTGATGCCTATACTTCTTCCCATGGTATGACCTCATAGGATCCTTTACTCAACAACATGTGAATCTGAGGATGACTCCATTGGTGTCTTAAATTTCTTTTCTGTTGGAAGGATATACCGCAAGCCACACCCTCTCTCCGAAGCACCACCCTTCAAATAATATATCAGACTGATAAGCAATTCAGAAGAAAGCTGTGGTGCTGTAGATTTTTCTTTTGCCTTCACCACCAGCAGCTTGTCTATGTCATTAATCCCTATAAAATTGTCTTATCTTTTAAGCCTAATTGTTTTAATTATGTCTTCCACAAGTGGTCTATGTGCATTCTACTGCAAACATATATTCTGCTGTATTCAGTCTCCCCATAGGCAACATCATGAAGCTTTCTGTCACCCCTATGTTCTATTGAAAATGATAAAAAATAAATAAATGTACCCCAAAAGAGGTAATTTTAAGTACTACGTAAACCATTGCTATGCAAATCATCCTAGAACATATTGTGATCTTCAGGGACTACTCAAAGTAAATAACCCTCTCTCCCAAATAGGAAAATTAGACAGAAGTTACTATTTATGCCATTTTAATATTTTCAATATTTGAACACATTGCAATAAAAGCTTTCAGTAAAAGTTGGAGAATATTATGATGGGAGAAACAAGTCAGACACAGAAAGACACATGCCATATGTTCTCACTAGTTTATGGAAACCGGTAAGCCAACCCTGCAGTAGGGAATGAAATGCTAGTCACTAGACATATGCAAAAGAATGGAATGCTAATCACCAGAGATATGTCATGGAGTACATTGAAGTTCGGATGATTGCTCTACCAGATAATGCTGTCATTAATTAACACTAAGAATGGAACATCATAACTATTGTTATGCGTCCCGCTCCCCTCTATCTGTAGAATTCTTCTTGACCAGGGCTGAGAAAATAACTCAGTTGATAAAGTGTTTGACTTGCAAAAATGAGGACCTGAGTTTGATCCACACAAGCAGCCAGGCATGGTGGTGCTCACTTATACTCCCAGTACTAGGGAAGCAGAAACAGGTAGCTCTCCAGGGGTTTGTCAATCATCCATCTAAATTACACTTTCAGGCCAGAGAGCAGTCTTTTCTAGGAAATAGGGCTGGTGTAGGGCACAACCTAAGGTTGTCTTCTGGCCACCACATACACTCATTCACACATGCATGTACACCAGCACAAAAAGAACTACTTATAACCATGGAAGACAAAGAGAAAAGAAAACTACACAAATATCAGTTATAGTGAGTATATGCCACAGGGTCTATTCCTTGGTAGGTATACAGGATCCTTGAAGAGAAAATGATAGAGAATCAGAGAAGAGATTTGGCCAGAAAGGGAAAGGCCTGCTCTTGAGGTGTCTGGATGAAAAAAAAAAAAAAAAAAAAAAAGAAGAAGAAGAAGGGGAGGTGGACTTACTGTGTATATCAGTGTAAATCATAATGGGGCATGGTATCTGTTTTGAGAATTGACTAAAATGCCTGGGATCTGTGGGCAGGACCTGTAAGCTTGCAGAGAGGACTTAGTTTCTACAATAGTTTAAAGATCAAACTGACTTTGTGTAATATATTTTAAATATGCATTAAGAAAGGCCTATATAGGGGCTAGAGAAATGGTTCAGCAGTAAAGGTCATTTGCTGCTCTTTCAGAGGACCAGGTTTTGGTTCCTAGCATCCACATTGACATCTCACAACTAAATATAACTCCAGTTCCAGAGGATCCAGCACCTTCATCTGGTTTCTGTGGGCACCTGGCATGCATGTGCATGCATATGCATGCAGACACACATAGAGACACACACAGACATGCAGACACACATACTAAACAAACCAAGTGGAGAACATAAAAAGATCATATACTTGTTTTAAAATAGTCTCTTTGAAAAATTTTTATTCATAAATTATAAATAAAAGATATTTGGTGTTTTGTCACTTACCGTCCATTTCCTCTCATGAGTGTACTTTGTACTTTAAGAAGTTAGCAAAATTTGCCAGGACAATGATTCCTTTAAAACAAACTTTGATGATCATTTAAACTCTAGGAAAGCATGATCCTTTGCGAGTTTGACCTTAATAACAACAAAAATTAGTACAATTACCATGACATGTCCAACAAAGTAGAAATGTCACCTCGGTGAGGCCTGCAGATTACAAAAATTAAAAGAAACCTGGTACACTTTGAAAATAAAACAACTTTAAAACAGTTGAGTGGTTTTTGTTATCACGGAATAATGTTAAATAATACATTGGAAGACAATAAAAGAAACTAGGTTAGAAGACCAAGGGGGGGGGGGGAAAGCATGGTGCATGACAGGGTATAAATATAGACAGGCTGATGGGAAATGAAACCCACCTTCTACTTAGTAGCTGTCAGGCTCTTAACTGTGAGTTCTAAAAAGACCACAACTCTTTGATTGCCAGAAGAGGGCTGACTGTACACAGCACCAACGTACAGTGCAGCACCATCTGGTGACAGAATGAATGTAAACCACAAACAAGGCTGATTGAATCCTCCTGGACTTCATGCAAAGAATGAAGGGGGGAGGGAAAGGTGAGGAAAGGTGGTTGCCTTTCTCTCTCTCTCTCTCTCTCTCTCTCTCTCTCTCTCTCTCTCTCACACACACACACACACACACACACACACACACATACATTAATATTTAATTCTAATAGTCTCTTCCAAGTTAGTTTCTTCCTTTCAACAGATTTGTTAGAATATCCAATCGAGAAATTTCAGGTTTGTGCATCCTCTGCGAAAGAACTAAGTGCATTTTAAGTGACGCTGGAAGCTTATGACATTTTCGAAGATATTTTCACTACCTCTTAAGATTCAAAAAGTCATTACTTCCCCTTTGTTAAAAAAAAAAAAAAAGAAAGAAAGAAAAGAAAATCCAATATTTTTAAGATTTTTACCACCTGGAGCTGGAAGCTGATTTAGAGGATTCCTGTTTTAATTTTAGAATTGCCTGTTTACCCTTACTGTGGAGTTCAGAGAAAGTTGCTTAGGAAGGAACGGGAATCTAACGGCAGCATGGTGGAGCGATTCCTTTGCACAAGTTAACTGAGGACCAAACTATACCTACCATGCCAAATTCAGTCCCAGGAATAGATCACATTTTTACAAATCCTTCCATCAATAGACAACTAGGGAAGCCCTTTGGATATGATTTGATATGATCTGCTAATAAACTATCTCATTATCCTGCTGCTTCTGAAATGTTTGTTGCTTTAGCAAAACAAGTCCTGGCTGCAAAAGAGGCTGTTCACCTGTTGTGCGACTTCAAAGGCAACAGCCCTTCAAGCATTCTGATGGAGTCTAAGAACTTCAGAAAGCCAGGATCCTGACTCCAGACACCCTTTAGACTGCAGGGCCAGCTAATCCTGGGAGTGTTTTACTGCCTGGGAGGTGGAGCAACTGGATTCTGACCTTTCTATCCTAGGAAGTCCCCTGAGCACAGATGGCAGAGGGACGATTCTCAACTGTCCAAGAATTACCCACCTCCAAATCTGGGGCACTGGTGACTTCGGGTTTCTTACACAAGCTCATCCATTTAGTGAGCTGATATGTGACCTGAAAACACAGATTCCCGTGAGTAAAAACAACTAATTTTCATTTCTCCACTCACTCATGCAGGTGTTTACAGAGCAGATTTATGTTTGTTTGTTTGCTTGTTTTGTTTCTTGAGACAAGGTCTTACAACATACCCTCAGCTGGCTGGAACTCAATATGCAAACCATGCTGGCCTAGAACTCAGAGTTCTGTGGAGATTAAAGGTGAGTACCACCACACTCAGCCTATTAAACAGATTTTATGTTTAGTGATGAAAAATTAACAGGAATAAAAAGTAGATGTTCTCTGCTGCCACAGAATCTATAACCCAGATGAAGGAAGACATTAAATATTAATCTAATATTTTTCAAAGTTCATTATTATTATTTCTGCATTGCCTCAAGAACTAAGAAGGAAAAACACAGGGTGGGGAGAAAATAAACAATACTGGGCTTTACTTTTTTAGTAGAGCTTATGAAATGCCTTCTCATGTGAAAGTTCACAGAGCTAAAAGGTCAACCTCTCGAGGAAGGGTGGAGTGTGTGTGTGTGTGTGTGTGTGTGTGTGTGAGAGAGAGAGAGAGGGGGGGGGTTATTAACACGACTCTCAGGTGAAGAGACAGAGGCTGTGATACTTGGTGTGTCTTACAAGGTTAGATAAATGCAGAACACCGAGCCAGAAACAAACTTCCTGTCTCCCTTCCCATGTTTCTTTTCTCTCACCATCCTGCCTATCATTTTAACACAACCGTCTTTTTTCAAATTAAATTTATTTATTTATTTTACATCCAGACCACAGTTGCAGCCATCTTTTTAAAATTTTTTTTATTCATTTTACATAACAAGCACAGATCCCCCTCTCATCCCTCTTCCCACTTCTCCCCGCACACATCCCTCCATTCTTCATCCCCTCTTCCAAAAGGGTAATCTTTTAAACAATGAGATCTTTAAAGAAGCTGTCTGCCTGTCTACTTTATTGGTTATCCTGCATAAGAGCAGGCAAGTGGCACTTTATTAGCACAGGGTTTTCTGCATTAAGTCACTTTCTCAGATATATTAATTATTTTTCTAAATTACAGTGATTTAAAAAAAAAATCACCAAGGCAACTTATGAAAGAAAGAATTTATTTGGGATTTCTGTTGCAAGGGTTAGAGTCCATGATAACAGAGACAGCATGAAGGCAGACAGCAGCAGGCACAGGGTGGTGGGGGATCTGGACCAGCAGGCATGGGAGCTAGAAGAGCAAGAGAAGAGCTCACATCTTGAACCACAAGCAAGAAACAAAACAGAGGGGCCTGGAAGTCGGGCAAGGCCTTAAGCTCTCAAAGCCCACCCCCTGTGACCTACTTCCTCCAGCAAGGCCACGCCTCCTAAGCCTCCCCAAACTGTGCCACCAACTGGAGATCCAGTGTTTAAATGCCTGAGACTATGGGGGATATTTATTATTCAAATCATCACACCAGGGGTTCTCTAGTAACTTTTAACCAAAAGATAAAGAAATATAAGTGTAAAAATTTCTATTTTTTCAAGAGAATCCATTAACTACCGCTTTAAGAAGAAAAAGCTTCTCTTTGGCTTTCCCACTGTTGTCTTTCCCCTAATTGGAACATATGAAAATAATCTTATCAATGAAGTATTAAGAGTCAACTAGAGGGTCGAAGAGCGTGGTGGGGCATGCCTGCAATCCCACCAGTAGACGGAAGCAGAATGACCGTGAGTTTGTGAATTCTATACCAGCCAGGGTTACAGAGTGAGACATCAGAGAGAAAGAGGAGAGATAGAGATAGAGATAGAGAGAGAGAGAGAGAGAGAGAGAGAGAGAGAGAGAGAGAGAGAGAGAGAGAGAGAGGAAAGGGGAGAAAGTGGGGGGACGAGGAGAAAGACAGGAAGAAAGGAGAGAGAAAGTGAGGCAAAAGAGTGGAGAAATTTTCATTATCTCAAATTTGGACATGCAACAGGAAGTTCTGTTTTCTCAGACCTGAATCCTTACATTATGAAATGAATAAATACAGACATGATTTTTGGGGTACTAGGTAATGGAAAAAGATGAAAACGTTACTGCTACTCTTCACTCAGCTCACCTTCCTGGAGGCAGACTTTAATACTGTTAAACACAACTTACAGATTCCTACAGAAATCGGTTTTGTGTGTTATATTTTGCAATAGGGATTATGGTTGCGTATACATGACTAACTTTTCTGTTCTTAGAGATCAGCGTGTTTAAACATATACAGTAAATAAATATGGTCTACATTCTAACAGATACCGAGTACTCAATGCATAGTATTTGTAGTCCATAAATTCATTAACTATGTCTACTGATATGCTATTTAATTCAATTTTTATTTTTGGAGTAACAGAGATTGGGCCTAGGACCTCACCTATGTCAGGCAAGAACTGGACATTTAAACTATGGCACCTAGACTCTTCTTTTTTACTTTTTCAAAATTTAGAGACAGGATTTCATTTAAGTGGTCCAAGGTGACTACGAATCCAGTCTGTAACCCAAATAGGGTCTTGAAATTGCAACCATCCTGTCTTGTCTCCTGGTATCTGGTATTACTTCTAGACCTGGCTACAATTTCTTAACATTACAATGCCATGGCATACATACTTGTTCATATTTTGTGCACTCATATAAATGTTACTATTATATAATAGTTACCTAGTAGAAATCTGCAGTTCACAAATCTTTTCTGAGTTCTAAAATTGCCCCCCACCAAAAATCTACATTTCCTGACCTTGTGATCATCATAAGCACATGACTGCCACCCTTTTCAATGTTTATAACCTGAGGCAAAAGTGTGTCTTCATTGTTAGCTATCTTCTATCCAACTGATTATAAGTGACATAAAGATTTGTATGTATATTACATTATACTTTTTCTATTATCCACTGAACAAAATGTATTTGTTTGGCATTTAGTAGTATCGATTAGTATTCACTGGCCTCACTGTGGACATTGAAACCTCAGGATCAACACTAGTATTCCACAAGTGCCTTCCTACTTCTCATCTCCACCGAGCTGCTTAATGGACTGACCAAAGGCAATCAATGTGTAATGAGAAATAACAGCAAAATCAGATGTTCACTTTATACAAAGCAACCTCATTCAACCAACATTTGCTGAACTTCTCTGTACATCCCTAGAAAATTTCTCCAACATAGAAAAGCTCTGGATTTTTATAAGAATTTTCTGTCTTCTGGCATACACACCAAAAAGTCACTCGTAATTGAAAGGGTCTTAAATTGCTACTATTTCATGTTCTCCAGATTCAAGCAAGATGATATAATCAACGTAATGGACTAATAATATGATGTCACCTAGAATAAAGGGCTGATCAAAGTCCCTGACAGTAAAATTATAAACAAGAATTATAGAGTTGCTATAGCCCTGAGACAGGATAATGATGATGTAATAGTAGCCCTGCCCATGGAATGCAAATTGCTCTAGGGATAGCAGAATAGCATATAGAATGAGGATAAAGCATTCACCACATCAATATCTGTGTCTATAGAAGACAGAGAATGCATTCATTTACTCCAGCAATAAAAATCACATTTTTGTTCAGTAGCTACTACTGAAGTTAAGTCAATTAAGTTTATCATAGTTCACGGGCGGGCATTCCTCCAAAATCATCTGTCTTTTTGCATAGACTAAATGAGGAAGGTTAATGAAATAAGTTGAGTCAAACAAGTTGAGGAATCATCATTTCTGCATCATACAGGCATGTGATATTCTCTGCAATTCCTCTAAATAAGCAGCATTATTTTGAGGTTGCTGCTTTTGTCTGCAAAATCAGTTCTAATGGCCTCAGCATTTTGTATCATCATGCCAATATGAGTAATATTGACTATATATTTTCTTTAACTCATTGCAAGTGTTTGCAGACACTCAAGGCCCACGCCAATGCTCATCAATCACCTGATTTCAGACCTCAGTACATCTCTATTCTGAATGTGGACTACACTGCTGACAGTCTCCAGAAATTCATATCATTGTTAAAGACAGTGCTTAATACTCCCTAAAGACATCATTATTTATACTTCCCTAATGAATTGTCATCCTGTGATTATAGGTCCCTTTGGGTACACCAAACAGTAGGGGCTAGCCACTCTATAAATTATGACCTCATAGCAGGATCCTTCCTCAACATGATCTGATTTCTTTTTGATTCAAGATTCTCCAAATCTGCCCTTCCTCATCAGAATTAGTTGATGCATTGATCCCAACATTCTATTAGGATGACCTGGGATTGTTTTCATCAAATATGGGTTTCATTTATTCATCTACTTAAGCCTTCAGTTGTCTGCCAATGGACTTCAGTTCTAGGGATATCATTGTTATCTACCCAAGGTCAGTAGCTCTGTTGGTCAAGTTATCTTAATGAGTGCCCTGGCTCTGCTACCCAATACGATCATCATATCCACACATTGTAATCACCGTGTGCTGTGGCTCAGCTAGTAACATCCTGACGTTCCCATCATTACCACTGGATCCCAGCAGTTCACTTTTAGGGAGGAGTTTCTTTCCTGTTTGCTTTTACTTGTTAACTGTCAGTTTTCCAGCTCGATGGGGAAACCTTGAGGACAAATACTTTGTGAAGAAAAGAGGCTTTTTCAGCTTATAATTTCAGAGCCTAAAAATACAAAACTGCATCATACCCATTCTGGTGAGGGTTTAATGGTGGATGGCAGCACACTGGAGCGAGTGGTTATATGACCAGGGGGGAAACCAAGGCAAAGGGGAGACAAGACTTTCCTGGTTCTCATCTTCTTAAATGTCCCGTCTGCTCTTGGTGTCACCATCACATGTTGGACCAAGTTTCTAACACATGAACCTTTGGGATCGTCTCCAAATCATATCTGCTTCTCACCACTGGCCTTGAGGAGGCTCATTAATATATTTCTCTCAGTTTTGCACCACCCCAGTGAAGGGAGTGACTTCTGGATTTTCTCAAGATGAAGAGATGAACGAGAAGACCTTAGATAACAAATGTCTCCAGCGTTCTAGCATTCCCTGTGCCTTTAGACACTTTCACCCATAGGACATTAAGAAACCTCTGGTGGGCTTGGAGAGAGGGCCTAGTGGTTAAGAGCACTTGCTCTTGTAGAAGACCAGCATTTGCTTACCAGCACCCATGTCAGGTGGGCCACAAACTCTGCAGCTCTGGCTCTAAGGGATCCAGGGACCTCTTCTGGCCTCTGCAGGTAAACACACACACACACACACACACACACACACACACACACACACACACACACACTGAATTTTATTTTTTTAAAAAAGAAAGAAAAAGAAAGCAGTGGAATTTTGAGTTGATTTGGTGTAGGAGATCTTTGAGTCTAGTCTTCTTCAGTTAACCAACCACAGCCAGTCAGTTTTCCTCTCTGCTGTTCATAGGCACATGAACCCAGAACACGATGTTCCTTTATCAACAAATTTCAGTACAATCAAACATACCTTCTTCCCACCTTCCCCTGGATCAAACATTGCTTCCTATTACCTTGATCCAGTATGCTTACTTGGTAATTTAGAATCTCAGCACCACTACCACCACCACCACCACCCCCACACACACATATTTTCTTGTACAGTTATAAGCCAGAAATTAATTTCATTCTAAACCATATTTTTATTAAAATGCATTATGGATGGTCTTAAAGTCATTCAAAATCCTTTTCTCTGTTAGGTACTTGATTACAATGGCCCCAGATGATCATTAAAATAACTTTCTGGTTATTACTGGTGTCCCTGGCCATAGGAAGGAACATTTAAGCCTTAATTCCAAGATAAGAATGAGCCCCACACACTCACTAATCTTTTTGGTTCTGGTACTTGAGAGTCCTTACACTTCTTATTTTTAGCAACTTTAGCAATCACTGTTTAATCAGAGAAGCAAGAATATGTGTGGTATTATATGATACATGATTTATACTAGGAATTATAATTATGTACCTATAGATGAAGATGGGAGGGGCGGGAATGAAGAAGGTCTGAAAAGGATCAGATAAGTCACCAGCCAGGTCCCAATCTGCTGTGGGATGTCATTCTTTATGCTGTGAATATGTGTTGCTCTGATTGGTTGATAAATAAAATGCTGATTGGCCAGTAGCTAGGCAGGAAGTACAGGCAGGACAAGACACGAGTAGAATTCTGGGAAGAGGAAGATTGAGTCAGGAATTGCCAGCCAGACACAGAGGAAGCAAGATGTCAAGGCAGAACTGAGAAAAGGTACCAAGCCACGTAGCTAAAGATGTATAAGAATTATGGGTTAATTTAAGTATAAGAGCTAGTCAGTAATAAGCCTGAGCTAATAGCCAGGCAGTTATAATTAATATAAGCCTCTGCGTGCTGACTTCGGGACACGAGTGGGAGAGATTTGTCCCGACTGCTAGCCAGCCAGGACACAAGAAAACTTTCAACTACGCCAATCCATGCGAACTAGCTGAGTGTGCAAGAAGTTAATCATGACCTCCTGTTCCAGCTTGCCATGGAGTAGGCTAGTGTACAACTCATGGAAGGTTTGTGGCCCTTTGACCAAGTAGCTCTTGTGAAAGAATTCCTAAGTAGAAGAACTAGGAGATTGAATGGGAAATGATGTAGAATGGGAAAACACAGCAATTCAAAGGCTTCAATGTAGGAGGCAGTTCCACTTACTTGAGACAATATAAAAAAAAACAATGCAATTAGGAGAGAGAGAGAGAGAGAGAGAGAGAGAGAGAGAGAGAGAGAGAGAGAAGGAGGAGGAGGAGGAGGAGGAGGAGGAGGAGGAGGAGGAGGAGGGAGGGAGGGAGAAAACCAAACTAGATTAACTCAAGATAGAAATATAATCACAGAAACTACTCAGATCATGAAAGGCCTTATGGGAATTTGAGAGTTATTCCAAAAGCATTGGGAAATCATTAAAGATATTCTCAAAGGTCCTAAATGTGGCAATTGTCTCTGTCATAGTTGCTTACTATATAGTGGGGACCATGAAAAACCTTGCATGCAAGGATTCACCAGGCATTCATTAAGCAGCCATGATACACCACACAGTTTGCTGGGTACCTGGGACTCGGTAACAAAACACAAAAGACAAATTCAACAAGTTTAAGATCTGTTAAGCCATGTGCTTGTTTCATCCACACAAGAGCTTTGTGAAGTAATCAAGTGAGGAACAATTGAACAGCACAAGGTCACACAAACGCAAGTATATACGGTCTGTATTGGGATCCTGCTCATTTGCATTCTGAAGACATTACTTCTAAACAGCGTGCTGTCTGTCATACTCCCTGTCGCAGGTAAACTCTCAGATAAATCAAAGGGACCGAACCACGGATGGGGATGTGATTAATTTCTTAATCTCTTCGTGGTCCTCAGTTCTCTATGCTTATGTCAGTGTGTGCATTCAGGTTATAAATTTTGCTCGAGTGAGGAAATGAGACAACCTTGAGTATGTGGAGTGATCTCTGCAGAATTCAGAGCAAATAACTCACCAGGACTCTGCTTCGTACGGGCACAGTGCAAAGGGCTGGGAAGTGCAACATTATACTGGATGTGCTCACTCAGACCAAATACCTTGCTTAGTGGCTTCTTATCTGAACCATGTGTGTGTGTGTGTGTCTGTCTGTCTGTCTGTCTGTGTTGTATTCCTTTATGTGTGAGCAGGTGCACATGTATGAGGATCCTTGTGCACATACAGACACGTAGAGACCAGAGGTCAATGTCAGAAGTCTTCCTCTATTTCTCTCCACCTGATTTTTTTCTCTCACTGAGCCCAGAGTTCCCCTATTTGGCTAGACTGACTGGTCCATCAGTTCCAAGGATCCTCTTCTATTTCTGTCCAACTCCTATACCACCAAACTCTGCTTTTTTCCACTGGTGCTGGGCATCAGACAGAACCCTTTGCCTGCCCCAGAACCACATCTTTCCATCATGTTCTGATTCTTTGAGTAGGATGTAAAACAAGAATTTTTAAGTTTAAGTTGTTTCTTTTTTTTTTTAAGTTTCTCACTGATTCTAAGAAAAAATGTTAATTGAATCAGCACTGGACAGATAAAAATCTAAATTTGGTTGTCATAAGTGTCAGGCCATTTAGAAACCAAATAATTCACACCCTACTAATTGCTTTTGTGTTCGTCTATCCAGGAGACGTGAGTCATCGCTCAGAAAATCCTAATTATGAATGACTTACACCTTGCTGATGACAGACCTCTCTATGCTGTTCTTACAAAAACTTTCCAAAACATATTTCTCTCAAAATAATTTCAACTTTCTCTGATTTATGTTTATCTGATAAACCTACATTTTTTTTCCTCAGAAATATATAACCCTGGGGCCTCACCTTACCTGCCTTCCTTCCATTAGCCAAAGCTTGTTCAGGAGCCAGGAAAATGGAGTTTCTAAACTTTTGCTGCCGAGTGTCAGCGCCGCGATGACAGATTAATCCAAGCACATGATTGCTGAAGCTCTGTATTAGGAATACGTTTTTCCCCCAGTGAGGAATCCAAAAGCACTCTGAGCAACAGCAGTGACATGAAAATCCGTGTAGTACAAGTGTCAGTGTGTGGTGACAAGGGTCCCCACATTCCTGAGGAATCAAGTGGTTAATATTATCCCACACACAGCCTATGCATGCATCTCTAAGTTGGATGTGAGCTATGAAGAGTCATTTCAAGACAGGGGAAGAATTCATAGAAAGGCAACTCACTGAATACCAGTCAAATGACTTAGCAATGCAATCTGTAGCTTAATGCTGTTACCAAAGCCACCTCTAGTTTCACACACACACACACACACACACACACAAATACACACATACATGTACATACACACATTTATATACATATGCATACACACATACGTGTATATACATACACATATGCATGCATGTACATACACACATGGGTGTACATATACACACATATACATATTCACAATAACAAGATATTTTTGGCTTATTAGTTATTCTTTTACATTTTACAGTTTTCTTCAAGGCCCCACCCTAACAGGAACAGGATGGGTGGCACTAACCCTAACCATGCCAGTACTTCCTCTTTATCCTGAAGCTTAAGTCAGCCATCTCAAATGAATGCTTAAAGCCTAAAGCAAGAAGCATGGGAACTCTTTGGGGTGCATATTTCCCCAACCACATTTCCTTTTGCAACCTCGCTGTCCATGCTCGAGACCCCCACGGGCTATGCGTGTGAAATGTTAGACATGGGGTGTTTCCCAAGAATGAAAGCCGTAAAGTACTCTTGGTTCTTGTAAAATGACTGTCAAAGACTTTCTATCATACATTTCTGGGAATTTCACATTAAGGAATGATTGACATATCATTAAAGCCGAATTCATGTATTTATTCAGCAGAGGGAGTGGTAGCACAAACCGTCTGGAACGTTATTCCAAAGGGGAGGATCCAGCAGCAGGGATCAATCTTTCTGCTGAGTCAAACGCTGGCATCTCCTCTGGGGATTCTGATATACGGGCATGCAGGAGAGCTCCGGACAATGACGGCTTTTGTTACATGGAGATCTTGCTGGGAGATGCAAGTAAAAATGTTTGTCTTTTTCCCTTTGAATCGGGAACTCTTCTGCCCTCCCTGCCATTAATATTTATAAATTATCATAAATGTGGTGTCCCTAAAGTACTCTAAGTTCTTATAAGATAACAGGACTTGGCTTTTCCTCTATGGAAACACACACACAAATAGATAAGAGAAGGTGCTGTGTTGGCTGGCTGGCAGGCAGAATCAGTATGAAAATAATAACTATCCCAGTATTTTAAACTGATCACAATAAAACACACCCTTTTGAAAACACGGTCATAAAGTAGACTTAAACTCAAGGCCTGATGTAGTTTATTTATCACATTAAAAGTCCTGGGGAGTCTAATGAATTTCTCTTCCTTTAAGCTTCTCCATGTTCTATATGACACATCCAAGTTAATTTTTTAACTATGTAATACAATACTAAGACCTCTAGAATTAAGCTGTGTCTGTGGGGGAGAATGCTAAGTTTTCAAAACTAGTTTTGTGAAATATTTCACTGATGGATCTTACGTGGTGTGAATACTACCTCGGCTCTTCCCATCCTGTCACTCCCCTCCCCTCTCATCCTTCTCCTCCCCTCCCCTTCCCTTCTCTTTTTCCTGCTTCTCTTCTCCTCCTATTTAATCCTCTTGCTTATTGAGAGAGCAAATAATATGATGGTTTTTAAGGGTAGTTTCCATACCACACTACCCTATGAGTAAAGTGTTCCATACTTTACTCATAGGGTAACACAAACTATCAATGTCCCCTTGCATCTTTACTCATGTGTTTCCTAAGCACTCATTCTTAACTGAGAAATAAACGCGGTTTAACCCAGAAGACAATTCTTTTCACTGCAGGGATTAGCAATGCCAGTCCCAGGCACTCCAAGTCGGTTGTAAATGTCACATGGTAAAGGGAGGGGACCATTTTTAAGAGACACAGTTTAACAAGCTCATGTGGGTTTAACCATACACATATCCATAGGAAGAACATAAACAGTGCAAATCTAGTTGATAGTTCCGCTGCTGTATTCATGCAGAAATTAAAATCTTCCCATCAGGGTCCTCTTATTACAGGAAGCTAGCTTCCTAGATAAAGATTATTAGGAATATTTCATAATCTTCTTTGTAGCCAAGGTCAAGAACCAGGAAGCATGGAGTTAAAGAGACCACAATCAGTAACGTAGGACTTGGTTACCAAGCATGGGACAGGATCAGACAGGTTAGGAACCTGCTGGGCATCATGCTTCCCGGTCATGAAAATACAGGCCAATCATAGGAACTCAGAGCCGAGCCCAAAGCAGGACACACAGGCATAAGGAGCAGGGGCTATGCAGAAGGTAAATGTGAGAGAAGTATCTTCCTCACTGCAGTTTCGTGAGAACTGGGATTCAGATTAATTATTGGCAGTGACTGACGTCAAATATTCTTTTCAGGGATGGAAGAAATGGAAAAGTGGTTAAGAAAGCTCTCTGCTCCTCTGAAAGACACACAAGGTCAGTTTCCAGCATCTACATCAGGAGACTCACGACCTCAGGAGATCCAACATCTGCTTCTGCCCTCTGAGGGCACCCCTGCACAAGTGACATACACTCACTCAAACACACACACACACACACACACACACACACACACACACACACACACACACACTATAAAGTAAACCTTTTTTAAAAATGACTTCTTTCATAAGATAGGTATCACCTATAATCCCAGCACCCAGAAGGCTGAGTCAGGAGAATCAATGTAGTAAAAGGTTAATCTTAGATCTGTAGTGGGTTCCTGCATAGCCCAGGCTTCAGAGTCTCATCCTGTCTTCTGGGACTGTGCAGATACTTCAGTGGATAAAAGTGCAATTGTGAGGACCTGGGTTCAAATCACCAGCACCCACGTAAAAAGCTGAATGTGGTCACATGTATAATTGTAACCCCAGCACTGTGGGGGCAGAAATGGAGAATGGCTAAAGCTTGCTAACCATCGGCCGAGCTCCAGATTCAATACAGTCTCGAAGGAATAAGGGCTAGAGTGAGGACACCTGAGGGTCTCCTCCAATATTCATGCTCATATACCAGACACTTACTCATACACACATGCACACACAGAATTCTTTTCATTGATGACATTTGTCATGGAATCAGCATGACATCTGTTCAGGTACTGCTTTCTCCTTCCTGAAGCCTTGGGTAAAAAAAAAAAAAATTCAGTGTTTGACAATCTTCAATAATTTTTTTTTACTTGAAAAATAAGACCATATTTCAGAGTCTTATCAGTAATGTTAACAAGGAAACGTTACCCAAGGCAGTTAAATGAGCAAAGTCAAGCCATATGCTATGTTTCCCCTCACATTTAATAAGTTTATTGTTGGAACACCTAAGATGGGCTGTAGAAAATTAATTGGCTTATCCATTCTTTCTTCAAATAAGTGTCAGATCTAGGTTGAAGAAGTGGATTTGGGGATCATCACCTGGTAAACGGAGACAGACTTTGGGGGTCCTAGAATAATTCCTACAGTTACAGTACAGGAAACTTTTAGACTTATTTGTCATAAATGCTACTAACAGTAAGAGCATGATGGAGAACTGGTTTCTGCATTTAGCCATGAAGACTCTTGATGGCTTTGGTAGGAGTGATCATTTAATTGGAGCTATAGGAACAAAAGTCTGATTGGAGTAAGTTCAAGTCCAAGTGAGGACAAAACGAATGTGGGTTTCAAGGTCTCTGAAGAGGAGAAAATGGGGCACTAGATGAGGGTGATTCCAGTTAAAAGAGAGCTTTTAAGAGCCATTAGTGGTATGTCATCCTTGACTGGGCAGGTGTGGGTGTGACAGAGTCAAGAAGGGAAGGAATGGGCTTCTGGTCTTGTATACACCAGAAAAGCAATTCAATAAATAGTTCTGAGTGAATTTTAAAGTGTTCAGTAAGTTTTTTTACTCTGGAATTAAGGTCTGGTGTTTCTTTTGCAAGAGTGTACAGATATGTTCGTTCTGACCTAGTCTTTTGTTGAGGGGTAACTTAGTTCAGAATTTGATGTAAAGCAAATAAAAGACTAACCTCTTGCATGTTGATATTTTTTGGAAATATAGTTACATTTGGTTTCCTTAGGATAGTCTTTGTAGTCATTCAGGGTACCTGAAGTGGGTAGAAATGTTAAGGTTTATAGGAAATCTTCCATTACAGGATATTCTCATTTTCTTTTCCTCCAACAGATGTGTGCAGGCCTGTGTGTGCCAAAGGTAAACACCCACTGCCCGATCATCCAGAAGATAACCTCCCTCCACTTCATGAGAGATCTTGAATCTTTGAGCTTTTCAATGAGGAGTGCAGGATCAGTTCCTCCCGTGTGAATCACTTTGACATTTAAAGAGTTCATGGAACCAAGAAAAAGGTAAGGCCTATTATTGTAAAAAAGAAAATGTTGTAACCCTCCTGGAATGTTCCTGGATTCCTGCCATGCAGAGGAAGGGATATGTACTGGGTGGCAAGAAGAGGTGATAGTCACCCTGGTGATGAGTAGCCCATCAAGGCCCTTGCGGTCTACAACCATCGATCACCACGGCAATGAAGTGTCAGTCTCCTTGCAAGTTGGGCCCCAGTCCGGGTAGCCCTGACTACATTCTCTCTCATCTACAATGTGTGATCAAAAAGGATTAAGTGAATCCAGCCCTTCCTTTGCTCTGTCCCCCAAACGAGTAAAGGAGACTCGGGCAAATATTTGCTTAAGACAGATCCTTTCTGATAACCAAACTGGATGGCTTTCAGAGTAACCACAGAGGTAGGATTAGAATCGTCTGGGTGACTCGAAGGAGGTGGTTAAGGAAGGGAAGTTGGGTGTTACCATGGAAAGCTGGAATCCAGCTCTACTGGTACGTTAGCCTGTGCCACTTTGGAATCTCTTAATTGCCACAAAGCCTGGTTTCTGGGTAAACACAATGGAACTCAGTATTTTTGAAGAAGGGGGAAGGGCAAAGAACAGAGAAGCAGCCATCTCACCTGTGGGGGAAAGGGAGCACTTCCTCAGAGGAGAGAAAAGAAGGTCCATGTCAAGGGCATAAGATTTAGCACGGCCCTTGTACAGTGCCGTGTAGCCATTGAGTGGACAAAATAGCACATTGAAAGGGCAGTAAAGCACATAAAAGACCCAGTATATTCAAAACTGTCCATTTTAATGCTCTAGGAAGCACGTTAAGAGAAGGGAAGAACGCATTGAGTTCCTTAGCTGCTCAGGGCATTTCTATGTTAAAAACAATTCGACTTCCCCCATCTGTTTTACTAGAAACATCTCTAAGAGGGAAACTATTCTCAAAGCACTCTCAACCCTAAGGCCTGGCTAGACAGCTTTGGTTTAGCTGAGGGCCACTGGCTAAATTTAACGCCAGGGCGCCAGAGCTTTCTTGTTCTCAAAGGTGAAGGCCAGCAGCGATCAGAATTGCTCTGCCCTAGTTCTTTTAAATCCATTTTTAATTATAGCATAAGTACAATATTCACAGCAAAGGGCGATTGCCATGGATTGTTCTGGCAGGTATCAGCTTGTTTCCAACCCAATGGTTTCTTTTCTTCCTTTCTCCCCCCACATCCTTTTTTTTTTTCTTAAAAGAGCTCTGTATATGAAAGGACATTGTCCATCTTGTCAACTTCCTTGGTTTTCCAACATATTTTTAAAAGGTTTTAAGTCTAGAATGAATAAGGCAAAACAAGGGCTACTTTTTTTTTTTTCAAATACAACGCAAAGATGGGGAAATCGAGATTTTTGTAGTATTCTAAAAATAATTTTCAGAATGGCTTCATGTTCTGTAAAATTGTATGTCATAATGAGGATGAGGAAAACATTGTCTCTAATATTAAACAGATAAAATAAATAATAAGATAGATTTATTTCCAGTTTCGTTATAGGTGGCAATATTTCCATATTATTCCCAGTATTGTTAATTTATGGAGTACTTTTCAGTTTGTATGTGTGCTTCTGCATGTGGGAAGCCAGAAGACAATATTCAGTATCATTCCTCAAGCACTATCCATCTTCTGGTTTTGCCACAAGGTCACATATTGTCCTGAAATTCTTTAGAGGGACTAGGTCGGACCCAGGGACCTGCCAGTCTCTGCCTCTCCAATATTAGGATAATAAGTGAGTTCCACACACCAGCTCCTTTCCCATTGGCTCTGGTGATGTATTTCAGAGTCACATGCTTGCGAAGCAACCAAGCCATCTCCCCAGGCCCGACTTTTCAATATATGAAGTGCTTTAGAGACAAAGGGGGAGGGGGGCTGAGAATCGGATCAAGCCATTTGCCCAAAGTCATAGACCTAGCTATAAGTGGGGAAATCAGAATTCAAATACAGGTCTTCAGCTCAAATTTATCTATGTGCAAGAAACACTGTCAACTTTATAATTTTGCTCATTTTGACATTTTACTCAAATCTCTCTTTCCAGAAGTAAATAGATTAACCATGGCTTTGTACAGTTTTTCACTGGGCCAAAGTTATTGTCTATTTCCTTAATGCCTGCCAAAGAGTAACTATGTCTAAAGTATTACAGGCAGCCTATCCAGTTAGAATATGCTTCCTCAGGCTACCTGACATGAAGTCCTTGATTCATAAATCTACAAAATGGGAATTACAATTCCAACTTCTAGTAGAAATATTTAGATATGTTGAAACAAAATGTATTTATTATTCTAAAAGCAGCTGACAGGATTTTATTGAAAATGTCATTGCTACCCTAGGCTCTTCTCCAATAATACTCAGCTGTAGATTTAGCAAAAGAAAGATATATAAGCAACCTCTTTTCAAGTATGAAAATGAATAAATAACCCTGTACAAGAATAATGGGGTTTTTCATTTCTCTACTCTGTGATAAGAGGAGAATATCGAGCAATTTTTGTTAGGATAATTACATTTTGGAATGTGAAATTTCAAACTTAACTTGACCTTTGGGTTTTTGAGTTTGTCTACTTTTGGCATAAGATAATTTCCTGACTTTAAAGACACCAGGCGGCTCTTACCAACGAATATTTTAATTATTCAAGTTGCATAAATGACTTGAAACCATATGGAACCAATTTCCCACGCAATGTTCATTGGTTAGAAAATTGTGAGAGAGAGATGGCTTTGCTATACATGGAATTAATTTCCTTGAACTTCAGACTTTGCAGGCTTGGGTATAGCCAGATCTGTTAGGTCTTCTGAAACTCAAGAGAGGTCCACAACCCTGCTGTTACTCTGAACTGTTTCAAGCATTTTTCTTTTTGCCTGCATGGCAATTGCTTCCACCTGTACAGTAGCCTTAATAACATCTTTCCCCCCTATACTCATCAATGCACATTTCTATTTGTATCTTTTGAAACTTAAACTCTTCCAGAGAAACTGAGCATGCTATAACCCACAGACTATAAAACACCCCCAAGTCCGTGACATCCTGCAGCAATCATTTTGCATAGACTTCCGCTGAAACGCCAGCCCACTGATAATAAAACCGCATCGTGAACTCCGCCGTTTATCAACGCCTTGACACTTCGCTTCCGACTTCTGCGTTGTGTGATGTATGTGTGTGGACCACTTGTTTTCTAGGTATGGATTCCAAGTCACTGGGAGCTATCACCCTGCTGTTCTCTGGCTTGGTTTTCTGTCACTTCACTTAATAGCACAGAGCATCATGTGGACTGCGTGGGATTATAGCACTTCGCATGAAAAAGTTAGTGGGAGGATATTACAGCAACGGTTATGCTGAAATGAAAATCTGGCATACGTGCAGAAGCATCTTCCAATTTGCACTCTCTTCCAATTTTGGACCTACAATCATATGTTATTACTAACATTTATTTTAAGTTGCTATCCCTTGGACTGATTTTGTGACACAGTAATTTTCAATTCCTTATACTTCAATTGACTGAGCCTCAGCACGATCATTGAAAATGCCTCAGCAAGCCAGGCAGTGGTGGCACACACCTTTAATCCCAGCACTCAGGAGGCAGAGGCAGGCAAATCTCTGTGAGTTTGAGGTCAGCCTGGTCTACAGAGCGAGCTCCAGGACAGGCACCAAAACTACACAGAGAAACCCTGTCTCAAAAAAACCAAAAAAAAAAAAGAGAGAGAGAGAGAGAGAGAGAGAGAGAGAGAGAGAGAGAGAGAGAGAGAGAGAGAGAAGGAAGGAGGGAGGGAGGGAAGGAGGGAAAGAGAGAGAGAAAGAAAGAAAGGAAGGAAGGAAGGAAGGAAGGAAAGAAGGAAGGAAGGAAGAAAGAAAGAAAGAAAATGCCTCAGCAGCTTTTAAATGGTACGGCTTGAGTCTAAGTAGATGAGTGTGCTAATAACTGATTGTTGAGCTTCCCAGCTTAAAAACCGAGTAGACTGACTTCCCATTGCGGCTGGGGATAGAAGCGGGCTGGGGCTATAAACACCATTCATGATTTTTTTCTATTTATATATTACGTATTGATTCTTTCTCTCCCAACACCCCCATGAGTAGCATGATTGTGATTGTACAGGTCTACGCCCCTGTGAGCACAGGCAGAGGCCAACAGAGGTTACTAGAGCCTCCCTTTATTGAACTCCAGTTTATGGCCTTGAGATGGGACCTGTCACTGAACCAGAAGCTTACTGCTTTGGCTAGCCTGGCTGGCTACGTAAGCTTTTAGGACCTAACTGTCTCCTCCCTGCAATGTTTGGTTTACTGACATGTACAGCCATGCCCAACTTCTTAGGTGGGTGCAGGAGATTTGAACTCAGGTCCTCCGTATCTGCGCATCGAGCACTTTGACCCACTCAACTGTTAAATCTCTAGTTTGCTGATTCCGTGTTTGTGAACTCATCTGCTCACTAAGATTTATTCATAACTTTAAACTCGGTACTCAGAACATCGTGCATTCATTCACTGGCATGCACACATGGCAACAGGTTTGAAGTACCAGCCGGGCAAGGTAGAGTACAGCCATGCCCAGCCTCCTTGTCTTAGCTCTCAAACTATAGACAAGTCCCCTCCCCCTCGCCTTTTTTTTTTTTTTAATAAAACTTGTGATTCACTGTTTAAAATCAGTCCTGGCAGAGTTTTGAAGTTCTGTCCAAGGTTCCTATGGGCAAGACATCTACGAGGTGCCTCCAGGAGAAAATACACCTATTTAGATAAGCTTTGTTCACACATGAGCGCTGTTGGCTGCAAGTGCAGGGATAATGGATCATCTACGTTAAATAATGTGTCCTACACAAAACCACACCTCACATAGGTCTAGCTCTTCCTCATTGGCAGGACAGAGTTCGTAGGAGCCTCGCTTTTTATTTCTCCTAGGACTGCTGGGTTGGAATTTGCAACCAATCTGTACAAACTGACAGTACACGACATTTTCCTCCTCTTTGGAAAATAGCATATGGAGAGATAACAAGATGATATTAACATACTTGTTTTCTTGGTTAACGAGGTGCTGTGGTTCGACATACAAATTATGCTTGCCATATACTACTTTTCATTATCATCCCCAACGTCTCTTTATAGGAGCGGGTGCCTAGTTAATTAATGAGTTAGTTTGTTTATTTTTTCTACTCATAGGGTGTCACTGCAGATAGTCCCTAACTTAATGTTCAGGGGAGTGTGGCCTGTTTTGGGGAAGTAACACGGGAACTATGATCACCTGATCACTCAGTGTGTCTCATAGGTAACATCTTTCAGGGATGAGGGTACAGCTATGGAATACAGACAGCACTCGACTTTCAAAGGTAGAGGGACTTCCATTCAAGATCTACCAATCTGTGCTTATGTAGTCTAGAAGGATTTTGTTTTTCCTCTTGGAACTTTTCTGTTTCTTCATCTATAACACCAACTGACAAAGGCCACTTACCTCAAAACCCAAATCTAGAAACCCGAGGATCAGCTAAGGAAGCAGCAGCTTGGGGGATGGGGGGGTCGGGGTCGGGGACTCAGCTCTTGGACATTTTCTATATTGTTCTGTTTCTGGGCACTGTCTCCTTGAAATACCATTCTGCTTATATGCCATGCTGTTCTCAACCGATGCAAAACCCTGTAGTACAACCAAGTCAGGCTGAAAGCTTTTGAGATGCCACTGACGAGTAAGGAGAACAAAGTCCCAGATCCCAGAAGGAGGCTTCTGGGATGGTTTATTTGATGGTATCTCCACACAGAACAGGTCAGAGACTGAAATATTAGAAGTCGGGGGTTGGGTGGAGCCTAGGAAGTTCAGACTCTTCAAACTGGCATTTGGACTATGACAGGCGGCCCTCTAGTCAACAATAATTAAATCTTTCTTTACTACTTTGTTTCCTTGTTATTCTTCCCCAATAGCTAAGGAATTCCCTTTAAAAGCCAAAGGCCATAGAAAGCAACATTCCTGTTATACTGAGGAGTCCGGGCTTTAAAGGAACACAGCTAAAGACGGTGCAAACGGAAAGCAATGGGACAGGCTGAAGAAGGATTAAGGAGTCATACCCCATAAACTTTTAGGGACAGAGTTGGCTGACATGGTAAGGCTTACGTCCTCACTGAGAAGAGCGCTGAAGTGACTGTCACAAAGACTGGATATGATCTGTCACCTGGACCCCGACCTAGCTAGGCAACTTGCCTAAGAAATCCCTTGTCTCCCAACCACTAGGATTTCAAAGGGGGCTGCTCCACCCACTCAGCATTTACGTGGGTGCTGGGATTTGAACTCACCTACTTGTGTAGAAGGTGCTTTACCTACTGAACTACCTACCTTCCTGGCCCTTAAAATATTCTTCTGAAATATTTTTATCAATAAAATCACAAGTATTCAAACATTCTTGGTTTATTGTAAGTGCATATAAGTACTTTTGGTAGTGAAAGCATAAAACCCCATGTGAAGCTCCGCAGCTGTTTTGGAATGGGTATTCTCACTGTGTAAGTTCATTGAGCTGGGCAGTCTTTGGATCTGGTTAATTTTGTTGCATGATGTTTTTATATTTGCTAATTTGTATAATAAAGCTTAAAATAAAAAGATAGATTTTTATTTTATCATAGAGCTTTTTATCATGAAGTTCTATGACAAAGGAAAATAGTACCACCATTCTTTAAATTTATATCCAGTAATTCAGGTCATCCAACTCAAAGTACAGCATATAATCTAATTAAACAACTTGCTTCTGAAATCTGTGATGGGGATACATATTCCTATATTTCTGGAGGTAAAGAGACACTACGTGCAGATTTTTAAGGCATGGGTAATAGAAATTGAGACTGAAAATGTTGGTTTCTGTATTCAACCAATGGTCCATACAACTAGTTGAATGATGAATTAATGTTATTGAATGAATTCTACCGTTCCTCAACCCGTACTACATTTTATGATTTTTATGTCTCAGAAAAATCTGTTCAGTGCCTAGTGCAAGGCACTAAAGAAAAACACTTTTGCAAAGGGTGCTAAATGATTTCTTGGCTGGTCAAATCAGGGAAAAGGGGATCAGGGCCACCAATTTATTTCCTGATTCAGAAGATGACTCACCACGTAACTTTGTGAATGTTGCTTGACCTTTCAACATTTCGGTTTCTACAGCTGAAAAACAGGGATAATATTTGTCTACTATACAATAGTAAACACTTTAGAAATACAAAAAAAAAATAATAATCTTGAATCCAGGTACAGTAAATCTGGTTTTTCATGTACTTGAGATACCACTGACACATTCACAAAACAGTTTTTGCCAACGTTGCCTGTTTAAAGCTTCCAGATCACCTCCCTAAACACCACATTGTGCACTGAACTCTCCTTATCCTGCCTTGAATCAGACCAGTGGTTGCCATGGGGTGTGTTCAACATGACGGATGGGCTGTATCATGCAGACTGCCAGGGTGCTGCCTGCTTGGTTGTCAAGGAAGACACAAGTCAACAGAAGGGGAAGATCCATACGGTGGGAAGAAATGTTCTCCTTGAATTGTGATTCTGGAGAATGTGATTAAAGTTACGAAACAGCCAATTTCATATGCAGTCTTCCTGCCTTATGATACATCTCTTCTTCACTTTTCTCTCATATTCTAGAGACCCAATCTAAGAGAAAATATCTAGTTTCCTCCCTTGCTTTACTTAGTATCTTTTTTTTTTTTCCTTCTTAGATGTTCTGTACACTCTGCTTCTGTATTTTTAAAGGCCAGTTACTTAAAATGATTGATGGGATCTCCTGATATCTATTGCTTGACTCCTCAATATGTTTTTCTTAATATTCCCACAGTTGGCAGTAATTACAGTTCACTGAAGCTGGAATGCTGGACTAGGCAGATTTCTTCTGAAATTGTCTGTTGATGATCTGGAGCCTGGGAAATTCCAATGCACAGGTAAGGCCAGAAGTTCTCACAGGAAGGATACACCAAGCAGAAAAAGAACAAACTCCCTGGCTAAGATCCTCCTCACGCCAAAATAGACCCACATCTACGGGAGATTCACACTATGGGCCAGTGGAGTTGGTACACAGGACAGGAAAAAGCATGCGTCCAAACAGAGAAATGTCGGAGGAAAAGAGTGCTAATGGACAATTCTGCACTAAGAGAATGAAGTAGATTCCTGATGAGAGCTTTGCTCAAACTCCACGTGTCCATTGGAAACAGAAAAGGATGTTGCTTAAGTGTAGATAACAGGGACCTGGGATCATTGCTGTTGGTGCCCAGGGACTTTCCTCCCCTGTAAAATTCCACTTGGATCCTTCTCTTTGGTCTCACCGCCCTCCACTGCACATAGGACTAGGCTATCCCTTTTCTTCCACATTTATTTCTCAAGAAGTATGTACATTTCAGTATAAATATTAGACTGACACATGACTAGGAGGGAAGGGGACAGGAACCCTGGTTTGGAGAGATGGTTTAATGGACAAGAATGTTTGCTTCAAAGTCTGACAAGCTGGGTTCAGACCCCCTGCACCATCATTAAAACCTGGGCAACTGTCATCTCAGCACCCTCAAAGATTGCCATCTCAGCACCCTCGAAGCTGAAGACAGGAAGAGAGCTGGGTTTTCCCGGCTGCCAGGCAGGTTCCAGGCTCAGTGAGAGACTGTCTCAACGGAATAAGGAATAAAATGAAAAAGCAGGACCCACAATGCCTTTTTCTGACCTCAGCATGTGTACACACACACACACACAGAGACACACACACACACAGATACACACACACACACACACACACACACACACACACACCCAAGAGTGACACTTTGTATCAAGACTTTAAGATGTTGATTCACCACCTCAGACAATTTACACAGAGCTCCAAGGGAAATTTTGTTTTATGCTGGCAATATCCAGCTTGTTTTTCCTAAAACAGACATATTATTTTGTACCAAAATAGTTTCGGGTTTGAAAATTGCTGCTTGCCACATATATCTCTCTTTGAGAAATTCATTCTACACATCGGCCTATCAAATCTTCCAAGGATTTTTCAGAAGGTAGTAAATGTCTTCTATGCATCTTCCCACGCAATAGCCAGAATGACAGTTTATCTGTTTGCATTCCTGGGACTATAACAGAAATTCTCAAGCAAACCATCACAAACACCGAAAATTGTATTTTCTACTTGATCTTTCTTTTAGCTTTATTTATTTTTATTTACTGTTTATTGGGAGTTTCCCCTGGGTGTGCAGCTGTGTACCACATACATACAGTACCTGTGGGGGCCAGGAGAGGGCGACAGATCCTCTGTTGTGAACTGCCATGTGGGTGCTGGGAACTGAGCCTGGGTCCTCTGGAAAGAGCAAGTGCTTTCAACCACTGAGCTGCCTCTCTAGTCACCTACTTGATCTTTTAAAATTGCTATTTATTTGTTTGCTTGTTCGTTTGTTTAATTTGTGGGAGTGGGCTGCACATCTTCAGGGAGTTCAGAAGACAGCTTGTCAGAGAGTTAAGAAAGAGATGGTCCTCCCTTTCCGTGGTGTGGGTTCTGGGGAACGAACTCAGGTCATCAGGCTTGGCAGCAGGAGCCCGGCTTTACCCACTAAGGCGTCTTGCAGGCCCTTAATCTTTTAATGTGGAATTGGACTTCTGACTCTGCTTTCTTCTGGCTTGATCCCTTGAACACGTTGTAAAAATGCATGTTTATATTTGAAATAAAACTAACTTCCCTATTAGCCGAGACCTGTTTGAGGTGTGACCTGGGAAAGGATTAGCTGCAATTCCTTTTTCTTCTGAATCTTCCTTTAGAGAATTTGTGGCTAAGCAGCTTCCTCGTTTGGACAGTGAGCAAGCAAAAGTGTTGAATTGGATCAGAGCACAAGGACAGCAGAAACTTCTGTTTCCTACAATAAAAAAAAAAAAATGATTCAAAAGGGCAAAAGGAAAAAGATTTTTTTTCCTTTGCTGGCCTACATTCTGTTAAACAGGGTCTGCCAGAGATAAGAGAGAGAGAGAGAGAAAGAGGAGAGAGAGAGAGAGAGAGAGAGAGAGAGAGAGAGAGAGAGAGAGAGACTGAGGTATTCTATGTGTTGATACTTTAATTGTGAGCCCATGTCCTTTCAATGCCGAATTGTCTCACCATACGGGTGTCTGAAGATGTGAACTGGAGGAAAATCTGAGCAGCAGAGGCTGGAATGTGGGTCTAGCAGTTCCCTGGAAAATATTTTCTTGAAGTAAGGTTTATAGATGCTGTCCTGAAGAACATTAGTCTTTAGTTTTCCTTACCTTCCCCCTTTCTCCCATTCAACTCTCCCCGTGTTCCTATAATTTATTGTCTGTCTGTAAAGCCAAATTTGGCTTTACATATCATATCAGGTCCTCATATCAGAGGTCCCTAGAAAGTTTTGAAAGCCTTATTTTCACACCCGTGCTGACTCTGTGAGTCTCAGGCTTTGGAGATACCCTTTGAATGGTGACATTGTCGGGTGTCCCAGTGCCCATTCTGAAGCTGAAGGATGGAACAGGGAAACAAGGTACCTTATGCATCAGTACACAGTGAGTCACCACCTTCCATGAGAACAGGGAACAATTTTCTCTGTCCATTCAATGCGAACTGTTTTTTTCCTTATTGTTTTTAGACTGAACTTTGTGTCCACTGCCAAATAATGCATGACTTCCAGAGGCTATAGAAGCCCATACTTCTGTACATATACATCCCTGTATTTTACATATGTACACACACACACACACACACACACACACACACCCTTTGCATCATTGCAGCACTATCCCTGAGATTTTTTTTTCAACATTTTAATTAGCATTTGTACCAGGTCAACACTAGTTTCCCTGTTATGCAAACCCACACCCATGCTAAGTGTCTCTAGGGTTAGGAACACAGTGATAATATGACTGTTTGGTTTCGATGTTTGTGTGCAAGGAGCCCCAGGTCATTTTCAGGAGAGAGAGATTGATTCAAGGTGAAAGCCTCATCAAAGAAGTGACCATTCCGACCCCTCAGTAGTAACCAAAAAACAAAAAAAAAACAAAAAAACAAAACCAAGTATAACAAATAATCAAAAAGGATGGGATATTAAAAGTCGACACTGGTTTAATGGTTTAATTCCCATTTAGTCAAGAACCTTACAAAGCTAAAATTTTCATGCACTGAGTAAATGACTTCAGGAGAACGGTGAGCTCTCAAGGAGAGAGAGTGCACACCCCATGGAAGCATTCCATCGCCATGACAGCCAGGCTACCCTGCCCTTAGAAATCTGGGTGCTTGTGCAAATTCTTCTGATTCCAAGATGTGTGTGCATGCAGAGCTGATCCTCTGGTTTTGGGTTCCCGTGGGCCAAAGCTCCTGGCTATTCCCTGCCCGTGTGCTCCTCTGATGATCCCAAAGGGGACGCCAGCCCCTCTGAAGCATCCCTTTAGCACGTCCTGTCATCTTAACAGACACTGAGAGAATGGCTGGTGTGGGGGAGGGGATAAGACAGAGACAGTGAGGTTTTTCACTGAAAGGCAAGAAAGATACCTTCAAATGAAACTTTAAGAAAACCTGTTCTGGTTTCTGGACCTCTAACTAAGGTCACTGCCTTTGCAGGCCTAATGTTTATACCTGCTAGGCCATCTTCTTTATTTGAATAATTTATATATTTTAATTTTATGTGTATGAATGTTTTACCTGCAGGTATGTGTGTGGAGCATGTGTGTGCAGTCCCCATGCACCCCTGAAACGAGAGTCACAGGTGGATGTAAGCTGCCATGTGGGTGCTGGGGTTAAAAAAAAAAAACAACAGGGTCCTCTCTGCAAGAGCACCAACTGATCAGGCCATCTCTTCAGCTTCTTGTTAAACAATCTTGCCAGTTCCTGAATACACAAAATATCCTCTATTGTAATCAAGACAACTTCCTGTCCTGCTGGGTAGGCCCTCCAGCCTACATCCCTGGCCTCTCACTTTCTATCTCTAACAGCTACTAAAGGGTTTTTTCCTAAACAGTAGGACTCTGGGTTACTTTACAGTAGGGTTTGTATTATGACACGGTTTCATCTGGAGCTAGTCAGCTCTGCTTCCTGTTTGTAGGCAATACCACCCAGAGAACAACTTTGTGGAACGCCATCCATCATATTAATTTTTTTTTAGTTCATAACTACTTTTTAAACTTTTATTACAAGTTTATATTGCATGTCGAAGTCCCTCCTCCTCACTCCCCCTGAACCCCCTTTTCTTAACCCTTCCTCCTCCCATCAGTCCCCATTCGTTACCCCTAGATGTTTTATTTTTACTTTCATGTAGTATACATGTGAGTGTGTGTGCACACACACGCTTATGTATGTGTTTGAGTGTGTGTATGAGTATGTTGTCTGAGTGTGTGTGAGAGCATATGTACATGTGTGAGTGTATGTGAGTCTGTGTGTGTGTGTGAGTGTGTGTGAGTGCAAATGCATGTGTATATGTGTAAGTGTGTGATTTTATGTATCTCTATAAAATCTAGGAAGCACAAGTCAGAGAAAAACGCATAGTACTTAAATATGCAAGTAACTGCCTCTGGGAGGAGGTAAGCACAGAAAGCTTGGAAATTTCAGGCTGTTTATCAATTATTATGGTTTCAACATAGCTCTTAATCCACAGATAGGCCTTATTTTGCTAAGTATAAAATATCATTAAATGAAAAACATTGTTAGGGAGCTGAGGAGATAGCCCTGTTGGTAAAGAACTCGAGCTTGGATTTTGAGCATAAGAGCCAGGCATGGTGGCCTGTGTCATGGTGGCATGGGTCCCTTTGTCTCGTCACCTAACAAGAGCAGGACCTGCCTCAGAAGGTGTGATGTGGATTCAATGAATAACACATTTGCAATTTCTAGTCAACGGTTTGGTGCCTGTAAGTGTTGGCGCTTTTGTTTTGACTTGGCCGGTTGACAGTCTCGGGAAGGGCTGAGCAGAGCGCTGAAAAGCTGTAAGAGGGATTGCTGGCAGAAGATTCCTCCAAGGGAGGTAGGCTAGAGGCTTGCTGCTGCTGCTGCTGCTGCTGCTGCTGCTGCTGCAAGAGCCTGGAAAACTCCACTCAGGAATTAGTCGTTGGGGCAGACTTCTTTTTGTTTTTTTTCTTTTCTTTTGAGACAGGGTTTCCTCTGTGTAGCTTTGCGCCTTTCCTGGAACTTACTCTGTAGACCAGGCTGGCCTTGAACTCACAGAGATCTGCCTGGCTCTATGGGCAGACTTCTGGACTGTAAGTTTTGTCGGGTTGCAGTCCTGAAGAAAAGTGAATGGGCCCTATAGCCCCGATTTCATGGCAGGCTCGTACACAAGGCTCTGTGTATGAAAGTGTTTTTCACACAAACAGATCCCCAGTTTCAATGAATTGGAATGTGTTTCTCTAATGGCACACGGTTTTCATTTTCTGTGCAAGTGCACTTAGAAAATCTCTTGAAGGGAAAAGCAAAAAAAGAAAAAAGAAAAGAAAGAAAGCTTATGCTTAGTACAATGCAGTGCCTACCTGAAGAATACTTCTTGTAACCTCATTTTTGTACAATACCATGTATGTGGTACACATTCAATAATTATGCACTGGTTTCATTTTTCATCCTTTAAACAACAACACGGAAAGGCCTGTTTTAAAATATTTGCTGCTTCCACACTAGCTTCACAGTATAGCATCAACAGCAGTTTAGGTAAGATTTCCTTCTAATTCTGGAAGGACTTAGCCACCTGGGTTCCTATGTTAACTTTCCACAGCTAAACACACAGGAGCCTCACATCTGGGAGTCATCTCTATGAAAAGAATATACTTGTTCTCTCTTCAAGTGTCCTGAGCCTAGATTGTATTTAATTTATCAGTTCCAAAAGAAATCAATTCAGGGGGCTGAAGAGATGGCCCAGCGGTTAAGAGCACTGGCTGTTCTTCCAGAGGTCTTGAGTTCAAGTCCCAGCAACCACATGGTGGCTCACAACCATCGGTAATGAGATCTTGTGCCTTCTTCTGGTATGCAAGTATGTATTTAGGCAGAACACTGTATACATAATAAATAAATCTTTAAAAAAAAAAAAAGAAATCAATTCAGGCTATAACAGTAAATTTAGTCCTTTTTAAGGTTGGCCTGGTCTACTCAGTGAGTTTCAGGCTAGCCAAGGCTACATAGTGAGGAACTGTCTTTAAAAATATTCATGTTTGGGGCTGAATAAATGGCTCAGTGGTTAAGAACACTGGCTACTCTTCCAGAGGTCTTGAGTTCAATTCCCAGCAATCACATCGTAGTTCACAACCATCTATAATAAGATCTGATGCTCTCTTCTAGCATACAGGTGTACATGCAGATAGAATATTCATACATAAAATAAATAAATCTTTTTTTAAAATTGGTGTTTATTCTAGGCATGGTAGCCCATGCCTTTAATCCCAGCACTTGAAAGGCAGGGGCGGGTGGATCTCTGAGTTTGAGGCCAGCCTGGTCTACATAGTGAGTTCTAGGACAGTCGGGACAACACATAGAAACCTTGTCAAAAAGGAAAAAAAAATTCAACCTGGTGGTAGTGGTGCACACCTTTAAACCCAGCACTTGGGAGGCAGAAGCAAGCCAATCTCTGTGAATTTGAGACCAGCTTGGTCTACAGAGTGAGTTCCAGGACAGCCAAGGCTACACAGAGAGAGCTTGTCTCAAACACACACACACACACACACACACACACACACACACACACACACACACGAACATGTACATCATATTGGAATAGAGGGGGAGGTAAGAGGGAGGAAGGGTGAGGGAGAAAAGACCTTGCATATAAAAATAAGTGACTTGCTTTGTCATCAGAACAAGGTCATTCAGCAGCACCTCTGTGCTCATTGGGGGTTGACTGATGGAATTGATAAAAATGACTACATGCCCAGCAATAATCAAAGCTCCCCATATACATCAATTCAGCTGTGTTTTGCAAAACGCCCATGAGCTGAATACCCATCATGCCCAGTATATGGATGAGAAAATGCAGGCAGGCATGAAGTTCCCCTGAAGTTATCCAGAGTCTAGCAGGCACACATGCCACAGTAGTTCAAAACTGTATGTTCTGGTTTGGAAAAAATAAGCTTGAACAGTTTTTATGAGACAAAGTGTGTGTGTGTGTGTGTGTGTGTGTGTGTGTGTGTGTGTACATATTTGGAAAAGTACATCTGTGCGAGTGTGTTTAGCCAGAAAACCCCAGGGTTTCTGTCCCCATTTCCCCAATGCTGGAACTACAGGCCCATGTCACTAGACCTGGTTTTTCATATGGGAATCTGAACTTGTGTCTTCTACCCAGACCATTTTATCAGAATCTTAGAGAAAATAGATTTCTCTCCCCAGGAAGAGAATATCAAACAGCCAAACAAACAAACAAACAAACCTTCCAGTAAAGGACTCACTAAATAAAATCAGAAAAAGTGAGTGTTAAACCTTAACATACAACTGGAGATTCTGAGAAACCAGGAAAAAAGTCTGGTCTCTGCGTGATATCTCTGTTCAGTCTACAGCCACAAAGTCTATTTAAGGCAGTGGTTCTCAACCTCTCTAAGGCTTCAACCCCTTAATACAGGTCCTCATGTTGTGGTGACCCCCCCAGCCATGAAACTATTTTCATTGCTACTTCATAACTGTAATTTTGCTACTGTTATGAATTGTAATGTAGATACCTGGTATGCAGGCTCTCTGAAGACCCACAGGCTGTGCTGTGAGCCGACGTAAGTGCTACGGGCTAGGACCCCTCTGAGGAAATGGAATGCCTGTTGCCAACACAAAAGAAAGTGAGCCAAAACCTGCCGGTCCTCCAGGAGGGCCGGTGGTTTGAGCCTCTACCAGGAAACCTCACTCACACACTGGATTTCAATCCGCCATACTTCATTTCTCGTCTCCCATGCCCCCTTTTATGGGAGAACTGGAAAAAAAAATCATCATGGTTGTGTTGAGTTTTCAGACTCACGGTTGGTTGCTTCCTGGTGAAGGTAAAACCAAACATTTTTCTTTTGTTTTGTTTTTGTTTTTGAATCAGTTCTTTACATTTTCCCAGGTCACCGAGTCTGATCCTTTCTAAGTCTCTGACTGTCACTTGTTTTTCTTTGGGGCAAATAGTTCACAAAAGAAACCACACCAGGGCATTATACAGCAGAGATGGAAAATACTTGGGATTGGGCGGTGGCTATTTTTAAGCAAGAAGGAATAGAGAAAACAAAGAAGAGAGGAGAGAGAGGGAGAGAATTTCGTGTTTTTTTCCCCGAGGTCCCACCTTAGTCAGGGAGTATCAGGTGAGAGTCATTCTGAAAGGATTACCTGGCCCTCAACCCCTGGGAATTCTCAGCCTGTATTTGTTTTTGTCTCCCAACAGAGGTGTGGCAGGAAGGGGTCAAGCAGAAGGTGAGCAAGACGTTAAATGCTCCACTTCCTTGCCATGCAGGAACATTGCACTCTTCTTTTAAATCAAACTCTTCCTCATCAAGTCTTTTCCCTTTACTGGAACATCCCTTCCCATGCTCCTACTGACTGCATGAGGATGGAGCTTGGCAAACTCCTTCAAAAAGGAAAAAGAACAACAACAACGACAAAAAAAAAAGGAAAAAAAAACTCTTTATTTTCTGTTGGCTATAAAACAGACATTGAGTTTTAGGCACGTTGTTCTCATTATTTGAACTTCCATGAGTTAGACTTGTACAGTTGAGTTCAGTGAGGAATTAATGTTGAACTTGGTGCTGATCCCACCTACTGGGCAGGCTGAAGTAGGAGGATCATAAGTTCAAGGCCAGTCTGAGCAGATTAGTGAAACCTTGCTTCAAAATAAAAGAATATGAAAAGGGGGGCTGGAGGGATGGCTCAGTGGTTAAGCGCACCCATTGCTCTTACAAAAGACCCAGTTTCAATTCTCAGCAGCCACGTGGTGACTCACAACCATCCAATGCCCTCTTCTGACCTCTGTGAGCACCAAACATGTATGTGGTACACACATATATAGAAAAAATATACATACAATGAAAAATACATATATATATACACACACACACACACACACACACACACACATATTAATATTAAAGGGTTAGGGATGTAGCTCAATGGTAAAGTACCACCCTAGTACTCTTTGGCCCTGAGTTCAACTCCTAGTACTGAAGAAAAAAAATATAGATATGCTTTTTATTTTTTCAAACCAAATTATTTTACCAGCCACTGGCCGTACAGTTCACTGTAATAATACTTAGGGACAAGCAACTGCCTAGGGAATCAGGAAATGATGCTGCGCATGTCTCTAATCTAATCTGAATCTTCCCCAGGTTTACAAAATAAAAGACAGGACTAGGTATTCCCTAAGAGTAATCTCACTCTGAAAATTCTTAAATTGTATCTAAATATACCTTATACATAAACTCTACCCTTTCATGTTGAAAAAAAAAGAGCAATTGAATGGTGGTATCCTATTTCACTAAAAGCTGTTAGGAACCCCTACCAATCTTGGCACAGAAGTCAGTAATCAGGGAATTCAAACACCAAGCGAATGTAGTTGACACACAGCAACAAAAGCAGGCACCGAGGTTTAGATGGAAATCACTCCCAATACACATCCGTCACGTTACTAAGAGGTAATGGCTATTTATCCTTTAGAAAGCCTCATGTAAACCCAAGACTACTGGGGGAAAGACCCAGTCATCATTTGTCAGCGAGTATAACACTTTCATTTCCCTTATTTGTGATGAACCTAGAAACTCAAACAATGTAAGGAGTGGGTACTGGGCGTTGCCTGTGTAATCAAACTGTGCTTTGTGAAAGAAAACTTGTATATCGTAGAAGGACTATTACATGAGTTGGTGGACAGCTTCTTGAACACTTGAGAAGATCTGAGCAGTAGAATCTTAATGAAAAGGAGTTGGTTCACCTAACTCTTTTCTCCCACCCCGTTTGCCTCCTACACTTCCTGCACCTCTCCCCGTCTCTTGACGCTCCTCCGGTTCTAGTCAGCTTTCAAATAGGTTTTGGCACCGACATACGGACCAATGGAATCGAATTGAAGACCCTGACATTAATCCATGCACATATGAACACCTGGTTTTTGACAAAGGAGCCAAAACTATACAATGGAACAAAGAAAGTATCTTCAACAAATGGTGCTGGTATAACTGGATGTCAATATGTAAAAGATTACAAATAGATCCATATCTGTCACCATGCACAAAACTCAAGTCCAAGTGGATCAAAGACCTAAACATAAATCCAGTTACACTAAACTTAATAGAAAAGAAAATAGGAAGCACTCTTGAACGCATTGGCACCGGAGGCCATTTCCTAAATAAAACACCAACAGCACAGACCCTGAGCACAACAATTAATAAATGGGACCTCTCAAAACTGAGAAGCTTTTGCAGGGCAAAAGACACAGTCAATAAGACAAAAAGACAGCCAACAGAATGGGAAAAGATCTTCACCAACCCCACATCTGACAGAGGATTGATCTCCACAATATATAAAGAACTCAAGAAACTAGACATCAAAGTACTGAACAGTCCAATTAAAAAAATGGGCTAAAGAGCTAAACAGAGAATTCACAAAACAAGAACTACAAATGGCTGAAAGACATTTAAAGAAATGCTCAACATCCTTAATCATCAGAGAAATGCAAATCAAAATGACTCTGAGATACCACCTTACACCTGTCAGAATGGCTACGATCAAAAAAACCAATAACAACCAATGTTGGAGAGGATGTGGAGCAAAGGGAACACTCCTCCACTGTTGGTGGGAATGTAAACTTGTACAACCACTGTGGAAATCAGTATGGCGGTTTCTCAGAAAATTAGGAATCGAACTACCTCAAGACCCAGCCATCCCACTCTTGGGCATATACCCAAGGAATGCTGATTATACCATAAAGATACATGCTCAACTATGTTCATAGCAGCACTATTTGTAATAGCCAGAACCTGGAAACAACCTAGATGCCCATCAACGGAAGAATGGATGAAAAAAATGTGGTACATATACACAATGGAGTACTACTCAGCAGAGAAAAACAATGAAAGCATGAAATTTGCAGGCAAATGGATGGAACTAGAAAAAATCATCCTGAGTGAGGTAACCCAAACCCAGAAAGACAGTCATGGTATGTACTCACTCATAGGTGGATTCTAGATATAAAATAAAGAACATTCAGACCACACAAAAAAAAAAAAAAAGAAAAGAAAGAAAGAAACACAGAGCCAAATGAAGAGTTAAAAGCCCAGAAAAAAAAATAGGTTTTGGCCTTCTCATCCAATGGCTATTCCTGAGTGTAACTGGAAGGCAGCCTGGTCCATTGGAAAGAACACCGGTTTTGGAGTAAAATAGATCTTCCTTGGAGTTATTCTTCCATGTATTAGCGAGGTGGCTTAGGGTACGTGATTTAAGTTCCCTTCCTTCAGGTTTTCATTGACATATGTGGAATGATAGTATCAATGTTAAGAGTTATTGTGACTTGCCAGTTGTTTAATATGAGTGAAGACTGGCATTGGGAAATAACCCAGCTATCACAGGTAGAATTAAGAAAACAGCCATCGTTGACAGAATTTTTGAGTAAGATTATAATCTGGCCAGCCATGTTACTGTCCACTTTACATTTCAAAGAGTTCCCCCTTGTTCTGAGAGCCCCAATCTTTCACACATAGCTTACAGGGCCCATCATGCCGATCCTGATCTCTAAGGTCACATTATCCCTCCTCATGCCTCTCAACTGCTGTACTCCACTATACCGAGGACGTCTTCCCTCTTCCTGAACTGATGCGTTCCTACCTTGGCATACAGCCAACTCTTAGTCACCTCTTAACTTTGCTTAGACACTTTTGTCCCCAGTGTTTTCCGAAGAGTTTCTGAACCAGCCCGGATTGTGGGTTGCCATAATGTCCTATACTCACCCTGTCCAAGGATTTCCCATCAGCCGTGAATCCTCCTCACACTGTGCAGTCATTGAGAGCTAGATTATGTTGGTCCCTTACCATGCCTAGTACAAACTATGCAACCAGGGAAGAACTCATGGTAGACAGACAAATGATGGACAGACCCTGTCCCTGCTTCTTTGTGGGGCCAGATATATGACTCTAGGCAGCCAGGAAAAAGACACGTGCTTCCTGCTTATTCCTTACTTTCTACTCCCTATTCTTTTTTAAATTATTTTTATTCATTTTATATACCAACCACAGATCCCCCTCTCATCCCTCCTCCTTCTTCCCATCCCCTCCACCAACAGGGTAAGTTCTCCATGGCAGGGGGCACAGCTAAGAGTGGTACCTTCAGTTGAGGCAGGACCAAGCCCCTCCCAGCTTTATCAGGGGTGAGCAAGGTGTCCCACCATAGGTAATAGGAAATCCAGAAAGCCGGCTCATGCACCAGGGATAGATTCTACTGCCAGGGGCCCCTCAAACAGATCCAGCTACCCAACTGTCTCCCTATGCAGAGGGTCTAGTCCAGTCCTATGCAGATTCCACAGCTGTTGGTCTAAAGTTCATGAGTTCCTTTGAGCTTGGTTCAGTTGTCTCTGTAAGTTTCCCCATCATGATCTTGACCCCCCTTACTCATATAATCCCTTTTCCCTCTCTTCAACTGGACTCCCAAGCTCACCACTCCCTATTCTAATAGAAATGTAAGAAGTGGGATGGGCAGACTGCTTAAACATTGAGGGACTCTCCACTGACTGATTTTTCCCAGAAGCCAATCTTAAAGTGGCAAGCTTGATCCATAGTTGATTTTATAAACCTAACCATAGTTTTATAAATTTAAGTTACTTCCACAAGTTATATGGTATGATTTTCATGACTCAGGAGTAAGGGTGCATTACTAACACAGTCACACACAGGAAAAAAAAAAGCTTTCTTTCTTTCTGTTTGGTCAAAACAAGGTTTCTCTGTGTTGCCCTGGCTGTCCTAGAACTCAATCTGTAGACCAGGCTGGCTGGAACTTAGAAATCTGCCTTTCTCTGTCTCCAGAGTGCTGGGATCAAGGGCATACACCACCACCACCACAACCAGGGCCCCCCAAAAAAAGCTTTTTAAATTAGTCATCTCTAGGTGCTTTTTTTTTTTAAACTCATCCTTTTCTTTGTATCATCAAGTGTGCGCCAATACCAACTACAGTGGACAAAAGCAACTTGAGGCAGGGAGGGTTTACTTTGTATCATGTCTGGAGGAAACAGTCTATTATGACAGGAAGTTGTGTTGGCAAGAGTGTGAAACAGATGGTCACAACACCTCCCGCGTCAGCAAGCAGTAAGAAATGGATGTTGATGTCCAGCTTGCTTTTACCTTTTCATTCAGGCTAGAACCCCAGCCCAGGGAATGATGCTGTCCACACTTAGGGCAGGTCTTTCCCCTTCAAACCCAACCCAGAAACCTCCTCGGAATTCTAGATCCTGTCGACTTGACAGTAGTAACCCCTGCACAGCCGTAAGTACCCGGCTGGTCTGGGTCGGGAAATGTAGCCCAGGCTGGCCTCCAACTGGTAGCAGTCCTCCTGCCTCAGCCTCCTCAGTGTTGAGATTATAGACATGTGCTATCACATCTAGCTCAATGACATAATTCTTTCTTTTACTTTTTAAACATATTTATTTTTATTCTATTTTTTTATTCGTCTCTCATATAATACATTCCAACTGCAGTTTCCTCTCCCTTCAATCTTCCCAGTGTCCCCCCTCACACACACACACACACACACACACACACACACACACACACACACACACCTCCTCTCCTCCAGATCCACGTCTCCTCTATTTCCCTTCAGAAAAGAGCAGGCCTCCCAGGGATATCAACTGAACATAGCATGACAAGTTGCAATAAGACTAGGCACGAACTCTCATATCAGAGCTGGACAAGGCAACCCAGTAGGAGGAAAAGGGTCCCAAGAGCAAACAAAAGAGTCGGAGACACCCCTTTCCCATTGTTAGGAGTCCCACAAGAACACAAAGCTACACAACCATAAAATATTTGCAGAGGACCTATCCCAGACCCATGCAGGCTCCATGATTACCCCTTCAGTCTCTATGAGGCCCTATGAACCCTGCTTGGTTGATAAACTTTTAAATTCATAAAGATAACATCTCTTATATTCAATTAAAGTTTCTGTAGGGAACCTCAGAGTCTGCACAAGACATCCCAAACCAAGTTCTCAGCACAAAGGAGGTTTATTTGACACAGAGGGACAAAGAGCAGGGAGTAAGAGACAAAGACAGGAGATAGAGGATGATGGAGAAGGGGTCAGGAACAAGGGAGAAGGGGCAGGGTTATTTATCATGAAGAGAGAGACAAAGGACTGTCTCTGGACAGAGAGGAGGCAGACATGTCCCATAGACACACAGTGGTTTATAAAGGTAAAGGGGAAATCCCATGTTGGGATGAAGTGTTTAATTTTAATTGGGCATGTTTATTAGGTGAGCCAAATGGGACTTTTGATGGCTGGACTTCAATACTTTGATAGCTGGGCCTTGGTAGTCAGCCTCAGGAGGAGGAAATGACCAAATAAAGGAATGGACTTTGATGGCCAGTTTTAGGAATGTCTTCTAAGTTTTTAGTAAGGCAGAGGGAATTGGGGAGAAGGGCACGGTCTGTCATAACTGTGTTTGCCATGCTCGGGCTGGCTAGAGTCCCTCAGTTTCCAAGTGTGTCAGACCCAAGAAGAGAATTGTGGGCAACTACTAATTTTTTTTTTTTGTCATATCTGTTAACTGCTTGAATTGACACTCTGGTCTGTCTTTCCATTCCTGGACTTTTCCTGCATCCCTCTGTGTAGACCTGCTCCCAGACATCCCACGACACTGTGTCCTTATGGTTCACTGCCTCACCGTGTCTTCTCAGATAAGACAGGCCGGCAATGACAAGGCTCTCTCTGTTTTTCCAACTCAGCAAAGTCCTCCTGCACTTACACAATACAAGGTCTGTTTTATCACTTCACTCTTAGCTTGGGGCTTTCATGGCTCACTTTATCAATTGCATTTTTTTGTACCCTAATGTTGGGTCCAAACAAAAAGCCTCTGCTTTTCAGATTCTATATTCTGTATGGCAGTGGGCAATAAGAAGTTTCTTCTAAAGCACTATGAGTTGAGTCCCATGATGTTGCTGAAGAAGATGAATTCTAAGGAAAGCTAGCAACTGAGTATGAAGGTCTGTTTTTCTAAGGATGTAGTTAATCAGGTACTGACCATGTAGGCTATTGTGGAGTAGGAAAACAAAATGTTTCTGTCTTCTGAAAAAAAAATGCCCTCCTTTGGAAATCATAATGAAAAGATGTTATTGTAAAGTATGTTACATTTAATGATGAAATAACCTGTTCCTAGGCCATCGGTGGCTCCTCACCCGTTTACTGTGTCTACCACAAAAGAATGCTTGGGTAACTCCAAAATTCCAAGTGCCTGAATGCTCTCCAAGTGTCCGGTGTTATAAAAGTTATGAAAAATCATTAAAAAGATTTTTAAAAATGAGAAATAAATAAAATTTTCTTCAGAAAACTACAGTGTTCAAGAATAGTGTAGTTAACAGTGAGAACAATGCTCACAATGGACATGCTTGGAGTTCCAGCACCTGGGAAGATGAGGAAGGTGGATTGAAATTTTGCAGCTAGCATCACACACACACACACACACACACACCACATACACACACACATACACCACACACACACACATATACCACACACACATACACCACACACACACTACACACACATACACACACACACACCCCACACACCACATACACACACATACACCACATACCATATACACGTACACACACATACCACACACACACCACACACATACACATACACACCACACACAAACACACACATAAAAGCACACACCACACACCACACACACACATACACCACACACCACATACACATACCACACACACACCACACACACACACATATACCACACACATACACTACACACACACCACACACACACACACGCCCCTTTTAGCTCTGTTTAAAGGTTTAATATGTTAAGATTCTGACTTGAGAGTGAGGGGGCCGTAGGAGGGATCCGAGGGAAGGAACATGGGAGGGGCTGGAGGGAAATCGTGTAATTATATTTGCTTAAAAGTGAAAATTAAATAAAGATTGAGGTAATGTAGGAAAAAGAAGAGTTTGTTCTTCATCCAATACTGTGTGTCATCATCAAAATAACAACTTTTGTGATCTGCATTGCTGCTTACAATTTCTATAGTTCCTTACAAGTAGCATTGAAAAGGATGAGAAATCTCTTACTTTTTGATATTACAAGAAGAAAAAGTATTAGTTTTAGAAAGCGCACGGGAATACAGACACTGGAGAACTGAATGTAGACTTGAACACAACTCACAAACCCGTGGGAATAGTTAACATTGGCACTCAGAGCCTAAGGCAACTTGGAAATGAAAATTCTATCTTGTGAGCCCTACAGTTGACCTTAACTAGATCATGTAGGAGATGCTAATATCCCTAATCTGACCCTCATTTAAAATAAAAGTTTTAGGAATCTCCAAAAATTAAGAAAATGCAGTATGCCCTACGCAACGTAGATACTTCAGTGTGTGCTCATGGCATAATTTAATCATTTAACAAAAATATAGGAAACCCATTTCACTGCTATATTTCAAGGTAGCCCCAAGCTACCTTCAGCCACCCCATTTCACAGAACAATAGAAAAATGCAACTCCAGCTTTCCCTTGGGGGAGGAACGGTGGGACGGGGTTGGGGGGGGTGGGGGGATGGTGTTATTGTCAAGACTGATTTCTAGACCGTTTTCTTTTCTTTGTCCCACTGAAACATGGGAATGATCCCCCTGGCCGCTGAGCCTTCTGAGTGTTGGAGAGAGGATGAGTTGGTATTTGTAAAGGACTTGGGGTAAAAGAAGTTATGTGAGTTCAAGGCACTCGTTCGTGTTATGACTTGATCCACACCGGCTCCAGTGGAGAAACAAAAGCAACTTTTATTACAGATGACAAAAGGTTGCTAGAACAACCTAAGGGGAGGCAGAGTGGGGAGTCCTACCAAGACAGACTGAGAACATCTCAGTTCCGGAGACATGCTGAGGTCGCAGGCTTTTTTAACACGATAATCTTTGCTTTTCAAGTCAGAGTCATTTGGAAAGCAAGCCATGTTCCCCTCAGTACCTGGCGCTGATGCTGGTTGTGGGCTCACATGCATCTAACAATGGTCTTTCTGAAAATAATTTTATAGTCCAGAGTGGTAGAAAGCAGAATGTCCCTTTAGCAGATTAAAAAGAAGGCCGGTAGAATATGCCAAAAGTCCCATGTGTGAACACAGGATGTAAACCAGCATTTAGTCAGGTTTCCCTAGAGTCATTTGAAATCCTGAATGCTATCCAAAGTCTGGAGTTCAATTGGAATTGATAACAGCTATGACTTTGTCACCTACTTTTCAGGTTATCTTTGTCTCAGCTTACAAAGGTCACACTGTCACTGTCCCTGCCCATAGGTAGGTATTACTCTTGGTCCATAATGACTGACAGCCCTCAAAAATGTATTGTCTGCATGCTGTCTTGAACTGCCTTCCATGCGAAGGGGCTTTCACTAGCATCTAGCCATGATGTCTCTGGCCTCAGGGGAAGAGGCGATCATTTCATTTTATTAAATCTCTTAATCTTACTATTCTTGGGGGAGCTATGCACCCACAGAAAACTTTTATTCCACTCTGCTATTTGAGACCCTAAGTTTTAGAGGACTGAGTTGTCCAGGGTTAAGTATAGTGTTGGTGGAGATCTATAAATCAGAGCTTCTGTAGGCCATCCTTCAAAGTAAACTCTATCGATAAAAAAAAAATGTCATTTTGTTCTTCACTGGTGTTACTAGCTTAGTTTTCAATGTTTTATACTGACCTGGGGAAGGGAGATCTCTCTCATCTTGAGAACCTTGAAGACCCACCCTCCAAACCTAAGGAACACTGGGAAACAGATCTGTCTTTTCTAGGCCAAGAGTAAGAAAAGCAACACCTATGTCTCCAAAGGTTTGGGGTAAAATATCATGTAGAAGCCCAGGAAAGGAAAGGTCAACCACCAAGAAATAGAATCGGATTAATTCCTGTGACTGCAGAACAAATCTCCACAAAGTGAGGTTAAAGGCAACAGAAATGAATCCTCTCAAAGTTCTAAAAGATAGAAGTCAAAATTGATCTCCCAAAATTGACCATTGATCTAGACCAAAGAGTCACCAATACCATGTTCCCTTTGCAGGATCTAAGGGAGAGTCTGGCCCTTGTCTCTTTGAGGATCTGGTGAAGGTCAGCATTTATTGACTTATGGCTACTTGGCTATGTATCTGCAATCACAATGTACATTTTTCCTTTCTGTGTGCTGATTCTCCACATCCCCCCCTCTTAGATGGACATGTGTACCTGCTAAGCCTGCTCTGATAACCGGGCTTCCTGCTCAAGCGCCTTTAACTTAATCACATCTAAAAGACCTTTCTCCTACAGAAAATGACATTTATGAGTTTGGAGAATTAGAACCTGATATCTGAGGTCATTCTTTCCACTTGTCACAAGAAATTATTATTCAACAGGTTAAATAGCATTAATTTCTTTTCTTTATATCCTGAAAATTTACAGTTCAAGATTTCTAAAAGTTGTAATCTAATAACACAATCTTAGACAATTGAGATGTAAATTCCCCATAGAGTCCATGCAGTCAAATAATATTTAGAAGGAATATAAAACATGGTGATCAGTTTTTGCATATAGATGAATCATCAAGCTTTCAAATACAAAACTTTCCATACGTGGCACATTATACATTGAAAAATGTAAATGTTCCCCATATGTTCTTAATGACTATGACATCAGGGCTATAGTTATACATAAATATTTTAAAATCCTTTGTAAAGCATTTGCTGAGATAGTTCAACAATTAAGTCTTTTATTCTTTCTATCCATATACAGAACATATGTTGAGATAGTTCATACCATGATTACAACAGACTCAACTTCATTTGACTTTGGCTAGAACACTTAGGGACTCATTTTCTTTATATTGTTATGTTCTACTGTTATTTAGAAAGTTTACCATTGGCAAGTTATTGATTATATTGAGTGTAAGATGACAGCGAGTCCCAGAGAAGAGCAAGTATTTGGCTTCTGGCAAGTGATATCACCAGCTGCAGAACTTGAACTACATAAGCACGCTCCTTCAGAGAGCACAGGCTTTATATAATAATAACAATGAGATCTCAATAATCTCAGGGAATAATATATTGATAGCTCTTCCGGCTACAGACCAAAATGAGGAATCCAGATCAGAGGTAACCCAACTCTCTGCAACCATTCGTTGTGGAGGGTGACAAAGGTCCTTCTGTCTTTCAAGGTGGCTGTGGCTCGCTCTGTCTCAGGAAAGTATGAGGAAGACAGATAAGCAAAGCACACTTGTACAGAGACCCCAGCTCCCTACTGCAGTGATCTACAAGGGATTCTGAGAAATCAGTCCATCTGTGATTTGAGAAGGAGAGAGGAATTTTGATTAATACCTGACAGTCTCAGAAAACTAAAACATAATTATTGAAGTGGCCATCAGAAGATTTGAAATCTATGATCAGTGAAGATTCATTCTACTCCAGTAACCATTATTTCTACTTCATCTTCAGTGGGAGATGAGGTAGGAAAAACATGATTTACTAAAATTATCCCATAAGTTACATTAGGTCAAATTTCTCAAATAATTATCAGTGAAGGAATGGAGTCTCATGACTTTTAAAGTAAATTTTAGCATTATGTAGTATATGTCAAATTTCCCACTGTATGTTTCTGCAATTGAGGGAAGAAACAGACTAAGAAAGTTCAGTGTTTTGCAGAGCCTTTTGGCCCAGGCAGGGTTCCAAGAGCTGAACTAAGGCAGGGTAACTGGTGGGCTGTGCTCTGTTGAGTAGAAAGAAAAGAACCACTCCAAGTCTGCTTCTTAGGCACAGGAAGAACCAGGGAGCAAGGAAGTCTCTAATTTTCAAGTCCACTGAGCAGAGGACAAGAGTAAGGTGAAAACTAAGGAGTCTCCCACTGAGAGCCAGTGGGATGGATGAAGCAAGTCCTGTAGGCTGAGGAGCCTGGAAGGATGCCCAGAGAGGCCCTTGCCTGCTCTGGACCCTGGAGGAATGGAGATTTTTCTGTTCCAGCATTGCCTTTAGCTTGAGCTTAATCCACATTCTCCATTTGGATAAGGGTAATTAGACTCTTAATCACTCACAGACTGCAATGGCCGATCTGTGGCTAGTGGTAAAGGAAAAACAAAACCCCACAAATAAAGTTAGTAGATGCTCCTGCAAAAATTAATGTTGAGAAGGAAATTTGCTTTCATTTTTAGAGGATGTGTTATAACATAGAATAGGAATTAAGCACAGAGAAGTCTGTTTTAATAAGATATTGATTCAATGCTTATCCCTCCCATTAAGAGGTCTGTGATCTCACAGAAGAGCTCCATGTTCTAAGGTCCTGGTTTTATAGTCTATAAAGTGGAAGATGACAATTACTCATAATTACTTAAATATTTAAATGAAAGAAAGTTCAAGAACATTTAACAAGGTATTAAGTAGGAAGAATTAACACAAACTTTCAACAAATACAGTTTCTTTCCTTTCCTTCTCTCTTTTGCTTAATTCCTTCCTTCCCTCTTCCTCCCTCCCATCTTTCATTAATTCATTCTTTCTTTTCCGGGCATAACCTCTGCCCCTTCTTCCTTAAAATCAAGAGTTAAGTCATGGCAACCGATGCATCTAGCAAGGTCACTTGTTGACGCAGACATTTTCTAATGGAGGCAAGCAGTCCCCCTGTGTCTTAGTCACTTTTTTCTACTGTGATAAAGTACCCTGACAGGACCTACTTAAGAGAGAAGGGAGCGTATTTTTAGCTCCCAGTTCAAGTTTCAACCCACCATGGTGGGGAAGTTGGGTAGCAGGCCCTTGAAGCAACTGGTCACATTTAATGTACCATCAGAAAACAGAGGGATGGATGCATGCTGCTACCCAGACCTCTTTTAGTTAGGGAGTGCACCGCCCCACAGCAGGGGGTCCTCCTACCTCAGTGGCAAATGCACTTGTTTCCAAGCCTGATGGCCTGACTTCCATCCCTAGAACGCACATGGTGGAAGGAGAGAACCGATCTCCTCAAGGTGTCCTTTGACCTCCACACATCTGTTGCAGCAATACATCCCCACCCACGATAAAAATAGGTGTAAGTCAAGAAGGTGCAGAATGGCTTAGTGGTTAAAATCATGAACTGGTTTTGTGGAGGACCAGCATTTGGTTCCCAGCTCCTGCCTTGGGTGGCTTAGGACTTTTGTTATTCTAGCTCTAGGGGAAGCTGACAGCCTCTCCTGGCCTCCGAGGGCACCCAGTTTTAATTGGAACACACACACACACATATAACATAATTAACAAAATAAAATTTTATGTACATTTAAAGAAAACCTCCCAAAGTCATAGCCAAAAGCCCATTTCCCCGTCACTCTAGATTTTTCACATTGACAACTGACACTGAATATCATATCCTGTAAGCCTAGGAATATTTCTAAGATATTAAGGAAATAAATGCAATAAAACTGATATAGTACCAATGAATTGAAAAGTACACACAGAGATATTCTAATATTTTCTGAGGTAAACATACAATAACCATTAATGACTCTCTAAAATGTACTTATTTTCCAAAGCTGGCCATGTTTCTTAGCACTACTCTGTTCAGATAAGTACAAATTTCATTTTCAAGGACTTCCATTTGGCCTATGGAATTTATCATCACTGGGCATGGTAGTACAGCTTCAGGCCAACTGTGAGAACATTATTCATTGGCTATTATGAGAACAAAGGGAGTTTTTGAAAAGGTGATGAGGCAGAAAGGGAAAACACACACCTGGAGGAACAGGGAGAGAAGAGGAGGAAACTGGAACTGGTCAGTCTTCTTGGCACCCTGATGCCTGACCGTGAAGGGAATATGGCAGTGTGTGCCCTTGTGGAAAGCTGAGTGGGAGGCTTCCCAGTGATCACACACTAAAGAGTACTTGTGGAGTGAGCTTGATGATCCCAGGGAATAAGAATTTTAACACAGATTGGGAAGCAGATAAAATTGAGTGGTGTAATGAAATTAGACATTCATTCCAAATGAAATCCAAATTCATTCCCAATCCAATTCATTCCAAAAAATCCATGGAACTTTTGGAATATTATAAGACAACTTCATAAAAATTATATTAACTGTATTTGTCAAGATTGTGGTGTGTGTCTGTTATTATACTGTCTTTGAAAGGCATAATGTTAACACTTGACATTTCCCTTAAGAGGTATAATTAACATTGTTCTCATTATCCAACTATAGGAACTGAAATTTAAAAAAAAATCCTTAGTAGTAAGTAACTTTCTGGAACTCCAAGTACTGAGCAAAAAGCACCCCCTCTTGAAGAACTCAGTTCATAAGTACTTTTCATGATACCTAGATTCTAAGAAAACTTAGCTCACATCCTCTGAGATGGATTGATGACAGCTGGTGCTTGGAAAGGCACGCTTCACCAAGGCTACACTGCAGCCCTTCAGAAAGGTCTCCCTGAAAGGCATTTCATCTACCAGTATCAGCAAAGAGATCTCCCAGAATGACTAAGTTCTAGTCATTGTGACCAGCTAGCCTTTGTTGAATCATCCTCTTCAGAAATACCACCCTGATTCATCAGCTACGCTTTTTACGTTAATTGCATTTAACATCTGACATCTTTCTTAGCCTTTCTCCACATCACTGAATCCTAAGAAGAAAATAAGACAAGCCAAACCCAGATTATAGCTGAAATAAAAACTGAGCATTAGTGAATTAAAGTGAAAATTGAATGTGTTCAATATACCATGAAATTCAAAAGAGGGTTTTGTATTTCATAAGGTAAAAAAAAAAAAAAAAAACAAAAAACCAAAAAATTGTTTTTGTCTTAATGTTGGATATTAATTTTGTCTACAGGTTGTAGAATATAAATTGTATCCTTTTACATAAAAATGATACTGATATGATTATTGTAAGAAATATAATTAACAGGAAGGCAGAAACCTTTAAAAATTAGTTGTCTTTTTTAATCATTATAAAATTGCAAAATGACTTACAATAAGCATATAGTCATCTAAACTTGTTAGCTGTTGTATAATAAAGTGTATCCTGGCCTTTAGCTGAAAGTAATATTTGAGCATCTAATGGAAGTATTCAGAAAAAAATGTCTGCAACACTGGATCACACAGGCCAACTTAGAGATGACCTTTTTTCTTCCTCGAGAAAATATTATTGTCTGTGACAAATATGTTCTGTTTTTGCTGGTCTGCTTCTACTTTCCCTTACTGGTTTTTATGGAGTTCGCTCATCTGCTTCAGGAAGTCCTCCTTGGTTTTTCTGAATTACAGATCAAGATGCAAAGAGGTGAGTTGGCATTGCTTCCCCATCCCTGCTGTCACTTCTGAGGACCAATCGGGTAGAAGCCAGGGACAGGCATGGTTGGTGCTGTCTTTGGTTACACCTTCCCAAAGAGATCACACTCTTCTCTGATCACATCTTTGTCACTGCCCTGCTTCTTGGTCTCAGGGGGTCTGAGTGTTCTTCCATTTCTAATACACTGAGAGCTGTTCCACATTCTTCCACTAAATTCCTCTTTCTAAAACTTAATTGACTTTTGTTGCCTTTAAACAGAAAACATTAACTTGTACAATATGCTTTTTTTAATTTAATGAAATCTTAAATTCTCTTAGCCTAACATTCCAAGTAAGATCAAACCCTCTCTTAATGTTTGGTTTTTAATGTTTTCTCTCAGTGAAGAACCTCTCTTGACTGAAAGAATAGATTATCCAAATCTAAACTCTGTGTCATAATAGATAGAAGAAACTACATAAAAATTAAGTGAGAGATGAGTTCTCTTTCAGCGTCCATTCATCTCCCAAGCCCTCATTACTCTGAGTTTTCATCACTGGGGAAAATCCAGTGAGCTTAATTCTTTTCTACTCCAGTTTTTTCAAAGTCTACCTCCTAGTGAGCCACTGGTACCCAGGACAGTGTGTTGAAAGCCCCTTTGCCTGTTTAGTGAAAGGTACACAGAGAATTAGAAAAAGCTTAGAATTGATTGCAATGAGAACAGCACATTGGGGTCACGCTTACACTCCTATATTTCAACTATATATCTGCCGCATACACACCCCAAGGCCTGCAAGGCTCGTATGGTACCTCTCATGTGCTGACACTTTGTCCTTCTTCTTACGCTTAGCAAGCACTCGTCTCTCTCATCCTTTGTCTAGACCCCACACAAGCTCGAACCTTCGCTGGAGGAAGGAAACCAGTAAGATAGCAATTAGAAAACAACTTACTGTTTCTTTTGGTCAGAAGGACAGAATTAAGAAGGTCCATGTACTTGAATAGGAGATGGGAAACAAAACCAAAAACTAACCTCTAACTTGAGACCCTCAAACTCAAATGCAGTATTTTCTTCGATCATCATTGAAGGCAACACAGAGATATGGTGTTAGTAACACCCAGGGCCTTTTCCTGAGAAATGACAGTGAGTTTCCTGTCACTGTAGAGCCATTACACATATCTTGAAATGTAGTTTACACTTGTCAACTACTTGCTACAAGGGCAGTATTGGGACACATCCTTGTTTATTTTTTTTAAATAAACATAATGTATAAACAAGTATTTAAGTTGTTCTTTTTAGGGTTTAGATGATTTCTCTATAATTGATTTCTTTTGTAATTCTATTTTATGCATATTTAAGCATACTGAGAAAGAACCTACCAACGTCTTCATTTTGGCAAAGCATCCGTTTCAGTCAAAAGGCTTGAAGGCATTTCATGGTGGAAGCCAAAGAAATGGGCCTGCAGAAGAAAGAGCAAATAGGGATGCAGAGAGTCAGTCTTCTCATCTCTAAGTAAGTATGGAATGCAGAGAGTCGGTCTTCTCGTCCCTAAGTAAGCACGGGATGTAGAGTTGTCGGTCTTTTCATCCCTAAGTAAGTATGGAATGCAGAGAGTCGGTCTTCTCGTCCCTAAGTAAGCATGGCTCTTTACTCAGGGATGTCCTTGGAATAGTACCAGCCAAATCATTCCTAAACGCTTGAAAGGAATCTCCCTGTGGGGTAGTTTTTCCTTTGTCCACCGTGACAACATCGCTTTTAGTTAACTTTATTGAAAACATCTAAGGCACAAATATGCCCACTAGTAATTTCAAATTGCCAGGACACAGTCTAGTATTCTGAACCACATTACTTTCTTAAAAATTATAAAATAAACATAGAACCCAGTATTGAGTTTGGGAACATGAATACATAAGCTATTTTTAAAAGCTGATTTTTGAAAAGGAAATGTCATCGCCACAAATTTCTTGAGTTAGTATGTGACTAATTTTCATAGTATCTCCATATTTGCTGCCCTTACTGTCTTTGTCCTCAGAACAAGCTGTTGCTATAGAATATGTACGTTGGGAGAAAAAAACCAACAACACAAAACTGTCACCCAAAGATATTATTGATAGTCAATTTAAACCTAAGGACTTTGTGTCTACTGTGTACTTTGTACATTGTGTTCAACAGTAGAATGTCTCAGACAACAAAAGAATTCATTTCTAACTCATAGGGTACTGGTTCTGTTCAGTACATGGGCATAACCGTGTTATTACTTACTAGAAACTCATGGTCATTATTTAACTCCTTGGCTGCCACTTCCTCTCATTATTACAACTTTCATCATTTTATTTTCTGTAATGGTGTTCTGGAGGTTGTTTATTTGACCACAGGTGTTTTAGCATCGTTTTTATTTTGTTCACATACAGTTTCACTTTTTATCTAAAATATCTTTTTTTCTTCAAATAGTCTTAGCTGAAGGCAAATTGTTCATTTCTTTTACTTGTTTCCAAACAGCCTGTCCTTCCTAGGTACATCGCTTATGTGTGTCGCTCTTTTCTCTCAGTGGCTTGTGGGCCCGATCTCTTTCTTCTTCACAGAACCTTGGCTGTTTGGATTTCCGGCATTCGTCACTTCTTTGCCTACCACCTCCAGAGAAAGCCTGATTTCAGGGTTCTACTTGAATTACCTAAAGCAGTTGACTTCTTCTGACCTACCTTTTACTCTGGTAGAGTCTGAGTACTTTTTTTTGCTTTGCTTTGTTTTGTTTTTAACAAATAATTACAAAAAATGCACCCCGGAATTAAAATTTCAAAATGCTCTAGCAAATCCCAACTCAGTGAAACTGTCACATCCAGGACCAGAAGTGACCGATGAGATAGTGATCATCTCCAAAGTGGGGTATATTAAGAGCACATTAGTGCAAATGCTTTTCCTCATCTTCCTCCACTCTCTTACATCAACTACATCTTAAATCTCCATAACATGTCCTTCATGTCATACAAACAGGTTGAACACTGATTTGTTCTGAAAAGTGTGTACATAATTACAATACTAAAATGTATTAGTTCTGTTCTCATTGAAATAGAGCCAATGGAGCATAGATATACATATACAACTCTATGCTATGTTTATTACAAAGAATTGATTCATGTAATACAGGGGCTGGCAAGTCTCAAGATATACTAGGTGAGCTAATAAACAGAGACCTAGGAAAGCCAATCATTTAGTTCAAACCCGAAGATCAGATAACCAGTCAAGCTGATGGAGTTGGCTCAGCCTGAAGGCTGCTACGTTCAAGATCCATAAAGAGCTGGTGGTCCAGTTTGAGGCAAAAGACATTTAAAAAAAAAAGTCAATATTCCTGTTCAAAGGATACCATACAGGAAGAATTCTCTTCCATTACACATTTGGAAAGGGGAGTTGTTTGGATCTACTCTGTCCTACCTTTAACTGGATAAGACCTAGCTACAGTAAATAAGGCAATCTAATTTTCTCATTCTACCCAGACAAATGCTAGTTGATTCTGAATGCACTCTGATAGATGTGCTCAGAGCAATCTCTGATCAAATACCAGAACCTTCCATGGCCCCATCAAGTCGATGTTGATATACATATACAAGTTGATATACAGCATACAAGTTGATATACAAAGTGAACAGTCTACACATGCTATCCGCCAATGTCCTGGAGCGTTCCTCCTTTTACCACTCATCTTCCAAGGACTATCTTTTCCGGAAGCTGTCCTTTATAGATTTCTTCCTACTCTCAACTGCCTGTAGCACCCAGAGCCAAGCCATGTCTGAGTCCAGGGCAAGTTTGTGTATGAGACTAGCATTTACCTAGCTAGCTACTTTTGGTTAACATCCAACCACATTTAGGATTTTTTTTTGGGGGGGGAGGTAACATACAACCACAGATAGGATTTTTGTCATATTTTTCTGTAGATCTCCCTAAATCCTAGCTAACTAATAATTTTATTTTTTCAATTAAGTTCAGAAAATATTTACTTACCTCTGTATTTTTACTAAGAAGATGATTCTTTTGTTGTTGTTGTTCTTTTTTGAGACAGTGTTTCACTGTATAGCTTTGGAGTCTTTCCTGAAACTTACTCTGTAGCCCAGGCTGACCTCAAACTCACAGAGATCCACCTGCCTCTGCCTCCTGAGTCCTGGGATTAAAGGTGTGCACCACCACCACCCAGCTCAGAGGATGATTTTTACAAAGGAATTTGCTACTAGAACCTGGGCGTTGATATCGCCTTTGGGCACTTGCTTAGTTGAGGCAGTGGTGGATTTTTAAAGTACTGCTCTGTTGACTAGCTAAAATGACACCAATAGAGAGTTTCCCTTAAGCTGGATTCTCACATTTATACACATTTTTCTGGAAAAGCCTTAGGAGATAGTTTGTTCATTCATTCATATATGTGTCCAGTATGATATCAAGTAGATATCAAGCTGTACTTTAAAGGAGACCATTACAGTCAGGCTACTGGAAAGACTTCAGTGCTATCTAATGAAGGTTCCAAGCAGAAAATGATTCTCCCCTCTCATGAGGTCTAGTGTGCCCACTGGTTGATTTCAGTCAATCATGTTCTGACCATGGTAGAAAAGATGGAACTAAATTGAGAGTAATTACAAGAGAGTACAGATCTCTGAGGAGCTGGAGGCATTCCCCGCAGGTCAGTTATTAGCTCCCATTAGCAAGCACACTTGGAGGAGAATTATGACCATGTGGAGGAAGGGTCAGGAGGTAAGAAGGAACATATTGTCTCTGATCAGGCCAGTCCAATTGTTCCTCCCTGTAAGAGCAGACTGCTGTCATTGACCAATCTTGCAGCTACTCTGAGCATAACTGAGTATCCTTATAAGATAGCTCCCCAGACTGGACCAAGTGTACCGTCTTTGAATGTGACGTCCACTCTTCCGATTCTTCGGGACACTCACTTCCATGCTTCTTTTCTGTGGATGTCTCCCTTTGCAAAACCTCCTCTTTGCTCACCTAGACTCCTTACATCAGTCTTTTAACCCTTTATTTAGGAGTCCTGACCTAATATTTTCAGGGTTTGGAGCCAAAGTACAAAGGGAAATCAACATCCCATCTAAGTATTTGTGAGTTTAAACAATTAAACAAAGTGTTTCATGCTGGGTTCTAGACTGTAAAGTGAGGTTCAAATCTCTGATAAACAGAGTCCTCAGAGGGCCACACCACAAAAAAAAAAGTTATGCACGGAAGACCTAACCTTGGCCTCAGGCTTTCTGCTTCTGCTAAATTTCTTAATGTTTATGCTCCCGGCTCCATATTGTCCTGTTTAATAAGCATACACACTGTGTAAACATCTATGGTAGCCTTTAAGTAAAGTTGTATAACCTCATACCAGAAAAATACTTCCCACAAACCGGGAGCCGGCAAACAAACAGGCTAGTGCAAGTCCGAAAGGTTCATATCCTTTCAGGTAGAGCATTCATTCCGAGTCTCTGGAGCCCAGACAGTGGTCTTAGAAGGGAATGTGCAGATTAAGGGAAAGGGGCCCAGCCAGCCTGTAAGGAGAGTCAAATATCAAAGGCAGGCGGGAGCCTAGGGCAGCATTTTCTCTTTTCTCAGGGCAATGCAGGGGCTGCAGTGAGGTTGACAGGAGCCCCGGGAGCTTAGTTCAGAAAATTTAAAGCCATGTAGCTGAGAAAACACAGAGACTATCCCCCAGTGGAAAATTCACCCAACTACGCGGGTCGGAGTTAAAAGCTACAGTCTTGGGAAATTTCCATACCATCGGACATCTGCCCGGGCTGGAAAGAACTCAAGTCCTTCACACAGAGCCACTGGGTAGGCTCCCATGCACTTGGTATCAAGTGTAGCAATTAGATTGTAGATAGCCCGAGCTTTTTAACAAAGGCTCCGAAGCTTAGCAAGAGGCCCACTTCCAGGAGAAGCAGGGTAGCGCACAAAGAGTGTGAACCGCGACCTGCAAAGAAGAATCCAGATCATGCGAGGTCAGAGAGGAGATACAAGAGAGATAATGTTCAGATACCTAAATTTTATTTCTGTGCATCAATCTGTTACAAAACTATGAGTCCAAAAGTTATGAGCCCGAATGTCAGTACTCAGAAATTGTTAGTGTTACCTTCTAGAAAAAAAAAAAAAAAGTGAGTTAGGCGTTTAGGAAATGGGATGGGGTGAGGGTGGGGACAAAGTTCTGCACCTGGTGGGAAAGTGCTATTTAGCTTTTGAAAATAATTTTGAAGGGTACAAAGGCTTTCCCCTGCGGATGGTTTCACTCTAGGGTTTGTTTCCTGAAACTGCCCGGAGCACCGAATTAAAGAAAAAAAGAAAAACAGGTGTGTATATTTCCTATGGGAATCTGTCATCTCCTTTGGTTCCCCCCACTGATAAGAGAGAGAGAGAGAGAAATCCGAATTTCCTTCTTCCAGTCTTGCTTCAACATGCCAGAAAGACACTCACACCTGCTCCACTGTCCACACACGTCACTCATCACGGTGGTGGTGGGGTTCGCGCTGGGAGGGACCAGAAAAAGGACAATCAACAATTACCTGAAGAGCCGGGCATGGATGGCCTCAGGCGCTTTCCTTGTCTGATGGCTCAGAGTTACAGAACTGGGAAAAGTCAGGGCGCATTAGCCGCATGACTCCTTTGCTGGGAATGAGGCTGGAAAGCATCCGTTCAGGTTTGTCAGCTCTCGGGCCAGCTCAGAGAATACTCAACTCAAATGCCGTCACTCCCGCCTGCTTCTGATTTATTTGTAACGTTCTCGGACAAAACCACAGACTAGAAAGAAATTACCTTGACAACTTCTTTTTTACAAAATGTATTTTCTCACTGCTCCAGTCAAGACTTGTTCCCAAAATACATTAGTGGGGCTGAATGGGAAAGCTGCTCACCAGAATTTAACCAAAGAGCTGTGACCTTGCTTCAACTGCTTGCATTTTTAATCACAGTTTAAAGAATAATTATGTTCTTTAGAAGCAACACTGTAAGGGAGACATCCATTTGTTTGGTGTGACTGGCTTATGGTGGGTCCTCCTACTCCATATATCCAAGTTCTCTTCTCTAGAACTTCCAAATAGGATACATTATATTGCTAATGTGATTTTGCAGGTATGTCTAGCCACCGCTTTCCACAGAAGGAATGTAGCCTGTGCGATCTGGATGATCAGTGTAGTCATCTGGTCCTTCCAAGATGGCGGCAGATTGGTCTGAATGGGGAAGGCAGAGAGACTTGGAAGTCTTGTGGTGTCTTTGGAGATGAAGTAGTGTGTCCATGGCCAAGGTGTGCAGATGGCCTCTGCAGGCCAGGTAAAAACAGGGGAATGGTTCTGCCTGCAGAAAGTGGCAACAAGCTGGCACGCCAAGTGTGGCCCATGGAAGGACTTCTGACCCATGAGAATACTTTACTGGTATTTTAGTCACACATTCATTAAAACCAATCACAGGACTTAAGTGCATTTATAAAGCAAAACTGAAAAACCTACTCACATTGTATGGTGTGGGCAACAGTATCTGGAGTCTACACAACAGACCACGGGATGACTTTTCACACTGCTGGTGCTCTCTATTGTATTCAAATGGCTATTCGTGAAGTTATAGACAATGGACTTATGTTTCAACGGTAGTGTTTTTGTTTAAAGATAACAGACAATTTTTGGACTTGAAAAAACATGATCCCATCAGCAGACACAGACATACTTAAAATAGTGCCACTGATTCAACGCTGCTGAAGTAGATAGCTGGCCAATTTGTCCTGGGTATTTGCAGTTTTGATGAGTAAAGGCATACATTTTTGTGCAACTGGAGTTTGTGTGCACGTGTGTAGTTAATGGGGAAATACCATCGGAGTAATTAAAATCCAAACTGATAAAACAGCTTCCTATGCAAACAATATTTCCTAAAGCCTGATTTCCTCTATCCTCTACTCTTACACAACCTACCACAACCAGGCAGGGGTGTGCAGGAAGGAATCTGAGGCGTGTGTGTGTGTAAGGGTGCTCACCTCGCAGTCGACAGACTACAAACTCTGCTGACTTAAGCAGATCAAGGACAGGCAGGGCAGAGAAGTAGGGAAATGAGGCACAGTGCTCCAAGTGAACCATAAACCAAAACGGCATACTGATGTAGCTGTCTCTCATCTGAGACACTATGCTTGGGAGGAAGGGGTCTCTCCTGAACAGTGGCCGATGGGTGTGGATCCATTGAGATGACCATGGAAGGAACACTTGTTTGGAAAAAGAGCATCTAGAATGTTCCAACACCACATTTAGCGAGCATCATGCAGTAGTATCGTCCGTGTTTATGGCTGGTAAGGTGGAAGTCTTTGGATTGGAAGATGAAGGAGCACAACAGATTCTGTCGTTATTTGTTTGTGTTTGTTTGTTTAACGTGACAAGTTACAAGGGAAAGGGGGGCAGGCTATGAATTTCATCTGTGGACTTACTTCACAATGAGCCAAGTGTCATAGCCCAGCAAGGGGGTCCTGATCCATCTTGACACGGACTGGGCAAGTGGAACCCTTAGAAAAGTAAAACTCACTTTTCCAGAGATGCCAAGAGTCAGGAGCTCCTCTGTAGGTAAATGAGATGAGGGACCCTGACATGCCTGGGTAAGTGGAGTAATTTCCTAATCTCAGCACGCGGTTCTTATCTTTAGGGTGCTGACCAGCGTTCTCCTGTCCTCCCCCTTTGTCTGCCTGCTCAGTGGGTCATGCTTTGAAAAGCTGCCTGTGAGGGGAACGTATTGTGCGGCATCTCTCTTTCCTTCTCTGCCAATGGGAGATTTTTAATTTTTTTTGAGACAAGATCTACCAGTTAGTTGTCCACACTGTCTTTGAACTTGCCAACTCCTCCCTCGGCTCTCCGAACACTACAGGCCAGCACTACTGCCCTCTGCTTATCAGCTTTATGACTGCTAATCTACTCAGACCCTCAAAAACCACAGTTCGCAAACTCTTGTTTCCCAGATCCCCTTCTCAATCTTAGGTAAGTTTTGTTCACACCCTTCTTTTTTTTCCAAACATGAGATCACACACACACACACACACACACACACACACACACACACACAATTGTCCATTCAATCCAACATAGACACTTACAGTCTATGACCTCCACAGCCCCTTTAAGGAAATCTATGTGTTTTTTTCCTAAGCTCCTGCCTTAAAGGATTGCTCCACCCTGGGTTGGGGTTGCCAAGAGCTTTAAGAAGAGAGAGGGAGTGTAATGATGCATCTGCTTTTTTGTCCAAGATAGCTTGGATCTCTCCATGAGCTGCTGAAGAGTCGAAAAGCAAATCTATGCCAACAGTTCTGAATCCCAGCGGTGTTTAATGGCAACCTCCCCGTGTTTGCCAACTTGCTGCTTAACGGCAATCCTGTTGACACTGTGTAAAAAGCTTTCCAGGTCCTCCCAGGTAAATAACCCATTTCTGCGGATCACCTGGCTGCCCAGTTGAACTCTTTTATGAATACACCCAGAATTCAGAAAGATGAGTCATTCTTTTTGCCAAATGTACCTTGACACATTCTAGATTTCCTGTCTTTGTGCTGTCTATCCATGTACTAATTTCAGCAAAGACGGTTATAGGCAGGTGTCCATTTTAACTGACCCTCTGGGGCTAACCACATAATTTTCCTGCCATGTACCTTACTCTAAGTCTGTTTAGTACATGCATATGATTACTTAGGGAGATGAAAACCTCTTTTCCTTAGGTCAGAACCTTCTGAAGTTACCACTCACCACTTCCAGTGAAATCGGGTATGCTACTGGGAAGATAAACGATTTTCATGTCATCAAAAAAGTTATAACCAAGTTGTGGATTTACATTGAGCAAGTGGGAGAAGTGTTAGTTTTTCTTAGGAAGGAGAAGAATGCATGAGTTTTGTGAAGGAGGATTGTCAACGCAGAAAAAGACAACTGTAGAAGGTAGATGGGCAACTTTGTATTGTGGCTGGCTAGGCTGAAAGGGTAACTTGACCCCTTTCAGGACAGCCTGGCAAAATGCCTGCAGGAACCGAGGACAAACCCGTGGAAGCAGAGGGTGGGGAGCGTAGTTTGTTGGATTGGCTAATTAGGCCCTTCCCTAACAGCCAAGAAGGAAATGGATTACCTGGGGCTGTGATCAAGAGACCTATGGCCAACAAGCCAAGCGACCTGCACAAAAGCCTGGCAGGAAGTGTAAAAGTAATTCCAGCATTCACAGTAGTTTTACTCAAGGCTGGAAACTGGTGGGAATATCTAGAGAGAGGCCAGCGAGAGTTTTTATTTGGACAGGCAAAATAAGATCATGGGAAAAATGATTAAAGATGATTTGAAATTGCTAGAACAAGCCTTAAATGCCACAATTCATTCAGACTGGAGGCCGGCAGATCAACTAAGGGTTCTGAACTAAGATTTATAATGAAGCTGCAGAGGAGAGAGGCACACTGCATGAGATTACACTTTCCCATGCTTAAACATCATACAGGGGGACCCAGAGATGGCAATTCCATGGGTTCCAGAACCTCTGAAAACTACTTTGGAAACTTGTACATGGAGATGCATGAAGATGCACTGTGGAAAATCACCAATCAACAGTTGAAGGAATTACAAATTATTATTATTATTATTATTATTATTATTATTTATTTTTTTTAAAGAGCCAAAGTATAATCAGGTCTGAGGTGATAGGAAATAATTTAATACTCCACCCTCCCAATTTGTTTTTCGCTTCTGTTTTGTTGTTTTGGCTGAGAACCCTTATTTTCAAAAGTATATCCTAATCACTCTGTAGTCACAACTGAAAAAAATATATAGTAAAAGAGTCCTGCAAATATTGTGAAAACGGTATAATTCATCTTCTTTCTCTAATTTAAATTCTAGGCAATGTGCCAGGTGGTTGTAGTGCACACCTTAAATCCTAGCACTCAGGAGGCAGAGGCAGGTGGATCTCTGAGGTCAACACAAGCCTGGTCTACATAATGAGTTCCAAGAGAGAACCAGGAATAATAAAGAACCCCTGTCTTTTTGGTTTTTGTTTTTGTTTTTGTTTTGTTTTTTTGGTTTTTCGAGACAGGGTTTCTCTGTGTAGCTTTGGAGCCTGTCCTGGAACTCACTCTATAGACCAGGCTGGCCTCGAACTTACAGAGATCCACCTGGCTCTGCCTCCAGAGAGTGCTGGAATTAAAGGTGTGTGTCACCACCACCCAGATGAAACCCTGTCTTTAAAAAAAGAAAAAAGTTCTAGGAAATGTTATTCAACTATGTGTACACATGTTTTATGACTTAAAATGAAGACTTCTAATTTTTATAGCTGTACATCACAAACAAAATTTAAGTTACACAGCATTATTAGATCCTAACACCCTTACAAAGGAGTTGGAAATTGCATATATAAGTGTTAAAATGATATATATGTGTGTGTACATATTATCTTATATATAATATTTCACAGACATGTGTGTGTGTGTGTGTGTGTGTGTATATGCTAGAGAGATGGCTCAGCAGTTAAGAACATTGGATGCTCTTCCAGAGGACTCGGGCTCATTCCCACCACCCACATGGCAGCTCAGAACTGTCTGTAACTCCAGTTCCAGGGCATAAAATGCTCTTTTCTGGTACTAGGTAAGCATATGGTATACAGACATATATGTAAGCAAAATACACATGAAATAAATACATAAACAATTAAAAAATATTATGAGGTGACAATTTTCTGAGGCTTCTAACTTTTAACTGGGAAGCGTTCTGCATGTTTAATAAGGGGCATCATCTATGGGACTTCCTCATTAATTATTGAGTCAGAAAAACCAAACATTTATGGGATAGCCAAAAAGTCTCTCCTCTGTAAATTCCTAATTTCCCACAGATGTCACTATCTTGAAATACACAATATTAAAACAACTTCTCAATCATTATTATCAGTGTTTAGTGCTCAGGGACAAATAATGATTAAGATACACTTCTAGAAAATATGGGTTCTCAATCAAGACCAAAAACCAAAGGCAAGCATGAAATTAGTTCCAAAATCACTTAATGCATGGCTGTAGTTTGTGAATTTTTCCGCTAATTTGTTATTTCCTCAACTGTTGCTAATAAACCATTGTGTTGCATAATATTGGATGAGAACAAAATATACATTTAGTCAGCAAATGCGATGACACAGAGCTGTGACAAAATGGACCCCGAAGGGTAAGCACTATGGTGAGCCCAGAAATAATGAATGTACAGGGAGAAGCTGGTCCTTTTAAGTGTTATAAGTTTATAATTTTTCTTAAGAGAGGTAATGGTTTTGATCTCCTGCATTGTGCTGGATAATTTTCTGTCAGTTGGACACAGACTGTAGTGACCTAAGGGAAGGGAACCCTAACTGAGAAAATGCCTCCATAAGATTGGATTGTAGGCAAGTCTGTAAGGTATTTTCTTAATCAGTGATTAATGCTGGAGGGCCCTGCCCACTCTTGGTGTGGCTCTCCTGGGCTGGTGGTCCTGGGTTCTATAAGAAAGCAAGGCCGGGCGGTGGTGGCACAGGTCTTTAATCCCAGCACTCAGGAGGCAGAGCCAGGCGGATCTCTGTGAGTTTGAGGCCAGCCTGGACTACAGAGTGAGTTCCCCGAAAGGCGCAAAGCTACACAGAAAAACCCTGTCTCGGGAAAAAAAAAAAAAAAGAAAGAAAGAAAGCAGACTGAGGAAGCCATGAAGACCAAGCCAGTAAGCAGCTCCTCCTCACGGCCTCTATGTCAGCTCCTGCCTTCAGGGTTCTACTCTGTTGGAATCCCCACCCTGACTTCCCTTAGTGAGGAACTGTTACCTGAATATGTAAGCTGAATAAACCCTTTCCTCTCCAAGTTACTTTCATCATGGTGTTTCATCACAGCAAAAATAAACCTGACTATGACCTGAGTTTCTAGGTATTTCGATAAGGAGAGTAAACTTGTTGAAAAGAAGGAAGTGTTAGCAAATGGAAGGTCTGATATCAATAAGGACGTGTCAGGGGGCTTTGAACAAGGAGGAGGTATATGAAAAATATTAGCTGTGGTAACCATCTTATCTGTTTTGCTATTAATTATCAGTGCCTGAAAGATGAAAACCCATGGAGACATTAACTTCTAAAGAGACAGAATGTAATAAAATTCAATGGAAAATGCGCTCAAAAACATAAAAAAAGAAAAAGAAAATTCAGTAGAATCTTTATAATAGAAACTCGAAATTTCAAAAACACATTTCACAGAATAGCAGTGTACCCTGTTGCTTATGTATTAGAAATATAGTTAAAAAATAATCTATAGTGTTTGAAACAGGAAGTTTCTTGAGGCAGAAAGAGTACTGTGGTGGTAAAAACCTTAATAGTGGGTGCCAAGTGGACCAGGCCTTGTTTCTTAAACAAGAGAGGCCACAGCCATGACCAAAGCCACACTGCATTCTGTTGCCCGGAATTATGAACAAACTAACAAAGCTCCAAGCAGAGGGACAAAACAAAAACAAAAACAAAAAAACAAAACCATAGGAAGCGTTGACAGTTTCCAGTATCATTATCAGAAAGACGTGATTAAAGTCCTGACTTGCCCTTCAGGGAACTTCCGTTCAACTCACGTAATTCTACCAGTTCTAATCTCACTCAGTGCAGAGAAGCCAAGGACCCTGCCGCTCGCCTGCCTGCAATGGTTCTCGAAATGTAGTCATACCAACCTTCATAATCCAATTCCTTCTTCTGTTCCTCCTCCTTTGAAAAACTTTGTATTAATATGTAGTGGTCATTTAGTCTCAAACATGAACATATTTAATCATTTAAAATAAAAATCTTATAAAATATCTAGGACGTTTTCATTGGATTTGGTTGATGAAGTGATGGGTGGGTATCCAGACCGTATTCTCCTAAGTCTGCCATAGGCTGGCATATATCTGCTGGCAACCAAGGCAGTTCTGCACCCCTCTTCTGTGACACCATTCCAGTCCGGTTCTTGCATGTGGGCTAAGTGCAGATATTTCCATCATGCTAGTGAAAGAAAAAGTAAAGCTACTTAGGCAATGAGAGTATGAACCTTATCAGAAACCTGAGTAATTGCTAAGTATTAGTATTCTTAACCTACTGTTCAGGTAATGCAAAGGATGCTAGCCATTGTAATCCCATTAGAGCTATATGTAGTGTCATTTATTAATCGTTACAAGAAGAGATACTTCTCTCTCGTGATATTGATGATTCTCTTGGTGGATTTAGTGTCATTTTGTCAATCTTGCATGGAACAGATGTGATCATTCCTGGAAACCCAATTTTTCTCCAATATTTTCCCCTAAAATTCTTTGGGAGCTGATGCTTCTCAGGTTTCTTATCTGGGGAAGCCAGCTGTCTGAAAGAGCCTGGAAGCTGTTCTGATTCAGAGCTGACAGGATCGGAGGCAGATCACCCCTATTTCTGTAAATATGTTTTGAATGATATTGTTGTTCTTGAAAATGTGTGCATATGTCAATTACCTTTTAGTTTTGTAAAGACAGGATGTACCCAACTCGATATTTGGCCAAGCCAGCAAAATGATAACTGTTCTTTTGGGTTTAAAGATGTTTTGATGTTAAAGTTGGGAAAAACACATTTGACATGTTTATTTTTGCTGGGGGTTAATGGAGGATGGAAAAAACATGTTTGTTATTATGGAAAAGCATGCTTGTTTTTGATGTATAAATAAAGATGGCTGGAGCTAAAAAAAAAAAAAAAAAAAAAAAGAAAGAAAGAAAGAAAAAAAAAAGAGATACTGGAAGTTCACAGTACAGCATATATTCCAGATGTGAGTATAGCCCTGTGATTGGTTAATCACAAGCACATAGCCCCATGGATGAACACTTTGTTGAAAGGTAAGAACAAAGAGGGAACCTCTGCTGGATGCTCAGTGAGATTTTGTAAAGGTAATATTTAATCTCGCCTCTGCAAAAAAAAAAAAAAAAGTAACGGAATAGATCTCATTGAAAACCAAGCTCTGTGTTTTATATCATTTATAGAATCCTTTGGGGGTAGTCAAGAGAAGTCAAGTGAGTGTACTAGCCTAGACTGAACAGAGTTCACTAGAATAAGAGAAAGGTCCTTGAGGGGCATCTCTATCCTTTCTTAGATGTAACCTCCTCCTCATCCAAATGAGACCTCCCAAATCCTCGAGTACCCACTTCCGCAGACCAACATTTCTATAAGCACGATGGTATATTATTGGGAAGGCAGCTGGTGGACAGTTGCCACAAAGGCTAGACAGGTAGACGGGCTCTTCCTCTGTAATCTCAGAGCCTTTGACCAATCCCTTCCTTTCATCCATTGGTCTGTTCCTTAGTTTATAAAACATTGACTATTTGTCTAAAAGTATTTCCTAGAGTCTATGGCATCCCACCATTGCCCTCCACACAGCTATCCTCAAGGTCAGATAGCTGATATAGCTGGAAATGAATTAGTATAATACTACGGTACAAATAACTTAGATAAATCTGAGGTTGCTTCACTATTACGAAAAAGCGGGGCTTTTTTTTTTTTCTTTAGAAAAAAAGAATGCCGAGGAGCTAAATATAAAAATGCTATTTCAATTATAGATATTTACCTGTGGGTTTATTCATTTCACAATGAAATTGCAGCATACAAGCAAGCACACTTAAACAAAATGAAAATAATTAAATAAAGGTAGCATGCCATCATTTACCTTTAAGCTCTGTTTAAAAGTAGGTTTGCTTCCCTGCCTACCTTTCCTCAGTCATCAAGGAATAAGACAGGATATTTCATGAAGTGATGGCTCTGTTTCTATCCAAACTGGAATTTGAACATGAAATATACATGTCTGCAGCTAACAGATGCTTCGAAAGAAAACCTTGGCCAATTTTCTCTTTGTGAAGCTGGTTCTGTTTTAAAGACTGGAAATATGTTTTCTGTGTATGCACATTAAAAAAAAAACTATAGGAAACTCAACACTTAGAGATGATTATACTCTTTCTTTTCAAGACGTTTACTATACTGCATATTCATGCTCTGCTATTCACCTTCATTGAAGATACTATGCTAGTATGTAAGCTTGTATGGATACCCTTTCTGTTTCCCAGCTCCCTAGTAGAATATTCCAGGCCTATCTTTCTCCTCCATTGGAGCCTTAACCCACATGCAGTAGGATCCTCACATTCTTCAGTCTTTACACAAATTGTTGAAAGAGAGGGGCTAAGTAAAGATGGTGTCAGCTTTTTGGGGGTCAATCCTGTATGGTGGTATTTTCTTTGTGCACCCCAATAAAGTTTATCTGAGGATCAGAGGAAAAAGCCAGCCACCCTAGTAAGAATAGAGGTCAGGCCATGGCAGCACACGCCTTTAATCCTATCACTTGGGAGGCAGAGATCTGTCTGGATCTCTGGGAGTTCCAGGCTACACTGGGAACAGAGCCAGGAGCGGTAGCACACACCTTGAATTCCAACACTCGTTAACCATGGAGGTCTGGAGGTCTGCACAGACAGGAAGTGACAGAGCTGGGCAGGAAGAGGAAGTGATGTAGCTGGGTGGAGAGAGGAAGTGAGATGGCAGAACAGAAAGGCATATAGGTGTGGATATACAGAAAGCAGGTCTCTTTGGAGACTGAGGTTTTGGTGAGGTGAGGTTGTCTGTGGGTTTTCTTATTCCTCTCATCTCTCAGTTTTTCACTCTAATATCTGGCTCCGTTTTTTTTTTTTTAATAAGACCGTTTAGCAATTCGTCTACAACCCTAGGTCTTAATTGCTTCTTATTAGTCTGTGTTAAAGCTGTGACACTTCTCCAAAGAATCGTGTGTTATCACTCCTCCTACAGAAAAGTTTCCCCTTGAAATGTGTCCCCTAAAAAATTGCTGTGTACTCACCTAACTATCGCTTGCAATAGTTAGGTGAGTACACAGCAATTTTTTTTTAAAGATGGGGACAAGAAGGAGAAAATGGTTATTTAGCTCAATATATAAATACGTAGCGTGGCTGGTTCCAAGTGTTCCTCAAATTCCTATTCCCTTTACTTTATTCAGATGAGCAATTATTCTGTCTACCCTTGCATAAGGAAAAACACAATTGGAGAAACCAAATACACAGAGGGCTGTATATTTCTAATTTCCCCCTTTAGTGGTACCATAAAAGTCCACTGAAATGCACACCTTGCTTTTTTATCCCCCCCGCCCAGTTAGACCATTCAGGAAATGGAACAGTACTGAATCCAATTAGGAGTTTGTTATTCCCTATGTAAGACAAAATAGCTGTAGTATGTGTCTATGGCTTTTAAACGCCCATTTAATCATTTAATTTGTCCCCATTATATTAGATAATCCTCACTATTACAGATTTAATCTCCCTGCCTCAGGAAGTCTTATGGAGAGACTTGGAGTTATAATATGGGTTACCCTGCCATATGCTCTCAAAGCCCTAACACTGACCATGCTAAGATATTTCACTTGGGAAGGGAAAGAAATCTACAAAGTTTTGATTATCTACTTTGTACCAGACATAGTACATCAATACTCAACCCAGAAAATAGGTATTCATGCTTCCAATTATACCTAAGGAGACTGAGGCTGCAGAATAAAATCCCATGGAAATGGCGACAGGAGCAGGGACTGAACCCAGATTTGACAGCTGGAAAAAGCTATGTAACTTCTCTGGCACATCCAAGTTTCAGATGGAAAAGATGGTAAACTATGTTTTCCATAATTTTTGACTTCCCAACTGTGGGAAATTTTGTTTCTGTCTCTCTCTTAAACCTGTTCATATTCTCCTATCAGGTGATGAGAGCCCAGGGTGGTAGCTGGGCCAGATGGCTGTAAAGTTTTTCCCTGGCTGATCTAGGGCACACTTAGGACTTCAAGATGCTGTAGGTTCTGAGCTGTACCATATATCCTGAAATCAATCAGCAAATTGCATGCTTGAAGCAAACCAAAAACTAGATTTCTAAATTGATGACAAGTTTGGAGGAGTCATTTCTTTGAAGACCAGGCCTGACCTGCAGGCAGATGTGTGCATGCATGCTTCTATCTGTCAGTGGATCAGATACCTCCTGATTTTGTTGATATGCCTTTTGAAAGCTACTTAGAAATAATGGAGAAACACAGCATTGTGGCTGTCCTGCTGGTTGTGCTATTTTGCTTATTGTGGTGAACTGGTCCGTGGTGTTCACTGTGTTCAGTGCGGTGCAACCAGTTTCATCCATGGCCAGAACTTTCTCATCACCTCCAACAAATCCTCTAGCCAGTAAATAAGTTTCCATTCTTCCTTCCCTCTAAACTCTACTTCCCGCCAGTCTTCCATCTGTCCATGAATCTGTCCATTCTACACCTTCAATCATGCCAAACCTGACCTTTGGTGTCATAGTGTGGTAGTTTGAATGTAATTGGCCCCCATAATCTTATAGGGAGGGACACTATTAGGAAGTGTGGCTGTGTTGCAGTGGGTATGGCCTTGTTGGAAGAACTGTGTCACTGTGTGTGTGTGGGGGGGTGCGTTTTGAGGTTTCCTATGCTCGGGATACCAGCCAGTGTCTTAGTCCACTTCCTGTTCCCTGCAAGCCAAGATGTAGCCAGCACCATTTCTGCCTGTACACCGCCATGCTCCCTGCCATGATGTTCATGGACTGAACCTCTGAAACTGTGAGTGAGCCACTCTAATGAAATGTTTTCAATGATAAGAGTTGGCATGGTCATGGTGTCTCCTCACAGCAATGAAATCCCTAAGATGCTTCAATGATATTTAAGGCGTATCCACTGTTGTGATTGAATAGTCACCTCTTTGTGGCTCATCATTGTCGCCACTGAGTACTGACATAGTAGCTCCACTGAAACATCTAGAAGCACCAGAGATGCAGAAAATAAAAAATGTGCCCACCAACCAGGCTAGGACAAAACTGTTTTCACCATCTCCGTAAATATTGCCAATTGAGTACATCAGCAAAATTCAAGGTGATAAAAGATAAGCTTTACGTACACATTCAGCATCGTACATACTAATATTTTAAAGCTAGCAATGATTACTTTAAATGTTCTTATTTAGTAAAGACTTAACAAACCTCTATTATAATAAAATATTGAGTGAACCCGAGAGGTGGTGGCGCCTGCCTTTAATCCCAGCACTCAGGAGGGAGAGGCAGATCTCTGTGAGTTCGAGGCCAGCCTGGTCTATAGAGTGAGTTCCAAGACAACAAGGGGCAACACAGAGAAACCCTGTCCAAAACAAAAAAACAAAAAACAAACAAACAAACAAAAAACACCTGAGTGAAACCATCCACTTTTTTATTGGATTTATAGCCCACTCCAGAAGACAGAACCCATAGCTGGTATCATAGACCCTAGGAGAGAAATAATATTGTTTTGCTGAACAGATAGAGTAACAATCCACCCCCTAGGTCTTATCTTTACACCCACGGGTTGCTGCATCTCTCAACCCTCCTTAGGTAAGCTTCTTTTTACAGTTGATAGCAATTAATAAAGGGACACCCAACCAGTCAACAAGAACAGAAGGAGAGACTGTACAGTGCTAAGCTCTAAATGGGACATCTAGATCATAGCCCACCCTCCCCAGGGATCATCTTGACCATCTTAGAAATGGGGGCAGACAGATTGTGAGAGTCGGACAGAGTATTGTTTGGATATGACAGCACAGATACATATATGAACTCACAGTAACCGGGATTGCACACCCAAGACTTGCATGAGGGCAAACAGGCTAAAACCCCAGTCCAGATGTAGGAGGGACTCATGAACTCTTACCCCTCTCTGAGGAGTTTTTGGAAACTGATGACTGTTGGAGGAGGGAGATTCAGTTTTCTTTAGGAGTAGAGGCCGTGAAAGGCTCCCCAAGCTACAGTAAATGGTTCTACACCCGTGGACATACAGCCAGAACCAAATGGACTCAAAGGTCATTGAATGGTTTTTTTAAGAGGGAGTAGGGAATAAAATTGGAAGGAAAAGTGGTGGTGAGATAAGTGGGTAATTGAAAAGAGAAGAGATTTTGTCTAAGCATATCCTAAGCATGTATGAAATATTAAATAAGATATTAAGAACTTATTTAATGCCATATCCCATGCTTTAAAAAAAATCTAAAAATTATGTCTCTTCTTCCCTTTCTCTTCTCTCTGAATTTGGAATGTTGACTCTTCTTGCAAGAGCATATATTCTTTAAAATATCTCAGGTGCCAGTGAAATGCTGGGGCTAGATAAAAAACAAAACAAAACACTTCTGTGGAGAAGAGTGTGGTCTTAAAACATAAATACAGTCACGCTGGGGCGTTGACTCCATGGAGCTGTTGAAGATGTGAACCAATCTCAAAAGTGGGAAGGCAGAGCTAGCAAATGTTTAAGCTCTCCCACCATGGGTCTGGTCGCACCGTCTTGCAGCCAGAGGCCATGGCTGGATGAACCAGATCCAGCTTACCTAGCATGTAGAACGAAACCTATGACGTCAGAATGAGGCTCTGGGCTGGGGATGAATCACAGTGCAGTCCTTATCTGCTGCAGCCCTTCCTCCCTCCCCCTCCCCTGCCCCCATTCCCACTTAGGCAGTTGCCTGTGTGTAACCACTCAATCCAGGCTTTGTTGAAGCTATGGCTCAGGAGGATTGTCTCCCGGGATCTGTTGGAGTACTTGGTGATCCACTGCTGGGACTTACTGGGAAGTCACGTCCTTCAGAACTGAGAAAGTCAGTGGGGTCAGTAAGGGAGAGAGACAGCAGGTTTGGTCTCATGCGGATCATGTGGTTCAGTGAAGATCATAACATGGTCCCTGGGGCTGCAAGGCTGCAGTGCTGCGGGAATCATCTCGCTGTTGCCAATAGTGACCATCTTCGGTCACTGCTCACCTGATGCTATGCTTCTTGTAGCGATGGGCAGTCTCAGGGGTGAGTCCCAATTCCTGTGGATGGCGCTGTATACGTTGCCATTTCTGATGTAGATGCCGCCCATGAGCAGGTTGTTGGAGTTGCCTAGGTACCCAGTGTCTTGAGCCTAGAGCTAGCAGCTGAGGTGGGGTCTGTAGTATCTTCTGTTTGATTACAAGGAGCTTCAGATCCTCCAGGTCTGTGCCGTCCCACTTGGGGAAAGGCTCCTTACCTGCAGTCCTGAGGGATGTACTTGGAGATAGTTTAATTGGGGTCAGACTCCACATGAGGACATTTATTTGCACCTCAAGCTTAAACTTCTTGCTACCCTTGACTGCCAGGAAGTAGATTTCTGCCTGCATCTGAGGGCTTTGACAAATTCTGGAGATAGGCTGGAAACATGGATCTAGATATTTACATCACCATGTTCTGCAAAGCCCCTGTTTCAAGAGGCAACTTGTTTCTTCCTCTTCCTGATGTCCTTGTTCCATTGGCCAGTTCTAGGATCATGGACTTTGGCCAGGATCATGTCATGCACACCCCTCAGGATCTGTACATGTCTACCCTGCTCGCCATAACCGATCCGTTGAGAATCTGTTTTGCTAGTGAACTGGGCTTGTACTTGCCTGTGAGCTGCTGAATAGTGAATGTCCTTAGTACTCAGATTGTTGGTGCCACCAATTAGTCTTACTTGGATGATATCTTACTTCTCCACAACACTTAGGGGATGGCACAGGTGACAGGAATGCAAAGCTTTTGCTTTGCAAGGTTAATTTCAATCAGTTGCTCATACTGGCAGCTGGAGGGACACCCCAATTGATGCTTGAATTCATCAGCTATCTTGGCAATATCTACCTGTCTATCTCACTTAAACATTCCTTTATCCGGTGGTCGGATGTGAGCTGAAGTGGTAGCCTAGATTTCAGTGTTCGTGTTTTGAGTTTTTGTCATCGCTGTGGAGGGGATGTAGTCTGCCACAGTCCTACAGTTTTTCTGTAATAGAAGAACTTGAGCTACTATTCTCTGTAGGAACACCTGCTACCTTCCAGATTGCATCTTTGAGTGAGACCCATTGGATAGGGAGTCAGTGAGCTGCACACTGTTCACCTTGGGTCATGTGTCCAGAAAATTGTGCATAATTTTCCCAAATGATCTGAAGAAGGATTCCAGATCCAGGTGTTCAGAAGTCCACATCATATTTTTTATTCCCAGTTGTGCTGGGAAATGATACATTTCCTGGTTTATATCTGAGTTTATGTCTTTGTTCAGGCCCTTCTCACTCCCAAACTGGTCTCTGATCATCTAGATGGTCACAATGGATAGCTAATGGCACATACATCCTAGACTTACCTCCCCTCGTGTGTTAATTTCTTCATGGCCACTTGAGCTATGGTATCCAACATGGAATATCTTGCCTCGATCAGTCTCTTGGAAGGCCAGGTCCCCCAAGTGTCTATACAGGATCTTCTCCAAGAGAGTCAACCTATTTGCAAATAGTGTTTCTCTAACAGGCCATAATGGACATACACTGGGGTCCAAGCAGCTCCTAGTTGCCTTAGCCAACCGGCATAGGACTGACACCACTTGGGTTAGCTGTACATCCAGAGATTTCTGCCACCAGGTAAACAATAGGCTGTAAGGCATCAATTTGTGAAATGATGAAGACGAAGGTGTATTAGCTGTGTGTCTTATACTCTCACCAGCCATTATCAAGTGTCTTTCTAAACTGTGATGCTTAGTAAGGAAATACATGGGTTAAAAATGAAGAATTTCTGGTGCTCACAGTGAATACTACCCCCACCTCAAGTCATTCTTATTCCAGAGGAACTATTGTGGTCTAATACAATGGAGAGTGTATTATGAACAATGTGTTCCTAGAGAAATAATGCTTACAGCCAGTCAACAGAACAATCCAGATCTAGGGTAGAAGTTAAAATATGGTATTTCATGATTTCTGAGATATATTTTTCCTTTTTTTTTTAATCTCATAAATTGAAAAGCATCTTATAATCAACAGACAGAATCAGCAAATAGAAAGAGATAAAGTATATCTTTGCTTGCTCAGGGTTGGTTGCCTTTCTTTTGAGCAAAGGTTTATTTGATTTGGGGTTTTATTTTTAATGATTTGTTTATGAAACTTCTCTTTCCCACTGTTAATGATCATATGAGCCTAGAATTTAATGGTGCAAAGTGCTTTGCATTTGATTTTTTTTTTTTTTGACCATTCCTGAAGAGGACTTGGCACTTGCAACAGAAAAATCCAGAACTGTGGCGTAGAACTGAGCCTTCTTTGTGGCATACTGTAGTACTGGCCACCTGTGTGTGAACCATAACCTCTTCTACCTATCTAGCCTTTTGATATAGATTACAAAGCAATTACTCCAGCATTACTGTGCCTCATTTTCTGCAAGGGATGGATACTGCTGTCTCCCTCAGTGTAGCTGAGGGTTGAACTTAACATAACTAAATCACACCTGGCACTGGCAAAACGTTCTTAACTGTTGGCTGGCACCACTGTGCCTCTCACATCCCGGTGCTCTCTCTAGGCACCTGCTTCTAACTTTTTCTCCCATTGGAGACAAGCCTAGAATTACATCTTTAGTTTGAATCCCCCCCCCAAAGGAGCTGCTTAGACCCCAGTGTATATCCATTATGGCCTGTTAGAAAAACACTGTTTGCAAATAATTTGACTCTCTTGGAGAAGATCCTATATCCAACGGTTTATTCTGTCTAATTGACTAACAGTGTCTCAACACTAACGGGTCTCCAAAAGAACTTCATTGTTTAGCCTTCATCTAAATTTCTTCTTCCCCCAACTTCCCCAAACTCTACCAATGGCTGGAACTCACCTTTAAATGAATACCTTAGTCTTTTGCATCCCATATCTAAGTCATCTATCAATCCTTCCAAATTACCTTCCAGTCCTTTCTTCAAAATACATCCAAATCTGACAATTTCTTAGTAAGAGCACATTTACTTTGTTGAGGTCAACCCAGAAACTTTGGTGAACAATTGCAGCATCTTCCCACTGATTTCTTAGCTTCGGTTTTACTTCCTATCTTCTCGGAGCAGGAGCGGTTCTTTTAAAAGGTGAACATCTGCTTGTCTTGGTCAAGACCTTCCAATGGCTTTTCTTAGTAAAAGAAGTGCCGGTGTGACCTCCGATGTGGGAACTGCTGTAGGCTCACAATGCTCTCTGCCCTCTGTCCCACATCATTCATTATTCTGCTACAGACACCGGGATTTCTTTATTGGCTCTTGTTATTCTTCTTATACAAGTATCACACACTTCTCCCTTTCTTTTCCTTGGCTCTCTTTTGGAACAGGTCTTCTTTCTTTGGCTACCATGTGGGAAAAGGATCCGCCTTCCTTCTCATGGTACACTTTGTTTTCTGTTCACTTCCTTCCTCTTCCTTGCCCTCATCTCCACTTGCTCTACTTAATCTCTGATCTCAAAGAGGAAAAGACATTTTTTATTTACTATCCCTAAGGTATAGAATGGTGACTGGAATGAATAAGAGATCAGTAAACACTGAATATATGAAGAAAATAATTGGTGTTTTACCGACGATAAAAGACGATACTCTCGCTTTGTTAGGATCTTCGTTTGGGTGTCTGGGTTTCCCACCACAAATGGATTTGCTTTTGTTTTAGGGATTTGTGAGTGTTTTAAACTCAGATTAAATGAGCTTTTCCCTCCTAAAGTCAGCAGAATGCTTCCTCCTTTTTTCTTATCATATTTTCCTCCGGAGATCTAAATGCTGTTTCTCACTTGTTTAGAGCCAATCAATGTCACCCTATAGGCTGCCAAATCAGTTGCCGAGTGACGAGGCTTTCCATCCCTCTGGGAACTTAAAGTACAGCCTGCTCTGCTCCTGCAGTTGCTGTGAACTACATGTAGAAATCTGGGATTGAGCATGCCAGAGTCCCACACAAGGAGGCACAGGCGAGGCACGCTCAGGCTCTGTATCAGTTCAGGGCTCTTCTGGGTCCTTCCTTTCCATATTCATGTGAAATTTTAGTGCCTGTGAAAGGGAAGCACCATGAGCACGTGTCTAATCTACTCAAAGTTTTTACAACAGTGGCAGCTACTCTGGAGAGACCCAGGTCTCTTGGGTGATGGAGTACATCCTATACTGTTGTGACTTAATTTCTAATAAAATACCATTTGGACCAGAAGAAAAATCCCCTGTAGGTTTTTCCTGGGATGGCTGGAGCAGTAAAGATCTCAGCTTTTTGCAGTAAATGAGACTAACCCTTCCCTGCTGTTAAGCCATTAAAACAAGTGGCTAGCTCTGAAGTGGAAAGAGCTTAAAGCTGATGACCGAGGTCTCAAATCTTTAAGGACACCAGCAGAGTAAATTTTGGCAAGTTATATTGCTGCTCTATGCCTCAGTATTTTTACATCTGTAAAAACAGTTGTCCCACTGCTCACTAAATGCTGAAGTACTTAGTTAAGTCACCTGCTTGGAGGAAAGCATAGTCTCATCTTTTTTTAATCTGCCTTCCTTTGCTTGCTGTATTCACTACAAATATTCATGGAGGTGTTCTACTTTGAATGAAATATAGTGCAGTTTTTCTTCCTGATGTATAGTGTGTGGAAATGTAAAATGCAGCATGTTTCAAGTGTAAAGTAACCTCTGGGATCCTAAATTATCTTACTTTGCGTTGCCACAATCTATATGAGACTTATCAAGTATTGTATTATAGACATATAGGGAAATTTTAATATTTCATATTTAATTACTAACATTTTGTTTTGTTTTGAGACAGAGTCTCTTATGTAGTGCTGACTGTCCTGAAATTCACTATGTAGACCAGGTTGGCCTCAAACTCATAGATATCTCCATGCTTTTGTCTCTGGAGCTGGGATTAAAGGTATGTGCCACCACATCTGGCTCAATTAATAATAAATTGAATACAATAGTTTATATTAACATTTTAAACATTATCATTTCGTTTATCTCTCTGATATCTACAAGTTGTAGTGCAGAAAACAAGCTATAAGGACCTATATTGTATTAGCCAGAGTGGTCTCTTTAAGTCATTAATCATTGCCATGTTTCCCCCTTTGTTAAAGTATCTATTGTCTGTCAAGATGCAGTGATTCGTGCATTAATCCAGTCCACATTCGTTGAGTGTGTACTACATACCAAGTATTGCTATAGACGGTAGACATGTAAAGTGATTAAGACAAATGTTTGTCCCCTCGGGGTGTTAAGTTCATTACTGAATAAAGATGATGAGCAGCAACCAAAAAAGCCAACTTCATATTTTCATGAGCTGTGCAAAGAGATGAAGAATTATGAACGAAGGTGGGAAATGTTCCTTCTATAGCTCATCAGAGGCAGCTTCCTAGGGGCAGCACTCTTGAGGGTAAGATCAGAAGCTGGGCAGAAGTACGAGCCAGGGCACATGAGAAGGGAGACTCTGTATCTAGGAGAGGAGGGTGACCCAAGACCCCTGAGGTAGAGAGGAGTCGAGGGTTCAAAGACCAGTGAGATGGGTGAGCTAGGAAGAGTGTGGGTAAAGCCGGCAGGGAGTAGATCATGAACTCCAAAGAAAAGAGTTTAGATTTTTTTTTTTAAAGCCTATCAGGAGCTAAAGGACTTCCAGGAAGAGAATAAATACAATCTTGCTACCTATTAAGGAGAAGAACTGGACAACTTGGTGGTTATTCCACTGTAGAGGGAAACCATTGGGCATGCTATGGGTCAGGAGTCATAGCTCTGCGGTGGAAGCCGAGGTGGTGGGATGGTTTCTACTAAAGTGGTGTTAGGAGAGACAGAGACACTCAGTGATGAAATATGTCAGGGGAGAGGAAACGGGAAAAAGAATTAAAGACACTATTTTTTTTCACCTTGACTGAAAAGGAAAATTGGAGGGAGGTGGACTTGATAAGTTGTCAGTAGTTATTGTTAGTATATTAAACTTGACTTGTTTACTATATGGAGTATTAACATCAGACTGATGTCATATTGCATTAGGGTCTGAGGGGATTTAAGCATTTTTGGCGTCTATGTAGTGCATACATTTCTAGGGCCGGTAAATCTGATGAGAAGCGCTGAGAGCTGAGAGGAGTGCGTGCCCAGCTAAGATCTGGAGTAGTCCAGTCTTTGGAGGTTCCACTTGTGAAAAAGGAACTAGCAATGACGAGAAGAACAGGACATCCCGAGACGTAAAACAAATGACTGGATGGCGACGTGACAATTACTAACAAAGATTATTATAACAGCCCTGAACTCCATCCATCCATCCACCCATTCACACACACACACACACACACACACACACACACACACACACACACACACACACTTTTAAATGGAGCAACCCAGCATGGAGGATAGCACTCTTTTCAGAAATGATAGGCTGCCAAATGTGGGTGGGATACTGTCCCTCAAGTTGTTGGTCAGGGGTAAGGTCACAGAAACCCTCCCTCAAACAATACAGACTCTTGACTTGCTGTTGGTTGGTTACCAGAGCTTGGCAGTAAGACCCTATTAATGAAGGCATTACAATAGTTTGATCAAAGGATACGGAGAAATCAAGGTGGTATAGACCTCAGAAGGTCTCCTGCTGGCTTGTTTGCATAGTGCCTATAGGTGTTGGGGAATAAAAGTCATTAACAGCTGTAACCAGCTGTGAAATGAAACTGGCCTGGTAAGATATTCCTATGTATACAATAGTAGCATGAATCTTGTGGGGGTAACTAAGAACTTTCTGATGGGACTTAAGGCCCATTCTGCAGGAGAAAACTGATGCCTAATACTGCAAATCTCATCAAGGACCCATAGATGGAGAGCTCGTAGTCCTGAGGGGTGAATCTAGTATCCTTATTTTTCTACATGTACACAGTATCAAGCTGTCTTCTAAACACATGTTTCCATGCCCATAGATTAGGACAGTTCGAACCCCACATCAGAGAAGCTACCCATTACAGTGGAGAGTGGTTAACACAGAGACTAAAACCTGACCATAGTGCAGAGAACAAACGCCTGTAGGGTGCTCACCCACATGTGAGATATCGATATCATACCCCTTTCTTCCAAGGCTCAGGGAATAAAACAGATTATAAACCCAGAGGGTAGGGAGGATTGGGATGGGGAAAAAAAAAAAAGTGTTTTTAGAATCTGATCAAACTGTTGCCCTCAGGAACCCACAGCAGCTGTGGTGTTCCCCGCAGAAGAGCATACACGATCTAGACAGTCAGTATTCCAGCACAGATAGGGGAGGGGCATATAAGTCCCTCCTCCCCCAGCCAAAGAGCCTATTGATTGACAGTTGATGGCTGCTAGGAGGAGAGTCAGTTTTCTTTAGGGATGTGGTAGGTTTCCCTTGCTCCAATGACCCCAAATGCATATATATCTGGGCAACATTAGACTGTTGGAAAACAGACAAACAAACGAAAAAACAAAACAAAACAAAAGGAGACCTGGAGCCATGTGGTTCTGGCTGTTGCAGGAAAGATATCATCTCTAACATCTCCCTAGAGCGGTGGTTGTCAATCTTCCTAAGGCTGCCACCTTTAATATAATTCCTCATGTTGTGATGGCCTCTAAGCATAAAATTATTTTCATTGGTACTTTGTAACTATAATGTTGCTACTGTTATGAATTGTACTGCAAATGTCTGTGTTCTCTGATGGTCTTATGAAAGTGTCATTTGACCCCCCCAAGGAGTCATGACCCATAGATTGAGAACCACTGCCCTAGAGGTTCTCTACAATGCCCATGTGCTGCTGAAAGTCAAGGTAGAATAGAGGTAACAGAATTATGGACAAAAATCCGCACAGAAATTTAACTTTGTTCCATTGATCTGAGGCTAATGTGCTCCTTTTCTTTTTTTTTTTGTCTTTTCCTTCGACCAAAGGAAGAAAACACCCCAGTATTTATTTCAATGACAACAATAAAAGGAAGAAAAGTATCTTGGGGAAAAAAAGTGCCCCAGTGAATATCAGAACTAGACACTCGAGTCGTTCAATTCAACAGGTAAAGGGAACCGTTAAACAGTAAATCTGGTTTTTCAATGCTCAGTGGAACGAAGAGACATTCTCTAAAGATGATGCACAAATGGAGGACAGGTGTGTGGAAACATGTTCACGAAGCCAGTGGTTGAGGAAATGCAAATTGAAGTCACAATGCTCTTGCCAATAACACAGCCATCCGTTGACAAAGATTTGGGGCCCTTGGACATTGCTGACAGGAACATAAAATTTTAAAGATTTTATGGAAAACAATTGATTGGCTTGATCTGTTTGGGAGGCATCTAGGCAGTGGTACCGGGTCCTGTGCTCAGTGCATGAGTTGGCTGTTTGAAACCTGGGGCTTATGCAGGGTCGCTAGGCTTGGCTCAGTCTGGGAGGAGGGGACTGGACCTGCCTGGACTGAGTCTACCAGGTTGATCTCAGTCCTCAGGGGAGGCTTTGCCCTGGAGAAGGTGGGAATGGGAGGTTTGCTGGAAGGAAGGGGAGGGGGCACGAGGGGGGGAGAACAAGGGAATCCGTGGCTGATGTGTAGAACTGAATGGTATTGTAAAATAAAATAAAAGGAAAAAAAAAAGAATATATAAAGCACCCAATCCAGCAATCCTTCTTTTGACAGTTATTCAACTGGTATCAGTATGATGAGAGATATCTTTCATTGCTCACTGAAGCATTATTTACAGTGGCCAAAATGAAGAAAGTGGAAACAAGCTACGTGGCCATCAAAAACAAATGAGATAAAGAAACTGGCCTCGGGCTGGAGAGATGGCTCAGAGGTTGAGAGCACTGACTGCTCTTCCAGAGGTCCCGAGTTCGGTTCTCGGCAACCACATGGTGGCTCACAGCCACCTGTGGTGAGATCTGGTGCCCTCTTCTGGCCTGCAGGGACACATGCAAGCAGAACACGTATACATAATAAATAAATAAATCTTTAAAAAAAAAAGAAAGAAAGAAACTGGCCTCGTTATACAAGAAATATTATTTAACCTTTAAAAGTAGGCAGTTCTGCCATAGGCAACAATATGGATGAACTAGGAGGATACTATGTTAAGTGAGTTAGTGCAATCACAAAAAGACAAACATTGGCTCTATCCAGAATAAGTCTCTAAAAAGAAAGGGCAGAGAGTCGAGTGGTCAGGACCAAGAGCTGCAGAGAGCAGGACACGGGAAGAAGGTCTGTTCTTTCAAATAGAAAGTCCTAGAGATCCACTGTTCAGCACCAGGCCTCTGGTTAGCAACACCGAAGATATCAACGTCTAAGAGGGCTGGTCTTATATTAGTGCCGCTCTGCATAAAGTGTGAAAGGAAAACTGTCCTCTCGGATCTGAGCACAGACAAGTTTCCTCCATCAAGATTTCAGATCTGTGACCGCCTGCATTCTCATAACTCAACCTACACTCTAAGAAGCAAAATTCCAAGGTTGGACCAGATCCCCAACTTAACTTCGTCACATCTTAAAAGCTCACAGAATCGTGTGATTAAATGCTGACATGAAATGACCCTTGTAGATATTTACTTTTTCTAATGAGTAGCAAAATCCTTGATAAACAGGTAAATGTCACTAAAGCTGTTTCTCAGACTGTGTCCCTGATATTGATACGAATAAAAAGACAACTGAGAGAAGCTTAAGGAACGAGGCAACAAAGCAAATTGCACAAGACCACTTAACTAATTATTTTCATTTTTTTTTTTTTTTTTTTTTTTTTTGTTAAATCTGGAAACACTTTCAGGATCGAAATAACACTGTAGCAATCAACAAACATGAACCAAACTATGAGCAAATACACTGTAAATCACTAGGTTTATAAAACTGAGGATTTGTTGTCTGTTTAACAGGATACAAGGTCAATTGCAGAGGTTGCATTAAAGTGTAGGGATGCATGTATTACGCCCAAATAAAAGACCAACTAAATGCTTTGAACTGACTCTTGCAAAACAACTGAAAAACAACAGATTAAAAACAAATTAAAACAAACAAACAAAACTCACCCTTACAACTCACCCAAGGTACAGAGTCTAAGTTGTGTATTTTATCTCTGCTATGGCAAGTGTGTGTACATCTACACTGCTTCTGAAACAGTAATATATTCTCTCTCAGAATTAACAGTTTTCCCATTGTGTGTGTGTGTACGTGGAATAATTCCTGAGGTATCAATTGCTTGGGGGATTCATGGTGAAAATTACTCTAGTAATCTGAGGCATCATTAGAGCAATAACACTGAAGCATTCGAAAATATTCACAGCTACTCTGTTCCCTGGGAATTTGGATGGGTAATCCCACATGGTTAATGGCACTTGTTATGTATGGTAGAAAATGATTCCAAAACAATAGAAATCACCAGGGTATAGTAAGAGGGAGTTAAAAGTGAAGGGACCTTTGCTTTCCTGATGAAAATATAGCTGCTTGCAATTTGGGCCACTGTATCCTCTTCAATGCATCATAGATGCTTGTTTTGTTCAAGAACCGGACTCCGGAAGAATTCAGTTTCCTCATCTATTTGTTTCATAACAACACAGTGATGATCTCAGTACAGACAACCGACTTTGACACCAAGAGTTTTACTGCCAGAAGGTTAAGTGGGTAGAGATCAAAGTGTGATTTCAGTGGGGAAAGAGTCTCTGAAACATATTCGGATGGATGTCAGGGGTCCAAGCATAAGATTGCTGCCTCAAAGCCAATTATTGACAAACAATATCAGATGCACAAGAGCAAACAGCTCCTCTCAGCTTTATTTTGTTTTTATTTATGTGTCTCTGAGCAGGTATGTGCACATGTCAGAGGGTGCCAGGGCAGAGACCAGAAGAGGGCATCAAATCCCCTGGAGCTGGAGAGGCAAGCAAGTTCTGAGCTGCTAAGTGTGGATGCTGGCAACCAAACTCGGGTTCTCTGAAAAAGCATCAAGCTTTCTTAGAAACTGAGCCTTCTCTCTCAGCTCCTCCTACGGCATCATGTTTATGAAGGGATTTCCTTCCATGAAGTATGAGAGACCTGGCATTGAATCATGCTCTAAGTAATACCTCAGGCTTTTCATTGTCATGAAGACCCAAAGAAGAAGATAAAATGCTTCTCATTACTCATAAATTAGGAATAATCACTGCAAAGCAGGACTGACTTGGTACACTCAGGCAATGGGATTAGGTTCATGCCACCAGCTCTTTTCTTTGTGAACAGTAAATTTCTCCTGGCTGCACAAAGCAGCAATAATTATTCAAAATTCCCGAAGCAGGCCAACCATTTGTCCAGAGGGCAAAGAAACCCTGTTTGACTGGCTTCTAGTCGAAACCAGAGTCAAGTGCCTGACCTTATGAACTCCCCAGAACAACGCTCACTAGATGAGGAGGAACACTACTTTTTAGCTGCTTTTCTGGGGGGTGGGGGTTTGTTTGTTTGTTTGCTTTTTTTTTTTCCAGTAAGAGCAGGCAAGGTAGTTGTGTTTGAATTGGCATACCAAAAGTACCATATTTTATAATTTGTCACCCTTTAAACATTGGGTTATACTCTTTTTTTTAGTTTCCCTTCCTTAAAGAGACAGTGTTTTGTGAAGGGACCCTACCTTTCCTTGTGCTGAATGGTACTGCTTGCAGAGAGGCAGCCGTTATTGATTTCTGTACTCAGGTAGCCTACCTTAGGATGGGAAGTGTACTGTATACACATCATCTCAAGGTAAAAAGAAGTGCAGTGCATTTCACAGATACAAAGACAATCCAAAGAAGAAAGGAGCCAGGCTTTTTTTTTTGGGGGGGGGGGCGTTCGAGACAGGGTTTCTCTGTGTAGCTTTGGAGCCTTTCCTGGAACTCACTTGGTAGCCCAGGCTGGCCTCGAACTCACAGAGAACTCACAGAGATCCGCCTGGCTCTGCCTCCCGAGTGCTGGGATTAAAGACGTGCACCACTACCGCCCAGCTGCGCCACCACCGCCCGACCCCAGGAGCCAGGCTTTTCAAAGTTGAAAATCAGTGTAAATGCTATGACCCTGCGAAAATCTTCCTCTGTGCAGAATTACACGTGAGAACGGCTGAGAGGTTTGGGAGGAGCAGCGGGAATCTCAGGTGAAGGTTCAATGGTGCTTTTCTTTCCCTCATTGTATGAGGAAAAGCCCTATCTGGGGATATCTTAATTTTTTTTTTAATTTTTATTTTCTGTGTATGTATATTTGCATACATACATATATACACACCATGCATGTGTATCACGTTCCCTGGAACTGGAGTTGTGCATGGTTATGAGGCACCATGTGAGTGCTGGGAACTGATCAGGAGTCACATGCAAAAACAGCAAGTTCTCTCTCTCTCTCTCTCTCTCTCTCTCTCTCTCTCTCTCTCTCTCTGTGTGTGTGTGTGTGTGTGTGTGTGTGTGTGTGTGTGTATGTATGTATGTATGTATGTATGTATGTATGTGTGTGTGTTTACAAGACAGGGTTTCTCTGTGTAGTTTTGATGCCTGCCCTGGATCTCACTCAGTAGATCAGGCTGTCCTCGAACTCACAGAGATCCACCTGGCTCTGCCTCCCGAGTGCTGGGATTAAAGACGTGCGCCACCACCGCCCGGCGCAAGCTCCCTTAAAGTCTGAACCCTTGGGTGATAGTTTGAAAGTTGTCACAGCTGTCTGATAGTGATAATGGTTGTTTAGCTCAGTGTCTAGCATTCTCCAACTCTACCTAAGGTAGAGATGCTTAAAATATGAGAAGATCTTGAAACCTAGATAAAAGCTAGGAGTGTCAACTCCCCAGAAAAAGACTAAGTTGGAAGCTCACAACCAAATCACACAGACTGTCGGAACCCCTGAACATGCTTCCATCGACCTCTAGAACACAGTTTCTCAGTATCAGCAAGCCCTGTAACGAAAGCCTTTGGCTGCCTCACTAGTCTGGATCTCTGGCTGACGTCAGGAGTTCCTCCTACTCACCCCCATTGCACTGAGCTCCGCTGCTCTTGTGAAAGAATGGTGCCTCAGCCGTAGCAATGACTGTAACTTCATAAGCCAATGTTCGTGAGGAAGCGCATGTTTTACTTTATAGTTATTCCACTGAAAGGTGAGCTCTTAAAACGTCACCCACATACTGTGCACAGCGAAACTCTCTTGCAGAACTGCGGTGCTGGCTTATGAGGAGATACACGTCGTTTCCAAACCGACTCTGGCCGAGCGGTTTTGCAGGTTGCAATGTCCTGTCAATTTCAGCCTTGATATGTGAGGAAACGTAGCTCCATCTTGAAATAGGCCTCATAATAAGCTTGCATCACACACCTATTCCTGGACTCAAAGACTAAAGGTGCTTGGAGGAAGAACTAACCCGTCTCATCCTGAGACATCCCTCCGGGGCAGGCTGAAGGTATACTTGGGAGAAGCAAGCAGAGAGAGCGTAACTGTTTTCCCTCCACGGGCTCCTGAGTCCGTCAACTCAGCAGCTTTCACAAAAACTGAACCCACCTTTAAAAAAGAAGCACTTGAAAGGCTTAGGCCCTTAGCTAGTCTGATTCTGGGTGGTGCAGGAAGTACAGGGTCTTATTATACCGTGCTCTATTTTTGATCTCCCCCGTATCAAGAGCCTCCAGTCTCAGCATAGTAACGGGGGAGAACTTCTTTGATGATAATTGGAAACTGCTCTGCCGGGCCCCTTCTCTGATACAGTCTGACTGTCACCGGGCATGTCATTTGAGCTGTTCAAAACAGTGAGCACAGGAAGTCTAGGTGGATGGTGCAGAAGCAAGTCGCAGCACCTTCTGGAAGTTTCGGGTGGGTGGGATGGGACACAGAAGGAAGGCATTGCCGGCCTCCATGCTAATATTCTCAAGCCCCGAGAGCACACCACCGTGTATGAAGAAGAGTCATACTACAAACAGTTCCTGCAGACGGTTCAACACGAGGTATTTAAACCTGGTACCTCCTTGTCCTGATAAAAAAAAGGTGTAACCAGAACAGGACGTGGCGCAGCGCAAATCCGTTTTCATGATAGCGATCTCATGCACGGGCAGAGCATAGGAAATGAAATCAATGTAACCATTCCATCACCACCTTCACATGCTAGCCTCCCTAGCCTCATCACAGCTAACCTCCCCGTCCTAGCACGCCCTATTGAAGGTCCTGACTAACGGGCAAGGCAGATCACAAGGATGACCTTGACACCGTGTATGCGAGCCAGCGGGAAGGCTGTGCTACAAAATAGCCCGGATTTATCTGTGTGCGGGAGGAGGCACACAGCTCTCATCCTTTCTGTACTCCACTGGTGAACTCCTTACAGTCGCCTCCTGAACTTTAGCCTGACCAAAGCAGGTCAAGATACGGGCAAACAAAGGCAGCTAAAAACACAAGAGTCGCCTGGGAACAAGCACTGTGTTCGCCACCCTTTATCAGGATGAGGAAACCCTGACCGTCCCCTAAATAGAAGCAGTAAACAAAGAGAGCGGCTAGAGGCTTTTCTTCTGTGGAGCCTTGAGAGCTCCTTGGCTCAGCGAGGGAAATGGAGCTTCCAGCTCATGTTCTCTGCCCTATCTAAAGAGGTTGCAACTTGATTCTGGCTCACCTCTAAGTACAAAGGCAGGTTTTTAGGGACACGAGGAAGCCAGACACGGTTGAGGTCCACCAGACCAGCTCCTCATTGGAGCTGACCAGTCCAGCTGTTTCTTGACCTGGGCATCTTTTCAAAGAGGTCTGTCTTGCTTGGAAAATGACTTAAGTCACATTATGTGAAATATAATATACTAAATCATCTTGCCCCGAGATGACGACTTCAGATATGAGGGGGAGTAGAGAAGAAGGATATATGAGTTTGCCAAATACTAGGGAAGACGAAAGCCAGATTGCCTGGAGAACTGTGCCCACACCCTGCCTCAACCAAATGTCACTCCCTCTGCCCAGCTGGCTAATAAACTCCTTCCATGGCATCCAAGTCGCTGCTACACTATACATTTTCTTCTCTTGGGGATTTGTCCCGGCAAGCAAACTGGAGTGTGCTTTACATTTCATGCACCTTAGTTATCTTTCTCTCCCAGGTGATATTCCAGCTACCAAATGGCCCTGGCTAGTTAAAAGGGAATGCAATCATGTGCCTTGCCCTGCTTACTCGTCACTTGTTCAGTGATGTTAGGAGATTCCCAGGCGATTTCACATCTGAAGATCGCAAGTGGCTTTTTTTTTTCTTTTTCCTTATCAGATACCATGCAAAATGCTTTCTGTGGGGCACATCGGTTTCCCAAGTATCCTGTCTGATTCCCGAGGCTGATAACACTGGATTTATCGTTTCAGAAAGAGGAAGGAAACCCTACATTGCAAATGGGTTAAAAGTAAAGCAGGTTTAGGACCAAAAAGTTAATCGTGTTGGGAAGAATCGTATATAAGAAAAAGAATAAAATAAAATAAAATAAAAAAAACTGACTTAGTCATTTCTCACCTCTAACATTTTAGAGATTCTAATGGATTATATATAATTATGATTAATTGGAACAACAGGCTGCTTTGCTTATTTTAAAACATTGTGTGTGTGTGTGTGTGTGTGTGTGCGTGCGTGTGTGTGTGTTTATTTGTGTGGTTATGGGTATGTGTACATGTAGCATGTGGAGGGCAGAGGTTAATATTGAGTGTTTTCCCCAATTAATCTTCACTTTTATTTATTTATGTGAGACAGAGTCTCTCACTGAAATTGGAATTCGCCTAATTCAGCTAGTTTGGTTGTCAGCCAGCTCCAGATAACCTCCTTCTCTACCACCCTAGCACTGGGATTATAGGCATTCGCCACAGAGCCTGGCTTTTACGTGTGGACTCAAGATCCAAATCAGATTCTCATATCTGTGCAGCAGGCACTTCATCCTGACCCCTTTATAATACCCTTTTTAAAGATCCTATATGATCAGGACAGCTAGAATCCGGTTTGATTATTAAATGGACCCCCACATACATTTATTTATTTATTTATTTATTTATTTATTTATTATGCATTTGCTGGCTGATTGCTTTTTACTGTTTTTGATCTTTTCCTTCTTCACGTACAAATGACAATTTTACGTGTGTGAATGACTTCAGCACAATCCCTTTCCCTTCTTTCACCATCGTGGGAATGCCCCTGTGGTAGATCGTTAGGAAGGGGACTAAACCGACAGCAGGAGAGAAGTCACTGCCACTGGCTGTGCCTCCTGGAGTCTGCTCATTTGCCGTTTCTGGTTCCGAATGCTCTTCCTTGTAGAATGAAGACATTTGTCTGGTCGGTACTGAAAGACTCCTGTAGCTCTAAAGCCTGAGACACTCTTTTCCTTTTCCTCCTTTTTTCTTTTTTTAGTGTAATGTGAACCCATAACTGTTGTAATACATGCCATGGATTTTAATGAATATCACAATGAATATCTTTTTACAGAAAGGCATCTCTCTTCACGATTATAAAGCTTCATACCTCCCATTTCTTACTATTTCGTATAGTTTTTAACTTTAACAGGTGAGAGATAGTCTTCAATATTTTCTTCGTGTCAAATTAAGGGAAAAGGTCACTAGACCAGGACAGTTATGGAATGAGCTACATGAAATTTAAAGCACAAAAGAATCATGGGGGTAGAATCAGGTTAGAAGTGATTCCTGCCAGGACACTGTACAATATCCAAGGTAAGGGAATTATAGTTTTAAGAACTGCATTTGACTCAGGGCTGTGGGAGCCAGCTCAAACAGCAACATGCTTGCCTCAGAAGCATAAGGACCTTTGTTTGACCCCTAGGAACCATGCAGAAATTCCAGGCATGGCACTGCACGCTTGAAATCCCAGTGGTGCAGACATGGAGGCAGGGAGCTCCCCGGGGCCTACTGGCAGCCAGTCTAGACTAATTGGTGAGCTCCAGGCCAACAAGATACCCTGTCTCAAAGGAGGCGAGTGGTGTCATTTCTAAGGTTAACATTTGAGGTTCTCCTTTGCGCTCCACACGTACATGTATGCACACACTTATGCACCTGTACTCATTCAGGAACAGGCACACATACATCCGTTAAAAATAACAGTAAAAGCAACAGATTTACACTCAACTCAATGGGAGAAAAAAGTTTTGCATAAAAAAGTTCTGAATTTTATTTGGTATGGAGACTTTAATTTCGGGGCCACCAGATCCCAATTTCTAAAGAAATAAAGCATTTCCTGTATACATGATTTGAAGCTGTTTTCCAACCCAGAAGTGTGGGCCAGACCCAACATTCCCATTCTAGACAAGTACAATTTACATGTAATCCTGAAATACTCCTGCATAGAGTTACCACTTAACACAGCTTCCTCCACCGTTACTGTCTGCTGCGCTCCAGCACACTCTTGGGTAATCCAGCTTTCAAAGGATTTCACACTGTGGAACCACAGATAAGAAGGTCTTCGGCTTGTGTAGACAATAAATACTGACCACAGTAAGGTGTCATTTCCCACCCCAGAAGTGGTATGAACTGAAAAGGGAACTTTCTTCTTGTTTATCCGGAGACTGTGTCATTTAAAATTACTCCACTTTGACATCCTGTTTCCCAATTCCAAAGCCATGCGGGGTTGTTTATTCATGTGAGTACTTGAACTCACTCACCTCATCTGAAATTCTTTTCCACCCCAGATTTGAAGCAGAGATCCCAAGCACTCATCTTAAAGAGTGGGCAGGATATAGACACTTGCTCCTGGGCAAAGACAAACCAGTGACAGTGTTGTCATTGGAGCATGCTTCTCTCTGAGTTAAATGGCGTCTTCCAGCAGGCTTCAGACTGGTTGGATTCCAGACTGTATTCTGATGCTAAGAGGCCTTTGTCTAACCTTAAAAAATGGGTGATCCAATGGCTGTGACTTAGTTACTAGGAAGGCCACAGAAAAAGTAAAGCAAACATTTGCACACATAATCCATCTACTACAGAATGAGTAACCAAAATAATACAAAAGAAGAGCCCCAAACAGATATTTCCCTAAAATCATGCTCTAGTGCTCCATTTGCCAGTGTCAAGTGTCAGTGTCAGATCTGTACAGGTCACACAGTTTTTAAACCAGTTCTTTAGAGAAAACCAGTACAACTATGAATTGCGGTATTCACTAGAGAGTTTTTAACAACAGGACACTAATATTTGCTATCACAGCTCCGTATCTATGCACTGGGCTACATACTCACCCAAAACATACTTCAGTGTTGCTTGTATGCACTTGCATGAGATTTAGAAACGTGTGTAGTGCTGGACTGCCTCTACATTTGAGATACTCTGATAATACCATAGGCAATTCATATTCATGTAACTGAATGCAGCATCTAACTCACACACACACACACACACACACACACACACACACACACACACACGGTAAATTTGCAAAGCTGGAATCAAGTTGTCAACGTCTCTAGAAAGAGCTCCTTTGGCCTCTCCTAGGATGGGAAAGGCTCTATGAATCAGTTGTGTTCTGCGATGACTACTGAAGAGTCTAGAAATGAATGAGGCTGAGAGTCCTGGCCGGTCCTGGGAAGCCAAGGAGAAAGAGAGCAAGCCTAAGTGCAACAATGAGGACACTGACAGATGACTTAAAACCTAATTTCTGCACTTAGAGGATGTTCAGAAAAGATTTACATGGGCGTGATAACAGAAACTAGTTAGGATTTAGATAAAGTTCCCTGTAGAGAAGCAGGTTTTGTATATGAATGTTGAGGCCGGTAGCTAAGGCCCAAGACAAGAGGCCTGCTGAAGACTGGCAACACAGCATGGAGGAGCAAGGCGTGGTGATAATAGTAAACCCTGGCATTACTGAGGATTGCACTGTGATGCTGGAGCCCAGATCCTTTAATTTCCTGGAAACAGGAAAGACCGATGCTAGGGAAGTAAGTGCTGCTTCCTGTCAACCATAAAACAAATGGCACACTCTTCCCTTCTTCCTCCTTCTCCCCACACCCCTGGAAGTGTACTTTTAAAGGATTTTTTAAAAAACATCAAACTCAGGCCAGGGTCGTAGTGGTTCACGCTTTTAATCCCAGTACTTGGGAGGCAGAGGCAGGTGGGTCTCTTGAGTTTGAGGCCAGCCTGGTCTACAAAGTGAGTTCCAGGACAGTCAGGGCGACACAGAGAAACCCCGTCTAGTAAAACAAAACAATAAAAACACAGAATCCGCAATTAAATAAAATGGAACAGTTCCTTAGGTTTGTTACCACATACACTGACATTGAATGGTGGAAAGTATAGAAAAATATTTAATAGCCAATAGTTACTGGCCACGGTTTATACTATATTAGGAGAATTACATTCATTTTCTTACATGCTATTATCATTCTTCATGTTGATAGATATTCTAGTTAATCTCCTGCTGCTTAAATAATAGGCTAATCTACATAATATATAATACTTTTCATTTCCTTAATTATTTAAAAGAAAGACTGATTTAGGATAAAATGAGTATAAATTAGCAGTGATAAAAGGATTTTTTAAGATAAATGAAAGTTTTTAAAAATTATTTTGGAATAAGTATAACATTAAAATATATAAACAGATAACTGCTAGTTACTTTATTTTTTTTTAAGAAAAATATTCAGCATAGTAAAAAAAAATCTTTGTTATTGACAGTAGAGAGTTCCAAGGACTCTGATTTTGGGGAGAAATGTTAGGACAGAAAGCTGGCATTTTGATATTTTGAGTCTGGTTGCATCCTTGAGGTACTGCAGTGAGCTAACTCATCTCTCCATGGTGGTAATGAGCACATTTTGTGGAAGATTATGAATATTAAGCAAAAAGGGCAACATCATCTGAGGCAAGACTCCTATTTCAGAACATCACTAGGAAAACCATGACTTTAAGACAGCCTTTTTTGGAAGATTCACTAGTTATGAGGAATTTTGTTTTGAGTGTGTAAGTACTACTTACAATATCTAGGTCATTGTTTGCATTCTTAAAGGAACATAAAATGGAAAGCCTATGAGTACATTTCTTCAAATTAAGACTGAAGAGAGTTGCCCCAGAAGAGAAATACTAAGCTAGTGATGCCTCTGTGTGTGTATGCTACCTTTCTCTGTGGTGTCTCTCTATATATATAGTGTAGAGCACAGATAAAAGGCTAATGTCAAGCCAGGCTAAGTAAGACGTATTTTCTGTCTTTCAAATTAAATAACAGAACCACAGTTACCAAGCACTCTCATGTATTATAGCCAAAAACAATTATAGAATAGCCTAATGTCAGCTTAATATTACATTTGTTTGTCTTAAGCAATAGGTCAAACTTAGTGGAGTTTCTAACATTGATAGGTATGATTGAGAAAAGCCAATTCTAGGCATCTGGTAGTCTGATATTAGAGTGAATAAATTATAAGAGGACACGTACATAATCAGGCAATTTCTTTAGAGAAAGGCGACAGAGAACTGGTACTTACCACCCAACAATGCCAAACACAATTTGTAGCTGTCTATCATAACATCAGTGAAGTACTGTGAAGAGAATGATGGGAAATCTTTAAGATAACATAACATATGGACATATTTACAACCAATACAGTTCAGTGAAAAACGATGCCCTAACTCAGGATATGCAGAACTACCAAAGGCATCTCCAAGAGCAGTGGCTAGAGAAATGTCCTCACACACCTGATCAAGTGTCCAGAGTGCCAGCGACTGGACAGAAAGTCCTCTAAGTCTGTCTTGACTCAAATGCATCCATTTGCTTTTCAGTGACATTTCCCATAGTTTCTTCAAGTTTGATTGAGCTTAAATATATGATAGAGGAGCACTGAATTCATGACTTGGGAAATTACAGACAAATAGAAGTTTGCCATTACGGACAAATGAACAAATAGCATATCCCCCAGCCTCTGGATGAAATGTGCTCCTATGCTACTGTTTCAAATCCACTGCTAAGTAAGACAGAGAATATGTCTTCTTTAGTCTGACTTGTTTTAGTTTCATAATATCCATGCTGCACAGGTACATTTGGTCTTTAGAGTTATTCAGTTTTACTGTAAGAAATTAGGTCATTATTTGCCCAGGGAAAGAAGATGTGGAATTTGTATTTAGCTCACAGCTCCATCATTGAAACTCTTTCTAAGAAAGTTTGTTAAGTGTCAGAAGGGGAAGGACAGACTTTAAGACAAAAGTTGAAAATTGCCATAAGCATGTGCAAGGGATGGGGTGGGAAAGCAGATGTAACCTAGTCTTCAGAGGAAGTTTGGCCAGTTTTGTAATATAACTCCTCTTTGTGCTTTAATAATTGACATTTTCACTTATGGTTTAAAGAAAAAAATATTGGTTTTCAAAATATTATATCCTACATTCCACAAAAGAAACTTCAAATGTACAATTCCATTGGTCAGGATACAAATTTCTCCTTATCTCTATCCTTGTCTTCCTCTAGAATCATACATACTTCGTTTTAAACCACTTCCTACCTGGTGATTTGTAACATCTGAAAAATGAAATGATTATGCATCACCATCTCTATATCCATTGTAAAAATTACTGTCTGTACAGGTGGATCCTCAGAGCTCACTAGCCAATCAGACAAGCTGAATGATGAGTTAGCCGGTGAGAGACACTGTCTCAAAAAATAAGGTGGAGAAACATCGATCAGAGACCCCACTAGAAGTTGATCTCTGACCTCCATAGACATGTAAACATGCACATGCATGCACAACATGTATGTATACATATACTCACATGAAAATGAACATATATCATGTGTACACACACATATTGCACATGTCCCAGTAAATACACAAACACACACTATTCACAGATGATATGACTTCAATGAGACCATGCAATGTAAATTTGTACCATCCCTCCTTAAAGGGTTGCTCTTTCGACTAGTTAAAGAGATCCAATATTGTTAAATAGCTGTAGGAGTTTTCGCAAAAAGGTGATTCTGGTTATATTTCTGTAGAGGAAAAGAAAAAAGATCTGCATGTGGAAGTTGTGTTAAGATGAACAGGCAGTGCATGACTTAGCAGTTTTTGAGAGCTGGGCTGGAAGAGTTTGGTGGCGTAGTCTCCTTTAGTGACAACTGGATTAAAATTTCAGCTGTAAGAATACATTTCTAGTTCGAATATTTCAAGTTGGTGTTCCGAGTTTTAGCAATTATTGATATTTTATGGAAAAACTTCTTCACCCATTGATGAGTTATTGAATTTTCCTGAAATTTTAAGGGAATGTAAGGGAATGTAAAATGAATCAAATTTAAGTCAGCTTCCTGGCATGGGCTGCTAACTTATCTGCCCATTGCTTCATATGCTAAGACTGTCAGAACTTCAAGGCCTGAGATTTGTCATGCGTATTTCTGTCATGTCTCCAATGTAAGCTATTATAATTCTAGACACACAATAGATGTCCTACAAACATATGATCATTTTAATAGAAAAATGTATTGTCAGCCTCTCTGCTACCCCTCTTAATTACTTACTTTAGCTAACGCACAAGGATGGGGCGTTACATTAGCATCTTTCAGTTCAAACACATAACAATTAAACGCCGAGTTTAACAAGGCAGGAGGCTGCTGGAACTGGCCAATAGGAGCAAGTGATGAATTCTGAAATAATGAAAGCACGGAGCAGCAGTAGTCAGTTCCAGACTTGCAAGGAAATGATGACGGTGAAATTTGTGACACTTGACTTAAAATCGATGCTCTCAGAAGGTGATATAATAGCTGTAAGCTGGGGAAAAAATGGTACAGGGGAGAAATCAAAGTTGACACAGTGAGACTGCCTAGAAAGGAGTGGGTAGGGTAATGACTGTGCTGAGGAGCTAATGGAACTAATGAGGCGTACCATGATGGAGGCAAAGAGCTCCTGGCTTCCGCAGCAGCTAGTTCATTTAGCTGACGAATTTGCTTACTCATCTTTTCTTAATCTCTTAGGGAGCACTTGGTGGTCTGTTACTTTAGAGTACTCCTCAGAATCGCCCAAATCATACTGAATAGAACAGCACGGCCAGAGGAAGCTTTACAAGAAGACCTTTATCTCCTTTAATGAAAGGACGGTCTTCTTATGCCAAAACAAGCCCCGGAGTCATTTCTGTCAATGAGAAAATGAAAGTACAATATGTACGACTGTTGTTTTTCCAGGGTTAGTGGGGAATAGCTTATACTTTCTTTAAGATGAGAGAGTTTTCTTACTGGAGATCTAAAAACTCTGTGCCTCTGCTGCATTTTCATATGTAAGTCATTCCTCCATCTTGTTTGGTTTGTGAAGAGACTTGCCAATACTTTCTTTTGTGTCCTTCTGACTGCAAAATAGTTGGAGATGAGTGTACATGTCACTCAGTGGGAACATAACAAAGCTTCCAAAGATGTTTGGAGCATGACAAGCTGACTTTTTAAAGTGAGAGTAGTGTTTGTTCTTGGAAAACTGCCTTAACTCAGCTGCCATGAAAGGTATCTCTTTTGATGAGTTAAAGGGTCTCAAAAGATGGAGGATGTTTTTATCTTGGTTAAACTGACAACTTGTCCTACTCAAGCAAGTAATGTAAATTTCCTCCCACAGCTCTGTGATCATTAGCTCATAATTAGGGTGATAAATATGGAATCACCGAACAGATCAGTAGAAACATCATAGTGCCAATGAGAGAGAATGGTTTTGTTACTCTGTTCCAACCAGTCAGCAGTGATCTGTTCAAATTCTGCATGAGATTTACATGTAATTACTATAAATTCAGCAGCTAGGACAAGAAGGGATGGAAGGATGAGGGACATGAACATACTTTAACAGATCAGGTGAAAAAGAAACGTTCACAAAATATCTCCAAGGAGGCCTCTCATACAAATTTTCACACGTGAATATTTTTTTTGCAGGGAGGTACTTTCTAATGCTGGGAAGACCAGGGGCCTGGAGGCACAGTTAGTTAGAATTCATATAAGTGAGTCAAAACATCATGTAAAGAAGAAAACCCAGAAGGAAGGCTTTGTGAAGTGAAAAGCCCATGCTCTACTCCAAGGATAAAGAATTCTGGTGTGGACAGACACTGGAAGTCAGCTGGAGACTTGAAAGGAGACTTCAAACTCATGAAGAACCAAGAAATATGCTTGCTTTTTCCTTTACAACATCATCAACAATAAGAATAGTAATTCTATCCAGTTTGCTTGTGTTCTTTAAAGGACACTTAGTATTCTGTTTGCAAATTGTTTGCAGATATGCCCCCTCCACTCTTAAAATAATCTTATCTGGTAGCAGTCTGACTCATGTCTGTACATGTTATGTGTTTTCTCTGTCTACTACTGAGCTCCACCCAACATGTGTGTTTTGTCATCACTCAATGTTTTATAAAGGTTGATTCAGCTCAGCACCATACCACATAGGTTGTCTAAAAGTCACGTAAAAAAGCAATGGATGCACTTTCTAGAGAAGACCCTGGAACTACCCTTGGACAGATACGTTTGTTCTCATACATGTGATACCAAAATGCACAAAACTTTGGTGTCTTTATGCTTATTTGCTGTACAGCCCTACCCTCTGAGCAGACCAACTGGCATCTTCATAAGAACAGCTCAGTCTGCTGCAGAGGCTCATCAGAGGTGGGCTGTTTAACTGTTGACACACCATCATAGAAGGAGTGCCAGCTACTCCTCTCAGTCATTTGTATGCAATTCTAACATAACTGCATGGGACCTGCTGGGTCTTAGGGAGAAACTGGAGTAGATAGGCTGGATATGACTATGGGCAGTTGGCTACAACTTTATGTAGTTCTAAAATATAGAATTATAGACATATGTTTAGAAATAAAGTGTTATTGTTAAAGAATGGAAGTCAAATCATACTCTAGGTCTTACCATTAACAAAGCTAATTAAATTTCTATTCTTATTAAAGTCACATGTAAGCATTATCTTAGCTATTCCCCATGTCTGTGGTATTAACTTATAATCTTGCCAATACATTCATACTTCTTGCTCTTTAGTGAAGGCAAAAAGTCATTCTAATCATGATAAATTTGTTCATCTAATACCTAGAAGTTTCCCAGAAAAATACCAATGATTTTAATATCCATCAGATATTTTTAAAATATGGCTGATGTGGACTACCATTTTCCCGAACACAGCTGCCAGCAAGTCTGTAGATGTCATCCTGGGGAATCAGAAACAAGTTCAGACAGATAATCACCAAGGTGGTGCAGTGGATCCAACTCAATAAGTGTCGTTTTAGAGAGTTAACACAATGCAAGAGAGAAACTGCCTGCATCTAAAAACTGAAGACTAAATCCTATGCTAAAGATAAAAAAAGGATAAAGAGATAGAAATTGCTTAGAATTACAGGTTGCTAGAAGCAAAGAAAAAAGGGAGGGGGTCATCAGACACTTCAAAATGTTCTGCAGCACTGTTAACATTTCACTGGGCCACACCAGGAAAGACAATCTATCTCTTGGAGCACACCGGAAGTTCCCAGGTTACAGTTCTCACCACATTCCTTTCTCAACTCCATGCACTGACCATGTTGTTCCTTAAATAGAATTTAATTCTGAAAATGAACCTTTCCTATTCTCATATGTCTCCCTCCCCATCTCAAAGTTTTCTTTCCTCTGGCCTTTTATGTGACAGGAAATAATAATGACTCTGGGGTGTTATTAAAACTTGAAATGCTTCACATTTATTGTGGGGAACTTGGACAATGAAGAAGAGACTCAGCTTCAACCAGTGGTTCCTTTGGGTGGCTCTTCATTGCTATTTATGACAACTTAGTGCATAGAATCATTTTAGTAAATAATTAAGTGCACAGAATCTGTCTTTCTCTTTCAACAACAATCTGTCCACTTTTTTTCCACTCTTGGACCTTTAAATAGAAAATGTTAAGTCCCTGCTCCTCTCCTTCACACTTTGTGATGACTGTCCAATCAGTATCCTCTTTTCTTTAGTGTGATGTTCACTTTCAACCTTGTATCTGATTCTGAAATGTAATTCTTTGTCTCAAGAACCTTTGAGTCGTGGACACTATATTTCCTTGAGAGTCAGGTTCTCAGAGGACACATTCTTCATTAAGTACAAGACGGAGAAAGTGACAGTGGTAGGTGGGGGTGGCTTCTCCCTGTTGCCTCCCATGCTTGCTGTGCTTGAGCAAAAGGTAAATCTTACAGCTGATGCACACTCACGTCCAGGAATTATAGGTAACAAGGAATCTGCTTAAAATTCCATATGAGTCATGACTGTGAGCTATGGAGTTCAAGGTCAACAGAATGGTTGATTCTGTCCAAAAATTGAGGCTTACTTTTCTTATTTACCTGTCATGACGTCCTTTCTCCCTCAGATACCAAAACATCAGAGAAGATCTGGAATCTTGATATGTCCCTACGGAGCTGGTGACCCATTAGGGTTATGGGCTAGTGCCAGAAAGAGCTATTTACTTTTATACTGACAGCAATTTAGGCGAAGTTTATTCAAGACTACGTTAAAACAATTTAACATGTAAATAATGCCCTTCTGTTGTGACTAGGGCTATCCTTTCAAACTAGAATATCTGTTTAATGTCAAAATATATATATATAGCTACTTCTTTGTCAATGGTATGTTCGGGTTTGTTGTAACTCTGGACAATTTCCAGTTGCATCCGGAAAATAGGTCCTTTACTACATGGAACATTTAGGAGGATGGCAAATCGGACACAGGAGTTGCTGATCACAGACCTGGAATCTTATCCTCCTACGTTATTCAAAACTCAGAGCACTTGGTGTCGGTTTCTGGGAAGGGAGTGTTCCTTTGGGAGTGAGGACAGACAGCTTCAAACCTGAGCCGTGTAAGCGGAGTAGGAAGTGTGGATGTGAATCCAACCCTTAATTTTTTTTTTAACACACAAGCAAATGTCAAGGTATGTACGGGGTGAGAGGTGAACTCAGGGGATGTGAGAGCCACAGAAGCCTCAGTGTCGATCTAGTTCAGTGTGCCAGAGTTTACAAGCAAAGCTTCAATTCAGCCATGCATTTTAAAGCATTCCAGGGGCAAAAAAAATTGGGAGTGAGACAATGACTTTTTCTTCATCCCCAGTCTGGCATTTGCTAAGATGTGGGGCGTTATGGATACTCCTCTGTTAATCTATCTTTACTAGTTTTCTCCATTTATGGAACCAAAAGTTTGTAGAACTACCTCTTCCCCACAGATTAAAAAAAAAAAATCTACTTATATAAATGAACCACACAATTCAGTACTTGCAACTCACATCATAAACTTCTTTCACAATTATCTACCCAGGAACTTTTAATTTTTCTTTATGACTTCCAGGGTAATTTAAAGAGGATGCCTTTTCTATTTATACACTATTCTTTGAAGAAATCGCATCTTTATGGATTTTAGAATTAAAGCACATTCAATGTTAGTTACTGCTTGCCACTTAAGTGGGTCTTCAGTGTGTCAGGTCAGACTTTGAAAACACATAGTTCTTCAACACACTGGGCAGCATTTCAAGTATCATTGAGCCTTGAGGAAACAGAAGAGAGTTGAATGGCTTCCCCTATTCTCACATAAGCTTTCCCACCCTGTCACTTAAAGGGAAGAGTAGAAAAGCTTACAGGGAAAGGGTGGAAATACCCCTCATCCCCAGTTCTCTACCACAACAGCCCCAGATCAAATTGAATTATTTTTCTTTTCTTATATGAGACAGGATTTCTTAGTGTAGCTTTGGCTATCCTAGAACTTACTTTGTAGATCAGGCTGGCCCGTCAAACTCAAATATCTGCCTGCCTCTGCCTCCTGAGTGCCGGGATTAAAGGCGTGCACCACCACTGCCTGGCAGAAGATTTATTTTTTTTATTTTATGTATGAGTGTTTGTCTGCACAGGTTTTGTGTACCACATGTGTGCTGTGCCTTCAGAGGCCATTGGAGGATGTTGCATCCCTTGCAACTGGAATTTGAGACAGTTTTAAATTGCCTGAACTGGGTGCTGGGAATTGAACTCAGGTCCTCTGGAAGAGCAGCAAGCACTCTTCACCATCCAGCCGTCTCTCTGGCCCTCAACTTGACTTTCTTACAGCCCTGCCTTTCCTAGAAGGTTTTCTATCATGAATATTCTCCTTTCTCTTCCTATCCATTGGGGCCAAGTTTGCCATCAAAGTTCTTAAGGCCCTCAGCCCCCATCCATTTCATAGCCCATTCTTCTGGCGCCTATTGCTTATGCCATCCATCTGCATGTTCTCCCCAAGCCACATGTTAACTCCTTAGCTGCCTTGATCTTTTCATTATACTGTTCTTGTGTGCCTATTTTACCTCCCTGCTAGACTGCAAGGAGTTCAAAGTTCTTGGAAGGTTATGTTTCCTGTAATTAATTGGTTGATGAAAGAAAGAAACAAAAAACAATGAAGGAAAAAAAGAACACTGTTACTCTGAAAAATTTGCCAGGGCAGCAAAAATACACTTTACTCAAAAGCTGCACCCCCAAACTAAGCAAGGAGGAAACAGCCAAAGCAAGGTCATAACAAAGCTCTGTAACTATTTAGTTTATCTTTGACTATTGCAATAGGTTCCTAACCAATCTCTTTGCTCCCAGACTGTGTTGTCCAATCCACTATACACACGACCAATCAAATGATCTTACTATGTTAGGCACTTCAATATTTAGTTGTTTACCTACATTTACTAAGCATTTTCATATGTGAAAAGCAATTACATTCATGATTTAGAGAATTATATCAGTGAAATAATGAAGGACAAAAATTGAAACAGTAAGTGAGAAAGAAAACAAAGTTTTGGTACAACAGGCAGGGGGTTTATAGGGCGACTGCCTGTAACATCATGATCTTTGTTAATTATTTGACTAGCATCTATATAGTAATAACAGTTCCCCTTCTCTGCACACAACTCATGATGTGAGCATTGTTGTTAGAAACTGTAACTCAGGGAATAATATAATGACATGAATTCATTCATCAATTTAGCACAGATTCAGTGCCTGTTACGTTCCACATACCCAGACTGATAAAGCACAATACAAGCAAAACAAGAAATGCTAGCATGCTATGATAACCTTGCTCTTTTGTTAAGCATGCTTATAGGTGAACTCATACCTCTCAAATTAGTCAGGGTCCAAGCAGGAAACAGATGTGTCTTCAGATTCAGAATGTATGAGAAGAGCTTAATGTCGCTTTTAGGAGGTGGATATAAGAAAACTTCAGACCAATGCCATGCACCCATGAGACAGTAGAGCTCTGCACAATTCCTAGGTTTGAAAGGGAAGCAGGGACCAATGCTACTGAACCTGGGGCTACAGAAAAGGACAGAGAAGAAAGCTTTGAAAGCCCAGAGGTTAGCGCTTGATGAACGCATACCCAACCACACCTCTATTTCTTGTTGTGTTTTCCTTGCCTGCCTAGAAGTCAGAAAGCAGGAATACTTTCCTTTGGAGTCTACACACCAGACATCCAGGCTTCTGGGCATAGACAGGGAAGAATGCACCCAAGGGTCAAGGAGCTTAATGACTTTGTCCAACATCCCTTTAAACCTTTGTAATAAACATTTATGTCATCACCACAGGTTTGTTAAAAAGCACAAACTCATACTGAAGGAGTGATTTTGATTACATTTTACATTTATCTTTAATTGGCACATAAAAAATGCACATACTTATGTGGTAGCAAATGATGCTTTGATACATATATAGATTGTATAATGTTCAGGGAAGGCATATCTCTTCAAATATCAAGTCATCTTTTAAAAAGTACAATAATTTCCGACTGAGATTCTTAAGGCAAGGTGTCAGAGAAGCTGTCAACATTGATGCTGTTTATAGAAAATGGAAAATTAATGAAGCAAGAAGAAAAAGATCAATTCAAATTGGTTCGACTATATAAAACTTCTAATTTCAGCCATATATATTAATTGCTTGCCATTTATGCCTAATTACCATGTAGTACAATAATGTGTATCATTAAACGAGTGCTAAATTAACTTTACTGACTTAGTGTTAACTATGCAGCCAGCTTTAGGGGAGTTTTTGTAAATTTTGACTCATGTGGCACACTCACACCTCTTTTGATTTAAAGAAAAGATTGGCTTCTGTGATATTCTGCCCGTTCTCCTCCTCTCCAAAGCTAAAGGAAACAAAGAGAATATATTTTGTGGGCAGATCTTCCTGAAGTAAGAGATAACTTAATTTAGTAGTGCTTAGAGCCAAACCAAAGGCCAGGATTGGGTGATCAACTCATTCCAGCCATGATAGAACATGGGGAAAAGCTCATGCCAGACCCGTTATAGCTCTTAAGTCATAGGACTCAGCATGCAGCTCACTGGCACCAGGAGGATCAGATGGGCAAGGGGAATGCTATCTTTAGCAGATGTATCCTGATCACTACAGCCACATTCCACCTTGCACTTGAACTAATGCTTAATGGTAGTGCAGAACTCAAGACCAGTTTGCTTTCCATCAAATTCCCAATGACTAATATTATCCCAATGCTTCATATTTGAATTGCCAAGTCTTATTGAGTTTGTGCACTTATTATGAGTATTTATCATAAGTATTTCATTTTGCCTTGATAAATGGATAATAGATGTCACCCATAAATTCCGGAGCCTTTTAACAGTTCAACAGAGAATGTTTGAAATTTACAACAAGTTGTACTTAGAAGTTCAGCTTCATGATATCAAACTGCTACAACTCATTGGTAGGCTTACTACAACTAAAGTTAGTTCAAGGTACTAAGTATTGTGCATTTAAAGTACTTACTTTAGAGCTATGTTCCCTTTGATCCTAGGAAACAGTTGAGGTACCTTGTCTAACTTTTGGTAATGGATCTATATTCAGAAATTGAAATTGTAAGTCTATGCAGAACATGGGCCCAATTTCATGGCCTTACAAGATACTGGCCAGGGATTGCACGGAAGATTTCTCCTTGGCTTTTATCAGAAGAGTCAGAGGAGCTGTCAAGTCACCGATTTCTCACTGTAGAATTTCCCCATGACAAGGGGGTAAAAGGATGGTGTCAAGACGCAGTATAAATCAAAAGAGAAGGGAGCATTCTGATAGGAAGCAGGACCAGCAGTCAGCACGTTGACTTCACCCTGGCATAATGATTTGTTATCTTCAGTTACGTTTGCCATTTTTTTTTTAAATAAAGAGGATGACTACATAAATCACTGAAACATTAACTAGACACCCATGGTAAGCAAATCACAGAATCAATACACGTTGGGTGTATGTTTTTTAGTTAAGAATATTTACTATGGGGTTGGAGAGATGGCTCAGCAGTCAAGTGCACAGGTTCAGTTCCCAGCATTCATGTCTGACAGCCTATAACCACCTGTAACTCCAGTCCAGGCCTCTGTAGACCCTGGCACTCACATGGGGCACACACATAAATTCAAGCACATGTATATACATATTTTTTTAAAAAGACTATGTAGTATATGACATTAATACAGTATCTACAGCTACTCTAAAGTGTTCACATCTTTTCCATGCCATCTTTAGTGCCACCGTTAATGAGTTCTTTGAACAAGCACCAGCTACATGAAAAAGGGCAACAGGACAAACAGCACAGGAAGAAGAGAGACAAGGAGGTTGGATTTGACACCAGGGCTCGTTCTAAGGCTCATCTACTTTTCACCGTGCTGAGAGCCTTAGCAATGCCTTCCAGCCTTCTGGTTATACTTGTTTTTATCTCCATGGAGATTTCTGCCATCTCTGTGTACACAGAAACCCACAGCTTATCCCTGCTCTCTTTTCCTCCTGAAACATCTGTCTTGGGTAATCTTCCTGGAGCAGTGAGCAACTGAGATAAATGAAGCGGAAGTATTATTATTAAATGCTTGGGCGTGGAACAAAGACTACGGGCTGGGGTCAGTAGATCACAGTGTGGAAAAGGTGCAGTTTGGGAATGAAGATGTTGACTAAAATGACTTCTTTGATCAGTAATCAATTTCTCCCCACCTTAAAGATTTCACATATTTATTCCTGAACCAACCTTCTAGAGTATGGCCATATAAACAAAGGGAAAAAAATCAGATTACCTATAGAGCATGACCAGACAATAGCGACATTTGAAGCTTAACTTGATGGTAGTATCTTTGATACAGTGTGAATGTCCACATTAGAGGGGCGATTCCTGATGAATCCGTATTGGTTATTCTCTGGCACCTCTTCTGGCAGTTATGCTGTATATTATTGCCAATTTTCATCTAATCCATTGCTGAACAAGGCAAATTTGCTTCTGTTTCTTGGCCAGGAATCAGTTGCCCCCACAAACCCTGTGACAAGATGTGGTGAGGAGCCGTTTAGATGACAGCAGCAGGGAATGAACAGAAAAATAACTAAAGTCGCTCTTCAGGAGTTTGGGGATGTCTGGTTACACGGATCTTCAAGAATTCCGCTGGCAGAAATTACTCTGTTTTCCTCAGAGTTTAAAACAATCAACACATGTGCTCTGTAGTTTATTCTTTCTTGAGGAGGTTCAGGGGTTAATAATGAAGGATTTCTCCTTTCTGAGGCGTGGGCTGGCCGCTGTGCCTTCCCTCTCATCCCTTCCAAATTCCTCAAGAATCTTGTTCCCACATGTTTTACCTTCATCTCTTGAATCTTTTTTTCCTTCTTAGTTACTTTTAATTTTTTTTCTTCTTTCAGACTTCATCGTGAGAACTTTAGCTCACTTTTCTGTCCCCTCTAGCTAACTGCCTCATTTACCTGGTTTTCATTTCACAGCTTTCTGAACAAGTGGCTTAACAAGTGGCTTAAAGTGACTGCAGCAAGTCAGTGTGCCATTTACGCTCTTTTTTTTTTTCCTGTGCACATTGGAATTCTTTCTGTCCTCTTCTTGGTATGTGTCATGGACATTTTTTAATGGCACCCACATTAAAACACTGCTTCATTCTCGATTCCATTTTGCCTCTTCTCACAGCTGCACACAGATTCTCTTTATTTGCTTTTTAAACTTTTCATTTGTTTTACATCTTCTAGGGGGGTAGTAATTTAATGAGCCTCTTGGTCCTTTTCCACAGCTAACTGGCATTTGATAAATTGGACACGTTCAAAGTGTATTATTGGAGTTTTTGACATATTCATATGACATGAATTTTAAACATATTTGTTACTCTCTAAAATTTAGTCATGGATGTTTTTAAAGATTCTTCCTCCTTCCAAATTCCAGTGTCTATCCCTAAGCAATCACTGATATGGCACCTGCCACATGAGGTAGTTTACTACTTTAGTAAAGGACTTTACAACTGCATTAACACATTATTGTTATTATTATTGTTAATTATTATTATTGTTGGTGGTGTAAATTTTTTTTCTTCACTCAGTACAATGATTTTGAATTTGATCATGCTGTTTCATGCATGGTTAGTTCCCTTTTTTTTATTGTTGCATGTGAATTCACTGTACAAATACAGTAAATTTCACCATGCTTTAAATTCTATCTAGTTTTTTGGACAGCTACGTTATTTCTGAGTTGGTTATTATATGTAAATATTTCTATTAACAAGTGTGCAAGTTTCCCTAAAGATAAATATACTTTCATTTTATATTTATTGTGTATGTGCATGTATGCTTGAAAGTGGCGCACGTGTGCCAGAGAGGTGAAAAGAGGGGGAGAGAGAGAGAGAGAGAGAGAGAGAGAGAGAGAGAGAGAGAGAGAGAGAATACGCACATGTGGAGGTCAAAGGACATATGTAGATGTTGTGAATGTTGGTTCTCTCCTTCTACCATTTAGGTCCCAGGGACTGAATCTCAGGCTTGGTAGCAAGTGCCTTTCCCTACTCAGCCATCGCGCCAGCCCTACTTCGATTGTTACTGTTTAGAATGTATAACTCACAAGTTAGCATATTTACAATAACAACAACAACAATAATAATAACGATGATGACAATCCGATAACTTACCTTCAAAAACCACGAACGCTGAGCAGATTACATTCCTGATAGTAAACCAATGGTAGCCCAGCTCTTCACAAACCTCCCACGTCCTTGGTGTAATCAATGTTCTATCATTAGCCATTCACGAGGAGGTATGTGGTATTTCCCTAAGGTTTTATTTTGTATTTCTCTATTTACTAATGATGTTAGCTAACTTGACATCTACAACTTCTTTGGGGTGGGACTGCTATTTGTTTTCTTATACCAAGTTTGAGACTTCTTTGTTTTAGAAAATTCACTGTCAAAAATATCATTTTTCAAGTATTTTCCTCCCAGTGTTATGACCAGCTATGCTCTGCTTATTAATTGTGTCTTCTAAACAGTTCTTAATTTTTTTGTGGATTCTAACTGACTTATTTCCCCACTTTGGATTTCGTCTGTGTTGTTTCTAAGAAATATTTAATTTGAGATTTTAAAAGCTTTTTTTTTAATTTTTGTTTTAGGTCTGTGATCCATTTACAGTTAATTTTTATATATTGTATGGGGAATATTCATTAAATGATATATGGCTATCCCGTTATTCTAGGATTTGTGGAGAAGACATTCTATTCTTTCTCAATCCCACTGTCGCTGTGGTGATGCGCAAATCATCCTGCATGAGTGGATTTCTCTCTACTGTTGCATTGGAGTGTCTATCACTCACGGAAGTCACACTCTCCCATAAAAAGCACTGTGCATCTTGAAATGAGGTATCATAAGCCCTCCAATTTGGTTCTTGGGCCTCTTGCTTTGTTAACCGCCTAGCTGTACATTTCCCAGTATGCACGGCAGCCAACGAGATTTTTCTCAGTGTTTTCAAAGTTTGTTTTTTTCAGTGTTTGCCGTTCCCTAGTCATTCTCAGGCTGAGTAGAACCATGGCACCAGCGTCTCCTTCGAGCCCCAGGCCTGGAGTTCTTCTAGGTCCCAGAGCAGAGATCTTGGGAGTCTCCTTCCCTCACGCTAAATCTTTGCATACACTCGTACACTCGGTGACATTTACAATGTCTGTCCCACTGCTGTTCTACTCCTTCACTCAGACTTAAATCAGCTCTCCGGATTTAACTCTGACTTCGGATCCACAGTAACCACATCATAGCTGTTGTCTTTTTCTTCCAAAGTTATTGATCCTGCACACATACATGCTCCAGTGTCCTGTTAGCGCTGTTATTATGCTCATATGGCCATTTCTTGTTACTGAATAAGCTAATTATGAGTCTAACTGAATAGCCACTTCCAGACTGGTCCCTGCTCCAACCCACTTCTTAGATTTATCTTCCTACATTAAAGTTATCTTTAAGTCAAACTCTGGCCAAAATTTTCCAATTTCAGTTTTGATACATCTTCCTTCTCTTCTTATCATACGTTCCAGGAAACTGATTTTTCTCTGATCTCCCGTCTTCTATGAGATAGGCAAAGCTCTACCACTGAGTTACAGAACTAGCCCAGGCTATTTAAACAAACAAAACAATAAAAACAAAACAAACAAACAACAATAGACCCAAACTATTTCCTTCATACAAGGAGATTTTCAGGGACATTTAAAGATATTTTCACAAGGCTGTGAAACCTATGAATCATTATGCAATTTGATCCTCAATGCTACTACTCGAAGTTACTACTCAATGCTACTACTCAATGCTACTACTAGAATACCTTTTGGTGAGCTGGAAAGGTATTCAATCATTTGACAGTAAATGATTTGATTTAAATCTATCATTTCCCTTATACTCTGGTAATGAACTATTATAGGAAAAGAAAGTGTAGTGAAATGTTGACCTGTAGCTGGGTAGTGATGGTGCACATTTTTAGTCCTGGCAGGGCCAGAGGCAGAGGCAGAGGCAGAGGCAGAGGCAGAGGCAGAGGCAGAGGCAGAGGCAGAGGCAGAGGCAGAGGCAGAGGCAGAGGCAGAGGCAGAGGCAGATAGCTCTGAGTTCAAGGCCAACCTGATTTACAGAATGAGTTCCAGGACAGCCAGGGCTACACAGAGAAACCCTCTCTTGAAACAAAACAAACAAAAAAGAAAAAAAAGAAAAAGGAAAAAAGGAAAGAAAAGTTGGCCTATAAGAAAGATGACATCTCACAAGCCTAGGCAAAGGAAAAAGAATTTTCTGAAGTAGTGGTTTACTAAGGAGCTCCCCACCTGACCCCTTTTCAAAGTGCAACAAATTCAATCATCCTATAGAATTGTTAGGGCAGGTTAGGATCATGGGAAATTTAATTTAAATATGGGTAGAGGGTGTGTAGCTCAGCTCATTGACAGAGCACTTGCTAGCAGGTTTGGAAAGCCTGTGACTCTGTCTTCTACAACCCAGACACATTTACACACACACACACACACACACACACACACACACACACACACGGGGGGGGGGATACTTACACATACACATTACTTGCCTATGATATTTTGTAGAAAAGGTAAGAAATATAACACATTTCCTAATTAACTACTGGTCTCCACTAATGAAAACAGTACTTGAAGATAATGGATTTGGAAATAAACAATAAAGAATCCTCAGAACCTTCCTTACAGACATGTACTATGAGATATGATTGTTGTCTTCCAATTTTTAGGAAGGTGTTGTTCTAGACTTGGAGTAATTCATTCTTTGGGGACACCATAGACAGCCAGAGATATCTCATTTCATTATTCTGGGATAGTATCTCTTCCTTCCTTCCTTCCTTTCTTTCTTTCTTTCTTCTTGTTTTTTTCCAGACAGGGCTTCTCTGTGAATCAGTCTTGGCTCTTCTGGAATTCACTCTGTAGACCAGGCTGGCCTCAAGAGATCTGCCTGCTCCTTCCTCCTGAGTGGTGGGATTAAAGGCGTACACCACCACCGCCTGGCTACTGCCATTTCTTTAAATGCAGGTATTTTATCCCCATCAGGACTAAGTAAAGTAGTTACTAGACACCAGCATACACTGTGCATTTACATACTGAGTTTAGTAATACTGTTTCACCAATAGAGCCAACACTGGCACCACAAACCAACCAAGAGTATCAGGAGATCAATCAGATTCCTAATTTGGAAAGAGGAAAAAGAAAAACTTAAAGATTCTAAGATGCAATGCTTTCTGAACTAAGAAAATAAAACAAATGGCTGGACTGGAAGCAAAAACTCACTACAAGGGTTGTTTGTTGTTGTTGTTGTGTCAAATGCTAAGTTTTAAGGGTAAAATAAAAACCAAACAAATGCCTTATGTTAGAAAATTCTCTTCCAAGGAGCTCCAGTTCTTTTGGAAAGACTCCCATATTTTCAAGGACATGCAGGTTCAGGTACATGAGTTCGTGTGGGGTAAAGGTGTCATAACCCAGAACACAGTGTTACAACCCCAGGGTCCTGTGCACTATTACATAGTTCACCTTCATTGATGTTTCAAAAGACAGGAGAATTGGCTTCTCAGGATTCTCAAGACCAAAGGAGAGCAGTTCCATTCTCTGTTTCACATATGAAGAGTGAGGGTGTGCGAAGAATATGCCACAGCTAAACCTACACAGCAAGACAACCCACACGGGGCACTTACATGGTCTGACTACCCAGCAAGACAACCACGTGGGGCAGCTAACATGGCCTGACTGCTCAGGTCTGCATGTCATTCACTGTCTCTGCTCAAGAAAGGTCAGGAAGCTCAATGCTTTGTATGAAAATGTAAGAACTTAGGTAAGACAGCTTGGATGAGAAAACCATTTAGCTCATTGTGATCTAAGCCAGTGGTTCGAACGACTCTTTCATAGGGGTCGCCCAAGACCTTCTGCATATCAAATATTTACATTACAATTCGTAAGAGTAGCAAAATCACAGTTATGAAGTTGCAAAGAAAATAATTTTATGGCTGAGGGAGGGGTCACCACAACCTGAGCAACTGTATTGAAGTGTTGCAAAATTAGAAGGTTGCGAACTGCTGGTTTAAGTAGACAAGAGATGGGGGAAGGTAACTATAAAATCTGCTGTTCCTCAGGAAACCCTTCCACTGTCCCAGGGGTTGGGGATCAACATGAAAAGCTCAACACGTAAGAAGGTGTTTTATAATGTGGAAGAGTAAAAGCCAGAAAAAGAGAATGAGAAATACATCAAGTCACATGGAGCACGCTGTGTGGTTTCTGTTCATTTCAGAATGACATCTTAAACAAGAAGAGGTTTGGACAGACTTGAAAAGGAACAGAGAGTGAGTGAGCGGCTTGGGAGAGTGAACTTGTCCATTTAAGCATGTCCCCCCTCCACCCCCTCCCAGCCCCCCCCCCCCAGCTCTTGCTGCTCATCTGAAAACAAGAAGTGGAGCAGGTCAGGAAAAGGGTTATGGTGAACACTGTGAGATCAAAGATAAGCAACCAGGCAGTTAGAAGCCAAAGCATTTTATCTAGAAGAGCAGGTCTGGCCTTGTTTCCATCGTGATAAGAATTAGATTGGAGAGCTTGTTTGTCTATAGCCTAGGATGGGGAGGAGGGGCGGGAGGACTGCGGAAGGAGGGCAGGGAAGTCTAAGGGGTGGGGGAGAGCTATGGAGTGGCGGCACACTGCTCATGTAGCTCTCATCCCCTCTTCTGTGTTGCATGTCTATTTGAACTTTGGAAAGTGCTAGAAATGTCTATTTAGATAACCTGGCTATGTTTCTGATATTTGTGAGGACTTAAACTATTAAGAAAGTTGTGGCGGCCTGAACAGGCTCATTATCACAGTCTGACATTTTCAGACAACCTGGATGGGATCGACTTATAATTCAAAGGAAATGATACCTGCGGTTAAGGGTCCTTTTAAAAGTCTACTATTTTTACTTGGTTGCATATGCACCATATACTCTATGTCCCCTTAAGGTTGTGTTTTCATTTTAAGGCCTTTTTAAAAGTAAAAAAAATACATTATGGTTATTTCCACTTTCACCCTATGATCTAGAATTGTAACTTCTGTACAAATGGTATTTTTACATAATTATTAAAACTGGCAAAAATCTATGATTGCTACTTGGTTGCAAAGATAGCATAATTCTTTGGGATTTTATTCCCAACTACCTTTAGAACTCTTGTCTAAACAGAAATCATAAATTCAAAATGAATCTCCATTTATAAATAGGCCTTTAAAATTATTTGCTGTTGGTTAAAATTTTTTTCATTGTGGTAGATTTATACTTCTCAAGTCATTAGTCATTCAAGTAGATTTTATTGAACATTGGGAGCATTGAACATTAGGAGTATTATCCACTCATGGGCTGGAGCTAATAATCTACATTTAGAAGAGATCATCCAAGCGATTTCAGGTTAGACACAAAACCAAGTTTATATAAATGACAGGTGAGAAGAACCCATCTTAAAACAGTACATCCCTCCTTATCTTGCTCTTTCAGACCTTCTGACATCTTTTATATAAATGACAGGTGAGAAGAACCCATCTTAAAACAGTACATCCCTCCTTATCTTGCTCTTTCAGACCTTCTGGCATCTGAGTCCATCTTCTTCATGATCCTGAGGCAGTTCCCACAGGCAGTGGGTTCTGGGTGCTTCCTTGAGTCCAGCAGCAATATACAGAAGCTTCTGCTGGAACACTCCTTTTTCCAGAATGCTTTTTATTTAAAAATTTTCTCCTCTAACCTCCTGTGCTTGGCTGTTCTGTTGATCTGTGCCAGTGCAGAAATTGCAATTGTTTGGAAGATATTTGAATGGTTAACAGCAGCCTTCATGGATTCCAGACAAGCAAGTGCTCTCTGTGGGAGATCCTCCAGTGTTGTATGCCGGTTTCTAGGCTCTCACTCTGCAGTACTTCATGGAAAGTTTGCTAAAAGAGAATTGTTTACAATTCCACACCATGACCTTCTGGATATTTTGTATTTTTCTATATCATGAAAATAATGGGTTTTTTTGTTTTTGTTTTGTTAGTTTTTGTATGTATGTAATGTAGGAATTTATAATTATTAAAATAAATCTATAACCCAACCACTGGGACACAACCTTGGTATATATTTTTCTAATTTTTTTTTTAAATATCACCAATAAATACATCCAATGGGACACATTATTCACTCAACTGTGAGATCATACTATTCGCATGATTTAGAATTTTCTTTCTAATTCAATCTATTAATATCTTTCTATATTGTAAAATATTTAACTATATATTTTTCAAGTTGTGTCTAAAGCATGAACATATGGCTCCTTTAAATCAATCTTCTTATTATTTTATCAATTTAACAAACCCTCATCTGCTCTTAGGCTGTGCTAAGAACTGTTGGGAACACTTAACCATATTTATTCTCTTAACTAGAGTTAAACTCACTTAGTCCACAACACCTCCACTATTTTTACCGCTCCTGATATCCAGATACAGAAGCCAAGACACAAGGATGTTAAGCACCTTGCCCACACTTAGAAGGCCAGCAAGCAGCACATCCAAGCTTCCCACTCAGGAAGCCTTGATACAGAGATTGTCTTCCCAACTCCTGCGATGTGGATGTTGTCAGAACAACGCTCTCATAAGCATCCAAAGTTTTTAGGATGAAACTCATGTCTTTGTATGTGCAACTAAAGCTTTGAACTTTTCTCTTCCACACATTGTAGAATTTGAGACCCGGGGTAGACAATCCTGGGAGCTGTAAACGAACATTTCTCACAGTTATGCTTAATCTCGTGCCTGGTTTTCTAGTCCTTATCTCCCTTGGCCACCCTCTAGCAGCTGATGAGGTTTTATCACACCCTGCTCCTGGAACACTGTCCTTCTGTGGTGTAGCATCATCTTCCGCCAGGTCTCTATCATGTATCTTTCCCTTTCTTTCCTAGCTGACGCTTTTCTCTGACCTCCTTTTTTACTTTGGAGTTTCTTAGCTCACCATGTAGATCTCTCCTCGTGTTCCAGGCTCCCTGTCAAATCTCACTCATTCCTGTGACTTTAGCCACTATTTAAATACATTGCCTCCCTCAAAACATCTCTCCTAAATGTTTCACTTGTGTACATAACTGCCTACTAAAAATTCTCAGAGATAACTCTTTAGGCTTTTAAAAAATTATGTTTAAAATCAAACTCATAATTTCTTTTCTATACCTAAATTTCTTCCCGTGTATATAATCTGCATTTATATGACCCTAAAACAAGCCAAGGACCCAATCTGAAAGCCACTCTATATTTAAGAAAGGAAAAATGAGGTTGATTTGTGAATCTGCCATCTGACTTAAAAATCTTGGTGAACTTAGGAACTGGCTTAATTCTCAAAACCACAATTTTATTATCTGTAAAATATGAATAAAGACATTTAGGAGGAAAAGCTCTTGAAAAAAAGAAATGGATATTGTTAACTCTTTTTGGAGTGTCTGGCATAGCAAAAACTTTCACTAAAGAATTTTAAACTATGGGGTGTGGTGACATACACTTTAATTCTAGCACTAGGGAGGCAGAGGCAGGAGGATCTCCATGAGTTCAAGGTGAGTCTGGTCTACATAGCCAAGTGCCAGGAGAGCCAAAATAAAATAAGAGTATTAAGACTTTATAGATGATGCCTTACTTCTCACAACCAATCAGGTTTTGAATCTAGGTTTTTTTTTTTTTTTTTTTTTAAGATTTATTTTTATGTGGTATATTGTTCACATGTATGTCTGTGAGGGTGCCAGATCCCTTGGGAGTGGAGTTACAGACAGCTGTGAGCTGCCGTGTGGGTGCTGGGAATTGAACCCAAGTCCTCTGGAAGAGCAGCCAGTGCTCTCAATCGCTAAGCTATCTCTCCAGCCCCCAAATCTAGTTGTTTCTGACCTTGAACTTCTTCACTCAAGGAGTCCTTTTTCTCTTCACCATCTTTGTTAGTGGTGCTGAACTCTAAACTGTTGCAGTGGCTGCTAACTCAGTATTCCTCAGTCTTCTTCCCCAGCGCCAGTAGACAGGATGGACGATGTTCATGTATGTGAACTCCCTCCCTCAGTCAAATCTGGTGTTAAGTACAATTCTAGAGCTTAGGCTCCAGCTCCTCTCTTCTCATTCTGCTAGAAAATATTTCATGAGAAAGTTAGGAATGACATTAGTGATGGAGAGAACTTGAATATCCTCCATCTCTTATGTAAATTTGAGTGCTGTATTTTCGGTAGCAAATTGCTGGGATGCAGCTCTGTGCAAGCTTTGGGAAACAACAATTCACTTTACTAACTCACATGTGCTAACTCGCTTCCTTTAAGTAGAATAATCTCCGTTGTACTTAGTTGTGCTTTGTGTATCTTCTGATATAAAATTCAATCCCATCTACCTTGGAATGCAAGGTGGTCAGTTCTCCCTTCTCATGTATTTTAGGCTTTTCCTATTCTCTACTCCACATTGCAAATGATTTTTCAAATAGCAAAATTATGACACTCCTCACCTCTTTTTCCTTATCTGCCCCTCACTCCTCATTTCAATATAGTCTTTTGTCTTAGTGCTTTAGTTTCTACTAGATAGTCCTGTAGTCCAGAAGTTTTTCTGTGTCCCGCCTGGCCTACAGTCAGGACTAATCTCTCACCCACAGTCTCACAGTCTTTTATAAAAAGATGTTTTGTATGCTGTGAATATGTGTTGTTCTGATTGGTTGATAAATGAAATGCTGACTGGCCAATAGCCAGGCATGAAGTATAGGCAAGATAAACAGACAAGGAGAATTCCGGGAAGAGGAAGGCTGAGTCAGGAGACGACAATCTACCATCCAGGGAGCAGCATATAATGGCACACAGGTAAAGCCATGGAAAATGTGGTGACATATAGATTAACAGAAATGGACTGAGTTTAAGTGTAAGAAATAGTCAGTAGTAGTGCCGGGTGGTGGTGGTGCACACCTTTAATCCCAGCACTCAGGAGGCAGAGGCAGGTGGATCTCTGTGAGTTTGAGGCCAGCCTGGTCTCCAAAGCAAGTTCCAGGAAAGGCGCAAAGCTACACAGAGAAACTCTGTCTCGAAAATCCAAAAAAAAAAAAAAAAAAAAGATAGTCAGTAGTAAGCCTGAGCTAATGGCCAAGCAGTTTAATTAATATAAGCCTTTGTGTGTTTACTTGGTCTGAGTGGCTGAGGACTGGGCGGGACACAGGAAAATTTCAGCTACACAGTCCACTGACTGTGACCTCAATTGGAGACACCTACATGCAACCTATGTAGTGTGGGATCTACTGAGTAGTTTTCATTCAGCAGCAGTGAATACTTAGAATACCTCCTCCCCCCAATTCATTCACTGATCTTAATTTATTTAATGATCTTAATTTTGGTTTCCTTCCCTTTCTATCTGTTCCCTACCACTTTTTCTCAGTCTCCTCCTAAGCAACTGTCCTGTCTTCTCTTTCTGTTCTAGTAACTCTCCTTGGGAGACCTGCTATACATTTCATGTTTTCAACGACTGAATATGCTCAGATGCTGCCTCTTCCTCTTCCTCCTCCCCCTCCTCTTCTTCTTTGGTGTGTATGTGTTGGTGGGTGCACGTACATTTGTGTGTGCAAGCATACCCAGGTGTGTGTAGGCCAGAGGACAACTTCAGGCACTCTTCCTTACGAGCTGTCCACCTTGTTTTTCAAAGCCAGTTTCTCAACAGCCTGGAGCTCATCCACTTGGCTAGGCTAGCTGGCCAGCGAGTCCCAGGGATCTGCCTGTTACCATCTCCCAAGTGCTTGGATTATGAGTGTGTGCCATCATCCCAGTTTTTGTTTTTAAGTGCTTAAGTACTTCAATTGACTGAGCTTTCTCCCAGCTTGATTTTCTTCTTGCCTGCACTCAATATGCATGGTTGCTCACAGGACTTTTCTACTTACTGCGTCTTGTGACACAAGCCTAGTGATTTCAGGTGAGAATGTATTCTCTTCTCGATCTTCTCTGCTTCTCCATTAAAGTTGATATTTGTACAAAAAGCACCACACATCTCATTTCTTTTTCTTTTCTTTTTGTTTTTGTTTTTTTTTTTTTTTTTTTTTTTTTTTGAGACAGGGTTTCTTTGTATAGTTTTGGTGCCTGTCCTGGATCTCACTCTGTAAACCAAGCTGGCCTTGAACTCACAGAGATCGGTCCGGCTCTGCCTCCTGAGTGCTGGGATTAAAGGCACGTGTCACCGCCACCTGGCCACAACTCATTTCTTAAATTAGAAAGTGGGAATCTTATTTTCTCTGTCCCAATCTACCAGCCTCACATCTGGACGACAGTTATATCCTGTTAGATTATACTGGTTGTATCTAATGCCCACCATACATCTCCAGTTCTGTTGTTATGACCAAAGACGAGGCTACCAACATCTCTTTCCTGTATCCTTGTGTCCCACTTTTTGTCCATGTCTTGCTTGAAGTAAATGCTCTACTTTCTGCCCCTGTCCCCTTACTTTGACTTCCTTTTATCTCAGCTGTCCTACTCATTAAAAGGGACCATATCTTTCCACCAATGATTTCTAACGTCTGCATCACAACACACAATCCTTTACCTTCTTATCCCATAAGGAGAAGCATAAAATATACAGACTCTAGGAGGAGAGGCCAGTTAGAGAGCCAATTATTTAACCATTTAACTTAACACAGTTATTGCGGTTATTCACCAGCTAGTTGATGTAGGTCAATGGTCATTAGTTTGGATATTAATGACCCATGCAGTTTTTCTTCATCATAGGGCACTATCTATAACTTCTCACTTCCATTTCTTTAGTGGAGTGAAAGCTCCATCATTGACAAACCAGCAGGAATATGGAATTGTGAAAAATGATGTAGCATTATACTTCCTCTCCCCAATTAGCTAGAAATTTTTTTTTAGCAATTTATTTTCTTGACTTTTTCCAACATAGTCAACTTACTTTCAAAGAAACAACACATTCATTTTACCCTCTCTTTCACTGAATTATGTAAGTGATGTTTAATTATATTACATGGTTACAATAATAAGCCAATTGGCATCAACAATTTGGGAATAAACAGAACTCATTCTTGGCAGGGATGCAACTGAGCCAATGAGAGCAGTGTGTAGGCTTACTGGAGCATGGCCTCCTGGCTGTGAGTTTTCTTTCTGCTCAGGCTATTAATCAGGTTTTTTTTTTTTTTTTAATTGATAGTATTGGTTAATTTGCCAAGTCAGTTGAGTCAAATTCTGTTCGGAGCACATCTGCCCACTAACCTGTCCCTTTTCCATGTGGAGTATAGGCACCATGAACATGGAGAAATATGCGTGTCTTAGAAACATTGATGAGAGAAGAAACACATTAGTAGAAATCCAGAATACTTACCTCTCCTCTGTCCTTTCATTACTGCTCAGGTGTCCCCAGCTTAATGGAACCTGGCTGTGCATGGTAAACTAATAGTTCCTCTTCCACTGTTTCTACTGTTTTCCCTACTCACTCCCAATATGCCATTTTGAAATAACCTGACTAACACTTTGTTTCTTTTTAATCTATGGCATACCTCTTGGAGGGAAAAAAATTATTTTTTATATCTTACGTTTAGCACATACATATGTGTCAATATGCCTATTTCCTTCCCCCAAATTAATTGATAAATAAAAGAATACATGCAACAACCCTGCCTCATTTTCTTGTCACTACTGTAAGCAAGGAAACGGAAACCCGAAAGATGAAATGTCAAGTAGTATTAACACAGCAAATTAAACTTAGATCCTTGCTCTGTGTACTTTAAAGGTGGTGTATTCTTTCAAGTATGCTGTCTCCTTTAGTCAGCTAGGGAGATAAACTCTGTTGCAGGAAAAGGAGGAGAGTGGGTCTTGGCCTCAGTCTTTTCTTTACCAACAGCTGCTTATGTGTATTCATATTGGCTTTGCTTGATACGTTGTCTCCTTACAGACTTGGAGGTAAGCAGCAAGCGAGAGGGGCTGGGGAGAAATGCTTGGGGCAAAGGAAGCGGACCTAAGCACAAAGGAAGATGGTGTGGTCTGAACCAGTCATGGGGAAGCTGGGGTGGGAAAGTCAACCAGAACACAGGCTGGAGGTCCATCCTATGGCATTATTTAACTCATGGAATGAGCACACATGCATCAATTACCTATGCCGTTCTTCTACTTCTGTAGAGGATGCTGTGAGCTCCATTTGTGGTTTGGGAAGACTTCCTGGAATACGTGGATCCCAAGTGGTATCTTGAATAGCAGAGAAAAATATAGCTTAGTGTTCAGAAAAAAAGAGAGATCTAATTAGCAAAGTTGAAAGGACAGCAAGATTAAGACACTGGGTAGTGAGGAAGACTCAGTGAGTAAAGGCACTTGTGACCAAGCCTAAGGGGCTGCGTTCAATTTTGAAAATCCACACAGAGAAAGAGAGAAACAATTCTCTCAAGTTGTCCTCTCTCTCTCTCTCTCTCTCTCTCTCTCTCTCTCTCTCTCTCTCACACACACACACACACACACACACACACAGAGAGAGAGAGAGAGAGAGAGAGAGAGAGAGAGAGAGGAATATATAAAAAGAGAGATAGACATACACATACACACGTATACAGACACAAACACACACACATACACAAACATACAGACACAGAGAGACACACACATACACAAATATACACACAGAGACACACCACAGAAAAGTATGCCCGTGCACAATAAATACATAAAATTTAAAAATTTTAGAAAACAAGAATAAGAAATCGATACAAATATAAAGTGAGCAAATTCAGTGCTACATAGAAGGTGATTAGGACATTACCACCCTAGAATCCCTGGAGGGCTTATTAGTAATTACTTCTGGACCACCAACTCTATAGCAGTGGCTCTCACATTCACCTTGGATTTCATCCAAATCAGTCTTTGCCTGATACCCTTCTTTAGTTTTAGACTATATTTATTCAATCTTCAATAATACAGATTCAACAACTTTTTGTTTGTTTGTTTGTTTCTTTTTTTCGAGACAGGTTTTCTCTGTATAGCTTTGGTGCCTTTCCTGGAGCTCACTCTGTAGACCAGGCTGGCCTCGAACTCACAGAGATCTGCCTGCCTCTGCCTCCCAAGTGCTGGGATTAAAGCCGTGCAACACCATCACCCGGCCAGATTCAACAACTTTTTGAGTTTGTTACCACAAACTCAATTGTCTTTCTAACATCTCATTAAGACATGCCCATGGACACTTGCTAACTATATTTATAGCAGCTTTATTTGTAATATCCAGAACCTGGAAAAAAACCTAGCGGTCCCTCTATCGAGGAATGGATAAAGAAAAACATGGTACATTTACACAATGGGGTGCTGCTCGGCTGTTAAAAACAGGACACCAGGAAATTTGAAGGCAAATGGATGGAACTAGGAAAAAATCATCCTGAGTGAGGTAACCTAACCCCAAAAGAACAAACATGGCATGTACTCACTCTTAAGTGGATATTAACTGTAAAGGATAACCATGCTGCAATCCACAGTGCCAGAAAGGCTAGGTAACCAGGAGGATTCATGAAGGAACACTCAGCTTTCCCTAGGAAGGAGAAATAGAAGAGATTTCATGGGTGGAGTGTAGATGTAACCAACTGTCTTATTAAATAAGAAACACAGAACCAATGTAAAGAGAAAGCCAAGAGGTCAGAGCTCAGAGCTGAAATCTTACCCTTCCTCCTGCGGTGCTCCTAGCTTCCCAAAAGAGAGCTACTTCTTGTGTGTATGTCTTTAAATAGTCTTTCTGTTCTGCCTTCTCATTGGTTGTAAACCCAAACACATGACTGCCTCGTCACTGCCTGTAAGTACAGCTCTCCAGGTCTTAAAGGCGTATGTCTCCAATGCTGGCTGTATCCCTGAACACACAGAGATCTATGGGATTAAAGGCATGCGCCACCACTGCCACGCTCTTTCTATGGCTCTAATATCTCTGACCCCCGGGGAACTTTATTTATTAACATACAATTAAAATCACATTTCAGTACAAATAGAATACCACCATAGTGGAGTGAGTGAGGATTGGCAGGGAAGAGAACAGGAGCAATTAGGTTGAGGGCAAGTGGGAGTGGGTAGGTGGGAGGGAGTACTGAGAGAGACTATTGGAAAGGGGGGCTTTTCGGAGTCAGATAAAAACCCTGCTGAAGGGAATCTCCCAGAAATCCACAAGGAAGACCTCAGCTTAGACCCCTAGAAAGAGCAGATACAGAGCCTGAACTGGCCATCTCCTGTGACCAGATTGGTGCCTAGAGGAGTCATCCAGCAACTGATGGAAACCACTGCAGATCCACAGCCAAACATTAGGTGGAGTTCAGGGAATCCTTCAGAAGAGAGGGAGAAAGGATTGTAGGAGCCAGAAGGGTCAACATCACCACCAGAAAACTCACAGAACCAACTAACCTGGGTTCATAAGAAACCAAGGAGGAGTGGATTGGGGGTGGGTGGGATGGGAACAGAGAGGGGCTGGGAGGTGGACTAGGAGAAGAGGGGGGAAACTGCATCCTGGATGTAAAATAAATAATTGAATAAATTTATATAAAAAAAGGCCATGGTACATCCTATCCTTCCTACCCTAATTCACTGTTTTATCAAGCAAGGTCATAGATGGCTACTTCCTTTAACTTCATTCTTCTGCAACACTGTCTTTTAGTTTACTCTCTCCCTCTTTTTCTTCTTTTCTTCCTTTTTGCTATTTACAAATTATCTTATTATTCCACAAGTGACACAGAGCAGTGGTGTCTGGATTTTCCAACTATCAGACCATTTAAATCACTTTACAAAAAAAAAAGAAAGAAAGAAAGAAAGAAAGAAGAAAGAAGGAAAAAAAAGTGTACTTTCCTCTAACATGAACTAACTATGTTTTCTGAAAATTATACATGCAAGAATCATATAAAAGTATGAAATAATTGTGAATCTCACTTGAATACACTTGCATATGTCCTGTTTGAGTCTCAGCCTGTCATCTGTTAACTTGGTAGCTTTAGGCAAAACCTAAAATCTTTTTAAGCCTGTGGTCATTCTGTATAGAAAATAAGATTGACAGTAGCTTGTAGCATCCCTTTGAAACATGAATATTGCTATAGCGATCGGCATGTAAACAGTATTTAATAGGTAGCTATGGTCTTGATTATAACACAGGAGTACCGCCATAGTTCTTAGGCCACAGATCTGCTACTGAACCAGAAAAAAGTAACTCCAAACTGAGACATGCTTTTTTTGTTTGTTTGTTTTATTTTTGTTTTTCGAGACAGGGTTTCTCTGTGTAGTTTTGGAGCCTGTCCTGAAACTCACTTTGTAGACCAGGCTGACCTCGAACTCACAGAGATCCACCTGCCTCTGCCTCCCGAGTGAGTGCTGGGATTAAAGGCATGTGCCACCACTGCCCAGCCACTGAGAGATTCTTTAAATGCAAAATATTTTAAATGTAAAATACAGGCCAGGTCTCAAAGAGTTAGTATTAAAAACAGAAGAGTCAATTAGTTCACTAGTCACTATTTATTTATGTACTTATAGGTTTTAATAATTTAGAATAAATTGACCTTGAAATAAGTCAAATGTTAAGTTAATTTCATTCATTTAAAAATATATTTTTTAACATGGCTACTAGAAGGATTGTATTTCCTTGGGTTGTTTGTATTTGTGGTGTGCATCCCATTGCCTTGACTGAACCCTGCTTGAGAAAATGACCATCGCCAACCCAGGAGTAACTTAGTTCCACTCAGAAGTCTCGTCCTAAACTATTTGTTGGCTGCTGAAGAGATGATTTAAAAATTTGAAATTTGCTGGGCGGTGGTGGCACACGCCTTTAATCCCAGCACTCTGGAGGCAGAGCCAGACCGATCTCTGTGAGTTCGAGGCCAGCATGGTCTACAGAGCGAGATCCAGGACAGGCACCAAAACTACATGGAGAAACCCTGTCTCAGAAAAAAAAAAATTGAAATTTATTAGAATGAACTTTGTTTTTGAGACAGAATTTCTCTACTTAGCAGAATGAACTTTTACTTGTTCATATATATATATATATATATATATATATATATAATATTTTAGAATCTTTTATTGTGCTGTGTATAGAACTTGTTTTCTTTTGGGATTTTGGCACTGAGAAAGATAATGTATTTTATATTATAATTTGATATTAAAAGGTTCTTTCAATCATTTTTGCAAGATGCCCTCCTTAGGTTGGTCAGGAAAACGGTAAGAATTTACTTGGGTATCAAATATATCCAGGAATCCCATTAATTTAAGTATGTGTAGTTAACTGAATACCTATATAATATAGAAGATCTTGTAATTTAAGTCAAAATATTTGGATACCGGAAGGTTAGTGTTCCCTTGCGTTTCAAATGTGTCTGAAATTCTATGTGGAAATACAGGGCTGTTCTAGATAACTAGCTCTGGAAAAAAACAAAAAACAAAAAAAACAAAAAACAAAACAAAACAAAAACCTTCAATAAATCCATCAAAAGCCTCAGGACGAGGGCCTCGGTTTTTATCTCTATCAATGAAGATATCTCTAATAAGATTCAAATGAAGATGGCCAAGCAGGGATATGTAAGTGAAAACATGTACTGCATTCTGGAGGATCCTAGTGAATGCTAGTCTACTCTGCATGTCAAGGACAACAATCAAACATTCCTGGTAGAAGAGATGCAAAAGGCTAGACTCCTTCATGCCCTGTGGAGATACACCAGTCTCTGGACCAAGGAGTGCTTTGTATCAGCGAGGCTTGGTCTCCCCGCTTCTGCTGGCCACGTCACCTTTGAAGGCGCATTCAAATTCAAAAGAAATGACAGTACAGGTACATGTCACTGGAAATTCCCACCCAACTTCGTAGTTGTCTATCCGGAGTCTTCCCAACAAAACCTCACACCCTCCCTTCAGGACCATCCCCTCTGAGGTACTGCTGCCCTTCAGACTTTGCTCTCCCACGAAAGCCCGGGGACTCACTGATGGCTTTTCTTTTCTTTTTTTTTTTTTATAGTCTTTTTTTTTTTTTTTTTTTTTTTTTTGGTTTTTTGGGGCAGGGTTTCTCTGTGTAGCTTTGCGCCTTTCCTGGGACTCACTCTGTAGCCCAGGCTGGCCTTGAACTCACAGAGATCCGCCTGGCTCTGCCTCCCGAGTGCTGGGATTAAAGGCGTGCGCCACCACCGCCCGGCTTTTCTTGATAGTTGCTTTTATTATAGGACATTTATACACATCTCGTACTTTAGCTAAAATGAAATACAGTATTGTATTGACTTTAACCTTTTCATTTTTGTTGCACAGTCTCAGTATATAACCTCACCAAATCTGTGATTTTAATCTCCCTCTCTCTGCACTCCCTTCTGATACTAACCAGGCATCTCTAATTTCCTACTCCTGTGTTTCCTCTTGGAGATCTCACCGGCCTTTCACACTCAGCATCTTCGTTCCCTTTTCATCGGTTTCATTTTCTGTGTTTTTGGGGGCAATAAACAGCACCCCCATGCATCTACCCTGCCCAGTCAGAAACGAGAGCTTTATCCTGAACTAACCGCATTCCCACACTACCTACATGCAATCTAGCACAAACCAGTCCAGCACATTCCACCTCTCAAGTATCTTCAGAATCTCACCATCCCTCTCCATTTCCACACCACTCCCACAACACAAGCCCTTGCCTTACTTACCCTGGACTCCTGCAGTAGCTTTGCCTTCTAGTCTGGCATCCCCTGCTGTGATCTGATCTCACTCGGTGGAACCTCAGGCAGTTTTGCAAATCTAACCAGTGCCTCCCAAACCACTTTCATGGGTCCCTGTCTCTACTGATAAGAGTTCAGATTCTTACAGCTCCTACCTGGTACTACTCGTCTCTCCTCTCATCTCTACTGGGCTTTGTGTCCTTCCCATTTCCAAACTCTATTAGGTACCCAGTTCTCTAAATGTGACGCTGCGTTTTTCACTGCGTTGTCTCAGCCTCCTTTGCCCCCCCGCCCGTCCTCATCTCTCTGAAGATGCGTTCCCTCCGCTTCCCATTTCCTTTTCAGTCATGAGCATCGCAGATGGTTTTCTAGTGTGGACAGAGATGGGAACTGATCATGCAGAAGTGAATAGGAAAAAAAAGAGGCAGAGTTTATGTATGATCTTTTCAACTTTCCAAGTAGACCATTTAGTGTTGGGAATAAAGTCATCTCAACGTTCTATTCCCTCAAAGTCTGACCCTACAGCTCGCTCTATAGCTACTTGTTCAGATTTCCCCAGGATACAGATTAACCTTTCTGAAAATCCCACCATAAACAATGTTCTGAAGGCTAGAGGCCTAGAACGAAAATGCAAACATGCCACTCCCCATTCTTTTTTTTTTTTTTTAAATCCTCCTGGGACTATTTACCAAGTACCCTGTTTGAGGTTCTCAAAAGGCAGCAATCTGGTGTTTTCAGAGGATGATTTCATTTTATTCCATTCATCTTGAATTTAGGGGTTAAAATTAAAATTAAGACTCAATTCAGCTTTTAAAATATGTGTATTTTCATATCTAGATATTCTGTTCAATATTAGCAGTCAGATGATCAAGGATGATTTTCACACATATTTATCATGGGTCTACTTTTTGTACAGTAGAGTATCAAAAGGCCTTGCTGTGTCAAGATTAGGTTTTGTTACATATAAATCGGGCCTGTTTCGTACATTGTGATAAATGAGGTGGGTTAAGTCGTTCATTCTTACTGTCACTCAGAAAGCCAATGATGTAGCTGTCCTTGTTTCTACAGATGACTTTTATTATGGAGTTCGGCAGTAATAGTCTGGATAAATGGAATTAATTCAGATCTCATCGATCGAAGCAATTTTAGAGGAGAAAAACGGGTATTAGGTCAATCCTCCTAAACAATTGCATTTATGATTTACATGGTCCCCAAAACAGTGAAAATAAGTCTGACTTAAAAAAATAAGAAAAAGGACTTGCTTCTGAGAAATACAAGGATAACTTATATAACGCAGCCCACAGAAAACTGCAGACCAAACAGCCAGTAAGCAGAAACCACAGTCTACATCATTTAAATGAAGTAGTAGCAAACACATAAATGGTGATAGTTATGCCTTAACCCTGTGCTGGTGAATTATGGGTGATGCTCACCATCCATCAGCAGAATGCCAGAATGATAAAATGCCATTGCTGGTATATGATACTCAGTTGGCCAAAATGCCATGGGACACTAGTACTGCTCAGAGCTACATATGAATGTGTTTATGGTGACTAATTATCCTACCTGAGTTATGAACACATTGAAAATGTGGCTAACAAGGTATGTTGATACTAATATGAAACAATTTCAGAAAGAAAAATATGTGTCCATTGTCTTCTTCATTTTGGGAGGTTTCTTAAGTGGTTTTATTTGTATAGGGTACTTGTACCATGATTTACCTGAGTCATATATAATAGGAATATAATCTAGTGTATCCATGCAGAACATCTTTACATTTGTAAGACAGATTACTCATAGGAAAAAAGAAAAATAAACTACATCATTAAGGTAATCCAAATGACATGTCAGAGAATTTCTATACAGTGCCAAAGTTACCACATTTTATCAATTTAATTTCTTTAGTGTTCTTTATAACTAAGAAGATATGAACCAGGATAAATTAGCAGGAATTAAAACATGTTAGCAAAAATGAGCATTTATTAAAACTAAGACATATCACTCACTCAGTGTGGTGAGTCTTTTGTGCAGATATTGAATATATTTTACAAAGTAAAATAAATTAGTATAATTAAGGCAGAAAGAGTTTGTTTTCTAGCATGCTGTAATTTAAACTGATGATATCGTACACACATTAGAATCTCAACTAAAAATAAAAACTTAACAGGTATATTTCTGTGGAGCTCATGTTTATTTAGAGAGAATTGGGCAATGATCCATTCTCTATTAGGAAACTGACTTGAATTCTTCTGTGTGTATGGTGGTGCTCTTTTTCTCTTCATACATGTAGAAGATTTTTTTCTTTTTATGCTTGTTACATGACCAAGTTATCCTTTACTCAGCTGTAACCAGGCTTGTCAAAACATTAAAGAAGAAAGTAGAAAACATTGGGCGTATGCTTGTAGCTTGGAAAATACATTGGTGTTATGGTATAACCAAACTACCATTTGTCGGGATGATCAAAAGGCAATTTGGCCGAGTGTCTGGAAAAACATGACTCATAATGTGTCCCAGTTTTTTCCCTCTTCCCTTTGAGTATTAGCAAATGACAGTAATATGCATGCAGATTACAATCTGATATAAATAAATAAATAAGTAAACAGTGAAGGGAGGTGTTGGGAAAAAAAAAAAAAGAATAGACTCTCTGAAGGCCAAAAATGAGGCTACTTACTAAGATTGTAAAAGACAAGGAAGACACAGTGGTAGGTGTGGCTCTAGCAACCCTTCTGGAAGACTGCAGCGATTTCCAGATCAAAGTCAGGAATGTCCAAGTGGCAGTATTTATCTCATTCCTAGGAAGAGATAACAGGAGGCTGAATTGGATAATAAATATATCACTCGGTTTGTAATGCAAACAGATGGAGGTGGATGTTAGGATACTTTATGCTTTAAAACTAACAGCAAGATGATAACTTGGTAGAGAGGTTTGAACACCTGTGAGGAAAAACCACAATGCCCAGTCAGCAAACTCCAGCGCTGCAACACTTGGTTCTCATGGGCATAGCTTCTGGTGAATTCCTACATTCTTACCAGGCTAGGTTCAAGGTTTTTAACTGGAAAGGAATAAGACAGCCAAGCCCAAGCCTAGAAATTTAAGTCCTATGATAAAAGAAATGAATTCGACGATAGGAACCCAGTGATAAGTAATTTCATCAACTGGGAAGAAAATTTCAAAGACAATTAGAAAAAATCCACATTAATTAAAATTAAGTGAAAGGTCTGCTAGAAAACCTATTGCACAATTTTAAAACTCCCAAGATTTTAAATTTCAAAATCTGCCTTAGTAAAATTTTAATTTCAGATTATTTTTTTCTTTGCAACTTAGTACTGTATTTCTCAGTGCCCCTCCTTATCCTCCACACTGACTGTGCCAATGAGTTCAACTGGGCTTATTCTGTTTAAAAATCAGAATGAGCAGAACACTAAGTTATTTCTGTTGGTTATTATTATTATTTTGCTAGCTACTACTATGCAAAATTGGTTCCTTCCCTTTATTAACATAGTTTGCCCATCAAATTCTGAACAAATTGGTTCAGGAAACAAAATACTGTACTACATGTTTCTAGAATCAGAGTCAGTTTTAGTCTTGTGATTGATTTTGGATATTTATAAAATGAACAAACTAACCAACCATAATTGATCTGAACTCTGTTTCCTTGCCAATAAAATGAAAGTTACTAGCAGATAGTATATAGTTTCTACAGGTAATGTAAAAGGGACTTAGGACAAGCCAATGATAATTGTGCTCATTTGTAAAGCACTTACCAGAAAGGATCTGGTTAGAACTTGCATATATCTAATTGCACAAAATCATTCACGTTGTTGAAATAGACCGTGTTTCAGAGTAGTTAATCAAAATTGTGACAGGGTCATGGAGAGCACTCAGAAAACGATCACGACAGATTCTATAGAAGAGAAAAAAAAAAAAAAACAGGTTTGATGCAGAGAAACCAAGAGGAAAGGGGTAAAACAGTAAAAGGAAAAGAAAAAAGAAAGACAGCTACTCATTTCCTACCATGCACATCCCATTTCCAAGGCATGATGCACCCACCTTCACTACCTCAACAACCAAATATCCTGAGTTACTCCTTGCTCACTTTAAAAAGTGAATATTAGATTTGGACACTTTGGCATCATTAAAAAAAAAAAAAGTCGTCATGAATCAGAATCCTTTAGGCTTTTATCCTCAGAACCAACAATTGGGTCTAGGTCATTGACATTATATGGACACTGTTGCCAGTCCTGACTTTCACATTAAGCTGTTCACTAAGCATTCTTGGTAGAGCTGACTGAGTCTGACTCCAACATCATCTGATAAAGTAACAGGACAACGCAGAGCAGAACACTCCTCCTCTATCGTAGGCTCACCTAAGCTGCAGCAGACCCCAGCCTAAACACCTTTACCTTACCCCTCTTTACCTTTGTATTTTCCTGGAGCATTGAAACATCCAGCTTCTTCATTGACATCCCAGTTGGTCTGAAAGTCATGTTCAAACAGCTCTTCTAAGGGTTTCTAGAATAAACATCTCAACACCAGTTTGGACAGTATCTGTTTTTCCTACTTTGAGGGGCTTATATTTTGCCTGGTAAAGTCAAAGCTAAAAGCAATTGGTCTGATGGGAGACATCACCCAAGAGTGTAAGGCACAGGAAGAAGAAATAATGAGGCTGGCATGCTGATCTTTCTCAGAGTGACCCTCTCTTTGGACTTTCCCCCACCTTTATCCAATTGTACATGGCTTGTGGGCTTCCAAATGACTTTATTTCCTTTTTGCCCAATAGAAAGTTTAGGCAAACACCTCCCTTAGGTATTGTGAAAGCCTACCTGTCAAATTAAGATGAATAAAAAATAAAAGAACACTGGGAACTTCCCTTGGGGCTTCGCTTGGGTTTTGTTGACACTTAGGGCACAAACATCAGGAAGGGACATGGTTAAAACACTCTGTGAAATTGCTTCATCATGTGACCTGTCCCTCATGATCTCAAGATGGGGCCTTTGGCTTGAGCAAGTTGATAACATATTAGCATATCAAGATGTCATCTTACTTCTGACTGGATTTCAACGAGATTCAAGAACATAAGGGATGTTCAATTAAAAAATGGCTCTTGTTAATAGATAAACCAGAGCCTAACATTTCTGATAGAGAAAAGCCCTTTCTAACCCTAGTACTAGTAGTACTTTGCTAAGTTTCTTCTGCTTGCTCTTTCCCATTCACCCTCTCCAGCCGTAGGCTTCTATTTTGAAAGATGCTCTGGTCTAGGTTATATGTGTTCATCTGAATTTGTGCTCTCTCTCATTCCGTGTGACATATGGAAGGGAATTTATGGAGAGCTATTGCAAATATCCACAGATTCTGTAAATATGTACCAATGAAAATTTAACAGCTATCTCAAATGTGTGTGGGACTTTATAAATTGGCAAAGGAGCTAAGCAGATAGCTAAAGCTAAGTAAAATAAATTTCCAGTCATCTGGCCCCTTTTAGAATTCTACTTGGGAATTGTCTTTGTAATAGAACAATCTTCTCATGGAAAAGATACAGTCCTTATGCAATCTGAGGCATGAGGGGTAGAGCTACACAAAGCGGAGCTAGCAATCAAATCTACTCCAATGCTATTACCAATCTATCACTTACTCCGCAATGTTTTAATTGCTATTATTCTGGTCTGACTACTAAGGAATGCCAGTTTATGATATGATTAGTGACCAAAGCATGAACCACGTGTGTTACTCAGTGGTAATCTGGAGCAAGCTACATTTTTCTTTCCCTATGACTGATGTCCTTCAGAACAAGCAGTGCAGCTCTGACATGGAGATATCTTAGATTGATTTTAAAGGTTAAAAACAGGTTAATTACATGAGAGAATTACCCAAAGCATAGAGATGTCATCCTATGTGATACCTTGTTCTCTGCCACAGTAGACTCTACAGAGTGCTGGGGAGCAGCTAACACCTAAGGTGGAGGGCCAATGACATCACACACATTAGAGCTCTGGGACAGGACCGAGACACACACAAACAATGGCCATGACCAAGTCACTATGCAACAGTTCAGTCTTCGGCGACTGGAGGGATATATTCGTGTACAGAATTTTCAACAAAGTTTTTATAACAAACAGTTTCTGTCAGAAGTTTATTTTATTGGTAAAATATTAAATAATATACAGAATTAAAAACTGCACTTACACTTCTGAGAAGAAATAAATCTTGGACAAATTATATGCTTGTTCCTGAGATTGGCTAAGTTTATTCCAGTAGCTGTGCACTCAGACAGTACAAACCTTTATAATATAACCCTTTCACAAAGTATTACAAAGTTTCTGCAGCTTCTTGAGTTGTACACACACACACACACATCCACACATGCACATACAACACTCACACACAGATACACAGGACCCACGCACACGCACAGAGTGTGGATGTGTGTGAATTAAAAACAAAGAAAACGCAAGTCCCACATTTCAGTCTGCAGTGATAAAACTGTTCAGTGGAGGTCTCCCAATCAGTACGCAGCAGAGTGCCAGCTCACACAGCTGCAGACTGTTGCAGTATTTCCACAGTAAACCCCATTTTCTGAGGTATTTGAGCCTTAAAAAAAAACAACAACAACAAAGACAAAAACAAAACCCCCTACATTACACTGAGCAAACCTGACATACAAGGTCTGGAATTTTAATTTTACAGATATTTATATATATATTTCTTTTTAAACAATAGTTTTTATTTCCCCAAATTATTAGTTTGAAAAAATGAGGTTTACTGGTTTGATTTTTTTTCTTTTTTCTTCTAAAAAAAAAAATCAAAGTATTCTAGAAACTGTCAAGCAATTAGTCCTTAAAATAGTCTAATTACCTTTGGTATTGTTAAAGAAAAAAAAGTTAAGTAGCCAAGACACATACTGTACAAATGCAGTAAATGCCTTCAAAAGAAATGCCAAAGAAATGTTACTTTTAAACAAAACATGTATTTACATTACAGCAGTTTTATCACGGGAACAAAGGTATTAAAAAAAAAAGAAAAAGAAAACAGCAAACTACATATAAATATGGATGATACAAAAGATATTTCTCAAACTGCATGAAAACAGGTCTGCTTCAAATATTTAAAATTTTTTTCTTCAACAGGTAATATGGATTGAAACCTGACCTAAGTGCTTTGATATTTATTTTCCAAAAGGAAGAAAAATAAAAACATTAAATATTAGTTCTTTAACTTAAGAGCATTAGGTAAGAGTGGGAGAAAAAAAAAATCCAGTCTGTTCAGATTTCTGCTTCAGGATATACTTCTCACTCATGATTTCAAAGGTTATTTAGGCTAAAGGAAGCTTCCAGGAAGTCAGAAAAGTCATTTGTTTCTACAGTTTGTAATTTTTGATAGTGGTTTTCATCCTTGTTTGTTATGTCCTTTGACATGATAAATTTCCAACGGTTCTTTTTTAAAGAAGAAATGTCAGGAAAAGAAAAAAATTACCATAGTTTTTAAGACTTCAAGAGGGGTATTGCACTTTTATGGATAGCAGAAGTAACCCTTCTGAAACGGCAAATGACACACAGTCTAAAAGGCTGGACCGTTTGAGCAAGCATGGGGCCTCGAGACCCCTTCCGAGCCTGGAATATTACTGCAGAACTTTTAAAGCACTCGTCCTCTTAATTGGAGGAAACTTAAGACTCTTTGCTTTACATTTTTATCTTCTTTCTAAGCATTTTTTGTTTTGTTTTTGCGGGGCGGGGCGGGGATCTATTCTTTATAACTTGTATTTTAGAAGAAAGCCAAACAATTTTAAACTCCAAGCGTAAAGGAACCAGACATATCCTCTGACTATAGAGTCTCAGGAGCCAGGTTAGGGGCCTCATACTTGAGAAGAGGCAAAGTAAGGACTCTACAGCTTCCCATCTCAACCCAACCACACATTAAAAATATAGAACTACACGTGAATATAAAAATACACCAGCAGATTATACAGCTAAGAGAAACTACCGGGAAAAAAATTAAGACTTAATGAATCAGAAGTTCAGAGCGGACCTCCTCTTCCAACTATGAGGAGCGTCAAGAATCCAGAGACAATGGAGGAAGGACTGTGAACAGTGTGGAGACAAAGGTGTGAGAGGAAGTTACAACTGAAGAGGTAAAAACCCAACTTTGTCATACAGAAGGGCACGTGATCGATGTACCAAATTTCAAGTGCTCCACCATCAAAACTTTTTTAGATCACAGTTTCATAATTTGAACAACTTTTTAAAAAGAACAAAACAACTACAACAACAAAAAAATATAGCAAACCCTAGATTCCTTCTCTGGTTACAGTGACAGTATATTCCTTTTAAAATCCATTTCCAGTAAATGAAACTCAGCGATCACCTAGTAAGTGCATAGTAGGGTATTCAGTGACCTCCATCTGTCCAAGCTTTCCTTGTTATGTGTTAGGTGAGGTAAACTGAAGGCCTGATTCACTCTGCAAACTGGCTTATCTGTACCTACTGGACGTTTCTATTCTGTCCTTAACGTGGCTTAGCATATGACTTCTACATTTTCATATTAATTCATAATATAAAAGTCATCTTAGGAAACTAGTTGTTTACGTACCACTGTTTATATGGGATAAAGGTGAATTTATGACAAATTTGTACAGAACATATACAAATGGAGTACTGTGGGAAAAAGACATCATAAATAGAAGTAAGAACTCCTTTCTAAGAGTGCATGTGAAAAAATACCCACAAACTCACAGTACAGCAAGAGAAAACAAAACCCCTAGAAATAGGTTACATAAAAACCTCGTGGAAATCCCAAAATTTTAATAAGTGTAAAAATATTCAATGTGTCATTAATTTGGCCTAAGAATATACTATGACAGAAGGAAACACTAGCATATCACAGCTTCTTGGTCACGTGATGTCTACTTTATACAACCAGCAGCTCATTTTTTAAAAAGCTGTCATAGTCGAAGACACCCTCACAAGTGACAGACAACCTCCGGACGAAATATCCGAGAGGACACTTTGGAGAAGAGCAATGTGACGTGAGTGCTGAGTTTTGTTTTGTTCAAGGGAAACAATGGTCTGCATTTCCACATTATTTCATAAAACAACCCCTCGTTAGAAGACAGAGGATCCAGGACTAGGGTAACACTAGTCAAGTAGAAAAGAAAATGCAGAACAATACTGTATTATTGACTCCAAATTCTACGAAGAAACCCTGTGTGACGCAAAACCTATTCTTCCTCAAGAATAAAGCAAAACACACAGCATAATTCAGTTTGCTGCTGACATGACTCTGCTTTCTATTTTCCTCTATCATATAATAATGTTCAGAAATATTATTAAGCTAAAAAGATTAAAATCTGGTTTCAAAGTTTCCTGTCACTTTTGCCAGCTCAGCTGAAAGTCTGGAAATTCTTTTAGCAGTTATTATTATCATTATTATTTTTGCTAAGAACACAAAGGTGAATTAGAGAGTACTTAAATTTCATGTGATTTTTTTTTTTTTTTAAAAAATACACAGTAAAAGTGTGGTACAGCTAAAACAGCTAACCAACACTCTCAATGCATTTTTAAAAGGCACCAATATAAAATTGTATAAGTATTTAATACATTAAATTCAGGATTTAAGAGACCAGTTACTGTATATTTTAATTATTTTGCAGAAACTGGAAGACTAAAATATTTATAAAATAATTTTTATATATACAAAGCTTAAATTTACCCCTCGCTTTTTTTTTCCCTTTTGAATATGGGGAGCTTTTACTGTAGAATACATACAGGCAGCCCTTGTTAAAATAACACGTGAACTCCAACTGAAGATGACCACAAACCTACAATTTTATTATAAATGAATAATTCAAGGCTGAAAAAACTGTAGCCAGGCATCCTCGATAGTCCTGAATCTAGGGGCAGGCAGCTTTCCTGGTCTAGGTCCGCCTCCTCTGCTAATCTTTCTACCATAACTTACCATTTTGGAGATAAGATGAAGACTTGGGAAGCACAAAATCAAAAGATGAAACACACAAAAGTCAAGGTCTTGTGAGATGTGTAATTGTGCCACAAAAAGCACAAATACAAGACAAAGTTGTTAAATCATTTCCTGCCTTTTCTTCCTCTCAAAAAAAAAAAAAAGCTATATTTCCTCAATATTTCACCAGTCAACTTAATATCTTCTCATTTTTTTCCTCCCTGGATGTAGATAATGGAGACTTGGGATAGAAGTTGCCACTAGCCCTAAAGATACACTGACAATTTCAGGATTTCTTAGTACAACCTGGTAAAGTCGACCTAAGTGCTGATGTATTAACCGTACTTTTAACTCTAGGGTTTGGAACACATCTGGGGGATGCTATCTGCTTCTTTTCGTGACTCCTCATTCAAAGAGTGTGCAACACACATGGCCTGCAAACTGTAATGTATTCCAACAGGCACGTGTACGTATGCACGCCAGCCGGCTAGGTTACTTCATCCTAAATATCAGCCCTCATTTCCCCCCATTTGATTCAGAACATTCTAAACGGAATGTTGGACTGGTGTTTCGTGCCTCTCTCTGCTTGCTGTGCCGGCCACTGTTCTAAAAAGCCTCGGTGACAGCAATTCGTCACTATTACAGAGAGACAGCGTGTTTCTCCAGGAAGAACTGGGGACAAAAAGAAATTCTGGGCAAAATTAGGACAGAGTCATCTGATAAATTTCTGCCCAACTGGAAAACACAGAGGGTAACCCATTTTCACCCCCCTCAAAATGTGCTCTCAATTGTAAAATCTCACCTAAATCAAATGGGCTTGTAACTGTTATGCAAATTTGATTTATTTGGTATCTGGCTCTCCCACTTAGTGTTAGGTGCTACACGTCACATATAGTCTTTGGTGAAAAGTCATCGAGAGTCCTTTAGACAGCACTCTGTCCACAAAATTCACTGTAACCCACAGCTGTTGAATTCACCTTGATCTCTTTTGTCCCTGTCACACCTGAGCCATCTATGTCTTTTTCTGTCCCTTGTGTCATGCATCTTACAAAAAAAAAAAAAAAAGCTAGTGTGTATGTCCAGCAAATATACCATCACAGCTAACTCCCTTAAATAAATCAGGTTTTCCAGTAAGATGGAATTGGAAAGGTAGAGAGTATGTTAGTAACCATCTTCATAGGGGAGTACACAAATCTTTATGTACACCTAAACTCAGTTTAATCCTAGTGCAGGGAGATACATGATCATTAATACAGTAGGTATGAGGAGAGAGAATGAAGAAAATTGATAAAGGATGCCAGCAGAAATTCAGACAGCCAAAATTATGAACACATTGACAGGCATCCAAATGCTTTGCTAAATTGCAGTTTTAAAACACAAAATCATGAGCCTTAACGCTATTCACCTCATTCAAACATAAATGCCATTTCCATCATGATTTCAGAGTGTGCTGGGTAAGTGGGGGGGTGGGGAGTAAGGGAGTCTTGACTAGACGCTTTATCCCTGAGTAAACTGTGTTTTCACAAATTACCAGGGGATGAAAAAAAAATCAAAAAAATGGAAAACCCCACGGTTGGCATTCGCTTTCTCTCTGTTTGGGTGCATTTTCTTACATGTAAAGGAACCATTTGGACATTTCTCCAGAAATAACTAAGGTAAGGACTAGTAAAAGAGGTAAGTCAGAACTTTTTCTACCGAGCGCTAGCTTTGTTAGAGCTAAGAAGTTCCTTAAGTGAACAGATGGAAATCTGCAAAGCGAGTTAGGAGAACACTGCTTATCCGTGGGTAGTTCTCAAGTCTTGACACTGTCCACGTCACTCTGCAGTTACATGGTTTCAGCATCCTATTCTAAGGTAGACCCTCGGAGCAGCTATTTGTTGCTGTTCAGCAGACCTTCAGCATTTACAAATGGCTGTCAGAGAATTCAGTCATGGTCAGGCCTGCTTTCCTCAAAGACAAGCAGCAAGTTATGACTGCCAAAAGCATTCTGCCAGATGACTTGAGAATAGTGTGCTCCAGCCCCACCCACAAATGCCAGTGCACTCTCCAGAGAAGAAGCCAAGCACCCACAGAGATCAACTTCAAACCTGCCATGAAATATGGAAGTACATGACTTGTGCAAACAAAGAGAAAATTCTCTACCAATGGATTGAGATTCATTTCTGACAAGAACTTAACAGAACTGATTTTTAAAAAAAATTTTTAAGTGCAGGTCCCTCCCCTGAAGACTGTCACATTTTCAACTCCAAGAAGGGTAAAAGAAAACTTTGTTGCTCTTTTGTTGGACCTGCAGTGTGATCTTCCGGTTGCAAAGAAGTTCCCTTTCGTCTGCAGCAAAGGTAGTAACTGTTACTACTGAAGAAGTAGTGGAATAAATAGCCCTCGTTAATGGATGACCTTCCAGGGTTCAAATGACCACATTCAGGTCCAATTAGCAGTTGCTCCAAGATTTTGAAAGAAGCAGCCGATAGCCAGGCTTCTTAAGACCTTCTATTCCAAGAGTCAAAGAGGAATGGACTATGGACAGAACACTGAGTGGTCACAGCTTGAAGAAAAATACCAGAAAAGGGTTCTCAGAGTGGGATTTCCCCCCTACTGTTAGCCTAATTACACTTTTCTGCTGACTGCTTAACACTGTTTAAATGCTGATAAAGTGACGATCGTAAACACACCTTTAGAAACAAATATGTATACTAGGCTGCCACCACAATACAACTTTAAAAAAAAAAATCTCAAATTGTGAAAAGCAGAATTCTTCCTGGAAATTACTGACTGCCTCTTACCCACTCTTAGACCACATGCTTTTCTGAAAACTACATAAAAATACTATTTGTTACAGGTGTTAAAAGTAAGGCTGCCAGGGTGTCTATAAAATGCCAGTCATCAAAACTATGGAAAAACAGTGCGCAAGTTTAGAAAAATAAGATCAAAGGACCTCAGATGTATCGTAGTGGCCCTTAACTTCCTGTAGTTTAAAAGTTTTACTATATGATACAGTGTAAAACATACTGAATTATAAATTCCGTAGGGGAGGTAAACGTAGAACCCACAACAATTCAACTCATCCTAGGAGTTACTGAAGATAATAATGTGTTTGTGTTCCATGATCTCTAAGAACAGAAAATAAAATGGGTTTACATTTTGAAACACCTTTGAGAGGAAAATTACTTAGACTATTTTAAATTGCCCAAGTCCGACCGAGAAAACTCTCACGTTTCCTGCCTTCCATCACAATCCTGAACATCAATGGCAAATCAGAATATTTTAGGTGAATCTCTATGAAACAAATGATTTCCCAAAGCATGACAGGCCTTAATATGGATGCATGGCAGAAATCAACTGCTTTACACCCACAAAATAAACAAGCCAAGTTATCAGTGAACATCCCATCCCTTTTCTCTTATTTCTTTCTTTTTTTTTTTTATAATTAGGCAGAGCAAATGACATTTTGTCCACAAAGTAAGAATCATAGACAGTGACGGTATTAAGAAGAAAGTATGTCACCGTCTGAGGGAAAGTGGGATTGTAAGTGCAGTATTTCTTCATGTGCAGTTCTTCATAGGGGTCCCCTTTGGAATGAAAAGGCCTAGTGGAATGTGTGCTCCCCTCGAACAATGTGTGATGAAAACTCGTAACGGTCCTGGCTTCTGTAGCCACAGATGTTGCATTCCAGTGGGTCCCGGTAGCCATGGCAACCCATGTGAATGGTGTACATGACATGGTCTAGGAAAAGGACTCGGCAGTGCTCACACTTGAAGGCCCTTATCTGTTCTCCTTCTCCATTGAAAACCTTATAGATGTCCTTCAGAGAGCCCTTGGTGGCCTTGGCAGCATCCAAAGCCTTGACATCCTCCTTCATGTAAGCTGGGCTTTGTTTCCTCTTGGGATTTAAGGCAGGGTTTCCTTGGTAGGATTGGTGGTCATCATGGCTGCTTTCTGAGTCAGTAGAATCGAGGCAGCTATTGCTGGGAGAGGCCTCTCTTTCCTGGGGTCGACTCTTTGGTCTGATGAGAGAGATGGGGCCATCCATGTTGTTTTCGTGACTATCGGACGTTTCCCTGCTCATGGGTCTTTCTATCCTGTTCGGATGGTAGACCTGAGAATAAGCTGAGCTTATCACTGGGGCCACCTCGGCGATTGTGCTTGGTGCATGCTGCATCAGAGGGTGAAGGGCCTCAGCTCCAAGGTAGGTGATTGCATTGTTGATGGCTTGGTCCATCATATGAGACTGCATCAGCTCAGCCTCCTTCTCATACGTTAAGTTCATATCAAAATGAATATCTGGGTAGCTGAATCGCATGAGCTTTTCCCCTAAAATTTAAAAAAAAAAAGGAGGAGGAGGAGGAAAAGATAAAGAAACACAACAAAATTAGTGGTTGGATTAAAAATATAACAACATACAAAGTTAACCAAACACTTCCTCCATTTTACACCAATGGTGCTTTAGGTGCATTTTACTCTTTAGGTCAAGTGTTTGGGCTCTTTTAATTCTGTCGAGATGCCCAGGGACTGTGACCATGCCAAAGGAATTTGTCACAAGCCATCTGTACTGGCTTTAATGCCACCACAGAAATGCAGCCAGACTGAAAGCTTTTTATCTTATTTTTAATTTTTTATTAAAATGTTCATTTGCAAGGTGCTCAGGATCACAAGAGAAAGAATACATGCCCGGTGAAAATAAATCAGAACCTGTGCCCATTCCCACATATCTCCAACACAGTGAACGGGCTATGAAGACCGGGCGAGCATACGGAATCTGCTTATGGCTCATGCTGTCTATGCAGCTACATTCTTGAGCAGGGATAATTTCGCTAATTTAACTACTACTTTAGGAAAGAAAAGCTATAGAGTCAATAGAGATCAGGTAGGAGAATGTAGACAATTATTATTCAAGTGGTTTGAAAGCTGTATCGCCTGATAAAAGAAATGGAATTAAAAGCTACTTAATAATGTATCAAGGATTACTTCGAAAAAATACTTGTTCACAAAGTTGAAAAGTATTTAAGTTTTGTTTCTTGGAAATGGCAACTTTTGACTTTTACACCAGATATGTCCAGATGTGTGACAATGATAACTTTGTATGCCTGTTGTTAATCTCCCTGCTTTTTCTTGTTTGAACTATATTATTTCTCCTTTAATATGGCACATGCCTTTAATCTCAGCACTCGGGAGGCAGAGCCAGGCAGATCTCTGTGAGTTCGAGGCCAGCCTGGTCTATAGAGCGAGATTCGGGACAGGCACCAAAACGACACAGAGAAACCTTGTCTTGGAAAAAAAAATTAAAAAAAATTAAAATCTTCCCCAGTAATTTTAATTTAATACGTCTGAATATTAACCATAAAGCAGTTTCTGGGTTTCAAATAGAAAAAAAGCAATATTCCTATTTGGCAGAGTAGTTCATCTTTTAACAGCTCTGCCATTAAAAACATGCAGTGCTCATCTAGTTACTTTGAGAAGGAAAACTAACAAATAAAGCTTCTTAAAATAGTATGTGGTTGTATGCTATAGTATGCTGTGTGTAAAGGCCTAATCTGTAGTGATGATGGATTCACATAATGCTAGAAGTGGCAGCATTAAAACTTTAGTATTATTTCAGATTTAAAGAAATAGCCTTGCCAAGTGGTGGTGGCTCACACTTTTAATCCCAGCTCTTGGAAGACAGAGGCAGGTAGATTGCTAAATTTGAGGTCAACCTGGTCTACAGAGTGAGTTCCAGGATGGCCAAGCCTACACAGAGAAACCTGTATCAAACCCTGTATCAAAAAACAAAACAAAACTAAACTAAAAGAACTAGCCTAAAAGTTGATTGAGGTAATGATGGAGTAATAAAAACAACTGAAGAAAAAAATCACCTCCTAACATCCAATTTAACATATTGAACCAGGTGTGGTGGCAGACACCATTAATCCCAGCATTTAGGAGACAGAAGCAGAGGGATCACTGAGTTCAAGGCTGGCCTGATCTAGACTATGGCTCTACAGAATTCCAAGACAGCCAGGGCATAAAGAAACCCTGTTTCAGAAAAACAAAACAACAACAACAACAACAACAAACCAACCAAAAAGCAAAAACAAACAACAAAATGATATTAAACTTTAAAGAATTTCAAAGTTAAGCTAAATAAATCTGACCCATGTTCTCAAAGAGCTTAGAATTTAGAGATGGAGAGCTTAGAATGTATTTTATGCTCAAATAAGAAGTAGATCTAACTTGTATAAGAAGAGTAAAGGAAGCCTTCTTGAAAGACCTTAGGGTGGAGAATGGGATAGCAAACACTGGCTAGTAAAGAAGCATGGAGGTGGAGGAGTTGCAGGCAGGAAGGCTTAGAAGTACGAGGAGATGACTTAGAAATAAGCAATCACATTTCAACATGGCTGAAAGTGGAAACAGATGACTAAAATGAGTCAGAAAACACACAGCAGGAGAGGGAGGGATTTTATCCCGAGAGCACTGCAGCTTGCAGTATTTAAACAGGGAGCATGGCCTGGTATGATGCTCCTTCAACAAGAGGATTCCCAATGTTGCTGCAGTGAGGTTGGAGAAGTGTAGCGGCGCTACCAACGGAGAAGGGTTCATGGAACATGACAGCGATTTCCCGAATACTGTTACTAGGCCTTAGTGTTTATCTAGACAGAGATCATATGAAAGGGAAGCGTGAAGCTGAGTTTTCAGTCTTGGAAACTGTAGTTCAGTCTTGGAAAATGGAGTGGATGACAGCAAGACAGAAAAAGGAATCGCTTCGGTTTGCGGATCAATACGTGTAACAGGTATATCTGGTAAGTCCTCAGAGGAGGTATCTGGGTGTAAGATACAGAACGGCCTCGGGTGATAGAGGGCAACTCTAGAAGCATGGCAGCTGATAGCATCACTCTGCCAGGGGTAAGCTGAAGAAAAGGTCAAGAAGAGTGTTTGGAAAATTCTTTTAAGTCAACAGACAGAGCCAAGCTGGATTCTTACACTTCAGAGCGTATCTAGAAGGCCTCTGGCCTTGCTGCTCATAGAATGAGGATTTTATAATGCCAGAGAATGCAGGCTTCACTTTTTTCTGTACAAGGACCCCAGACATTCTTCAATAGCAGTTTCTGAGTGTGTTTCCAGGTCTGTACCTCCTTTGCTACTGGGAAGCATGTGCCTAGGCCAATCCATAGAAAGCATCTGATTGTCTCTGTGGAACTTGTATGGACAGGTAGGGGTACCTATGAATGTGTGTGTGTGTGTGTGTGTGTGTGTGTGTGTGTGTGTGTGTGTGTGAGAGAGAGAGAGAGAGAGAGAGAGAGAGAGAGAGAGAGAGAGAGAGAGAGAGAGAGAGAGAGAGATTGTGAAAATGCAAAGAAACAAGAATAGGTCTTCCATGGGGCAATTATGTTCTCACTTCCAAGATCTGGTGGGGTACTCTTCAGAATTCTATACAAGTGTACAGTTTTGTGAGGAGAAACAGAGAAGCTGGAAGAAAAGGAGAGAGAGAAATGTTATAGAAACCAAGGGAAGAGTGTTTTTCAGAAGAATTTAAGATTCCAATAGTGGCAGATGCTCTTTAGGATGTCTGTGTAGGACACTGTCTAAAAAGGGCTCACTGGGTTTAGAATCATGCAAATAGGTTATAGCCTCCAAGAGAATACTTTCAGGGTAGCCTAAACTAGAAAGCCAGGTTGAGGTTGCATGCACTGGAAAATGAGTAGAAGGAAGGAAAGCATGGGAAGGAGGCACTGGGAATTCCATCTTTGTAGAGGAGAAAGCAGGTTCTAGTATACAGATGGAGCCTGAGGGCCGAGCAGAGGTTGTGGCGGAACTTATCAGAATTTCTCATGAAGTGCAGATAGGAAAGGGAGAAAGATAGAAACAGTGTGAGGACAGGACAGAGAATTCAGGAGCACAAACCCCAGGAAGTAATCTGAATCAGAAAGAGGGATGCTTCTTCCACTGTAAGAGGGGAAAGACATGAAGTGTTTACATGGATGCCTACAGCCCTACGGCACTGGAGATAGAATAATGAAATCATCTCATTTGCTCCCCAAGACTACAGATAGAAGATCTCCAAGGACAGACATGCCAAATGTGTAGAGAGTAGAGCCATGTAGAAAATGGCCCTGATGGAGAGTGGGAGAGAAGGCTGTCCAGGGATATATTAAAGCAATGTCACCCCGTGCTTTGGTTGGGCAGTCTGGTATTTCAGATCAATTACACATTTACCTGTGGTGGCAGTCATTCACAAGGCTGTAGGAACTTCACCAGAACCACTTACTGGTAGCTGAGACAGAGTGTGGAAAGGATGTTGAGTCTGACTCATGGGGCAGTGAGATGTCACTGGGAGAAGTAGGACAACCAGGCAAGAGAGTCAAGAATACTGGCAGGACAGTAGTAAAAGGGATGAAGCATGAAATCTAAGCTGCATAAAGAAGGGTAGAAGAGACAGACAGACAAGCATAACTTCAGGAATCACTGCCTGGAGAATGCAGTAGGTCAAACAGCAGGGTTTAACTGAGGGGCAGGTGAAGAGGGGTCCGGCTAAGTTTGGAATGATGAAAATTTCCATTTTAAGAGAAATCATAGAAAGAGTTACTCAATTGATGTAGCTACTGTTTGCTGTATATTATCAGAATGTATTCCAAATTAAGAAAAATCATCAAGTTTAAATAAAAAATATAATTTTAAAATATATATTTAAAATATATTTTTATAACATCGTAGTTTTATAAAATCCTCTTTTGAGGAATCCCAGCACTTGGAAGGCAGAGGAAGGGGAATCTCTGAGTTCAAGGCCAACCTGATCTACACAGCAAGTTCCGGGTAGCAAAGGGCTAAAAGAAATCCTGTCTCAAAAAAACAAAACAAAACAAAACAAACAAACAAACCAAAGAAGGTCGTATTTCTGAGTCAAGGGGAACACAAACTGTGAGGGAATAAATTCGGAAGTTAGAAATAATAGTAAACTGTACTTTCTGACTACATTAGCAGTCAGTTAGAATTGAATATTTATCTCACAAACTAATCGTTTTTTAAACTAAATGAAGAGCTAGACATGGTATCTCATGCTTGCAACACTAGCACATAGCAGGCAGAGGCAGAGGGATTGCTGTGAACTTGAGTGCAGTTAAGAGTGAGACATGGTCTAAAAAAAAGTACCTACATAAAACCTAAATAAAACATAAGATAAAATAAATAAATGAACTGCCACCTCTCTTCTGTTCACAGACACCTTTAAAAAGGAACAGGAAGGCCGGGCGGCGGTGGCACGCGCCTTTAATCCCAGCACTCGGTAGGCAGAGCAAGGTGGATCTCTGTGAGTTCGAGGCCAGCTTGGTCTACAGAGCAAGATCCAGGACAGGCACCAAAACTACACAGAGAAACCCTGTCTCGAAAAACCAAGAAAAAAAAAAAAAGGAACAGGAAGGAAAGCTGCCACCCTGGGTCACTGAGCACAATCTAGGGTGTTGAACTTCATATAAAGCATAGCTCTTGGGCTCATCCATTAGCCTGCCCTATGGGTGCTCACTAAATCCCTTCAGTTAGTCTTAATGTGACAAGTGATTTGCTAGTTCTCTACTTCAAATTCAAAAGAAGCCTTCTAAAGGTTTTACTGGAGCAACAGAATTCTTATAGCTTCCTTGAATAACCATGGAAAAGGCTAGTTTTTAGCCGCCACTGTTTAGTAAGGGTATCCTACCAAGTTCTCTGGTGATAGAGTGTGAGAACCTGTTTTAATAGTTTTACCTCTTCTTTAATCATATCACTATCAGAAAAGAGATATTACATATATGAGAAATGATGGTTCTTTAAGAATTCTTTCTACTGAAACTCTGATTCATACATCCTTTAAAAAGGGCAAGACCCTCTGTCCTCAGAGATGGCCTAGAACACGCAGCACAGATGAAGAGTGACGCCAGCCAACACTGGACAGACCAGAGAACAGCTAAATACTTGGAAATGAAAGGTGAAGTCTACACACATGATTCTTCATCTTTTCAGATCAAAAAATCATAGGCTGGATGAAAAACGAGGATCAAAACACACAATACAGCTCCACGTAAGAAACATTTTAGATGGACACTGCTACATTATTTTTTGAAGACAAAGTTGGGGAACACTTAAAGTGTCTTTTAATTCTAGATCAAATACACAGAGAATTAATATCAGAAACTAAACAGCCAAAAAAGCTGACACTAATAGAAATGAAAAGATACCACAAACGTGAGCGGTACTTTAGATCTCATCTCTGATTCAGTATGAATTAAAATAACATGTTAGCTTCACCGTATAATCTCACATTATATATCATTGCATGTTGACATGGTGCTTACTATCTAGTAAACATCCTTTAATCCTTTGTCATGTGCCTAAGGCTGTGTGTGTGTGTGTGTGTGTGTGTGGTGTTATAGAGTGGGAGAGAATGATGGAGCAAGGACATGGATATATTCTCATATCACGGAACACACCACTCATAGGTCTAACACATGGCATCATGTTTTGTTGTTTTGTGTTTTCCATCACAGTCACCAGGTATGACATCATCCATCTGTGCTTCTTACCCACAAACTTCTGTGGAGTGGAGCTTTTGCGCTTTCCCATATTTGCCGTGAGCTTCTCTATGACAGCAGGTCTCTCAAAAGGCACCAGAGAAATATTGTTGTCCATAATAGGCTCTTGTTCCTTACAATCTTCCATAGGCGGTACTACATAAAACCATATACAAAGGCAGTCTGGTGATTTCTCCAACATTTGAGAGACACAGACAAGTATGCTATCTTAATACATGTTATACAAGATAAGTTTGTCTGCTCAAATAAAAGGAAGTAAAACACAGATTATTAAAGACTATGCTTTAATATTACACACACACAGTTTATTTTTATGACTATCTCCCAGATCAGTGATATAAACTATTGCCACTACTGGTGATCAACGTGTTCATCTGATTTTTTTTTTCTCATTTTATTCCTCTGAAGTCTGTTTAGTGTAGATCAAAATTGATAATACTTTAGACTGCACTATTATCAAGACTTTTCGACTTTATTTTTCTAAAGTAATTTACATATGTCACCTTGTTTTGGAGACAGGCTTAGCAGCAGCAGGGTATTTGGTGGCTCTTCCCCCACATGCTTTCCTGAGGCCGATGATTTTCTATTTGATGAGCTGCTAGCCCTTCTTGGCAGCATAACCACCCGCACATGATCCTTCATGCAGGAGGTCGGGTTCTGCATTTGTCTGTACACAGTAAACCGTACGAGCTTTAAGATTGTAGTTTATTTCTAAAACCGGCCCTTCCGGAGGATACAGGAGTCCATTTCCACAGTCACCCTGGCTCGCTGAACTACTACTGCCCTACATCATTGGATGGGTTCCATTCATCATGCCTGTCTCAACTGCTGTTGGCTTCAATATGGACATTACGAGGATCGACAAGTGATTCATAAAAGTTGCTTTTCAGTAAGAATCCTGTCCAGGATGTTTAACTAAGAAAAGGGTAATAACGTTCCACACAGATCAGATCGGGTGATTAACGTTAGTGCTCAGAGGAAAGACCAGAAATTTCCATCTCTTAGGTGTTCTTTCCTCATTCAGCATACACTGTAAAGTGATTCACCTAGAGCCTTTTATTTGTAAAGGATGGACCTACTATGTGAAGCCCAATGCGTTCTTACCTACCAGGGGGGATCCTGCTGACGAACCGTAAAAATTTTATAGCAAAGGTGAAGTACATTTCACATGACTTATTGATTATCAATACCTGTTGCTGATCTTGAAATGAAAAAGATCATCAAAAAGGTTTCTTCGCTCAGCCATTTTTAAAGAAATCAACAATCAATGTTTGGGTAACCTAGTGGCTTGATCAGAAGAAGTTAAACTTTAATCTACATTTAATAAGGCACCCTCTGGCTCTGAATAATAGGAATTCTCTAACTGCTGCACGTCAGCTTAGAAGAATAAAGGCAAGGTGAGAATAAGAAATATGGGCATTAAACACTGATACTGTTTATGATATTATTGAGAGGAAAATTTCTCCCAAAACATTACATAAGATAGCATGTGATCTCTTAACAACTATAAAAATAACTTGGAAGAAAAAATCACAATATTTTAAACCAAAGGATTAAAAAAAAAAAAGGCCAAGATGACTACAGAACTCAGCTAAGGGAGCCAGGAGGCAGGAGGCTAAAATAATGGCATTAGTGTACTGAGGAAACATGCACTGGGATATAGATTATGACTTGTGTTTTCAGCAGTAAATTCATAAGCACTTACTACCTTAACAAAATAATTATATGCTGGACATGGTGGCTCATGCCTGTAAACCCAATACTTGGGAAGCTGAGGCAGGAGAATTGCCATTAAGTTGGAGGTTAGCCTGGGATTCATACCAAGAGTCTATTCCCAAAATGAAAACAAGCTGCAAAACGGCAATGTAGTCCACGTGTCAACCAAAGAAGAAATACATCACAGGCCTAGACACCAAATGAAAAATATTGGCAGGCAAAAAAAAATTGTTGTGAAATTTGCCAAAAAAGCAGTAAAGGTCGTCGACGGGGTTGCCCCACAAATTGAATATGCTAATTGGTTCTGAAATGAATAGCCTAAAGTGTGGCAGTTTTGCTTTAGGTTTTACACTGAATTTTCATATTTGCACACACCTAACACTCAAAATGAAACCTGGGTGGGGACTGTCCCACACCACATCCATTTCAACTCAGATGACTTCTCTCAAGTTCAATGAAGTGCATGTGAACTGAAAACAATGACTACAACAGAGTTTGCTCTGTTTTCTACCTCACAACAGCCTCTCACACCAAAAGACGACTTTTCTGCCGAATTGGCAATCATGATGGACAGAAAGTTGGTAATAAGTAATACTTCAAGGCTTTACATTTAATCAGCTACACAACACTTTCAAGTGCCCCAGGAAGTAGGGTTTTTTTTTTTTTTTTTTTTTTTTTTTTTTACAGATAGGTAATCAAATATACTAAGATTTGAAGTCATTTTTTTCTCTGTGCATCACTGGTAGGTCAGAATGCTAATCCTGGGAGATCTGGTTTTAGGGAATGCCTGGAATATGCTATAAATTTTTTGTAGACAGATTTTGAAAATTGACATCATATAAAGCAGCTTGACAGCCTTATACATTCATGTGAAAAGACCTGACACTTTTTCCCTTGATTATATAATCTGAGGTTTCTGCTTTCATAAATGTGAGTGCAACTTAATTTATTGTTTCTGGATCTATACTGTGTAGAAGTCAAAACAAATTTTCTAGATAGTTCATGTCTCAGTTGTATTAATTACATGACATTTATCTAGACCAAAGGTCTAGAGACATACGGTAATAGCTTCATTTGTTGGAGCAAACTCCAACTCAACATCTTTTTCAACTTTATGTGAAGTAATACGGAGGACAAAAGTCTATTTAACTTTTCAGATCATATTTCATCACACAAATAAACTATAAAAGCAGTTCCACTCGAGTATTCCCAATATTGCTTCTTTTTACCAAAAATATCATCAAATTTCAAATTCTAGGAAGACTTCCTTTTCCTCCAATTCAACTGGCATTTATAAGAGCACTTGATTTTTCTTCTTAAATATGCCTTCAGTGCTCTGCCCTACTCCCTCGCCCTGGCACTGCCTTTTCATCTTTTCCTTGGCATCATGGTGCCCAGTCTGCTCACACTATCCCCTGACCCAGGAAGACATCAACCCTTGCTCTGCATTGGGGATGGCACTGATATCTATCACCCCGTGGCCTCTTCTCAGTTAATCCATGGCATCCACAGGCTGGAGCAGCACACAGTGCTTTTCCCTCCCACCCTGTTGCTTCAGCCTTGCTTTCTGTCACCTTTCATTGAAATTGACTTATCTGCTAATGACCTTTGATGCTTGCACCCCTCATCTCTGCATGGAGTATACAGTCTGTCAGCTGTCAGGTATATGGACTTTCTCTCATCTCATTCGCAGATCTGCTGCTAGGCATGTTCGAAGCCTCCCTCAACTTCTCCACCAGCTAGGCATCTGGGATCTTGGAGAACTTCACAGACATCGTTACTGTGGCGTTTGTTTCAGTTCATTTTGTTATTTTTAACCTGGGTCGCTCGCTAATACGATAAAGGTATACAAAGTGTGACCTGTGATCTTTCTATTTCCAGAATGTTCCATAGCAAGTCTTTGATAGTCTTTTCTGGATGCAGTGGAAGAATACTTCTTTTTCTTCAGACCCGTCTTCCCATGAAGAGCCCGTGTGGGGACAAACAAGTTTTGGAAATGAGAGGCTAGGAAAAGTAACTATGCCATGGAGTTGATGGCAGCCATACTGATTAAAAAAAAAAAAAAAAAACCTCCCCTCACACTACTAACAGAAAGGGGGAAACAGGTAATAGGACAGGAAGGGAGGGGAGGAATAAGTACGAATTTCTGAGATGCAAGACAAGCTATGTATATGAGACAATTAACAATTGTAGTGGCATCCAACCGATGCTTTCCCTGCGAGGGTATCTCTCACTGGCTTCCTCATACACTCAACACAGTTCCCTATTAAATATGTTCACGGAAGGGAAAGGAGACTTACAGTGCTCTCAGAATATTCCTACGAACCCAGAAAAACACAGCAGGAGTGGTGTTAAGCATGTAGTGAGCATGGTTGAAGCACTAGCTAATATGTAAGAACAAATGTTAAAGTTGATAACATCAAAACCTGCCATCCTTTACTTCTCCCCAGCCTGGTCCTGCTGGCCGCAGTGTCTCTTTCTAGCTCATCCCTATTGTGTTTTAGGGTCATCACAAGAGCCTCCACTTGAGAAGGACTAAACAGTCTGGGAAACGGGACAACACCAAAGCCTCAGCTACTCAGAAGACCCATCGCTGGCGCTACACAACATATGACACAAATTCTAGGAAAGCTCCATGATGTACAGCATTGTGTATTTATATCTTCTCTACAAGAAGATACAGTTATGAAAAACTCTGGCTTTTATTTGGGTAAAAATGTAATTCAGAGTTCTGTAAACAAATGAAGGTAAACATAACTTAATAGAATTTGTGTACATCCTCCAATCAAAGGCCAGAACTGCAATGGGAGAGCATCACATAAAAAAAAAACAAAACTAATAAGGACATTATGGAGCATCTCTAGAGAGTTTCTGCACGCTGCTAAACGGACTTCAGTCCTCTGCCTCCAGTCTGTCCCCAAACTAAAAATGTAGATAAGTGGTTCTCAAGCAAATCTCTCAAAAAATATTTATATTATGATTCATAAAAGCAGCAAAATTACAGTCATGAAGTAGTAACAAAAGTAATTTTAGGGTGGGGGTCAGCACAACACAAGGAACTGTATTAAAGGGTTGTAGCATTAGGAAGGTTGAGAACCAGCCACTGAGTTAGAACAAAGCAATGTTCTGAGCAGGCAAATGCAACCTGCAATGTTATAACATTAAAGAGAATGGCCTATTTACTGGTTCTTAGTATTAATGCCCTAAAATCTAATAGCAAAATAATCACTTGGGAGACATTTATTATATAACCTATTACATTTGATTATCACAGCATACCTAGGACCAACACATTCACACACCACATAGCCAGTCCAGATTTGTCAAACTCCAAGGCCCACAGTTATATAACCTCCACGTTCTGGGTCCTGTGCTAGCCTCCCTCTCATATTTAGTGGACAGAATCATTCTTTATGTAAGGGCTCTATGTAAAATAACAATATGTTTACAATTGTGAGGGAAAAAAACAAATTAAAACCACAAAACCATTAATTGTGTAATAAGCATGCTTCCACAGCATATTGTGTATATAAAAAACAAACTAAAAAATTTGATAAATGATCTTTGATTTGTCTATATCTAAGTCAATGAATATTAATATTTCTAAAGTGACGTAGACAAATTATACCATCTAGTATTAGGCAGTCCTTTTAAAATAAAACACTAAAATACCAATAAGGTAGAACTTCTGTTTTTATTTGTATGAAATATTTGGTATAAGTGGTAAGATAAGAGAGACATTAAGAATTTGAAGAACTCAATTTCATTACTGTCCTTTGTAAGACTGATTAGCTGAATTAACCATCAGGACCACCTTCCACACTGCCACAGTGTATCGTTAGGATCGAGATGTTTTTCTGACAGAATGTGTTTTAGGGGGACGGAGTGGAGACAAATTTGGGTCTGGGTTGTCTCTTGCATATGTATAATGTCAAATCACTAATTCCTCAAATAAATTCCGAGGCACGCGATCTCAAGTTGATTGCGCACCTCTGAGAGGAGTTATTATGTTAACACCCTGTGCATTCATGCAGGGAACTGAGACTTATGTGGAGCCATTTCAATGGAGAAACACAAGAGAAGACTAAACAGTACTTCCCTGTGGCATTTCTAATGTAGCTCTAATGCTGGCTGTCATTACTGTGTTAATTCAAACACATGCTATCAGAACTGATTTGGGAGTGCCACGGGAACTCGAGAATCTTGTTCGGAGTGTGTTCCGAAACGGCTCACGTCAACTGCTGAGGAAGACAATTCCGAACAAAGTAAAGGTGGCCGAGAGCTACAGGAAGGGGATGACAGAACGCTCTAACCCACGAGGGGGACTGTACACAGTAGAATAGGAAGGAACAAAAAGCACAAATGCATTTTTACCCACCATGGTGACTCATGACCTGCCCAGCAGCCTCCATGCTGACATTCTGGAGATAGTTGTGACAGCGTTCCTTGTGTTCCTCCAGTGAGCTGCGCTGCTTGTAGCTTCGTCCACAGTAGTTACACTTGTGAGGCTTGCCCACTGTGAAGAGAGTCAGGGTTAGCGTGCTCCTCACCTCAGCAAATGAACAGCTAGTCTCTCCTAGTTTGGAAGAGACATTTATATGCTCTTCAGACAGTCTCTTCCTCCTCCACACTCCAGTTTAGGCGAAAACAATAAATTGTCTACCAAAGCGAAAGACGGCAAGAAGATAGGAAGATCTTGCGTTCAGGAGTAGGGGAAACACTGAATCAACTCGTGTTCTGACTGTGTTCTCTGTATTCCCGTCCTCGATGGCTGATGACCAATTTTTACATTATGTGACTATAACACACATTAACCTTTACCCAGTTATGCCAGGTTTCACTCATTAAAAAGTCAGATGAGGGCTATCTTGCATATATACACACAGTAAGTGTGTGTGTGTGTGTGTGTGTGTGTGTGTGTGTGTGTGTGTGTGTGTGTGCATACATATGAGTTTTAGTAAGAGCTGAGAATTTTTCTGAAGAAAAACTAAAAATGCAACAGCTTGAAATGTCACTGTTTAAATAAAAAGGGATTATTCATGGGTACCAAGAAAATTAAAAAGAATTCAAGCATTGAAAAAAATTATAGATATAACTAGGGAGGGTCTCTCTCTTTCTCTCTGCACTGGTTAGTAACTGTTCACACACCAGACCTTAGCAACAAGTAGATATGTTCTGTGCAGATCCTGCCTCTGTAATACAAAGAATTACCTTCTGAAGTGCTATGAACAAACTGGGACTATTAAGGAGAACCACTGGAGCCCTAACTATTTAGTTGCCATGGTAACGGTGCCTTCCAAAGCATCTCACATTATGGAAGGGAATTTCTCCTAATAGTTAAGGAGACACTAAGACATGTATGTGATGTTTATGGCAAACAACTTTGAAAAACATCTTAGGGGGAAAAAAAGAAAGAAAAAAAAAACCTGTATGGACTGAGGGATATTTGGGGACAGGTTCATCCACAAGGCTGCCTTGGAGCGCTTTGGTTCTTGGCTTGACATGGGTCCAGAACAACAGACACCAGTAAGTGGTCAACACCAGGGCCCTCAGCCCTGAAGGACAGTGTGAATCAGGCCAGTTAATCTCATCGGACTCCCGGGGAATCATTCAGTCTTGCCTAGTGAAGAAACAGCAGTCTACCTTTTCATAGTAACAATCCCACTGCCAGCTACCTTACAACCCCCGGTGAGGACACAGAGGAACTGTGGAGCTGTCAAAAGCAGAAGCACTTAAGGCTGCCTAACCTTCCCATTCAGAAACAACAGCAACAACAACAACAACAACAAAACCCAACAAAAATCAAGCCCAAATCGTGGATCCTATTTGATGCACACACGCATTACAATCAATTATTTCATAATGTAAAATTATAAATCATTTTAAACAAAAGTGATCTAAGGCAAGATGAGCCATTTTAAAATACTGGGGGATAATATCTATTTTTGAAAACCAGGTATTCATTGTTCTACTTCTGGAAAGTAGATGTTAATACATGGGTAGAACATAGTCTTCCATGGGAGCATTAAAACATAAGAAAATACTTTTCGACGAAAACAGTTTAAATAATATGTTTCTACAGGTAAGTATACCGCAAGATGCGACACTACCTAATGGCACGCTCATTTTCTCTTACTGTAGAAACAATGATGACATTAATCGAGTAAGTCTATTAACTAATAAATACTCATCACATACTTCACATTGCAAGCATAGTCCACCGTGAAACAGTTTGGTCATCTCCCACCAACCCTGGTGTTGGCTTTATTGTACTGGATACTATGATACCTGTGTCCTGTTGATTTTAACATATTTTCTCCATGTTACTTTAAGCATCCTTTATACCACATCAACCTAACGGAAATATGGATACATGCTACTGCTCTTGACTTCTAACCTCTGTAACTCCCCAATTTATTGGATATAGTAACATATTTATATATTAGAATACACACACACACACACACACACACACACACACACACACACACACACACACTTTTGTCTGAGTATCTTTTCCTGTTGCTGTGATGAAATGCCCTGACAGAAGCAATTCAGTAGAAGGAGTTTATTTCAGTTTACAGCGCAGCCTGTCTGGGAAGGTAAAGTGGCGGGAGGTCACACAGCCCCACAACCAGGAAGCAGAGAGCCATGAACAGGGTTCTTCACCATTTTTTCTCCTTTTTATGTGCCCAAGCCCCAGGAGTGGTACTACCAAATTTTAGGGTGGGTTCCCCCCCCCCTAGTTATTATAACCTAGTTAATCTAACCCTGAAGGCCATGCTGGAGGCTGACCTATTCTAGATGACCCCTCACGACGTTCTTAGTCCTTCTCTATACTGTCAAGGTGACACCCAACATCAACTGTCACAACTTTTTAACTGATGCTGGCTCATTTCCTAGCTCCCCTCTTTTTTGGAACCTATTTAATGTGCTTTCATTCTTCTCCCATTTTTGTCATTGAGTTATTTTCCAACATGCTAGCCCTCCCTCTTCATCTCATCCTGTGCCCAGTGAGATCAATAAGGATGTCAGTAATTAACTTTTAAAATTGAGTTTAGAAGCATAAACTCAATTTCATCACCTCTTCAAGCAAGAAAACAAATATTGGGTGACATTCTGGATTCTGCAAGGTCTTACTAGAGTACTGTTCTATCTCAAAGAAAGAGAAAGTTGCTCTGGAAATATTCTACCCTTTCTTTTCCTGCTCTCATTTATTGAATATATATTTATCAAAAGGAACAGCAGGTACCAATACAATGCTGAAACCGACACCGTGTAGAACAAAACATCATGGTTCCCATGTGTGTATTACAGTCTGGAAGGACAGGGACTCCATTTGCTAGCACTATACTATAGATTGGGACAGATTCTGCAGTGTAAAAGAATGGGAGGGGGTAGTATAACATATGGAATCTTTAGTATGAGATGATGGAACATGAAGATAGGTCTGAGGTAGGAACATCTCTTACAGGTGGTGGTTGTGAGCCACCATGTGAGCGCTGGGAACTAAACTTGGGTCCTCTGGATGAACAGCAAGTGCTCTGAACCACTGAGTCATCATCTCTCCAGCATGTTTATTTTCTTTTTAATTTAATGATTATTTTTATTTTTACCAGCTAAACACACCCATTTGTAAAGAAAACTAAAATGATATAAATGAAATACATTAAGCCTTTTCTGTCTGTCCCCCATAATCTAATCATAATCCCCAAAGCAACGTTTTCCAACGTCTCATGATTATATCCTAGTAAACAATGTACATATTTTTCTTTGTCCATCAGTGCTAGAGATGATACATTGCCTTTTGGTAAGGATTCAGCATCTATAAACACCCTCTCAGGCCTCCTTTGATTTCATGTTACAAGACAATTTCAAATTAATGCTATAAAATGGAAATGTCCATTATTAATGGAGGTATTAATCACAGTATACTATTCTATGGCAGGATTCAATTCCATTTCAGTTCTTGTACAGTTTTCAAGTTTTCCTATTTAAAAACTGCATTTTTATCTTTCACTCATCTTTGTGGAACTGTGCCCAGGGCTCCTTCTCCCCCTACAGATGTCTCACACCTAGTAAGAATAGTTCTAAACATTGCGATCCCAACCCATTCTCAGGTCTTTGACATGCCTCCCCCTCCCTTCTTGGCTTCCCACAGCCAGGTGGACTCCAAACTCGCCAGAACCTATGGTGCTTTTGGCTTTCTGTATAATTGCAGTCTTAGTACTGCCCACTGTTTCTCTATGACTGGCCTCTCTGATTGCCTAAATCTAATGTGTTTCTCCCCCTCTCTTTAGTACAGGATTTCCAGGTTGGAAATAAAATAATTTTCCCTTTACAATTTGAAGGCTTTGTTCGACTGAACCAGCAATCTGTAGTTTCTTTTAAAATACTTGATACAGATGTGGTTTTATATGTAGCCTGTTCATTGCAAAGCTCTTAACATCTGTTTGTATTTGATTTGTGGAGTGTCTGAAATATGAATAGCGTGTCTTTAATCTAGAGTTTAGATGCATGCCCTTCTGCTCTTAATAAATGTGTGTCCATCATATATAATATTTATAAACAGCATGTAAACATATAGCTATATACATGTTACTAAAGAGGCAGCTACTCTGTGACTCTTAACATTTACATATGTATGTTAATAGCACTCTTTTTAAAAATAGGGATATCGATTGTTTCCTGTCGCTTACAGAAAATAATATCCATTGTGACTAAGATAATCAACTGGCTACTTACTTATAGTACATTTCTAGACTCTATTCCATTCTATTATCTCTATCCATAAATCGACAAATCAAGACTTACCAATAGAGTCAATCTTTAAGTAAGTCACCCAATTTAGCTTTCTCAAAATTCTCTGAAAAGCTGAGGTCTTTTTTTATTTCCAAAAAAAAAAAAAAAAAAAATTATCCATAAGTTTGCCAATGTTTATAACAGCAAACAAACAAACAAACAAACAAAAAGGAAAAAGCCTGCCTGGATGCCGACTGAGATCTCATGGGAAAGGACAGGCTTAACTTCAGGAGAATTAGTGTCCTTTGACATTGTTCTCTTTTACTTCATGTCTATGTGCTTGGGTGTTTTGCCTGTAGATACATCTATGCACCATTCCTGGCGCCCACAGAGACTAGAAGAGGTGTTATACACGGTTGTGAGCCACCGTGTGGGTGCTGGGGATGAAACCCAGATCCTCTAGAAGAGCGATGTCTGTGCTCTTAACCGCTGAGACATTGTTCCATTTCCCACCAATTCACATCGTAGCAGTAGATGTTTCCAAACATCATTATACTCTATCTCCTTGTTTACTTGGATTGTGCGTGCGTGCATGCGTGGTGTGAAAAGGATGTTGGATCCTAGGCAACTGGAGGACAGATGGTTGTAAGCTGCCTGATGTGGGTCCCGGGACCCAAACTCACATCTTCTACAGAAGAGCAAATGCTCTTAGTCACTGAGCCATTTCTTCAGTCGACATGCTTCAGAACTAAGTGCCCCTTTCTTATGCATGTTTACTTAAATTTATCTTCAAGTATTTCATAAATGTTGGATGCTATAATACACGGCAACCCATTCTAAATTCAAATTGCTAATTGTCCATTCCTACCACATGTATGAATACACCTGATTTCTTCTCAGTATGTTAAGCAGACAGCTGCATTATTTCATTTACACTGAAGCATTGCTTGGGTGCTGGGTGGGCTGGGGTGTTAGAGAAACATTTGTTAAACTGTACAAAACTGCAGTAAAGTAGGAGGAGTAAGCTCAGAAGATCGACTGCATCACATGATGGCTACACTTGAATATACTCTTGAAAAACTGCTCAGAGTGTAGATCTTAAGTGTTCTAACCAGAAAAAAAAAAAATCTTAGACTTCTGAGCAATGATAAACAGCTTATGTTTAGTGATTCAACAATGCGCACATATATCAAAACAGCTTTTTGTACATGTTAAAGAACTTTTATCTTTTAAAATAATTAGCTTTTAGAAAACATGAACTTGGCTAATTCATATTGGCCTTGAATTTTGAACTTAACAAAATCAATCAATACCTCTCACATTTTTGTACATTCCTTGGCACTGCTACGAAGACGACTGTATCATCACTACTTAAGGCCATTTTAGTGATCTGTTTCTACCCTGCAGTAATAATACTGTGTCGTCTCTCTTCCCTCCCATTACTCCCCTGACTACACTTAGGATGATGTTGATGGAGCTGGGAGAGACATTCTTGCCTTGCTCCTGATGATCAGGTTTAATTTTCATTTTTCTTTCAGCATGCTACCAGCAGAAGGTTATGCATGCCTAACCTTCATGTCAAGAAATTTCCTTCTATTCTGTTGCTGAAAACTTTTATTTTGCTTGAACATTTCATTCTGACAAAATTCCTTTTTGAAATTATGAAGATCACTATATGGTCTTTATTGATAAGTTAATTGGAAAAATTCTATTAACGGAGTACTAGCAATGTTAAACCAACTTAAATAGTCTCATAATAAAGCCCACTCAAGTGTGATATGTTGTCTTTTTCTTCTATTTCTAAACTCAACTTGTTAAATTTTTTGTTTGTTTGTTTTTGAGACAAGGTTTCTCTGTGTAGCTTTGGAGCCTTTCCTGGAACTCACTTGGTAGCCCAGGCTGGCCTTGAACTCACAAAGATCTGCCTGGCTCTGCCTCCCGAGTGATGGGATTAAAGGCGTGCACCACCACCACCCAGCAACTTGTCGAATCTTTAATTAAAGAATTTTGTTTTTACACCAGGCGATGGTGGTGCACGCCTTTAATCCCAGCATTCGGGAGGCAGAGCCAGGCCGATCTTTGTGAGTTCAAGGCCAGCCTGGTCTACAGATCAAGTTCCAGGAAAGGCTCCAAAGCTACACAGAGAAACCCTGTCTCAAAGAAGAAAAAGAATAGAATTTTGCTTTTATATCCACTAGCATCACTGCTACATAGTCTTCATCTTTTGTCACATCTGTGATTTGCTAACAGGTAAAGCTGAACTCATAGAATTCTATTACAAATTTCACTCTCTTTTCTCTCTGGAAGAGTTTGTATCTCCGATGCTTTCCCTCCACTGTTTTTCTTTAAATAATTAAGAACTTACCAGTGACATCATGTGGGGCTTTTGGTTTGGAAAGGTTTTAAATTCCTGTTTCAATTCCCCGAGTGAATAAAGGTTAGCCTAAGTATCTGTTTCTTCATGAGTGCGGTTTGACAAATTCCTTGAAATGCAGAGATTATGTCACCAAATTGAATGTACTGACATCAAATTCTTGATACTAGTTCTGTATCATGCTTCCAACCCACCTAGGACTTACACATAAATCTTATTTTCATTGCTGACTTTGGTCAGATGAGCATTCCCTCTTTAACAATGATTGATCTCGGCCCCTCTTTAAATTGTTCCCTGCATATAACCAGCTTGTGCATTCACCAGCTTTTCTCTCCTTTTGGTTTTACTTATTTTGTCTTTGTCTTTATTTCCTTTTGTAATGTACACTGGGTTTGAACTTGTTCTTTTTATATTGTTCAAAAAGGAAGTGGAGATGGAGCTGAGCATTTTCTTTGTTTTTAATACAGGCATTTAATGCCACACATTTCCTTCTCGGCCCTTCCATTCTTAGCATCTTGATACTTCCTCACCATTCTTGAACATACAAAGTATATTTATTGTATTGATTTTATTCACTTTCCCTGCTAAATCCAGCATTTTCTGGATCTGGATTTATTCAATTATTATTCTAATTATGGACATGTTTTTCTCTCCCATATCTATAAAATTTTAATGGATATTGTGAATTTTATACTAGTGGGTTTTAGCTTTTGTTACCTTTCTTTCCAATGTGGTTGACATGTTCCCATATTCAGCTACATTGCTTAGAATCAATTTGGTCCTTTTGAAGTTTGCTGCTGCGGTCTAAGAAGGGCCCAGAGCATCCTGAGACAGCTAGGTTAGACCCTTTCAAGACACTACTGAAAGTGTGGCATTAGAAGGTCTTTCTACTTTGCTTGGTGGGTATGAAGCATTCCTAACCTTTTGTAAGCTCTAAAGTGTTTGGTCTTCTGCTTTCTGGTTGTTACTTTCCCAGCATTAGGAAAACTGATCACCATTTAGCTAAAAGATCAAGAGGACCACCTGCAAATGTAATACCTCTTCCTGGACAGCTTCCTAAGCTCCGATCTCTGCCTCTTGTGTTCAGGTCAACTGCCTGGTTCTAGCTGGGTTGTCTGGCTGAGATGCTATATGAACATTGCCTCCAGAAAGTCAGCTGGGACAATGTACAGTATCTGACGTCTTTGTTTTTTGTCACTCAGGCATGTCACAAAGTCCCACACTGCCTATTGTTATATGGAAAATTCGGTTATTTAATAGACCTTGTGGTATTCTAGATGGTTAAGTTGGGGGGGCAAATCTGGCCCTAACATTCATCATGGTTGGAAGCAAAAGTTGCATTTTTAACTGACAGATACTGAGAAGACATGCAAATCGATACCAAGAAGTCAAGCTAATTTTGTACATTTTAGTACCAACTCGATTCAGGTAACTGGCACAATGTTTCTTATGAATGTATTTCTAAGAAGGTAAGTTGAGACCCTGAAGATTCTAGGAGAAGACAATACGGCCAGCATTTATACCGACTTCAAGAGTTATTGCCAATCTTTTCTTTAACACCCCTTCCTTCTAGACAAAAATCCTATCATAACAGACATACTAACTCAATCAGTTAGAGCTGTAAAGACAAACTCCAGGCCTGAGGAACGGATTGGAAACTGAAGATTCAGGAAACGGAGTGAAATAAAGCTAATGTTTGTATTGGCTTGCAGTTCAACAGTGTTTTCCCTGTCTGTCTTGATAAGGACTAGAAACAACTGGCTGTTCTTGTGTATTAGAATCCCCTTAACCCTACCTAAAAGTAAGAGGAAGCCAAATACACACAAAAGCTTTTGAAGCAGGAATGTTGACTGTAAGTTCATACGGTATTATGAAGGCAGATAGCAAACCGAGTTTGTCCATTTATAGTTTCTTGAAATAGAAATAGTTTTTCTAGTTAGTGTATAAAACAAATTATAATGTATACATATATATTTACGATAAATTTCTTATTCTTTATGTAGCTGTAACTATATCTACATAGGAAGAAACACAAAAAATCACATCTGTTATGCAGAAAATACATTCACCTTTGAAGATAGACACAATCAGCAAGAGCACATTAATTATGTATCATATTCATGTCCCTTGAATATATCCACTTATGACTACTTCTGGAATGGAAGTATTTGGAGATTTTAATATGATTTTAATTGATAGTTGCTTGCAGATTTATAAATTAACCCAAAGGAAGATTATCACTAACATGGTACAAATGACAATTTAATTTTTCTGTCTTTACCCTTAAGTTATACTTTGTTTGAATTAGTGGTTTACTATATTGGAGGGACTCTACACATGAACAGCTTTAAGTTTCTTGTGCATTTGTATGTGTCTGTGTGTGGTACTTATGTATGTGTAGGTGCATTTGTCCATGCACATACAGACAGAGGTCTGAGGTCAATGCCTGCTGTCTGTCTCTATTGTTCTTCACCTTATTCATTCATTCGTTTATCTATTTGAGACAGAATCAATGAACCTGTGGCTCTCTGTTTTCATCATTTGCAGCTGGCAGTGAGCCCTGGGATCTGCCCATCTCTGTAGTCACTCTCATTAACGGGGTTCCAGGTTGCGCCTGCCTCTAAGCAAGGCTTATATGTAGGTGTGGAAGATCTGAACTCAGAATCTCCTGCTTCTGCAGCCAACACTTCACACACTGATCCATATCCCTAGGCCCCAATTTTAAGGTTTTGAGCTTTTATCACTACATAACAGACTAAAAGAAGCTTTTACAAATTAATACTCACCCTAGCAGTCTATGAGACAGGCATTTTCCTACATTGCCACTGACAAAAGAATGTTGTTATTATTGCCGGGCAGTGGTGGCGCACGCCTTTAATCCCAGCACTTGGGAGGCAGAGGCAGGCGGATCTCTGTGAGTTCAAGGCCAGCCTGGTCTACAAAGCAAGTTCCAGGAAAGGCGCAAAGATACACGGAGAAACCCTGTCTCGAAAAACCAAAAACAAAAAAACAAAAAAAAAAACACCCCCCCAAATCCCCCCCCCAAAAAAAGAATGTTGTTATTAAAATTAAAATAGTAAAATTTCCACTAAGGTGCTGAATCTATTTTGCAAAACTATAGTAAGGACATTGGAGTGTAAAGTAGTTGCTTAGGAACTAAGAGACATTCTGTTACAGAGGTAGACAATAATATCTACCCCTCCCCACTCAAGAGACAATGTAATCTACTTGCTCAGTTTCAATGGTGTTTATCACACTCCATTTATTCAATGAGAAGGTCTTTATGAAGTTTGGCTTCAACCATTGTTTTTGGGTAAAGAGAGTCCTCTGCACAAATGAATATGAACTATGAATGGGTTATTTGTGGTCCAGTTGGTTCCTAGGTTTAAAGTTGTACCCATTCCTAGTCACCCTTTGACCCGTTTGTAATAAATATATAACTGAAACATTTTTTGAGATTGAGGATTTTTATTTTCATGTGGACAAAAAACTTAATGTTCTTCCCTTCTGTGATTTACTTTATCTGATACAGTCTGTAAAATATTCTGACACAGAATGTTTTAGAAATGCTCACATCTTTCCCCTCAAAAAATCCAAAAAACCAAAAACAAAAAAAAAAATAAAAAAAAAAACAAAACCCTAAATCCTTACAAGTACTGATGACTTCAGACGGTTTTGAATAAAATGATTAAGTGGGAAGAGAACATCTTGGAATCTTAGAAAGGAAGCAGGTCTGTACCTGAAAAGTGAGCTTCTTTTATCCCCCAGAGAATCCCTGTTCTATTAAATCATGTCAGTATAATTAGGTGTCAGTCAAAAGTGATCACAAATAACTTTCTACTCTCCAGCAAGTTTACCAGTGTGGATGGGAGTTGGGGAGAAGAATGTTAAATGTTTAAGTATGTATATTTAAATTAGGTTGATTCACAACACAGTGCATGTGTGAGAAAGGATTTAAAAGATACGTTTTTCTACAAAACAAGGAAGCAAAGAAATAAAATTTATTTGACCTAATGTTTCTCCCAGTTACTGTAAACATACCTTTCTATTTTAACAACTATTAATTTCCCCAGTAAATAGACCTTTCTGTGCAGATGTTCTGGGAAATTGTCTTATAATGAACAGACCCAGGGTGCTGTCATTAATGCACTTTATTTTTCATATGTAGGACTTGATGAGATTTAGGGACTAAGCTTCCTTTATCATCCCATCAGTATGTGCTATGGAGCATCTTTTAGGCACTATGAATATGATAGATGACAAGGCGGACATTGCCACTGTGTTAAAAACAAAACTCTTGCCTTTCCAACATTTCCATTTGTAATGTTAATAACATCAACTTCAGAACTCAGTTTAAAACTTTACAAAAAAACAATTTCGCCAGGGGAAATTGTACCAAAAATATAGTTGGTGTTTGAGCTGCCAATATGATTTAGCTGGAGCACTTGTCCAGCATGCTTGAGAGCCTGGGTCCAATTCTCAGCACCACCAAACAAAACCAAAACCAAAAAACAGAAACCAAAACAAAGAAAACAAGAACAGAGCAATAATACAAGCTAAGAGACAAAACAACTCCAAGCTGGGCCTTTGTAACTAAGCAAATCATAGACTTTTGGAAGATAAAGCATATAACTATTTTTTTTGTGTGTGTCCACTATGAAGAAGAATGGGCATGATTTAATGAAAGTAGACTCATGTAAGATTACTTTCAGAAAAGTGTAAATTTTTGACATTTACTTTTCTATCACTTTGTTTAAGTGACAACTTTTCCCCAGATTCCTGTGCTGAATGCCTAAATTAGGAAGCACAATGAACCGAAATGCACACTGTGAAGTGCTCGAAGATCTATACTACTGCACTCTTTTTATTACGTAAAATGTCTTCTTGTATTGATTATGTCTTATTACCCAATGGAATAACTACTTAAGTAATAAACGGATAAGTTCAGATATCTCAAATGTCACAGCTCCTTCAAATAGATACACATAAATTGTCAAATTACCCTACTGTTATTAACCACGATGAGTTCAGAGGGATGCCCACATTTTCTTCATAGTGGTAGCATAAATTGCTTCACTGATGAAGGTAAGAAGAAGAGCTAGAGAAACTGCAAAGGCATAAAAAGCAATAACACAACATGGAAGGGCTATATTAAAATCTACGAAACAAGGAGCTATTTCTGATGCTTTTCATTATTATTCAGATATGAAAGATGCATTGAAGGAACGAGGAAGGAAGCCAATTAAGAGCTTTCTAGACTCAGACAAATAAATAAGCCAATCATATAAACTTTCTCTTTGATGAATTTTCTACTTTTCTCTATGTGGGCACAGTGTGGGCACATGTACACTTAGAAACTAGGGCATGACCTCAGGTGTTGCTCTTTAGGAGCAGTCCACTGTCTTTTGAAGCAGGGTCTCCCACTGGGACCCAGGATTCACTGATCAGGATAGGGTGACGGGCCAATGAGTTTCAGGGAACTTCCTGTTCCTGCTTCCCCATGTTGAGATTACAAGCCCATGCTACCATGCCCAGCTTTCTTGTGTGGGCTCTAGAACTCTTTAGCTCTATAGCAACTGAGTTGAATCCACGGCCTGCGGAATTTCTCTTCTTGAACTCTTCTTTTTCATCTCACTTTGTAATACAATAAGAACTGACACTACAAGGAAGTAACATATTTGGAAAACACAGAGATACATTTAAGTCACTATGAGTAAAGTATGTGTATGCATGAGTGACTGTGTGTGTGTGTGTGTATAGATTCAAATTCTAGCCCTAATACAGATGGTTTATGAATCCTAGGTTAATTTAGATAAGACAACAGTTAAATCTAGCATGCGACATTCACATGAACTGTGAATCTATATCTGAGGAGCCCCCAACTGGATCAGACCCTCTGGATAAGTGAGACAGTCGATTAACTTGAACTGTTTAGGAGGCCCCCAGGCAGTGGGACCAGGACCTGTCCTTAGTGCATGAGCTGGCTGTTTGGAGCCCAGGGCCTATGCAGGGACACTTTGCTTTGCCTGGGTGAAGGGAGGAGGGGACTGGACCTGCCTCAACTGAATCTACCAGGCTGAGCTGAATCCCCAGGGGAGACCTTGCCCTGGAGGAGATGGGAATGGGGAGTGGGTTGTGGGGAGGGGGGAAGGCGGGCGGGAGGAGGGAGGACAGGGGAATCCGTGACTGATATGTAAAATTAAATTATAAAATAAAAAAAAGAAACTTCTAAAAATACATATGGGAAACAAAACATATAAAAATGTTGATGCAAATCACATAATAAATTAGAGGGTGATGACTGTTAGGTCATAATAAGAGTTACCACTTACTAAGAATCAACAACTTGCTATGTGTCTCTAGTTTGTCAATATGCACTTAAAATTTTTTGTTATGTGCACTGTTATTCTCTCATTACGTAAGTTTCATGGGACAACTCTTGTTCTTACCTATTTTATCTCAAGCGTCTAGATAAATTCCTAGCACCTAGAAAGCCAAGAAATTTATATTCAGTGAACAAATCTGATTTCATTGTTACAGCTTTTAGAACTTCTTTACATTATAGTAAAAATTTCCCAAGTGGGAGTGGCCACCACTCATATCTGCTTTGCCTATTATCCAGGCCCGAGTAAAAGGCATGAGCCGCGTCTAATTTCACAATGAAAGGTATCTAAATCCCTAAATGTTTAACATACTTGAAGAGTATTAACTGATGCTAAAAAAAAAAAAAAAAAAAAAAGTTAGAATAAATTAGTACTTCTTTCTACAGAAGTGTTTTTTGTTTGGTTTTCAGATAAAATAGTGAGGACCCTAAAATATTCTGCATGCAACACTCAACAGACAATGCTTTTGATTAGCATTAAGTTCCAAACGCCATGCCCATAACTGATCTCACACTAAGAAGAGGAGTAACGTATGTAGACACAAAGACCCAAGGCAACCAGAGATTCTGACCCATGCTGTTCAGAACGGAAGTAGAAGCAGCGAAGTGCAGAGTACCAAGGAGGAGGCTTTCCCATGAGTGCTTTGGAAGCAACTACTTTCCATGGGGTGACATTTAAGCTCCAGGAAAGAGTGAGGTCATCATCCCAAGGTCATCATCCCAAGAACTAGGGAACGAGCTGGAGGTAGCGACTTCTAGGCTCACCACAAACTGGAGATGTAGGGAGGAGAAAAAGAATCTGAGGTGATGAAGAACTCAAAGAGAGTAGAAAAATAGTGTAAATTTAGACAGGAACTTGGGGCAGAATTTCCAGTGGCCACCTATGGAGTTTGGCATTACTTCGAGAACCACAGAAAGCCATTCAACGATTTTGAACAGAAAGGTGATGTGACTTATATTGGAATTTTGCTTTACAAGTTTACTTATTTTCTTGAGGCAAGAGCTCATGTAGCCCAGGCTGGCCTCAAATTTGCTAGGTAGGTGACAATGGCCTTGAACTCCTGAGCCTTCACACCCCTGGTTCCAAGGAACTGGGACCACAGGTGTGGGGGACAAGGCACTCAGCTTAAACTGATTTTAAAAAGAATGCCCTGGCTGCTGTGTGAATAACAGACTGGAGAGCAGAAGTACAGATTCAGAAAGCACAGGCCTCAGAGTCAGGGCCATCACACCTCATAGCCTGGTTGTTCCTACGTTCATTAGACTTGTGTAAAATGTGCACTTGTAGCTACAATGGTAGATATTTTATCACACTAGAGCATAACTTGTTGAAAGTCCTCTTCAAAAGCTAATTTACTCTATTGTGAAATTTATTTATTTTATTATTAACATCTTTATGCTCTCAATTATTATAGATGATTTATAAGAATACAGAATAATGCTTTAGTTTTATTAGGCTTCACGTGTATGAAGTCTCAGATAACTAATGCACTGTTAGCTAAGATGATACAAAAGAAGTAATGCAGAAGTATATTCTCTTAAAGGACAGGGGCATACTGCATTGAAATATAATGTATATAATAAGTAATAATACAATATACACGTACATGAGGAAATACTTTTCTTCAAACTTGATTTTCCTTTTTGTAAAATAGAGCCCTTAAGATGAGGCTTGCCATAAAAATTAGAACCCATGAAACACTGGCCATGGCGAATCCTTTCAATGGGCTACTATCTATTATTCTAGAATATACTACTATCTAATATTCGAGAAAACAGGGCTGAGATGCAGCTCAGTAGCAGAGCACCTGTTGAACAAGGTCAAGGCTCTGGGTTGAATGCCAAGCATAAAAAGGTGGGGGTGGGGTAAGGGAGAGAGTGAGACTGGAAAATGCATCCCCACTCCTGATATCCATTCATTCACCTTAAACTTTCTAGTAAGACTGTCTGAACAAGTCTGTCCATTTATTCTACCGATGGGCTGAAAACTGAATATAATGAAATCTCTTCATTGGAGATGCCTGGTTTAGTATACCTGAACCCTAACGAATGTATTATTATCATCATATTGCAATTTACAGGGATACCATTGACTGACAATTTATACCATTAATGAAATGCTAGTTACATTCTAAATGGTGATAGTGAAAGCTGTGCTGTAATTTCATTTGCTTGATTTTTCTGCCATAAGTCTTTTCCTTCTTATAAGATCTGTAAGACATAACTGGCTATAGATGAAGAGGGTTCTTTGCCAACTCTGGTTCAAGTGGAGAACACAAAGAATGGAGATTAGTTTACAAAAATCAATCAATCCATCAATCAATCAATCAATCAATTAGTCAATAATCACAAACGGTCCCCGTTATGGTGTTTCATAATGAGTTGAAGCTGGTGCGGAACCTCTCTACTTCTGTTCGTATCATGCCTGAAGATCCACTGTTACAAGGAAATGTGAAGGGGCAACATGTTAAGGTTAAGCACATCTGTGCCAACAGCCACAGAAGCCCCAAACTGCTAGCAATCCCTGGAATGAGATCAATGCCTGCAGAATGTTTAGAACAACGAAAAAGCGGTCCGCTAGTCCTGCTGGCTTCTTTAGAGCTCCCGCGACCAGAGAAAAGCAGGGAGGAAAAGGGTCCAAGTTGATGCAACAAATGTGTTTACACTAAAATGAAATGAAAATAGCTTCGTGCGATGAAAATACACCACGGAAGAAACCTCTCATCAATAATTTTTTTTTTTCTAGAAATGGATAGGAAGTTCAAAGCAGAGCAACCACTACCTGTAAAAGACAAGGTTGCATACGCTGATAAAGTTATGATTTGTTATACATAAAAAACGTATGAGGTGATAGGCCATGGTTATTACTGTCGGTGGAAAAAGAGGTGTTCTACTTGGCGGATGTTGGTGGATTGTCTTACCAGCTGGTGTGACTCAAAGTGGCTTTTATCTGGTGGGTCACAGCCTTCAGTAAGAGAACAACAACCTAATCGCACCCCCTCTCTTCAGTGCAGAGGGCACAGAGGCACTGGGGTGTCATTATCAGGACTGGATGGGCGGAATCAGCACTCCGCGGTTATGCAAAGCATGTGTGCAACTGATACTGCTTGTGTGATTATCAGTGCTATCCAGTTCTATCAACCACCTCCAGAAGGGAAAGGAGGGTGTCAGGGTGGGGAGAGTTCACACTTGGGAGATAACCCAGAAAATGGGCCAGGTGCTGGGCTAAGATCAGTTTACAACAGGTCTTTCTCATGAGAAACCGGCAAGACAATTTATACCGCATTTGAAACACACTGTCCCCATTAACAGGAGTGGTACCGGATTCAGTTTATGAGCTAGCATCATTTAACCTAATGTGACTATTCATCACATTGACCTTTGGATCTGTGCTTTAAAGAAAGAACTCCTCGGGGCTGGAAGAGTGGCACGATTGGCCAAGTGCTCACTGCTGAAGCCTTGGGACCTCAGATCAGAGCCCTGGTACTCATGTCATAAGCCGGGAATGGCAGTGCATATCTGTAACCACAGTGCTGGTGACTGGCATGGTGGCCATGACTGGTGGATCTCTGGGAGAAGCTGGCTAGGCAGTTTAACTTAATCAGTGACCCCTGGTCCCACTGAGTACTTATATGTATACACACACACACACACACACACACACACACACACACACAGAGAGAGAGAGAGAGAGAGAGAGAGAGAGAGAGAGAGAGAGAGAGATCTATGTTTGACATAGTCATAGTCAACACATTGTTTCATATGAAATGTATAATTAGAGCAATTGATATTGTATCTTTAGTACTATGGACAATGGCTGTCCCTTTCAATCGAAACCAGGTAACAGTACTGAATTTTTAAAAACTTTAAGTGAAAAAGGCCATCTGTTCTGTCAAACTCTCTGAGGGCACAAGGCTTATGCCTCTAAAATCCCCATGGATGCCTTTACCATCCTAATACAGGAAACTGCAAATATATTCAAAGGAAGAGTAAGTCAGTAGATTTAACTCCATGGGGACTTCTCATAATAAAGGTGTAATTACCCAACTTGTATAAACTAAATAGTTCTTACAAGGCAAATTAGTGAGTTTTCAACAACCACAGCACTATTTGCTTTTTTAAAAAAATCAATATTGGAACATACATAATCATCTGATGACTTTGAACTTTTTTTTTTTTTTTTGTGGATAACACATAGCCCTTGAAGTTACAAGGACATAAGTAATCAAGACAGTTCTTCTTAGAAAAATTTAAAAATGTACAATAGGGAGAAAGATTTTTAACAGATGGGCATTTATGTGACACATCTGGTCTGGTCCCTTTTATAGGACAAAATTGCTTTAAACTGACAATTAGACATAAATAACAAGTTTCTTGAGCTAAAAAATGTCAAATATTGGAAGGCCATAAAACATTGTAAAAAAAAACCCAACATTTTTAGAATGTTTAGAAATAAATTCAGTATTTATTCAGGACACAGGCTCATTTGCCCTACGTCATGGGACTTGAACGCTGGAAGGTCCCTTCAATTGCTGTAGTCGGGGTTATGATGGGGATATATAATACAAAGTGGTTTTCCAAAACATTTATTTTAAGTGATATGTACAAAGAGAATTCTATGCTAAACAATTCTTTAAGTGAATGTCAACTTTACTTAGAATTTAATGGAAAGTGTTGCTACAGATATGAGTTGATTTTATTATTAAAATGAGGGTTAAAAACCTGAACTAGAGTAATACCCACACTGACCTGCTTCTTAATTTCTTGCTTACATATATGTTGGAAAAGGAACTCAAGAGTCTGATGTAATGGCATATTAAAGAGGACTTGGCTTTATTTAGATTTCACTGGACAGTAACTAGACTTCTTTGCAGCAACAGTTTTCTGTTCAAATGCTTTTAACTGACCCTATTGTTTCAGCACTCTCTTTCATAGGAATCAAAATCTGTCACCAGTCCATGGCCAAAGCTAATTTTTAAAATTCATTTTATACGAATGAGTGTTTTGCCTATGCTTAGTATTTGCACCACGTGCACACCCTGTGTCCACAAAGAATAGAGTAGGGCTTTGGATCCCCTAAAACTGGAGTTATAGACAGTTGAGAGCTGCCATGTGAGTGGTGGGAATTGAACCTGGGTCCTCTGCAGGAACAGCCAGTGCTCTTAACCCCTGAGCCATCTCCCCAGTCTTGACAATATATTTTTGATATGGCATAAAATACTAATGACCCTGTGAGAGAATTCTTATTATTTTTTTCACATTACAACTTATAAAATGTTTTATAAACACAAATAATTATATGCTTACAATTTATTTTTAAAACCTTTTTTGCAATTTCCTTTCCTTTTTTCCCCTTACTTATTTTTATTTATTTATTTCTTAGTTAAGAGTATGTGTGTGTCTATGTGTGGGTATAAGTACATGAGTATTGAAATATTAACTATAAAATACATATACAATTCTAGTTCCTATGACCTTTTGAAAAACAAGAGGGCTGTTAGACATTTTTATTTAATAGGGGTCCAGGGATTAACGACAATACTATTTCCATAGAGTACTGGCTATAATAAAAAAACTAAAAGGACAAAATATAAAATATGCAACATGCTATTCAATATCTAGAAAGGAAGAGTTTATAATCATTTGTTAAACTGAAAATCTAAGCACAAAAGTAATATGAATTGTTTTATGTAGTAGTACTGACTCCCTGGCTTGACATTAAACTGCATAAATATTACACTATATATATAATATATATACATATATATTATATATGTACTATATTTGTGTGTCTAGTGTATATACACATATATGGTGTATACAAACGGATGACTCTATGCTAAATCTCAAGATTGCTGGAGAACAAGAGTTTAAATCTGGGTGAGCATCTTCAATTCTTCTACCGCTTCACCTAATATAAATCTGGGACATAGTTTTTCAAAGTGTAGCTCATTTCTCAATGTGTTGAAAGCTTGTCAGTGCTCTTTAGCTAATGCTCTGTGTATAGCACATGCCAGTTCTTCAGTTTTCCTTTTACTCTTTTTCCTTTGTTAAAGTGAAATTATGTGTATGGCTGTTCTGCCTGTGTATGTCTGTGCACCGTGTGCATGTACTGAGTACCTTCAGAAGACAAGAGTGTGAACCCCCGGGATTGGAACTACAGAACAGAACCTGGGTCCTCCGGAAGAGCCACAAGTGCTTTTAACCCCTGAGCCATCTCTCCGGCCCTTTGGTTCATTCTTAGTCATGTCGTTTGAATTACTAGGGGAAAGTTTTCTTTCTGAGATGTGGGCGGCAGGGAACAAGGAAAAAGAACGTGGTCACTGCGAAAAGCTGATGGCAACCTTTATTTAATGTTTTCTATGTATTCACTTTGAAATTTAAAATAAGCTGGAAAAGCTAAAAACCAAACAAGACCGAGAAACAAGGAAACAACCCAGTTTGGAAGGCCGGAAAGTGCGCTTGTAGGCTAGGTCGACGGCTGGAAGGTTAACACAGAACACTTAGCACTATGGCTAATCGTGGCCCAGGAAGACTGCAAAGACAAATGAAAATAACTAGGCAAGGTGGTACAACTAATTGCAGCGACCTCATTCTTAAGCCCAAGTGCCAGACTTACTGTCTAACAGGGCATGTGCATACTCCCCCTTCTTCACCCTCTCTCATCCTTTCCCACAAGTAGTAACTTTAAGAGTATTTTAATGGACAGTTCCATGTACCACATGGAGCAAAGGCGACAGACTTTGGAGTTTGACTGCCTTGCTTTGAACCCTCTCTCTGCCTCAGCCTCCTCTCCAGCATCATAGGAATAATAGCGAGAAGTTCTCTTAGCCAAACTCCTCTCTCTATTTTCTCTGCAGACACACCCATGAGTAACCTGAATCTCACTATCCCTTGAAGAGTTCAGTATGAGCACTGGGGAGATAGCTCATCAGATAAGGTGCTTACTGTACAAGCATTAGGACCCGAGACCCTAGAATCCCAAAAGACTGGCATGGCGGTGCACTTTAAAAATCCCAGCGCTCCTTCAGTGAGATGCAGGCGAGCCAATCGGCTGGCCTGGCACATGTAGCTATGAATCTATAGAGACACCTTGCCTCTAAGAAGGTAGAAGGTGAGGATCAACCCCTGAGGTTCTTCTTTGACGTCTACATGCCTGTCATGTCATGAGTACCACCACACACACACACACACACACACACACACACACACACACACACACAAAGAGTTAAGTATGACTGTAGCCAAACCTATTGATGTCAGCTATACCTGTAAATATAGTCATTCAAATCAATCATGTATTCAAATTCCAATAATTCCAAAAAAAAGAGTTTTCTATTAAAATGAATTTTACCACTTTGGAAAGACTCAATGACCTAATTAAAAATATTGGTAAAGAATGGTGAGCAAAGAGAATCATAAAGATTATTGAAAAAATTACCAAAAATTGAACAGAGATAGCTTCACAAAGCTCTTTAACTGAGAATAAATATAATTATAGATGATGCATTATGGATGTGGTTTAAGTTAGAAAAATTAAACCTAAGCTCCTCTCTGAAAAAAAGGGTCTGCCTTTATACCTAAAGATACATTGTTGGCTTTAATCCCAGCACGGGGGGGGGGGATGCAGAAACACATACACAATATTTATATATGTTGATGCAAAGGCTTTTTCATTAAAAACATTTTCCCTGTTGCTAGACTTGCTCATATGAATATCTCCTTTTGCTGCTGTGAGAAAGTGGAGTTTTAATTAATTAAGTAATCCATGGAAAGTGCTTAGTACAGTGCTGTGTAGTGATTGTTCATGAATGCTAGGTATTACTTATAAGTCCTCAATACTGGGCCAATGTAACTAATCAAGACTACTTTGCGTCCTTTAAAAATGTGAGTACCACATTTTGAAGACTAACCAATCTATACGGTCATCATACAAGACATTTTATATAGACATGCATGTATAGTAGTGCTGACTCTATGCATTCCAGAAACCTTCTGAAGTGTTTGCCTTTCTTAAACTAGAATATTTGTGAGAGGAATATATGATGCTCACCAGTGCCGGGCCTATTCCTACCAACTACTAACAGAAATCAACATGGAGACGTTTCAAGTCTACAACACAGAAAGCAGATACGTGGCGCTAATATTCGATATGATTATTAAATACAGTAGAACAATGACAGTTGTTACCCAGAGAGAAGGGCAGCCAAGTTCTTCCTATGAAGAATAATATTCATAAAAACAGAATTTGATGAGAAATCACCGTGAAGCACTAATTCTTAAATAGCAGTTAAACTGTTTGGCTTCCGTGGCAATCTTCTCAGTTTCTTTGCTCTGTGCTACTACTCCTGCAGAAAGCTGATTTCTGTTGTTGCAACAGGCTCCCCTTTCCTCACCTCTAGTTACACTGAGTCAGGGTGAGGTACCAGAAGGACACTGGGAGGTGGAGAGTCAGTTTGTATGGACTATGTCACAGGCTGGCAGGGGCTGCTTTCCTCCACACAAGGTCAGGGCTCACATCCTTGCTACAATATTCCAGTGACTCCTTGGCCCCTTGCCTTTCAGACTAGCGGGAGGGAGGAATGGCAGCCTGAAAGGGCAAGCTCCAGTGCTTCAGTAGGGCACGCCCTGTGTCTAACCATTCTCTTGCAAATATCCACCCTTTAATGGTCCCCACAGAGTGTTACCTTGTTTTACAGTTAGGACCATTAGAACAGCAAGGGTTATGGGAGCACAATGGCCTAAGGCTGTCCAGTCAGTCAAAATAGAATTTGATTTTGTTGTCAAGGCTTGAAAAGAGTTAAAAAAGAGCTGGACCTTGGTGGGATACTGGAAAGCCTTAGCAAGGTGTTGTCGCCGCTGGTAGCAAGGAATGAAATGGGGCATAGGGTAAGCACTGGGAAGCTGTGGCATCTATATGAGAATACAGGCAGAGTAATGGAAGAGAGAGTAAAGCTTACCTTGTGACTAGGAGTTTTGATGGTTCTAAGGGACACACAGAATGAAAGGACAAGAGGAAAACCTTAAATGCTCCAGTAAAACGAAGGTGGGATCTGAGAGAGTTTATCTGCTTTAAAAGGCCATTGTTTACCTAAGCCTAGAGTAAATAATGCTGAAGACTAACCCAAAAGGCTGATTTGAAGGGCTGTGGAATGGTACTGCTGTGTAAAATGAGCAATACCCAAATAACTAGTTCCTGGCCACAGAGCAATGACAGGGAAGGGACAATGCATCCATGGGTGAATGACAGATGTTAATGACACTATCAGAAAATGGAAAAAGTTGGAGTAGGGAATGATGTTATACAACTAGTAAACTGTTTATTAGAACAAACCATTGTGAAGGTGGGCCTGAGGATGAATGTACACTGAATCCCACCATAACACCAAAATCCAGTGCCATTCACCCTGAAGTCTTTACCACAGCTACTACTCTCAAGTACTAACATGATTTCTTTGTGAAATAGCTCTTATCACCAGAGATCATTGGAAGCAGTGTGTCTTCTCCCTGTAGGGACGGCATACTTTCACACTCTGACCTTTCCTCACAATAATAGAGTTTGGAGAAATCTTGATCGTTAGCTACATGAGACAAGCTGGACTGCTCATGACACCACAACAGCTGGACTTGGTGACCAGGAAGCAGCAAGCATCCAAGACGTGTCCTAAGATAAATGCTAGAGGGCAGTGGATAGACTCCCCTAGATTCCATGAACATTCTGGTGAAATATTATGAGCTCAGTGGTCTGGGTTTGCTGAAACAGATCTTGTGATAAATTTCTGTAACCTGCAATTTTACAAAACTTGGTCTCTGGATTTTGGAAGATGCAGAGGCCACACTGTAGTGTGTTGCTTTGACATATGCCTTAAGTAATCCAGGCTGCCACTTTTGGGAGGAGCCTGGGGCAAAAGGGGGCCTGCAATATACCTCCCATGATGAAAGCTACCCTCCAGCCTTGGCTTTTTAAGATCCAGCACACACAATATTTCTAGAAAAATTGATGGCAAGGAGAGGTGCTATATGACATCTTTGTCAGGTAGAGCTCAGAGTGCCAAGCTCTAATGGTTTTGTATAAAGATCATTGACCAAGAGCTATTCTCTATTTAAAAAGCTGCTCTTAATTTGCTAGTAGATGCTAATTATGCTAGCCCAAATCACACACTGTGAACTAGGTATCATCTGAAAATCATATAACATAAGAGGGATATAACAGCATTTCACCATTAAATGAACTTGGACCAAGCAGTTGGAGATCCCAAACATGCTTCATGAACAAGTGGTTCAGGTGTCCATGGCAACTGCTACTCCACAATCTGTCTCCTTCAACCTACATCAATCACCTTGTGGCGTGGTATTAATGAACAGCTAATAGAGAAGGAAATGCTGTGGGGCTAGTTTGCAAATAAATTGCATAACCCTTGGTGCCTGCTATGACAACCGTGTTTAGAGAAGCTAGCCTTGACAGAGTGGAAAAGAGATTCCTCAGCAGCCGGGATTTTACCAAGTCATCTTGATTGTAAACTGTGCATGGCAGAAGAGACAGTCTGAGGAAATGACACATGGCATGGCCATATGCCCAACAAAATAGAAGATTGGTGTTAGGAGTCTATGGAGAGTTATATAGATGTACCCCTCAGAATTGACACGAAATATGATGATATGGTATCCTACATTAATTTCTTCTTAAAAGAATCCACTGTGGAGAAGGCTCTTAGTAATTTGGGCAAAGTAAGACATCCACAGATATCAGTCAAAGTGTTTGCCTTTACCACCCTAGTGTCTGATCAATGGACCCATGTTCAAATGATAACAGAAGCAAAGATAGACACTATGAACTCAGTTCCTTGTGCTCCCTACCCCTGTAACTGATTTAGCTACTACCATTGCTGGACTCAGAACTGTTCAGTTCCGAGTCCCTGTTATTTCCCAAGCAATCAAGCAGCAAGTGGAGTGAGGTAGGTCATACTGGACTCCATACAACACAGAAAATGGATAAATCTATCCTCATAGGGACTGAAAGATGTTTAAGGAGGATTTCCCATTCCTTCCTAGGCTGCTTCCTGAGCGGATTTAATAGAACATCTCTTACCAAATACCATGATATCCTTTGACAAACTACTTTCAACAAGAAACTCATTTAACAGAAAAAAATATGACAAACTCAACCCTACATAATTCATCCACATTCCTCAGGTTCCATCAGCCAACATCTGCTCGCTAGGTGGAGTGGTAAAATGGCCTACCACTGGGAGGCTTCCTGTATGAGGCACGGCTCAGTATGTTCTATGAATACAGCACATGGCCTAAAGATATCCTGCCCACAGAATGAAGACATGAGTCTGAGAACAAAGAGGTGAAGATGTTTACAATTATTGTATGAAGGTAAGGCAAAAAGTCATATTCATAAACTCTTAGGAGGTACACAGTCCTTAGTTCAGTAACACTTCAATGAGTTAGAATATATAGGAAGCTGATGGAAATATCTGCATCTCTTCAAAACACCCATCGATTTATGATACTTTTCATAATAAAATAATATCTCTGTAACTGATAACTAGAGTAGCATGATTTTCAAAAAAAATACATGACATGTAAATAAATGAAATATTTTTGAGTTTAGAAAGTAAAATACATTCTTAGAACATGTTGTTTTCATATGTATGTTATTTTAACTTTTTTAACTGTCCCAAATTTAATAGTTAATGTTTAAAATTGCTTTCTATAATTCATATTATCTTAAAAAATGAAGTTTGGCCTTGAAGATAGCCATGAAATGTAAAGAAGGCTAATAATGCTTAAGCCTCACATTCCAGTGCTGTGAATTACAATCTGTCAATGTACATGAGAACATCACTTTCCCAGATCATCACATTAAAATTAAAATTTAACATGTCATTATAGACAAAGCATATACAACTGCTCTGAAAGTATTTTATTATAATATTCTACCTTGAATTTCTTAGCAATGGCAGTTCATGCTAAAATCAGATGAGATTCATTCAGATTTCTGATTATTCTTCCTCATTTATATATTGCTAAGCTAGTATTTTCTTAGCACATCAAACATTCTAGATCATTAAATCATTTATGAAGCAGATAAAAATGTACAGATCTTTCCCAATAAGTACAGTTTAAAAGCTAGCAAAATAAGGCGAGTTAAATGAAATACAAATTCCTCCAACAGTTAATTTTGTAATGAGTAAGTACTTTCAAGTTTAAAAAGAACAATATTTGATTTCTCACTGAGACCTAAGCCTGAGTACTACTGAACTGTTAAGAAACTCTACAGCTTTCATGTTTTCTGGAAACTTCAGAAAGTAAGTGCGACATTTCCCTAGGCTCCAGTAACCCTGGATTAAACATAATTACTGCTTTGATAATTATAAAAATTAAAGAAAATTTATGTTCTAGCTTCAACAAAATCTTTAGTGGCAGTGTCCTCTTTTCACAGCTGTTAATCTTTGAAGACCCATGTGTAGCCTACAAATGCCGCTAATAACATACAAGGCTCTCTAGGCCACGGCTACACACCACTTAAGGTAATGCTGAGCACCTTCTTGACTTTATCTTTGACTCGGTGACACTTACCAGAGTGGGTCCTGAGGTGTCCTGTGAGAGCGTCCCTTCTTCTACACGCATAGCTACAGAAGGGACATTTGAACGGCTTCTCTCCAGAGTGTAACTTTATGTGTCTCAGAAGGTTGCCCTTCTGGGTGAAAGAAGCTCCACACTGGTTACAGTGGAAGGGCCGCTCCCCTGAGGACAGAGTGGGAAAGAGCAAGCAGGTTACTGTGAGGGAACGACGACGAGCCAGCCAGTTAACCACCGACAACTCCCTAGGCTCACAATGGACATCTGTCCACACTTTCTCCTAGAAGATCTCTCTGGTCACACTAACTTCTCAAGCTTCAGGTCAAGCAGTCATTTCCTCATTTAATATAAGCTTGACAAGATCCCCGTCTCTGGCTGAGAGGAACAAGAATAGTCTCTACCAGTGGCTGAACAGCCAGCCAGCTAGCGCTCATCACTCAACTGACCATTGACTTCCATAGAGTACATTCATCCTCACAGCCCATTAATGCCTAGGAAGTACTGATTTAAATTTAGGAATGAAGAACCGGAAGTCAAAAATGGCAAAGTATCTGATAATACTGGCACTGAGATCTGAACCACAACAGGCATAAACAACAAATAAACCTTCAAAGCCTACAAAGGAAATCTCTGGGTAGAGACGAAGAACTCCTGTTCTCTTGGCCATTAATGAAACCTTTGGCAAAAATCCCCAGTATACCTGAGAGAATCCAAAGAATATTATACTTCCAGATATTTTCTGCACGTTATTTTGTGAAACACATTTGTTGAAGAGGAATCTTTTCTCATGGTTCTCTATCAGTGAAGCTGTTAAAAAATTATGTAAGCCTGCATTATCAGTTTTGTCTATTACCCTCAATTGGTAGTTACCAAGGTTATCAAAATTAACAAAATCCATACAGGCAAGAAGTCAGTAACACTGCCACGATCAAATGGATAACATTATCAAACCATGACGAAACTATGACTTTCCATTTGCTTGTCTCTAAGCATAGATAAATGATAAACTGACATACAAATATATAGTAAAAATATCTCATCCTAAAGCTCAAAGTTTAGAGAGAACCAAGCTTAAACACTTCCTTACAGTTGAAAGGAACCTTTTTTGCCTTTGTTACATGACAGGTACAATTTCCACAGTTTTCCTGATTGATACACTGAAATGTCATGCTCCTGGATCTTTAGCTAGAATATTTATATTAGCAGTGAAGTGAACCTCGGAACATATTTGGCCCGTTCTATAATGTAAACCCAGGGTTTTTCTATTAAAGAAAGCTAGGGAGCAAAAATCAGATAAGCTTTGGTTGACTTTCTGGCAGCTGCCACTATTATATTCTGTCACACAGTTTTGCTACAAAACCTAAATAATTTAAAACCAGGTAAGATCAAGTACATATTGGATTCTACAGCATTCATTCCTTTTAGAAAGTTAATGATGTACGTACCAAAAGGTTTGTGCATGGCATTTTTTTTTTTTATTCTTAAAAAAACACGGAGCTTTTAGAGCTAAGTTACAAAAGGTCCTAAGAAAGACATTAGGCTAAAAACTCACCATATTAAAGTTAGCTTAGACTGAATTTTATTTAACTAGTTTGATTTGTTAAAATCTAAAATGTCTCAGAGAAGTCTTATGACTTAGTTTTAAAATCTAATTCTGACTGGGAGAGGTGGCGCACGCCTTTAATGCCAGCACTTGGGAGGCAGAGACAGGGGATCTCTGGGAGTTCAAGGACCGTTAGGTCTACAGAGTGAGACTCTGTCTCCAAAATCTAATTCTGATCAAATATTCTGTTTTGTTTGTTGAGAAAGTGTAAGTTGAACGCATAGTTTTCTTGCCTTAGAGTGTCCAAAGGCTTGTTCTTTGGTGGGTGCTGTGATGCTGGGCTCTTAAACCTAAGGTTTTAAGATCTTTTTAAATTTCATACAAATACACAACGTAGCTTTGATTCTTTGAAATTCTTTTCTCCAAGGAAATAACAGAGTGCAACTTTAAAATCATAATTATCTACTCTCCACCCTGACATGGAATTTTAATAAAAGGAAAGACAGGGAATCTTCAACAAAGTAGCTTTGTGAATAAAGAAAACAGCAAATATAAATTGTACTTTTTACTTCAATTGTTCAATTTTACTCTTGGACTCTTTCTGTGTAAGTTTCTCCTAGGAAAGTGATAAACTGGGACACAATGACTTTAAGAAGAAATCAAATTAGTACATCTGTTGAAAATTTTGAAATCATCTTTGCGTTAGCAGCAGGCTGATTTACACTGTCTTTAAATCATTTATAATCTTTGAATGGATGGTTTTAATCTCCACATTAAAGTAGTTCATTCAGCACTTAAAATATAATGCTAGTCTGGAAAGGAAATGATCTTAAAGGGGAACCCCTTTTAAAAAGAATTTTTAAAACTAATTTTAAGGTATTCTAATCAAGTTTTATGAGTGTAAAGACGGAGTTAACTACGTGTTAGCATTTACAAAACGCTCTAGGTATCTTTGAAGTTTTTTACGAAGAACACCTCAGAGAGGGCAGACAACGAAAGGGGCTCCATGTCCATGTGCTATGGCTCTGTGGCTGGGTGCATAAGGAGGACTCTGTGTCCACTGGCATGAGATGTAAAGAACGAGGCTAGGTGTGCTTTAAACAGTAGCTCTTCTCTGATAACAGACAAGGAAGGCTCTAGCAACAAGCGACTCTGATTTCAACCAGAGCCACCTTTGAGAAATGCTGGTGTGAATCACTATGACATCTCCATCTGGTTGCTCTGTGGCTGTCAGCTCCAGGCTTTATGCATTTTAGTATGAAATCTGCTTAACTACGCTTAGTGCCTTGATTATCTAGAACTAGATAGCACTCTGACGACATAGTTGTTTTATTGCATTCAACACTGAAATTACAATTAGAGTGATACTCTCAATACCACTACTATTAGAGAAGAGGATAAACCAGATTAACTGTTCATTGTATACATAACTAAATTCTAGGAATGCTTCAATATAGTGTATATCTATCTACCTATCTATATGTATGTATGTGTTTATGAATACATGCATAGTTAATTAATAAAAAAAATTAATTGACTCAATTTTTTAAATTCTGTAAAATATTAGGAATCCTGATATTCAATGTTGTGGAATATTTCCCAGCCTAGACATACAGGTAGAATTATTTTGAATTTAGGGTGAAAATTTACCTACTTTTTCTCTATATAAGTGCAAAACAATGACATATTGTTGTGAGGGCATTAAACAATGCATAATTATTTTAATTTGTCCTTTAAACCAAATGGAGAATCAGCTGGCTCTTTTTGAGTCAGTTTATATTTTATATAAAGTATTATGTTCTTCATATAAAAATGGAAAAAAAGTTTTAAAATCCTCACAGATTCTTTGCTTACAGTATTAATATTGTCGAGCAATCCAATTCAAAACCAAAGTAGGTTATTGTATTTGTGACAACTGATCTTCCCATTGGTGGATACAGAAGACTGGACTAACAATAAAGAAAATTAATTGAGATATGGTCATAGTAGTCCTCACGTCCATTTTAAAGCTGATTATAGGTTTTTGTTGTGTTTCATGGCTTTTGGATGCATGGTCTTAGGAAACTCAGCTGGCCTTGAACTTGTTCTGTAACAGAGACTGGCCTCAAACTCCTGCTCTTTCCTGCCTCCGCTTCCCTGGATTACAGGTGTGCTCCATCATGCTAAACTGGTATTGTTCTTTAAACACCAGTCCACCAATTTACTGGTTGCCTGAATTAGTTTATACATCATTTTTTATTGTGGAGAAATGAAATTTCAGTAATTGATATAATTTCATAAACACATCCAAAATGTGTTTAAGCATTCCAGTCACATGCAAATGAACAGGAACCAGTTTGCTTCTGTGACTTAAAGACAAGACAGTGTTCCTGTGTTGGGCTGGAAAACCAACAACAAGCATTAGAGAGCCCCGGAACACGAGAGTGGCTAGCAAATGTTGCAGTTTACAAAGACATTGAGCTACATCCCAAAGAGAAGCAAAATTAAGGGTTGCCTACGTTTATAATGTTATCACATATTCATGTTCACATGTGAATTGAGTCTCTACAGTTATTTGTTTGTTTGTCTGTTGTTTGTTTTTCTGTATCTATACTCCCAGCAAAGAGTGCCTGGAGTATCTGATGAAAATATTACCTGATTATTTACTAAAGTGACAATGCCAACGAGTGACAGCCAGCCATTAAAAGACACTGGAATTGGCACTTTAGTAGAGAACAAAAGAGGAAGAAGCAAGGTACAGCAGATCTGATACCTCATGTAATTGGAAGGCATTGGGTGGTTACATACATTCTTATTCACTGTCAATTGTACATTAGATCTCTTATGAGCTTCCTAAGGGCCTCACAAAGGATTTAAGACAGTGAGTAGCTTTTGTTTAGCCACAAATACATTTTTTTTTTAAGAGTGGGAAACTCTCTAATGAAGACAGTAGTCCCTACTATTACAGAGAAAACACCTGGTTGGAGACTAGATTCTGACTATACATTGCTACATCAAGTTTAAAGAAACACAAAGAAGCCTGTCACCAACAGTATTACAGGAGAATTGAGACCATGACAATCAACTGGAATCAACTAAGTCATCAGAAATCCATAGTCAAGGCTGATTTGAAGATGCTATATCTAACAGTGTCACAGCCTCCTAAGTTTCTCTATGGACATCTATTGAAATTACAAAGGTCTCCCAGATCTGAAGAAGGAATTCTGGTTTTTAAAATAGGTCAGTAAGGCAAAGGAGTTGGTGCTATTGAGTGAACTTCACATGGCTGCTTAGTTTTTTTTCTCCTTGCCTTTACCAGTGAGTCTCATATTGGAGAATATGTGCAAATCTGTATAATGATTTATAAACAAGCCCCATACCAATGACATCATTTTCAGTGTTTAAATAATTCCATCCCATTTTTGTAGTAAATACATACTGGAAAGTGGAGTAGGTGCTGAATTATTTTATTAAAAATGAATTTCACAACAGATACAAAAAATACAAATTAAAACTAAGTCTTCAAGAGATAGTTCTAGTGTTCTTTGAATTTTCCTAACAAAAAAGATTTATTAAAAATCTTCCCAAACTAATATTTAGCATAAACTTTAGTCTTAAAATTATCAGTAAATAAAATTCAGCTGAAAAATAAGTGAATTCTTTCAATATTTCAAATGAAAATTACTCATTTAAATGGGTGTTATGTTCTTCAAGACACTCACTCTAATATAATAAACATAGCTTTGTAAACTCCTTTTCCAAGCCAGTATTATTTTGTGAGCATGGAATAAAAGTAGACTAATTTTATAGTCCTATCCTTTTTTTCTTATGGAATAGAAACCAAAGCTTGGTATATTTTAACTTTTCCCAAGACATTTAAAATACTAAGGAAAAATTCATTAGTGATATAAACATTTTTAAACATGACATTCTTTTAAAATAATATTCATAACAAAGCAAAACTGCTAATTTTTATAGTTCTAAAAATGCATAATTGGAAATAGATGATATGAATATATCAATCTGAATGTGAAAATTCTATTTTAATTTAAAAAGTATAAGCCTTAATTTATAGTGACACTTTATAATAAGTTGTTGGTATGTAACAGTCCACTTATGTGTGCTCGAATTAAACTAGCCTACAAATCAGAGTAACATGGTCCCAGCCTCACTAGTGACCTTTTCTAGGTAGGGGACACAAGTTAGACAACTTGATTTTTTTCAAGTGTGTGTCATGACAGGTCTGAACTAAAAATGCTTTAATATATAATTATAGCACATGTTTTAGAATAAAAAAGTTTATTATTTAGAAGTAAAATTTTAAAATAAATTTCTTCCATGTGATTTCTCATTCTTTCAAAAGAATATCACATTTTAAAACTGAGAACATTATTAATATTTTACTGGAGAATACTATCATGTTTTAGTAGAAGACATATTACTTTAATTTTTTTCCTTCTTTTTAAAAAAGGGTCTCACTATGTAGCCTTGACTAGCCTGGAACTCATTATGTAGACCAGGTTGGTCTTGAATTCAGAGATCCTCCTGCCTCTGATTCCCCAGTGCTGAGATTAAAGGTGTGTGCCACCACACCTGATTTGAAAATTTTTGTTGTTGTTTGGTTTGGGGACAGTCTCATGTAGCATAGGCTGGCCTCAAATTTTATATAAATTAGGATCCTCAAATTTTATATAAATTAGGATGACCTTGAACTTCTGATCCACCTGCCTCCAATTGCCAAACACTGGGATTACAGGTGCATGCCACCCTGCCCTGCTCAACTTGAAACTTCATCAAAAATTAACTGTTATCCCTTAAAACAACACACACACACAACTTCATTGTGTTGTGTTTACCCACTTTCCCCTGCCTCCCTTCCCTCCTGTCCTTCTTTTTTTCCTATGTCCCTCTATCAAAAGCTTTGAGAAGATTTATAGAACACTGTCCCCTCCTCATCTGGCCTGTTTTTATGAAGTGCTTGTATCTCTCAATGCCTGACAGCATATACTAAATTATCCACAGGTACTTTCCTCACCTAATTCCAGAATTCCACATTTCTACCTACATCCCTGCCATCCTTTGACTGTTCTCACCCTAACCATCCTTTTCCAGAGTCAAAACTAAAAGTGACATCCTTGAACTAGAGAAAGCACCCTTCGGCTACAGAGACCTTTGGTCAGCAAAGACTGACCAGAAACAATATTTCAGGGAGTGTTAACCAAAGTGAAAACGGTTCCTTCCTATATAAATGTGTGAGTGCTATTTTGTAGTATAAGGTCCTAGGAAGCAAACTATATTACCTGCCCATGGGTATGGTAAAATAGGCATACAAATATAAAAAGATTAAATTACTCCGTGAAATTCTCCTATACCTTTTGAACCCTTATCATATTATTGCTATATTAAGAACTGTGGAAACTGAATCCCAAACTTCTTTTCTGACATGCTATTCAGATTTGAAGGCTGGAAGTCAAGACCCAGGCTACTTTCTGCTTCCCAGCAATCCAATACTAGCAGAATTCTGAAAAGGTAACTTCACATTGCCACCCCTGAATAAAAAGGAAAGAGAGTAGATGTCAGGTAATATCAACATCAGATGCCACGGGCAGTCATCAGGTTATTCGTTCAGCTGCTTACCAGTGTGACTCCTTTTATGTACCATAAGCACATTGGGCCCAATGCAAACCATGCCACAGACGTCACATTTCAGTTTACCATTCGGAAGCCGGATTCCTCCCTCGCCTTGAAGGTCCTGGACTTTCCTGTTGTCAGCCAGCTCGCTGCTCTCAATTAGGGGTTCTTCTAGGCTGCTCCCCTCATCATGGCCCCTGATCTCGTCTTCGCGGCTCAGGGGTTTCCTCTCACACTCTTCATCACTCTGCATTTCTAGCTTTACAGAATTTGCTGTAATTTAAAAGAATTGAAGAAGACATTTGTTACGTGCTGTTCCCCTCATTTCTTTCCTGTCCACTGTCACTCTACGGAGCGGATGGGAAGGATGCACTAAGTCAATCCACAATGTGTGCGGTGCTAGGGAGTGAGCCTGGGGGAGAGTGAGGACCGCTCGGAAGCACTCTAGGCAGACAATGGACCCTCGACTTCCGCTCCTGCTCATTTATTTCACTCAGCTACATTGCTTTTATGCAAGTCCTGAACTAATTCTTGTGTTTTTTGAAGTTGGTCACTACAGTTAATAAGAATGAAAAGCACGCGTGGAAGACGCAAGGTTAAAAGTTTCTTAACCCACTAAAGCCACACCTCATTTTAATGGAACAATCCCGTTCATGCCACATTCTCTGCTTCCCATCAAGAGTGCCTGTGTCAACCTGCTTCTGCGCAGAGCAAGAGAAACAAGTCAAGATCTTAATCCCACAAACGGCTGTCACCGATGAAGGCACACTGTCAAGGCAAATGTCCCCAAGTCAGACTAAACACAAACATTCAGCTGAGGGCTGTATCAGTGTGAGGGAAAGTGCATAAACCTTGCCATCTTAAATTACCCTGCTTTTGTTTCCTCCATGCAACAAAAATAGTCCTCTCTGGAACACACTACCAGGTTGTGAACCAACGCGCTTGAACACTGATCTCTAACAAATCAAAGAGCAGCCAGTGACAGGCACAGCCTAGCATGCATGTACACACTTGCGACTGTTAAGAAACTTAATGCCTTCTGTTTGCTGTTTTTGGATCATCCCACAGGAAAGCTGGAATTTGGTTAGCACAGCCCTTGATCTAAATGGCTCAGTCCTCTTACAAAGTAGAGGCAGGCTTTAAATTAGCATCAGGTTTTCGGTCTCTCGATCTTGAAAGTTTCTTAAGAATCCATACTGAAGCTCCTCGACATAACAAATTAGATGGTTCCTGCCTGTATGTCCTGTGTACTACAGTTGTTTTCCTGAAAAGGTGATGTACTCTTAATTCATGACTACTGCTTACCAGGACAGGGTGCCATCATGATGGCGTCTCTGTCCCTCTCTGCAGAGCTCTCTAATCAGAGGCAGTGTGCTACAGAGTGCCAGCAGTATAATCCTAAACTAATTACTTAACCTATGAATCTTAACATCGTGCATTTGAAAAGCGGCAATGAATTCAAATCGCTGAATAAGGTTTGGGCAGAACCTTTGGTGAGAGTGGAGATACTTACATTCTTAAATTGTTAAGCATCTTAGTATTTCTCCTTGTTCTCCAAAAAATGGAGATGATAATGCCTCCACTTTGCAGGGTTGATCTGAGCATTAAATGGATAAACTCAGTACTCAGGCATCTCTCTTTTTCTTCAGGCAATATGATGCTACAGTTACTTTGTAAGATTTTGGTGAAGATTAATTAACTTACACAATGTAAACTGCTCTATAATCCACAAAGGGATAGCCATCCTTACTGAATCTAGCAATTTAGAAACTGATATGATCCTCTTGGATTTTTAAGAAGAGATGGGACAATATTCTACTCAACACTATATCCCCGCCCCCCCAACAAGCATGCTCACAGACCTCGTGATCTATAGGAGCTGTTCAAGCAGTATTCACTCACTAGTGTTACTAAAATCATTATGTATTTCATTCCCCCAACCCTGTTTTATGTTATAGATCCCATGCCACTGTAAAGAACGACAAAACAATACAAAGGATTGAGTGAGAAAATTAAGTCAATTTTAGCAAATGCTCAGAATCCTTCAGTCTCTGCTTCTAAAGAAATCATGATCATAATGCTCACAGTTAGAAGTCTATCTGAATCCATTTAAAATGTAAAATAAATTATATATCTAGACTATCAGGAGAGATTTATGATCATCCATTCTCTGTTGCTATTACATATATAGATATCCACACAGAAGGATCAGTGTGAAAAGTCTTGTATTTTTACAGGCATTTAAAAGTATGAGTGAAGCTCACTGTTATAAATTTAAATGGTCTTTCTGAAAACTCTATATCAACATTATTTGCCCATTTTTCTACCAGGTTGTCAAACTTTTCTCACTGAGTTTAAATGTTTTCTTATTCTGAAAATCAAAATCCCAAACCTTCCTAATATCTAAAATGATTTCAGGACTGATGTGACACCACAAGCAGAATACTCCACAACCAATGACACAAGCCAGTTTGTAGCCGGCAGGGGAACATGCTAGAAATACCGTAGACAATTACTTCCATTCAGACTTCAGGTGGCTGCCCAAGATACCTCACTATGCATATGCAAATATTCCAAAAAACATGCTCTTTTAGGAACACTTCTCCCTAGAATTTCTCCCAGGCCTATTCCCTGTTACCCGGGAACCTAGGCCTGCACTGCTGATGTATTTTGCAAATATTTTGACTTTCCATTTTATTCATGAATTAGCTATCATTTGATAAGCCACATTTAACCACCATGAAGCTTGCCAGGGTTCCTCTTCAGAACCCAAGAAAAATATACCTCCATGTGCAGACTGTTAGCCTAAAAGTATAGATCTCTCAAATATCAAAATAGGATGGAATTATAAAAAAAAAAAAAAATACAGCTTGATTTTAAATATCAGAGGACACTACTATGAGGCTATCCAAACCCAACAACAATGGACACAGATAAAATGTCATTTAAAAAACACTGTCAGATTAAAATATCCTTATGAAGGGCTATTCTCCCTAGATGAGTATAATGGAGGCAAACACTGGGGAAATGTTTATTTCTGCTGTGATTGAGACAGAAAAAATGATAAAGTATAGTATTGGTTTTTTATACCGATGCTGTAAGTAATCATGCTTATCATATGTAAATCTGTGTCCCATTGCTTTCCTTTTATAGTAAATTAGTAAAATGTAACATGTTTCAATATACACCTCATACACTAAACTTCACCCAAAATGGTAGCCCACTTACAAAAAAATTTCCATTATAACTCATTTCTAATGTCTGTGTCTAAAGTTGAAATCCTATGTTAAAGAAGCAGGAAATTAAATAAAATGTCCTTTAAATCCTAACCACTAAACAGAAGCCTTTCTGGCTCCAAAAAAACTATGGTATGTTTCTTTTTTTCAATATAAGATGTTTCTAATTATGACAGACAACCTATGATGTTTGAAGTATTTAATGATAAAATTCAAGTGTTAGGGAAAAGGTATAAATTTAAATTTCCACACTAAGAAAGAGCTGACTATCATTGTTTAACGCATAGTGAGCCCTAATACAACTGTCAATCACTAAATATAATACTAATCGTACTTTAGTTTTCAATTTTTGGAATTGGAGGTTTAACCTTCACTACATGGACTTATTTTCACAATGTGGTCTAGGAATATGTTCTCGTAAACAGGCTAATTTCACTCTATATAAGTTGGAAGCTAATTTGATTTTATGTAAGTCTGATGTGTTCTTCCATACTGTGTAATTCAAAGCTATAAAAGAAGCTCTTTGGAAAAAATGACTTCTCAGCCAAATAATCTTCTATTATAAGCTTCATTAGTAAGCATACTGGGCTACCTACACTCAGAAGCTTCACCATACTGGGCTCCTACACTCAGAAGCTTCACCATACTGGACTACCAACACTCAGAAGCTTCACCACACTGGGCTACCTACACTCAGAAGCTTCACCATAACTGAGCTACCTACACTCAGAATCTTCACCAAACTGGGCTACCACACTTGGAATCTTCACCATACTGGGCTACCTACATTAAGAAGCTTCAAAATCATCATTGTGTCAAGATATATAACAAGGAGCAGAGGGCCACACTATACTTGCCTTTCATTCCTTAGTGAGACATTAACGAGAACACTGAATGAAAGTTTATATACAGGTAAACAGATATAGATTATTATTATAAAGCATGCATGCATATACACATACCCCAAAAACTGAAAATTTGAAAATGTTTTTGAAAAACTGAAGTAAGTCACCAATTTGACAGAAAGTACTCTGGAAAACTGCTCTTATACTCTACATGATTATTCTACACATCCTTGAAAACGCAGAAAACACATCACAAGCCCCTTGTATTATTTCCTGTCTGGGAAGCTTAACAAATCTTAAGTATTTGTGGGTTAGTAGAATCAGGTCATACTAGTAATAAAGTTTTAATTTGTAGAAATATTAGTAATAAAGTTTTAATTTGTAGAAAGCTTATATGATCAAAATATTCTGATAATTATACTTTCAGTTCTGGTCATTACATTATTTCCACAACTTTTCAACTAAAATTTAATAAGGTTATTTTTGAAAACCAAATTTTCTTTTATGGAAAGTAAAATTTATCATCTCAATTTTTGACAGTTCAAAATTACCTTCATATATTCCACCATGCATATAAAAAACTTACTTGTTAAAAATTTTTTAATTATTTCATATTTCTTGAAGGAATCAGTCACCAGAGATGGCACTCCCATGTGTTGCAAAGGCAGGTGCTTGGGTGATACTATAGTTATGGATATATATATATATATATATATATATATATATATATATATATATACATATATATATATATATATTCAATTTATTCAAAATGTCCAAAGGATGTTGTATAAATAAATTATATTAGTGAAATATCTGTTTTTAGGTACAAACTCCTTCATGATCTCTTTTTATATGCCTACTGCCTTGTTAATGCGTGTTTCTTATTAAGTAAATGGGTTTTGTTTTACTTTTAGTCACCAACCACCAATAAAGGTCAAATAAAATGTAATAAGCAGCCGGGCGGTGGTGGCGCACGCCTTTAATCCTAGCACTTGGGAGGCAGAGGCAGGCGGATCTCTGTGAGTTTGAGGCCAGCCTGGGCTACCAAGTGAGTTCCAGGAAAGGCGCAAAGCTACATAGAGAAACCCTGTCTCGAAAAACCAAAAAAAAAAAAAAAAAAAAAAAAAAATGTAATAAGCAGCAGATATTTTAGTGTGTTCTACCCTTTCTTGGTGAGAAGGCTGTGTTAGGGACCCAACCTAGGTCTTTGTGTATACTCAGCAATCACTTGGCTTGACTTATACTCCTGGCCTTAGTTCTATGACTCCATCATCATCATCATCATCATCATCATCATATTTTTGTTAATTAAAACAATTTTCACATTTAAAATATTTATATTAAACATATTCAAATATATTTTATCATGTTCTCCCCCCCCCCAATTGTTTCCTCTCCCCTTCTCTATTTACTCAGATTTAAGCTCTTTCTCAAAAATCAAGCAAAAACCCAACTGCTAAAGAAAAATCTGTTTTTGTTTCTTGCTATGTGAGGGAGCTGGTTCATGTGAATGTGACATTCATGTGAATGTCTCACTTTTAAGTTCATTCTCATCAATTGATCTACATTTATTTTAGCATAACTGTGGTGGAAAGTAAAAGTGCATTGTTACACACATCAAACTGAATTAATTTCTTAACAGCTCTGAAGCTGTTCCTAAGGTTATTTTTGCCATTTGTTTGTAGATGCTACCGTGTGTGTGTGTGTGTGTGTGTGTGTGTGTGTGTGTGTGTGAATGAAGGCCAGAGAACAACTTTGAGGGCAGTTCTACAGGTATCACATGTCTTTTAAACATTTATTTTGAGACAGGGTCTCTCACTATCCTGGGAACTTACCAAGTACACCAGGCTAACTGGCCAGCCAGTCTCAGGGAATCCACCTAGACATGCCTTCTCATCCCTGGGATTACACCCCCATGGCACGACATCTGGCTTTTGACATAAGTTCTATACACTGACCTCAGGTTCTCATGCTTACATGGCAAGCATGTTACTACCTCCCCAGCACTAAATTTGGAATTAAAATTTTTAATGGAAGCAAATGCTAAGAAAGTTCATGTAATGTTACTTTCATAAGAAAAAGAAAGGGAGACTAGAATGTCATTCTTCTCAAATTAAAGCGGTTATCATGTGTGATTCTATTTTTATATACTCGGTTTCTGCCGTGTAAGAATTCAAGTGGGCACTTAAGGGATTTTAAAACTCAGAAACAATCTCTCAGTCTATGCTAGTTACCTGAAATAACGTTAAATACACTAATTGATTCAATACTTCTATCTAACCATCTGAAGTTGAATCTACACGAATATAACTTTCTTTTTAACATTAGAAAAAGACACACCAAACTTGATGAAATCTGTGTTACTAGTCCAGCAGCTGTTTAAATAAAGTGTCAGCAAACCAAAATAACTTCAAAACTGATGTAAAGGACAATTATTCACCAAGAATCAACCAACAGGCCAAACAAAATAAAAATTATCATAACCAGAGTTATCTTAAAGTATGTGCAATCATTTTTAACTCCTCGGTGAAATTTCAAAGGATATAAAAACTTTATTCCTGTTAAGTGTGGGTAAGTGATGGGTAAATCTTGCAAAGCAGCTCCCTCACAAGATCTTTCAAGTGTTTGTTTTATGAAGGGTTGGACAAGTCCAGACACTGGTGTTAGCCGAGCAGCAGCTATTTGTGGGCAGCACTCTCGGGCTGCTTTTCCATCACCTTGAAATGTTCCCCGTGTGTGTGTGTGTGTGTGTGTGTGTGTGTGTGTGTGTGTGTGTGTGTGGTGATGTTTGCATGTCTGTGTAGTTATGTGGAGGGCTCCAAGCTGAGTGTATTCTTCAATCCCTTCCTACCTTATTTTTGAGACAGGGTTTCTTCCTGAGCCTGGAGCTCACTCTTTTGGCTCTGGTGGTTGGCTAGCTAAAGACCTCCATTGATCCACCTGTTTCCACGTCGCCCTCCATGCTACCCCAGTGCTAGGGTTACAGATATGTGTCCCGAGGCCTGACTTCCGTGAGTATTGCTTTTTGACATGGGTGCTGGTGATCCACATTTGGGTGTTTATGACAATGCTTCAGTCACTTACCAAGTAACACCATCTCCCCAGCCTTTCCCAGCCAAATAAGTGCAACACTGAGGTCAAATCTGCAGTTTTACTCTTTTCAGGAAAGTTTTTAGGCAAGTTCTCTTTCTGTGAAACTCATGTTGTCCTAACACTATGGCGATTTCATTAATGCATACGTTTTAATTTTACAATGCCTACCATTACAGCCATCATAGGTTACACAGTGTAAAATCAGTAGTACAACAATGCTATCCTCACATGAGCTCACACACACTAGCCTCTTACTATGCACTTTGTTAAACCATTGCTGCTGACTTATGACTGTGTAGCTTTGGTGCCTGTCCTAGAACTCGCTCTGTAGACCAGGCTGGCCTCGAATTCACAGAGATTACAGGCATGCACCACCACCACCCAGCTTTCACTTAAGTTACTGAACACTTGCAAACTTTAACCACACCTGAGAAACTTAATGACATAGAAATAAGTTTTAAGCACAAAACATAATCAATTTCACTGTACGAAAGGTGATAGCTCCCAGACTACTAACAGATTTAATAGCAACAATCACTAAAGTATATTTTCATCTTCATGTTATGGATGAAGATACTGGTGAAATAACAAGTTGAGTTGCACAGCTATTCAGAACCAACTAAGACTGGGACCCAGCACTCACCGAGAACCTAATTCTTGCTATATCGCCTGTTCATCGTAAGCAGGGCAGTGACGCATTATTAGTTAACAACAAAAGAAATGCCAATACATTAAGAAAGGATAAGTTAGCACAGTGTGTACATATATAATTCCATGTCTAATATGGGTAATTAGTTTGCCAGTCTGGGGTAAAGAAAAAATTGTGTGAGTCTGTTTGGAAAAAAGACGAGCTCTTACTGCCAAGTTTTCTGAGCATGGATTTCATCTCATGTAAGAGCAATTGACTTTGAACTGGTGTTTGGCAATCATGTGTTTAACATAACTATGGGAGGCTTACAAAACAAATTATATTGGGAAATATTTTTAATAAGAGGAGAACAAAATTCTTAACCTGACTTCTGTAAGAGGGAAAATCATTACTATACAATCCAGCCCAGTGGGCATGCTCCCAAAGGGAAGCACGGCACAGGATCACCAGAGGCCACTAAGGACACATAACGAGGTCAGAAGGCAGTAAGGAACGGAGCAACTCCAACAGAGGGAAGATCCAGCCCCCGGCTCTTTAGCAGCTCTGCACAGTCTCTGAAGTGACAAGAGAATCCAATGCTCTCCTTACTCTGGGTTCCACCCTCCTTGCGTGGTCATACCTATTGAGATTAAGACTGGAAGGTCCTTCCAAGGGCTTCCAAACACGCTCTTATTTGTCTGCATCATTTAAGATTCCACATTTGGCCAATGTGATTCAGGTTGGTGAACGTTAAATGTAGAACCCAGAAAACCTATCAAGTGGTGACGAAGAGAAAACCTGTGATTAAGAGACAGTAACCTGGACAGCTGTCAGGCAAATCTTAATACTTCTAAGTCTAGTTTGGTTTTCCACAATGTGGCAGCAGCAGTTCTCTTTACAACCTTCATGTCTGGCTTCTGGTTCTACTGAGTGTCATACAGAGCCTCTATGTTAAAAGAAAAAAAAAAAAATCACAAAGCACCACATGAGGAAATGGAAAGAGTAGATTAGAATACCTGTCTTTAAATTACTAATGTATGAATGTTAAGTCACCTACCAAATATCCTCATTTCCTATTGTATGTATAGAGTGGATAATATCCTCTACATAAAAACCACAAGACTGCAGCCACATAGTCAGTTAGAACAAGCAGAGATTATGAGCACAAGCTAGATGCTGGAGCTTAAGAACAAGTTCGTTCACTTATTAGCCATAGGACCTTAAAAAAACCTGTCTCAATTTTCTTGTCTAATAAGTATCAAGATATTACATTCTGAGTATTAAGCATAATAGTATGTATACATAACACATAAAGCTATGTGGCTTATTAAAAAATTTGGATAAAACCCTATCATCAATGTATACCAATAAATAAGTTGAATGTTTGGTGTATTGCTACTAAAGGTAAGAAGGTCCCAGAGTAGCATTTAAGACAATACTTACAAACTGGTATGTAATAAAGGGCATAAATAATAAGCCAACAGCTAACATAATGCTGAGTAGAAAAAGCCAAAGGCCTGTTCTCCAAGATCTTGAATAAGACAAAAATGCCCACTTTCGCCTCATATATTCAACACACGACTAGAAGTGTTAGCTAGAGGAAGAAGCCAAGTTGCCAGTATTTGCAGATGACATGATCTTTTATATGGAGAAAAATCACAAGGACTTCATTTAAAAAAAAAAAAACTATTAGAATATAAGCACAGCAAAGATGCAGGGTACAAAAATCAGCATACAAACCCCAATACTGTTGCAACAGAGCAGCAGCCAGTTATGGGAAATAGAAATCAAGACAGGAATCCCATTCACAATTGGTACAAAAATTGCTTAGGAATAAACTTAAGTAAAAGGCAAAGAATTTATATAGTGAGACTTATAAGACATTGGTTGAAGAAACTGTAGAGCATGCACACACAAATTGAAAAGAAACCATGTGTTCAGGGATGAGAAGAGCGGACACTATTAAAATATCCACACTGCCCAAAGCCAACTACAAGTTCAATGTCACTCCTATGAAAAGCCAATGACATCCTTCATAGACAAGTTTAGGCTCCTTGTTGCAAATAAAGGCAAGGGATCTTTCTCTGCTAGTCTATATTCACTCCAGTATATTCTATATTTACTTCAAATATTTGAGTCAAATGAAAAGTCTACATGTGGTCCCAAGATGCAAGGTTGGTCAACTAGAAATGTGTAGCCAATAAAGCACTTTGACTAGTGAGAAAGAAAAAAAAAACAAAACAGTGATTAAGGGCAATTTACCAGGCAAAATTTTTAACAGATCTGTGCCAAATACTGATTTTCTTCAAAGTAACAGCATCATATTTATTAACTATGAACATATCTTATTTCCTAACCTTAAGGTATGAACACTTTCTATAAAATAAAATACACACACACACCCACCAGAAATCAGTATTGTTACATGCCAGTTATCTGGAACAGACATCAAGAAGCTACATCCTTGACAATAGTGACAACATAAATAAATAGACAAAATTCCTACAAATAAATTTAGCCAACGAGACAAAAATCTCCTCAAAGAACATAATAAAATGCTGAAGAAAGAAACTAGAGTTGGTGAGATGGCTCGGAGTAAAGGTGCTTGTGGCCAAGGCTGTGTACTCGAGTCTGAGTCACAGAAGCCTGTGTACTGGAGTCTGACTCCCAGAAGCCTGTGTATTTGAGTCTGACTCCCAGAAGCCTGTGCATTCCCAGAAGCCTGTGTACTGGAGTCTGACTCCCAGAAGCCTGTGTATTTGAGTCTGATTCCCATGTCCTGCAAGTCATGCTCTGACATCACACATGCCAATGGCATGCAGATGCGTGGATAAAAACTTGCTCACATTCACAGATGATAAATAAATACTGCTTTAAAAGAAATTGAAGAGGTCACAAAAACAGGCACAAAACTCTCAAACTGCCAAAGTAAGTAGGAAAGGTGAAAAGCAGGAGGCATCACATCACACTTGAAGTTGGGCTACAAAGTTTTGGTGCTCAAAACAGCATCGCACTGGCATTAAAAACTGGCATGGAACAATGAAATAAAACCGAGTCAAATGTTGACCCGCATTCCTATATCCACCTGATTTTCGACCAAAGTACCAAGAGCAGGCTTGGGAAAGGACAATCTTGTCAACAGACCTTGCTGGGATAATTGCACACTCACATGCAGAATAATGAAACCAAAACCCTCTCTCATACCAGTTACAAAACCTAACCAAAATTAACCAAAAATGTTAAAAGACTGAAATTCAAGACTTGCCAATGCAAAATGACTGGGAGAAATGACTAGGAAGAAACACCTAATGGAAATGCTTCGGGGCATTAGACGCAGCAAGGATTTTTGTGGGGAGACTCCAAAGTCAGGGGAAATAAAACCAAAAGCAGGCAAGTGTGGTTTTACCAAACTGAAAAGCTTCTGCGCTGCCCAGCAAAAACATCACTACAGCGACAATTTACAGAATGGAAGACAGCATTTGCAAACTATACCTTTGACGCAGTTAAGGGGGCTGAGGAGATGGTTCTGTTTCTAAGGCGTCTGCTATGTACGCATGAGGACCATGAAAAAGAGGAGTGTGTTGACACATGTCTGTAATCCCAATTTTGGCAAGTTCTAGGTCCAATGAAAGACCGTTTCTCAAAAAATAAGGTGGAAAGCAGCTCAGGGAGACACCTGATAGACACCTTCATGTCCTCTGTGTATATAGAGAAAATGTAAACAAAGAACCAAATAGATATTTAATACATAGAAGACCTGCAAATGACCAACCGCTGTATATAAAAAAATGTTCAACATCATTAACTATCAGGGAAGTGCAAATCAGAAACACATGAAATATCACCCCATGTAGTAAGAATGCTTGTTATCAAAAAGACAAAAGATAACAGGTGGGAAGAAAGTGGATTAGAGACCCCTGGGTGCTGTTGTTTGAATTAGAACAGACTTTGTGGCAAAGGATATGGAAGTTCCTCAGAATCTTAAAAATGTATTATTATATGAATTGCCAATCTTAATACTCGGTAGATACTCTAAGGAAATGGATTAGTCTGCTAAAGAAACAACTACACACCCATGTTGACTGCAACACTAGTAACAATAGACAAGACACAGAACAAATCTGTCTGTCAATCAAGTGATGAATAGGTTAAGAAAATATGGTAGATTGACCATAGACTATTATTCAGCTATAGAAGAATGAAATGAAATCCTGCGATTTATGGGATGGATGCAACTAGGGATCATTATATTAAGTGAAGAAAGCCAAGCACAGAAAGATAAATACTGCACGATGTTACTCATACATGGAATCTAAAACAACTGACCTCATGGAATGGTAGTTAGCAGAGGCCTGAGGCAGGAGAGAGAGAAAAATGGGGAATTGGCTGTCAATGGGTACAAAGTTTTGGATGAATAGGAATAGGAAGTTGTGGTGTACTAGTGTGCCCAGGGAAGTAACTATGGGTATGATAGGGCACTACATACTATAAAAAGGATGAAGATGGTGCTTTGAATGTTTACATAATGAAGAAATTATAAAGTAAAAGGAGATAGAACATTCTAACCAAACATAGACACCACAGCATGTATGAGTGCATGAAACAGTCATTACATTGTCCTACAAATATGTACTCGGCTCAGTAACATTACAGGGCAATATTTGTCATGTTCTATGCTGAAATATATGAATGTATATCTGCACCCCATTTTATACGTGAGTGACTGTGCATTATAAAACACAGTGACTCTGAACACCCCAGATCTTGAACTACTATGAAATGCCAGTGCAAAATATAAGGCATAAATGATCAAGAAGTGATATGCTCATCAGTGGGGGTAAAAAAGAAACTTCTGAATTGGGGCACTTTACATGTATTTTCCTTCTATTCAACAATGAGAGTTTTGATTACTCATGAGTTGTTTGTCTCCATTTCCAAATCACCCATTTAGTCGTCTTTCCAAAGCTGCTAACTGAAGTACGTAGAACAGTAAAGTAACCATATAGTTCTAGGTAATAGGCAAAGCAGTGTTCATACAGTTGAAGTACATATAAATGGCAGTCAGCTCGTACAGGTAAGCTAGTGTGCTTATCAAATGTGAGAGTACTTTATCCCCCTAGTAATACTTCATGTACAATGCTTGGTGCTTTCTGGTTAGGCAACATAGAGACTAAAATCTGCATATACTGCATTTTATTATTCCTTTTCTAAAACTTGTGCTTTAGCACAGAAGGTCTGATCCTTGTCACCTTCTCAGAGGCTGGAACTCCTGACCTAAGAAATGGATGAAATTAATACGTCATGCCACCCCACCAAGGGACAGAGTTCTTGAGGTCCCTCTACTCTTCAGAATTTATATTTCCAGACTATATCAGACTATTCAAATTTTCTTATAAATAACAAGCTATGATATTATTAATTATTGTGGTCATTTGGTATGGCAATATGGATTTATTCATAAAAAAATATGTTCTTAGGTATAGAGTTTGGATAAAGATCCAACTTTTAGAGGATGTATTTAAAACTTCTGGCTTAAACACAGTATTCTTAATTCCCCGTCTTACTGTGCTTCTGAAGGTCACGGTGAGAGCACACTACATGTAAGCGCATGTGCATATATGTACGGTATACACACACTGGGAAGCCGGTTGGCACGGGTGTAAGGTGTTCTTTATTAAGCAATAAATGTTTGTGGCTTAAGCAGATGAGACTGCACTATGATTAAAATGCCATCCTCACGTGTTTCTTTCAGTTGAAAATTGGACGGCATCCAGAGAGGGAGAGGGGAGAGAGAGGCAAAGCAAACAGAACGAACCGACTTCACAAAGGGGAAGACTGCCACCACCTTCGCTAAAAGCATAAAACTCTCGACTCGAATAGTTATGGACCCTCTTGAGTTTCTCCTTTCTTTTACTCTGGCTGGGTCAGGATGTGAGCCCTGCCATTATGTATGGCTCCAGGCTGTTTGTGAGCTTCCTCCCCATCTGGGACTGAGGCAAATTGCAGGTTTCCAGGGAGGGGAATGCTTTTACAGCAGGGATCAGCGCTCCAGCACTTTGCGTGCACTGTGCCAAGTCCAGTGACACTACCTGCCTGGCTCCCGGGGATGACCTGGGCACCAGGTTTTGTATTTTTAGTTACGGAAAATATATAGGGGCATTTCAGAAGTCTGGCATTGTTCTTTGCTTGAAGACCATCAACACATGAACAGCCATTAAAAGTCATTTTCCTTCTTTTCCACCTACAAAATGAATGTAATTACTCCAGGGGCACAAAAAAAAAAAAAAAAAGTGCCTCAATCTACATCTCTGTCCCTCTCATCTTACAAAGTCCACTGTTCCCTTTCAGGTCCCTAGCAGGCTGCCTTTTCCGTCGGCTGCATATGCTTACTAAAAGCACCTCTCATTCCGAGGAAGCTGTCAGCAATTACTGCAGTGAACTTTAAGTCTTGCCTCTAACTACTGCAGTCGTCTAGAAATAATGGCACACTTCTCAGTGCTTTCAAATGTCAAGCTGACCACTCAGAAATTTCAGCTGGGTTTCTCCAGGAAGGCCCCGAATGATAAGACACTTTATGAGCCTTCCACTTCATCTCTGTTTCGTTACTGCAGCGCCTAACACCTTCATGGTATAGCAACACCTTCTGGGACGCATTGAAACCTAAACAAACCATAGAAACCGCCACCAGACCAAAGGGAACGCCATGTGGCTGGCACAAGCAAGCTATCTGTCCCCTTGATTGGACACTATTCTTTAAATTATTTTAATTTTGCTTCCATATCATCCCCTGTCTAAGTAGTTTAAACCTGTTGCATGCCTTTACCCAATGACAAGGTAGCTTTCCTTGAACAATAGAATTTTAAAATACGTACATGCATATATGCATCAACACACACACACACACACACACACACACTCTCAAACACAAAACCACCACTACCACCACCAACAACTTTTCCTTATGTTGCTCTTAATGGCCTGGAACTTTCTATAGAGCCCAGGCTGGCTTTGAACTCACAGAGTTCTGGTATTAAAAGCTTGTTCCACTATGCTCAGCAATAAATGACTACTTTCATACATTTCAGTATTGGATTTATTATCAAATGTTTGGCTCAACTTTTATAATCAGAGAAAAAGAAAAAAAAACTCTCCAAAATTTTGAACTAACTTTTTTTTAAAAAAAAAAGATTTATTCACTTATTTTTAAGTTTTTATGTGCATGAGTATTTGCCTCTCTTTATATGCATGTACCACATGCAGGCCAGGGGCCTGAAGAGGCTGGAGCCTGATCTCTAGAGTCGTAGTTTGAGGTGTAGATCCTGGGAACTAAAAGCAGGTCCCTATAAGAGCAGCAATAGCTCTTAATTGCTGAGCCATTTTTCCAGCCAGTAAACTACCTTTCATAACTCCATGAGGCTTACAGGTCCAGGTGAGATTAGAATTACAAAACTACAATGTGAACAAGAATAAAGAGGAAAATTATGATTTTTTTTTTAAATGGAAAGCATTGGCCTTCTATTTTTGACTATTTTCAAAACAGTATGAGTATGGGGGCAGGCTATTAAGAGATCAGATAAGCGTTAAATGGAATGATCTAAACCAGAGACAAAGGTCTTGAAGACGGAAAACAGCTTCTTTCTCCTTGTATTAAAATTCTTACTATTATAAACTGGGCGCTGTTGGGACACAGGTATACTCCGGCAGTGTGGAGGTAAAGGCAGGAGGGTCAGAAGCTTCAGGTTATCTTCAGCTACACACCAAATCTGAGGTCACCCCAAGATCCAGGAGATTGTGTCTCAAGAACAAACGAACCATTTTTATTATTGTTTATATCAAATGCAGAGAGTATGTGCATGGAGAATCTGTATTCTAGGGTCATGCAATTCATAAGCATTCAGGGTAGTTTTAAGTTCCTGTCAACCCTTTCCTATTAAATTACAGATAATTAGAGAAGCCCAGTCCACATTAACAAAGTGTGATCCACACTCTAGGCACTTGTTAGAGAGTCCATGTGAGCAAGACAGACCCAGATACAGTCTGTTTGGACACAGAGAATCCAAACAAGAAAGCTAGTTCTCTGAAAAGGACACAGTACTGTCTCTGGTTTAAAAAAAAAAAAAAATCACGAAATCTAGGAGTAGGAAAAGGATCCAGGAAAGTCTCAAAATAGTATACCTAGAAACAAAATATTTAAGTTCTTTATGATTAAAACTAGCATCATTGGAGCCATAGTGATTCATTCATTATGAATCCCCCCACTTTTTTTTTAAAGCAGCTTTTAATGGAAGGGGTAAATGAGCAGGATGGGAAAAACACTAACATCCCACAAAGGCTCATTCAGGTGGGTGGTCTGTACCAACAGCCATTTTTAACACTTAAGTCAGTCTTTCTGGTAAGTACTGCCTTCATTCAATGGAAAATGAAATGAAGGACCAGAACGGTATCATAAAGCTACATACCAATGTCTGCGAGCCAGGCAATCCTGCCACAATGCATTTCATTAGTGTAAAGGGAACCAAACAACAGGAACTTAACATTCATGCTCCACTGATGGCACCATCCACATCTTACTAGGAATTAGATGAACAATATTTATTAATAACTAATAGTAGAATAGTAAAGAACAAATTCAGATGTGCAACGTTAAAACATAGCTCCTCACTAAAATGCAAATGCACTGAAGTTGTGATGTCAGCAAACAATGGGAAAATCTGCAGAGGGAAGGAAGCAAATGCAACCGGAAGATCTGAAAGTGGACTTTACACCTAGCTCAAGGGGGACAAACAATATGAGTCCCATCCAGAGATGCCGAGGATTCACAACTTTGTTCCAGACACTCTGCTACACATCAAAGGCATTACAACAGTTAAACACATAGTCTTGACTTCATAATCTATCTCTGCCAAATGGAGATGAGGGAGACCAGAGCTTGGCAAAAGTCTGTCTGTTTGAGCAGAAGGAATCAGAACAAAGGCCCAGAACTGGGGAGGAGGTCTCAGAGGCATGCACAAATTCCTTGAACTAAGGACTCTCAGCCCTACCAAACCTCAGAATAACCTTCACTTCCTTAGTATTTTACTGATGAAGATTTCAGTTTTTACAAATATCCACAAGCAAAGCAGAATATTTCCTGTTAAAAATATACATGTCAGCATCAACTGGCAGTTCTCACTAATAATTCCTAGGCTGTCTCCATCACAAATATAAACACAATTATCTACCTTTTTTTTTTCCTGACTAGGAAAGTAGCACCTCAATACAAAACTGCTGCTGTGAGTACACACGTATGCATGCACGCACACGCACACAGAGGTTAAAATGAAAACCTAAAATGAAAGCTCCTCAACCCATTATATTCACCATCATTAAATACAAGATTGTCATGACAAGTAATAGAACATTGGTCAAAAAGTAATAGCTTGGTTAAAATTTCTTCTCGCTGATATTAGTTGCTAGCTTTTACGGTGCTGCCTATTATCTATCTTAATGAAATTCACCTGTCAGTTCCATTTTGAAATGGTGAATTCCTGTACGGAATGACAAGAGTAAAACTAAAATCTCTTCTCTTTTCCCAATCAAACCATCTAATGATGAAAAATAAGAAATAAGTAACTCAGAAATGTCTGCCACTAATTGGTCAAGGAAAAGATTCGCCTTCAGATCTCTTGGCTCTTTTCTTCCTCTGGTGACCGGCCTGAGGGTTGCCAGTCAGCTCCTTGTCTTTTAAACTCACTTTGCCACCAGGCAGTACACTGAGGAAAACTAGCTAAGATTTGTAGTGCTGGGAGACAGTAGGGAAGAGTACAGAAGATGGTCTCCAATTCGTGGACATTATGATCATTCATTGGGTCGTGAACCTGTCTTAGAGTTGAAAATGTCACCACGTCCCGTATTCTAAATTAGAGGAGGCAAAAGATAAGTCTCCAAGTTTTGTGTTTTAATTACCAACTTCCTGAGCTTTCAAAGTAACTCCGATGAGAGGAAGAAATGCATTGACTTACCTCTGTTTTCCATGTGGGTCACCTTTTCAAGCCTAGGTACAGGTTTTATACTTGCCAGTATACTTATTTCAAACTTTTATAGAAAATTGCTTAAAAAAAAAAACAGCAATCTAATAGAAATCAAGTATGATCTAGAATATGAAATGAAAACTCAAGTGAAACAGTACATGAAAAGGAAGTTTTAAGTTGTTGAAGCTCCTTCATCTGGAGCCTCGATTATGCTCTGTTCTCTAATATTTTACTGTTTAAACCTATACTACATCCTCGAATTATGCCTAATCAATTTCTCATCTTCAAAATTCACTGACGAATGTATAAGTCAGAGAGTATTAACACAGAATACTTATCATGCAATACAGCTCAGTGTCATCCTGGGTACAAATGGCAGGGAGTGCAAAGGAATAGATAGAGACACTCGAATCATCTAGAATCTTCTACTGTTGAAGCTTGGCTGAGAGGAGTGGAAAAATAATAACCATTTTCCATTGCTTAAGAAAGATCAAAAATAAAAGCTAGCAAAGGAAACAAATACTCACTGTGGCCCGAGAAACTAAGAATAATCCAGGCGGAGAACTAAGGAGATATAGGATACCCAAGTCTATTTGCTAGTTATAGATGGAATTTGATGAGCCAAAACAGATTAAATATCAGTATCTCGGTTTGTCATTGAGTTAATGGAAATAAACTAACTTCACTAATTACCCCCAAAAGAACTTTCTTTGGAAGGTTAAACAGAGAATGTAGAGTTGCTCATTTTCCCACAATCACAACAGTGTCCTACCTATACTAGGACAGAATCAGTCACATGCTCAATGGGCAACAGATCACACCTATGGTCAGGGCGTTTCACTCCACACCAGAAGAAAGGCAGTAGAAAACCAATGTGCGTCTTAAGGTCCCAATACAGGAGCTGTAGAGGACGCAGTCAGGAGAGGGAAATGGCTAAAAGGGAACTAAGAGGTCTGGTGGAACTTATCATTAACCTAAGTTAGGAAAAGTCAGAATGACATGAACATTTTCTTCTAAAATCCACAGGTTGAGAAAAAAATGAATTTTAACATGATAATATGTGAGGTGTGGAAAACTGTACTTATTCGATCCAGTCTCTATAATCACATTCCTGGAGCCTCTGCATGAATTTTAATACTCCCACAAGCTTATGAAAGCTACAATATTTTTCACAATTTTGCTGCAAAAGTCTGGAGTCCCATCTAAAGATCACTCAAAGGGACAGAAGAACAAAACTGCAATATATAAGAATAGAACTTTCCAGACAGCAACTGAAAAATCAGAACATAGCACACATATTTGTTCATGTGGCAACTTAATATAAAATTGAATAAGAAAATAAATTACCCTGGCATGTTTATAACTATATGTAAATACAAGTATTCAGTATAGAATATTATTATGTACCTAAATTGAACAAATACTTAACTCAGATCTACCAGTATGCTTTCCAGTGCCTGTATATGTTTTTATAAGCATGCATGCATACATAAATTGAGAAAGTTCTATGATATTAGAGAGAAGCCAAATTCAAATTTCATTGAGAAATTAGAATCTGCTCTTACTTCAATATTTGCCACTGTTTTCTAGAGTGACAGGGTACCAGTCTCTAGAGGTGATTTGATTAGGAAGAAAACATCTATACGCTCTGCAAAACTTCTCCTGAACAAGACTTCTAAGGGACTAGTAACATGGTGATGAGAGAATGTTATCACATTTTTAAAATGCTCATTCAATATAAATACTCAGGGCCAGTGAGACAGCATAGTAGGTAGAGGCACTTGTCAGACAAGTCGAGGGACGTGAGTTTAATCCACAGAACCCATGCTTGAATGTGCGTGTGCACACGCACTCACGCACGCACGCACGCACGCACGCACGCACGCATGCATGTGCGCACACACTGAGTTTTTAAGAATTTAAAAAGCAAATATTTAGAACACCAGTTAGCCCCAGATCTTAATGACAGAAACTGTTTCAAAACCAAGTTCCAGTGATTTCAGATTTGTACCACGTATGTTCCAGAAAAACAGTCTGAAAAGGCACAGACATCAGCTGGTCCTTGGCTGCCTGCACCACACGGTGTTACCAACATAAATCTCAGGTAAAAGAGAATAGTGAAGTCTTTTTTTTTTTTTTTTCGTCTTTTAAGTGTGTCACTTTTGTTGAATGTAATAAAGATTTTCCCAAATTTCCGCTTCCTTTGTGTAGTGCAGGCTAGCCTGTAATTTCCTATGGAATCCAGGCTGCCCTTGGACTTGTGATCCTCTTGGACTTGAACGCGGGAGCGCAGGAACTGCGGGTGTGCGCTGACGCACTAACACTTCTCCCGGTCAAACAAACCAGTGTGCAGCCCAAGGCTGCAGTTCCTGCACCCACTGGACAAGCCCCTCGGCACTGAGCTGTTCCTCTAGCTTCTTACTGTGCTCACTGTGCTCACTGTGAGCACTTCTTACTGTGCTCACTGTGCTCGGTGATACTGTGTTGGTCTTAACTACGTCCTCGTCTCCATTTCAATATTCCCCATTGCCACACACTTACATGAGATATAAAATGCTAAATCTGGGGGAAATTTTCTGAAAGTTATTGTATGCATTAGTGAAACAAGTCTTATGCGTGTGCCGTATATGTATCTACAACATACATTTGTGTTTGCTGTATATGTATACACAACATACATTTGTGTCTGCTGTATATGTGTATACAACATACATTTGTGTCTGCTGTATATTATATGCATGAGTCAATCAGACAAACAAGTAAGATTAGGGTATCAGTGGACACACTTCACGTTAATCAAGAAGTGTGAATGCTGAATATGTGCAGAGAGTCAGCAGGAAATGCATCTAATGCAATGAGACACATGAGTCTCAATGATCTGTCAAAGGTTTCTAGAGTGGCAGACAGTTGTTCCTAATGGTAGCTGGATACAAACTTCCATTTGCAAACTCTCATTTGAGAATACGAATCCTGCTTTTCCCAGGTACTAGACAATTTTTCTTTAAAAATGAAACTTGTACCCTTATTGAAAATGTTTGCTTAGCAACATAATAACCATTAAGATAGTTATATTAAGATGTAAACAGCATATATTAAATCAGATGTTTTCAGGTTAAAAAAAAAAATGCTTCTCCAGCACTTCCAAATCACTTCTGTCCTGATGTAATTCAAGCACTGACATACAGCTGTAAGCAACGAGTAATGATATCACCACTGAGATGATTCTTTATTAAATTTGGGTCACATGGTAGATGAAAGCGAATGATGCCTCGTTGACATTTGATGCGTACTTCAAAGCACATAGATGCAGGCACGTGTTCACGTCACTGATTACAAAGCAATTGTTCTAACTCTTTTCGAAAATTGGAATCATTTCAAGAAAGCTGCATTTGTGGAGGGGTCAAGGGTGAAGGTCAGAGGACAATGTCTGGGGCTGGTCTTCACCTACAATCCGGTTTTAGACAGTCTGTGTGTGCACCAAGCTAGTTGGCCCTTGGGGATCTGCGGACATTCCTGTCTCCGTCTCCGTCCTCCCGGGGGAGCACAGAGGGCACAGATGCATGTTTATGTAGGAGGCTGTCACACAGCTCCTAGGATCTGAACTCAGGTCATCAGGCTTGGCACAGCAGGCACTTTAACCACCGACCCATCACTCTTCTCCCCAGCTCCATAAGTTGGATGTTTTTAAAGCAATCATGAAAACAAACAACAACGATTTTTAAAAAGGGCTGAATTGAACCTCATAAAATTCCATTAAAGTACTTAACATTTTCCCAAATGTTATCAAAGTTATCATATCAGATATTTTCACTTTTATGAAAGAATCTATGTATAGATATTCCATTCATTTCAAAACACTGATCGTGTTTCAGTGAAATACTGATGATAGTGAAATGCTAACATGCTACATAACCTCATTTTCAATAATAATAATAATAATAATAATAATAAAATCCCTAAATGTATGATAAAAAACAAGATACAAATGAGTCAGATCTACTGGAGACAGGTTATTATAAATGTATAATATAAATATAAATTAGGACTATAATCCTACTGTGAGAATTGATTGTGTTTAATTCTGAGATTGCTATAAATACAGCATATCTCACCTTCAGCACTCACATTTCATCATTTATTTAAATTACATGCTGATATGAAGTACCTCTCAACTACAAAGTCAAATGCACTTAATTCAAAAGCATAAATGCAGTTATTACACTTTTGAATTATTAAATATTTAACATGTAAATTAAAATAATATGGGATAGTCGCATTTCCTTATATTCAACACTATGGTCTTGGTATTTCCAATTGTTTACAAACAACTAGAAGAAGCCTTATAAATGTCCTTTTCTATACCCTGATTCTACAATTCAGTTTACAAAATCAAAGTATATAAACTTAGAAAGTCGTTAGGCATACAACTAATGTAAAACTTAGGACGAGGGAAATTTTGTTTTCCTTAGGGCAGAAGAAAGTCATACAGCGGTAAAAATACACCAAACGGACCATAGAACATCTTTAGGTAGTCTGCTTAACATTAGAAATATGCACCTTGTGTACGTGACATTCACTGATGACATCACAGAGAGGCTTATTAATCTCCTAGTAACCAAATTACTAACTTCCAAAATTTTGAAAGCAAATGTATATCAAAAACAGAGGAAAAGAGACAGGAAGGCTAATTTATTGTTTGTTTATATAAGTGGTTCTTAAACTGTATCCCTGGGAAGTTAACACATCCCATGGAGTCTTCTGGAGCTCACAGATTAATACTAATGTTTGTTTGTTTGTTGGTAATATAAATACTTTTTATACTGTCTAAATTTAAATTTTCACTAAGAATTTATATTAAACCCCTGTCCTTAATTATTTCTTATCTTTAATGAATGTAAACAAACAAAATAAGAAAGAGGGGGAGGGGGGAGGGAGGGAGGGAGGGAGGGAGGGAGGGAGGGAGGGAGGGAGGGAGGGAGGGAGGGAGGGAGGGAGGGCGATATGAATGGGCTAAGCATGGTGGTACATACCTGTAATCTCATCTGTGATTACTCTGGAAAATTGTGAGTTTGAGTCTAGCCTAGGTCACATAGTAAGAACTTGTCAAAAACAGAAAAGAAAAGAAGAGAAGAGAAAAGAATTTGAGTGGCCTAAAGTGTAAACTTTAACATTTCAACTAGCAAGCCTTTTTAACTGACTTTTCTGATTTGGTGTATTCCTTTTGGAAAAAAAAATATATATTTACCTTGATCAAAATACTCCTATCTGAAATCTAATATCTTATGCTTATTTTCAACTTCAAAGAACTATGATTCCACTAAAGATCCAACCAATAAATCTCTATATTCTTGTGTCCTCAAATCTTTAAACAGAATATTTATCCATGTAAATTTTTAAACATTCATGGATATGAGGACTTTTTTAGCAAGATCTCCTCATTTCAGAAGAGTAGACAAAAATGGCAGAAATTAGTAAGGAAACAAGGCGTAGACAGCAATTCACCTCTGGTAAAAAGTAACAGCATGTTTTTCTTTATAAAAGAGAGGTTATTTTAACTGGGGGGGGGGCGGAGACAAAAGGAGATGGAGATGACCAATGTTGACTAATTGTACCCATGAGACCACCAGAGAGAATCCCACTAATGCGTGTACTTAGCATGTGTTAATATGATAGATGTATTAATGGCCATTTTCTCCTTTTATGTGACATCTTATTAGTTATTTCTTGCATATCCATTGTTGTGCTTTCCAACAACAAAGTCTGTGTCTTACAGAGGTTATGAGAAACACTATTTGCTTATGAATTTATATGAAAAATGTAAGTTAGATAGTTCTACATACAGTTAACTGAGAAGTTTCAAATCTTCCTTATCAACCGAACAACATGAGGTGGCTGTGTTGTTATCCTCTTTCAGCATGTAAGGAAACTGAATCCCAGAAAACTCAAAAGATCTGAGCAAAATTACATAATCAGTACTGGGGAAAGTCTGAGCTCAATCCCCTCCCCCCCACCCCACCTCCCACAGTCGCTGTTTTCCAACCATTTGAAAACTCAGTCTAGAAAGATAATTTAAATTCTGGTAAAAAATAAAGTGAATGTGGATTACTCAGTTCTCAATTTCCTGTCCTAGGTGCCCAGGCCAGATGGATAGCTTATGATACCCATTAGAACTGGTAGTTTTCCCTGCCATAATAACATATTCCTTTCTCTCATGTTACTCAATTGTGCTCATGATCAACTGTGTTCTTTACATTGTCTGTCACCAGATCTCTGATGGACAAGTGTTAGATGATGGATGTTACTGTCTGCTGTATTGGGGTAGAATGAAAAGCCTCACCCGTCATCTTAAGATCAATTCTACATAAAAAACCCTTCAAATAAAGTAGCTCCTGCTTATTTCCAGGTTCAATGTTCCAAGACCCCTGCCTTAAACTGAATAGCACCAAACCATCTATATCATTTGAGCCCCCATACACCCTGCAGCAATGCCACACAGTGCCACAGAAACTTCTTCATCCATGCTGTATGCCCAGCTCCTCCTTTGTATTATCACTACTGTGCTTTGGGGCCATTATTAAGTAAGATAAGGGTTACTTGAATATAAGCACCGTGACACAGTGACAGTCTACCTGACAATCCAGACAGCTGCTAAATGACTAATGGGCAGGTAGTTCCCTAGCAAGAATATGCTGGAAAAGGATTGATCTGAGTCCCAGAGTGAGATGGAGCAGGTGTTGGGAATCTTCAGAATGGGATGCCATTTAAAACTTATTTTGATAGTATTTAACAATGCCAGAGAGTGAAAACACAGCTAAAGGAGACTACTACACCACACTTACGTTGTGTTTTGAGGAACGAACACACCACTACCATAGATCACTACCATGAATTTCTAACATGCCACTAAAAGGAACCTGGTATTGCCCATTATAATTGGATAAAGTGCTTGCCAGTCTGAGGGAAAGTATAAAGGAGAGTCTGCACTCTACCTCTCTCTGTGCCATGTCCATTGTCTCTAAAGTGTGAGTGCCCTGAAGACATTTAATTACTGCCCCATACGTTCTCCAGCCCTCCATTTTGACACCCAGCTTACCCTTTCTAAGACCACCCCTAAATGAGCAAAGCCTGGATAGGCTTTCCTGTCAGCTTCCATCCTTTCTCCCACTGTCTGGAAGTCTGCCAAAAACTTTTCAAGAAACCAATTACCTAATCTGATAAACTGATAAGAAATTTTAGCAAAGAATATGATTAATACTTAAAATCTATGTATTTTAAGAAACCCAATAGCAGTTTCTATGACTTACAGTTAGAAAATCAGACAGAACAAAAGAAGAAAAAAAATTACTCAGAAGAAAATACGTACGCGCCAAGCATGCACTTCTGTGGACAGTGAAATAACTTAAAAAGACACACACAGACAGATAGGAATCTTGTAACATTTAGTTCTACTGTGGTATATTAGGAAAGGGGAGTTGTTTGCATAAATATTAATTTATCAATATTTTGTGATGAACTTCTAAAGAAACTGGGGGTTTGCTTTAAAGGAATCTGGCAGAGTAACGGCTTCACATCCAATAACAACAAAAAAGATTTGCGTATGAACTGATAATTTTTAAAGCCAAGGGATGGAGTGGTGATGCATTTGAATTCCCTACAAAATCAAGTTTTCCATATTAAAAGGGGAAAAAAACAACAGAATAGCAAATAAGTTGAGCAGTCCATCATTCCAGGGGTATGATATGAAAGCACAGTAATTATAATAAAAAAAAAAACTTTGACAATATTTGCAATAGAAAAAAATCAGAAGGAAAAAATACTTGAAATGATGACAACAAGCAGTATGGGGAAATCTTAAGAAATGGGCATTTCAGGCAGAATACATATGAAAAAAACTAAATGTTCACAAGTGCTTGCAAATAGTTTCTTATTTCAAATAAAGCTTCACTTGCTGGTTAATGTTTTCAGAGGAACAACATTTGTTTTAAAAACTGTAACAAATATAAGATGAAGTATTTGGGTTAACCATGATGAGAAATGCTTGAATGATGATTAAACTACATGATACCGAATGTCATTAAATTAAAGCCCTAATAATAGTCTTGGCAGTTGAAACACACAAGTGTCGAGGGTGACTTACTCAATTCTTTCTATAATCCATTTAACAAACACACTGTTTAGCACGGTTTTGACTTCTTGTTAAATTAGTTCTTATCACTAAATATCCCTTTATGAGCGGTTGAGCTGGGTGTGCTTTTAGTAACAGTGATAGATCATTATTTTATTCATCTTGCTACCATTTGTCAAGCCAGACAAACTTAAACGTCTTAATGAACGGACAGGAAAGGCTCAGAAAGGACCCCACGAGGCAGGTCAGGAAGATTTACAGTAGTTGTTCTCCCAGCAAGCAACGAATAGAAAGGGACATGGAAATTAGATAGTACCCAGACATGAGAGAAAAGAGATGAAGGAGAAAGGGGGGTGGAGAAAAGGGAAGGGAGGAGAAAAGAAAAGGGGAGAGAGGAAGAGACAGCAACCAAGGACAGGATGGTGAGTGTTCCACTGGTGCTTTTAATTCAACTCCAGAAAGTGCAGGGCAGTTTGTCCGCACTGATCTAAAACTGAGGAACACCAACCTTTCATATCCTTGAACGTTCACATTAAGAACAAATAGCTCAAGATCCAACAGAGACAGAAAGGCAGCAGATGCTGAGAACATAGCGCTATGAACACTTGAATCACATTGTGAACAGGGATAGAGCAGAGAGGGCCCAAGGTGGTTTGGAGGGCTGAAAGGAATTGCCAAAGAGAAAGAAATAAACCCTACCTTCAAACATGGAAATGGACTTGAGAGTTTTGGTGGGCAGAGGAACAAGTATAAAGACAATTGAGTGTGGAAGATTAGAGTGCCAGTCTGGTGGTGAGGAAGTTATGGGTCACAGCTGCAAGGGTCAGAAGCTAAAATGATAGGTATGTCATTAACCACATTTTTTTAGGAACTAAAACAAGCAATATTTTATAAGAATTGTTTGCACCCAATAAAGGGCCATGAAGACAAGTGGAACACAGGATGAGGTTAAAGCCTTAGTTACTTAAATTACACAAGTCAGATGTTTAAATTCTCCCCACTGTTGGTCTATTCAGTGTTTATGCACTGTGTGTTGAAACAACTGATTATAAAATCCAGCAGCAATAAAAAAAATATACTGAAGGTTTGCTATATAAAATGACTGTGATGTCTTTGCAGAATAAAAGCAATGGCAGAGAAGGAACTTTGCCCTCAAGAGTTTACAGCCAAATTAAGGAAATAAAGGAGCTACCTAAACGGATGAGCATTTATACAAAGTTAGGCAATCGTCAGGTTAACTATCTCTTTCACTCACCAGTGTCGCTTTTATGGGGCCCTGTGGTGCTGTGCCAGCCAGCTGTGATGATATGAAGAGAACAGTGGCAGGCAAAGGAGAAATGTTCATCACAACATCTGTGTTGCTGGGGGCAATGAGGCCAATCCTCTGGCCAGGTCAATCCTAAGGCTGCTGCTATAGGGTTTGGAATTTAACATGTGTGCAGAAATATCTTGCCATTACAGTTACACAAAATCCTGTCTATGAGATGCAAGAAATACTTAAACGCTGTCTTATGACATCACAAAAATCTTTTCCCCAAGACTGATGGGAACGTGGGTAAGTCAGTGTTGTCGGCCCTGCGTAAGTACCAAAAGGACCCCCTCATAAATTTGGTGATAATTGTTTTACTTGGGATTTTCAGCTGATTAGCTTATAGCATCCATAAAAGCTGGGACATTTTACAACTTCTGACAGTTCAAGTTTTCCTTCTGTCCATTCCAAAACGGGCTTGCCAAATACAATTCCCAAGGAGAGGCTTGGTTTTTGCAGGGAGCAGCAATCTACTTAGGGTCACACCAAAGCATTTTATGCTTACTTTGTTCTCGTGCCTGATTTAGATGGTGGCAATTTTCTACTGTGATGTAAAAAAACGATCTCTCAAAACCTTTTGTTAAAAGGCAGCAAGTAGATGGGGGGGAAAGTACTAAAAAGGCTACGGCAATAGTAAAACACCCCAAAACTAAGCGCTGCCTTGCACTGTGAAAACTCGCTTTTACGGTGTTTGAAGTTCAGCCTGTGTGAGTTCAGAGGAGCAAACACAGAGGCTGGAGTAAGACAAGCCTTGCTTTTTAAACACTCAGACTGACACTATCACTCACCAGTTACGGATGCACACCTCTCCAAGCTGCGGAGAAGCAGCCACCTGGGGTGGATGCCTCATTCCTTTCTTTCAAAGCCCGAGTCTGATATTTTGCACCGCTACGTAACAGGGCATGTTAGCCTCAGTTTCCCTACCCTAGAATACCTCTTTAGTTTGAAATGTGAGTTGTAACACTGCTTTCCAGAGATGATGCTTTATGGATTAAATGGCACACATACATGAAATAAACACAAGCAATGGCCGTGCACGGCGTCTAGCCTGCAGATACTCAACTCCAGCTCGACCCCTTGCCTGCTACAAAACGATTCTTCCAGACTAGAATTTGCTCACAAGTGACAGAAAACCACTTACTTATTATTTTATGTGGGACACAAAAAATAAACTTACATCAGATCTTATAAAAGTACCAAAGTCAGCCAGGCGGTGGTGGCGCACGCCTTTAATCCCAGCACTCGGGAGGCAGAGCCAGGTGGATCTCTGTGAGTTCGAGGCCAGCCTGGTCTACCAAGTGAGTTCCAGGAAAGGCGCAAAGCTACACAGAGAAACCCTGAAACCCTGTCTCAAAAAAAAAAAAAAAGTACCAAAGTCTACACAAGATACCTGTGAAACAATGCTTAAATACATGAATTTAAACATCATCTATGATACTAAAAAATGGGAATATGCTGGAGAAAAATAATGGCTTTGGCATACTTTTGGGGTTTTTTTGTTTGTTTATTTGTTTTTTAAGACAGGGTTTCTCTGTGTAGCCCTGGCTGTCCTCTGTAGGACACTACAGACCAGGTTGGCCTCAAACTCACAAAGATCTGCCTGCCTCTGCCTCCCAAGTGCTGGCATTAAAGGTGTGTGCCACCACCACCCAGCAGCTTTGACATACTCTTAAAGGCCTATGCTGGCGGATACATCTAGCTCAGCCACCTAATGTCCTAATCCAGAGCACAGTGTATTTGATGGGTAGATGAATGTGCAAGTGATATAAAAATATACTCTTTAAATAAATAAAGCAAAAAAACGAACAAAAACATAAGGGCTTCAAGCTCAGGAAATCTTCACTCATTTGAAAACCTCTGCAGTTTACATTATTTAAGGAGACACAGTTCCAGAGCAGGGCCGTTAAGAGCACATACTGCTCTTCCAGAGGACCTAAATTCAGTTCCCAGTACCTAGTACAGGAAGTACTCATAACTACCTATAAGAGCAGCTCTTGGGGATCTGATACCCTATTCTGGTCTCCATAGACAAGCTGTACACACACACACACACACACACACACACACACACACACACACACACACATGCAGAGTCTTTAAATATCAAAACCCAAATCTATTTTCTGTAGGAGTTTTCTAACGTGCTTTTAGAAAGTTCGACTCTAAAGTCCCGGCATTATCTGAAGGTCTTTTATATACGTCAAAATTGCATCTGGCCTTCTTTGACAAGAATCACATTGACCTAAGTGGAAGTCACACTCTGCCACCTTGCAGCAATCCCATTTCCCCTGCATACATTGCTGTCAGTCCGCTTGTGCGGTGCTCCTTTTCATTGGATGTCCCCATTTGTCCTCATTCTCCAGCTCCCGTCATTCAAGGTTCAGACCCAATGTTGATTTCCTAGGATAATAATCCTTTCTGATCAATTCTGGCCACACTAATGGCTTCTAACAAGAGCGACTCCACACCCCAATTGAAAGGGGCACGAAATTACCCGACTGTCTCTTCTATTACACTGTACACTGTGACCCAGGGACAAGTTCATTCATTCCACGGTCCAAACACTTAACTCAGAGACTAGCACACAGCAATGCTCAGAGAATGCTCACTGAATCAAACTGAATCCTTTCCCAAGCCGTCTTTTTCTTTGGGGGCACAAAAATACTTAGAAAATGATGGTCATCGTTTAAAAACCAAATGGTAAGAATCTCCTGTTACCAAAAGGACGCTGGAGACCGTAGCATGAATCTTAAAAGTTATTACGTTCAACCCAATAACTGGCCTCAGGTTTGATTTTATTAATAAGAATTTTTAAGATTCATGCTACATCTGGCGCCCAACGGCCGGTACTGAATGCTGTTAGATTACTTGTATTATTAAATAGATTGGAGACATGCTGTCATTCACTAGTGAGCTGAGTAACACTATTGGAATCTTTAAGATTGGATGGTACAAACATTACCACTCACCACTGGCTTAGTTTAGTACCATTCCACTTAGATGGAGCCTTGTTTAAAAATATAATATAGGACTTTATCCTCCAGCTCCTCATCCCAGGAACTGTTTTTAAGGTTTTCTTTACAAACAGCGTTGGCCCTCGAGAGTCACCAATGCTGGTTAGTTACACGGTGGTGTAAGAAAAGAACACAGAGTAGATATCTGCTCTGCAGAGGTGTTGCAGCTTTAATGACAGGGAAACTGACCTGAGAGGAAACACCCGAAACCACAACATAATCTGGAGAAGGAAGGAGGGAAGGAGACATTGGGCCAGCTGCTCGCACAGCACAATGCCGTCTATTTAGGAATGCCTTATCCTCGGGGGCAACCTGGTTATGCTTTACTGTACGTTCAAGGGGGCAGGTCTCCTTGTTCCATTGTTGTAAGAAGTCCGCACGCTTGCTGATGATCGGTGTCAAGATCTCCAGAAGAGATGGACCTCACTCACTGGAAAATGTGGAGACTTTCCGGCATCGCGCTGGCCAAGTTCTTAAACTTGAGAAGCGGGGTGATTAAAAGTTAGCAAGTGGCTCTGTAGTGGTGAGAGGTAAAGAACAATTGCTACCCTAAACTACAAGCACCAAAAGGCTGACTTCAACAGTTACACAACGTAAGGCCGCTCGCCACCGGAACCTGGTTCCACTAAGAAGGGGGAAAATGCCTTGGAATGTTCATGTCAATGTTACACAAGAGGATCTCACATGCAGCAGTACTTCTCGCTATTTCCATGTACCGCCACATGTGAGTGTGCAGAATTCAGGGAAAGAATTCCTGGAATGTTGTAACTGTTTGAATAGTTTCATACTCAACAAATACCTGCATCCAAAAAGGAGGTGGGGGGTGGGGTGGAGGGCTGCAAATGTAACTAATTTACTTTTTACCTCGACTAAGCTCATTAAGATAAGTCTACCTTTCCCATTTGGCCAGAAGAAAGGAAGAGGGATCCTGACTACCCGGGAGAGTGCAGGGGAGCTACAGGCCTGGGGTTATTGTTCACACACAAACAACAACAGGAGAAGCTTCCTTCTACATTCCTAGAGACATCTGGAGACTGCTGGATTCTTCAGTAGTCACCACCAGGACTGTGGGTTCTTTCAGAAAGACCCCTCTATTCCACTTGCACAGAAGGTACCAGCTCTGCGGCCCCCAGCTGTGCTCAAGCAAAGAATTTGAGGAATGGGGAAAGGAATGGTGTTTTCCCTGGAGAGGTTAGTGTGGAATTGGAGGAGGGGACACAAGGGGGCAGAGGAACAGGACGAACACAACACCCCTTCACATCCCTATCCGTCAACTGTTGTTAACTATTATGCTGATGGGATGGAATTTAACTTTATACTGGCTGTGGCTGGCTTTCCTCCAGGTTCAACACTATTGCCAAAGAGACTGTGGTTTTCTTAAGTGATCTGGCCTTTGCTCCTCAAGGATCTGTTAATGCAATAAGGGGAGTCTCAAGATTCTGCAGTATGCACTGACTCTACAAAAATCAAGACAAAACAAACGTTCTAGAATATGAGTCCACTGAAAGTAGCGATCTTAACTTTTAAGGCAGGGAGGACAGGAAAGTCTAGTCAGTGGAAATCCTGAGTAAAATCAAAAGTGTGGAACTCAGCCTACGACAAGATTGACCCAAGTAGAGCAGAGAAGAAAGCGGCAATCCAAAGAGGACCTGAGGTTGCGTTTTGACTCATTATTTCTGTGGGAACTCTGATTTGCATAAAGTACTGTAGATCCTACTTAAGAGGTGATGAACACTACCTCACAGGACTAAATATAAAGATAAATCTTAAGCTCCCACATGCTTACACAATTCAAATTTATAGGTTATAATACTTCTATGGAGGACAAGAATGCAATTCAAATAAGATAAGTGTATGTACTAATATAGATATGTACATTCAAATGCTGTCCATTATCACTTATTGGCTTAAATCCTGACCACATTCCGAAACATTTAATCTCAATTAAAAAATAATAATACTCCTTTTGCCAACAACAACAACAACAATAAAAAACAAATGAAGATATTTATTGGGTGCTAATTGCATGTCAGGCATTATCAGAGATTCACCAGTGTTATCCACTTTAATCTTCAAAATAATCCAGTGAAACAAGGAATATATGGTGACTTGCACGTGAGGATGCCAAGTCGTAAAAAACTCCTGGCAGCCCTGGTCCTCCACCACATTGTTAGAGAGTTTCACAATGGCCACGCTCAGCAAGAGCAACCGACTCTCTAATTCTTTGGCTCAGAGGCTTGATTAAGACACATTCATCTGCATGTCTTCTACAAATGCATCTTTAAAATCCATCTATTTCAAATAGAGTTCTCCCTGACCAACTCCACATCCATTCGTCTCAGCTCAAGAAATCACAGGACTGTTCTCTGCGTTATTTAAGCAAGAGCCTAGCAGCCATTGCTGATGCCTTCATTTTGCTCTTCACAAGCCCCTTCTAAGCCAATAGCACCAGGCTCTAGGCCACTGAAGGTCACAGTTTTTCTACTCTGTGTGTCCCCCTTTACTAGACAAATGTTGACATTAACCCATATACGTAGTTATATAAAATAATCCAAAAACATTTAGTAAAAATAAATAGTAGAGTTGCTTCAAAACAATTTTAGTAAATAGTTTTTACTTTTTCTTAAGTGTAAAAGCAAATTTGAATACTAATGAAGTAGGTGTGATTATTTTGCAGTTTCACATAAAGAATAAAGTCTTGGCTGAATATTTGATGCGACAGAACATGGACCACCTTCAACATTTTCCAGAGTTGACCTACTCTGGTGGCTGGAATGATAACAGTCCACCAAAACTCATGTATTTGACCACTTAATCCCTAGTTGGTGGAATTGTTTGAGAAGGATTGGGGGTGTGGTCTTGTTGAAGGAGGTAGTCCTTGAGGTTTCAAAAGACTGGACCCATTCTCAGTGTGCCTCACTGCCTCCTGCTTGCCAATCCAGGGGTGAGCTCTCCACTGTTCCTGCTGCCATGCCCTGCCATTGTGGGCTCTAACCCTCTGAAACTGTAAGACCAGTTAAAAGCTCTCTTTTATAAACTGTCTTGGTCATAGTGTTTTATCATAGCACTAGAAAAGTCTCTAACACCAATATTTAGATTTTATAATCAGAAATGCCGAGAATACCACTTCATATAAATATGTCCAGAGCCATTTGATAAATTGTTGAAAATTTTGTTCTAATCCTAAGACAAAATCCACCGGGCAATTTTTAATGAAACTTCCATCAACAGCTTTTAGAATCAAACGGCTAACAACACAGTGCAAAGGTGTGCTAATTTGACACATGCTGGATAAAAGCAGTAAGTTTTGCTTTCGGTAAACCCTTGTTTCCTTTGGAGAAGAAAATATCATATGTAAAAGACAATGTGATTCCTAACATACCATACCCTTGACACTGAAGTGTTTCAGGCAGCTTTTACTGGCATCTCACAGTGTGAGATCATGTGCAAAATGAAGCTGGCCTACTGTGTGTTCGCTAGCAGGGCTGAAGAAGAGTCATGTCATGCAACACAGGTGAGCAATGCCAGACACACCCTGGAGACATTACTTGACTTTGAACTAGTTTTTCATTATTACACATTTAAGAACTGTTTCTTTAAAAAGTGTGTGTGTGTGTGTGTGTGTGTGTGTGTGTGTGTGAATGCTTGCCATGTGCTCAGGTGTACGTACACATATGCACACAGAGATCAGAAGAGGGCATAAAATCTCTTAAGGCAGGAGTTACAGGCGTTTTGAGACACCTGACTTATTACCTGGGTGTTAGGATCTAACTTCTGGTCCTCACGATTTCACACCCGAACCATCTCTTCAACCCTGTTGCCAAGTTTCTTATGAACCCTATATTCAGTTACACAATATAAAAAGCTGGGCATGGGGCCAGAGAGATGGATCAGTAGTGGGGAGTGTTTACTGCTCTTCAAGGGGACCTGACTCCAGTTCTCAGCACCTACACCAGATGCAACCAACTGTAACTCCAGCTCCACGGATCCAGCACCCTTTTGGAGTCTCCAGGAGCATCTGCTCTCATGTGCACATACCTCACACAGACACACATGCACAATTTTTAAAAGCAAAAAGACTCAAGAAGCTGGGCTCTAGGGTACTCCTCACCCCCTCCACAACTCTGATCTAACTGGATCGCTCGGATCCTATTCCTGCAGGCCTTCTCACCCACCACCCAGCTGGCAGTGTGGTTCTGTTTGTCCACTCTCCTAAATCCTGGGCTTAGCCCTTCTGAAACATAGATCATTGTCTACTCTTTCCCTCTTTCAAGGCACTATAACCACACTCATGATCTTGCTGCTTCTCAAATACACCATATGCACAAAGTTTACAATCACCAGTAATGATTCCATTGATATATCTAATCCTTTGTATAATTATACAAATTTGGCTGACAGGTCTGCCTTACCCCCAAATTAATCTCCTCTCATTAGCCCCAATGCTCAATGCTGTTAGTAACCACTTATGTGCATGGCAAGGTTTATTCTTTAAGGTAAAGAGGGGGCAACTGAATTGAGGGTGACTAGTTACAAGTATAGAGAAGAAAATACAGCCAGTCATTCGTTCTTCATCACACTATTGGCTTACGATTGAATGCATAGAGTGTAAAACTGAGGGTCAAAAATGATAGAGCTGTTTCATAAGAAATGAATTCTAGATAAAGACAGGATCAGAAACTGATCAAGAGGCATGCCCGAGTACTTGAAGTACCAGCCCCTATGAGAAAGTTTGGCAAAAAGCTGGGGTACGGGCTCCTATTTAAAAACCCAGAACCACGCATGGAATCCTGGACAGGAGTGCTGGCTTTGACTTTCAGAATGGCATCCCCAGACTGAGGAGGAAGAAACTTGGGACCCAGGGCAGAAAATTAAGCCACGTGTGGTGAGGTGATAGTTAAGAAAATGGACAGATCTGAGGCGACAGTCATCGCTCAGTCATTAGAAACAGGGCAGGTAAGGAGAACGTCCATGTCTCCATCCAGTGGGGAAGTAGAAACTACTGGATTCTGTTCCATAAAGTTCATGTCGTTTATGGAAGTCACAGCCTCGGAAGGTCTCTAGCATGGAGGCTCAGCATCTGGGGAGGTAAGGAAATCCTCTCTCCTTCTAGGCTTTCTAATGTACACTAAACAAACATGTCATTTTAGTGCTGCTAGCCTGAGGCGCATTGACTTTGGCATTCACACTTTAATGCTGTCGCCATACATAGAGTTATACAGTGAACCAGATAATATCACCCTTTGTTTTCGCCAAGACAGTACACCAAGTTCAAAATCGGAGTTTTAGAAAAATGGCAGAAAAAAAAAATTAAGGCAGGATGAGGCCATGCTGGGGTAGGCAGGATCCTATCTTTACTGGGGCTGATAGCATTACAAAAATGCCTATTTGTTTAATCCCAGCACTCAGGAGGCAGAGGCAGGCTGATCTCTGTGAGTTCGAGGCCAGCCTGGTCTACAGAGTGAGTTCCAGGACAGGCACAGAGAAATCCTGTCTCGAAAAAAAACAAACAACAACCCCCCCCCCCCAAAAAAAAAAACAACAACTGTAAATTTGGACACAGAAACCTACAGAGAATGTAAACAAGAAAGTAAAGATCAGAGTGATGAATTCACACATCAAAAAGCATAGCCAGCAAACCACGGGAAGCCAGGAGAGAGGTACGGCACAGGCTGGTTAAGGGAGCTGCAGGAAATCAACACAGCTCACATTAGCTGGGTCTCCGGAGCTTCAGAGGAGATGCAGGTTGATTAAGAAACTACTCTGAAGACTGTTTGAGAAACAATTTCAGAGAAGGATGCCAGAACACCAAAAGTGACTTTCACAATTTAAAAAAAAATCAGATCTCAGGTAAGTAAGCATGCACAAGTGAAATCTACATACCACACCAGAGGGATTCATAAAAAAAAAATCTTGGAACTTTTTTTTTTCCTCCAAGGCTATGGACCTTTTATTTATCACTCAGTGTGCTGATTGGTTGTGTGTGTGTCAATTTGAGGCAAACTAGAATCATCAGAGGAAGGAGACTCAGATGAAGAAATGCCTTGAGGAGATCCACCTGTAAGGCATTTTCTCATTTTTGATCAATGGGGGAGGGCCCAGCCCATGGTGGGTGGTGCCATCCCTGGGCAGGTGGTCCTGGGTTCCATAAGAGGGTGGGCTGAGCAAGTCATGGGAAGCAAGAGAGTAAGCAGCACCTCTCCATGGCCTCTGCATCAGCTCTCACTTCTTCATATCCTCCAAATAAATAAAATACTACCAACTCATTGTGCAAACTTCTTGAAATACTTTTTCATTGCATTAAGGATAAAAATCTAGTTCTTTCGAGATCTACAAGAAAGGAAATTGGAGGCAGCTCCTTCCTGAAGGAGTCTGAGCCCCTAGTGGCCTGAGAGAAGTTCTAAGGGAAGATGGAGGCTGAGACGCAAGAGCTCTGATGGGCTGCCCAGTCTTTGGCAGGATTTCAGGGGTCAGGGACCCCATGATGAATGGGATGGGAGACAGGGATTCAATGGTCTCAGAAACTTAAAATTCATAGAAAAATGTAAATATTTAAGTAAATATGTTAAACTTGTAAGTGCAGGGTCAGTATTAGCTTTTAAGGGTTTTTTTGTTGTTTTGTTTTTTTAAGTTAGATGAACAAGAACCAATGGGAAATAAGATCAAATCCAGAGAATTTTAAAGGCATAGGGGAATGGAGGGGAGGAAAGGATGGCTAGGGACAGTCTACTGTGAGCAACAAAGAACATTAAATCTTCAAGGATTCCAAGATTTTGAGCCTGGCGAGCTAGTCAGGGAAGAGAGTTGTCAACCACAGAGACAAGGTGTTCTAGAAAGAGAAGAAATGTGAGTGGAGAGACATAGCAGGATTGTGTTTTTCAATTGCTGGGCTTCAAATTCTATTTGTAGTTATTCGTAAACATTTTAAAATACAGCTTGAATTTTATTATTACAGGTATAGAATTTAGACTAAACTAAGCCAATGTCAGTATGGATATGATCATGGTAGCTAGGGGCTGCCTATTGGTGGATTGAAAAAAATGAATATTCAATGGAAGGATAGATTGAAGTCTCTTTTTGACCACGTAAACAGAAATTGAGCAAAGCATGCTCCAAGTGGAAAATCAGTGTGTTACATAATACTGCACTGAGTAACTCATTTAAAAAACCCAAGATACACTTTATCTGATAAATAAGATTTACTTTTATTTATAAATATCTCCATGTGTATCTATGTGAGCATGTGCATGCATGTGTGTGCAGGTGCCGCCAGAGACCAGGAGAGGACATGAGATCCCCTGGAGATGGAGGTACAGGTAGCTGGGAGCGACCCGAGGTGGGTAGTGGGAACTGAAGTTCTGTTCTCTGGAAGGGCAACGGTTGCTCCTAATTGTGGAGCTGTCTTCCCAACTCACCAGCATTCAGCTCAAAAATCTTCCTCAATTCGAGATGCATAGTAGGATCTTTTGGGTAAGTAATTAAAAATAACAATGTTTTCATAAAATGAACATATTGTTGAGATTGCTTTGGTTTTTCCAGATGATTCTTTCCGTAGGAATACATATTAATAAAAGGTTATTGAGCAAACTAACATTTCAGCTCATGTTGAGAAGCATATTTTACTAATAAGCTATTATTTATGCTTCAGAAGAAAAATTGGGGAGAGGATTCTAATTTAATACTTCTAGTTCATTTAAAGAAACTGTTTCCATTAGACGATGGAAAGATTATGCAGATAATTATAGACAGCTGAAACATCATTTTCAGATTGACCTAGAACAGTGGTTCTCAACCTTCCTAATGCTGCAACACTTAATACAGTTCCTCATGTTGTGGTGACCCCCAACCATTAAATTATTTTCATTTCTACTTCACAGCTGCCATTTTGCTACTGTTATGAATTGTAATGTAAATACCTATGTTTTATGATAGGAAACCCACAGGTCAAGAACCACTGACCTAGAGTAATTAAAACACACACACACACACACACACACACACACACACTTCATTTTGTCTGTTCTTAATAGTAGTTGATAGTCATAAATAACCCGTCACCTGGTGATAATACCAACATTTCAATATTAGAGTTCATGAGAAGTCTACCTACACAAGTCTCCAAGAACTACTCACGAAGGTACATGAAATGAAGGGTTAAAAGAAATCTGTTACCCATGTTGGCTGAAGGTATGGAACCTATGATTCCATTAAGAGAACCTAAACTTTGAACTGGATGTAGAGTTCACATGATGGAAACTTCATAGCCAGACTGACACAGAATAGTGGCTCAAGAAACGTCTTCGAATCTTCAGAATGTCTCATTGCAAACCAAGCCTGACCCTCCCCAATTAGGGCTCTAAGAATGTGTAAGCCTTGCTCTTGTTCATTGCCCTGTATTTCCCCCTAATAACCAGTATAACAATTTGTCTCATTATACAAAACTGGCTTATAGAGATCTAGGCAAAGTAAAACCCAAACACACCCAGAACCTTAATACTTTAGCATGTGTTACAGTTTGAATCCCAAATGGCCCCCACAGGCCCCAGTTCTGAATACTTCATCTCCAACTAATGGTGCCATTCCGCGAGGTACTGAAAACTTCTGGAGATGGGTTATTAGTATTGAGTCCTCAAAGATATATCATCTTTAGTTACAATTGTCAATGGCTTTTTCCTAGTCAGTCATGAAATGAAGCACTGTCCTGTGTGACACATTCCTGCCACGATATGTGCCGAGCACACATGAACCTCTAGGACCCCTAAAATCATAGGATGAAATTGATAGGGTGTAAGAGATGGCTGAGCGGGTGATGTATTTATTATGCAAGCATGAGGACCTGAGTTGGAATCCTGAAAACCTCTATCAAACCAGGCACAGTCACAGGTATAGTCCCTGTGCTCTTTCTTCTAGCAAGACAAAAGCCAGAAATGGATGAATCCTCAGAAGCTCACAGACCAACTAGCCCGACACACCCAGCAGCAAACAGCAAAAGATGAGATTGTCCTCTACCTCCACACGAGTGCCATGCACAGGCACACCCACACTCATGCACCTATATGCATGCACCTCACACACACATGCACATCGTACACACACAAAGATGCTAGACACAACAGGGAAGCTGTACCCATGGAATCTCAACCATACAGTTGCCTAAGCAAGACCTGTGTAATGACAACCCCAGCCGACACGCCAGCATGGACGGGGTAAATGGTGCCGCTCCCCACCCCTGGATGAAGAGTCGCAGGACATGAATGGCTGCTGAAAGAGGGGAAATCAAGTTTGATCCAGCTTCCTAATAGGCTATCCAATTCTAAGTGGTCAGCTCCTATGATCTTATGGGTGACAATAAATGGACTCGGTAGGTTTTAGACACACACACACACACACACACACACACACACACACACACACGTATGTGTATATACAATCTATGTATTAAATAATAAAAATGAAAGAGATTATACATTTGAGAGACTTTAGCGGGGGACACAGAATTCAGAGCAGGGAAAAGGAAGGGTGGCAATGATATACAGTACTCATGTATGAAAATTTAAAAAAACAAAAATTTAAATTAAAAAGAATTAATTTGCTTTTATCAAGTGTTTTAAACACAGGGAGAAGAGCTATCTAATACACTATATCTCTCTGTTGTTTCTTTTTAAGGAAAGCTGAAACTGTATTTACTAAAAAAGTATGGACATATATAATACATACTATAAATACAATTTACTCCCCTAAAATATCTTAAAGTATTTCTCACGTCATTAAGAAACTTGTGATCATCATAAGTATAAAACACTCTGTAATACTTCATGGAATAACCATAATTTACTTACATACCTGCTGTGGGATGGTCTTTCTGTACAATGTGAGTATGTGTTGCTACCATTGGTTAATAAGAAAGCTGCTGTAGCCTATGGCAAGGCAGAATAGAGGCAGGGAATTCAAGCAGAAAGACAAGGAGAAGAAGGGGAATCAGGGGAGACGCTGAGTACAGCAGGTGAGCAAGATGTAATGCAACACAGGTAAAGCCACAAGACACATGGCAATACATAGATTAATAGAAATAAGTTAATTTAAGATGTAAGAGCTAGCTAGTAAAAAGCCTGAGCCACAGACCAAACAGTTTGTAATCGATATAAGCCTCTGTTTGTTTATTTGCGACTGAACGGCTGTGGGATCACACGGGCAGAAACTTCCATCTACACACACGATCTCTCATAATAATTTCTATTAATGTTTCATTTATGGTATTTACTCATAAACCGTTGTCTGGGGTCTGCCTATGCCACGTGGGAACTTTCTATATAGGATTCCCACCCCCCAACTCCATCCTGCAGCAAGTAGGGAGCCGATTTTCTCGGCTTAGAGCCCCTTCACTGCCTAGAACCACATTCCAGGCTCTGTTCCTGCATCCATCCCAACAACAGTTCCAGGAACGCAGTCTGCATCACCTCCTTCAACAAGCAGGAGACCCTGGCTCGACTTGCTTAGGCCCATTAATGCCACTCCAAAACTTCCTGCAACAGTCCAACAGAGGAAAGCGGGCATTTCAACTCTACTGATACTTGTTCCTCTCCTGAATATTGTAAATACTTCCACTGAAAGGAGAAAGATAACTTGGACAAAGAACGAAAGGGAGGGAGGGAGGGAGGGAGGGAGGGAGGGAGGGAGGGAGGGAATTTAAACAAAAAGGCTACATTAGATGTTAGATGCACAAATCCCAGGACAGAAAAAGAAATTATATTTAAAAACAAACAAATAAGGCAACATGTCCCCTCTACAAATTACTAACCCTACATTAATGACACTTAATGAAAATTATCTGGAAGAGCTTGCAGAAAATTCAAAAGGATGACTGCAAGTATTTTCAAACATCTCAAAGAAGATATGGAAGTGAATGATGTTGTAAATAAAAAACTAAATAAACCAAACGAAATCCTCAGTGTAAGTCTCACCAAAAAATGAATCATATAGAAAACAGAATCAGGACAAAAAGACAAGGGAGACAAGCTGGATCACTCAGTCAAGGTCAACAATAAAACAAATGTGACCTACAGGATACTCTGAAAAGATCTAACCTTCAGATTATGGGCTCAGAAGAAGGAGATGAATACCACAGCAAAGGCTAGAGAATATTTTTAGTGAAAGCATAGAAAAAAAAAATCTCATACCTAGAGAATGAGATGCTCATCTGGGTTCAAGAGGCCTACAGAACTCCATATACACAAGACCAGAAAAGAAACTCCTTACAACATATTACAGTTAAAACATTAAAAACACAGAAGAAAGGTATTAAAAATTGCAAGAAAGAAGGACCAAGTAATTTATAAAGGCAGACCCATCAGAATAACACCTGATTATTTGACAGAAAGTTTTAAAGCAAGAAGGGTCTGGAAAGATGAATTTCAAGTCCTGGAAGATGACAACTGTGAACCCAGATTATTACACCCAACAAAACTATGTATGAAAATGAAAGGAGAAAGAAAAACATTCCATAATAACAACAGATTGAAGGAATTTATGACCACTAAGCCAGTTCTAGAGAGAATACCAGAAGGAATACTTCAATCTGAAAAGAAGGATAAACACACCCAAGAGGTCACAGAAGATAAATTAAAAAATTCCAGAACAAGCATAGTAAGTCCAGTAAAACACCACAAAACAACAAAAGGTCAGGACGCAATATACATTGTTCAATAGTAACTCTCAATACTAATAGTTTAATTCCACAATAATGAGACACAGAACAGCAGATTAGATGTTGTAACAGGATCTATCTTTGCTTTTGTTTGTTTGAAACACACCTCACCATCAATGATAGTTACCACAGTAGGTAAAAGAACAGAATAAGGGTATTCCAAATAAATGAAAATAAGGAAGACGTTGTGACTATCCTAATATCTGACAAACATAGCCTTTGTCAATATTTTATTAGTTTCTTAATATTAGAGAATTAAAAGAAATCTCATTAAATCCAACAATATACAGATACTAATTTATATAGTTTCTACCTAAAGCAAGGCATCAATTTGTACTTTTATCATCAATGCCTAAAATTATCAATACTATTAGTATAATGTCATATTATAATATAAACACATTATTGATAAGATAATCTCAGAGGAGTAATTTTTAAATATCACTGGTATTTGAAACATGGTGGATCTTTTTGTGCATTTTGCTGATCACAAAAAGAGGGAAACATTTATTCTTTATCTTTTAAGGCATTGCAAAGATGAGTTCATTGTGTGGTTCATTAACTCTTGCAATTAAAACACTATGAAAAATGCTAACTTATCAGTCACTGAAAAACAGAACAACTTTTGTCTTTATATTTAAAAATAAAAAGATAATGCGGAGAATATGCAATAGCATCCAGTTTGATGGTACATTCTCCTAAAACAATTAGTTTCCTGTGTTAGTTAATACAACTGAAGAATGATTCTAGATGCTCACACTGACCACAGTGGTTCTCAAAAATCATGCAGTACTTAGAAACAATCTCATTTATATAGAACTGATACAGTTGTGTCTCCTAATCTCAGGGCTTACTGGCAACATTTTAGCTATTTTAGGCCAGTCAACCATAGTGTGAAATACTAAATGGAAAATTCCATAAGTAAAGAAATAGTTAAGTTTTAAACTGCAAATAGTTCTGAGAAATATGATTAAATCTCACACTGTCATGCTCCATACCTCCCAGGGCATGAAATAGGTCACCTGTCTGTTGATTGCTTACTGTCTTATTTATTATATCAACTGTCATACTGCTGCAGTACTGTTGTCCAAGTCATGGTTTTGCACCACAGCTCCCAAACACATCAGTAATGGTGCTAGTGATCCATCTGCTTGGCTAGAGAAGCTGCCAGAAAAGCTGGATGTTCAATAAGATATTGTGAGACGACGAATAATGTTTGTTATATACTGCTATAATTATCCCATTTTATTATTGATTGCCGTTAGTTCTGACCATACATGCCTCACAAACCGTTACACAGGTAAGCACGTAAGAGAAACATATGGATAGGGCCTTCCATACTGTCCACGGTTCTAGTTTCTCCTACGAGCTGGGAACATGCCTGCCTTGGACAATGGAAGATTGGCATGTGATATTTCTAAACCTTTTTTATGAGTGAATAGTGATATCCAGACCATTAAAGTAAAGTTCTATCTTCGCCATAACTACCAAATAAATAAAATACACATAAACTACATAGTTAAACAAGAATTACTATGTAACACTGTAATATATTATTTAACAGATCTTTTCACAGGACTGTTTTTCTCTGTCTAAATCTCATGACTGGTTTCCAATATTATATTTTAAATGCAAATTTTTAAAACTCATGTGTATATGGGGGAGGCTATGCATGTGAATTCAGTTGCCACAGAGACCAGAGAGGTATTTGATCCACCCAGTGTAGGCGTAGGGAGACAAACTCAGGTCCTCTGGAAGAGAAGCATGTCCTCCTGAGAGTTGTCCACCTCTCCAGCCCCTAATTTCACACATTTGTAGTATGCGGCAAGGTTCACATCGTGGTTATGTGCAGATGAGCCATTCGGATGACTCTAGGGTTACACTTTAGAGACTCTATGATAGGAAAATTCAATTAGCAAACTCCTTAAGTCCTGACTCCTTTTTTCATGATGAGAGTCCTGATTTTTTTTAACTAGAGGCTAATGAATTAGAGTATATCTGTGCAGTCACAGTATACAGAGGTGTTGAATTAAAAACATTTATTGTCTCTTTACTTTCAATCCCCCATTAATACGTACTTAAGGATAAATATGTATTTATAATTAAATGTTGGTATACTATGATATAACCATGCATTTATAATATCGATTGCCAAACACCTTTATATCCTATTAATGAGTATTATCTGAGTACATGTCCATGTTAAAGATGTTTTACCATGTCAATACTGAGAAAAATCAACAGACCTTGCAAGGGTAATTAGAAGGGTTAGTAAGTGCTAATTAACCTAATACGATCACAGAAGTAAGACGAGCTATATTTTTACATATCCTTGGTTCTGGGCCTTGAAAATACATCATAATTATCCAAAAAAAAAAAAAATACAAAATCATAACAAGTGCCCAAGACTAACCTGAAAAGATCTTTATTAAACTAGGAGGAGGCAGGGACTGAACATCATTTTTTAAGCAACCCAGTGATTCTCAGGTTTGCAGTTGACTTAGATTCTTAAGTTACAGGGGACTGGAATAACTAAAAAATGTACAAAATGAACCTCTGGGAAGGGAGAGACTCGAATCCAGGACTCTGCTGTTAAGAATCATAAGATATTTTGACTCCAGTGCCCCAAACATTTGTGTCCATTACTACAGAATCTGGAAATAATGAAAGCCATTTTTGAGGTAACTACCATTCCTACTTTGCTTTTAGCCTTACACAAAATGCTAAGAGTCAACAATCACCCCCTTTACTATTGCCATAGTCCTCCCCACAACAGGCTACCTTAATTTCTAAACCTTGCTTTAGTTCTTAAACTGAAGAAAACAAACAACACTATAATCCAATTATAGTATAATATAGAAATTAGGAATTACCTTTTATCATTTGTAAGGGGAACTAAGTCTCCATAAAAATGAGCAAACATCAGAAAAACAAATACAAACAGAACCAGTGCCTGAGGTGATGGGCAAAGGGCTTCCAAGCCAAGCATTCTCTCACTCTTGTCCTGGTTAAAACCTGTTTGTCTGGGGATTGGCTCAGCTGCTCTGTTTCCCGCTTCCCAGCCTTCCAAGGTGTTGCCGTGACCTCGGGTGTCTCTTTGCTGGAGCTGGATCCAACTAACAAAATCCAACACATGCAGGCACTTGTTTCTCCATTATCCAGTCCCCTGAAGGGCGGCAGAGAACCACAGAGTCAGTTACCTCTTCTAGTCCTGCCCGTGACAGTGACTTTAGTCTAAATCTTTAAACTCTGCTCAGTGGCAATCAGGCAGAAGGACATGATCAGCAGCATAATTTATCAAATGAAGACAAACAAAACATGAATCCAATGAAGTATTAGTGATGAAATTATATCATTTTTACAAAAGGAAAGTGTACAGTAAACCCACTTGAGTTCACCTGTACACTGATGAGGCTCTGACAGCTTATTTTGTAGGAGACCCTACACTCCTCTGCCTACCATTAACCTCACCTTGGTCCTCCTTGACCTCTCTTATTTTTGCAGAGACAACTGTAGAAGTCAGAGGAGAAAATATCTTAAGTACTTATGTGCATGTTTTAAGGAAGCTGAGTATCTACACCCACAGATAGAAAAAAATACCACTCAGAGAGCACATCTCCTCTGCCAGGAAAACGTACTCCACCTTAAACAGTGAAGCAATGTGTCTCCATCACTTGAGCACATTAACCTTACGAGTCTGTATTAACACACCGCAAGGTCAGGATCACCACGTAGCTGAAGAAGCCTCAAGCGAAGGCTGCGGTGCAGATTTGCAAACATCAGTTCACCTTTCCCCTTTTACCTCTCACCAGTTCCTGATATCACAGCATGGTACATTAAAAAAAAAAATACATCTAAACCTGCACACAATCCAAACACTACACAATCTCTTTCCTCCTATTACAAAAAACAAAAAGTGCATCTGAAAAAGTCCGTCACCCACCCTAACCGACAAAATAAACTAACCCCAACTTCTTCCACAAAAGAAAGGAAAATCCCGCAAGACAAGATAATTGCATGTGATATGCAGAACTTGGTGAGACGGTTAGTTCCCAGCTTTAATAACAGACGAGAATGAGTTACTTCATCTCTGAACTCACTAGCTTTCCCATCTGGAAGATAGACATGCCATCAAAGAAGGGCTGCCACGTACTAAACAGAATTGCATATGTTCACTGAGGCAGACCCACACTTGGTACTCATTTAATTCCTTTGGAGGATCTAAGAAGGAAACAATCCACCCTATCGTTTTCCAGTTTCAGAAGTACATTCTAATAAAATTCCAAACCCCTAGAGAATATCTGAAATTTAAATATCACCAATTCCTAAGACCCTTCATTCTAAGAAGTAAAATTAGCATGTGCATAAAAAAAGCAGCATGTGTGTGAAAACAGACACTCTCACACATATTCCCAGAGAGACTATTAATTGACACAAGAACTCCAAAGGGCAAATTTAAAATACCAACATCTTTACAATTATTTGATGATACACTTCTACATTGCTGAATTTATCATGAGGAAGTAGTTTGATTCGGACACTAAAGCTCATAGATTTCTGTTACATGTAGTAAACATATTTATAATGTAAATAACTGGAAATCACTGAAACTCATGTCCAAAGGAGATTGTTAAATAAAATGCAGAACAGACAGTCAGTGGGAAGTCATGTACAGGAAGCAGATATGAGCAGACTAAAATCAGTGTGCAAAGGCTCATATTTGGCTCAGTCATTTAATATTGAAAGAAAACAGCAGGTATTATTCTGTTTGAACCCAATCATCATTTAAAAACTGGGTGATGCTAATGGTAACAGCACTCTACAATGAGAGAATTCAGACGAGGAATTCGGAGACCTATATGTACCGGTGGACTAGCTATGGAATGAACAGGAACATTATAAATTAGGAGGCAATGTTCATCCAGTCTTGGTGCCAATCTACCATATGACTCTTAGCTCTACTATGGAAATATTGGTGTTCTTAAAACTCTTTTCCATATCGTTTCCTCGTAATTTTTAATTGGAAGGAATTTCTTTATAACCAGCAAATGTTTTGAAGCTTCTGTTTAGAAGTAACTCATTTCCTAGGAAAAATAAATGGCCATTTGGGACTTTTGAGGTAAATCAGTGAAGTGCTCATTAGGGTTTGTCATTATTCATTCCATGATCAGGATGCCAATTCCATGATCAATTTTAACTTACTAATGTAACTCAACCTAACGATGTTAAATGGCTTCAAAACGTTCCCCCCCCCCTAAAATAACGAGTTGTGAATATATAGCATCTGAATTTAAGCAGGGTAGTTAAATGACAACATTACATTTTTAAAACTGAACCACGAATTTTTCTTTTAATTAAAACAAGAAAAGCTTTACCTACGAGTACCAACAGCATTCTTCATATGATATGCTGTCTTACTTCCTCTTTGAAAAGCAATCGGTACAGAAGCCTAATCATGTTATAAGCCATGTGTTAATGTTTGCTTTGTTCGTTAGCTGAATGATCAGCAGAACATTCATTTGACCCCCTTTCCCTGTTAGGGTCACATTTTGAATATAGGGGTAATATGTGGCTTACCCCATTGTGCTCTTACAGGATTAGCTGAGATTCAAAGAACAAACCCACTTCCACATGCACATTGTGAGCACCCGAGAGTTCATATTATTAAGTGTAGGCGCAGAAGCCATGCTACAAACTCAGTAAAGGCTTGTCTTCCACGTATACTTTGGTTTTCTTCACACAAACTATATTGTTATCTGCACACACAGGCCAGCAACGGGATTTTGTTGAAAAAGGTGCATATTTTCACATACCACAATTAAGTTAAATGGCAATGAACACAATCGACCCCTGTGTATTCTAAAACAGCACTCTTCAAGTGATATATGGGAAAAATCCAATCTTTTAAATCTTAAGTTTATCACAAATACATTTGTATAATACAATAGGAGTGAAAATTTGACCAATTGTAGTCCCGTGTCTTCATTTTTTTTCATAATTATGTTACATTTTATAAAAGTTTTAAAGCTTTTCCCCACTTCTTTATTTATGTCAAGGCAAACTGGAAACAAACACTTTCTATCCCCTAGCCTGTAGCATGGGCAACAGGACTCTTCTAAAGAATACTCGAAGGGCTGTCAATATGGCTCAGCACTTAAGGGCACTTATATCTACTACAGAAGGCCTGGGTCCCATTCCCAGTACCCTCAGGGTGGCTCACATCCATCCCTAACTCCATTCTAACACATTCTTCCGACCTTCAAGGCTCCATCTGCACGCATCTGGTGCATGTACAGACACACATGACACATAGAAGACTAAGTTTTAAAAAGTATAATTGACATCAGAAATAACAGATAACAGTAAATAATGAGCTTAAAAACTCTTAGCAATGATATTTACTTAGATATATCTCAGTACTAAATAGAAAATAAAACAACAGCAAGACAGCCAATATACCATACTGGCCCCTCCTTCCAAAAACAAATACATATTTCATGCACTGTCATTGAAAGCTATTTGATGAAGCAACTATGTTGTAATTCAATATACAGAACAGTCCATACTAACTATAAAACACAACAAAAAAAATAACCTCATATGTTTGCACATTAAGTAAACTCTGGGACGTGTGGGAGATTGTTACTAATTTCGGTTGTATGAAAAGAATGTGAGAGGCATTCCTATATAAAGAGAAACCTTGACATTATAAAATAACAAAATCTGTAATATATACTAATGTTCAGTTTTTAAAGTTTATTCAGAAAACAAAAGTTTCCTGCCTCCTATATAATGATTTCAACAGAATACTTTATCAGTTCTGGCATTAATCACATTAACAACAGACCTAGCAATAGAGTTGAAGCCTATTAGGGCCAACCTATGCATAAATGCATACATATATGTATGTATGCTCACATGTGTACACACATACAAACCAGTAATAAAACAAAAAACTTCTATATTCCCTACCCCTAAGAGAATGTAATACAATAAATAAGATGGACAGAAATATCAGTCTAATTAAGTTTGGTTTATCATATATAAATCACTTCTTACTTTCAAGTCCAACTTATAACCTTCTCAGAAAACATGGACATCTTTCCGTTGGTTCCTGCAAACACTGTGGAGTGATAGGATTGGAAAGGGAGGCAAGGGGCAGGTTCTAAACCAGACATGCTTATTATTTATTCCTCCATCTTGGGAGATGGTTCTCCTCTTTTAGATGGTATTCTAAGACTATCTTTACCTCAGGTAGTACCAAAAGACACCGCACTCTAAATGGAATCTTAATTCCAATCCACCTGAAGAATACACCAGGAAAAAGAGATAGAGGTACATGAATTCTCTTCGTACTGAGAGGTTTGCTGCAACTGATATACCAACTATTCAGATAATTCTCAAATTATATAAATTAGTTTATATAATGTTTCAAGTAATGAAAATTCTTTTATGAGAAGTCAAATTAGTTCCATTTTTTAAAAAAGCAATGATTAAAATGCTTAATGTCCACAAGTGAAAAAAAAACGTAAAAAGTCTCCAAAGGTGTCAGGCCACATTCAGCTACTGGGTGAATAATCTTATTCCGAATACTCTTATTTTATTTTATTATTCTGAGTATTTTTAATCAGCCTCTGAGCTCCATCATACATGAAAGACAGTCCAGCTTGTTCCGTGTTTGAACTAATGAGAATAGCTGTTGGTCATCAAATGAGTAGCACAAATGATCGTGCATTCACACCCAGAGTGCAAGGGAGTATTCTCACCACTGCATTCTCCCTTCAGTTCTGTCTAAAGGACATGAAATAATGTTATTCCTCCCTTCATAAATAAGGCTGACATTTCGGGTAGCTGATCCATGACAGGTTACTAGTATTCAAAGCTGGCATGTAGAACAGTGTCACCATGTGGGCCAACAGGAAGTAATTTGCAGGCTATTGACCTGGATTTGCTACCTAGAGTTTTTTCCACTCTTTCTGGTAAGGACAGGAAAGAGGTGCATGGAATATATGTATTTTCATCATGTTCCATATTTCATTTAAAATTTCAGTCCTATTGCACTTTATTTTCATTAGCCTTTATGTGTTGAGTTTTTCATAGGGGACAGATAACCTATTCTCAGAAAGACCAACTACCTTCTGTACCCAGGAAGGTGAGGCGTGGTGTTGTTGGCAGTTGTCAAGGTATCTGTTTGCCCAACTTTTCTCCAGCTGGAGCAAAGGTAGTAAGCCCTTGGTGCACGAAGAGAAAGTGGACAAAGTCAAAGCCTATAGACAGACCTTTCACTGCGGAATGAAGAGGCATACAGTCCTTGTCCATCACAGGCAGTGAAAAAACAAAACTATGATGGAGTTCACCAGTCACCAACGTAAGCTTGAAGGCTGTTTGTACACTCTCTCTTGTTGGTGTCCAGTGTATGAGCAGCATGAAAAATTTAAAGGAAATAATATATCATAAGGTTTTGATAACTTCATCAAAAGATTTAGAATGCATAAAAATCTGCATAGAGATGAGCTATAAAAAAATACAATACCGAAGGAGGGGAGGTTGATGGTAGCCCAGCTACAGAAGCACATGCTGTTGATACAACTAAATGATCAAATATTATATTTTTCTTGTCATATTCCCAGCTCCCCAGTGAGCACAAAAGGCTCTTAGGGCATCCAGAAGGAAACAACTATGAGAAACAGCCTCCCCTCCCCTCCCTTCCCCCCGCCACAATTATTTTTATCTACAGAATATTGTGGGACAAACACTAGTATATAAGAGATGTAAGCCAGTACGGAATCAAGGAACCAACTGGACACCCAAGCTCATATGGTGGGTGATCTTGATGACTGCATCTATATGAAATAAGATTTCATTTAATTCTAATAGTCTTTGCAAATGTGAGTATTCTTACTGTATGTATAGGCAACCAAGGCCAAAGGAAGTCAATTTATTCATACCAGGTCACTCAGGAGCTACTTATTCATTTGTGTAAACAGTGAGGAACAGACACACATATCTTGAACAGCACAACCAATGGTAACACTTGGATTTGAGTCTAGGGCAGGCTGACTGTCTCCAAAATCTGGACTGATAGTTTAATAAACAATTATAAAAGGTTAATAAAATGTTTTACTGATGCTTACAAAATAATTGAGTTTATCAAATCAACATATTAAAAGAGACAGAATTAATGAAAGTTTAGTATCTTGAGGGATAAGTAAGTTTAAGATGACTAGTGATCAACTGTGAGGACTTTTAATTTATTGAATTCTTGTTTTTGTTTTTGTTTGTGTGAAGAGCAGGTCAGGGGGAAGGTGTGTGTTTTGAGACAGGTCTCATGTAGTCCAGGCTAACCTCTATATAGTCGAGGATGACCTTAAATTTCTGATCCACCTGCCTCTACTTCCCGAGCGCTGGAATTAAAGGCATGTAACACCATGTCCAGTTTTATGAACTGCTTGGAATCCAACACAAGGCTTCAACGTATCCTAGACAAGTACTCTACCAGCTTACTTATATCCCCAGTGCAGCGGGCGCCTTTAAAAAGGACGTGGAATCTCGATCTTTCTTGTTCCTCTCTTCTGTAGAAGAAACTATCTTTTCAATAGAAAACTATATACTTGACTTTCCAAAAGGGCTTCTTTTTTAACTTTGAGTAATTAGGAAAGAAAGATACAATATCAGAAGCTAATTTGCATTAAGAATGAGCAATTTCAAGGTGTCTATGGATGTGTTGAGGATGCTATACCTGAAAACAGTTATTGAAAAAATATATGAAGCTCAAAGAAAAAAAAAATCTCATAAATTCTTTCTTAGCTATAAATATAGTGATCGAAGTTATAAGGAAGTGTTAAAATTACTCTGAATTTTGCTAATAATAGCTTGCTTTAAAATACATTGAGTGGCATGACCAAAGGATGGCTTCTGGGCAGAATCGTGTGTTGTTTCCATACAATACCCACACACTTCACATTTCCTTTGCAATACAGACAAAATGGCAAGGGACGAAAACAGTTAACCCTCCCACACATGGAGGTATCACAACCCCTTAGAAATCCATTGCTGGTTCGATCACAGCAGAACCTGGGAGCTTTCTTCTTAGGCTACATGGCAAGTGTTTTCAAATTTTCCTTTTGCTGTGGTTGTTGAGGCTTAATGTAGCACTAGTTCCAACTAACAAAGAGTTAAAAGTCAGAAGGCACCAATAGACCACAGGGGAGAGACAAGGCATTCTGAGGCCTTCTTTAACAAACTTGTCGCTAGTCCAGTCTGTACCATCCTTAACTCTCCTAGGTGTCCCTGGCCTTGAGCCAAAGGTATCGTTTTACAGTGTGAAGGAGAAGTTTCATTCTTCTGCCCTGACTTTCTAGTCTTGTTTCCCCACATTTTCCAACTGTACAGACCAAAGCCTTCCCCCAAATATGTATAAAGAATGAAAAGAAAAGGAAGAGAATGAGGAGCAGGTGTCTGGGAATTTTGTTGGGTTGGGTGGCTGAGTTTCTGTCGGTGGGTAGGACTCACAGCACTGGGTACTGCCTGAAACATTGATAGGGAATATGTGGAAACAGGGACTCTGTTCTCGCCCAGTGGATTCAGGTAATGCATCCATTGTTCCACACGGCTATGGTCTGGTGCCGGCAACCTCGACTAGAACAAGCTTGCCCTGCGTTTTCCTTTGCATTTAGATGTCAGCTTTGATAAGGTCACACCTTAAAAGATCCACATAGCAAGCAACATCGAGATAGCAATAAAGCCCTCAGCCATTCCCATACTCAGATAAGGCTGTAGGAAGAGGGGGAAAGCAATCAGAATCGCATTCCCAGGCACACGCAGGTCTCTACAGCTAGCCCGCCCAATTGTATCTGCACCTCTGCAGACTCTCCTAACACCAGGTCCTAACTGGATCTCGAAACAGGGGTGCTTGAGAAAATAGGATCTCTCCTCTCTCATCCTATTTGAACGTTCTCCCTCACTGGCTTTCCTGGAAGAGTATCCCAAAGATGCTGCCTTCCTTCCTTGTTAGCACCTTCCCTGTTTCTATTAACAGCAACTCCCTAAGGCATCTAATCTGTGACCCCGGGTTGGTTAGTTGTATGTCAACTTGACATGAGCTACAGTCATTTGGAAAGAGACTCTTCAACGGAGAAAATTTCTTCTTAAAATTGACCTGTAGGCCAATCTGAGGGGCATGTTTTTGTGGGATGATTGATGTGAGAAGGCTCAGTCCACTGTGGGCAGTGACACCCTTGAGTAGGTGGTCCAGGCTTGCTTCAAGAGCAGTCCAGTAAGAAGCATTCCTCTGTGGCCTTTGCTTCAGCTACTGCCTCCAGGCTCCTGCCCTGAGTTCCTGCAGATTCCTTTAGGTGAGGGACTGTGGTCTGGAAGTGAGAGATGAAATAAAGCCTTTCCTCCCCAAGTTGCTATTGGTCACGGCATTTTATCACAGCAATACAAACCCTAACTAAGACATCTTCTACTGCCCTGAACCTCCCAAAAGATTTGACTTCTCCTGCCAAGCTCTCTCCCATGAGCTTCCCATAGAAACCAACTCCCCAGACTGTCTTCCTCCCAGGCATTCCCTCAAGATCCAGGCCTCTTCTCCCTTGTTGTTTTCCTTTCCAATCTGCTCCCAGAAGAACCTAATCTGACATCACTGTGAGTGAAAAGCCGCTAGAGAGTCTGAGGAGGGGTAAGAATACCACAAGAGCAAAGGAAGCACAACGTAGCTCTCTCTGTCGTCCCCTGCTCCTCTTCCCCCAGTTCTGCGAGGGCGCGGGCGCGCGCGCGCGCACGCACACACACACACACACACACACACACACACACACATCTTTTTCTACAAAACTTACTCAGCAAAGTGTGGCCAAGGCAAAATGCAAGTACAAACACTCATATAAACTTCCTATCAAGCCCTGGAAATTTGAAATATTTAAAGACAAAACAGAGCACAACCTCAGCGACAACTTTTGCAGGGCCGGCACTCAGTTCTGAGCATCCCTCTGCGGCACCCAGCCCTCCAGCTCCTGTTTCCCTGAGCCCTTCAGAGATTTACTGCACTCTGACACTGGCACTAAGAGCTGAGAACTTCCAACTAATCTCTTGCACCTTGTTTTACCTTTCTCTCTACTTTAAATAATCAGATCTCTGAGGTAAATGGTGACTGCACACTCTGTCTGGGAACTCTTCAATCAATGCCTTCTAATAAGCAGAAATACAGCAATAAGAATAAAGAAATTTATTTTTTTTCTTTTTAGGATATAAACTTATTTAATCTACTAAATGACTACTTAACTTTAAAATTAGGCCTCCTATAATTAATTAAAATAATTAATAAAATAATTAGTATTTAAATATTCAGAAAATTAATCGAATGCTTTTTTTCTTCCTTCTTTGGTTTGAAAAAAGCATAAAAAAAGACCAATTATTTTTCTGCTTAAGAAATTCTGCCTGCCGGGTGGTGGTGGCCCACGCCTTTAATCCCAGCACTTGGGTGGCACAGACAGGTGGATCTCTGTGAGTTCGAGCCCAGCCTGATCTACTGAGTGAAATCCAGGACAGGCACCAACACTACACAGAGAGACCCTGTCTGAAAAAAAACAAAACAAAACAAACAAACAAACAAAAACAAAAAGAAAGATTCTTCCTTTTTAAAAGAAAAATGAAAACATGGTCTCCTTACTTGTAAGGAAAAATATTTCTTCCTAGTAGATTTCCCTTTGGGTTCTGGGTCTTGTGGATTAACTCACACAGTCTAAACAACCCACCACTGAACTATACCTTCATCCTGTTTTCCATTTCTGATACCAATCTAAACGCCCTTTTCTACCTGGAAAAATCTAAAAGTAAATTATAGTGGTTTCATTCTTTTATCGCTCACATTTAGTACTATGAACTGAAGGTATTAAGGCACACAAGTGATTGATACTTGCCACTGGACAGGAGACCAAGATAAAAGAGTCTCCCAAATCCCAGCTGTTAGGTAAAATAACTCAAACTGTGTTACCCATCAAGAAAATCTTCAGATGGTACAGAACAGATGGATCACGAAGTTGATAAGGGTGAAAATCCTGAATGTTTGGATCAAATTGACCACATACTGGAGGCTGGGGCTGGAAAGACACCCCCACTTGTCAACAGCCCCATTTGTCTGCAGTGGCCACACTACACCACCCTGATTCAGAGACACTTGGCACTCCCTCATAAATGATGATGAGAGCCATCAAAAGGCACTGGAGAAGCCAATAACAGTCCTCAGAAGGAGTCTTCTAATCCTGGTCCACGAGAAGGTGAACACTTAGAGAAAAAGTGTGAGCATTTCTTCCCTGGGCAAGACTTACTGCTTGCCTGTGAAGAGGGCTCGCCCAAGGTCTCCTACCTTACGGCCGTGGCTGCCGAAGAACAGGGTTGTTGACGTCCTGACAACGTGTCCCTGCCGTATGTACTTGTGCCCACACACATTTTCCCACTTCCACTAGCTTCTGAAAACTGTTCCTAAAGGCTTCTTTCACTGACTAAAGGGCAGATTTGCTCAAACTGCCCGAGAACCTGGAAGGGCACTTACCAGGGAGAGCATGTAAATCTTGATTTAAGTCCAGTTGTAAAAATGTAAATCTAGCCGGGTGGTGGTGGTGGCAGCGGCGGAGGCGGCGGCAGCGGTGGCAGCGGCGCACGCCTTTAATCCCAGCACTCAGGAGGCAGAGGCAGGCGGATCTCTGTGAGTTCGAGGCCAGCCTGGTCTACAGAGCAAGATCCAGGAAAGGTGCAAAGCTACACAGAGAAACCCTGTCTCGAAAAAAAAAAAAAAATGTAAATCTACCTTCATGTACTACTGTTCTCTCTTCTCTCTCTCTCTCTCTCTCTCTCTCTCTCTCTCTCTCTCTCTCTCTCTCTCTCTCTCTGTGTTTGTGTGTGTGTGTGTGTGTATGTGTTAATCTAGATATGTCTCCTTAAATGAACAGACAACATACAAACAGATTCCTCACTCCTTGAAGGATATCACAAATCTAGAGGATTATTGACAACATTTTTAGAGAATTAAACATAAATTCTGGAATGTGGCAGGACACAATGCACAAGTCAAAGGACTTGAAGTTTATGGAGTTAATAGTGAATAGCTTGGTGCAATTCCTTAATACTTTCTAGGTCGGTCGGTCTGTCTGTTGGTCTCTCTCTCTCTCTCAGTCTAAAAGGAAGGACTGTATTAAAGCTATGATTAAATGAAACAAATAATCAGGAATATGATGCTAAGTTAGGCAAGAAACAATGCAACATAATGAATTTTCAGGAAGACAGGCTGAACTGTGGAAATCTTATTGCAATTTCAAGTACTCGGAACGGGTGCTTTGTCTGATGGCCACTAGGTAACACCTGGTAAGCAATGCGATGGAGACTATAGCAGGTGATTTGTGCTGAGCAGGGGCATGGTGGGACCTCACACATTTTTAACAATCCCTTCTGTACTCGTACGACATAACTTCACTTCCATTAGTGTGCTCTCTACAACTGCCACCCTCAATGCCCTGTGGTCATGAACAGCAGATCGTGTGCATGGAAAGACATTGGGATCAGAGTTTCTGAGAAATTCTACTTGTGGCCCACAATTTCAGAGAGCTGAGCTACATGCTGAGCTACTGAACTGATGTGACCTGAGATCTGATTCCACTGCCACGGCCTTCAAGGCTGCAGTGGTAGTGTTACTTTACCAAAATAATCCCCCCTCAATAGGAACACGTTCCAAGGGTGCCTGCAGGTGCCAACTTCTACTCTTCTGGAATAAGATTCCACTGGGTTAATATAGTGGTGGACTGTTTTTCCTTCAAAGGAAGCTCATATATTTAGACTATTCATCCTGAATACAGTCTCAGTGACTATTTGCAAGTACACTACATTTTCCCTTGCTAAGGAGGCAATATCTGTTCACTGTAAAATGTAGTGATAATGGCAATAGGATCTAAGAAGGATGCAGATAACCACTAAGAACTTCAACGCGAAATATTTTATTGCATACATCCCCCCCATTTGAATAACATATACATGGCAGCTTTTCATTTACAAATTTGAGGTCCTTTTCTATAAACCTGCATGACTTTTCAAATCCATACATTCTGGAAAATTCTTCTGCTACAGTTTTCTTGGCAGCACATGTTTTCTGCTAGCTTCATTTTATTCTATTTGATGGCTATGCATTGCTCAGATGACAGAATATTTCAAAGTAACAGTCAATTGTTCCTACCAAACACTCTGGGTTTGTTAGCTTTAAGGGATTTCAACAGATGAAACCACAAGCTTTCGGTCAGCGAGAATGTCAGCAAAAACACAATCAAAGCCGTGGAACTTTTATAACCAACACCTCTGCTAATTCAAGAAAATCAAATGTAAGCTGTAGCAAACTGCATGCCGGCTTGTTAACATCCAGCTTGCCGTGACAGGGATACAGATCACAGTTAACTACCAAAATGATAAAAGCTGGTACTGGGCTATTATATCCAACACATGATGTTAGATGTATCTGAACATACTCCATCTTGACTTCAACTTGTATAAACCAAACATTAGTATCTTTTTTTTTTTTTTTAAAGAAATAAAGAAACCCATTTGAGGAAAGGTTAAATAATCCAAGCAGCTAGTAAATGAAACCTGCCTAAACTTATTCTGCGGCTCTTTTTTTCCCATACCTAACAGAGACTCAACAGTCTCGCTTTAAGTTAATAATATCTAGTCATGCTTACCAGCTGTACTTTAACTCTAATGAAAACAAATAACTCCTCCTAGCATATCACAATATAACAATTCAACAATGCTGTTTTCAAGGTTAAGCAGTGTGGTAAAATACACCAAGATTTTAAACTCTCTAGATCCCAACGATGCACAATGTGTAAAAATGCCTCTTGGTTTTTAAAAGTGAATGTCTGTCTTGATTTGTATACAACTGGTGAGGTTTTATGGTGGTGGTGGTGTTACTGGTTGTGGATTTTTATCTGACAGACATAGTCTCATGCTGTGGCCTAGGCTGGCCTCAAATTTGAGGTAGTCTTTGTTTGATGGCCTCTCAAGACCTGGGATTACAAGCACCAGCCACCAGGCCTAAGCCGAGGCTGGTTAAGCCGTCTGCTCCTATGTTGACCCAAGACCTTGCACACATTGGGCACATGCTGCACCACTGAGCTGGATGGCAAGCCCTCCGAGAGATGGTGTTTTAAGACTGCCACTTAGGCACACATAGCAGTTGCTTGTTGTGTGCAAATATAAGAAATCAAGACAGAAAATGCAATCAGAATCACTGAACACACAAAAGAAATGAAACCACCAATGAACGGTTTGAGTGAGAAGAACCGACCTTTAAAGTGGGTGTGAGTGTCGAGGGCGAATGAACACATCACACCAGATCCTTCCAGCTGGCACAGGCAAGAAACTGAGAGGTGGCACTAATGCCTCTGCTCTGTGGTGATGCCAATCACTCCTTACATGTCCTTTTCTTTTCTCTCTTGATGTTGAAAACTACATTTTGAGTTTGTAGCTGGGCACTTTCGGGTGCATATTTCCACATGTCTTATACACCTCCAGGCAAATGTTTCCCTTTTTCTTTTGCACAAATATAACTGTTTTTTCTTCCCCTTTATTTGGGACTCTTTTTTTACGTATGGATTTATTTTGGAATATTTTTCCGTCTTGGATGATTATTCTCTTCGTGTACACCCTGCACAGTGTCCCGATGGTGATTGCTTAATAAATTTGTACAATAAGTATACTTAACACCTAAGCCTGTATGCATTTGTTCCTATTTGCGTTCCCATCAGTCTGGACTTCACTCAGCAGTGTATGAAAAATCTCTGGTGCCCTACAGCTTTGCCAACAGGGTATTCCATACAACAGGGTCCTTGCTCACACTGTAAACCGGTGCGTGGAGTCCCTTATTTTGAGTAAAGCTGAGCGTCTCTTTACATATGAAAAAGGCAATTTTGTCGTTCTTTGAATTGTGCTTTAGTATAATTTGACCAAATTTCCCTTAGTTATCTTCTTAATTACTAGGGAATATACCACATTATGGAGATTATTTCTTTATTAACAAAACAAATTACAATCTTTCATTTACATTTGTTCCATCCAATTCAGAACTTATCCTGAAGTTCATTATGCGATATGGATGCTGGCACATTGATCCATCACATAACACAGTATGTCTTCACATTCTTAAGAGTCCTTTCACATAACCTTTAATACAAACAAAACAAATTACTCCATGAGTTGTACTTTAATTTTGAGTTTCCCTCCTATGGAACTGTTTTATTGTCTAGGAACTGTCACTCAATTGCTTATCTGAAGTTTATGGGGAAAAAAACCTTACCGTTTGTAACATGTTTTTTTTTAAACCACTGCCTTTCAATTTTTTTATTACTATTTCCATTTTAACTGCCTTAGAAATTTCTTCCAGAGCAGCGTTTAAAGTGAAGTGAAGAATGTGTACAGCGTTGGTCTTGTTTCTGGCATTACTGGGCATACCTGTGTGTTCTCCCATAAATCACTGCAGCCTTTGGATAGACTGTAAATACGTTTTATTACAACAGAAAAGTATCCCTTTATTCCTATTTACTGAATACAGAGAGATTTTGTTAGGGGTGTGTGTGTGTGTGTGTGTGTGTGTGTGTGTGTGTGTGTGTGTGTGTTTATTAATATAATTATGACTTCCTCCTTTTTAATACAACATATGTTAGCCAACTCCCTATAACTGAACCATCCTCATGTTGCTAAAATAAACCTCATCTGTCAAGAATGTATTATTATTTTAAGGAACTCTACATTAATTTACTAGTTTCTAATTGTCATTGATATTTAAACTATGATATTTGATAATACAAAGTAAAAGAAGCCAACCTGTAATTCAAATGTCTCCTAGAAAGACTTGGGGCAATGTCTTGAGTCTGTCCTGGGAACTGGTATAAGTCAGTTGATTGGGCTCTGCTGGTTAGATGCAGGGACTAACATTTTAAATCTTACTCCACAGGGGAATTGCATCAAAGTACTATGTCTGAAGGTTCTGTTTTCTGTTTGTTCTCTAGTTAACAATAAGTTAACTCAACTCAGGATTACTGAACGCCTACTATTTCCAGAAGATCAGAAGCTGTGAACTGATAGGTTAGTGACTTGCAGACATTTTTTGACAACATTTTTGGATAAACAATGAAAAATATGTTTTTATTGCAACTCAATATAGACGTGCATATCTGTGTGTCTAAATATTTTTCAGACTATTTATAACAATAGTACCCTAAAACAATACATCTACAAATACATAACTTTCATATCCGACTCTATCGCATGATATTTTACTAAAGTGTTGACTCCTACAGACTATACTGATTTTCCAACTGACAAGACAATATAATTTTCTGTTATAGAAATATTGTCATATTAGCTGAGAACAAAGATCTGAGAGTGAGACAAACTAAACTCTTAGCATGCCACTTTACCTCCTCCCTGTACCCTTCCTCTCTCTTTGGCTTTTTAAGACAGAATTCTACCCTGTATTCCAAGAAGACTCCATACTCCTGATCCTCCTGCCCAGCTTCGAGTGCTGGAGTTACAAATTTGAACCATTTTGCCTGGATAATCTTGCCTTATGGACTTCAACTGTACCTCAGTTTTTAATTTACAGGATGAAGCCAAGTAAGGGGAGATGGCAAACACTTCAAATCCCATCACAAGGATCATGAATTGGACTGCAGTCTGAACTATATAATGAGGCCCTGTCTAAAAAAAAAAATGAAATAAAATGGGAGTGGATATGACCAAGGTACCCTAAATACATATATGAAATTGTCAAAGAACAAATACGCTCATACAAATGCATCCAGACAGACAGGCAAAGTTAATGCTAGCATTCACCTCAAAGATTGTTTAAGTGAAGTAATACAAACAACATGTGTTTAAAATACATTTGATTAATTTGATTTAAAAAAAAAAAAAATCCCAGTCAGGTAGTAGTGGTGCCTGCCTTTAATCCCAGCACTTATGAGGCAGAGAGAGGAGGATCTCTATGAGGTCAAGGCTATTCTGGTCTACAAAGTGAGTTCCAGAACAGCCAAGGCTACACAGAGAAACCCTGTCTCAAAAAACCAAAATTCCCTTGTTTTTACAGTTGCTAAATGGAAACCAATATCCCTCAAATATAAATTCTGAAAGAAACTAATCATTAAAATATATAAATTATTTATAATCTAATAAAAGTAATTGCAAGGATGCCAACAAGATCTAAATGTCTGACTGCTTTAGAACTAGACCTTGCTTATGCCTTCCTTTTAAGGAATAAATACTGGTTGGATTAAATAAACATCAATGTTGCCTCTTTCCCCCTTTCCACAAAAGCACACACTCAGTTTATCTAAGGCTCTGGTGAAAACCACCAAATGTACTACAAAATTACAATTTACCAGTTCATTCTCAAAATGTTGCACATATTTTAATTAGCTGTGTGCTTGTTAACTATTCCACAGTAGTGAACAACGCTCTCTGGCAAAGGATAGTTAAGTTTATACTCCAGATTTCTAATGTGTAAATTTGGTAAGACAACACCTGTCTGCTAGGCTCCTGGAAGACAATGCTCTGGGATGTTGCTGTTCTGTCTCCTACTCCCTTCCACCTTTACCTTAGTAGTGGAAGAGACTGCCGTTAACATCAGCATAAGGAAGTCAGTATCCATCCAATTCCTGAAATCAAAGAGCTCACTATCCCTCACCTGAAATGCCACTAAAGTGGCTGGTGTGATGGGAATTATGGTTTTCCTTGGTTATGATAAGAGATAAAGTATGAAACCTTAGACTCACAAATAGAGGGTAGATAGAATATTTTCTTTAATTTTGCCAAATACAAATAGACTAGATATTGTAACTGTAATACTTGCTTGATAACTGTTTTGTTATATGTAATTTTACTATGCTAAAGTTAAAACCTTCCTTTTTAATTAAACAAAAAAGGGGAAATGCTGTGGGATAATGCTTTTGTACACTGGTTTAATAAAATGCTGTTTGGCCATTACCCAGGCAGGAAGTATAGGTGGGATAAGCAGACAAGGAGAATTCTGGGAAGAGGAAGGCTGAGTGAGGAGACACCAGCCCACCGTCCAGGGTGCAGCATGTAATGGCACACAGGTAAAGCCATGGAACATGTGGTGACATACAGACTAACACAAATGGGATGATTTTAAGTGTAAGAGCTAGTCAGTAGTTAGCCTGAGCTAAAGGCTGAGCAGTTTTAATTAATTAAAGCCTCTGTGTGTTTACTTGGATCTGAGCAGCGGCGGACTGGGCGGGACACAGGAAAACTTCAGCTACACTGGTGACATTAAGTGAGTTGGTCAACAATCCTCATAGGAGGCAGAGGTAAGCTCTACTTCTCCCCACTTATAAGCTAACACATAAATACATAGAAGCTTCAAGAGCAAGAGGATTCACAAGCACATGGTGGAGAGTGGACAGGTGAACCCAGACCTAGTGATCATTCCCACAGTAACAGAAGATGAGTTTTTCTCATGAGTCTCCCTGGACTATCACACCCAACCAAGCATGTCGCTGGCACAGCTTGCACAAGTGGCATTAGATCTGTGCTGAAATTCCTAATCTTCATGGTATTTAAGGACGAAGAAATCTCAACTCCAGCTTGGAGAAAAGGGGTGATCGAATTTCTCCTTTAACTCCCAATACCCCAGCTCTAGCCTAAGGTGAAATTTAGAGATGACAGGAACAAGTTTTATTAGACGTAATTTCACTGCTATATCACTTTTCTGGCATTTATCCATTAAATATATATCAAACAGCATTGGTATGTAAGCCGCCTTTGGCAAGTATGCTTACTACTTTAATTCCAGGTACAATCCGGAGAAGAAATATGTAATAATGGAAAGGTCTATTCCTATAAAAATTAAGTCATGTTCAAAAGTTAACTTACTTTGCAAGTGAGAAATCTGTATGTTGTTGCGAATTTATTTCCCTTTTTTGTAGGAGACTTTGGGTAAAAGTAGGGGATTGTTTGTTTTATCATGTACCTAAACCTGACTGGCATTTTATTCTTGAAGTTGGCAAACACTGAGCAAGGAGAGGCAAAGGGACACAAGTTTGACAGACATAAGAGTAAATGGGTATTTTATACTTATCACAAGGACACTGATTGCCAGCAAAGCTGACAAAACACCTACCTCACTGCTACCAGATGGTACCTCTTCCCAATACACCTGTAATATCACATGGTACCGCTTCCTAATACACTTGCAATATCACATGGTACCTCTTCCTAATACATCTATAACACGACATGGTACCTCCTCCTAATATACCTGTAATAACCACATGGTACCTCTTCCTAATACATCTGTAACACCACATGGTACCTCTTCCTAATACACCTGTAATAACCACATGGTACCTCTTCCTAATACACCTGTAATACCAGATGGTACCTCTTCCTAATACACCTGTAATACGAGATGATACCTCTTCCTAATACACCTGCAATATCACATGGTACCTCTTCCTAATACACCTGTATTAACCACATGGTACCTCTTCCTAATACACCTGTAATAACCACATGGTACCTCTTCCTAATACGCCTGCAATACCACATGGTACCTCTTCCTAATACACCTGTAATACCAGATGGTACCTCTTCCTAATACACTGTAATACCACATGATACCTCTTCCTAATACACCTGTAATAACCACATGGTACCTCTTCCTAATACACCTGTAATACCACATGGTACCTCTTCCTAATACACCTGTAATACTACATGGTACCTCTTCCTAATACACCTGTAATACCACATGGTACCTCTTCCTAATACACCGGTAATACCACATGGTACCTCTTCCTAATATACCTGCAATACCACATGGTACCTCTTCCTAATATACCTGCAATACCACATGGTACCTCTTCCTAATATACCTGCAATACCACATGGGTCTAATACATCTGGTTGAGCCCTGCTCTCTGCCCTTGGTTGTCTTCCAGAGTTTCTCCAACAACCAGTCCCAAATCTCAGAATCTAATGCCAGTGGAATGCAACTCTCCAATGGGCTTTCAGTACTCCTATTGCAAATGAGGGTTTCTTGAAAGAGAAACGTGCTTTCTTTCACAGAGACATTTACCCTTACTCTAAAGCAGTGGTTCTCAACCTTCCTAATGCTGGGACCCTTCAAGACAGTTTCTCGTGTTACAGCCATAAAATTATTTCATTGCTACTTCAAAACTGTAATTTCAATACTATTAGGGATCATAATGTAAATATCTGATATGCAGGATATCTGATGATGTGAGACCCCTGCGTGGGTCATGACCCACAGGTTGAGAAACGCTGCTCTAAAGTAAACACTGTATGTGACAGAAACAGAAAGTCAGAGAAAAAGAGAGACCATCAGCACATTTTAGATGTAAGGGGCTCTTGTTTAGTCGATTTTAACAGATACTCTGATCATTTTCATCTGTCAGAATCTAAAGTGTTACACTAACAGCATGGTTTGAATTAAATAATATATAAAGACAACCCAGCCTCCCCCCCCCCAACCCCGCTCTGGCCCCCACTCCATTCTGTCACCTCATTCACTGTTGGGTAGACTTGAGAAACGTAAGAGTGATCATATCCATTGATCTGTTCTGTTTCTGACACTGTCTGAATCAAATGCCTTCCCCGCAGTAAAGCATGAAAGAGAATATGAAACTCGGGTTGTCAAGTAAGAAACTCTCCCTAAAGTTTCATTGAAAAAATGCAAAGATGGCCGGGCGGTGGTGGCGGCGCACGCCTTTAATCCCAGCACTCGGGAGGCAGAGGCAGGCGGATCTCTGTGAGTTCGAGCCCTGCAAAGACCCTCAACAACATTTGATGCAGTATGACTGGTCAACCCAACCCATGGACCCTTTAAGAAACAAAATCAAAAGTCTGCCAGAGAAAGAGGTCCAAAATTAATGCAAATGCACGGCAAGCCTTCAAAGTTGGAAAGAGCAGTTTCCCATCTGGCTGAATGAAGGCAAAATCACAGCTAGGAGTTAAGAGCATGGTGACTATGAAACAGCTGGGTAATCATACACAGTAAGGCATGTTTCATGTCTCTCTGTAGGTCTTAACCTAATTCCCTCAAAGACTCTTCAATAAGCTCCCTGAAGTTTTAGCCACTGCATTGGCGTATGAATTTATTTTTTTGTTTTGTTTTTTGTTTTTTCAAGACAGGGTTTCTCTATGTAGCTTTGCGCCTTTCCTGGAACTCACTCTGTAGCCTAGGCTGGTCTTGAACTCACAGAGATCTGCCTGGCTCTGCCTCCCGAGTGCTGGGATTAAAGGCGTGCAGCACCACCGCCCGGCTAAACTTATGTATTTTAATGCCTTAAGTATAAAATGGTCCTAATTTAAAGCTGGTCGAGGAGAGTTAGTGACTAGAGGAGAAAACAAAGCTCTTTGAATCCTCCTAAACAGGCTAACTCAGACAGACTGTTAGAGGCTTGAAACAGTGAAAGAATTAAACCTCAAGTTTGATGTTCCCTGTGTTTTCTGCCACCCTGGGAAAATACCTGCTTCCGTAGAGAGGTCTCTCCAAACGATAGCACTAATCAGTCCAGGTTCTTGACATAATGGAAGCTTCCCTGGCTAACCAGGCAGCCTGCCCATCAGCTTCAGATCCACATATCTCCTGAATTATAATCAGAGACTGGTGTTCACACCCTGAAACCGATCCATCACTCTAATCTCCTGCCTTAAAATAAGTTAAGGGAAAAGGCGAAGGCCCCATATGACTCAAACCGTGTGGATCTCAATAAGGCCATCACAGTTACTGTCACAGATAACACACATTGCTATGAGGCTATTTGCCCCATACAAACCAAAAGTCACTTTTAAAACACAACTAATAAATGTCAGCAACCGAGAAAGGCAAAGTATTCTCATGGCAAAACAAATAGCAAGGTCATATACAAAACAAAGTAAAACTCTATCAGTGACTACCTGGGCCTCACTGAACATGAAGGAACACCAGATCATAGTTACTGTCTTTCTAGTTCATAAAATAGCATGTACAGAACAATATCATATTATCAACATGTTAAAAGATAAAGTCTTCTTTAGTCGCAGGAGCACAAAAATTATGTACGATTAGGTTGATGATCACAGAACAACCACCACAAAAATCTGTAGTTGTTTAAAACTACATTATACACATGCTTAGTCACAAAAAGGGTTGGAATGTCTAATTGTTTAGGAAAATCAATCATACCATGAAAATTTTCTATTATATATCCCCTTCCATTCGTGTGCTTATATGGGAATAGAAAAATAACCCAAATGGACATCCTTGGAGCAGTTGCAAAGCATTTAGGACTTGTCTTATATAATAAATACTATATGAGATTTTCCACTCATTATTTTGCAGATTTCTCTCTGTAGCCCAGGCTATCCTGAAACTCACTATGTAACTCAAGTTGGCATTGAACTTGCAGCTGTCCTCCTGCTTCAGCTTTCCTAGTGACATTTTTCACTTGTAAAAAAAAAAATGTCCTCATTCCTTAAGTAACACACTTTTCATCCTATTAAAATAAGTATAATAAAGTCTGTATCATTAATACACAATTTAGGGGCTGGTGAAATGGCTCGGTTGGTAAAAAATACATGCCACACAATTCCCGACGACGAGACTTTGACCTCCTCTCTTTACCCGGGCCAAGTCGGATGGGATGGCACGCACGCATCTACAATCCCAGTGCTCCTAGGGTGAGATGGAAGGACAGGAGCAGCAGGCTAACTCGTAGGTGAAAGACGGCCTGCAGTACTGCACTAGCACTACAGGAAAAAGAGGGGCCCTCCCCCAACAAGGTGGAAGGCGAGACCTGACTCCTTGAAGTTGCCTCTGACCTCCCCATGCGCACATGCCAACAGTGGCATACACACATCTCACACACACACAAAATTAATAAATAAAAATTTAAAGCATAGTTAATCTTAGATCACTATTTTCACATCTAATAATCACAGTCTAAAAAATTAAACCCTATCACAAACTCCTCGTGTAACTAATATTTTTTGCTCAATAGCCTTTAAGGGAAAAATCCCAAAGGTTAAAATAGCTCAAAATGGAAAGGATGTATGGAGAAGGAATAAGCGTTAAAGTCTGAGGCATCTTGACAATCTGTGCTTTACTATGAAATTAGTGAATTTCATGGGAAGGCTAAAGCCCGGCGAACAAGTAGATGAGTGAATACTACCACCCCGCATCCACAACTCCTTGAGCCCTCAGGGCTGCGCTATGCTCCCAGTGGTCACCACACTGCCTCCAACATTGACTCAGCACCTACTGTGTGACACAAGGACATGCCTCAAGCTCTGCTACCAGCTTTCTGCCCCATGCCAATCTTCCCAACCGCCCCAAGAGGAGCTTTCCACACTCTGCAGAGCAACTTGTAGAGATCCTACAGCTGGTGAGTGCCTGTATTTGAACATGGGGGAAAAAAAACCATAGTTCCTATTCAGGAACGCCTGAGAACCTACAAAGGACTAAATGTCAGGTGGAGCAGAGAGTTTAGAACTGCTGCTAAGGATTAGCTTTGATCTACCACCAAGAGTTCACGTAGAAAGCGTGGCCCTAGTGTATCTGAGACGACGGCAATGGAACCATGAAGAGGTAGGTGGATCTGGTGGGAAGTCATGATGTCGTTGAGGGGATGCATTTCTCAGAAGCTATTGAGGTACTTCTCCTGAAACCCTGCTTTGCTCTCCTGGGAGAAGTTTCAAAGAGCAAGATTGACCCCTCCCTCGTCTCTCTGGCTTCCTATCTCACCATGAAATCTCTCCCTGTGACCTTTCCTGCTTACACACCCACCTACCATGATACTATCCACCATGAAATGAAGCACGTGAGGCCATCACCAGACGTGAGCTGACATTAAGTCATGTACCTGAAGCTCCAAAACTGTGAGATAAACAAACTCCTTTCCTTCCTAGGTTACCCAGCCTCAAGTATTTGTACTATAGCAATGGAAAACACATTAATACATAGGTAAAACAGTGAAGATTTCTGCTTTAACAGTCTCTAACAGTTAACCCCCACCTATTATTATGTTTATTGTTATCATTGGTTTTGTCATTGTTTAATTCATAATTAATGGAAAATTTATACATATTAATGGATAATGTGACATTTTGATATCTGTATATATTGTGTAATTTTCAAGTCAAGACAAGCATAGCTATCCCCACAAAGGTGTGTTTTTTTAATGGAAAAAAAACACATTAAGAATACATCATTTCCAAGAGGAGAGGAGGAAGGGGAAACTGGGGGGTTGGGATGTAATATATAAAAGAAGAATAAATAAATAATACATAATTCTAGTTTTTTACAATATACAGTGCATCACTGTATTCCAGTCACCCTACTAGACAACAGCTCCCCAGAACATCTAGTTTTTCATTATAATTTAGTACTCTTTTTTTTTTGTTTGTTTTTGTTTTTCGAGACAGGGTTTCTCTGTGTAGATTTGCGCCTTTCCTGGATCTCGCTCTATAGACCAGGCTGGCCTTGAACTCACAGCGATCCACCTGGCTCTGCCTCCCGAGTGCTGGGATTAAAGGCGTGTACCGCCGCCGCCGCCGCCGCTGCCACCACCCGGCTATAATTTAGTACTCTTTATCACCCATTCCCAAACCATCCACTCACTCTAATACTGTCTATCTTCTCCTGGGTGTCTCTCTGAGCCTGACCACTATTGGTAATTGTTTGCACCACGACTCTGACCAGAATTACTATTTTTTTCCCCTTTTTAAGACAGGGTTTTACTATGCAGCCCTAGACGACTGAGAACTCACAATGTAGAACAGGCTGTCTTCAAACTCATCAAGATCAGCCTGCCTCTGCCCCCAAAGTGTGATAAATTAAAGGTGTGCACCACCATGCCTAGTCTTGACCAGAATTCTAGTGCCCTTAGCTCTGTTCCTCACTTCTGACTGTGAATGGAGAAAAATATACCTCTCAAGTTCTGAAAAAAAATAGTGCTGATTTGCATAATTATCAAATGATAAGCCATTCCATTGGTTATTTGGGGAATACAGCCACTTACTTTTATAACATCTCAAAAGAAAAAAAATCTTTCCTTGATTCTGTCTTTTTTTTTTAATTCATGAGAGAAATTGGGCTTTTATTTTCTCCTTTTAGTACAGTTTTTCTAAGTCCATTTTATGCTACTAAAGCAGAATCCATGAATCTGAGAAATTTAGCAAAAAAAAAAAAAGAAAGAAAGAAAGGGAGGGAGGGAGGGAGGGAGGAGAGAGAGAGAGAGGAAGGAAGGAAGGAAGGAAGGAAGGAAGGAAGGAAAAGGAAGAAAGAAAGAAAGAAAGGAAGGAAGGAAGGAAGGAAGGAAGGAAGAAAGAAAGAAAGAAAGAAAGAAAGAAAGAAAGAAAGAAAGAAAGAAAGAAAGAAAGAAAGAAAGAAAGAAAGAAAGAAAGAAAGAAGAAATGTAGTTCTCTTAGTTTGGAGGCTGGGAAGCCACACAGAACAGCATGTGTGGAGAGCTAAATCCAGCACACTACGCTGGGAGACATCACACGCTCAGAACACGGAGAGCAGTGTGAGAGCTCAGACCTCAGCTCTCTCGTGTCGTCACTAACTGCCTCATGTGGTCTTATCCTCATCAACTCTCATGCAACCCAACTTGTCTCGAGGAGGCTCAACACCATCGGCATCTGAATTTAGGGATTAGGGTTCTAACAAAACCACTTGGGAGACACCAGCAAACCATAGCACAGTCTCCAACTCTTATGGACTGGTGCACTCACCACCACCGTAACCAGGACAGAATGAAAACCTATTTGAATACAGTAGAAGAGCAACTTATATATAAACCAAGAGGCCAGCTGTATCACATGAGAGGCTGCACCTTCCCCCTGTCTCCATGAACCAGCTCTTCCCTGTTTCCTGGGATGGTACACTGGATAGCTGTAGAAAACATTGGTATATCTTCTCACAGTCTATTGTTTTTATAACTGTGGCTCTTCTTAATTTCAAGATATTTAGAAGCTGTGGGTTTGTGGAGGCTCATGAAAATAGCCAAAATTCGCTTCTATGGAAGAATCTTAGCCAGTGACAATTACTTAATAAGCACACATCTTTAACAGTGGAGAGGACTGAGCACTTCTTATCGTGGGCAGACAGGCTGAGGGTGGCCTCCTGACAGTGTCAAGTACCTATTTACGTAATATTCAGTTATATTTATACAACAGTTGAAGAAGTCTGCTCTGTATTTATAAAACTGTAACTAGAGGGTTCTTATACTAAAACAAAAATAAAGAGCACTAACAAAACAAGAGAAAAAAAGTAACTGTTAATCAGATCATTAGTTCAAAATTCTTGTTTCAGACCTCTCTCGTTTTGTTTCTTCCTTGTTTTTTTTTTTTTTTTTTTTTTTAAATTTTTGGTTTTTTGCTTGTTTGTTTGTTTTTCCACCAAACAGTTATTTGTACAAGGTCAAAAAGTTGCCAAGGACTCACCTTCGGATCCTAACATTATTTGAGACGTTTGTAACCTGAACTCAGATCTGGTACCGCCTTTGGTCTGGGAAGAAATTAATCTTACTACTTTCATTCACTGTTCATTGCCATAAAATCTCCTTGAAGCCCTCTGGCATAACATGTTGTCTGAAATTCCTGTTGTTTGACATTTACTACTCTGGTTTGAATTGGAAGTTCTAGGGACACCTTTATTGATACACACAGACACAGATAGACATACAGACAGACATACACATACAGACACACACATACCTTTTTGTTGTTGTTGTTTTTGGTTTTTGAGACAGGGTTTCTCTGTGTAACTTTGCGCCTGTCCTGGAACTCACTCTGTAGACCAGGCTGGCCTTGAACTCACAGAGATCCGCCTGGCTCTGCCTCCCAAGTGCGGGATTAAAGGCGTGCGCCACCACCGCCCGGCGACACACACCTAATTAAGTTATGTTGATCTCTAAAAACCTCAGTCTAGATCAGCTGCTTTGAATTGTTCAAAGACAAAATAGAAAACTGAAAAGATTGCCTAGAATTTACAGACATTGTGTGAAACGGACAAAGGACTGTGAAGACTCAGATCAACATTGTACAATCCGAAACTAAGAAGACAGGGCCCACAGGACAGTGAAGAGCATACAAATGTCACAGGGGAAATGATTTTTATGCTGTTGTTTAAAGGTTTATTTTAGCTAGGTGTAGTAGCACATGTCTTTAATCCCAGTACCCAGAAGAGAGAGGGAGGAGGATCTCTGTGAGTATGTGGCCAGCCTTGTCTATAAAATGAGTTCCAGAACAGCCACAGCTACATAGTGAGACCCTCTCTTAAAACAAACCGAAGATTCATTTTTATTTGTGTATATATGTTTATGTCTCTGTGTGTGCATGTACCATGTGTGTGCCCACAGAGGCCAGGAGAGGGTGTTGGATCTCCTGGCTCAGGAGCTGTAGGTGACTGTGAGCAGCCTAGTAGATGTCCTGAGAACCAAACTCAGGCCTCTAGAAGAATGTCAAGCACTCTTAACAGCTGAGCCATCTCTCTAGCCTGAGGGGAAGTGGGTTTATAAAAAACAGGGCAAGAAAAATAAAATGTTAAAAGGGACCCAAATGCAATTCATAGAATTCATCAGAGCCAGTCCAATCTATATAACACATATAACCTTAGCTAGGGCAATGCTGGCCCTATATGACCTCAGCTGGGACAACCTGGCATGCCCCTTCCTGCTTTCTAAGGACTCATCCCACCACAACCTCTTTTTCCTTTTCCTTTTCTTTCTTTCTTTCTTTCTTTTTTTTTTAATGAAATAGGTCAGCTTGACAAAGGGCAAATGACTAAGCTGAAACACATTTCCCTAAGTTTAGCCAGAGGAAGTTTCATTAGAAGACGAAAGCCATGAGCCAGCACAAACAGGACAGATGAAAGTGTGGGAGAGAAGAAACACGAGAAGGACAAAGAAGAAAGGGTGTTCCACTGTTATTCTGTTACAGATGACACATAGAAGGAAGTCTACAGGAATCTGCTCATGAATACTCTACCCTACTTGAGGCAGGGCTGCAGACATGCCCATCTTGGTTAGCTCCAAGCCAGAAGAACAAACACAAAGCAAGCTCTTAGCACTGAGTGCAAGATTGATCTGAATTGTGATCTGGATCCAAGGGTCACCAACTATAGGGATCTCTGCTGTATCCTGTTGCCCAATGGCACATCAACTCAGATCAGGACTCTCCTTCCCTATGATCGCAAAGCAGGAAAAACTCACTACTGAGTTGGCGAGTCCCATGCACTTAGGAAGGTACCCGGTGAAGGAGGAGCAGCCTAACCTGGGAAGGAGAAACCTTACCTACTTGACCTAGGTGATAGGGTAGCTATTTGTTTGGAGAAAGGATTTGCTGTTGAAGATAGACTGCGCTACAGAAGCCTGGGTCCCACCCTTTTCTTTCCTTTTCTCCCTTCCTGCTTAAGGAAGTCACTCCAACTATTTCCTCAACTAGTCCCCACCTCAGGCCCTAGCTCAGGTGACAGTCTGGGTACAGTCACTATAGAAGACTGCACCCACCCGGTAGGAGGCACACAGACAAGAAAGGCTGCAGGTCAGAGAGGACAAGACTGTAGCCCCTTCCCTGGAGGATCTCAAAGTCCATCCCAGGAGGCCAAACCATAAAACAATAACAATACAACCTGACAAATACCATAATGGGGACTAAACACGCTTGCTGCTGCAGGACGCTGAGAGTGACTAATATTTCAGGGAAGTGTTGGGAGTTTACACAGATGAGAAAGGGGGCAGAAATTCAAGGAAAAGAGAAGGTTTGTGCAACAATAAAGCAATATGAAAGAACATATTATGTTCGCGGCAGGGCAAGTGTCTGGCTGCCAGCACAGAATGAGGGAATTTCAGGAGATAAAGATGAATGTTTAACAAGGAGCATAGAATAGAACACAAGGGAGTGTATCAGACTTCATGTCACAGATAAAGGGAGTCATTAATGTTTTTTCAGGAAGGGGATAGCAAACAGATTTTATTATAGAAAATGATGAAAAGATTATAGAAGGAAAATGGTAATTCTATGAATTTAACTAGAAGGCAGACACCCTCCAATTCTTCCTAAGCAGTCGGTGTTATCTTGTGCTTTAATTATATGGATATCATTTGCAAACCATTATACCTGCCTGAACGTCTCAAACCTGCGCCTAAAATATTCAAATATTTAATTTTCTAATTTACGATCTCATCCTGCAAAAGTTCATTCTCTTTAAAGGAAGATTTTTAAGTTCCCTAGCCTATACACAGATTTTTTTTTTGTTAAGTATTCAAAAGCACTTGTTAATTAGCCTGTGTAGCCATCATCCTGTGGAACCTTTTCTCTAGACCGTGTTTTCTAAGTGCATTTCTAACCTATCAATTTTATTCAGTTCCCTGACACCATTTCCAACTTAGCTCTACAGACTGCTGAAGAAGTTCAGCCAGGGAAGCGTTTGCACAAATGCACTGAAACCCTGCAGCTCGCCTTTCCTTTTGGCTGCAGGTCGTGGGGCTATGACTTCCTATCTTAGAATAATCAGTACTTGGGTGCCATGCTGACACCACTGGGTATATTTCTTACATTCACTAGTAACCCAGTGTGGAAGCCAGAGTCCCTGAAACCGCAGCAGAGCATATAGGATATTCCTAGAATTCTTCCAGCGTTCTTCCTAACCTCTGCAGAGTTGTTATGAATGAAGGACCTCAATGGGAAGTTTCTGATTAATTGTGGTATATGACTTGCGTTATTACGGGCCACTAAATGTTTTAGAAGCTTCTAAACAGTCCAATAAAGAAAAAAAAAATACCAAGCTGTTTATAATGTCAGAACTGGCCTAAAATTGCCAGTATTGCATTTATTGTACAGAAATCGAAGTAGAATAATACCTGTTGTCATTCTCAAGAGTTACTTCTCAACTTGGTTAAGGGCGCTCTAATCAGCTGTTGAAATCTAAACTGATTATTTCTGAAGTGTCAACAGATGCACAGATCAGCCCCCACACTTCCACCCCCACCCCACCCTACCCCTTGCTGAAACAGGAACATGTGTACATTTTTGCATCAGTGAGCTGAAGGACTACAACTTAGAAGCAGAGGGAAAAATCCACTCACTGTCATCAAATTCAGTGGGAAAATATTACACATGATATTATGATAACACCCCAAACAAAAAGACAGGAAAAGGCAAAAACCAAAAAAAGAGAAAGACAGGAATAGGCAGATACGGAGTGGGGAGGGACAGGCAGGAAAAAAAGTAAAGTTTTTGCTTATTAGTACAGAGCCCTATGCAGGTGATACATATATATTTACATTTTAATTTATTTCTTTCTTGCCAAAGAAATGTAAGCCCCCCTACACAGAGCTTTAAAGATATAGTTCCCTCATGTTCTACCATCCACTGCTGGAAAGGCAGGTCCTCTGCATGCTGCAGCCTCCAGCTGCTCCAGCCGTCTCAGGTTCTCCGCCATTCCCCTCATAGAACGCTGTTTGATAAGGTTTCTGAAACCTGCCTGACTGATGATCCAGATTGGAGTCATAGGCTCCTCCCTGAAGGATTCTGATTCAGAATACCTGGGGTGAGGTCTGGGAATCTTTACTTTTAAAAGTCATCTTAGATGGTTCTTAAGATCTAGCAAGGCTGGCAAACAGGGCTTCGTGACATAACTATTTTTTTAAATAGTTTGGCTGTGAGGGTAATTCTTTCCCCCAAATTCCATCATTTCTTCATGATGGGAGGCCTGCAGGATACCATCTGACCTTCCACATAAATCTTTAACAAGTCTGCAGTGGCATAATTAAATGGGCTAATAGATCTCTTAAATGGGCATCTCTAATCATTTCCTAGCTAGTGAATCTCCAAAGAAGATAATTCTACAAACTAAAGCAAAATATACCTGACCAAATTTAGCCTGACTGACTAATCAAAAGAGACTACCACCCAGCCTAGTGCTGGGTTTTGCATTAGGTGACCTGGCAGGCGGGTGGTACTCGTGCAGTTAGGGTCAGCTCCTCCCAAAATGTTCACACAGACCAAGCCAGCTGATTTCCCTGGCAAATCCGAGTGAGTCACCATCCTAACGATTTAGACTGCTAAGGTGAACATAGTGAAATATTTGCTTCCCAGCACAATTCCATATCGAATTACAACAGTAAATCCAATAAGGGATCAGTAAAACTGCCAGTCAGGCGAGAGAGAAATACGAAGTTGTAAGCCAACTCAGACACTGCTAATATCCTCAGAGGAACAAAGGCCAGGGACTAGAAGCGTTTTCAGAAGTCTGGTATTATCATTTTCCACCCAGGACTCTTTCGTCAGAAATGTCAGCTGGAAAACTGAATGAAACCCTCACAGATGATTCCATTTCCTCAATGAGTCTGTCCTCCTTGTCCTCCTCCTCCATTTTTTTTTTTTTTTTTGAGACAGGGTTTCTCTGTGTAACAGCCTTGGCTGTCCTGGAACTCACTCTGTGAGACCAGGCTGGCCTCGAACTCACAGAGATCCTCCTGCCTCTGCCTCCCGAGCGCTGTAATGGCAGGAGTCCTGGGACTAACGACCTGTGCCACCGCCACCTGGCTTCTCCCTTCATTCTGTAAGTACTGCTTTACCAAGTGTTCGGTTTTTGAACAACAGAGTTACTATTCAAACTCCCACCTACACACACAGCTTTGTGCTATGTTGTAAACGAAAACAGAATATAGTTGTCTCCAAAACATGCACAGGTTTCAAGCAAACTATTACTTTAACTATAATCGAATTTGAATTACCAAGTCAAAGAATTAAAAGCTTGAAGTTGAAAACCCCTAAGAGTCACATAAATAAGACATGAGCGATAGAAAATACATTCAGGATTGATCTTGCTTTTGCAAACATTTGGTATGATTTGCATCTCTATGGGCAAAAGAGGCAAGAGACAAAGCATCTACATGAACCATGGCTAATGTGTTATTATTTCCTTAATAAATTATTATTATTATGATGAAGTTATTATCTTAAGAAATTAAGATAGTCTTTAAACCACAAAGGTTGAAACAAAAACTCATTAGAAAAAAATCTACAGGAAAACCTGGTCCACAAGCACTAACACAGACGCACGCACATGCAAAAAAAAAGAATTTAAAATTCCCCTAAGATAATTAGAGGGGGGAAATTCAGAGTAAAAAAAAAAAAAGTGGCCTTCTGGGCAGCAAAGGAGGGCCGGGACATGAGGAAGGGCTTTCTAGGAATCCCAGCTGATCACAAATGTGAAAATCATCCGCTTCCTGCACTGGAAGCCGTGAAGTCAAACTGCAGGACCCACCTGCTACGAAGGCTTTACTTCGAGGTCATTACTGCTTTGTTTAGGAAGCTGTTGGAGGACATTATTGTTTGGTTTAGGAAGTTGTTCTCAATGACCTTTGGGGTCATGTCCAAGTGTTTGATTTTCAGTGGAAAGATGGAATGAACACACGAGTGCGCGCACGCAGAGTTGTATTCCAGAAGAGAACTTGGACCACTGATATTTTAAAACATGACTTTACAGGTGCAGAGCAAAAAGGCATCAATCATTCCCTCCAAAACTGCCATGCTAGGAGAGGGGAAGGACACACGGGATTTTCCTATCTCAGGAGTCTCTTCATGTTAAAGATCAAACTCATTCCCGTCCGATGTTCCTTAACAGTTTGACAACCATCTTTTTCTTGGGACAGACTCAGAGGAAACCACCACACTTCCATACATAATTGCTCATGTAAAAACATGTCACACAATGAACTGTCCCTGCTCTCCACCAGACTCAGGGTTCCCATGTGAGGAAGGCACTTCCTGGATGAGCGCATAAAGGACAAAGTGCCGGACTTCAGCTTGTCTCGGGACTAGGCTTAGCCTGCCAGTTTCCAGACAACTCAACGGACATCAATGGAGCGATGCAGACCTCCAGCAGCTTTGGACAGTTTCAAAAGAAATCAAGCCCACCACCCCACTCCCCCTGCACAGAGTGTCAACTCTCCTCACAGTTCACTCGGCAGCCTATATAAGGGTTGATCACATTTGTAAGTAAAAGTTGGTTTTTCGCTCAGGATTCCTTGCTGGTCACTTCCATTTTCTAGACAGACACACTCTGCTAAAAGAATATGGATGGGCAGTTTCTTAGTCTAACAGTGAAACGCTCATTAACCTCTGAACTCTTCGAAAGCGCTATGCTCCATTCTTGAGGACAGTTTCTTATGTGATTTACCAGGATGAACCAGATGAAGAAAAGTAGACCGGGGTGTGTGTGGTAGCTGCTCCTTCTGCTCTAGTGTGTGAGGTATTCAAATGTCTTCACCTAATTTTAATCCAATATCTCAGATCCTCCAAATATCCTTCAATAAATATGTCTCAAAGCACGGCTCACACCCCCCACAAAAAAAAAAGTATTTTCTTTTCTCTTAGGTCTTAAAAGTATTTTAGCCGGGCGGTGGTGGAGCATGCCTGTAATCCCAGCACTCGGGAGGCAGAGGCAGGTGGATCTCTGTGAGTTCGAGGCCAGCCTGGGTTACCGAGTTAGTTCCAGGAAAAGGCGCAAAGCTACACAGGGAAACCCTGTCTCGAAAAACCAAAAAAAAAAAAAAAGTATTTTAAATTATAATTTCTCCTGGACAGTAAAGCAGAAGTGTTTGTCTAGGGCAAAAAATTAAACAAAGATTTTTCCAGCCAATAAATCTGAAATGATGTTTAGGTACCCCGATTTAAAAGCCATTAAGCATACATTTCATTTCTCCTTACTAAATACACCAAAACTGAGAAGAAACACTTGCCAAAGTGGAAAACAACAACAAACAGAACCTCATCCGGTGTTTGGGGTGATGTACACCAGTAATATTTTCAAAAGACAATTCGCCGTACTTTATCTACCCAAACTGCAAGGTTTCCAGCTACATTGTCCTAGGGGTGTATGTCAATGGACGGACACAGAGATCCCCTACGAAAGCTACAAACAACCCAGGCACTCATCAGTGATGATCAGATAAATCACAAATAAACCTGCAGGTGAAGGACATCCCTGTACACCTTCAACACGTGGCAGATGGTGAGGAAAAGAATGAGGGGTAAATCTGAAAACAATTAAAGTGAAAAAAAAAATCAAGCCATAAGTTAGCACACACCACATAACCCTGTTAGCATTATCGTTAGGAAAGGGAAGATACACATAGACAGCTGCATGCACCAGTGCACACTTTAGAAGAAACGGATGGATACTTAAGTGTTGGTCATACAAGAAACTGATGGCTTTCACTTTTTACTTCATTTCTTTCTTCACTAGTTTAACTGAATCATGTGCTCTTACAACATTTTGTTTTATAATCTCTGCTTAAATGGATTGCTCTTGAACCTCTGACTGGAGGGTGTTGTAACAGCCTCTGGGATGAAGCTCGCCACACACCTTATCATGTCCAGCACTATCACACATGGACACCGAAACTCAAGCTACAGAGCAGAAGGCTACACACAGAGCAACGGCCTTTCTGCCCATCCCCTTCCTCTCTTGTTCCTCACAGACATTACAAGCTCGTCGGAGAGTACGGTCAGCTATGCGTGATGCCTCACTTCCTCCGGCGACATCCAGCCCAATGCCTTCAAAGTACTGGCTATAAAAGTAAACCTTCCATTTGTTTGCCGTGAGATCATAGCTTTAAGGTTAGAATTTTAATGTAAAGGGCATGAATCTTCCACTTCCCCGACCATGCAGATGTGGTAATAAATTACTTCCAGATTAGAGAAACAATGATTTAATCAAAGCACCCAAATATTGTTTCCAATACTAAACAAAGCAACACCATAGGGGGAAAAAAAGACAGGCACTTTTAAAAGAGTTCCAAGAAGCTTTTCTAAAATAGTGAGAAAATACACAGATTTCAAGCAAGTAGGCCGTATGGGCACATTTGATTGAAAAAGAAAAGTATAACGGACTGGACTGGGAGGAAGACTCAGTTGGTAGAATGCCTGCAGCATGAGCATGAGGACCTGACTTCAGAACGCCAGCATCCAGAGAAAGCTGGATGCAGAGCTGTGCGTGCATGCGTGCGTGCGTGCGTGCAGGCGCGAGCATGAAGAACTGACTTCAGAACCCCAGCATCCAGAGAAAGCTGGATGCAGAGCTGTGTGTGCGTGCGTGCGTGCGTGCGTGCGTGCGTGCACGCACATGTGCAAGCCACCATCATCCCAGTGCCCAGAGGCAGACGCGGGCATCACTGGGGCTCCAATGGACAGCCAGCCTGGAGTAATCAGTGAGCTCCAGGTTCAGTAAGGGACTGTCTCAAACAGTAAAAAGGAAGGTGTCTGATGTCACACTTTGACCCGCGCAAGCACATGAAAGTATGTGCACACCGTGAACATATGCACACAACACGTAAAAATAAAGCACCAATGTACATATATATATATATATATATATATATATATATATATATATATATATATTTCTTTTTATTTCTTGGTGTCAACTATGATTTTACACACACACACACCAAGCAAAACAAAAACATTAGGCTCAGCTTCTGGCACACATTTATAACAGTGAATAGGAACCACACATCAGAGTAGACTGATTATTGATTCCTTAATGGATTACTGCTGCACAAATTTACACTCACCAAAAAACCATTAATCTTTAGGTAATAATTATAAACCTATCACAGCACATACAGCATTTTGACTGAATTGAAACTTACTGCTATCTGCCGGGAAATGACCAATTTTCTGTTTCTCTGGTTGCAACCACAATACAGAATGGCAAACAGCTACTTACATCCATGCTATTATAGGACACGGTTGGTAAGAGCCACAGCACCTCTCATCTGTAAATTGCTATTAGAGAGGTGAGCAATCAAGTCCTTGTGGACTTTTTCTGATAATTCATTAGCTATGAAAACTGTAAATAAAATAGGTAGAAGACAGTTATGCTTATTAATTACCAAAGGCCTCTCGTTCCTGGCAGGTTGGGGAGAGAGCGTCACCGGGACACTGACAAGAGTTATGCCTCATATATGGTGTCAAGCCTCTCTCCAGATCTGCACAAGAAGCTTTATAAATAACTCAGGTACAAGGGTGGGTCTCTGTTTAAACCCTAAACTATTCTTGCGAAATAGTGCTTTTGTTAAATACCCAGTGGGACACTGTTACAGTTAAGATACTACTTTCCAAAAGACAAATCTCATTATGTCAGTTCTACCCAGCCTTCTATAATCACTGGATAACAGTGTGAAAAAGTACTAATAAATTCATGTCTTAATGCTCATATTCTCCAGCTGTGGGGTTTAGATACTAACCACCTCCTTCCAAATAGTTAATCACATTCTGAACCCCTTATTTGAGCTATAATGGGCAACAGTCATATGATGAAAATAGGTCTTTATGGTGATATATTGTATACCCTAATAAACTTGCTTGAGGATCAGAGGACAGAGCCAGCCACTAGATTAGACATAGAGGTCAGGCAGTGGTGACACATACTTTTAATCCCAGAAAGTAATAAGGCAGGGCAGAGAAAGGTATATAAGGTATGAGGAAACAGGAACTCACTCTGTTTAGGCTGATGATTTCTTAGAGGTAAGAACTAATGGCTGGCTATTCTGCTTCTCTGACCTTTCAGCTTTCACCCTGATATCTGGCTCTGGGGTTTTTATTAAAAGACCATCTAAGATTCAAACAATAGTTGATCCAACCTAATTACAGTAGTTTAGAATCTACAGTACATGTGTTTTCACACTCTAATCAAAATTTTGAGTTAGATACATTCAATTTTCTAAAATACAGAAGATTGTTTAATAGAATTAATTAACTTTAAAAAAAAAAAAAGGTATATTCCCAAACACCCAAGGAACTAAAAAAATGAGATTTGATTTTTTATGAAACATTTACTTTCCTAAGTACTATGAGATCATTAAATTACAATGATAATCAACCATAATAATTAAAATACTATTAAGTATCATACAAGATCAAATAGGAAAGCTAAATAAAGTTACCATTGTAAAATTAACAAAATGGGTTTGTGGGAAAAAAAGACAGCTTTGTAAGAGTAAAATTTAGAAGGGGTGTTTTTTAACAAATAAGAATATTCAAAATATTATAGCAATCAATTCAGAATAAAATATGGTCTCTGGAATATAAATGGTACTTTACACTGAGTAGCTATTGCTTAACTTTCAAACCGTATAAAGCCCATGTAACAAATGTGAAAAATTATATGAAAATGTTTACAGGTTGTAAATAAAAATACCAAATGGCAGTAGAAAATGAGTTGAACTTATGCAAATCACTGCAATTATGTCTTAAAATGTGATAGATAGATATCATTATTATTATTATTTTTATAACTGAAAGAACTGAGTTTAGAAAATTCAAGGACTTTTCTCAAGTTCATCTAGTCAATGGGTCGAACAGTAACATATCAGCTAATTCTGCGCTGTAACCCCAAAAGTAAAGACTTGAATCCAGTTCTGAACAACCTGAAAGTCAGTCTTTTTTTAAATAATTTATTTAATTTTATTTTATGTGCATTGGTGTTTTGTCTGCATGTATGTCTGTGTGAGGGTTCTCTGGAACTGGAGTTACAGGCCATTGTGAGCTGCCATGTGGGTGCTGGGAACTGAATACAATTCCTCTGGAAGAGCAGTCAGTGCTCTTAACCGCTGAGCCATCTCTCCAGCCCCCTGAAAGTCAGTCTTGACTACTTCCACAAAGCTATGGCATGCAGCTACTTCTATGGGGACAGCTACGGTCCATACAATTGCCCGCTCTGTGTCATAAATGAAGCAAATGCACAGATAAATGGGGACGGGAAAGCCCTGTAAAAGCCACAGGACAAGACATTTTATCACTGTGTACTCTCTCCCATGAGATCATGGTTCTGTATACAGATTTCTACAGTGCAGGCTTTGGAGTGGATACCATGGTATGAAATACCGTGCCTGATTTACAGCGAATTCTTTTTACCAAAGAGTCAAGATAGGAAGCTAACTAATCCATGGGTCCAAGTTTATTGTCCACTGTGTTCCTTACTGTAATGTATTAAGGTTACCACAGTGAACAAGATAGGTAATGAATGTTCCTCGAGTATGTGTTGGGAGAAAAAACATACAAACTTGATTATTTCAGACAGTGTTAAGGCAATAAAAGTGGGAACTATTAAAGAATGTCTAGGGAGGGCTTATATAACTACTGTTCTTCAGTCAAGAGGCAACCAAAGAAATGAGTTAAGAAAAGACTATCTTCAAGTAAGGTGCAGGGAGAGTGTTGAGAGGGGAATTAATTTGCCAAGTCAAGGAAAACAAATCAGAAAAGAATGAATATAAAGGGGACCTTATGACTTTGAAAATAAATTTTCATTTATTCTGTTTCAGTGGAAAGTTAAAAAAAAAACAAACAAACTTATAGCTGTGGAATTGTAACCTGATTCTGGCTTAGAAAGTCCAGGTCTATGAACTGTCCAGATTATTGTCAATGAAGAAAGGAGAATGAAGTCAGAAGACCAGTTAGAACCCGCCCCGACATTGTAGGCTGAAATGACTGCACACTGAAGTAACAGGACAAGGCGTGGTAGGACCAGCTTCCATTCAGGAGCTATGTGGGGATCACCGGCCAACGAAGGACTGGAAGTTTGTGGCAAGCAATGGTACTAGAGACCATCACATCATCAAATCCATCCGAAGTCTCTATATAGATCATGCGAGAAGAGAATCTGCTGATGGAGACAGACTGACTGCCTGAAGATGACAGTGAGTGGTAGTCTCTATTCCACTGACTACAAGACCTCTAGGGGTAATCTAGGCGACTCCCCCATTTCTTTCCCTTAGAGAAGATGATACACCTCACATTTCTACCAAAAGCATCTCGTTACGATGCCAACTTCCTGGATCGCCTCCTCTAATTTCAATAGACAACAATCCAGGAAAATGCAAACACAGTAAAAACAGAAACTCAGAAATCAGTATTCACAGCTAAGCTCTGGGACTCACAGGCAGCAAAGACGTGAACCCACCCCTCTCAAAGCATGAGGACTTTAAAAGAATAAGTGCTCTGCAATAAAATGATAAATACAACTAACAGCATCCCTCTCCAGGGCTGCGACCATTCCGACACGTGATCCTGAAGACACATTAAAATCTCCAATAGCCGTAAGCTTAACATTGAAAAGAGAGCAGGCCCGGCATGCTGAACTATCAGACGTTCTTAGGGGCCTCCCAGTTGCTTATTTTTGCCCACCTAACTCAATCATTTTTTAAAACGGAATTTGTGGTTGGCCAGTTTCATACAAGTATATATTACATTTTGATTCCTCTCTTCCATACTCTCTTATCTCCTTCCTGCCCTTACCAACACTCACCTCCCATCCAGACCTGCCCCTTTCCCAGGTCCATGAATTTTGGTTTTGTTTTGTGACCAGAGCTTTCTGTGTAAGCATTGACCTGGAAGTGTCCATTGCAGCCTGGTAGGGGTCATCATGGGTCCACCCAATTTTTAAATTGTAATTTTAAACAAACTTTGAAAGCAGATAAAATTATTTTATAGTGACTCAAAGCACTCACAAAATTAAAAAAAAAAAAAGGACAAAAAATCAAGCAGAAAATGACACATTTATTAGCTCAAAAGGTTCTTTACAACCATTATCATTAAATTGCTACTACAGATTTACAAACTCCAGCCTGCATCTTCAGTTAGGATTAAGCATGCTGCTTTCCTATGTAATGTTACCAGTTAAATATTAAAGACTTAATTCACAGATCTTTGTGCCAGGCAAATTACGTTTTATGAGCTTGCAAATAGCATACAATTTTGTTGTAACATTTAAGGGAAAAAAAAAAGAAAGAAAGAAAAGAAAAGATTCAGTGTTAAGATGGCCTGGGGCAGGGAGATGGCTGGGAGGTATGGATGCTTACCACCCAGCCTGAAGACCTGAGCTATTTCTGAGACCCACATGATGGAGAAAGAAGTAAAACCCATTCGTGAAAGTTGTCCAATGACTGCCTCATGTGTGCTTGCACGCACGCACGCACGCACGCACACACACACACACACAAACACACATGCGCACACACACACACACTCATAAATACATAAATGTAATGAAAATATGCCCTGTTAAAATACATTTGATAGTCTCTACACTAATGAGCACACTGCCTTATATCTTTTGGCTCTAGGGAATCCTGACAGACTAGATAATGGTTGCTCATCCAACAAATTGCGTGGGCATTGTTTAGACACATTTAAAGAATATTTCAAGAAAAGATTAAACTGAGGGGGAACCATTCGGGAAAGCCTGTGTCTCCCACTCCAGGTACTATTATAATAATGACATCATGGACAGATGTGATAATTACCACAACTGCCAGAGGAAAATTGACGTCTGGCCTCCCAATCCAGCATAAACAGAACTGTCCAACAGTTTCTGTGATCTTTCATTTCTACATTCTGGATAAAAATGGACTCAAAACAATAGTGTTACATGCCTTTTTCATGTATCTACTGAAAGGCCAATTTATGTTGTTAAGAACTTGGATCCAAGAGATTAGAAATACCACTGGAAAGGAGACTACTAACAATGACTTTAGAACTCTAAGCATTTCCATCTTTTAACTCATCCTTCTTCCCCGTAAGTAAAAGAAAACTGTCTGGGAGCAGATTTTTAGCTCTTCTGGTTAGAGTGTGAGCATCTGGCTATCCTCTACCAAACTCTCCTGGAGTCATCTCTCAACACTAGTGATGCTGTCGGGAAGCCACATAAAGCTTTCAGACACCCCGAGCTTCTACGCCAACTGAGTCTTCTGCTCGAATGAGTGTGGAGAAGAGAGGCTGAGCTGGAGCTCCCTCGAGGTGCATTCATTTTAAAACTGGATGACGTGATCTCTTGGTGTCCCCAACAGATAACATCATTGAAATGACCAAAGCAAGTACCTGATCAGGTGGCATCTAGACTGACTGGGATAGGGGTTTAATTCATTCAGCCAATCCACACAGACTTATTTGCAATGTATTCCAGAGTCCGTCGACAGCTTTCTTAGCAGAGAGACCTCTATACATTGGGCACCATATTAACTAGCTGCTGTGTAAATGAGGAACTCACATTTTTTAAAAGGTGTCTTGAAATGCACTAGACATTGTAAGAAAAGCTTCCTGACTTTCCTTTATGGATCCCTACAACCAGAAAAGATAAGCATCAGCCTGTCCTCGTTTATCAACCAGTCAAGGAAGACTGGACACTGCACAGGCAGGAACCAGACCCCCAACTCCACAGCCCTACCCTGTCGGCTGCCCTCAAGTTGCACAAATTCGAAGGCCACTTTGCCTGCCCTCAGGCTGTTTCCAGTCCTACAGGACAGAAACACTGCGCCACAGTCACCAAGTACAGAGAAACGGGACAGGAGATAAAGAAACTCTTCCCAGCTTTTAGAGAAGTCACGGCTAAAACAAAAGGGTCGGCAATATGTACCCATCGTGTGTATGCCCAGGTAACTCTGACCAGAGGTCCAAAGGCTAGTTAATGTCGACACATGAAAACAAAACAAAGACAAACAAAACAAACAACAACAACAAAAATATCTCTTTACATATATTCTGCTGGGAAATCTTTGGAAAGATATCCCATCTTCTCCCTGATACTTCAGAAGGTAAGAGGAAACGCAGACCGGACACATGTCTGACACAAAGCTCTGAGCTGAGCAACAGCAAGACGACGAGGGGAAGCAGACAGGATGGTTAGTATGGAAATCCTCGAAACGTCAGAGTCACACCAGGAATTCACTCACTGCCACATCCTAACCTGTCAGTACACAAGGTCACACTACAGAAGAGAATAAAAGGCAAAGAAAAGTAAGACACTCTGGACAAGGCTAAGAAGGTCGATAAGTCTGGCAGTGCCGCCCTGTCCCCAAACACAGCTTCTCAGTCACCATCCTTAAAAGAAATGTATTGCTATGCGTAATTACTACTTCAATTATTCCCCACACAAACATCGCAGGTTTGCTTGTGATTTGCTTTAATTAGGTAATTTTGTTTTCATTGCTTCAGTAATTGATTTGAATACAACAGCATTAATAACGGCTCGGTAGCTGGCTACACGTTTAGTTCCCAACAATATCCGTGAGTCTGTTTACCTGGGAACACACACACAGACGGAAAGTGAAATATCTAGTGAGATATGCAGGCATCTTGTGAAGTTCTTAGATAATGGTTTAGGCTACTTCAAAAACATGATGTTGCCAGGCGGTGGTGGCGCATGCTTTTAATCCCAGCACTCGCACTCGGGAGGCAGAGCCAGGCGGATCTCTGTGAGTTCGAGGCCAGCCTGGTCTACAAAGCAAAGTTCCAGGAAAGGTGCAAAGCTACACAGAGAAACCCTGTCTCGAAAAACCAAAAAAAAAAAAAAAAAGAAAGAAAAAGAAACACATGATGTTAGTGAAAAGCAGAGACCAAAAGTCCTTTCTTCCATAGGAGACCATTAAATAATACAATAATATAAATTTAACGGAGGTGTGGGGTCCTCCTTCTCTATGACTTGACTCAGCTTTTCTCAACTTACAAATGTTATAAGCCACTAATTAATGACCATCGTTCTGTTTAACTCACCATATGCCAGCCACTACTCCAGAAAAGCTACACACATAGTTCTAATGCTCGTTACCACTATCACCAGGTCATGCCCACATTTCACAAATCAAGCTGAGATCCCCCAAGATCTGTCCAGATACCCACATTTGGTAAGAATCAAGGGAGGAGAAGGAGGAAAGCACACTCAATTATATCATTTTAAAAATATAATTAATTATTCTTCAGTGACAAATAACAAAGTATATAAGTACCACCCCAAAATTGTAGACTCTTCTGAGATAAACTAAGTCCCGGGCTTAATTTTAGTCTGGACATTATACTTAGGCTGTGAAATCATTTTGCAGAGTGTATCTTAGAAATATAGTAATTACTTCTAATAGTCTTTTTTTTTGGGGGGGGGGGGTTTGAGACAGGGTTTCTCTGCGTAGCTATGCGGCACCTTTCCTGGAGCTCACTTGGTAGCCCAGGCTGGCCTCGAACTCACAGAGATCCACCTGGCTCTGCCTCCCGAGTGCTAGGATTAAAGGTGTGCGCCACCACCACCCGGATACTTCTAATAGTCTTTCAAAATTGTTTTCTTAAGCATGTTCAGCACATTCCTTGACTTTTTTGTTTATACTATGTAGCTCTGGCTAGCCTAGAACTCACTTTGTAGACCAGGCTGGCTTCAAACTCACAGAGGCCCAAGTGTCTCTGCCTCCCTAGTGCTGGCATTGAAGCCCTGAACCACCACACCCAGATTGGCCTTATTATTTATGGGTTTCATGAACCTTTTTTTCACAGTAATTTACAAAGTATAATGCACATAAATTTCACCTCGTGTCTCATAAAGTTTTATTGAAGAATTAACACTGGGTTAATTTCAGAAAAAATGTTTCGATGGGTAAAAGCCAACACGGGGATTCTGAACCCTTGGTGGAGTGTGAGCTACAGAAAGTCTTGTCACACTGCAGTGAAGGGAAATGGAAGCTGAGGGACAGGACCAATGTCTAAGGCATCCTTGACCATTTGAAAATATACTAGTTAGGTATTTCATATGCAAAGTATTAGTATTAAAGCATTATGAAAAAAATAAAGCAAATCAATGTGACCAAGGTGGCCTCTGGTCAAAGCACCAGTTCATTAGATAATCTGCTGTAGGAACTGCTGGCTATGTATGTACACACACACACACACACACTCTCTCTCTCTCTCTCTCTCTCTCTCTCTCTCTCTCTCTCTCTCTCTCTCTCTCACACACACACACACACACACACATTCTCATTCTCTCCCTCTCTCTCACACACACATATACAAATACACACACTTTCACACATACACACACACACACACACACACACACACACACACACACACACACACACACCCAGCTTGGGCAGGCTTCCAGCTAGTTATGTAGCAAAGAACGACCTTGTACTCCTGATCTTTTTTGTTGTTTGTTTGTTTTTGAGACGGGGTTTCTTGTGTAGCCCTCCCTGGCTGTTCTGGAATTAGCTCTGTAGACCAGGCTGGCCTCAAACTCAGAGATCCACCATCACCGCCACCCGGCACTCCCAATCTTGATTCCCCTTCCTGAGTGCTAAGGTTACAGACAGACATGTGCTACACGCCCGATTTATGTGCTCCTGGACACAGAACCAGGGCCTTGTGCCAACCAGACAAGCACTCCACAACGGCTCCATCAGCAACCCCTGCACCCTTAGCTTTGATGCTCCTCTTACCAGCCAGTGTCTTTAGGCCAACCATTTAAGATGCTAGCTTTCCTGACCATCCACCCTCCCACTTTCCACGTCCAGGTATCTGAAGAAGCCTGTTTCTTCCTACTGAATCCAATGCCTATCCATTCTCCTTCCACAGAATCGCTCTTAGGGCCATACTCCTCACTCAGGCAAGAACATTCCTTAAGTGACTGATAAATTCGGTTTTTCTTTTGTATTCATTTTCTGGGGGAAAATGAACAGGAGGAATAGATTCTATTTCGTTTGCCATTTGACTGTCTACTAGCTCTTATTTTACAACTCCAGTGGGATGGGTTTTTCTCTCACTTAGGAATTCGCCATTCTGATCCTTCTTGATCTGTCTTGGATTTTTCTATCATTTCACACCTTTGTTCTCCCCCCACCCCCCTTTTCCTTTTCAAATGCCTCAACTTATTTCACTGGCCCAACCTCATTAATAGTATACCACAGTCATCTTACTGAAAACAGTTTTTATCTCAACATGTTCACATCAAATATTAGCAATACTTGGTCTGGGGACATGGCTCAGGGGATAAACTGTTTGCTGTGAAGGCATGAGGACCCGAGTTCAGATCCACAGAACTCACTTAAAAAAAAAAAAGCCAGTAGTAGTAGCGTGCACCTGTAACCCTAGCTCTGGAGGATGCAGACAGGGGCAGATCCCAAGGCTTCACTGGCCAGCCAATCTAACCAAATGGGTGAGCTCTGGGTTCAGGGAAAGACCTACTCTCAAAACCAGATAGAGAGCAATCGGGGAAGGCACCAATGTTGACCTCTGGTTTCACATGTGCCCCTACACACTAGACACACAAAATGAAAAGAGAAAATAAAATTTAAAATCACAAAGCAACACTCAATGGAGTCATAAACTGATGGGTACGCAAAAGAGAATAATAAGGCCATTATAAGAAAGTAAACTTGTAGCCAGGCAATGGTGGTGCACACCTGTAATCCCAGCACTCAGGAGGCAGAGGCAGGTGTGATCTCTGTGAGTTCGAGGCTAGCTTATCTACAAAGCAAGTTCCTGGACAGTCAGAACTGTTACACAGAGAAACCCTGTCTCAAAAAACCAAAAAGAAAGAGAAAGAAAGAGGAAAGGGAAGGAAAGGAGAAGGGAAGGAGGGATAGAAAGAAAGAAAGAAAGAAAAAGAGAAAAAGGAAGGAAGGAAGGAAGAAAGGAAGAAAGAAAGAAAAATGTTTTTTCTATATGAAACAGAACAGAAAATCTCTGTGTAACTTTTAACTCCTTCTAATCATATTTCTTTTCCTGTTATCTGCTACAATTTCTCCCTTGTTTTTGCCAGAAATCATTTTACCATCTTGATGTCCATTATTAAGTGCATAACATCTTAATCTGTGAATGAATATCACCCACATTTAGGAGTACAGCACATTATCTGGAATTTTAACAGCAGTATAGCCATTAAGAATTTACAGACAACTAAAACAGTATTCAATAAACATGAGGCTAATATTTGCATACAGAAGTGCCCTCGGGTTTCAGTATTTACCTTCCGTAGCACTTGACCATTTTCAGAGGGCGTAATAACACTGCCATTTGAGGCCAAGCTCCTGGGTCACAGCTGCAATCGGCTCTCTCATAGAACAGCTCCACGTTTTATTTCTTTGAAAGATGGCTAACTGAATTAATTTATTTTTTATTTTAATTGCACAAGTAGCAAATGCATTTGTTCTTTATAAGAGTTCCAAAGAATGTAAACCTCTTTACAATTAAAAAAAGGCGAGTCTACACACTTACAAACATAAAAATGCATGAAAGGCATAAAAGGCACAAGGTTTTCTCTTCATTGTGGTTTCATACACCTGTTCACCTATGTGCCTTAAAACATAACTAGCATTATCTTGTGCAAAATGGAACGATATCTGTTATCTAATTTATTAATGGGCTCTCAGATTTCTTGATTAGTACTCCAACTAAAGCCACTCAAATTCATTAAAACATATACAGAATTAGCTTCACTGCAGTAACCTGCATAAAAACAACCTTTTGACTTCATGTTGCTGAGACACAGAGGGTTATTTTTTAGTTTGTTCTGTTCTCCAGATCCTGAACCTAAATAGTCATTGGGTCATAAACTTGAGACAGGTGACTAGGGTATAGTTCACACTTTGAGTATTTAGATACACAGCAAACACCAGCATTCTTTTCTAGCTCTCAGTCTATATAAGCAAAATCAACTACTGTTTTCAAATACTTTATAAAAGTTTAACATCATAATAGAATTCGCTTTATATTTCAAAATGATATATTCATCAGTATTTTTACTCTGTGTAATTTTGAAACAATATCCCAAATGATTAGGTACTGCCTATCTATTGTCTAATAGCTACAAATTCTATTAAAAGGCCCACTTTCACCGGGTGGTGGTGGCGCATGCCTTTAATCCCAGCACTCGAACTCGGGAGGCAGAGCCAAACGGATCCCTGTGAGTTCGAGGCCAGCCTGGGCTACAGAGTGAGTTCCAGGAAAGGCACAAAGCTACACAAAGAAACCCTGTCTCGAAAAACAAAAACAAACAAACAAACAAAAGGCCCACTTTCCAATCTTTAGATGACAAATAAGTGATCTCGGCAATGCTTTGTACTTGGGATGGTTATTTTGTAATCAGTAATTGAACAAATTCTCAGCCTTATAAGTTACATAAATGCCACTTTTCAAATTAACAGTAATCAATGTATTGAAACTTAAGTGATATCAGACCACCTAAAAGATAAAAATTTGTCCAAGTTGAATTAAGATCATATGTAAGCCATTTTATAAGAGAAACCCGTTTGTGGATATAAACATAATGCATTAAAATGTGTTTAAATAACAAATGTAAAACATGAAACCTTATGAGAATGGGCATAGTAGAAAATGTCTATACAGTATAGTTTTAAAAAAAAATGGTGCCTTTGCAGAACTCAACTGAAAATTCTCGGCATTAATTCAACTGAAAGAGAATAATGTAGTACCCCCAGCCCTTCAAAACACTACCAAGCCTTACATTTAGTAAGAAGTAGGCAGAGCTGATACAGTCAGGTGTAAGGAGATCTACAGCTTCAATGATAATAAGAGAGTAATGACAAAAATGTCAAGGGTGTCGACACCATGAATGTTAATTTATCAGAACGTGACTTTTCACTGATTAATTACATGCTCTTCAAAATATCTGCAGTGCACAAGAAAAGTTAATTGAAGCATTTCATCTCGTGCATGCTACTAAAAACAGCTTTAAATAAGTGACAGAGAGCTGCCTTTAAAATTACATATGGAATTCAATCTGTAAACTCTAAATGTTCTGTGGAAAGACTGTGCAATAGTACTGAAGATGATGATACCTCACGGAAGCACTTACAGCATCCTTATCTTGGGTCCCGCTGAAAATGATTGTACAAGAAAACTTTCAAGAGAGCTGTAGACTCTAACAGATCATCTTTTGGGGACAGCCTTCAAGATGACAAATATTTTAGAATGAGTTATTATAAAAATAAACACATAGTTAGAAAGACACAGGTAAGATAGGATTTTAAGTTATTTAACATCTAAGAAATCAGAATTCCAAATTACTTCGACTTGGTCAAAAGCACCTATCTTAAATAGGTATGCAATATGGTATGCTTAATAGTTATTTCATTCAATAAATGTTCTCTGGTCATCTACAGGGCATACCGTAATATGGTCTAGGGAGACAGATAAAATGTGACTGTGGTCATCAATGACATCAGGAGAAATATCAGACTTGTTTCTTTGCGATCACCACGTGATCCCATGATACAAATAAATGCTTTAAAAATATTCTGTCGTTTATACTCAATACTTACAATATCTTTTATAATGGCTAACATCAAGTACTATAATTATGAGAGAGAATCTCATTTGCAATGGTCAGACTATGTCACTGGTTCCAGGGAATCAATGCTTTTGGTTTTGTTCTTTCAATCTTGAGCTCACTGGAGGCGACTTTTCCAAGTGTCAGAGCTCTTTCTCATCTTCACCTAAAGCAGCAGTAAGCCTCTTAAACTGCTGACCACATTCACCTGTCAATGCTTCAGTGAATCCAAGTTGAAATTTACGACAATGGGAGTTGAGGAAGCCTTTACAGGCAAGGTAAGATTGCCTTTATGGGGTTAAGTTTTAAAATCAACACTTAACAAATTTAAGGCAGATATAAATCACATTAAAGAAAATGAATAGATCCCAGGCCAGCAAATATTGCTTATAACTTGATTACATGTGTTAATGTAGGTAATAGATAGAATTTGGCTGTGTTAGCTGAGGATGATAGGAGAAGAGGAGGAGGAGGAGGAAGAGGAGGAAGAGGAGGAAGAAATTGTTGTTGTTATTGTTGCTGCTGTTGTTATTTGGGGGCTTTTCACTGAAACCAGAGCTGGGCACCCTAAATCTACTACCATTTAAAGGAGAAGAAAGCATATCGAAGAGCTTCACCTCGCCGGGGCAGCAGCGCTCGCTCTGTGGTGGGGCTGAATACACTGGGCCATTAAATACTTGAATCTGTAACTCTCTCCCAACGGCCTTCACCCCTCACCCATGTAGGTCAGTTCACAAGAGAGAAATTATCTGGTCAAGCCAAGGGGAGTGCAGGCCCTATGTTATGGAATGAAATAGCAATTCACTGAATGAAGCCCTTAGAGATGCCCTCTTCAAAACCCCTCATCGTTTTCCATTCCTTAATATCAGCTATGTATCACATAAAGCAAGTGTGCAATAAATGTTTGCTAGACCAATGAAATACCCATTTGACAGAGTTCTGAATTCCTTACTTAAAGGAAGTCTCAGGTGTGCCGGTTATTAACATTCACATAGACTATGGCATCTTAGGAAATTACAATTTTAAAATCAAATTCTCTAATACATATTTTTAAACAAGTATGTTAATTAAGGTATTAGCAGTAGCACATTTATTCCCTAGGTAATATTATACTTTAAAAAAAAATACATATAGTATCTACATATTTATCTCAAAGTTCTGAAAAAGAATCTGGATTAGAATGCTAAAATTCCTTGACTATGCAGAAAAAAGTGAGTGGCACTCAGCTAATAATTAGTCATATATTATGAGTTACCTATTTATTAAGAAAGATACAGGTTACTGAATAAAGGCAATTCATTAGAATATAAACATTTGGATTTATGGCACACATTTGGCTTAGAGCTTTAAAATATAATTTATAATACTAAATACACCACAAAATTTTTAAAGAAAAGGGCTCAGATATTTTTATTTAAAAGCCAGTGAGTCAATCCCATCAGTTAACTTCTGAAAATAGAATGATAAAAAAGATTCTGTTAAGCAAAGGGTTTACAAAATCACATGCTGGTCCAATTTAACAGAGAATTTTTACTCAGTGGGATAATTGAGGGAGTAAGGCCACTGATCAAAATTTTGACAATTACTGACGAATGAATTTTTAAGAAATGCCAGTGTTAAAATAATACAGCAGCAAAACAGTGAAATGAAAAGGCATAATTACCACTGACGAAGACTTCATACTTCAACCTAGCCTGTCCCTCTGCTAACTGCTATCACCTCCCAAATTCAATCTAGGGAAGTTTTTTCCCAATAACTTAGCTCTACTAAGTAGTCCCTATCTTTGCCGACATACAGGACGCACCCCAGTCTACCCAGGAACTTAAGGATCATGCTCAACTTCCCATCTCCTAAACGCTACTGTCAAAGTCTTGCCCACTTTAAAATGCGACCCACATCCTTCTCTGCCTCTTCAACTCATGACCACCAGCTCTCATGGCTTGTCACTTAATCATTACAGCAGCCGGATAGAGATGCCCCAACCAGCTATCCACAGCCTGTGCCCCCGACCCCCATGTTACAGCCACTAAAACCCACGTCAATCAAAAACACTGAAGTCACCTGCTTTGTTAGCACCCTGGACTCCACTAAAAGTTAAAGCCAGATGTCCTGTCATACAAGATATCCCAGTGTCCTACCTTGATTACCTCTCCAGAGCCATCTCTTGACTTCAAATTCCTACAGGCCAACTTTACACTCCAGAAATACCAACTTGCTCATTTCTCGTCCCCAGAATGCTATATGTTATTTCTCACCCCTCGCAGGGAGTAACCATTTCATGAAAGTCTTTCACTTCTTCCTCAAGTCCTTTATACTTAGTACATGTCAGTTAAAACAGCTTCTCTCTAGAAAATTCCCTCTTTTAAATCGTATGACTTCTCACCTATAATCAAGACTCATCTTACTACAACATGATACTGAGTATAAGTTGTTGTCTGTCTCCTGCAGGAGAAAAACAGTAGACCTCTCTATTCACCTCACCTTATAGAAAACAACAGGCAAACATTGATTAATTTAGTCTACTAGAACAATAAAGCAAAATGTCAACCGTCTAAGACTAATAATCATACTTTTAATTGACTTCAAACAATTAAACTATCAAAGCAAAAATGTATAAAGTGGATGAGAAAGTGATTATGAGATAAGAATTTATGGCACTTTGGGACAGAGAGATGGCTCAGTGGTTAGGAACACATACTGCTCTAGCAGAGGATCTGAATTTGGTTCCCAGAACCTATTACCACCTGTAATTCCACTCCTGGGAACCTGACACTCTCTTCTGTACTCCGCAGGCACCTGAACGTGGGCACAATTATCCCCATATAGACACACTCATAACTGAAAATAAAATAAATTTTTATAAAAGAATTTATCATACTGAATTCAGAAGCATTCAATGAGACTAAGGCTTAGATGGGGACTCCAGGAAAGCACTGATGATTAACATGGATAGAAAACTCCATTAGGACTTTCGGTTTGCTGTCTTTTTTTTTCTTCTTCTTTTTTGGTTTTTCGAGACAGGGTTTCTCTGTGTAGCTTTGCGCCTTTCCTGGAACTCACTCTGTAGCCCAGGCTGGCCTCAAACCCACAAATATCCGCCTGCCTCTGCCTCCCGAGTGCTGGGGTGCTGGGATTAAAGGCGTGCGCCACCGCCGCCCGACTCCTGTTTGCTGTCTTAATGACTGGTTTCTCTGGAACACAATGATAAACAAAGACCTCTACATATACCAAAATGAAAAAACCTTTACTTATGAACACTGAAACCACTAAAAGAAAAATCCAATACATAGGCCAACTCTACTACTTTCTAGCCAAACACTTTATAGATGCACCAAGTGATGGATAATTTTCTTCCATTTTTATACTAAATTATCAGAAATGCTGCCTCTGTTCCGTGACCCCATGCAATAAATAGCCAAAGCAAAAGGCCCAGATTTCAAACAGATCTGGATCTGAAGACAATCCCTTTTCCTTGTGAGTCATTTGTACATAAAAAAATAAATAAATAGCTTGACTATCCTGAGCAACAATCTCAGTGACCCTTCATCAGATCCAACCATGTGTTGGGAGTTGTGCTGAGCAGTTTTCATATATTACCTCATTGAAATATCAAAACAGCAAAGTAGGATAGGTTTTAGTTACCCCCAAATTCCAGGTGAGAAATTGGAGCTCAGAGAGGTGATGTGAAATTCCGTACTTCACATTCAAGTTAGGGGAAGTTAGTAGGTTATTAGGAAAGCAAGCATTCTAGCATAAATCAGTGAATGCTCACACACCAGAAATTCTTTCCCCTCCTCAGAGAGTTAGTGTGAAGACCAAGGAAAGAATATAGAAAGCATTTCTCACATCATCAGAGCACCTGGTGTACCCACAATAACGTGTACAAGTCTACCTCCACCCAATCCAGCAGTGATAAGCATTGTAAGGAGAAAGAAATTCATAAATACTCCTAAATATACTTTATCAGTTTCAAAGGAGAGATATTCAGAGTCTCTATTCACAAAGGGGAAATACTATCAGACCAATGCCCATATACATATATAAAATATGAAAAAGTAAAAAAAAAAAAAAAAAAAAAGCAATGTACTTTGCTTCATTTTTTTGGATGGGGATACTTATTTTCTATAATATCACATGATCAAAATACATCAATATTCAAAATATATCAGTTTATCAAAAGGGAAGAGAAGCATTGGCTCCTGGTGTCTTCCTGCATGATGGCTTGCTTATAGGAAGATTCCCGGTGAACTTATCAATCATGTTACCTTTAAAAAGAGAAAAAAGTCCTTCAAGGAGGACAGACAGAGTTCAACAGATACATAACCTTTCTACAGAAAGCTGCCTTGTTTTCCCAAGAAAGACCTTGATTCTCATCTCTAAGCAGCCTTCAAAAAGAAAGATAGAAAGAAAGAGAGTAGCCAGGCTGGAATGAGGTGTAGAGGAAGGACCACAATGGTTTTGCTGTTAATTACCTGCAAGCATATGCTAACACTTGTTTCCTTTTTAACTTTTTTTTCCTTTTTTTTTTCTCCTTTTGATACAGTCGTGACACTCATCTCTGATAGCTGTCAAGACACTACATCGGAGCTCTTTGTTGTTGTTTTAAATTTTTCTAGCAAATGAGAACTAAATGTCAATATATACACCTGCACGCACACACGCACGCACACACACACACACACACACACACGCACACGCACACGCACACGCACGCGCGCACACACACAACTTCACTGCTATGAGTCCAAACAGCTAGGCTTTACATCCAGCTCAGCTGGTGTTACATTAGGGTGTGATCTATGGAAATGCACCCAAGGATGACTGCCAAACTAAGCTGCAGAAGGCAACTCAGAGAGCCAGGGAATCCCATAATAAGCTATATCATACAAATCACATTGGAGGGCAGCTTGTCAAGGATATTGACATCTCTCCATCTTCATACCAATATTCCTCTCCTTCTAAAATGCTGGGTGTTATTTTGTTTTTGGGGGGTCACTAAAACATGGGTCAACATTGGACACAGCAGACACCATCACAGGCTGACACGGCAGAGACAAGAGTTAGCTAACCAACCCTCAAGATAATACCCCCACTCTGAGAATTCCTTCAGTGGCTGGAGAGGTCAACTGGTTTCTTCCAGCCTCAATTTTCACATGTGAGAAATAGAACTCGGAATACACGTCTGCCTCACTGTGTTCTAAAAACGGAAACTAGCTATGAAAAGAAGGAATGTAAAGCGCTATGAAAAGAATAAACTAGATTCCCTGACCTGATTATTGGTGAGAGCCCTGTAAAACGAGAATTACTACTTCTTCCGATTCCATACATGCCACCTGGTCGTCAAGCCGATCAACAGTAGTGACTGCATGGCTGAGCTTTAAAGTAATAGAAACAAAGTTTAAGTCACACTGTATTTCCATACTATTTAAGGTATGACCTGCTCCGAAAATGCATTTATTGGCCTAAAAGTAGATGTAAGGAAAAAATATGAATTTTGAACCTCCAAAATTGTTCAAAGACTAATGAGATGGTTCAGGGGGCAAAAAAAAAAAAGCTTGCTGCCAAGGCTGGTGGCCTGAGATCAATAGCCATGATCCACACAATGGAAGGGAAGAATTGACTCCAACCCACTCTCCCATGGCCTTGCAATGCACGCCATGGCATGTGCACATAATTAATTAATAATTAATTAGTAACTCTATTTTTTAATGAAATGTTAAAAACAGACAGCCGTAAGTATAGAATAGTTTGAAACTGATACTCTGGCAAGGATACAAGAATTAGGAGCAAGCTAACCCAGAAACAAACTGAATCACAAGGTAAGTTTCATCTCACGGGCCAAAACACAGTACAGATTATTTTTATATCATTCTGTCTGACTTGTCTATTTCAGATTCTTAGCTTCCAGATTCTGTTTCTAAAGTCACTTAACACTGTGTATTTCCAGTAGCCATCAAGGCACGTACTGTCATCCTTGACACCGAAGATTGTCAGCAAACTCAACATGGGCACTAATGATCTCAGGCAACAATCTCCACACTCCTATCAAAGAGATCTTTATTCTAGAAGAAGAAGTCTATCGTGTTCCTCGAAAAATCACTCTAAAACACAGGAAGGGATCGTTATAAGACGTCTGGATCACCAGTATCTGTTACTTCCTTGGAGGTTATCTTATTCGTGATTTTAAAGCCCCACACTGTCAGGCATTATAACGTTTTTCCTTCTCTCCCAAGTCGTCCCTGCTCTAATCCTGTACTGTCAAATAACGATGGCTGCTGTCACTGTTTTTATGCCATAGCTGACACCCGGTGTACAGATGCCCTTCATCTTAGAACAGTCACTGAGGCCACTAAACTGATGATCGGTATCTTACTTATAATGATACTGACCCCTTTCCTGAAGGCAGAGTAAATGGGCTATCATACCTCACTGGTGCTACGGGGCAGGATGCTAGTTTATGAAAGATCATGGATTGGTTTGGGTTTTTTTTTCTTCTTCTTCTTCTTTATGCTACTTAAATAGAATCCTCTCCCCTAGTTACATATACAATCCCTCTTTCCCACTTACTAGACGCCATCTTATCCTATCAGAAAAGTTTGCACACTGACTTCTAGTTTTAATACTTCCAGTCCAAACTTTGGAAGCCACGTTTGGAAGAAGTGGACTTGGACGAAATATATTTGAAGATATCTTTTAATGCGGAGAACACGTTGTTTTCATTTATCAAAGTCAATGGCGTGTGTAAACGGAGAAAGAAATGAGTGATCTCACTTAGGAGTGAATTTTCAGGCCCCACATACAAAATTTATTCCAAGTTACGAACATCCCAGTGACCGATTCTAGGTGTCTGTTCTAATTAACAGACAAGAGTCTTTCTCCAACTCTGTTTGCTTTGGCAGTCTACAATGCTGATATTCTCCTGGATCTCACAGAGAGGAAAAATGGGTATCTTCTCCATCTAACACCTAAGTGGGTAACCTAGATACTGTAAATAGAGGCTACATAAAGGATGCAACAGACAGCTCTGAAGTGAGAGCCAAAATATTTAACCAGCAACTCTAAAAACACGGAGAGCTTAGCCAAAAACTGTATTAACATGGAATTGCCACAGGCTAATACATTTTTTAAAAAAACCCACAAAATTACCAAACTGACATTTACTGTTGCTGGGTGAGAAAAGCTCAAAGTATGGGGGGAAAATGCAATTCTTATTTGTCCAAATTAACCATTTTCTTACTTTGCAATGTTTATTTTTTAAAAAGAAGGGAAATGCCTTTTTGAATGAAGCAGTCAGAAAAGCAAACCACAAAGGGTCAACTAAGCAAATACTTTCTTGCTAATTTTCTGGTGGTAACTAGGATGACAGGTTAGTCTGATCAACAGTTACTCTCTATTTTACATACTCAATGTTTTTAACAATAGCTAAAGATCAACTAGAATACAATAGAAACTCCTTGTAAATCTAACTTAACCTACTAGAGATTTTTATGAAAAAGTGGTTTCTAACAAATAAAAACATATTCTACCAAAGTACTACTAACATTAAATATTAAAGTGCAAGATCTCTATACACTGTTACAGTAATATAACTTTTCTCAAATCAATAAGCATAAAAAAGTGCTACAATATCCATCAAAAGAGAAGTAACAATATAATTCAGCATTAATCACTCAACATTACTTTTTCCTTTCTACATCATAGAGGGATTTCAAAGCCCACATCAAGAATGAAATTTTTTGAATAAGTTTTCCTCATTCATAAAAGAAAGAAAACTTTTAAATGAAATAAAGTCAAAGAGTTTAATCTCAATTTAAAGTCAGTAGCCAAAATCATTTGAAGGTAATGAAGTGAAAAATGTATTTAAGGGTAATTGATAAACCTTTGCTTAGAATTCAGAGGTCTTCACTAATTATAAAGTTTATAGCTTTCAAGTAACTTAAGTCAGCATAGAAGAGAGAACGAGAAAGGAGAACTTCAGATAACCAGAATTGACTTAATATTCTTATAATTAACTAGGTTATTCAGTTATTAAATCTCCAAAGAGGAAAATATAGTCTCCTTCACATATCGGCCAAGCAGAAAAGTTGTAAATCAAACTAAACTTAATATAAGCCATGCCCTTTCTATTTAAGACCATAACATATACCCCAAAGTGCAAAGGAAACATCTCAAGTTGTTCTGAGTAGGAGGTGTAGACCATTTGCACTTAATTAACTAATCTGATAAGACATTTTCATTAAGAGACCAACTACAATCTTAACAAATAAAAGCATCAGACACTCACAGCAGGCAATTGCCTTTTTGGTACCCTCAACAATGTATATTACATTCCATATCAGAAACACCAAAAGAGCCAAAACTGCCATGCCTGCAAGCCCAAAACATGCTTCCAAATAGTCTTACTTCTTGTCTGGACAATCTAAAACAAACTGCTTTCGCCTTTGTTAAAGAAATGGATGTGAATGAGTGCCACAAATTGTCAATGACATCTCACTTCTAACCCTTTTACACTGCCTCCTCTGTTTTGAAAAAGCAAGCAATACTTCAATCCTACCACTGATGTTTTAGCTTCATACCAAGGCAACAAAATTTCTGCTTTTTTTTTTTTAAATAACTACGAAGACGGCTTTGGAAACGACACATTTCTACGATGTTTTATCAAGCAACAACAAATCTAGGTGTGAACCTTCAAGTCGAAACAATAGTCAGCAAATCCTAACATTTCTTACCTGGCACAGGTAAGCACCAGCTCGCAAACGCCACCTTGGGATAGTTCAGACTAGTAAGTAGGCTCATGGTTTATGAACGGAAATAAATCTGGGTTGCTCTTCCCTCAGCAAAAGCTACAGCAGTCGCTACACCACAGAGTGAGCAGACCCCACAGACCTGACAAGTTCAAATCTCTCTCACTTGAGAATTTAAAAAAAAAAAAAAAAAAAAAAAAAAACATAAAATGAAGACTTACTGCTTGTCATGTGACTTGGAGAGGCGTGCTGTCCATTGGGTGTGCTTGAGGTGAGGTCAATGGCCATATTGGCGTGCTCCCCTTCGGGTGAAAGCTCATTGTCACCTGCTTTTAAAAAATAAAATCTTTTGGTTTCTGTTCTTCATCATAGAACATCTAATTACCCGGACTGCCTCATATTCAAAGGGCATGCAGAACTGAATGCTTAAGAAACATGCTTTTCTTTTAGGAGAAACTATAAAGAAATAAAACACATAGTAAATGAATGAAATGGGAAAAAAAACTAGCCCATAATAAAAAAAAAAATGAACAAACTTTATTATCATAAAACACTCTTACGGGTCAATGGGAATAGGAAGCATTTGAGATCCAAAATAGTTCTAGTGAAAACAGTACATTTTTTTTTAATGATCTAATTTAATTCTTCAATATAGAGTACTTAAAGTGAACATTTCCTAAAATGTTAGCTGGATGGCTCAAACAGAGCTTGCTTTAAAAAAAAAAAAGTAAAAACAAAAGTGAACTTAAGAAGCTAATTCTTTCATACTATAAGTCTGGAAAATTAGGTCACCTAGCAGTTAAATCTTTAGTACACATCACACTAGAAGATATATCTGTGACCGGATGTATTCTAAATTCAAACTAAGTGGGGAAAACAATCAACTAGAAAACTCAAGATCTGTAAGCTACAATTACTAAATAATGCCCTTTATCAAATGAGTATGTTTCTATGTCCTCCTTCTTATATTTTGCTTCTGTTAATCCTTCCTCATGTTCATTAAAAGGTAAAATGGTGACTGGCAAATAAAACCAGAGAACTCGTCCTAAAAACTCAAGGCTCAGGAATTCACATGCAGGTACCTGTGAAGCTAACTTTACTTCCCTCCCCTCCCCCCGAAAATGAATGGGAATGAGTACTCACATGTTAAGTAGCCATCAATAGTCTCTGTTTCCATAGTCAAAGTGCAGTGCTGTAAAACAAAAGATTACCACCTTAACCCAAGGATGCCTCTAGGTATCTGCCAGGAAATTCTTAACTTATTGGAAGCCCCAAGCAGCTAGTCCATGTTGCTCCTGCAACCTGTGCCCAAGAAACATGCTACAGTGTACTGTGTGTGCTCATTTGCCAGTCACTGAACTCTCTGCAAATGATCTGATCCCTGCTGGAGATAGGATAGGGAAGATAAGTGTGTGCTGTGAGATGACTGTAGCAAGCAAAGAAGGACGCTCTTACTCAAAAGTCACCTGTTTTATCAGAAAAAAAAGAAAAAGAAAAAGAAAAAGAGAAGAAAATGCAGAGGGGGTATACCTCGAATTCGACAACTTTAACTGCCATCTAAGCATTTGACCACTGGCTACTTCCCACAATCACACTATCGTTTGAGGACTTCCCTAGTATACAGACAGCTCTATTCACAATTGTTGCGAGTTGGTTCATCATGTTCTAATAGGGAGGGGAGAGCAAACAAACATAAGAAAACAAAACAAAACAACAATACTGAGTGCTAGACTGCATCTTGAAGACTTTTGCAGGAGTTTGGCCAACTCTCCGGCTTGTATTGACATTTTAGCCTACCCCAAATTCTGTGTAAGCACCTGTTCAACGTACCCTTAATTTCCTGCCAGACTATGGCTGGAGACAAATGCCAAGCCTACTTAAGACATTCGGATTTCCAACATTTCAGAAACTTTCTGCCTGTGCACGAGGGGATCATTTTCGACCCAAGTACGAGGGAATGGTTTTCATGCACCAATAACACAAAACAGAACTTAATCCCCAGAAACAAAAGTAAACAGCAAGGGACGACACCCCCTAGCTTTGATTCCATAATGAAAAGATCGATAATCTAACTGTATTCTTTTGAGGGGAAAAGTTAAAGAATTGACAAGAGCTGAAAAGATTTTTTTTTTTTACTTATTTTTTTTCCCTTTGGCCCTGGTCCTTTTTGCCTTTAGTTTCAAAACTCTCACAGCAGCAGCAGCTAAATTATTCACAATGAGCCATTTCTGTATTGATCGCCAAGTATATTTAGCCCTGGCTCCTGGAATTTCTCCATTACTTACTGGAAAACAGGCAGCTTCACTTCTTGTCTCCAAAACCACTTCCCTTCCCCCCCCCCCCCCCACTTCACCACCAGCCTCCCTCCCCCCACCCCCCAAAAAACTTTTCTTTCTTTCTTTATGGAATAATCAGATCAAATTCTCACCTCAGTAACTACATAGCAGTTAAATCCCGACCTGCTCTACTCTTATCAAATTCTTTCAATTATGATTACATAAGGCTTTAAAGAAAGGGATCCGTAAAGTTTAAAAGGGGAGCAGTTTCTACGGAGATCTTACAGATGAGTCTATCTCTTTAAAAATGTACACATTTAACACCCATACTGAAAAGAAGCGTCAGTTAGAAGCCAAAGAAGTCTGCCCCATCAGTGAACTGGTTACTAAACCCTCAGAGAAGGAAAAGAAAGAAAAGGGATAAAGAGAAACGAAATGTACATACAAAAGAAATTGTCCTTTGATTAAAAAACATTCATCACCATTTCCAGCTCTGTCGGGAGATCCCAGCTTCTTCTAACCCCTCCAAGAGGAGGTGACAATGTCGGGCTGAAGAGAAACGGAGAAAGAAAGAAAGAAGTTTTTTGTGTCCCCCCCTCCCCTCCCTGGCCCCCCTCCAGGCCAAGCCCCCTGCAGAGTTCAAGGCGAGGAGGAGGGAAGCACTTTACAGGTGGGTCATTCCAAGCCCGAATCCAGCAAACAGATCGGCTGATAAACAAAACCAAGAAATGAGAGAGAAGGAACACTCCCCCCCCCAACCTCCTCCTCCTTCTCCTCCTCCTCCTCGTCCTCCTCCCCCGCCCCCGCCCCCTCGTCCCTTTGGGATGGTCTAGTAGGAAAAGTCACTCAGGAATGGCACCACGTACTTTCAGGAAAGAGGAAAAAAAAAAGAGAGAGGGAGGGAGAGAGGGAGAGAGAGAGAGAGAGAGGTCAGTCAGTGCTACAGCAATGCGATTAACAAGAAGAGAAAAAACTTGATCCACCGGTTCCTTAAGAATCGACCAAAAGCTAAGTCGAGAAAACTGAAAGAAAAAAGGGGAGGGGGGGTACGAGGGGAGGGACAGTCAGGCAGAACCCAGCAAGGAACCTAGGCCAACTTCACAGGACTGTTTTGTGGCCTCTGGCAAAACAGAAAAAAAGAAAAAGAAATTAAATCTTCATTCCATCTCTCTCGCCCATACCAGAACCTGTCAAAGCGATTTAACTGCTGCTTTAATACATGTGTCACATTAGAGTGGGGGTTTTTTTGTTATTATTTTTGTTTTGTTTTGTTTTGTTTCCAATTTCAACAGGAGAACACCTTGTATCTAGACAGCTGCAATTTACGCCAGGCTATCCAATCTTTTCTTCTTGGAATTCAAGTTAAAACAAAGCAAAAACAAGTCCAAATCCATGACAGCTATAGAGATGAGAACTGATTAATCCATTAACATCCCAGAAGCAGATTACAAGGAGGGGACCATACATTAAGGACATCATCTTCAACCAGATTCCCTGAGCGTCCTTTACAGAAATCGTCACCCCTAATCAGAGCCACGACCCATTCCTCCCCAAAGAAAAGCGCCTATATTATTATCATCCCTGGTTAACAGCAACAAGTCATTCGATCACACCACACTGCCAAACAAGATTCCATATAATTACACTTAACTTTGAAAACACTCCCCCCGCTTTGCAAACCATACGCGAATTGATACATAATCTATGAATCAGAAGACAAATAAAACAAGAGCTGTTCTTCCCCACGCAAAAAAAAAAAAGAAAAGAAAAAAAAAAGCCAAGCGGAGATTTACCTCAGCCGTGCATGCAGTAAAATAATCCCATCACCCTTTTGTTTGTGTTTACTGTTAGTGTGTCCTCTCCCTCTCTCTCTTTCTTTCTTTCCTTGTGCCTAACGTGTGTTTGTGCACTGCAGTTGGTGGTGGAAACTAAGGCAGTGGATCTGTAGCTAAGGGTAATCCTGTTTTTACTTCCTCCATCTTCAGCGAGGAGCAGGGTTAGCCCGGGACAGCTGGTCAAACCCCGAGAAACCGATCCGGCGGAGCCCGAGCACATCTCCCCCGCCGGCCCCGGGCTCGCGCAGACGCCCGCGGGCGGAGGGCAGGCGGCGGCGGCGGCGGCGGCGGTGGCGGGGACGCGCCGCGCGGGCTGTCCTGTCGGGGGCGCGCGTGCGCGGGCTGGGGTTGGAGTGGACTGGGGGGGCGGGGGGTTCGTGTGCGAGCGCCCGGGTCGGTGAAAGCCTGCGAGCCAGCGAGCGCGCGCGCGGGAGGGGCGGGGGCGCGTGTCTGCGCGCTCGGCCGCTCGCTCGCTCGCTCGCTCGGCGCGCTCGGCAATCGATTACAGGACAAGTGCCGCGCGGCTCCGCGCCTCCTCCTCCTTCTCCTCCTCCTCCTCCTCCGCGCCCCGCGCGCCCCCGCGCCGGCTCCGCCCCGCTCTCCCGCTCGCCGGCGCCTGGCGCGCGCGCGCGCGCCCCCCGGGGCTCACGTTCTCCGCTCGCCGCGCGGGAGGTGACGATCGCGGCTTCCCCGAGCTCATGTCGGCCGCTGGGAAGTTTTCGCTTCGGCCCGCCACCTCCCCGACGCTGGCTTCCCCACCACCACCTCCACCACCCCGGCCCCCGGCTCCCGGCTCCCGGCTCCCGGGAAGACCCGGGACCTCTGAGCCCCGGCGGAGGGGCCCTGGCGAGTGCGCTGGGAGACACGGAGAGCGACTGTCCCCATTGTGAAAGTGCTTTCCAGTGCAAGTTTAAAATTAGAGTGTTTACTTGCCGTTTATATCCAACCCCGTCCCGGCGGGTGCCACATCCACCACCCCCGAGTCAAAGGAACCGTGAGGGTCCAAAAAGTTGAGTAGCCTGGGAGTGTTGCCTAGCCTGATGTCAATCACGACGTTGTTGGGGGGGCGTGGGGGGGGGGGCAAGGAAGGTGGATGGGAAAGTATTGGAATCGTCCTGAGAAAAACAAATGCATGTTCGGTCTACAAATAGCAGCATTCACTATCTTTCTTGGACCACAGAAAAGGGAATAGAGACTTCTATAATTAAAGGGAAAAGAAAATGAAAGGAGCTGAAAATACTGAACTGTGTAGCCTGGGTGGGTTAAGTTTGAAAACACACGAAATGATCAGGACTGCCAAACAGCATTTCTGAGAAACCGTATCGCAAATTGTGTAGAAAATCAATGCTGAAAGAGGAGCAGGCGCTGTGCCTCCCACTCCTTTAAAGAATCCCAGAAATAGTTGCTGAGAGTTTTCTCCGCCCCCCCCCCTTTCCGCTGAGGCAGGCGGTAATGACACACTGAAAATAAAATCAACTTTCATCTGAAGCACCACTCTGTCCTGTGTTTGGATTTCGGTGTGAGCAAAGGAGTCATTCACAGTGGTACACAACTGATACCCTAATAGCGTCTAATGTGTTTATTTTTACTTTTTTTTTAAACCTTGTTCTTTGCATTGCAGTTATTAAGCAATTGTACTTGTAGGCTCAGTTTGTTTTTTTCTTTTTCTTTTCTTGTTTTTCTTCTTTTTTTTTTTTAGTTATGGCAAATGATGGTATTAAGAAAAGATACACCATTTCATTGGGGAGAAATCACTTGTTCTTGTGCTCAGGTTTTCAACTTTGATGATTTTTTTTTTAAGTTGCAATATCTGTGACATTGTTAAAATTAAATTTGTAACCTATTTGTCAACTATCTGAATGAAATGTTTTTTGTTTTTTGTTTTTGTTTATTCTCCTAAAGTAAGATTTGGAAAGGCCAAACTAAAGAGACTGTAGGAGTGATTCTAATCAATTCAATAGGCAGCAAATTCAGAAACCTGGAATGTGTGACTACACTATATAAAGGGTGACATACTATAAATAAAGTTTTATATATATATATATATATATATATATATATATGTGACTACACTATATAAAGGGTGACATACTATAAATAAAGTTTTATATATATATATATACATATACATATATATGAAAGACATCCTTTAAACATTTCTTCTCTTCTGAAAAGTAGGTTTCAATGTTCTACGTATCTGCAGAGTCATAGTGGTCCTTCGAAAAGATGAAAACATTCAGTACTGAAAGGCAATGTCTTCATAGTTAAGAGCAACAGAGTTCATCTGCAGAAGAAGAGCCATTGTGAAATCGGAAGGCTCCATCCTCAAGTTAGCAAACTACCATAGTTAATACAGTCCTTGCCCCTAGCTGACTACTGCTTAATTTAGATCCCTCCGAACTTACCCTGTTAATGAGTGGCTGTCATTGGTTCCCTAGTCGCCAGAGGCACACCTTCTCCCTCTAGTGGTTAGACCTTTAGTCAGTTTACTAGCTGCCACTGTCTTCCCCAAGAGTGGGATAATTAGGAGGGGACTAATGAAGCACAAACTTTAGGGGGCAACATTCTGAAGTGTGAGAATTAGGCCATCATTTTTACATCGCATGTTCCTTTCTCAGGGAGACCATGATGAATTCAATTGGTCTGAAGAAGTCGTGAATGTGTTTGCAAACTAAATTGGGTGTTTCTGTTTCATGCCTCGGAATTCTGTGTTCTTGGCAATCAAATCATACTCACAATGAAATTCATTCATGAGAAAGTAACCATATATAAACTCTAGCAATTCACTTTGTCCAAGATTGCCCTCCATGATATTTTGACAGCGGTTAAAGAGTGGATTTACTTGCGCCCTTGGCCATAGCTACACTGTATACAATTTGTTAAACAGCTCCATGCTTGAGCTGTGTAAGAAAAGCTGCCACCAGGATAGTAGAAGAGTTCACAGTTATCTTGCTGGAAAATACAATGTTCAGTTTGGAGAATTTATGACAACAGAGCCAGACCTCCCTTTCTCTGTCCTTTCTCACATTGCCATTTCCTTCTCGTCCTTTCTGTTCAGGCTGTGGAAGCTGATCCTTCCCAAGAACCGTTCCACTTTTCCTATACAAGACAGCTGTGATACTCTATTCATGTGCTGATGTTTTTAAAATAAAACCGAGCTCCCAACTCGAATTCACTCATGTTTTTTGTTTGTTTGGACTTTTTGATTTCCTTGTTTATTTGTTTGGTTGGTGGGTTTGGATTTTCGAAAGAGGGTTTCTCTGTGTAGCTCTAGCTGTCTTGGAACTCACTCTGTAGACCAGGCTGGTCTCAAACTCATGAGATGCACCTGCCTCTGCCTCCGGAGTACTAGGATTAAAGGCATGTGCCACCACCACCCAGCTAAAATTCACTCTTGTAATGAACAGAGATTGTGTTTTATGAGTTCATTAGCTTCTCAGAACCAGCACACTGTTTGGCACTAAGTTGATAATAAACATTGAAGGAATGGATAAGGAGGAAAGCACATATCCTTCTTCCACATGTTAAGGTATTGTCAAGGAACAACCATAACAAGGATAAATTCTGACTCCCTAATGAGTTGGGTCAGCTCTTAGCTGGTAAGTCATGTTATATGTGTCCTTCGCCTGCTAGTTCTTCCTTTTCCACATGAAAGATGTTGATATCCTCTTAGACACTATTAAATACATTACACAGATATCAGTCGCAAAGGGGGCTAAATTGCATGCAAGATGCAAAATTCTGTACAAATGTAGTCTTGATTGAAATGCACTTCCACGATTCCTCAACTTGAAAACACATTATTTCTGGCTACCTGACAATTCAGGAAACCAGGTGACTAGCCATTGCAGCCAGCCCATTTAATTTTATAACCACTAAGTGCAATTAGCAAAAGAAACATTTTATAAGGCAGCGTGGCTAGAAGATGAATTATAAAATATGATCTTTTTTTTCTCCTGAATGGTTTGTGTTAACTGTTTTAGCTTCAATTCCCTTTAAAAGAATTTGGATAAAATTCTCCTTCTTACCTTGTTTTGCCCTAGGGATTAATTCTACATGTTTAAGTTTTGGCTTTATTTTCAGTATGTAAGTAGGGTAGGAGGGGCCGGGCAATGGTGGCACCCACCTTTAATCCCACCACCCGGGAGGCAGAGGCAGGCGGATCTCTGTGAGTTCGAGGCCAGCATGGTCTACAGAGCTAGTCCAGGATAGGCTCCAAAGCTTCAGAGAAACCCTGTCTCCAAAAACAAAAACAAAAACAAAATAAAGAGAGGTAGGAGGACAAATTATATCATTATATCATTGTGATTCTTATGTAATATCAAAGAAGAATTTTTCGGAAACTACATATACAATATGTTTTGATGTCTTCCTGGTGCTTTGATGTAGCAATCTCACAAAGTACATGTTGGAATATGCCCTCTAGAAAAATGGAATTTAAAATGTACACATAGATGACTGCTGTTAATATTTTATTATTAAGCAGGAGAAGGAAAGATGCTGTCTCTTTCTCGCGCCACTTAAAGAAGGAGTAGGAAGGCAGGAACTGAGGATGCCTTCCCTCGAAACTCTGATTTTGTTTCTGGCTTTCCAGAGTTTCAATGAAAACATCCTAAGATCCCAAATCCAGTTCCTAAGTCAGGATATTTGTACCTTCCAGCTCATCTCCCTGGTATATTAAGAGTCTGGGGTCTGGCTGCTTGACCTGTAAGGTCTAAATCAGGAAGTTCTTCCCAGCCTCTCTGTCTTAAACTCTGTTCTTTTAACACTCTTTGTTTGTTTGTTTGTTTGTTTTTTGAGACAGGGTTTTTCTGTGTAGCTTTGTGCCTTTCCTGGAACTCACTCAGTAGCCCAGGCTGGCCTTGAACTCACAGAGATCCATCTGGCTCTGCCTCCCAAGTGCTGGGATTAAAGGCGTGAGCCCCCACAGCCTGGGCTCTTTTAACACTCTTAAAGAGTGTTACTTTGCAGTCAGAGATAAGAATCTTGTGCAAATACCCACCATGTCCCTAGAATAGATAACATGATTGAAATTTATACCTTGAAACATTGTTCTCTTCCAGGAAGCACTTCCGTGACACAGAACAGATGAAGAACTAAGGCCATGACAGATGAGAGATATAAACTGAGCAATAGACAAAGGAAGTGAGGAATTTACAGGTTTCAGAACAAATGAAAACATGTATTTTTAAAGATGTCATTATAATCCATCATAATTGCTTTTAAAATGCAAGTGTGTTTGGCATTTGAAAAAAAAAAGACTTCTATTTGTACAAATATGGAGCTTCAAACTACAGTAAATGATATCGTGCAAAACCAATCCCATCTAAAAGTCCTTAGGAAGAAGTTCTAAGAAATCCAAAATGTTAGCACACAAAAAGTACAGTGCAGTTTTTGGAATGCCCAATAAAGTGTTTGCACAAGGAAACAAAAGCATCGATTCTCTAGAAACAAATCTCAGACGTAGCAGATAATAATAAAATGGAAAAAGAAAGTCTAGTGAACATGACATTAGTTGCATTAGACATGGGTTAGAAATCAAAAACAAAACAAAAACTGTTATTAATAGCCCAGAATATTTTTAACAACTAAATTCAAGAAGTGGGAAACTTTAGTTTGCCAGGAATGGGAGGAAAAATCCAAAATGAACTTTCAATTGTGGATTTTGGAGGGGAAATGCAAAGAACTGGACTAAAGTTCTGAATGGCAAAGGGTGGATTCTGCTGCATGGAGCCATTAGAGGGAAGCTGACAGACTGATGGGTGACATCTCTCAAACCAGTGCCAATAGCAACCCCATCCAGGCTTTCTAAAGTCGTGAAGAGCCCATGGAAGTCCCTGCCCAGCCATTGTGAGGCGCGTCAACCTCTTCTAAACCAGCTTCTTTCAGAGGTGCAGTCTAATGACTTGCTTAGTTAATCTCACATATCCAGGGATTCAACCTCCTGCCTTTAGTAGTCAGACGGTCATAGCCTCAGTAATGAAGAGCCTTAGGGGGATATACCAAGGCAGCAGTTTGTTGTTTGACAATTTCTAAACAGCAATGTGTACTATGAAAAGGGGATCTGGCTCAAAGAAAGGTCATCTACAGGTAGTGAAGTCAAATGTCACCCCCTCCCAGTCTTCAAGACTGTGGTTTAGAGAAAGGTTAGCTTAATATAGGAGGTAGCATGGCATTCTGAACTCTCTATCTTAAGATATGATGCAGAAAGGGAGAATAATTCCATTAGTACCTCTCCCCCAACAGCTACGTTCAACCTTCAAAGGCTTCTTCACATTTGAGGTGATGATAAGGTACTAGACACCTGGGGAAATCCCACACAGTAGACTATCACTAAAGGTCCTGTGAACCATGTTCCAAACACTTCTACACATGATGGTCTGCTTTCTTTTAAATGTTGTATTATTGAAGAATTTTAAATAAAAAAAAAAAAACCACGTAAAATCTATAGCATTTTATTTTTGAGACAGGGTCTTGTTATATAGTGTTGGTTGGCTTAGAACTCACTATTGTAGAACCAGTCCTCAAATTCCCAGTGATTCTCCAGCTTCTGCATCTCAAGTGCTGGGATTATAGGGGTATGCTGGTGTAGGTGGGTAGCACCCTAGACTCATGGTCCAGCTTGATCCAATAAACTAGAGTACCAGTTTGGCTAGAAGGAACACATAAACCATCATTGTTATAGGCACTTACTTTGTGACAAGTACTCAGGTAGAGCAATCGTGTTCTGTGTATTAGCTCGTTTGGAACCTACTAGCATCTATAATAGAGTACATTCCTTCTTCTCCACATGAAGCTGAGGCTTGGAGAGTTAACTGATTTTCCTAAGCTCCACAGCTTGAGAGCATTTCTAAAATGCCTATATTCAAAACCATCATACCTATGTCTTCTTTAGTCATACAAACTTGTTTTTTGTATAAATCTTGCCCTTTCGGTGACTGTCCAGTGAGATAAAACTGAATGTCCAGCACATCCTGAGAAGGTGAATCAAATGTGGAACCAAAGGAGAACTCTGGCAACCCCAGTGCTGATCTACATATGAGCAGCAACCTAACTGGTATTTAGTGCATGTTACTACATAGGTGTTCATGACGAGCACTCTTCTGGATAGGCGGGTGATATGAGAGATCTACTGGGAATAACATAAAGCAAGAATCACCTCATAACAAATTAAGTCGATGATGATAAAGATCAGAACAGAACTTTAAATTTGGGTTGGCACACGTGTCTATACATTTCTTTTCAAAGGAGATCACTTCTGATCTACTGTCTGGACAAATGGGTGGATGATATTTCTCCCTGCTCTAGACTCCACCCGCATGTGCATAGGGTGAATGGATGGCGTATGTGATAAACACTGAGATTTTAAATTGTTATGGAATTGTTAACTGATACTTTGGACCTCTCAGAAAAACACAAATTGCTTTTGTTTTTGTTTGTTTGTTTTAGTTTTTGTTAATGAAAACAGCTGTCAGTTTAGAATTTTTATCTCACATTTAGTTTACAAATAGAATGAACATAAGCATAAGGAAACGAAACTATGTCAGGTGGTGGTGGTGCATGCCTTTAATCCCAGCACTTGGGAAGCAGAGGCAAATGGATCTCTGTGAGTTTGAGGTCAGCCTGGGCTACAAGAGTGAGTTCCAGGAAAGGCTCCAAATCTACACAGAGAACTCAGTCTTGAAAAAAAAACAAAACAAACAAAAAAAATTAAACTATGATTTTTTTTAATATGGAGACTCATGTATCTAAAGCTAGCCTTGAACTCAATATATAGCTGAGTATTATCTTGAACTTCTGATCCTCTTGCCTCCTCCTCCTGAGTACTAGGATCAAAGGTGTGCCACCATGCCCAGCTTACACAGTCCAGGGGACTGAATTAAGGCTTTACTGTTTATTATTGAATCAAGACTTCTGCTTAGTTGAAAGTAATGTAAGAACTGGGCATGTACTCTCCCAAGTGAGCGACATGCCCAGTCCTACATTACTTTCAACTAAGCAGAAGAAGGGAAATCATTGTACATTTGAGGCCAGCCTGGTCTATGGAGTGAGCTCTATGCCATTCAGGGCTTTATGGGAAGAGCTTGTTCCAAAAGCAAAACAAGTCAAATAAATTGTTACAGAGTCTGCACATAGATTTTTTTCAGTAATTCTACATTAAAACAACATAGAATATAGTCTTTCTTAAAGCAAGGTTTATTTATAATTAAAAATAAAATGAGACTTTTATTTAAAAATAAAGACACTATGAAGGAGGTTAATCAGTGGCTTTGGGGGGAAGTTAGCTAAAATTTAGCACATATTGAATTACCTGTTCCCATACAGAAGAGTTACCCTGGAAGTAATCAAGAAATAATAAGAATATATCTGTATGTTCATAAGGTTGTTTTATAAAATTTAATTTCTAGATATTTATGTTAGAGAATGAATTAAACTGGTTGACTGTTTAGACAAAAATCTTACTTAATGGTATAATATGGGTGGAGGAGAGGTATCTTCCTTGCACATCTGTGGAAATAATTCATTCTGAGTTCAGTCCTGCTATGGAATTGGACATTGCAGGCTCTAAGGCCTGTAGCCATTAGACAGTCTACCAAAAACACCTTCATGAGTCTAAAACCAACAATAGTAATTATCCGATATTTTCACTTTCTATATTACTCTTCTTTGAGTACAGAGAATACTTGAAAATCATGTATTTCTCCATAAATAAATGTTGATAGTTTTTTTTTTTTTACAATCATTTCATGAGTTTGAAAATGTATATTTCTGCTTTCTAAGAACAGTGTAGTAGTGTAACTTTCAACTTGAGTTATTGTCAACCTTCATTGACTAATATCCAAATCCTTGACCTTGGATCTCACGAAGACTATAGCATTCTAAGATGACCCTTGAGATTATAGGCTCACCCTGTTGCCTGCTTTAGGACTTCAATGGGTCATCTTCCCTCTATCCAGTCACTCTACTGCAGGAGAGTCATGGAGGTCATAGCATTTCTGAGACAGCCTGTCCAACTACAGCCCCTCAAAATGGGGATGGGAAAGCCCCATGAAGTTAAAAATGGGGAAGAAGACATGCATGACATCAAATGTTGTCCTTAATTGTGAAAGCAGAAGACAGAGAGGTTATTAAGGAGGGTATAGGAAGCGAGGTGATGGAGACCATGAATACAAACAATAAAGATGATTAGCTACACAAAGAAAGATGAAGATTTAACTAGAAGATCATGCTGGGCAAAAGGAACATATGATTGGTTGATTAGATGTTTGGTTGATTTTTTTTTTTTCATTTAAAGTAATACTTCATCATTTCCCAATACTAATGGAAATGTTTCAACAGCAATGAAGCGACTGAAGGAAGAGAGCAGAGACTGATGAAGATGAGTCTCTGCTGGTAGAAAAGACTGTTACACAGTTGGCTTGATGAGCTTCAGGTAAGAGAGGACATACCAGGCTGGGTGTGGTGGTGCATGTCAAATCCCAGCACCCAGGAGGCAGAGGCAAGCAGATCTCTGAGTTCAAGGCCAGCCTGGTCTAGAGAAGGAGTTTCAGGTTAGCCAGTACTACACAGAGAAACCTTGTCTCAAAAAGTTAAGAAAGAGAGAGAGAGAGAGAGAGAGAGAGAGAGAGAGAGAGAGAGAGAGAGAGAGAGAGAACAAGAACATACCTCATGGACTTGAAAAGAATGATGGGCACAGATGCAAGTTAATTTGTTAATTTTCATAATGGTAAATTGAGAAAGAGTTTTACGATACTATCAGGGTTATTTACTAAGCATAAATGAGAGAGCACCAGATTAAGTTTGAAATAATTGCTATGAAAAATCTGAAGGGGATTAACTAAAAAGTTCCAGAAAAAAATATAATCAGTATAAAAGACCCATTTAAAGTTGGCACAAATAAGCCATAAATATGTGCAGTGCTATAGTTACTGTGGAGCTCAAAGAATGGGATGGTCTGGAAAAGAATGAGCTACATGTTGAAAACTAAGAGGCTTTCTAGATGGTGAGCTAGAAGACGTTGAATCAAGGATCTTCAGTTTAATTAAAAGAAGAATATTGGAGCAATGTGGCGAAGAGTAAGCTGCATAAAAGATACCAACAGACCCAGAACAGGGAGAGAGGAAAACAGAGAGAGACTAAGCCTGTGGGTCCCGATGAGCTTGTGTCTAAGGGGATGGCTATAAAAGATAGGGTCGAATAAAGACCGAAAAGTTTACATTTCTGATCGAAAGCAAGGAAAAGAAAAGACAGAAGTACTGAAAGTCGTAGCAGCTAAACTCAGGAGATGTAATGGTTGGAGGAAATACTAAACCCGGTAGGTGCAGAGGCTGGGGATGAATGGAGCTGATAGAACAGTGAGAAGGAAGTTTTGGGGAAAGGTGGTAGAAAAGAATCAGTGTCAAGACAACTGAGTTTTTCATGGAAGCATACATCCCTCAAAATGATCTAGTTTTATAAGGCAAGCTGATTCCATATTCTAATCCAGAGCAAGATGAATCACAAGAGATGGCAGTCTGAAAGATGATTTTAAGTTAGTTTTCAATGTGTGGTCTCAGAGGAAAGCTGGAGTCTTACCATAATTAATAATAAAATTTAGAAGTGTCTTGATTGTTGTGTGAAGGAAACTTCCCCCTTTGGGGAAAAAGGGAAATGATAGCTTCAAAAAAGAGCTCTTTCATTTAGGAAATAAAGTCCTTGTTGAAGAATGCAAGGATGTATATACGTATGCTTTTTGTTTTGTTTCTCTTGGGAGAATTTGGGCATGTGGGGGGTGGGGTGGGGGGCAAGGAGCAAGTGCATTGTCAAGATAGGGGAGGGATCAGGCAGTGTGGGGACTGAGAGCTCAGAAAAGTGAGTTGACGTGAGCAGGCTCTAGCACACTGCATCTCTCTGTCCATATCAACTTTCTTACTGCAATCTAGAGTCAGACGGATGGCCAAGCCATCTGAGGTTAACCATGACCAACATTATTCAAATCTTTACCTTATAGCCAATGGCTACAGCGGTTGTTGTACTCTAGGAAGAAAGAATCGGGTTACAGATTTTCATAACCATACATGTTCCCATGAAGTCCACGTTCCCACAAATCAATACTGTATGATGGTCACTGATTGGAATAACAGCCTCCAAACACTGGCTTGCTCTGGTGTTTACGTGGTAAGGGTTCTTTGTTCTAAACTTAGGCAATTCTACTCCATTGCTTCCTCTAAAATTAGAATAAGAAAACAAGGCAGTTTAAAAACCTCTGGATCAAATGAGGACTTTGGTTTATTCATCAAGCGAGTAGATCTGCCAACCATTGTGTATGGAGAGCTAATGACAAAAGGATTACCATACTTAAATCCCATGAAAATAGAAAGTGCGAGTAGAAATTACCACTATTGTTAGACACAAAAGTACTCTGATGTCTCTAGTCACATCCATAGGCTAAAATGCAATTTCAAGTCCAAGCCAGCAAGCACCCATCATATGTGACTTTTCCAGAATGGATGTAAAGAAACATCTGTTCACTGCAGATGGAGAGCAATGAAAGAGCAAAAAAAAAGGATGCGATCCATGTAGAGCTTGGTGAACCAACAAAATTGCTGAGCTTACTCTAAGAGCCTGGGAGAGGGAAAGGCAACTATGTCACTGGAAAGTCCCATCCCAGCGTAGCTAAGGTGTGAAAAGGTGCACTGCTGGAGTTCCAATACCCTCAGCTCTTTATAATCTTGGGGAGATTACATGTGATGGTATGCTAAAGATCTCAGGAGAAGTTCCTGAGCCTCCTGCCTCCTGCCAGAGGGGTCTGATTTCCTGAGGGTCTCCTGCAGGTAATCACAGACACTCTGCATGAAGATGGCATCCGTCATGTCCAAACCAGAGGAAATAGTTATAACACATATTGGAACTAAAGATCTTCTCTTTGAAAGGAATGATCCTTCTCTGTTAAACATAGAGGATCCCATTATAGCATTACTATAGCAGATCTTCCAGTCAATGAGGTCATGCAAATAATATACTACAAAACAACTGAGATGTAAAGTCCACTGCTGTAGCATATGAAAATATAAATAACGTCATTCCATGAACCATAGCCAGTCTTCCATAGCCATGATACGTAAGTTAAAAATATATACCTGTTTTTAAAATTCCAACTTACAAATACACACATAAGTTAAAATACATATTTATATTTAAATTCCACTTTGCAGATGTACTGGCCATAGAAAGCCTTTACTATGACCTTGTAGCATCATTTCAAACTGTGAACTGCTTACTTAAAAATCCATATCCAGTTTCTTCTTAGTATTATCTCACAATAAGACACCAGCCAAGAAACCATAGTTCATAAACATGTTATCTGTAATTAAGCAACCACATGTTTAATACATCCCTGACAACATGCTAGCTACATAGTTGCATCTTTCACTGTTTGAAAACTTTCTAAACTGTACTCCCTTTGTATCCCAGATTCCTATTCATTCCTACTGGAAATATCGAGGAATTTGAGCTGTTATAGTGGTTTGAAAATTATATATACAGAATAGCATTTTTCTGTTGTCTGGTTATAACCTATCAATGGATTGTATATTTATTCACTCATAGCTAGAATATAAAAATTTAACAGAATGGAGTGTCATATATTAACACATAATAAAATTAATTTAAAGATAAACATTTATTTCAGATATATATGTATCTACTAGTCATCATGTAAATTATGAACATAGATTTAATACCCATGAAGTACATGGCAAAAAACAAGAATTAGCCACTAATCAAGAGAATAGATAAATAGCCTGGCGGTGGTGGTGCACGCCTTTAATACCAGCACTCTGGGAGGCAGAGGCAGGCGGATCTTTGTGAGTTCAAGGCCAGCCTGGTCTACAGAGCGAGATCCACGAAAGGCACAAAGCTACACAGAGAAACCCTGTCTCAAAAAACCAAAATAAATAAATAAATTTAGATATATCATTACTGTGTACCACAGTATATACATGTGATTTAGTATTTCATACTATATATATTTCATACTATATCACATCTATATATACAAGATATATCAATACACACATATGTAACATGTACACATATATTGTGTATATATGTTATATGTATATATGTGTGTGTATATATATATATGCATTATATAGACCTTCAAGTCAATGAGGTCATAAGTCTGCAAATAACACCAACTGAGATGTAACATGTGGAAATTTAAGTAAAGCCACTCCATGAGAGATGTGTGTATATATATATATATATACACACACAAAAACACATACACACATACACACAGAGTTGAATGAAATAAGACAATTGTAAAAGGATTTTTAGATCATTAGTTAATCTAAAAATTATATCTATCATTTGCTTACATATGTACATGCGGCAAATGTACAAAATAAAAAAGACAGAGATCACTTTGAGAATAACACCAAGTTCAACTGGAGAGAAAGAAGCAGGGACAGGAGGAGGGGTTGTATCTGTCAGGTTTAATTTCATAAAGAGCAGTTCTAGATGCCAAGAGACCTTTGTTCAAATTCTAACTCTGTCCTTACATATTTCATTATGACTGGTTCATCTCATTGATCTTAGCCTTGCTCCTTCATATGTGAAATTAAGGAATAATAGTTCAGCATGACAGAGTAGGGAGCTGAAAGAATTGGGATTCTGTCATAAAATTTTGCCCAAATACATCCCTTGTAATTTAAATAATTCGACTCCTCTTAATTAATCAGCTCATTAGTACCAGAATTAAGGCTAGATGAAGGCAGGGCATCGTGAACTATTAAGTTTTATTTTCTACCTTTGGAGTAAAGACATAAGATGCCATCATTTTATCTAGGATGGCAAAATCAAGAGATATTACCACTAACTTCATTGACACCCCATGAAAAGAACCTCATGGCCATTGTTTCCTCTAACGAGTGAATGAATGAATGAAGGAATGAACGAATGTGTGTTCTCTTAAAAAATTAAAAGATAACCTTTAGCCATAGCTCATTTTAAATGTCTATTAGTGGTTCTTTGATTGAATTGTACAGGACTGATTTATGGCTATTCTTTGAAGTTGTTGATTGATTGATCCACCAATACTCTTGAAAAAATTAAATCATAATAAATTCAGAGAACACCAAATGAATATAAACATGTACACACATGTAAATGAAAGAAACTGAGAATCAAATGGGTAAATCTTCAAGAAATTCTTGCTGTAAAAACTGAATATAAAACTTTTAAAATGATAGCATCAAGAATAATAATTTTAAAAACTTTACTCGTGTGTGTGTGTGTGTGTGTGTGTGTGTGTGTGTGTGTGTTCCCCTCTATCTTAGTTCTCCAAATTCAACTGGACTTATGGAGGTAATGACAATGGTATCATGGATGGGAAATGATCAAGAACTTTGAATCCGTAAGTATAGCGTCAAAACTCAGTTCTGTTACTCACTGTGTGATTTCACAGTTGAACGTATTTCTTCATCCTATTTCTTCACTGCTACAAATATATAGGAATAAGGGAACTTACCTCAGGAGTTTTAAGACAGCATGAAGTGGGTTAATGTATATCTGGTCAAGTCTGAGATGGTGCTGCTCCTTCGTGAGTGTTTTATCTTTTCTTAACTAAGCAGCCGGCAGTCTCATTAGCACTAAGGCAAATGGCCTTAAGTCGGTGTGATGTGAAGACAGTGTAGTTCATGCTGGCAGCAGCGTAAACGCTGATCATTGCTTTGTACCTTTTTTTTCTGTTGATTTTCTTTCCAACATTTATTTTCTCAAAATAGCAAAGGTCATTTTTTTTTAAAAGATAACTTGGAAAGATGAAAAACACATTTTCTTTTACATGGACTGGGGCACCCTTTTTTGTTTGTCTCCTCTTCAAAATCCAGCATTTCTAATAAAATATGTCTCAGTTAGGGTTTTTTGTTGTTGTTGTTGTTTTGTATATTTTGTTTGTTTATCTGGTTCTTGACCTTGGTCAAGTCCTGGCTTAGGAAAAACCTCGTGTGGCAAAACTGGACTAAACTAGTGTGTACCGACCTAGGGAGCACATGGTTTAGGACAATTTTTCAAGTAAGTTGTCATTACCTTAGACTAAAAACTGTTTGGTTTTTCGTTGCTTGTCCTTTTTAGGAATCTTTTAAATAGCTAGTTTTGCCAAAAAGTGTTTTAGATGAAGTCAAAGCATAGACATGAGAGAAAAAATGAGAGAGAGAGAGAGAGAGAGAGAGAGAGAGAGAGAGAGAGAGAGAGAGAGAGAGAGAAGAGGAAGAAGAAGAAGAAGAAGAAGAAGAAGAAGAAGAAGAAGAAGAAGAAGAAGAAGAAGAAGAAGAAGAAGAAGAAGAAGAAGAAGAAGAAGAAGAAGAGATTGTGATTTCTTCCTGGGTTCGGTCCTCAGCTCTGGAAAAAAAAAAAAACAAAAACCAAAAACCTTATTTGCTGCAACTTCTCTTCTCTTTCTCTATATTCAGAAGACTATTGTATTTCTTATGTTGTCCTTTGTACTTTCCTTAAACCACTCCGCTATTTCTTTCTTCTGCACCTCTGAGACAAACATCTGTTTAGTTTCTCCTGAATCTTTCTAGCACTTATAAAAATCCCGTGTGTTGTATTTTTTAGTCCTCTTTTTCAGAAGTTAATGATTGACTGTAGAGTTTTAACTCACAGCTTATGACTCAAATATGACTGTGCATTTAGGATACTGTATTAGTGTATGTGCTTTTAAAAAGTGAGCTTATGTCTTAAAATAGTGTATGACTTCGGTATGGTCACTGGAGTAGAACTAGGATTAAAGCTAAGCCTTCAGAAGCACCTGTTGACTATTCTCAGTTTCTTTTAAGTCAGACTGGAAAACACAGGAAGCCTTTAGTTCTTGTTCTTTCCTTAAGTTTACTTTTAATGCAAGTCTTCTAGTACTCTGTGTTTCTCAACAACAACAACAACAACAAATTGATTGGGATGCTTAATTGAAAGTAAAGTCTACAGATACCTAATAGCAATACAGAATTCAAACTTAATATGTCTTTGTCTTAATCTTCCACATTGCCATTAAAAAGACATTCTATGGGAGTTTCTTTTAAAGGAAATTATAAAAACAGCTGATTTGTCTACTTTCTACTGTTCGTAGCTTTCATTTAGCTATCTGAGAGCTTGCAATTTTATTGGCTCACACATCACAAGTTAGATGTAGTGTTTTTTATTTTTATTGTAAGGGCTAAGTACATTATTATAATTAACTCATTTTATTATATAAACTTTGATTACATCTAAGAAATATTTGAACATATTGAGAGAGAGAGAAAGAGAAATTTGAGGGAATTAATTTAGTAGAGTATCCATGACCATCAAGGCAAGGTATCAGGATTAAACCCAAAGGGATATAATGGAAACACCACAATACATTTTGAAATAATCCATTCATTTGATATATTTTAACATATCTAATGCATCTCAGAAGCTGATAACTCATAGATTTTTATTATCATTTTAAAAAATTCTAATAATTAAAGTGAAATTAACTGTGATGTGCAATAATAAAAAAAAAATTCAGAAGTTACTGTCGCTTACAGATTGCCCCTAAGCTTGATTCTTTACTAAAAGTAGCTGTGTTCCATATCGATGGGCAGATGTGTGCTTTAGAGAAAGCATTCAATGTAAGAGCCAAAAGATCTTTTCAACAGAATTAATAAATTATTGCTTAGATTTATTTTTAACAAAGCATTTTTTATTAGGTCTTATCCAGCTAAGTACAATAATAACAAAGGGGGAATCAAAATCGCTCTCATTACCTGCTTCTCTGATTGTGCACACATAAAGTATGCATGAAGCCTTTGAAAGGGGAAGATTATGCAGGCGGAATGCTAATTCTGTGAATACTGTAATTTCAGGTCTGCTATCCATGTTCAAGCTGGTTATGCTTTGAGTAACAGCTGAGGCTTTATGGAAAACTTGGTAAAACATTCTATTTAGAAGCAATTCTTTTTCTTCACATTATGTGCTCAGGGTATTTTTCTCCCATTGTGTTTTATTTTGAGAACATTTGTATGGAAACAAGATCTTTGTTTCTCACAAGCACATCTGCTCTTGCTGCTTATAGATTAGGAGAAGTCATCATCCTCTGTGACATCATAATCGTCTCCATGGTAACCAGCTTGGCTTTTTGAAAGAATGATAAAAATTTACAAAATGTTCGCAGCAGCAACGTGTTCAGTCTCAAACTGATATGTATCAACTTCCCAGTACTGAAGCTGTGGTCCACAACTTTACAGTATTGAAGCTGTGGTCCATAACTTTACAGTATTGAAGATGTGGTTCATACCTTTACAGTACACAAGCTGTAGCCTATTGCATTTAATTTTCTTAACATGCACACAACTGCAAGTTTTAATCATGCAAAGTTGAGGGGAGAAAGAGAGAGAGGGAGGGAGAGAGAGAGAGAGAGAGAGAGAGAGAGAGAGAACAGAATACTTGAGTAGAAGTTAGTTCTGTGATAACTATCTTTACTGCATTTCAATACCCTGTTGCTCTGCTTGGCCAGTGCTAGTTCAGTAGCGACCTTGGTGCTCTGCTTTCTGCCGTAAGTAACAGCAGAGATTTGAATAACAGCTGGAAGGAACTTGGAGTCCTTTACTTGAAATGTTTTTATAAACAGGCACTACATTCTCTCAGCCACTTCAGCTTTGTCACTACTGTGATGAAATGTGGGACTCTGAACATAGTCATCTGGGTAGCAAGCCAGTGCTGCTAAGAGAGCTGGATGTAGGGGAGACATTGCGACAAGATTGCTTGCATTAAGATTTGCCAAAACTGTGAGTTTTACTTTAATCTCTTATGAATGAATTTGTGTGTGTAGGTGTTTTATTTTTAATGTATATCTATGTACCATGTGCATGCCTGATGCCCATGGAGGCCAGAAGAGGGGCGTTGGATCCCCTGGAACTGGAATTATATATGATTGTGAGCTACCACGTGGATTCTAGGAATTGAATCCAGGTCCTCTGGAAGAACAGCCAGTGTAGGGGTGAGTTATCTGCGCTTTACCCCTGATGCACCACCCCTAGTAGGCAGCAGGTAACTGCTAGGTACCTGCCCCGCCCCCTCTGTTCTGCCCAAGTAAGCCAGTGCTCTTAACTTCAGAGCCATCCTTCCAGCTCAAAGTTATGAATTTTTAGATACAATAAACAGGAAACATAAATGTTTATTGAGTACTTGTTACGTGCATCTGTTTTCATTGGTGACTGAATGAAGGCTCTCCAAGTTGGGGTAGTCACCAATCAATCACAGGAGAACGGGCTACCATATCCACTATTACTAGGAGTCTTAGCTGGGGTCATCCTTGTAGATTCCTGGGAGTTTCCCTGCATCAGGCTTCTACCTGACCTTGAAATGCCCCCCACTTTCCTGTCATCTCTTTCAGTACTCTTTCCCTCCATCTATGCCCCCAACCCGATTCCTCATGTTCCCATCTCCACCCACCCACAGTCCACCCAGGAGCTCTCCACTATTTCCCCTTCCCAGGGAGATCCATGCATCCCCACCACCCCTGGACCCTCCTTGTTACCTAGCCTCTCTGGGTCTGTGGATTGTAGCCTGGTTATCCTTTACTTTACATCTACTATCCACTTATGAGTGAGTACATACCATGTTTGTCTTTCTGAGTCTGGGACACCTCACTGAGAATGCTTTTTTCTAGTTCCATCCATTTGCCTTCAAACTTCCTAATGCCATTATTTTCAACAGCTGAGTAATACTCTACAGTGTAAATGTACCACACTTTCTTTATCCATTTTTTGGTTGAGGGGCATCTAGGTTGTTTCCAGGTTCTGGCTATTGCAAATAAAGCTGCTATGAACATAGTTGAGTAAGCGTCCTTGTGATATGATCAAGTATCCTTTGGCTATATGGCCAAGATGGCACAATTTTTAAAATAAATAAATAAATAAATAAATAAATAAATAAATTGCTGAGGCACAGTAGAACTTTGCAAACATCCAGTTTACAAGATTTTAGCCTTGTAATTTTTTTTCTGACCAGGAACTAAACCAATGCTACTTCTTTGGGGTGGGGTGGGGTTGTAATAATTGTAACACATATCAAAATGCCAATTTCTGTATTGATCAAGACAAAATAGCTGCTGTAACTAAACACTAAAATCACAATGGTTCAATATATAAAAGTTTATTTTTACTCATATAATATAATGCAGTGAGCCAATGATGCTCAGCCTCTTTGTGACCCAGAGAGGCAGGCTCTTAATATCTTGAGTTTTGTTGTTGTTAGCAAATGTAGTTTTTTTTGTTTTTTTTTTTTTTTTTAATTCTTGGTTTAAGTCTTTCTCTTCAAGGAAAGAAACTTCTGTTTGGAAATTCAGTGTATTGTAATACTTTGGACTAATGCCTCTCATTGTTAGAGATCCTGACCAACTAGAGACAGCGCTGAGTGAAAGTGCATTTATTTATGAGCACTGGGAGGTTTCTGATTTTCAATCTTATCTCCAAAATTGTGCTCAGAGTGTGTTAAAGTGTTACTTGTGAATTTAAATTTCTGTCCTCCCCGATCTCAATTAGTAGTTTTCACAGAGTAACCAAAAGATTGACCATTGTTTCCGATACATACCTTTTAAACCCACTGAAATATGTTAGCCACATTAGAAAATTGTATTTTTAAGTGATCTATATTCCAGGATATGCAACTTGCTTTTTAAAAATATGACAAATTCACTTTTATTGTTTCAACTGAAAAAAAAAGTGGTAGCAGATACCAATGCAAAATCCTCCTTTTTATAGGCACCCACTTTAGTGTGATTCTTTAGAAAAGTAATTACTACTTCACTCAGGATTAGAATGTGACCTCTACCATGGAGGGAAGGACTATTTATCTTTTTTGCAGATATCTATTTGGCAGTGTAACCAGAATTACACAAAATACCACAGAGGCTGAGAGAGAGAGAGAGAGAGAGAGAGAGAGAGAGAGAGAGAGAGAGAGAGAGAGAGAGAGACCCTGAATGAAACTCTGGAGGTCAAGCTCCCAGGTGAGGAGGAGAAGGAAAGGGGAAAGGCGTAGGTCTGAAGAGACCAAAAAAAGTTACCTGGCATGTCCATGAAATCACTTACCCACATACGTGTGAAGTCTAAGGGACTAAAAATGGAGGAATAAGCAAGGCTCCCCCTGTTGAATCCTCCAGTTGAGGAACTTTATTTCTCAGAAAGCTCAGATTATTACGAGTGAGCAAACAGTCCCGGCAAACTGGAATTGGAACGTACCATACGTTAGTAATAATTATCATTTTCTTCCTAAGACATCTATTTTATAGAAACGTATTTTTCAGCAGGAGAAGTGGCGTAAGTTCAAAAGTCTAGGTAGTGAGTCGATACTGTGAATTCCAGACCAGCCAGGTCCATATGGCAAAATTCGTTTTCAACAAACAAACAAAAAATAAGTAAATAAAAACAAGCAAGTAGATTAATATGAAACGAGCTAGAGCTAGATAGCCCTGTATTATAATCAGCTTTACATCATGATAACAAAATACTTGAGACAACTGGTTTATAAAAATGAACATTTTATTCGGACTCACAGTCTCGGTTGCTGCTGTCTATCAGCTCACCCATGACACTGGTCTGTGGTGAGGCAGCAAACACATTACCGTGGTAATATGTGCCCACTTCAAGGCCAGGAAGCAAAAATGAGGAAGAGAAACGGACCAAGATGATTATGGAGCAAGACTTTCTACTCTGATGTACCCCTTCAAAGTTCCAACTTTTCCCAATAGCGTTACCCCCAAGTCAAGTCTTTAAACGCTGACTGTGTGGGGCACTTTCTCAAATCAGTGCAGGCTACTACAATACCATGGGATTACAGAATTACCTACTTAAGCATTGTTGCAAGAAAGAAATCCTATCCAAGAAAAAAAGATTGACAGCCCTTGGTTGGGTTGGGGTCAAAGGTTGTCTAGGATGTTCTCACCTGATAAAAAATAGGAATCTGAAATCTAGTTTTGTCTGTATGGAGAAGCACAGACACCAACAATAAGAGATCTAGTAAGAGTATCACGGTCCACGGTGTTCACTATAAATATATGTTAATGTGTCTATTTTAGATTAGCATAAATGTGCATGCAGATTCTAACGTTTTCTCCCTTTAGCCATAAGATAATTTTCTGCAGACCTTTGTGTCTACACACATACTATCTTTACAACCTTTCACAGCTATTGGCCAGCATAGTCAGGCCATGCTAGTCCTCAATAATTATCCCAAAGGCAGGAGGAAACTCACACCTTGGGCAAATTTGCCCCTAACACTATTTTAACTCTTACTGTGTGGACCAAAATCAACTTAGTCCCAGTCTTATTTGGGGCCCCGCTTCAGATCCATCTCCCACATAACATGTTCCCTGACTCTTTGTACATGGCTCAGCATTAAGCTGCCAACACTGTTCAGCTCCATGCTGAGTGATATTGACAGGATGTCAGCCTTATGATTATAAATGAAGGACAGCACATCTTGTCAGTTTGAGCAAGTCTTTTCTTTATTTGAGATGAAGCTTAGAATGATTTTTTACTTTTTAATCTGATTGATTCTTGACAAATCAAGCAGGAGATCTTAAAATGGAAAAGGAGACGCATGTTAAATTCTGTCTACACAATGAGTAGCATTTCATATTCCTGGCCAATAGCTTCACAGGAAGGAGAGATTTTGAAGCAACAGAAAAATTTAAATGCAAGACAAATTATGCTCTTTTTGTCTTTATTTTTGCCAGCCATGATTTTTAAAATGAACTTTTAGTTTTATAAAAGTTTTATATTTGTAGGAAAAACTGAAACAAACTTTAGGAGGTGGACTGTATAATTGAAATAATTTGAGATAATTTTCAAGAAATTGTTTGGTTGATTGCCTTGTTTTAGTTTCTGATATTTGAAATAACATGCATTGAGTGTTACTTCAATAGTCAAGGACATAATCATAACATTTGTAAAAGGAGACATCAGTACTACAGCTAGGAGTTTAGGACATAAAATATTCTACATAGAATAAGAATCTAGAGGTGTACCTCTGACCTCCTTAAATTAATATGAAAGAGTTCAGAGCTGTTCTCTGGGAAATCGTTTAGAATGTTTAAATTTCGTTTCAGATACATCTTGCTATCAATATGTGTAAAACACTGAGAATTTCTGTTTACTGCTTAATGAGATTAAACCTAGAGTCTACTGATATTCCTTGTCAATTCTAGAATAAGATAAGAAACACATTAGGAGGCATAGGCACATGTTTGAAAGACCAGAAAGGTCACCAGACTTAGAATGAGTTTGCAAGAAACTGCAACAGCCCCAAAGGGAAACGAACTTAGCTAAGAACCCAAAGGAGGTATGTGACTGTCCCTTTGTCACATACATTTTCTGTCTTTAGAAGAGAAGTCTCAATTTTACATGTGCCTAACACAGAAGTAGCACTCAGAGATATTCCTTGACAAGTTAACTCTGAAATCTTGATGATGTCTGCTCTGTGGAGGGAGTGTGAAAAGGTCATCAAGTTGCAGAAAGGAGAGAAGACTTAGAAAAAAGAAACTCAAGATCCAGCAATATGCTTGTACAAACAGAACCCAAATACATAGCACACCACATCACAACCCACAATCTCCCCACAGAGAGAAAGATGTGAGTGTGAGAGAGACAGAGACAGAGACAGAGACAGAGACAGAGACAGAGACAGAGAAAGACACACAGGTGTACATAGATTTATTTAGTATGGTGATTGGTGCCCATGAAACAGGGACCCTCCATCTCTTGTCTGTGTGTGTGGAGAAGAAGTAAGCAAGGAAAACCAGTCACTGAAGGCTGAGAACTGGCTTGTGAAGAGGTATAATTTAAGTTGCAAAGCCCAGAGGACCAAGTCATGGGAGGTCTGGTGTTCAAAAGCTCAGATGTTCCAGACCAGGAGAGGATAGATGTCTCAGCCAGTCTTGGTTAATGTTCTATTGCTATGAATAGGCACATGACCAAGGCAAGGCTTACAAAAAGAAAGCATTGCATTGGAGACTTGCTTGCAGCTTCAGAGGGTTAGTCTGCTGTTGTTATGGCAGGGAGCATGGCAGAAGACAGGTGAGCATGGTGCTAGAGCAGCAGCTGAGAGCAGGCAGCAAGCAGAGAGGGAAATGGGGAGAGAGAGATGAGAGCAAGAGAGAGACAGAGAGACAGAGATGGTGGCAGAGACAGAGAGACAGAGACAGAGAGAAACTGATTGGGCCTGGCATGGGGCTTTTGAAACCTTAAATCCCACTGCCAGTGATACACCCCATCCAACAATGCTACGCCTCCTAATCCTTCCCAAATAGTTCCACTAACTGGGGACTAAGTATTCAAACATATGAGCCCATGGAGGCCATTCTCATTCAAACCATCACACAGCTCAAGAAGTAAGAGAAAGAATTCAGTCTTTTGCACTCTTTGACCTATTCAGGTCTGGAAAGGATTGGTCACTGTGATCTTGCCTCCTTACTTAACTGTTAACCTCTTCTAGAAGGTTCTCTCCCCATCTACCTCATCTATCCTCAAGTATCTGTTACCTTACCGATCCATATATACTCAGAAATAATTTTCCAGTTATGGGTCATCTCTCATCTCATTCAGATTGGCACAAAAATTTACCACCCTAAGTGCTGTATTTTTAAATGTATGTGTCCCACACAGTGGCCAGAGAAGCAAACAGTAAGTTATCCAGAACACATGGGAAAGCATTTCTGATTGGATTCTCCAGCACCCAAACGACCAAATGATAGACTGTCCTGTGGATTTGAGACTGGCCATGAAGAACAGATTCCAGGTAGAAAAGCTTGCTGGCAGAGGTAATGGTGATGCTCATACATTTGGACAGTATCAAGCAATTATCTCCACATAGGACTTTCATTACCTGGCACACTCTGGCAGCAACTTATATCAGGAAGCAGAGACTTTGGCTTAAAAAAAAATGCTTTCTCAGGCTGAAGGAAGAGCTCAGTGTATAAAGTGGTTGCCATACAAGAGTGTGGACCAGAGTTTACATCCCCAGAATCCATGTAAAATCTTGGCAGGCCCCTCAATCTCAGGACTCGAGAGGCAGAGATGGGATATCCCCAGAACAAACTGGCTAGCTAAGACTAGTCAATTGATAAGCTCAGTTTTCAACTGAGAAAGCATACTTCAAGAGATAAAAAGTGGATAGAGATCAAGGAAGACATCTGATGTCAATTTTGGTCTTCCACATGCACATGAGCACACATGCATGCCAACTCATGTACACATGTGCTTCCCCCCCCTCAAACACACGCACACATCACACACACACACACACACACACACACACACGCACACGCACACGCACACGCACGCACGCACACACACGCACACACATCCACACAGATGAAAAAAATTGTTCTCACTAGAAAACATTGATTATTTAGCATCATAGGACTTAGGTCTTTGCAACTACTTGTTGCAACTTCTATATGATGATATTTCACATAACAATGATCAATATTTTAGTGGGCTATTCTGCACCACTTAGGGAGAATATTTTTCAGTTTCTACTTAGCCACCTAGTCTTATAGCATGTCATTAAAGTAACAGACTCTTTTATACTATGAATTCTGTACTACTAATATATAGTCTCTATTGACTACTTAATAAATGTTTGGGGAAGTCTAAGTATTTTACTCACTAAAGAAAAACAAACAAACAATAAAGGGGTCTAATATTTAGCTCTCTGATAGAACGCTTGCCTAGAAACTGCAAAGCCCTGGATTCAGTCCTCAGCTAGGGGAAACAAACAAAGAAAAATCAGTCAAATCAAGTTTGATGGCACATGCCTATAATCTCAGAACTTGGGAGGTAGAGTCAGCAGCTCCAGGAGTTCAAGTTCAACACTAGCTACAAAGGGAGTTTGTAGCCATAGTGGACCCTATTTACAAAACAAACAAAACCCAAACAACAACAAAAACCCACACCACGACTAGTAGCATTATAATCTCCATTTTTAAGGTAAGAAGCAGAGTTGTAGAGAAAAGTTAAGAAATTTCCCGTCCTGGCATATCTAGTAAGATTGAATATGCCAACCCATATCTTGTTGATTCCAGAGCCTGCAAGTGTGGCCACTACACACATTCTTACAACTTTTGATAGGACTAGCTATGTCCTTTTTTTCACCCTGCTTGTTCTGCATCATAGCTTTAATAAAATGATGCATGGCTACATGATTGGAGACCCAGGCTGGGCGTGGATGTGCCACTTTAGAAATAGGTTTTTTAAAAAATTAATATGAATCTTATTTTAACTCACGGTTTAACAAAATTAATTTAAAAATATATAATTAGTGGGGTTTTATTGTTGTTGGGTTGTTTTTTTCTTTTTTCTTTGTTTTTTTTTTGTTTTTTCTAGACAGGGTTTCTCTGTGTAGTTTTAGTACCTGTCCTGGATCTTGCTATGTGGACCAGGCTGGCCTCTAACTCCCAAGTACTGGGATTAAAGGCATACGCCACCACTGCCTGGCATATGATTAGTTTTAATTGAAATTTTCATTGCAGTAATTGTATACTCTTGTGACAAATAAAGCAGAAAGATCTATAGGGGTGAGCTTTGTTTCCTTTCTCCAAATAATAACATTTTGCAACACTAGGATACAATATTGTAATTAGGTGATGGAATTGACGTATCCGAACAGCTTTCCAATTCAGATCCCTCGGTTTTATTTGTACTTGTTTGTGGAAAGCATAGTGCGCATCTGAGCATGCGTGAAGTTCTTTCAATTCTAGCACATGGTTTCATTCCATGTTTTGTCACTGCAACCAAAACACTGGATAGTTCCAACACCATGCCCACCGCCCGCCCAACCTCCTTGTACTTAAGTTTTGAACTAAAATGTAGTTTAGGAAGGGGACAAGCTGCTACAACCACTCTATGCATCGAGCAGATCCTGCTTCCACTAGTACGCAAAGGTTGGATTGGGCTCAAGATTTCTGCTGTCAGTTTCTCTGAGAAACACGGCTTCCACTGACTATGCTTCCTGAAAGCGAGTGCAAGACTCTATCATCTCTACACTTACCGCTGTGCACAACAAACCTGAAAAGAGACAGACACTCTTACTTATGTATTTACTCCACACTCAGTTATCTTCCATTTGAATTACAGACATTTACTCATTAAAAAAAAATCTGTGACATAGTTACTTGGCTTAGTCATGCCAGACTCCAGCTCACCCATCATAGCCAGCATATTGCTTGTTTTTTTTTTTTTTTTATCAGCGTGTATCACATTACATTCTGTTTTCCAAAATGCTAAAATGTAAAGGCATTGTGTTTTATGTGAAATTTAAATATAAAAGATATTTAACTATTATTTTAAATATAAAATGTTAAGAAGCCCTAACTAGATTCTTAAAGCCTTTTAAGAATAAAATGGTCAAAAATACCTATTGGCGAATTAAAACACCCACCAACGATTAAGAAATCGCAGAAGACTGTAAAGGGAGATGCAGTAAGATGAGCTCAGGTGTGCTGCACATGCCTTAAATCATTTTAGTAGAAACAGAGTAGGCAAGGAACTACTTCAGAGATACCTGACCAAGCTGTGTTCCCTTCCCAGTCATTGATGCTGTTGGCTGGCTGGGTCTCCAGAGGTTTTCTCACCAGGAAATGGAAATAAGCCCATTATTTGTAAGAGATTAAATATTGATCACAATTTTATATTTATTTCATATTAAAATCTATAAGTAAGTGGCTCATTATTGAGTTTAGTATCTTTGTGATTGTTCGGTTCAGAAAACAACACAATAGGATTTGCTCCAACTGTAAATATAAAAATATTAATATAGCATCATTTAAAACAATGGAGAGGCCTCTTGGTATAAGATTTAGTTTTAGCCACAAAGTGAACATTAGTAAGTGATTGGCTTGCATAATGAAATATTGGAGGCAGAACAGCTGAAGGGAACATGACTTGGGTACTGGAATCAGAATGAAAGAATTTCAGGGTCTGCTACTGAATGAGGAAAACGTGCAAACTCTGGGTCTTGGCTTCTCCATTTGTAAAACAGCAATAATAAGAACAATAACTGTCTGTGGCCATTGAAGGCATCAAACTAGCTGATGTATGTATCACACTTGAAAGTATATAATAATCTCCACAAATGTGAGTTGTTATTATACTAAATATTTTCAATACTAATTTCTACTTGTACCCCAAGTACATTCATTGAAAACAAATACCACATTTGTGATGAAACAAACAATAATCTAGAAGATCTTGCACAGCTTCTCAGAACCAGCTACTGAAAATTGATTTTGCCCTTAATAATAGCTGACAGAAACATGATTGAATTATGATGAAATGTGTGGAAAGCTCTGCTAGCTACAGTGGAGTCCTTTTGCATATGTTAATGATGAACAGTATCTAGAGATTTCAATGTGTTGGAAAACTTTTACAGGTATGTTTTGAATAAAAAAGGGAGGTTGAGGGGAAATGGGTATACAAGCTATTAGCCTCAGGAGATATTTCATTTCCCTTTATTTCTTCTGTCATTATTCCTCTCCTTGACATTTCCCAGCACCTTGCCATCCGTTATTGCTTATTTATCATATACCATATTTAATACCAAGCATGACATTGTATTGATCAACCCATTATGTCTTTCCAGCCTGTCTATCTACTGTTCTGATGGCTTTACACATTAGCTCTTTTGAATGATGATGTAATTTGATTCAGCATCTCTTGGTGCATACTACTTCTTGAGAATATATTAGACACTTCAGTAGGTTGCTTTAGTTCTATCTAGGCAACCAACAATAAATTTTCCTTGTACTTACTCACCATCCCCTCTTACTCTGCTTTATGAGATCTTTTCTCTCTGCATGCTTCTTGCACGTTTTTCTTCATGGTTCTATCCTGGGTTCTATTTGATTACTGATATCCATGGTCTGCTTGAATGATCTTTCTGTCAACAGCTCCAGTGCTAAGCTATCTACTTAGTGACTCCATAATCTAACCCTCAGCATCTCTATATTGAGTTTATCTAACTATTTTTATGATAGATCCTATTGATATCTAAATTCATTGAAGTAATCTGTCCCCTAAACCTGCTGATACAGATGGTAGATAGGTACATGTGAACTATCCTTAGTGCCTTACTCCATTTATCCTCCACCCCAGTTCATCAGTCTTAATGAATCCATTCTGTAAATAAATTTTGATTAGCCCCTTTCTTTTCATGTCTAGTCTCAGCTACCAGCCTCTATTAGTGAGAAAGGTGGATCTTCCTAAGGTTTCCCTTCATTAGAAAATGATCTTCAGTTTGCTGTCTATGCATCTTTCTTAAATATGAATCTAGTTGTATCATACTTCTATATAAAATTTTAGACAACTTCTCACTCTAACAGTAGAATTGAAACTCCTTGTTGTTGCTAGTCTTTTTCTGTCCCACCAGCCATCCCCCGCCCCAAATAGATGACACAGAGACTTCTTATTAACTATGAAAGCTTGACTGATACCTTAGGCTTGTCTCTAACTAGCTCTTATAACTTAAATTAGCACATTTTATTCATCTACGTGTTGCCACGTGACTTGTGGCTTTTATCTCTCGTCTTGCGTATCTGTTCCCTCTGAGTCTGCTGTTGACTCTGCCCTTCTTCCCAGCGTTTTCTCTGCCTCACAAATCCTGCCTACCTATTGGCCATTTAGCATTTTGTTAAACCAGTCCAAGTGACACTTCTTCACAGTGTACAAAAAGATTATTTCACAACACCTTATTGTGATTTCTGGGGCTTTTCACAAGCTACCTGAATTCTATAAGTCAATCAGTTCAGTGGCAGAAGTCAAAGTTCTGAGGCTATATAACTAAATTTAAATCTCAGCCGCCTATCACTTATCCACTTTTTAATTTTTAAAAAGTTAACTTACAAAGCAACGGTAAAACCTTCAGGCATTTCATGCATACTTCATTTCTTTCATTCTCCACCCAGATATTCTCCCTTCCACTTTAATATATTACATGGACAGTTGTCTTCTCCAACCTCTTTTCCCCCTTTCATGGTACCTTTCTAACTTCCTGGCCTTTTCTCACATTCATACCTCCATCCCCTTAGATATACATAGTTAGCAACTAGAAGCCAGGATCTGCATATGAGATAGAACTTGTGGTATCTGTCTTTCTAATCTTGGATCATCATAATTAATACATTTTTTCCAGTTCCATCTATTTTCCTGAAAATTTTTATTTTTCTTGGTGGCTGAATAAAGTTCCCCTGCTCATATGGAACAGATTTTCACTATCCAGTCATCAGTTCATTGACATCTACACTGATACCATTTCCTTGCTACTGTGAAGAGAGCAACAATTCACATGCCTAAGCAAGCATCTCTGTAGAGTCCATTGGGCATATGTTCATAAGTAGTAAAGCTGGGATATGGCAGTTCTTTTTTAGGTTTTAGAATAATCCTCAACATTGAATCCATAGTGGTTGCACTAGTTTTACACTCCCATCAACCTCCACATATTTTATCCTTTTTAAAATTTTTCTTTTACTTTTTAAATTGTAATGTTATTATGTAATTTTCTCCTTCCCCTTTCTTCCTCAAAATCCTCCCATATATCCTTCCTTCTCTAGTTCTAGTTCATAGTCTCCTTTTTAAAATTAACTGTTGTTGTTGTTGGTGGTGGTGGTGGTGTGTGTATACGCACCCAGAGCAGATGCAGAAGAAATATGCCAGGAGTTACCTTGCTCTGGGTGGATTTGAATACAGGGTACACAGGTCTTCCTTGTGGATTCAAGGGATTTAAGGAAGTGTAAATGATGGAATCATTCACTGGATAAGACAACAACGAGATTCTAACTGAATTCCAAAAGGGGAGAATCAGGAATCCATTGTTTGGAAATACCCATGCGGAACTGCCAAATTGTTATGGGGAGCCCACCAGAGATGATCACTCTGACTCAGTTTATAGCCTAATGGACGTCTTTATTCCAGCTGTTTGGGACTATATTCAGGTATTCTGGACCACAGTGTAGCCCAAAGTGTCTAGAGTAAGAGGTTTTTGAAGGCCAGAAACCATGTCCTGGCATCTAGCTTGGCAGCTGCAGGGGTGAGCTTTGCACAAGCAAGCAATTTAACAAAAGTCAAGATAAGCAGTTGGCTGGAGGGGCTTCCATACAAGCAGGCCATTTAAATAGAAGGTAAGGTAAGTTAGCTGGGACATCTTGACCTTGGATTCCTATAATGGAGTTTGGTCATTTTCCATGGGGTTCTCTGTGAAGGGGACCAAATTCTAGTTAAACCTGAAATGGTCTCAGCAAGAATGCAAGATGGAGGATCCTGTACTGTCTTGCCCTGTCACCAAGTAGGAAGCTATTTATGATCGGGTGGAATTCAAACGAGTAGTTGGGAGCGGATGTAACATTTTTCCACTATTTGCGTATAATGGTTTTAAATTTAGAGAAGAATTGAGGCTACTTGAGCAGGAGTATAGATGGGAATATGCTAAGCAATGTTGAACACATGGCTTTTTCTGAAAAAAGAAAAAGAAAAACTATGGATGGGGGAAGAGCCATTAGCTTTCCCACCCATTTTGGGGGGGGGGGGTGAGGGACTTATTCTAATTTGCCACTCTGCCCTCTGTTCACCCAGCTACATAGCTGTGCTGCGGAGTCCCTGTTCCCTCATCTGTATTACCTGTTTGGCCTGTTGACATTGCAGTTTATTAACCAGCAGTGGCTTTTTTTTCCTGGGTCATTTACATTTGGTTTATTCACTCCATGCTGTGTTACATGCTATTTGCCTCAAATGTTACAGAGTGAAGCCACGTGCTATTAGTGCCTGCTTCCTTAGATCATGGCCAGTGTCAGTCACAGTCGCTAAAGGACAGTTAGAAATATTCTCCTCCCACGTATGTTTCTCAGTGCATATAAAGCTTATTCTTGATTAGCTCTAAAGTCTTCAATTTCTTCCCCTTGAATTGGGAAGCTGCCATATTGCATATTCTGCCTGGATGGGGGTGTGCCAGAAGCTATATTTTCAGGGGGAATTCATTAGGTTTCACTAAAAAAGAATATACACATTTTAAAATATTTTCTTGGAGATATAAGTAAATAAGGAAAACCAATATGTTAACTATGATCACTCTTTATAGTTCAGATGAACAAACCAAGATTATATATATATTTTTAAATCTTTCCAAGACACAGTAAAGAAGACTCATTCTACCATCATGTATACCCCCACCTTAATTTTTTTCTATGTGGAAAAACCATCTCAGTTGTAATAAAAGAGCCACAAAAATAATTTATTATGGAAATAATTCAGCTCAGAAACATTATATCTTAAATAGCCACACATCAGATTTGTGAGAAGGTGAATCCAAGAATCCCGGGGTCACAACTCAATACTGAACAGAGAGCTAATTACCCTCTTACGGAGGGCAGAAGGTCAGCTTTCATTCAAATACTGTCATTTTTTAAGTGTTTTCTCCCCTTCTTTTGAGGATGTATGAAGTATAACTAAAAAGTAATGAAATATATTTTAAATTAAAACCAGAACAGTACCTTTACAATCCTATATTAGTCATAATTTCTCCCTTTTAAAAATAAAATTCCTATCTCTACTCTCTGTTCTTTCTGGCCCAAATCTCCTCATTTTCCTGGACTGACAAATCTGGTGACCCTCCTCTTTCCCTGCAGAGAACAGGCATGAGGTCCTGTGTCGCAGTCATTGTTCAAGACCTGGGATCTTCCTTGAGAGACATGGTGCTATTTGGGAGTAATTCATATAGAATAAAATTGCATTAGCTGCCACATTCATGAAAAGCACACCGCATTCCCAGATATAAGATAAGAAGTTGTTATAAAAAAAAAAAAAGTAATCCTAGTGGTTTTCATAATCGATCCTTGCAAAACCAGAAATAGAACTCTTGCAGGCCTCTAGTAATGAGAAAAGAATCTGTTTTACTTGCTTTTATGGATGTGATGTTTGGTTATTTTTTGCTGTTGAATTTCTATAGCAGAAATAAGACATTTTTCCCTTATGTTAGTTTATGAAGCATTGATGAAACACACACACACACACACACACACACACACACACACACACACACATATTCTCTTTCATGAATATGAGAGATGTGGTTTGTATTTGAATAATCAGTTCCTAGTTGGTGATGCTGTTTAGGAAAGCTTAGGAGGTGTGGCTTTGCTAGAAAAAGTACGGCAATATGGTCAGCCTTGGAGAGCTTGAGGACTCCTGCCATTTTAAGATGGCTCCCTTTGCTTTTTGGTTGAAGTACAAAATGTAAAGTCCCGGCTTCCTGACCTGCCATGTCTCTACTCCGCCGTCATGGACTCAAACCCTTGGTCAGAGTGTTTTACCACATTAGTGGAAAAGTAGCCACTGCTTTTGTTAGCAGAACTCCAGGAATGGTGTAACTGATGATTCCTCCTGCAGAATGAGCACCTTATAGCCAGTGCTTTAATTACCTCTGTACGAAAACACCATTCCACTTTATATATTCTATTCTTTCCTTAAAATATGCAATACCCGTAAGCGCCAAAGTTAACCTGTAAGCCCCACTTGCTCAAGGACAGATAACTTCTTGGAATTTGGGGGACTTTGGTTACTGGGAAATAACAAGCCACATGTTTTCACTCCCCTGAATAAGTTTGTTTGCACCCGATATGCTTGATTAGATGTGGGCAGGAGGTAGTGGGCAAGAAATGTGTCAGGATGCATGCTTGTCCATGGTTGGACCTGATGGGAAATACTGTGTTCGTGAAGTTTTGCCTTTTTAATCCTCTGCAAAATGTGACTCGTGGCTATTTCCTGGGAACCCAGAGATGATCCTGGCCAGAGTCCATCAGCCTGGCCAGTATTTAATTAAAGCTTGCTTCAAATTTTACTCAAAATTGTGGAACTGGTATTTCTCTCACTACTTTCAGGATTAACATATCTTGAATGAATTTACTGCATATGTGTCAAATTTTAAAATTTTTGTTTTACTTTGGTACAGTTTCTGTAATTAAACTTTCTGGAATGCTTTTGACTTACACATTAATTATAAAGCACCTGAGTTTAATCAATTCTCTTTTCTCTATTAGTCCAAATTCATACTTAGGTTTAAATAACTTTGGGAACACAATCTGACTCAGGCAAAACTTCCATTGACTTTTACTGGAGTCAGTGAAATTCTGTCAGACATCCAGAATCTAATTCATTGCTACATCCCAGAATACAAACTACAAACGAGAAACTGGAGAACTTTGTGCCATATAGCATGGTAATATTCTTTTAATGTTTTTCCTGGTCTCAATGGGACTTTTTGATAAATATGTGCCATCTATAAAGACATTTAGGTTCCTGGTAGATAAACATCAATTTACAATATATAAATATACTTAACAATTACATTGTATAAAATATTAACATTAGTGCCAGTTTTCTTCAGATTTACATTTTAGGCACCCTAGTTAAATGGACACCATGTACTACAACAACAGTTTCCCTGGTTATTTACTCTTTATAGTTTGAAGTTGATAATGGGGAGAGGAAATGTTTTCCTTGTGTAGAAGAAATAGATAAAAGGTTGTCTATAATGGGGTGAATCAAAAGGAAGTAAATAGTTACAGGATTATGACAGTACAGCACAGGTGCTCTACCACTCAAACGAGGGACTCAGATCAAATTAAAGCAAGTAGGACCCATATGACAGTGTGTGTGGGGGGGATAGAGGAGCTAGATATGCTGACTTTGGGGGATGGTTGTAAACACAGACCACAAATGTCATAGGGATTTCTTCCCAATATAGAAGTGCTTAGGACCGAAATAAAGGACAATGCCATCTTTAGAGTATTATTCTTTGGGAAATTGAGAACATTCTGGAAAAAAAACAAACCCCAAACAGTTAATATATGAGAAAGAAGAGTGGGTGCAGGAGACAGGTCCTGAGAAATGGTGGTACCTTTAGGCCTCTTTCCCAAGCAGTTCAGCAGCATTCCAAGGCCATGCTGGCATCTCTGGAATGCAGAGCCCCGTCTCCGCTCACTTTGTGTCTTTGGCAGTTCAGTGAATTCCCTCAGGTGAAGGAAAGGATCTTCCTAATGTGGACAGGGGAGCTCTAAAGTGGCGAGGATACAATGGGTATGCCAGAGACGGTAGCGAAGAGATTGTTCACCGCAGGACAAAGAGTGAAACATGGCAGAAACAGCAGAAAGCAGAGAAACCGGAAGCTGGGAAGACGGGGGTGGGGGTGGGGGTGGGGGTGGGGGGTGGGGGGGTGGAGGGGTGGGGGTGGGGGGGGTAGGTTCCCCCTCTGAAGTCAGTTAGCCTGGATTTGGGCAAATTTCTTAATCTGTTTGTGCCTTGGGTTCCTTGTCTCCAAAACAGGGATGACAATCAACGGATACAGGAGCATTAACTGATAACATGTCATTTATATGCAAAGGGGTTGTGACAGCATTAACACAGACCTTATTCTCTCAGTGCCGATGGCCTTTACTAACGTAATTTCACACATTTATTTTAAATTATTAAATATTTCTCTTAGTAGATATTAGTGAAAACAGGACTCAACTAGTTTATCTATCAGATAAACCCTTAAATCAGGTCAAAAAGCAGTCTATCAGGTGAGTAAAAGACACCCCTAAAATAAACAGCTGGCAAATTCACAGCAAAGGACAACCGCGCTAGAAAAGCTACTTGCTGTCCAGTCAGCTGCTGTTTGCAATAGTGTCCCAGCCAAAAGGTCTAAAACTCTTAATCACGTGTCTAGCTCCTCCTTGGCAGCAGCAGACTCTTGCAAGTATAGAAAACGGACAACCCCCAGCAACCCCTGCTCTCTGTCCTGGGTGAAAAGGCTGTAGAAGGGGCTCAGATGCAGTTTTTATATTTAGGAAACGAACCAGAGGAGCTTGAAGAGGACAGTGACGTTGGAGTAAACTGGTAGCTTCTTGTAACCTTAATAGAGTACAGGAAGGAAGGGGACACACCACGGTTCCACACTCACAACACATTGTCAGAGGGGAAACAGGTAGGGAAATGTATCTTGACCTCTGGAAAGAGCCGGGCTCCTGGTCCCTCCTTTGAGAGCACTGACCGACAGCCATTGTCGTCTCCAAGGATGGTATCCTGAAGCCTAAGTCAGCTGGGGATTCCGGGTACCCTGTCTTCTCTGGGACACCTTCCACTATAGGCTCCTCCACACCCGCTATGTGGAATGAGGCATCCTTGTATAAATCCATCCTGTTACCCACCTTTGGAATGCAGCACAGGGGGAGGGGCTGTTGGAAATAAGCAAAGGCAGATTAAGGAAGAAAGGTCCTTTACTGTGAGTTCAAAATGATGTTTCCCTTCAGGGCCCTGAGGCTTAAGCCTTTATTTCTAGAAGAATGGGGAGGGGAGGAGCTAGTCCATTTGTTGCTAAGCGACTAAAGCTTACCCAGGTCACGTTGGCTGCTTTTGAGAAACAGTGACAAGGTGGATGTTGTGAAGCAGAGGGAGACCTCTCATTTCAAGATTTCTGGTTCCGCATTTAAGCCATAGAATGCCCAGGACCCAAAAAACCAGGAAGCCCATCAAAGTTCTTCAAGGATGGCGTTTTTAGAAAAAAAACGATCTGAGGAGAGAGGTTAAGTTTCAGACTCAAACCAACACAGCAGGGTGACTCCTCTCCCTCTGTGGAGGAGCCCAGCCCCACTACAAAGGGTGTTAAGAATACATTTACCAAAAATACATAGAATCTGTGTGAGGATAAAACACACAACGACTGGTCAAGGGGAGGACACCAACAAATATGAGAATGAATCGAGAGAAATTGCATGTTCTTGCTGCGACAACGCATCCTGTAAGGATGTGAATTTTCTACAAATTCACTGGCAAGCATAGCATATAGATTCCATTCTTTTTGCCATGACAATATAATTTTTATCTATTTGGAAGCTTATATGTTTAGAAATATCCAGAAATTTTTAGGAAACAAGCAATAAAAATAGTTTAATGTACCTATGATGGATTAAATCGTATGATTAAGGTGTGGTGATTAAAACAATGAACAGACAGGGCAATAGAAGAGCCCAGAGCCCAGAAATAAACCCAAGTGTAAAATCTGTTGGAATTTGTCTAGCTCTACAGATGACGTTTCAATAGGTGAATTGGATTTTCCAAACTGTTTTGGACCCAAAGGCTAGCATTTGCAAAAATATCATGTTGAAACTCTACTTCCTGTTGAATTATATTTTGAAATTTAAAATAAGAGTCTTCAATGGAAAAAAATGAAATCATAAAGCAGGAAAACTACCTTAGGTCAATAGCATTCCAATATTAGGGTTGAGAAGGATGTTATTCCGTTAGAACTGCTGTCAAAAAAACCTTGTGTTTCACGAACAGGTTCCCAGGTCTGGAAGTTCAAGGTGAAGGTATGTCAGATCAGATCCATGACCCCACTTCTCGCCATATCTTCATGCTGCCTTTTCTCTATGGGGAAGTTTCCTTGATGGTTCTTCTACCTCTTCTAAAGATGTCAGTCATGTTTGATTAGGGTTTAAATCATATCACCTCATTTAACCTTAAGTACCTCTTTGAAGGTCCTATCCTCAAATATAGCTCCAACAGGATCAGGCATTCAACAAATGAATATTGGGGCAATACATTTAATTCATAATGAGAAGTAGTTTCTAAGTATTATTTCAAAGGCAGAAATGCCATTGATTTCATTAGAAATGGAATATATTGAAATAAAACAGTAAATATAGCACCTTTTATTTAATTATTTAAAAAAATCTTGATAAATTTCATCATAGGTGGTAGAGATCTCATGTACTAAGAACAGTGGTCAGGGCAACCAGGCTATTCATATTATATCAATAGATTTTTTTTATCATAAAGAAATAGTCCATAGTTGGGGGTGATAGATAAATCAGTAAAATGTTTATTTTACAAGCATAAGAAGGAGAGGTCCAGCCTTAGATCCAATTAAAAAATCCTGGGTATCTTGGGCATATTTGGAATCTCTGTCTTGTGAAGCAAGGAAGGACCAACTCTGGGCTTATGGGCAGCGAGTCTAGACTTCTTGGTGAGCTCTAGGCCAACGAAAGACCCTGTCTGGAAAATCAAAGTAGACACTGACTGAGAAACAACACACAAAAGGCCAAGGTTGTTCTCCGGCTTCCATTACACATGCATATACAAGTTCAGGTACCCCCACTTCCTCACATGCACCTACACAGGAACACAAATGGCCTGCAGGGTCGTGCAGGCACACATGTACACACACACACACACACACACACACACACACACACACAAACAAAGAATAATCCAACAAGTGAGCCAAATGAATGTGAAAACATTTTTCAATCATTTCTCAATGACCAGAGAAATTCTATTTTATAAATAGAATCTTAACTGACTTATTCAATCCCTTATTTACTAACATCAAATTTGTTTCCTGTTTTCCAACCATTTTAAATCTAGGATAGATTCAGATAATAAAAAAAGGAACCAAATTTGATGTTAATGAATAATGTATTCCCCATGTATGACTATTATCTGAATTGACTTCTTCAATCCCTATTAGTTATACATGAGGATACATGTCATTTTTTTAAAATACACACAGTAAGTAGATAAGCTTTCTTGATATGGACATAGAATCTTTGAGACAAGATGTGAAGTGAGCAAAACAGGTTTCATTTATGTACAAAGCAGAAATAGAAGTGCATATGTTACACGTTAGATATGGTTGGATTGTTTACTCTGAACGTACAATATTTTGCTAATTAAAAAAGCAAGCTGTTTTGTTTCAAAAACAACCATTTGCAGAAATGAAAAAAAAAACCATTCTATGTACAGGAAAGTGTACTTAAAAGTAGTAAAAAAAAAAAGCAGGAAATGTAAATAGATAAAGCATTTTTGCTTGATCAAGGGTATCCAAAAATAGAGAGGAATAAAGTCCTTAAAATATCTATGAGTTTAAAAACTTGGGAGACAGACTTAGATGTTTTCTTGTGAAACTATTGAAGAGGGAAGTGTTTCATCTGAGAAGGTCCTTGACACTCCCTGAGCAAGTTTGAGAAGCCTGTCTGCATGATAGACAGAGGCACCCTGCTACCAACCTAGGGATGGTCCCCAAAGTATGCCTTTAAAGTGAAGGAGTGTCCCTGATGTGGAAAAAGGGTGCAGCAGATTTTCAATATCAATGGCATATCTGTCAAAAGTTTTTTTTTTAACATTGTAAGTTCTTCTAGAACTCTCAGAGTGTTTGCTTAAACATAAGATACCGCCTTGAATTGTTTGCTCAATGTATTAAAATAGACATACGATTTTTATGGACATATTTTATAAAGATGAAATAAGTCCCTACTCTATATAGTGTAAGAAGTTCCTTGTTGGCAGTCTGTGTAATACGCGATATTAGATCATCCCTGGCAGTCTTACTTTTTAGTCTTTCTGCTTCCAAACAAGGTGAAAATACATTTTAAAGTTATCCTTTACGGATTCAATACTTAGTTTGTTTGGTCGACCCTACAACATATACCCAATACTACAAATAAATAGATTTTCATTGATCATGAGTGCATTTAAACATCAACAATGTATGATTTCTTCATTTGGTGTTGAAAGGGACTGTCAACCAGATGGGAAGGATTAATGGGTTGTAACTACAAATTATACGCCTACGATCCTGCATCACTTGTTTTTCTTTACACAAAAGGTACATGCCAAGCTCTTCAAGTTTGACTTTGGATCTGTTGGATGAAGTGTCTGGCAGTAAGAGCGCAACACGAAAGGGCTGGGCAGGTAATTGTAAAAAAGGATACTGATCCTGTGAAAGGTGAGCGTCAAACTCCGAAAAGTGATAACCATAAGAGAAAAAGGATTCAGGCTGAGAACTGGTAAGTGCATAGGATATTTGGTATTTGCAAGTTTCTTGAGGCAGCCTTAGACCAGTCTTACCTTCCCAAAGACCTAACAGAACTTCACTGAGAGGAAAGCATTTTAATTCATGGTGCTGTGGGGCAAACCTAAACTGAACTTCTGTTTATATATATGGCATTTAAGAAGATAAAAGTTGTTTCTTCAGACATATTTTGTTGGTTTTGTTGCTGTTTGTTTTTTGAGACAGCCTCTCTATGTAGGCTTGATGATCCTGGAACTCACTATGTAGACCAAGCTGGTTTCAAACTAACAGAGATGTGCCTGCCTCTGCCTCCCAAGTACTGGGATAAAAGATGTGCACCGTTATATCCAACTTCTTTTATTTTTATTTATTTATTTATTTATTTATTTATTTATTTATTGTTTTTTGTTTTTTCGAGACAGGGTTTCTCTGTGTAGTTTTGGTGCCTGTCCTGGATCTTGCTCTGTATACCAGGCTGGTCTTGAACTCACAGAGATCTGCCTGGCTCTGCCTCCTGAGTGCTGGGATATATATAGGCATGCACCACCGCCGCCCAGCCCAACTTCTTTTATTAAGATCTAAAATCTGCAAAGGTGATCAAAAGGGAAGTGAATTAATGGCAGATTCTTATGATATTTGAAAATGAAAAAAGAAATACAAATATAGAAGCACTTTCAAGGTAAAACTCAACGTGGAAAGGTGTCTACACAGATCACAGCAGAAGAAGCTCAGAGGTGGCATGTGATTCAGAATCCATTTCCTTCTTCCTTCCTTCCTTCCTTCCTTCCTTCCTTCCTTCCTTCCTTCCTTCCTTCCTTCCTTCCTTCCTTCTTTCCTTCCTTCCTTCCTTCCTTTCATCCTTCTTACTTCCTTTTCTTCTTTTCTTCTTTCTCTCTCCTTTCTCCCTCCCTGTCTGTCTCTCTCTCTCTTTCTGTTTGTATGCATATGTACTTGGTACAACCAAGAGTCACTTGGGAAGAGGGAATTTCAGTTGAAGAATTACTACATAAGACTGGCCTGTGGACGCACCTGTAGTCATTTTCTTGATCATTAATTGATGTAGAAAGGCCCAGCTCACTGTGAGTGGTGCCATTCTTAGGTAGGTGAGCCTGTGATGAAAAAGAGAGGTAGCTGAGTTTGACCCTGAGCACAAGCCAGGAAAGCAGCATTCCACCGTTGTCTCTAGTTCAGTTGCCGCAGCCGGGTTCCTGCCCTGACTTCCTTTGCTGAGGGATGATAACCAGTCAGTTGAAAGCAACTCTTTCCTTCCTGGTTGCTTTTGATCATCACAGCAGCAGAAAGCAAGCTAGAACAGGATCCGAATGCAGGTCCTCATGCTTAAGTAGTAGGGACTTTACCCACTGAGCCATCCTCCCAGCCCTGGATTACCCCTGCTTCTTAAATTACATGTTAGTGTGCTTTTAAATCTTATCCCTGTCAATTAATCACAACCATGATGACTTTAAATAACTGAAGAATAGTTACATGGTAGTGTGTATTATGTCAAAACACACATAAGTAAATGGATATTTTTAAAGAAAAATGTTTAAAATCTTCCATAAATGTGAAATGGCTTTTATAGATCAGTGTGACAATTTATTAAACATAAATATTTGTCTTAATTTTTTGAATGCTTTAGGAGATTACAGCTTTTGAATACACTTACAGTCATTTTCAATGGGTAGCTTGCTTTTGTTTTTTTCAATAGTTTTTTAGTTTCTCAAGCTATTACTTTACTAAATATAATATTTTATTTAGGATGCATTCTCAGCCTGCCCCTCCCTCCCTTGAGACAGGGTCTCACTGTATACCCCAGACTGGCCTGGAAATTGCTATGTAGACCAGGCTGGTCTTAAATTCAAAGAGATCTGCCTGCCTCTGCCTCCTGAATGCTGGGATTAAAGTCTTAAGCCACCATTCCTAGCTTATATTTGCCCTTTAAACGAATTCTCAGGTGAATATTAATAGCCACAAAGTTTTAAACCTAATAGCCATAGGTTTAAAAAAAAAAACAATGATTTTTTTCTTGAGATAATTGAATGAAACTACTTGTAAAAATTTGAGCAATACAACCTTTTACCACAGGAAAGTTTTCTAAAGTTGAATATGTCACAAATATAAAGGTTAGAGATAAATAATCTTTTTTTTTTTTTTTTTTTTTTTTTTTTTTTTTTTTTTTTTTTTTTTTTTTTTTTGGCAGAGTTTCCCTGTGTAGCTTTGCCCCTTTTCTGGAACTCACTTTGTAGCCCAGGCTGGCCTTGAACTCACAGAGATCTGTCTGGCTCTGCCTCCCGAGTGCTGGGTTTAAAGCTGTGTGCCGCCACTGCTGGCGAGAGTCATTTACTAAAATTTAACATACCAACAGGATTTTAGGAAGAATGACCACATAGGAATTCCTGAGATTTAAAAAAATGAAAACAAACAAACAAACAAAAAACAACCCTCCCCACCCCCCTCCCTGTAAAACCAGGACACATACATCAAATTAAGACAGCATACAACTCAATTCTCTAAAACAGTGTCATTCTGATGCCAGACAAATGGGCACTGAAACAGAAACAAAAATGGAGAATTTTCTTTCTTCAAGGGTGTGACCTCTTCTAGGTTGCCCACGTTTCAGTGGGTGTCTACATACACATGGACATACATGCAAATAACACTAACTATATTCAGTAAGAGGAGGCAACCGCCGTGGGTCTCATGGAGAAGTTGGAGGGGAGGTATTAGGGGTGTGATTACAATAAAAATATATTGTGTACATGTAGGAAAGTTTCAAAGAATAGATAGATCAAATAAAAAAAATAAAAATCAAAAGCTCTATCTAGTAAGCTAAAAAATATAAACAAAAGTAAAAAGCAAATAGCACATTGAAAAGAGGCATTCAATGTGGAAGAAAGGATGAGTTTTTTCATAACTGTAAGTAAAATTACATGAAATGGTTAGAACGATGATAAAGTATACAGTTTCCTCTAAATATAAATGAGTGAGCAATTAACACATGCTTACTGAATAAAGTTCATGTTTATTCTCACATAGAAACCTAAAACTTAAAAAATCCAAAACTTAAAAAAAAATTACATTTGAAGCATAGATCAGTAAGAGAATGATGCTGAGTACTGATGAGCATGTGAGGAAATGGCTAATTTATATATTTCCACGAGAGTAAATCCATAATGAATGGCAAAATCTTCCTGGAAAACAATCTCTTTTCTTTTTGTCCTTTTAAAAATTTTATCTATCTATCTATCTATCTATCTATCTATCTATCTATCTATCTATGCATTCATTTATTTGTTTATGTATTTATTTGAGCCTCTGTGTAGCCCTGGTTGTCTTAGAACCCACTTTGTAGACCAGGCTGGCCTTGAATGCAGAGATTTAATTGCTTCTCCTGCCCCACCCCCAAGTGCTGGGATTAAAGGTGTGTGCCACTAACACCTGGCCCTGGAAAATAATTTCAACCACATACACCTAATGTTTAAAAATGTGCTTTGAGCCAGCCAGGCAAGAAGGCATCGCCCTGTAGTCTTAATACTTGCAGGGCTGATTGATACAGGAGAGTCCCAAGTTCCAAAGGCCAGCCTGGGCTACGTATTGAGAACCTGTGTTTTGAATTCAGCATTTCCAGATCTGTTCTCTCAAGAATGTAAATATATCTGTGTATTAGCCTACATAGCCCTCAAACAGACCTTGAGACCTGGGCTTATGGATGAGCCTTCAATCAGTGTGTTATCTTAGGAAGTGAGGGGGGCTGGAGAGATGGCTCAGAGGTTAAGATCATTGCTTGTTCTTCCAAAGGTCCTGAGTTCAATTTCCAGCAACCACATGGTGGCTCACAACCATCTGTAATGAGATCTGGTGCCCTCTTCTGGCCTGCAGGGATACATGCAGACAGAACACTATATACATAACAAATAAATAAATAAATAAATAAATAAATAAATAAATAAATAAATCTTTAAAAAAAAAAACTTTTGCTGGACGGTGGTGGCGCATGCCTTTAATCCCAGCACTCGGGAGGCAGAGGCAGGCGGATCTCGAGTTCGAGGCCAGCCTGGGCTACCAAGTGAGTTCCAGGAAAGGCGCAAAGCTACACAGAGAAACCCTGTCTCGAAAAACCAAAAAAAAAAAAAAAAAAAAAAAAAAGGAACTGAGAGTGGAGAGAGGGGGTACAGTGAGAAAAGAAAGAAGGTCTGAAAGGGACATGTTATCAGTTTGGTGAGCATGACTAGCTACTATAGAACCTTCTGGCAAGGCATCTGAAGCACCTGATTGAGACAGGCACACTTATGTACCTAGTTTTTATCTTCCATTGGGCAAAAGCACACCCATCTCTAGGTTCCACTTGAAACTGCCCCCATCCCCCTGCCTAGTATTTCAAGTACGTGTTTAAGGGCCATATGTGTGGATGTGACATAAAGTGCCGTCTATTTGCACTTGTCCGATGACTGATCAATACCCTTCAAGTACCTGGAAACGGAGCTGAGAGGATCTGAAGTGCTGCCTTGAAGACGTTCGGTCACACCCACCATTTGCAACATTTACGTCTGCTGGCGTCTTCTGTCACGTGCACCTTTCCCACCTTTATTTTTAATCCCCACCCCCCACCCCAGCCCCAGAACGAGTTATTGTTGCTTTTCCCTTGAAAGAGAAAAATGTAAAAGTCAAATATGGTAGTATGGTGATATATACATACATACATATATATATATATGGTTTTTCGAGACAGGGTTTCTCTGTAGCTTTGGAGCCTGTCCCTCTGTAGACCAGGCTGGCCTCGAACTCACAGAGATCCTCCTGCCTCTGCCTCCAGAGTGCTGGGATTACAGGCATGTGCCACCACCGCGTGGCCATGTACACCTTTAATCCTGGCATCAGGAGGCAGCGAGTTCCAGGCCAGCCAGGACAACAGTGAAACCCTGTCTCAGAAGAAAAGAAAAGAAAAGTTTAGACATAGCAGCATATACTTGTAACTGTAGGGCTGGGGTGGGGACAGAGACAGGGAGATGCTAGAGCTCAATGGTCAGCTAAAATGATGAACTCCAGGTTCAGGGAGAGACCATGTCTCAAAAATGTAAGAGAAAGCACGATAGAGGAAGATTCCCGGAGCTGACATCTGGCTTACACACACACACACACACACACACACACACACACACACACACACACACACACACAGAGTCATTATGGGTATTAAGCACATTACTTCTTAGTTCTTCTCTGGAGTGAGGAGGTCTCCATGAGTATAAGCTTTCTCTTTTTAGTACAGCCTTTATTGTGAATATTTTGCTTGATTGGCCTTGTTTTCTTTTAGTATGGTGATATTTTATTTGTGCTGAAATGTGATTTTATTTATATGTTAATAAGTAAAGTTGCCTAAAGATCAGAGGTGAAAGCGAGCCATTAAACTGAAGTCTGGTGGTGGTGGCACACGCCCTTAATCGGATCACATGGCAGGTAGAGTCTTTGTGTGGTCAAGGACACAGCCAAGCTTGGTGACCTGAACCTTTAATCCCAGTACCAACCATAGAGACCTGGAGGTCTGTATAGACAGGCAATGATGAGGAAGTCATGTGGTTGGGTTTAGAACCAGTGAGAAGGCAGAACAGAAAGGCAATAAAAAAGTCACACAGGAAGAAGGACTCTCTCGGGGGAAGTGACAGCACGAGGTGGTCAGATAAAGTAGTCGTGGCTCTTGCTCGGATCTCTTTGGCTTTAACTCTGTATTTGGCTCTGTGTTTCTTATCTACTAAGACAGTTTAGAATCTCAACTACATGGCAGGGGACACAGTCTCTCCAAAGCCAACATGAGTGGAAAACAAAACAAAACAAAAACCCCTGCAACGTCCATACTCCATACCTACAGCTGGTGCTGAGCTTAAAGTTGACACTTAACATTTTCTTTCTCTGCTACCAGCTACCAATTCACACTTTCCCTCCTTCATGGCCAGCACACACTCCCCAGAAAGAAGGCGGATCCAATGCTTTAAACCTGCCCCAAACTGGCTGTCCCATCTCCCTCGAGGCTTGATGCTGTGCCATGTTAATCTTTACTGTTGATGATTGGCTACTCAGCAGCTCGGCTGTAGTAGCAATTAGGTCTAGATGAGAGAGGGGCCACAAACTTCAAGTAGAGACTATACCATGCCCATATAACCTCTGCATTCCTGCACCAGGGTGGCTAAAAAGAGATTTTCAGCATACTGTTCTTTGTGAATCACCACCCTTTTGTTTTATGAACAGTATGTTCGATAGATGTAACTGTATGCCTTCTTCACAGATGTTCTTGTAGTCACTTTTCAAGATGCTTCCTTTTTTAGTTCACTTAAAAACAAACCTCACCATTTGCCATGGTTCCGTGGGTCTCTCACCCTGGATCACTATTGAGTACCAAATGTCCTGCTCACAGTCCTCTCACTTCATCATTGTCATTTAGGTCAACATTGAGTTCTGTTATGATGGTAGGGTCCATTTTTACCCTGGTAATTGGACCAGGCTCCATCGCTTTTCTTCTTTACTAGTGGAACTGAAGAAAAGTCATTTCTCCCCCCGTAAGACATGTGTGCAATGTAAAAGAGGGAATGCTTCGACATGAAGTGCCCGGGACATGTGTTCATACCTTTACTTGAAAAGTTGCCCTGTTGTGTTTAAAGAATATAGTCAGTCCATATATTTTGGTAGAGTTTAGCATCTGATCTTTGACTCCTATAGTTTTTCTAAGGAATACAGGACATTTACCATCCAACACTTAAAAGGTCTAGTTAGCATACTGTCATTTTCTCAGTAGATTAACCGGTAACTTAACCTCACAATTCCTGTCCTGTCAGCTCTGCTGCATTCCTTTCATACAAAGAGCTACCACTACTGTCTGGATTCAACAGAAGGGGAGTCAAATTACCTTTTGATAGGAGCACACAAAGTTTCTAAAATAGGAAATGGCAAGAAAATGATGTTGTGGTCATCTCTGGAATATAGAATCTCCCCATGCAGACTCTACACTCACACAATCCATTTTCACCTACATACCCATTCAGACCACTTTCCCAACATTGTTCCAAGGATGTTCTAGCTTTTAAAGTCTTCTCATTTGGTCTAAGTCAAGTTTCAAGGAAGCATCTCTGTAGAGTATCAAACGCTATCTATACTTTTTCCCTGGACGTTGCATCCTGAATTACAGATGAGAACTCTTACATCAAAAAGCTTTCTATTTTTACAGAATTTTATTCCAACAGGCTCATGTCTATGCTTGTGATTCATTTCTACAAATTTTCCTGAATCCTATGAACAGGTTCTAGCCAGCTTATTTCTTCCAAGGATGGACACTTCATTGTAGCTCTTCAGAGATACAGGCCTGTTTTTGGCCAGAGGCAGTGATGTGTTTCAAAGGTCGGTTGTGCATTTCACAAGGTACCAGTCACATATGAAATCCTTGAAAACTCTTAATACAAAGGAAGAGAGTGGTCTTCTGCTATGGGATGTTCTCTATGCTGTGAATGTGTTGTTCTGATTGGTTAATAAATAAAGTGATGATTGGCCAGGCAGGAAGTATAGGCAGGACAAGCAGAGAAGAGAATTCTGGGAACAGGAAGGCTGAGGCAGAGAGATACTGCCAGCCACTGCCATGAGAAGATGTTAAGATATTGGTAAGCCACGAGCCACATGACAACTTATAGATTAATAGAAATGGGTTAATTTAAGATATAAGAACAGTTAGCAAGAAGCCTGCCACAGCCATACAGTTTGTAAGCAATATAAGTCTCTGTGTGTTTACTTGGTTGGGTCTGAGAGGCTGTGGGACTGGCGGGTGAGAGAGATTTGTCCTGACTGTGGGCCAGGCAGGAAAACTCTAGCTACAGTCTTCTGTCAAAGGGCCAAATTCAGCAAAATAGAGGGTTCTAAAGATGCAGGCTGGTACTGAGATATCTTCATTTCTACTTCAAGCACAAACTTCTGTCTTTGACTAATCCAGAAGACCTGCCAAGATGTTCTTCATTGGCTCATAGATGCTGTCATCCTGACAGTTGTACATTATCAAATTTTTAGTTAATTGTGCCCATGGCTTGTTGTGATCAAATTCTCTTTCGTGAGTATCATCAAGGCCTCCAGAGTTTCACATTTTCCTGATTTAACAAGTTAATATCTTTCTTTCCTTTTTATTGCTTTGGATACAATATCTCATGAAACCCAGGTTCCCCTCAACTGACCTGAATTCATACATAGTTGAGTATCATCTTGAGCCCCTATTCCTCCTGATTCCACCTCTTGAGTGCTGGGATTACAGCACCACCATACCTAGTTTCCCTGGCTGCTGGAGATTGAGTCCACAGCTTCATGCATGATAATCCATAATCCCCAGCCCTAACTGTTGAGAGATATTACCTACTCCCTAAAAATTCCCTACACAGTTAAAAGAAGTCTAGTCTACAGCCAAATCTATATAATTATAATAACTAAGTTTACTCCTTATTACATTCTGATATATCACCTTTTACCTTTGCCTCATCTCAACCAAAAGAGAAAGCCTTGAGAATTATGATGCTATTTAATAAGAGGAGTGTTGACCACTAGTGTGGGGCTAAGAGGGACCTGACTAATGTCTGCCTACTGAATAACCCAATTCTAGTCTCCTGTTGGCAGGGCCAACCTTCCTAGGTTGTTCTTGGCACCATCTTTCATGATTGTTTCCATAGAGAGCAGAGCCTAAAATGAAGGCTCATGTGTATCTGGAGAAGCAGGGGCACAAGAGAAGCCAAGCAGAAAAAAAGAGAGAAATGACTATGGACATCTGATTGAGAAGTCCCAAGATAAATATCACCTGAAAAATCAAATGTATGACAGGACTGTACATACAGGAAGAGGGTGATACATATATATTAGTTTTAATCCTCATTGGTTAAAAATTCACCTTCATGTGATTTCCAAGTGGTTCCCTTGGCAATGTCTTAAATCCAATGGAGAATTCTTGAAATGAAAGACAGATTCTTATCACAGGTGTGTGAGCCAAGATGCTGTTTGATCAGTCCATGTGCAAAACTGATTCCCACAGAAGAATCTGAAAGACATACTAGACCAAGGTAGACCTGAAGTAGTTTTAAAGTAGTACTCTCACAGGGCTGGAGAGATGGCAGGGTGGTTAAGAGCACTGGCTGCTTTTCCAGGGTTCAATTCCCAGGGTACACACACAAACACGGCGGCTCACAACCATCTGTAACTTCAGTTCCAGGGGATCTGATGTCCTTCTAATCTCTGTGGGTACACACATGTGGTACACAGACACAATGGTGCACAGAAGAACACATAGGGAAAGCACGTACACATACAGCAATAAACTATTCTAAAATATTTTTTTAAAAGAAGAATTCTCATCCTAGATGTTCATTAACAGATGACAGGACAATGTAAAAGAATGAAGGCATTTACACAGAGCAATTGTATTTATTCACCCATAATGAAAAAAATGGAATTATCAGGAAAAATGGATGGAACTGGAAAATATTATATTAAGTGTGGTAACCCAAGCTCAGGAAACATAATTTGGTATGTTCTCAGTCATGTAGATAACAATATTAAGATTTGAAAAATAAATGATGGTGTTTCATACAATAAACCATGCATCTCTAACAAAAAAGGCAATAACCGACCGACGCCTATTATGGTGGCAGATAACTGTAATGTGAGCATTCAGGAGACTGAGGTACAAGAATGGATAGTCGAAGTCATTGTAGGCTACAAATTAAGAGTCTTTTTTGTTTTGTTTTTTTTAAGAATAATGAAAAAATGATATAAACTATTCACAATAAATTTTAGATTAGAAAATAAGGTTGTATTGGCAAAATAATCATATTTTACAAAATTAATTCTTTTAAGTCAACAGTGTTCTCATTCTTATGACACTCGAAACTTACCTCCCTGTATTTGCTTCACTATTTCTTCTTCTTCTTCTTCTTCTTCTTCTTCTTCTTCTTTTTTTTAACAATTTATTTATCTTTCCTTTATGTGCGTTGGTGTATGCATGTATGTCTGTGTGAGGGTGTCAGATCTTAGAGTTACAGACAGTTGTTAGCTGCCATGCGGGTGCTGGGAATTGAACCTGGGTCCTCAGGTAGAGCAGTTGGTGCTCTTAACCACTGAGCCATCACTCCAACCCCAGCTTCCCCATTTCTTAAGACCTTACATCCTTTACTTCCCACCTGACTTCATGCCCTGCTGTTTCCTCTGTCCTCTGTTTTTCTCACACTTCCTCACAGTGCTGTATCATTAGCAGCATCAGAGATGGTGAGTCTGTTTCTTCTGGGTCAAAACGTCCATTCCTGAAAATGTTTAGTTACCATCACAGTCGATTTTACCGTGTCTAGAGTCTCACCCTCTTAGAGCTGCATAGAGTATAGCTGGAATCTAATTCTATCTTTTACACAAAAGAGGCTTCAAATTTAGGAACCTGTACCCAATGAAGATTTGTGGGTTTGTTTGTGGTTTTTTTTTTGAGTTTTAAATGAATTAAGACAGCATGCAAGGTAATGAATTTTGGTTTGACATGTTCACACGTATAAACCAATACACCTTGCTCCTGTTCATTTCCAATCTCTTACTCCCATCTCCGGCTCTCCCTGCCTTCCAGCTGGTTCCCTTAGCCCCCTCAAATAACTTTCCGCTTCATTTCACATGCATTTTATCACCTTCCCCTCCCTGAAGACCCCCTTTCCACTATAATAGCCCCTTTACCAGGCTTCACAACACACACACACACACACACACACACACACACACACACACACACACACATCTGGATTAAGGATATGAGAGAATTGGCTTTTCTGAATCTGGCTTACTTCATGTAACACACTGATTATAAATTCCACCCATTTTCTTGCAATAATTATGATTCCACATTTCTTTGTAGCTGCATAAAATTCATTTGTGTGCATACACCACACTTTCTTCTACATATTCATTCATTGATGGACATCTGCGTTAAAGCAGTTCTGAGTTATTGCGCATAGTGTAGAGCATGGTTACATGAGAGTTTCCGTGCTGTACTGACTTGGAGTTCTCCACTTAAATACCCAGAATAGTAGAGATGTGTGCATGTAAGTGCAGGTGCCAGAGGAGGCCAGCAGAGGGCGCTGGATCCCCTGAAGCTGGAGTTGTAGGCTATTGTGTGCAGCTGGTCCTGGGTGCTAGGAAATGAACTTGGGTCCTCTCCAATAACAATATTTGCTCTATCTCTCCAGTTCCTATTTTAGTTTTCAGACCAACATTTGTACTTACTTCCATAGTAAGTGGACTAGTTTACAGCCCCTGTATAAGGCCTCTTTTTTCTTACAGTCTCACCAGGATTTGTTGTCATTTGTTTTCTTGATAGCCATTCTGACTGGGTGACATGGAATCTGAGAACAGTTTAATTTGCATTTCTATGATGACTGCTAATATCGAAAACTTTTCATATATTGTCTTTCTTTTTTTTTTTTTTCTTTTTTTTGAGAACTACCTGTTCAGTTCAGTGACCCACTTGTTGAATGGATGACTATTGGTAGTTCTTCATATATGATAGGTGTTGCTCCATTTCTGATGATAGATGACCTTTCCCCTCACAATCTAGTCTCTTCGTTCTGGTGATCATTTCTTTTGCTGTCAGGAGCTCTTTGATTTTATAAATCCCATTTCTGAATTTTTAAGGTTATTTCCTATGCCATTGGATTCCTACTCAAAAACTCCTTCCCTATGCTTATCCATCCCTCAATGATAGTTTCCTTAAGCAACTTCCAAATTTCACACATTACATTAAGATGATTAATAGATCTTGAATTGATATTTTTGTGGAATTTGAGATAGGGATCTAGTTTCATTCTTCTACCTCTGGATATCCAGTTTCCCCCATACCATTTGGTGATTACATTGTTATTCTTCCACATTTTGACACCATTGATTAAAAACAATCCTGCTATAGGGCTGGCGAGATGGCTTAGTGGTTAAGAGCACTGACTGCTCTTCCAGAGGACCTGAGTTCAATTCCCAGCAACCACATGGTGGCTCACTATCACCCATAATAAAATTGGGTGCTGTCTTCTGGCCTGCTGAAAGAAATATATATATAAAAAAGAAACAAAAAAAAAAAAAACAATCCTGCTATAGCTGTGCAGGTTAACATCGGGCCCTCTTTTTCATTTGTCTGCACATCTGGTTGCTGTAATACCCTCCAGCTTTGTTGCTATGGCTCTGTATTATAATTTGAGATCAGGTTTTGCAAAGCCTCCAGCATTGCTCCTTCTGTTTAGTGATGTTTGGCTATTCAGAGTCTCTTGTACCTCCAAATAAAATTTTGGATTATTGTCTCTAATTCTGTGAAGGATATTCTGCCAATTTTTGCAGGGATTGTATTGAATCTGTAGACTACTTTTGACAACACCATCATTTTTTTTTTTAACAATAGAGCTACGAAGCTACGAGCATGGCAGATCTTCTTGTCTTCTACTGTCTTCTTAAAATTCTTTCCTTGGTGTTTTGAATTTTTCATTGTAGAGGTCTTTCAAGGTCTTGGTTAGGTTTATTTCTAGGTATTTTACTTTTCTTAAATATATTACGAATGGGATTCTGCCCCCATTTGATTTCTCTCTTGGCAAGTTCATTATTGGTATACAGAAAAAAAAATCCTTACTTTTGTACGTTGTTTTTTGTATCCTGATACTTGGCTGAAAATATTTATGAGATGTGAGGATTTTCAGGTGGAGTTTTCAATGTCTTTCAAGTACAGAATCATGTCTACAACTAGAGGAACTTTGACTTCTTCCTTTCCTATCTGGATTCCTTTATACCTTTCTCTTCTTAACACTGTATTGAATAAGAGTAGAGAGAGTGGTCCTTTGTCTCATCCCTGATTTTAGAGGAAACACTTTAGTTTTTCATCATTTAGTATAATGTTTTCTGCAGACTTGTCATATGTATCCCCTATCCTATTCAGGAATATTTCTTCCATTCCTAGTTCTCTGAGGGATTTTGTCATTAAGGTATCTTGAACTTCATCAAAGGCTTTTTTACATCTGTCTGAGCTGACTAGGTGATTTCTGTTCTTAAGTCTATGCATTATATTACATTTATTGATTTGCATATGTTGAGTCAATTTTGCACCTCTGGGGTGAAACTTCGACATGTCATAATATCTTAATGTGCTCTCTAATTCATTTCTCAAATATTTTATTGGAACTTTTAAATCTATGTTCAAAAAGAAATTGGACTGTAGTTTCCCTGTCCCCCCACCCTTCTCCCCTGACGTAGATAGTTTTGGTGTTAATGTACTACTGGTTGGTAGAATGGAGTTGGGAGTGTGCCTTCCCTTTATAGTTTTTGGAATAGTTCTGGGAATATTGGTGTAAGCTCTTCTTTAAAGGATTGGTTAAAAGCCAGCTGTCACTCCATCTAGTCCTGGGCTTTTCTTTGGTTACTGTTATAATTTCTGTAGGTCAAACATGTCCCAAATGTACCCATTTCTTCTATATTTTCCAGTATTGAATATGTTTTCAAATTATCCCTTAATAATCCCACAGATTGCTGTATAATTTATTCCAACATCTTTTTCATCTCTAATTTTATTAATTTAAGACTTTTCTTCCCTTTCTGTATTTTGGTTAGTTTGGCTAGGAGTTTGTCAATCTTGTTTATTTTTTCAAGGAATCAACTCTTTGATTCTGCATATTGTCCTGTAAGTGGATGACTCATTAAGGTTTACCAGAGCTTTCATATTTCTTGACACTTATTACTTTTTGGTTTAGTTTGTTCTTGCTTTTTTGAGTTCTTGAGGGGCACCATTAGATCATTTCTTTTAAATCTCTGAGATTTTTTTTTCTTTGGAGACTGGATCTCATTATAAAATCCTGGCTGGTCTGGAACTTGCTACATAAACCAGGCAGGCCTCAAATTCACAGAGATCTATTACCTACCTCTGCCTCCTGATTTCTGAGAATGAAGGAGTTCTCAGATTTTTTTAAAGTATAACTATATATAGTTATAAAAGTTCCTCTTAGAACTGTCTCATGGTGTTCCAAAAGTTTTGATAAATTGTGCTCTCATATCCATTCAGTTAGTGGAATCTTAATCTTTTTCTCGGTTTAATTCAATGTTCCACTGTCCACTGTGAGTGTCTTGTTCGAGATCTAATTATCTGTGTACTTTCTGTGCTTTTTGCTATTTATTTCTCATTCTATTCTATCACAAATTCATAATATACAATGAATTACTTCTATTACTGTATTTGCTTAAGCTTGCTTTGTGGTATGCATTGTAATTTATTTCAGACAAAGGTCTTTGATTTGCTAAGAAAAATATATATTCTATATCTGCTGGATTGAATGTTCTGTAGATAACTGTCAGGTCCTTTTGGTCTCTGAGGTTTCTTTGTTGATTCAGTTGCATGACCTAGAGAGAAATATTGAAGTTACGTCATGGTGTATAAGTACCCTATAGTACTTTTTAGGAGTACTAACATTCAGTGCATACATCTACAATCTTTATATCATATTGATGAGTTGCTTCCCTAAACCAACATTTTAATGGTGTCTTTTTCTCTATATGAGAACAATCCTGAAGTTACACGAATCTGAAAATCTTAACAGTAATAATAACAAGCACTTACACTAGGTAAGTGATGTATCCATCAGAGATCTAAATGCCTTTCAATAGTTCAAACATTTAATCGTTATTCTAATCCCAAAGTGTGGTTATAGCCATATCCTCATTTTATGGAAGAAGAAACTGAGGCACAGAACCTTTTAGGAGCCTGACTGAGATCACATAACTATTGAGTGGTAGAACTCAGGGCTGCAATCTATCCATTTATTTCCTTTTTTTCTCCTTTACCATTGCTCGTTTATTTTTCATAAGGTTTCTGTGATCTCTAGGCCAAATGAAACTCTAAAAATAACAATCTTAATTTCCAAATCGAGGGCATGATTTCTAAGTGGACCAAGTTATTTTTGTGAACCCTACATAAAATTCAGGAACAGAACTTTGGGAAGGAACTTCCAGATGGCAGAAAATCTTCCCAGTTCAGTAATTAAGCCTTTTGAGAATGTGACTCTGTGGTGGAGCCGCTGACTGATTAACTGTACAATATCAATTATATCAAATGGCGCTACTTTAATTCTGTCAAAATTTAGAGAAATCTGACATGCTGACATGAGATTCTGTGAAGTGTGATAATGAGCCGCCAAATGTCACATAGTGCCACAGGGGGTGGGGCCCCTTGCTCTCAGACTAAAGGTGGTTTTTACTCTTTAGTCCTATTATTAAACACAATGAGCAGCCATATAGCTATACTCATCCTGTTGAAATGAACAGCCTAATCTTTTGGGTTTATATGACTCAAATTGTTAAGTTTATAGGACTTAAATTGTTGAAGTGATATGTTAAATTTGCATAGGATAAATTTAACATTTATTGTTGTGTAGTTGAGAAATATCATATACTTAGGTAATTAACCCCTTATTCATCCCTCCACCATTCTTGTGACGCATACTCCTCCTGTCTCTAAAGTTTAGAGGTTTAACTTGCCAAATTTTATAATGACAGAAACTTATCTGGCTGTGAAGGACAAATCCAGGCTGGTTAAGTAGCCAAGCAGAAGTTACTGAATGAGAGAAACTTTCAACAGTTTGGCTTTCCTGAAAACAGGGATGTGGGTTTCTTTTTCTTTTATAAAAAGTAGAAATAATAATCAATGCAAGTTTGTCTCATTAATGAAACAGTAAGACTAGCTTCAGGGAAATACATGAACGTAAAATTTCTGTTGTGTTCCAAAAGAGACAAAGGGAACCCTATATCGTGACTTAGCGAGATATCTGAATGACCTTAGTGAGTGCCCTGCCACGGAGAAGGCATTATTTTATGTGAAGTATTTGCTGGTTATTGCTCCAACAGGCTACCATAGCTGTCACCCTTGACTCCTTCTAACCGTCTTTCCTGCACTTCCAGTAATCTCCAGATTGTTCCCGCTTGGAAATTCCAATGTCCCTCAAAAGTTAGAAGTCGAAAGTCCAACCCACCGTTTTTTACCAGCTTCCTTCCTTTTAATATTCTCCCTTTCGTTTGACTAGAGTAATGATTTAGAAGCTATCACAGGCTCACAGTCTATGAGCTTCCCTATCTCTCCTTCTTCATCTTGCCCATTTTCAGTCTTTATGAACTATTTACTGGATTAACTTATTCACTGTACATTTTGAATTGAATATAAAACAGCTATATAAAAAGCTCTTCTGGCAGCTCCAGGAGATTGATGACAAGTATGAGGACCTGAGGTTGCCTCTCCAGAACACATGTAAAATTGGGTGGTTATGGTGGCCAACCTGTATTCCCAGAGAGCTGGATACAGATACAATGACTTTCTAGAATAAGCTGGCTAGCAAAACCAGTCTAAACCATGAGTGCTGAGTTCAGAAGGAGAACCTGCTTCAGTATACAAGGTGGAAGGTGATCTAGGAAGGTTCCTAATGTCAACCCCAGGCCTCCACAAGCATTCATATACACATGTGGATGTCCACTCACACACATATGCACCCACACTCAGGTGAACACGACGCATACTCATACACACAACTACAGTACACATACATATACATACAAAATAATAAACAGACAAAGAAATGAATTTCATTGTATTGAGTGACTTTTTTCAGCTCACAGCCCAAACTTTGCCTTTCTGTGGTGGTATTTGACAAAGATTTTGTTTCCATGGAGCTCTCTGTACCGAAATTGTGCTTGTCAGCTACCTCTGCTGTCGTCCGTGGCTATTCTTGGCTGATTATCTTCTTGGTGGGCTTTTTGTAAAGACTGGTAAGATAGTCCACACCTCTGTTTATGTTCCTTGATTCACTGGATATTTAGACATCTCTACTATGATACATGGCAATAGAGCTGCTGATGAACGCATTGTCTTTTTGTGTTTGCTCAGTCATCATTTTTCAGTTACATGTTTCTTGACCGTTGTTGGCTCAGGAAAAAAACACACACACAGAATCCAGTGATTAAAGTGGATACAGATGCTTCCACATTTTTACAAGCGATAAAGCTTTTACTTATTGGTCTTCGGTAAAGGAAGTGTCCAGTCCACCTCATTGTCTTCTACTAGCTGTGGGAAGGAGGGTGGATAAAACCCACATTACCTCACTCTGCCTGGCTCTCTGTTTATAGAGACCGTGAAGAAAAGTACAGCTGGGATGGCAGTTAGTGGGAGAGGATTGCCAGTCCAGCTGCCTCTTTATCTCGAGCTTCTATGATTTACTCAATTACTTGCTACTATATTTAGAGAGGAAGATTACTTAAGACTCTTTTTCCTGAACTTTGGGGCTTAGTTACCAGTTCTGGGTAACTAACAGGGAGACTGCCCACTTAAGGCCTCATGCAAATCTATTTCAGGGAGGACATTTTCTGCCCCGCTCGCCAGCTTGCATCGGTCATATTTTACAGAGTTAGCTGTTCAAAGATGCTAGAGGCCCCTCAGTGTGTTAAAGGAGTGCACTGGAAGGGCTCACATGCTACTCAATAGGAAGGTAGATGAGAACAATTTATACCATATATTTCCTTGGACACTCTTATCTCCCTAAGCTTTATTTCTTACCAGGAGAATTCCTAGACTCTCACCCTCAGCCATCACCTATCAATGAGTCCCTATTGCATTGGTGCCTAATTTCTAAGTTTTCAATTCAGTCATTGAAGTATATACAGTGGATTCTGACTATATGACAGGCACATCATATTGTTCGCTTCGGCCTGGCTCATTGTAGCCTTCGAAATCCTTGTCTAGCGTTATTAGAATTCATGTTCCTGGGCTGGAGAGATGGCTCAGAGGTTAAGAGCACTGGCTGCTCTTCCAGAAGTCCTGAGTTCAATTCCCAGCAACCACATGATGGCTCACAACCATCTGTAACAAGATCTGGTGCCCTCTACTGGCCTGCAAAATAAATAAATAAACCCTTTAAAAAAAAAAAAAAAAAGAATTCATGTTCCTCAGAAAGTTGTGGATCAAAATAAGCAAAACATTACAGCATCTCGGATGTGGGGAGACTATAGTTTCTCTTGATGCATACTTGGGCTTGATAGTGGTAATGAATGTAGCGTCAACAAAGTTTACTCTAGGTAATTGCAGCATATAGGGTTTATTTTGCCAGGCAGCTGCCTTAAAGAGGATGTCGTGAGCTTGTCAAGGAAGGAAACAGTTGTCTTCTTACATTGGGAAGCCAATGACGATGACTGCTTCTGATGGTGGGAATGTTTTGCGGTCTCAATTCTCAGATGTATCTGAGGGTAGCCACATTGGCTTTTCCCTTGTTCTAGAGCCTACTTCTTTCATAATTACAGCTGTTGTATAAAAGCCTTGGCAGGGATGTGAATTCATATTCTGATACAGTTCACTACCCAGCTAATTATTAAGTCTGATTTCCAGACACTTCTTCTCTATAACTCGCCCAGTTGTCCTTCAAGACACATTTCAAGGTAAAGACAGTGAGAGTTCACTACTCAAGGACTCCTGCAGAAAGAATTACGTACTAAAATATTTATTTCACTAAGAGGAAAAGTGAACCAGGTAAAACAAATGGAATAGAAGGAACAGGGTTTGGTAAGAAATCAGCGGGGACTTAGAAAATCAAAGTAAACACTCACTTAAAAGGAGACCCGTTTGGGGAATATTTCAAAGAAATGGAAATGGAAAAAAGAACGAGAACGAGGTGTAATAGATTTGATTGTTACTTAGTAAGTATTCATTCACTCTCCACACCCAACATCCACACGGGAAACTGTTTTCCTTCACGGAGTTGGTACTTGGGTGTGTATCTGGCGTGGGTCGATGGGATGTTGACAGATGTACTGAGACAAAGGCACGACAGGTACAGACCTTTTGCATTTGCTCTTGCTCTCCTGCTTTCTGCTATGAGAAGAATATGTTTCTGACAGCCACTGGTTGGGAGAATAAGATCAGAGATACTCAGAGCAGAACAGGGACTAAAGCAGTTGGGGCCCAGGGTCAAGACCAGTCAGTCAATGATAAACTGGCCTATGAAAGAATGCACAACTAAGAAATGATCCTTTGTTGTTGAATGCTCCTGGAAGTTTTTTTTTTTAGTTGTCAGTTAAATAGCAAAATCTAACTGATGTATTATAGACCGAGGTTGTAAAAGCAAGGAAACTAAGCTTAAAACATTTTAAGTTCCTTGACAAATTTTTGGATAAGAGGTGCTGATTAATATAAAATCATAACATATACACATGTTCATATTACACACACATGTACATATCACATTCCAGGGTATTAAAGGAAAGTACTTTCTACCTACTCTCATTAACTCCTGTTGCCTGTTTCAGAGATTGATTTGAAGAGATATTTTGTGCATATCTCTTCATTTACCTATCTGTTGATATGTGTGAAAATGGTAGTGTATTATGCATATTCACAGATGTTTCTTGGATTTTATTATTAAACTGTGCAACTCGCGATGGTCCTTTGTCAGTAAATTTACAGAGTCAACATTTAGTGCAAGTAGAATCACCTAATAACCTATCATTTAGAATAATATAAATCATTTAGTTAAGCTCCACTTGTATAGCATGGTTACCTTTACATATTCTTAACCAAACCAAATGTAACTTTTTATAATATAGATACACTTCTGAATCAGTTATAGAATAAAAGGGGAAAAATATGCAGCTCTTTAGAAGACAAAATTGTGGAAAAGAAAGAAGGGAAATGTGTGGAAAACAAAGTTTGAATAATATGTGAGAAAAAATGCAAATCCACCGTGTGTCCTTTTCATGAAATATGTTGATACCATTTTTAAAGGAAAAAGATTCTCAGAGTTCATTTTTTTAAAGCCCAGCTACATTAACAGGGTGTTCACAAAAGATGGTATAATATATATGAATTGAAAATAAGATATCACATACTATTTATCAGATATATTGTGGCATAGGGATCGTATTAAAACACTGTGTTAAGTAGTATATACAGTTATAGTGCAACTCATTAAACACAAGAAACACTTCTCAGGCTGTTGACATGAAAGAATATCAACTTATACAGAGTAAAAATAGGTAGATTTACACGAATATATCAGAATTAAATAGTTAAAGACTTTCCTTGAAAATTAATAATGTCAAACAAAAGGAAAAGGTAATGGTAAAGAAAGTGTGAACAAAACACTTAAAACCTTGATCAATTGGTCAATGCAGGTTCTCAAACAAGTACAGAATATATATTCTTTCAAGTGATATAGATTATTTGTATGGCTTAACCCACTTATTAGGCTTAGAAGAAATATTTACTGATAACAAGAAATTAATATCACGAAGAATGAACTTCCAGGCCAAAATGCAACTAATTTACAAAATAATTGAGATGCAAAGCTTTCTGTGTTAGCTAACTAAGAACCTGAGTTCCAAATAATCTGTGGTTCAGAGAAGAAATAATGTCATAAGTTGTAATAATTAGAATTGAAGTTTCAGTGGCTATATAGGTTTAGAAATCAGCAGTTTTTTCATAACAGTATATTATGTTCTTAATGAAGCATCTTTACTTCCTGTATTCTACATATCCCAGATGAAAATAGGAAAAGATGGAAAAAATTAGTTTAAATAGAAAATGATGAACAAACAAACAAACTAATGAAATAAACTATGTTTTCTTTAAAAAGGTCAATAATAGAACAGCACAACTCTAGCCATGGGTTAAGACTGACAAAATTTGAACAGAAACAAAAGATTTAAATAGTGAGCATTGGGCCCGAAAGGAGAAGATACTAGATTAAGTGAATGACGTATCAGTTTCCTATGGGATGATGCAAATGAAAATTAGTTGTAGGCCTTAGGTTAGATTTAATGTCACTCATGCAGGCCTTGTGCTTGCTGTGAAGCTGTGAAGAGCTGTCGAGTTCTTTCAGGTGACCCTGTGCTAGGTCCCTGAGGAACTATCACATATGTTTTAAGCATGCAGATCAGTGCTGAGTTTTGGTGTACCTGTTAAGCATTTGACGTAAGTCTGAATTTTAACGTGGTTTAGCTGAGATTCCAAATTGACACAGGGACAGACTCCAGCAAGGACAGGATGATTCCCACTCCACACTACGTGCGTATACCGAATCCTATTCTCGTTTGTGATGTAAGCATTAGATCTTTGACAGTAGGCAGGTCATGATGAGGAGCTCTAGGGCCATTAGGGAAGAGGCAGGACAACACGTGCTATCTCTCTTCCCCTCCAGGTGTAGGGCAATGAGAAAATGTTCATCTGAAGTTTAGAAAGGGCCCCTCACCAGTAGTTGGGTCTATGAGCACATAATCTTAGACCTTCTAGACTCGAGACTGTGAGAAATACAATCTCATCAAGTCCCCCCATCACGGGTACGGTAGACTAAAATGACAGGTGGTTAGATCTTTTTTTTTTTGTCTTTTATTCTTTTGTAGATAAGATCCTGCATGTCTATTTTTGGCCTGTGAATTTTTTCATGACGCCATTCTCCCAGTATCAAAAGGTCAGTGGAGTGGAGAGTCGCTCATCTTCAATTTGTTGTACTATTCCATCTCTTTCTCTACTGACCAAAGATTTATTTTAATGCACCGTGCAATGAAAAATGATAGAATAAACTCAGAGGTTCACAACTTGACCTAGCTTAACACGTGTTCTCAAAGGTTGTTTGCAAAGGATAGACAGTAAGTAATTTAAGTAAGATAAGTGAGACTTTCAATAAAATTATAGAAATACAGTGAAAGAGGTGGAAAGTTTTCAAATGGGTTTTCTTGGGAAACTTAGGAAGACTGTTTCTCTTTTGGGCTTGTCCTACAAAACTTATTGTATAAAATACCAATAGACTGCTTTTCCCTAACCCGAGGTTGTGTGAATTACAAATATGAAGATGCTTTGTTCTTGGAAAAAAAATAGAGACGAAAGAATACAAATCCATCTCAGTGACTCGGAAAAAAAAAATAGCAGGTTTAGAACACATTAGAAGTCAAGACCAGCTTGGATTTTGCTGTCTGAGGCAGGTCAGGGAACAGCCAGAACCAGTTTGGGCAAGTCCAACTGCTAAGTGAGTCACCAGAAACTACAGTGCTAATCTTTTTTTTTCTTAAATAACTGATTGTTTTCCACTAAGATTAGTTCTGAGGTCAAGTAGAGTTTCCACATTCCAAGAAGCAAGATGCAACTACCTCTCCTAGAACATTTTATCTTCCCATCGAAAATATCGGTGTGCATATTACCATAATTGCTACCTCCTGACAGGAGCTTATTCCAAAGTATTTTTTAATGTAATTTTTCAATCAATTATTGGAGAATTTCATATATAGTACAATATATTTTGATCATATTCAGTCTCTCCTCCTCCTCCTAACTCCTTCCAGATCCACCCATCCATCCTCCCACCCCCTTCATACTTTGTGTTCCAAATATGTATTCAACTGAATCCAGTTTGTGATGTACATATATTCTTGTCAACCCTTCCAGAAAACTGACTCTCACTTTCCCTGTCACTGTCACTCTGGTCATTACTTATAGTTCTTAGGGTTTATTGCTGCATAGGACTATGGATGACTTTTCTCCCCCTGTAGCCAGCAAGGCACCTTCTGATACTATGAGAGCTAGTCAGCAGGAAGGAAGTATCTTGGTCACTATGGTAATTTTCTGTTAAAGGGCTACATTTTTATTGTGTGTGCATGTTTGTGCAGTCAAAGGACAGTTTGGGGGAGTCAGTTCTTTCTTTCCACTATGTGGAAGGAAACTTCTTTAAATACTGAACTGTCTTGCAGCTTGCTCTGTAAGATTATTTTTTCTCTATTTACATGTCACATGAAGAAAACTGTAGTATCCCTTGAAAAAGCTATTTCTTCCTGAGGGCCAGTTCCATATCCCGCCATTCAGTACGCTCTGAATGTGAAGAATCAGAGCACATGCTAAGTCCATTTGTGCGGTAAAATGGAGTGTTCAAATCCACATTCGAATGCCCTTGAAGAACTCAGATTAGAACTCCAGCAGACACACTTCAGGTGAGCGTATAGTCCTCAGGAATGTGCCCAAACTTTTGTGGCATCTGAGTGGAAGACTTGCCATTAGAAAGCAGGCCTGCCAGTGTGATGGACGGCTCCTCACAGCACCAGAAAGTGGACAAAATCATATGCTCCTGGTGTTTCCACTGTAAAGAAGACGATTTTAAGTTACCGAGTGAATTTTGATCATTAGATACATGCTGTTCTTCATGTGTTATCACTGCAATCGATTTTGAGCTATTTGACACCTGGAATACATGGCTTAGTCTTTCTGTGAGATTATTTCTCTAGTATCCAAGCAGGTTGTATATAATGAAGTGGTATGGGATAACAGAAATGGATGTGGAGGCAGAGGGAGCCAGTATAGTGCCCAATCTTATTTTCATCATTAACAAGATAGCCTTGAAGTTTACTCTAAGCTCATGACCTGGTGAGATGATGCTTGCATTTGACGTTTCCCTTTTAGTGATGAGTGACTGGATGTGTATGCTTGAACTGGTCAGGATCGGGAGAACCATGTGTGCATTTATTTCCTTGTCTCTGCATAGTGAGGTTAAGTTGATATTCTGAAGTCAACCAAAGAAGGTGTCATGTTAATCTGCATTGGTAATTTGACTGGATTTAGAATCATCCAGGAGACATACCTCTGGGCTCTGTGAGGAAGTTTCCAGAGAAGTTAAGTAAGAGAAGACCCACTCTGAATATGGTTTAAACCCTCTAATGGACAGGAACCTCAGATTGTTTTTAGTTAGCTTTATAGTTAGAGATGGAAGAAAGATGTAAAATGTGCACTTTGGAGAGGAAAGCGGTGTGAGTGGTGAGTTTAAGGAACAGACAAGGTCGATGCAGAGAAAGTGGCTATCATTCTTATGAGTGCCATCTGAAGAGAACCATGTCTCCTCACGGGTACAATAGAAAAGGTGGCCTGAGGGCAGGGCCACACTCATCAAAGGCTCCAACTTGTGAAGAAGAAAAGTATTAGAAAGGAGAGAGTTTGAAGAGAGAATATCCCCAAAGGAGTTCCTGCCTCAAATCAACCATCCAAGGAAGTGTTTGCCCACACTTGGCCTCCAAGGCACAGAAGAGAGTAGATATGGTAGAAGTAGGCAGCAGAACTTGGCAACCAAATCCTCGTGGTTTTGGTTTCTAAAACCGACAATATCTAAGACTTATGGTATCGCAGATGTTTGTACCAAGGTTGTAGAAGACTGCCCAGGCCAGGCCATGTGTGGCAGAGCCAGATTCCTAAGAGAAGACCCTGAACAACTCTTTCATGGTTCTAGGAAGGTTAAGCCTAAGCCATTAATGAAGATCTTAAGAAGTTGGAGCTGCCAGGACCATGAGATATGGTAAGGAAATCTTCAGGCACAAGGTGAAGCAGGCTCAAGAGAGAGGCCATGCATCGGAACTACAGGAGTGGGGTGCAGATGATGCTACCACAGACCCTGGGTATTGGACATGGAGCAGTGGCATTCAGTGTCAACCCTGCTGTGCTTCAGCCTTTCTTTGGTCCCCTCTTCTTGGCTGGCATCCTTGTCTTCTCCTTTGGAATGGCAATGTTACTTTGTGCCACTGTGCGTTGTGAAGTGTGTAATTTGTGTTTTGGTTTTATAGAGGGTCACAGTTAAGAGTTTCTCTTAAGGGTTGAGACGGTGACTCAGTGGGGGAAGGGCTTGCGACTCAGGCATGAGGACCCAAGGCTGACTCACCGTCATTCACGTAAATGGCCGGTGCAGGGGTGCATGTTTGTAATCTGAGAGCTGAGAGTCAGAAACGAGAGTATCCCAGGGACCTGCTCCGCCAGTCTCACCAATCAGTGAATCTCCAGGTTTAGTAACAGACCTTGTCTTACAAAATAAGGTGGAGAGTGATTGAGAAAGATGTCTAATGTTAACTTCTGGCCTCTAAAAGTACACACGTGGGCATATACCCCTTCACAAATACATATGCACTACTATCTCTTACACACACACACACACACACACACATCACACTTTACCTGTAGTCTCAGAAGATACTTTGGACATTAGATTTTTAAAAATTGTGGTATGGGCATATATATGTGTCTAAATGTGTGTACGTTTATGCAAACGTTTGTGTCCACCTAGTCCAGAAGATGATGTTGCACACAGCAGCAGGCTGCTCAAATAGGTGTTTGGAACTGAACTCTGGTCTGCTGTGCCATCTCTCCAGTCTGAGAAGTTGCTTGTTTTCTGGGCTTTGGTTTGTTTGGTTTGCATTGTTTTTGTTTCTCCCCTGCTGGGCCTGACTTCAGGACTTAGCACATGCTAGGCCATCGCTCTACCATTGAGTTACATTTCCAGCCCGACACTGAGATTTTTGGAGAAAATTAGAACTGTAAACATTTTGGACACATTTACAGATGAACTAAATGCATTTGCATTAGGATACGGTCATGATCCCTTGTGGATTGAGGTGCAATGTTATGGTTAATGTGATGTGTCTGGGACCTTTCCCCGGGGATGAATATTTTTCCTGCTCTCAGGATTCTTTAGTTATAGGAATTACTTATACTTACCTATGCTTCTTTTTCTAGCATTGAGGCCTCATGACATTTCCCCCCTTTCATGTATGCATGTCTATTTATATCGTCCTTATTCGGGTCTTGTTTAGGCAGTGTCTTAGTCAGGGTTTCTATTGCTGTCAAGAGACCCCATGGCAACTCTTATAAAGGGAAATCATTTAGTTGAAGTTAGCTTACAGTTTCAGAAGTTTATTTCATTATTATCATGGCAAGAAGCATGGTGGTGTTCAGGCAGACATGGTCCTGGAGAAAGAGCTAGGAGTTCTACATCTGGATTCTCAGGCAGAGGGAAGAGACTGCCACACTCGACTTGGCTTGAGCATCTGAGACCTCAAAGCCCATCCCCAGTGACACACTTCCTCCAACACACCACCTCCTCCAACAACACCACACCTACTCCATCAAGGCCACACTTCCTAGGAGTCCCTCTCCCTATGAGCCTATGGGGCCATTTTCCTTCAAATCACCACAGGTGTCCACATTGATGAGACCTCACCTGACATCATCCAGGAGATGAAATAACACGGTAAAGTTACTGTTTCTACAGCTCTTACAATCTTTTAACCCGCTCTTCCACTATAGACTGGGCAGTTTGCATTTTTTAAATCATTAACTAATTTTTATAAGCAAAAGGCCTATAATGCATACAAACAAACAAAAAACCCAAAGAAAGCATTATAAGACAAAACAAAATCCAACATAAAACCTTTGCAAAATACCACTGAGTTACTTTTTTGTTGGCTATCTACTGCTGGACAGGGGGCCTGTCCTTAAGTGTGGTTTGTATACCCGGTGAGACTCTGTTAGAGAAAACGGAATTCTTTTCCTTTGAGATCAAGGAAATATCAAGGAGATAGCTCTGGATTAGGGAAAGAGCCCTGGGTCTACTTTACCTCTCAACAGTGGGACCCCGCCAGGCTTAGACTTGTGCAGGCTGTGGGCAGGCTGTTACAGTCTCTGCGAGTTCATATGCTTGTCACTTTTGTTGTGTCTGGGAGGCCCGATTTGCTTGGTGTCTTCCATCACCACTGGCTCTGACAATCTTGCTGCCTCTTCTTCCGCTGTATACATGTAATGTATATGTAGAGAAATAGAGGCTATGAATTTGAGAGAGAACAGGGTGGGTGGTGCATGAGAAGGTTCGGAGGAAGGAAAGAGAGAGGGAAAAGATGGAATTATCATCTTAATTTCAAAGACATCAGTAGATGTTGAAAGCATGATGCATTTGAATGTCAAGTTGACACAGGATGGACTTACAATGAGTAATCTTGTCACCTTGATTGGGTTTGGAATCTCCTAGGAGACAGGTATATTCGGACCCATTATAAATATGAGTAGCTCTCCTGTAACAGCTACCTCAAGCTTAAGCCACTTGCTTTATCTTTGTATCTTCCTGAATGCCTATTGCTTGGAAGGAGGAAGTGATGAATGATGCTAGAGCATCCTTCTTATAATATAAAGCTGGTGGGAGACCAGGTCCTTGAAACTACAATTTGTGCTGCCTCCAATGATCTGGAGAACAATGGTCTGTGTTTTTTTGTTACATAAGCCTACATCAAATTCCAATTCTAAAGAGATTATAGTAGACTAGGGGAATGGTTCACAATCAAGCTGTTGAACTTCTGAGCTGGCTAGAACAGTTCATGGAGTCTTATTAAGCTGTGAACACAGTACAAGGAGGAACTGTAGCCTGGACCCATATGGTTGCTCCTTAATGTCAGCAACTGATTTTCTCAACCTCCACCACTAGGATGCACAGAGAAGGAACAAAGAATAATGTAAAAGTAAATAAATGGAAAAGGAATAAGGATAGTTACCTGTTTAAGCATTACTTTGAAAAAAGGGACCCATTTGAAGGCTACAGCGGACACACAGTGCATCCCCACACCTGTTTCCACCTTTTTTCATTTCCAGGTACTTTGGCTCTTTCCAGATGCTTTCTTCTTATGTTTCCAAACTGTCTCCTTACTGTGGAATTGGCCTTAAGTTTCTAGAACCCTTCTGGTTCCACTTTGTTAGAAGGACCATGAGGACTAACATCTTCCATAGTCGACTTTTACCAAATCACCGACAGAGACAAGGTCTTGCATATTTCAGCCATGTTGGCTAAGCAGGATGGAGCTGCTGTCAGATCTCTCCTTTGGGATAGAGCCAAAGTTATACATGACATGACCATGGTTGGTCATAGATGGCTGTGTTACTTCCTCACCTTTCTTATCTTGAAGAGTACTTCTTGCAAGCCACACTCACTTAAATCTCCATCTCAGTCTTTTCCTGGAAACTCTAACTTAAGATAGAGAGCTAATAAGAATTTCAATATTCTCAGAAAACAGTAAAACAGAAATAAAGAAAGTGTCCAGCGTCTTCATCTAGCTTCTTAGACTTAAGCTTACTGTACTGACCTGTAACAGATATGCTTAGAAAGGAAATGGACTCACTTTGGGAAAACAGGTTAATTTTAGAAGTTGTAATATGAGTCTGGACTTTGGGAGAGATGTCAGACACAGGGACATATTAAATTAAAATAAGCAGGGTTGTAAACTTATATTGTAAGAATTATGCTGATTTACTTTTCTATGAACTACTTGGCCATTCTCACCTAATTTTAAGATTCAGTACAGCTGTGCGTTTCATTAAATGTTTATGATCCTATTAAGGGATATATTTTTAGCTTTAATAAAAGGAAGTTGATAAAGCTTCATTATCTGTCGTTTGAGAGGAAGAGTAAAAAAAAATCTAAGATCTAGAAAGTGAGTCTATAATATGTCATCGTAAATCTTCCATTCCCTAAGCCTTTGTCTCTCTGACATCAAAGATAAATGACTATTACTGGAATTAATATCTCTTAAATATATCATGATTCTTCCACATTATTGCCAAAAGGCTGTTATGAAAACTTCACTAAAATAGAATTTGATTTTCTTTCTATGAACTGTAAGGGTGACTGATATTTTAGAACCTGTAGGAGCAACGCCTTCCATAGTAACTCAGCGGGCTTTCTTAAAGGAGTAGAATGACTTCATATGTGAACAGGGAAATTACAAAATTTAGTGACAAAATTATCCTAGGTCTTTTTTACAAATAGTTTGAAGACCACAGTCAATTAAATCACTTTGCTAAAAAGCGGTTGGTGTCACTTCAAGGCTCAGCACCTTTGCTCTCAAAAGGCAGAAACCTGGTTGCAAAATAATACAACTCCATGGGCACAAGGAGCGTGCTTAAGAAACAGCCTTAGGCTCTTTGTGATCTTCATCTCTCCTGCCAGAATCAGAAGGTAATTTTACTGCAAGACCTTTGCGTTATTGTGAGTAACAAGCATAATGCCTCTAGAAACGTGCGCCTTCGCAGAAGTCCCTGTCACAGTTGCTATGGAGCCAGTCTCTGCCACTGACATTACTAAGGCTCATTTTGGATTAGAAGGGTGTGCATCTGAAAGACACTGAAGGCTGCTTGTGTGGTCTGGAATGGGGCAAGAAAACGAAAGCAAATATTCGAAAGCCTCAGTTACATGTGAAGATTCTATGCATGCTAATGAGGATGGGGCTAGTGAGAAAAGTGATGTTGTTTCCGACGTAAAAAGACAGAACTTCTGGAAGGGTGAGATTTGTAATTTAAAATTTAGATGATGAGTTGGATGCCTTCCAGCCCTAAATAATGGTGACCAGAATTCTATTTTAGGTATTTGGTCCCTTCTTTTAGAAATTATGCCATTGGAGGCAAAACTGTGAAATAATTAGAGGACACTGGCTTATCCTATGTGCCTGAGGCATTGGGGGGTTCTTATGCTTTCTTTATTGTTTCTCATTGCTAAGGGCTTGTCTCTGATGCCATGGACACAGTTCATAGTAAGATGACAGTCATAAGCTGCAGAAAGCAGAAATACAAGGCTACGATGCCGTGTAAGCTGCTATCTTTCTCCTGCCTTCATTCTCTGTTCACTTTCATGTTTTCCCACTTTCTCAACTTTTTAGCACAGTCTTTCATATTTATTTATTTGTGCGTGCGTGCGTGCGTGCATGCGTGCGTGCGTGCGTGCGTGCGTGTGTGTGTGTGTGTGTGTGTGGTGCATGTACACATTCTTGTGTGCAGATACATACGGCACACAGATGCTGGTGTACATGTGTGCCTGTGCATATGGAAGCCAGAAGTCTATGTCAGGCACCTTCCCCAGACATGCTTCCCCTGACTTTCTGAGACAGTGTATTTCACTTAATCTGGAGCTCATCGACTCAGCCAAGCTGTCCGACCAACGAGCTAGGGGGATCCACCTGTCTCTACCTCTTCAGCGCTTGGATTGCTGGCACGCACGGCACCACACTCAGCTTTTTTCATGTGCACTGGGAACTGAATTCAAGTCGTTGCCTGTGTGGCAAGCACTTGACCCATTGCTCCCTCTCCCAAGCCTTCTATTTATTAGAAATGGTCTCCATAGCTCAGGGGTTAGAGCGCTGGTCTTATTAGAAATGGTCTCAAGTCTGCTTCTGAGATGGAGGTGATGTATGAATGAACATGAAAACGGAACAAAGCTATAAAAGAAGAGTAACAGTGGGCACCATCGTAGTCTTGTAGGTGGGAAGGTTATAATAAAGCTGATAAGCAAATTTGCTCTATTTACGAAGCAGATATTTTAAATGCACAACACTTACAGCGAAAACCCAGGGTTTGTTTTTAAATTCCCACTTCCTCCATCCTGCTTTCTGACCATGTTGGTTACAATGATCAGGGCACTTCTTGCAGTTTTCTTTGAAAACGGAACACATTCATTCCCTTTCTAAAATGTATCTGTGTCTATATTTGAAACCATGGGTCTTAAGTGTACATGGTCCACTTTATTGCTACCCTCCTCTTCCTCATTGGGCGGGAGGAGCCAGGTGAACCATAGGATGCTTACACAGAGGAAGCCCTTGTTAGAGAGGTGGTTTATTATTTTCAAAAGGTGAAAGAGCTGAACGGAAACCACTCTTTTATTTGAGATCATCATCTTTCCATTAAATGAGTGCCCCTCCATCCCACAAGCTCCTGTCTGCAAATGTGTGTAATCTCATAATTGAAGCATATCATGTGCAATGGAATTTAGTTTCCACATTATCTCTAAGTTTTGATTTTAATATGAATATCAGATGTAGGAGAGGATATGAGTTTGGTTATAATAACAGCTCTAACACATTTGAAACTTGCAGATTTTCCAGAATTTATAATTTTCTCTGCCTTCCAGGATTTCCAGTTTACCCTTCTCAGGCAGATTTTTATCAATAAATGCTAGGTTTTGAAAACTTTTTCTTTGTAATATTTATGACTTTCTTAAGCCCATGCTTCCATTTGAGACAGTATATATATATATATATATATATATATAGTAATGAGCATTATATATATATATATATATATATATATATATATATATATATATCAAGGGTAATGAGCATTAAGGCAAAATAGTGAATTAAGGGACAACAGATGGTTGCAATAGCCCTTATCAAAGACAGTGTTACTAGGATGGGAGAGACCTATTACAGCAAGAAGGGAGGAGCAGGTGTAAGTAAACATGCTGTGTGCTTCTGCTGAGCAGACATGCATCTATAGTTGAGAGCACTTTTAGAACCTGTACATTATTGTTCTTGCCGTCTTTCTGAGCATATTTGCCATTTTAAGAACGTTTTCTCCAGCAGAAATTCTGTAGATATTTTGTATATACTACTGTCATATGTGTTTGCCAGAATGTGTTGCCTAATTAAAGTAGAAGTTTTCATATCACATGTCTAGTTTTTTTTATCCATTCTGAACCTGTGTGTGTGTGTGTGTGTGTGTGTGTGTGTAATAAAAACAGCTACACCTTAGAAGCACAAACTGTTAAAAATAGATATATTTAAAATTTACTGAATAGTAAACTCAAGTAAATAATTGTCAGGAAGTGCTGAAGTTAATGTAAATAAATTTAGAGCTATTTTGAAACTATTGATCATCTACCAAAAGCATTACTTATAAAAAGATTTTAACTAGCTGGCCATTAACTGTAGGCAGGCCATTTCTCCTATGAGGGCTTAAAGGAGACACTGAGTTGAATGAATTCCAAACTCACTTCCCACTTTAACCTTGTAAATGTCCCCTCTCTCGATGTTTCCAATAAGACCAGTAATAGGAATCAAGGAACACCCTCCTCTTGATATTTGTCAAAATGTAATATACTTCTAAGGGACATACATTAGGTTAATCTGGCTAAACCTTCCTCCCTTTCTTTCTTAGTCCCCCCACCCCCAATCTCATTCCCAAGTGGCCAGAGTAGATGAAAAATGAATCATCAACAAGGTGAAACTGAACTTGTTGCTGTGATGTGAGAGGCTCTCAAAGAGGAATATATATTCAGTCCTGCAATATATAAGGAAAGGATCTGATAATCCTAGGTTTAAGAGAAACCAAATGATTACTAAAGAAGATGAAACAATGTTATATGCTGAAATATGACACATTCTTTCTCAAAACATTGGTAAAATCCTGGAGCATTTTGTGTGAAATTAAAGGGAAGCAGAAACAAGGTAAGTGGGACATAACAGCATTTACCTGACTGAACTGTAGCTTGGCTTTCTTGGGCTCTGGGAAGAATTTGCTACCTCTCTGGTTTAGTACTTCATCTGGAGAGTGTGGGTGATGATAATCCCTAACCTCACAGGGTTGTTGTGATGATGAAATGCATTTAAACACAATTTCCGGGCATAAACAGGGTGTTCAACCATAATAATAATCAGCATAGGAGAGTATTAGAGAGGTTTTGTTCACAGAGAGAGAGAAAGAGAGAGAGAGAGAGAGAGAGAGAGAGAGAGAGAGAGAGAGAGAGAGAGAGAGAGATGGAGTCTATTCATCTGGTGCAAAGGTCAAAGCTGAACCATAAGGACACATCCACCTGGAAGTCTCCTTTCTAGAAGGCATAGAACTTTATAAATCTTGTTTTAGTTCACAGATAGTTTCAGCCAGGAAAATAAAAGTGAAGTTACTAAGGAAATTGTCACTATGGGCTCATGCATTTGTATATTGTTAGATGATAACAGCAGTAGAAAAAGAACACAGTACTGAAAAAAAAGCGTAACTTCCCAGAAAAATCACTGACAAGATCAGATTTTTAAATTGGTGAGACATAAGAAGAAAGGTCACTTACTTAAATATTATGATGATCCTGCTTGTCAGGGTATCGCCAGAGGTGCTAAGTCTAAAATGAACTGTGATGCGTGAAAAATGTTAAGGTTAACACAAAATTTAAAATAAGTAACAGGGTTCCTGGAGAAGCAGAATTAATATATGAGATGCACTTTCTTTGGCAAAGGCGATTAATGAGAGAAATTTTGAAGCTTGCTCATGAAAGAAAGTAATGAAGCCAAACCACCATTAAGTAGGAATCAGCTCAAGCCCTGGATTTCCCAACTTGTGAGGCTCAAAGTTATTGGAATTTTGAGGGGTATAAGCTGGAATATCCTTGATCCTGGAATTTCAGTAAATGAAGACCATTTCTGGCTAAGGGTAAACAATCATAGTGGGAGGAAGAAATGGGACCTGCCGGACTGGCTGATCCCTATTCCTGATGAGGAATGGTGATTCTGAATCCATGAGGTAAAGTAATCCCAGAGGAACACGTACTGTCCCTATCAACTCTAGGGCAAGCTATATGAACTGATATTTCATATAACAGTAAGGGAAAGGTTTGGGCTATTAAAGTTTCAGAAAACCATGGTGCCCAGAAGTGGAATTGGTCAGAGGCAGGGTGGTAGGGTATCAGCAGACAGAGGGGGAAAAACGCTTTAACATCAGCCATGTGAGAATAAGTGACAGCATCACCATGTTTAGTTCAATTTCACAGGTAGCATCAGGATGCTGGGTTTACTGACAGTTAAGATCATGGCCGCAGACCTTAGTACAATCAGTTGACGTCAAGAAGTGATTATGATTACCACAACCTTAAGGGAGCCGTCACGAGTTTGTACTTGGATGTTGAGAGTACAGAATGAAATCTGACCCTCAGAATAGAAGCAAGGACTTGGGAGAATCCAGTACCAAAAGCGTTAAGAAACTCCAATTCTTCTTACTGAAGTAGATACTGCCCATAACACATCATTCTTTGTGCTGAAGAAACATTTACCCCAGAGCCATCATGGACAGAGAGCTTTGTAAGATAATAAGAAGGAATTAGAAAAAAAAATGAAATTGAACCATTGCAACCACTTCAAATGCATTTCACATAGAAAGCCCTAATTACAAAAAGTACTGGTTGTTCCTTGAAAAGTATGCATGGGTGATTGCTATATAGGGTATTAACCCCCTGAACTGCAGCGTGGAATTGAATCGTAGATGGTACTTTCTTGGGAAACCTGTTGTGTATTGAAAGTGACAATACTTACCCAGTACTGTAGAGCAAACAGATTATGGAGGCCACTGTAGGCTAGGCTGACTGCCCCAGTGCAGAGACATACCTCTTAATGTAAGGAAGAAAATGTGCCTAAACCTAGGGAGTCTCATAAAGAAAGTCTCATAGTAAAGCACAGTGTGGTGGTATATACCCATAACTCCAACATCTAGGAAGCTGAGGCAGAAGGATAAGGAATCTAAAGTCAGACTTGGCTACAAAATAAGATCTTTTCTAAAAACAAAACAAAACTGACCAACCAACCAACCAACCAAACAAACAAACAAAATACACACACACACACACACACACACACACACACACACACACACACACACACACACTGAAAACAATGTTTTCTGGTGTATGTGTAAGTACATACGTACAGGCTTTATAAGAAAGTTAAAGGCATGATTGGAAGACTTGGCACAAATCTCTCTCTCTACATAGCATAAAAGACCGAAAACTTGGACTAACTTGCAGCTGCATGAAGCTTGTTCCTAAAGAATTTGTACACTGATGTCCCGAGGATGCAGATGTAAGGAGCCTGACTTGTTACTGCTGAAATTTTTTCAGGGCATTAAAATACACGATTTTTAATATATTACCCTTCACGTTAAAAAGAGCTAACACTAAATTTTATTTATGCAAGATTTTCATTTTACATTTAATTTAATGAGCGGTATCAAGTTTTATGGTCACTGTTTTTCAATTTTTAATACTCAAAGGACATCAGTAATGTGCTGACTTGACATAGGAACACACTGCAGCAAATGGAGTGATCAGCTATGGAACTTGTTGGGCTGTAATTCCAAAGCAAAGGTCCTGCCAGGTAATAAGACATCAGATCTCCCTTTATTTTCATGAAAGACACAGCCTGGGTGCTGCCTATCTAATATTACAAAAACCTCCAAGGCTCTAAAAGACCGGGAATGGGGAGCGATAAAACACATTTTATCGTTGCTTTCTGTGAAGTAGAGTGATTGAGAATAAAATAATCAAGCCCATAGGGCCGTGAGAAACAGTGTCATAAAAGTGCCAAAGTGAGCGCTCCGCAGCCAGGGCCCTGGGCTTGTGGCGCTGGCTTCATCGACTCTTGTCTGTAATTTATTGAAAGAGTGGTTAACAAGTTCATGTATCTGTTTCCTGTCCGCGCTGATAACATCTTTCTTCAGTATAGTTTTGAGAATGAAATAAATTGGTACATTTTTAGTCCTGAAAATATAATAGTAGAAACTGATGAGGGTTAGGTAGAGCCAATTTAGGCCCCAATAAAGTGGGCAGCAAAACTCTGATGCCAAGTATTGTTATGCTATTTGAGGACTCATAAGTGACCAGGGGCTGCTCTGTGCGCTTTTCCCCCTGCTGTGACTTAGAATGGAGAGGGGGCTTGGTCCCAACCAGGATCTTCAGCCGGATTTTAGAATGGCTAAGGCTGGCATTTGGTAGACAGTGTATATGTGCCGCATGGGAAACTAAATATTTACATGCATTATCATCTTTTTTATCCTTTCAAAAACCTGTGAGATAGTGATAACTAATACTACCCTGAAAGAAAATAGCAACAAGAGATTTAAGTAAGTCGTGAATAAGAGAGGTTGTATTTAAGCCCAGAGTATCCACCTTTCAATGTTGCTGCCTCCCTAGCTTGTGCATCAGAAGGGAAAAAAGATAGTCACTGTTGGACATCATTCAGTTAACCATCCCCCCCCCCCCGCCTTTTTGTTGAGGAAGTTGGAGCAAACCCCAATATAAACAACAAAAGTTGTGATATAAGTTTTTCATTAGCCCCAGGGAAATGTTTAAAGGACTCACGTTTTCATTTGCTAAATCAAAGAGCCCCAGTTTCATTATCTATAAACTGGGCATAACATTTCTCATATGGGATTGTTGCAAAGCCTCACAGGAGACAGTTTGTGTCAAGTGCTTGCCATCATGCCTGGAATGTGACAGCAGCTGGTATCCTTGCTGATATGTCCTTGAGAGCTCAGAGTTGCCTAAGAGTAAGAGGAAGTGGAGAAATGGGTTTAGGGAAGGGAGAGAAAGTGCAGGAATGCCAGCGTAGTTTGAAGAGAAGACTCCAACCCCCCTTACACTCACACCATGAAGATTCGTATTCTGTTCTGGGGTTATTCAAATTGCTTCCTTACTACTCTGGTTGCTGAAAGCTGTGTCCTTTTAAAACATATGGGTAAGTATCATATTGTGTGTGAAAATCAAAGAGGCACTTGTCTAAAAATATGTAACCTGGATTCTATTCCTGGCCTAGCTACAGACTCCTGTTAACTTATTAATATGTGCATGCCTCAATTTTTTATATGGATATATAGAATTAACTCTTTCTCTCCTACTTGCAGGAATTTTATTAGGGTGCAACATCCACAATCCTCCAAGTGCTCTTGAAGTAAGTAACATGAATAAGTGAAGAAGAGTTCATATTAGTTGCTTAGATTAAAAAAGCACTCAGTGATTAAAAAAAAAAAACTCTTTGTGCTTATAAACAAGAAATAGCACTCATTTGCTTAGTTAGAGTATACTTTCCTATGACCAAATTTGTTTCCTTATTTACAATGCCTTATATTCTAAGCTAAAAAATTATTATAAAATATTCACTCTAGCAAAGAGTCACTTTTCTTTGCCTCGGTGGCCTGATGCTGGAACTGTAAGAAATTCGATTAACATTAGGGCACAAACTGATAGTTATATAAGATTATTAAATATTGGTAAGTAATCTGAATTCTTAATTTTGGAATTATAAATATGATATAGATTTTACTACAATTTCTTTGTAACGTCTTCAGATCTGGAGATTGAGCCCAGTACGTTGGGCATATCAGGTAAGCACCCTGCCTCTACGCTACAGTCTCAGCTTTTATTATTTATTTATTTACTTGTTATTATCCTTGATTTCTGTACAAATATGTCATAATCAGGATATTCTAGTTACCTGTGGAGAATTAAATGTAATCATGTATCACACATGCTTCTTCATGCCTGGGCTTCATCCTCTACCCTCTGTTAAATTTAGCCTGCTCTGGGGAAAAACATACTGAAAATGATCTCTAGGTAATTGTGAATGTGTTTTCCATTAATCCGCCCTTCTTTGCATCCACAGAGGTTTTAAATCTGAGGGGAAGATTGGCCTTTCTCTGATACCAGCAGTCACAGTTGTAGGGAGAGCATGCTACTGATTTTTTAGAATTTTTGTTTGCCAATCTTCTGAGTTTGACTGGTGTGCAAGATAAAGGCATGTAAAAGAATGAATAAAACATATAGCTCCATGGGGGGACCTCCCTGTCTGCCTGTGTGGGATGTACAGTTCCTCTTGTGTTCTCTTGTCCAAATGCTCAGTGAGTCTTCCTTAAAAGAACTAGACTCTTGGGTCAATATAGCAAAACTACACTTATGATATTCAATGTTTTCTATGATTTAAATATTTTCAGATTTGCTTTCATTATACTTCATAAATGCAAGTAATAGAAGAATATCCTATGTCACAATATTTTAAGTGTATTAACGACCTCAGAGGGCTGATGTAGAAAACATGGTCAAGAATGGGCTGAGCATTTTGTAATCTGCAAAGTAATAGAAATGTTGAGTCTGGTTAAAAATGATTTGTGTGACTAAATGATGCTTCAGATGTGTATCCTTGGACTTCCTTGTTATGTGTGTTTATTTCTCCAAAGCCCCTCATAAGGTTAAAAAGGACAATTCAGCTTCCCCAGAGAAAATTGCCCAAAGTAGTTACAAAAAGAGAGTTTGAAGGTATTTGCAAAAGTAATAGATGGTTACGGCAACAGATAATCAAACCATTGGTTCTGGCCCTCTCCTGAACTTAATGATTCTGAAGTAATAACTATGAATATGCACTTGTACATCATACATCAAAATAATCTCAGCCGGGGGTGGTGGTACATGCCTTTAATTCCAGCACTGGGGAAGCAGAGCCAGGTGGATCTCTGTGAGTTCAAGGCTAGTCTGGTCTACAGAGCGAGATCCAGGAGAGATACTAAAACTACACGGAGAAACCCTGTCTCAAAAAAAAAAAAAAAAAAAAAAAAAAAATCCCAATGCATGCTTTAAGACACTTCTGCTCTGGGTGCATAAAACTCACATAGCCCTGTGCTCACTCCTGCTAATTTTTGCACTCTGAGGATCTGAAGATTAAATTGCTTAACACACCCAGTTTTTTCTGAATGTCAGGGGGAAACACACCTGTTTTTGTGTCGTTACATCTTTGTGTCTCCCCAGCGGGTGACGCCTTTCCTTGGGGGATTTCTGGCTGGAGGAAGAGGGTCTGCACCACAGTCTCAGTCAAAGCGATTATTATCACACCGGTAAGTTTCCACTGTGGCTGCTGCTGTGTGCAGGCTGTGAACACATTTGAAGTCAGCAGGAGACCGTTAGAAACCTCCCCTCTGCTGAGGAGCCTTAGAAACCTCTGCTTCACGAAGCGGGCTCACAAGCTGCGGTCAGTTACTTCTTTGTTCATCCTGGCCTGTAGTGTTCCTCTAAACTGACTTCTATCCCACAGAGCACACCCCGCTCCAAAAATGAAAAGAAAAAAAGAGTACACAACAAACAATCCCCATGAGTGTTTTTGAATTCTCCTCTGTTAATCTTGTTCTAATGGTATGAGGTCTTGCCAGGAGCCATTTGTGGTTTAGACACACTAAATAACATAACATTCACACAGTTAAAAACAATTAATATCGAGTATCAAATCAAAGGCTGTGTGATGCAGAAGCTAGATTAATTAGCTTTTCTACCTCTCGATGGAGAAAGTATTTTATGGGCTTTATCACTTGCTGATTGCTGTATAAGGAGTCATGTGAGGTGCTCTGTAGAAGATACAAAACATTTACTAGTGACATAATTGCTTAAATTACAGACTAAGCTTGCATTGTCAGATTATCAGTAAAAGATTATCTTGTTTCAAATATAAATGGTCTCTGTTAGTGGACACTACCTTATCTTTAGTTGGCAGGGGACGTAGCTCTACTCTGACTCCTAATAATGAAAAGGATGTTGTAGTGGGTTCAGAATTATTGATTTTTTAAATCAAATATTAAAAGTGGAAATTTCAAGAAGAATACAAGGTTATCTAAGAAAAATAACTATGAATAACCATTAACTCTTAACAACTTAGGGATTAGTTTCCCATTAAAACACTTTAAAATTCAAAATATATGCAAAATACAATGTTGAAAAATTAGTGTAGTTATAGTTATTAATCTTATCAAGTATCTAATAAAGAGAGAAATCAAATCCACCAGCAGCAATAACTGCTAAAGCAATGGTGAATCTCATTGGAGTACTTCTGGTAGGCTGTTGGCTTGACTTGTTTATTGTTTATTTGTCTTCTGATTAACAAATTGTAATATTATAAACTGTAAGCCTTGGCAAGCTATTGAAATTAGGAGAAAGGTAATGGTATTTCTGTTATTAGAGTCGCTAATTACTCAAGCTACCAGTTCGAAAACACCAAGTTGACTCATAGTCTCTCAAGATATTGTCCAGTGAAGCTCCCATTTGACAAATTTTGTCTTCGTCCCTTGTTGCTAGGACCATGGATGCCATTGTTTACAATGACAATAAGGTCAATTATGGAGCATTCACAATGTTGTGACTCTGTGTAAGTGATTTGGGGCTAAATATGTTGCTGAGCTTTGCTGTTCCCTGGAAAGAGATACAGTTATGTAGCAGGAATCTTAAAAGTTCTTATTAATAAAATCAAACCTGAGGCGAGTTATTGGGGTCCATGTTGGTAGATCAGAGAGACAGAACAAGCCACAGCTATCTCACCTCGCCGGATCCTCAGCTGGTCCTGTTTCCTCAGACTGGAAGCTTCTGTGTCCTTATCCCAATGAATCTCAGTTGAACTGCTGCTCGAAAGCCTGAAGCTTAACCAGCCAAAATCTTAACCAGCCAAATGCTTAACCAGCCAAATGCCTCTAGTTTCTGGTCCTCACGCCTTATATATCTTTCTGCTTTCTACCACCACTCCCTGGGATTAAAGGCTGGCTTTCTGGGATTAAAGGCGTGTGTCACCATGCTTGGCTTTTTCCAATGTGGCCTTGAACTCACAGAGATCCAGAGGGATTTCTATCTCTGGAATACTAGAATTAAAGGTGTGAGTGCCACCATTTTCTAGCCTTTGTATCTAGTGGCTGTCTGTTCTCTGACCCCAGATAAGTTTATTAGAGTACACAATATTTTGGGGAACACAATACCACCACACAGTTACATCTACTTCAGCTTTGCTTTAATAATAATGGAAGATCCAGGAAAGAGAAGAAAGCTCTGTGTTTGCTTTTCTCCTCCAGGAGAGGCAGCTTCTGTCCCCGTGTTTGCTCCTAACGCCAAGCCCTGGAGTGTTTTGCTTGGTTGGGGTTCCTCTCCTTCCAAGTCAATGTTGGTAGTCCTGATTCTTCTGTCTTTCTCTGCTTTCTGCAGCATTTCCTCATGGCTGCCGCTCCTGTTGGGTCACAGGGAGCCACCACACCTGGCTCCAAGTTGTCTTAAAACAGGAAGAGACAATGCAACAGTACAATGGTTTTGGCACTTTTGGTAGGAGATTAGCGAATGATATAGTAACTAGGGCTCATGGCCTGAGCTCACACACCTCTGTTAAGAGTTCTCGGCAGCAGGCAGTAGCAGAGTGTGGAAAAAGGTCTCCTTATGAGTGACCATTCCTCATCCTTTTCCCATACATTTCATCGTTACTGCATTTCAGAGAGATTCCTTCAAGAGAAGCTACTACAGCTAAGGAAACATCTTTATTTTCCGTTCTTCTAGGATATTATCTTGTTTGTTGTTTTTCTGTGAATTTTTCACTTTGTTTTCCTTTGTTTTTTTGAGACAGGGTCTTTCTCTATAATCTTGGCTATCCTCAAGTTCCCTCCCAGGCTAGTCTTGAAAGCAGAGATCCAATTGCCTCTGCCTCCCATATGCTAGAATTAAAGGCGTATGCCACCATGCCCAGCTATTTCTGTGAATATTTAATTGGAGATATTTTACTCAAATGATGGGAGAAACTGAGCCTTATATGGTTAACAAATGGTCAGAATGAGGTGTCTAGTATTAAATAATAGCAGCCATTCTTAAGACAACCAATGTATATTTATTGTCAAAAAATTAGACTAATGTTTAGAAGTCAAAAATAGAATCTCACTATTTCATATGGCTATCATTAAAACTTTATTGAACATTGCTCTAGAATATAAGTAGCTAATAGTATCAGATAAGATTATTTACTGAATATATATTATATTATAAAATATTACTTATATACCATGAGGAGAATACAGAAACCGATTTATAGCTTCTTTTAATATTTAGCATAATCATAGAACCTACTTTAATAAATTCATTTTAATCAAAGGATTTTCAGCTGTTTTAGGGCATTTCAACTTCCATTGTTTCTGGTTTTTAAATTTTTGATCAATGCTGTCATTGAATTCAGCGACTGTAATTAATGCAAATAGTCTTTATTAATTTACAAATTCTGCTCAATACACACATGCCATTTTCAATTTAATGACCTAATGTTTTGGTCAGTGTTGCATGGTAAATAGTTGCTTGTCCAATTTATGTAAGATGTGGGGTTCAACCATTTTGTCACCATGAGTCTGCTCTTAGCTGAGTCACTCTGAGTTCTGACGTCTGTGAAGCTAGGGTCCTATTTGTCCAGTGTTCAACTTGAAGATTTATCAAGATGACTAGGAATCACACGAAATCCTTAACTATAAAACAGAGTGGAGTAAAAAAACCATAAATGTTAATTAAACTGAAATTTTCTTTTGCACAGTTAATTACTAAAGTAATTATAATTAAACCGGAAGGTACTTTTACTAGTTGAAGCTATTATGATTGCCGCCATGTATTTCTCTCTTAAATCACCACATTGACAGTTTCTCTCGGAGTCAGTTCTTAAGATGAAACTCAGTAGACTGATGTGAATTTTTGGCTTAGGCTGCATTTTGAGCTTTCCAAAGAAAGGTTTCTATGCCCTTAAACATGTCCAAGCTCAATTTATTCTAATTCCTTTCATTTTCATTTCTCCAATAGATCACTGAACCAGTAGAGAATGACTTTTCTATAATAGTACTTTGGCTTTAAAAAAAATTTGTGTCAAATCACTTATTATTCCAAGACAACTAGTGTTACTCTGGTATCCCTCAGACCTGTTGAATCACCCACTCCAAGCTCGTATTCCTAGGGTCATCCTGAGTAACTTAAGAAACATGGTAGAGTACACGAGTCTTTCCTGTTTCAAATGCTAAGGTGCTTTAAAGATCTGTCCCCATGAGAAGAAGGAATGTGAACTCAAGGGATAGATCATAAGTGTCCTTCTTTTTTTTTTTTTTCTTTTTCTTTTTGCTGGGGCAACAGTTAGATTTCATCATTTTCACATGGGGAAGATAGCGCTGATCCCCCTTCATTTTCTCAAATACAGGAGTTCCAGGGACCAGATGGAATCATGTGAGCACATTTCATGACAGAAGCAAGGATCCAGTCAGTTCTCCCATTTCTGTGTTTGTGCACCTAGGGGGAAAAGACATTGACAAAGATACAACGCCTTTTAGCTTTCTTTAGCTAACGTAATTTAGCTAGTGGAGAAAGCCTTGAATGAATTGCAGTCGCGTTCCTGGGCTGATCAGGGCAGCCTCGGATTTTAATTGTCTCTTTAACAGGGAGGGAACAGTGTTTCACTTAATCCTATGCAATGGGAGGTTCTGATACAGTTAAAATGAGCCCAGCATCTGTAGTGATATTCTGAGTTTCCTCAATAAAGAAGTGATCCAGCTTGATGGATGCCTTTATTTCTATCTTAATCATAGCATGCAAGATTAGCAACACATGTGTTTTCACTTCGGTTACTCATAAGGTAGACACAAATGCAGGGTTTTACTTTAACTAATTGCTTTGAATTTCAATACATTTGGGAGAGACTGCATGGGGAAAAAAAAGCACCTCTTAGATTCTCAATAAATTAAGGAGAACTTTCTGTTAAAGTTTCCTTCAGGTTTTGTTTTCTGTCATATATGTATGTTTGTATGCATATATGTATATATACATATATATGTATGTTTGTATATATATGTATATATACATATATATGTATGTTTGTATATATGTATATATACATATGCATGTATGTTTTATATATATGTATATATGCATATATATGTATATTTGTATATATATGTATGTATATGAAAACAAAGCATAAACAACATATAACAATAAATCAGATAATTAGATGACTCAGTATCCTGTCCTTAGTTTTAGTCATTATCCAAGGTTTCAAAAGAAAACTTCTAGATTAATGGTAGAGTAGTCACAGTGAAGTAAAGAAAAGCCTATGTTCTTACTCCACTATTGGAATTTATCCACTATTGTATTGTAAGTTTTATATGTCCATCCCATTGTATTGTTGTGGGAACTATTTATGGATTTAAGACAAGATTGTTTTCTCACTGCTCACTGATGTTAAAATGTCCTGTTCTAGACACTTCCCGGTTCCTGGGCACCATGTAAAACCTGCAGATACAATAGAAGGCAGGTCAAGCCTCAGCACTAATCAAGGATTAGTGGATGCAGGAGAAAAGACAGCCTTCTATGGCAGTTTTCACAAGAACAGAGACACAAGAACTTGATACTGAAAACTGATGTGATCAGGTGGAGGTCAAAAGTTACGAGGAAAAAAAATGGTGTCTGAAACAAAAAGGAAAAATTAAGAGAAAGGTCATAGAAATTTGTATAAATATAAGCACAGACATTTATTAAAAACTGCAAAAAATTATGATGACCAGCTAATGAGTGATCTTGTGGCTGGGACATTATTAATTCTCAAGATAACAAAACATAAATGTACTATGAAAAATATGTCTGTAATCAGCTTCTTCATGGGCAGTACTGTGAATATTTCTACTAGAGAAGGAAGGGCATATTTTTATTTATTTTATTTTAAAAAATATTCCTTTGTCTAGAAGAAATACCTGGGTCTGTGGAAGTAGGAGGAAGCCACCCAACATGGTAAACAAAACTTGATATCAGCATATACCCTGTTAGCAGGCCCATGTTGGGGAGAAGATAGGCAGGCTGGTAGAGAGGTAGATAAGTAGGTAGATAGACAGATGGATAGATGGATAATATGTAGATAGACAGCTGGATAATATATAGCTAACTAGCTAGCTAGATGATGATGATGGATAGATGATAGACAGACATATAGATAGATGATAGAGAGACAGACAGAAAGAGTACCTCAGCATCCAACTTCTGTGAAGTTTATTTCTCATTTGGGGTGGAATTTCTTCACCTTGATAGAGCTTGAGTCCTAACTCCATTTGCAACATCACAGCAAAAAATGATTTATACAGCAGAGTAACAGTCACAGAAATTTCAGTTTGGTCAAGTTTTCTGAAAGACTTGCCTTCTTCGTTAATCCTGACTCCTTTGTTCAATAAGCACTGAGTTTTTAAAGGGTAGGTTATACAAAACAGAAGGAAATGCATCTGCAGATGCCTGCACAACTTTCCGATGCTACTAAAGATACAACAACATCAACCCTCTCCTGAGAGTGAACAGAGAGAGCACTTGTTTCTTGCAGGGTTAAACGTACAGTAGAAGCCCCATGAAAAAGAACCCCAAACACTTAAAAATACATCATGGGTAGCTTGATGATCACTCTCTTTGGAACGGGGAAAAAGGTAGTGGGACGGAGTGGGTCTAGACCAAAAAGCTAGTTGGACAAAAGAGCCAGTTGGAACTGTCTAGTCCAAATCTCTATTTGACAATGGCATTTAGCTTTGGGAGGTGGTTTCATTACCCATCTCCTAGTTATTCTTTGAACAAAAGCAGTTCTGTTTCTCAGCCTATGATTTAGAGGATAAACGTGTAACACTCTGGCCGCTAGGGCTTTGGGGTTGCCAAAGCCATCTTGATCTCTCAAGAGAAAGTGACACAGCATTACAGAGTCCGAATGTTAGACTCATTCACATTCGACATCCAAGAGCTGCAGCAAATTACACAAACGACCCTTTCTCTCAAGATAACTCTAAATTGTTATAGTACGGTTTCTCTAGAACCAAGATGTCACATGACAGAAGACAATGATCCTTTTTATTCCTCAAATTGTAAGGGATTATCCAGTGAGGAAGACAAGCATTTGCTTCTAACATAAATGAGGTTGATAAAAGAGAGGAACATTATAAATACCAACGGCTCATAAAACTGCAGACATAGGGTGGGGTTCTTAGACTGGGTGTACAAACAGGGACTTGTTTGAGAGCTGATTTGAGAACAATGCTCATGATAGTCAATTCAGTTTTGATTTTAAAATAAATACATATTGAAAAGAAAAATAAGAAAGATTGAGCTTATTGCTTTGATGTTAGCTCTGTTTTTGTAAGGCCTGATGTTATTATTCAACCTTAAAAATGCTGAGACTGAAAAATAAGTGACTAGTCAGCACTGGGACCTGATTTTGTTTAATATTCATGGTCTATTCATTATAAATATTTCTACTCTTTTTTTTTTGTTGTTTTTTGAGACAGGATTTCTCTGTGTAGCTTTGGCTGTCTTGGAACTTACTCTATAGACCAGGCTGGCCTTGAACTCAGATATCTGCCTCCTGAGTGCTGAATTAAAGGTGTGTGCCATCACCACCCGGCTTCTATCGGTAATTTTTTACCATCTATTTCTTCATTGTGCATGTGGCATGCATGTGGAGGTCAGAGGGCAAGTTGGTTCTCTCCTTTCTCTTCATGGGTCCCAGGGATTAAACTCAAGTTCTTAGACTAAGCATTGAGGTCCTTAACCAGCTGAGCCATCTCACCAGCCCACCATTTCTACTTTAAAACATTAAACAAAAATAAACAAAGGAAAAATCCTTGAATTCACATACACTGCATAGAATATGAAGACAAGTGTCAAGATGCCATAAAATATTTATAATCAGAGAAATCTTTCTTAAGTGAAAGTCAGTAGTCGTTTGAAAGTATATTTTGTATGTGACTGGAGGGATGGCTCTGTGGTTAAGAGGCCCTGGGTTCAATTCTCAGAACCACGTGACGACCCGCAGCCCTCTGTAACTCCAGTTCCAAGGGATCTGCTGCCCTCTCCTGGCCTCACAGGCACAAGGCACATACGGCACAGAAATCCATGCAGTCAAAATACCCATAACATGTGAGTCATTTGTATAATTTCTTGCAGCTCATGGATGTTGAATTTGAATGAGTCTGACATCCTGACTTTTAGCATATATGAATTTATGTGCACATGCAAATATATAAAATATATTTATTGATATGCAGTCTCTCAAGGGATAATGGAAATGGTATATCATTTTCATTTGTTGCCACTCTATTTTGGCTAATGACTATGGGAAAAACAGATTTCCAATAACCATTTGTTGGAGTTTCAAGATTTCTTGTTGTTACAAGAACTTAAAATAGTGCCCAGTGTTCGAGAGCATTTTCACTTACTTTAAGATAACACAATTAATTTTACAGGTGCATTGCTTTTATTATACAATACCTTTGTGCCTATGGGATTCAGCATGTCAATCCACAATTAGAAAAATGCTTTCATTGATGGTCCTGGGCCAGAAGGAGGCTCAGCAGGTAAAAGCACATGACCTGAAACACCAGCAATTTGAGTACAATCTCTGAGACTGTACAATCATGCAGAGATGAGAGAACAGACCCCACACAGTTGAACTCTAACCTCCACATGCATGCCACTCCCCACATGCCACATACATTAGATGATAGTACATTTTTTAAAAATTGAAAGGAAAGATCATTATTCTTATATTTGAGAAACATTATTTATTGACCTTTCCAAATTTGAGATTTTTCTATTAGAGGGGAACCAAAGAAAGCTTGGTTGAAGTTAGTGACATAGGTCATCATACTTCATCTCCCTCATCTGCTGGATGTCCAGTTGCAAGTAGCAATGGTAATTTTCTCAGATAACTTAGGCAAGAACAGGGAATTTCAGCGCATTAGGGCCCGGGCATCTAAGGAGTTTCTGGAGTTGCCGAAATGGCCATTGAGATGAGGTTACCTCACTTGTTGAATCATAGCTAAGATATCAAACACAGCCATGGCTGCCTAATAGCTTTGAGACTAACTTGTGAGGAGTTCACAGCATTTTTTTTTCTCCTGCAGCCTCTTTGGAAAGGCCAGGGATATGGTCAATTCTAGATCTCATTTGGAAACTGTAATTCTACTATAGTAAGAGCTCATGATTTAACACACTTTGGCATTGGTGAAAAATAAGGGAATGTTCGAAACTAGGCAACTTTTTAATAATCAGTAATCAAAATGATCATAATTAGGGACGTGGATTTGGCTGAGCCGAGGCAGGTAGGTCAGCTGCTCCGATTTGTGTTGCCTCACACGTTTGCTGCACGATAGCTTTTGTCCTTACAAGATACAGGCACGCACAGCATTCGGGTCGGACAGAGGACAGGAAACGGTTTGAGGAAGTAAATTAGTTCAAATAAATCTTGAGTGGTGAGACTGAAGTGAGTTCTTCCTTTTTATGTAATTCTACTTACTTAAATGACACCCTCCGAGGCGGGATATTGGTTGTAAATACATATAACAGAGAGGGTGTACTGAATGACCCATGAGAAACAAACAAGGAATTCAGGGGGATCATTAGCAGGCATTTTATCCTTAGATGCTTCATGAGGCATGTGGCATATGCCGGCAAGCTCAGCACTTGGGAGGCAGAAGCAGGAAGCTTACAAATTGGAGGCTAGCCTTAGCTACATAAGGAGCTTGTGGCCTGTCTGGGGTATGTCCTAATATTCCTCCAAGAGCAGGAGCGGGTTGGGGACATAGGAGGAGGAGGGAGGAAATAAGAAAACTTTATATTAGAACAATGTGTTATAGTTATCTTTTTTTTTTTTTCCACCTGACCTTTTTAGCCACAGTGAGTTCAGTTTGCCACCCTCAGTCTGCCAAACATAGCCGTTGACATTTCAGGGACTGCTGTTTTAAAAGCTTCATTGTTTTCTCTTTTTTTTTAAAAATCAAAATTTATTCATATAATATGTTTTAATTGTGCCTTGCCTTTTCCTCCTTCTCCTCCCAGATCCTCCTGCATGCCCACCCAACTTCACGTTCCTTCTCTGTCTCTCAACAAAAATGAAAACAAACAACAACAACAACAAAAACTCCAAAAAACAATAATAAGACAAAAAACGCTGAGACAAAAAACAACTGACCAACCAACCTCATGGAGGACTGTGTGATGGTCAACTACTCCCAGGCACGGGCATGCCCTGGAGTGTGGTTGAGGTACCTAGTGACACTCCACTGGAGAGAACTGATCTCCCCTTTCCCAGCAGGGATCGATTGTAAACAGCTTCTTGATTGGGCTGGGAATACATATACACATCACCTGTTCAATGCTGCTGTTCTGGCTGACTTGAACCTGTGAGGGACCTGTGCATAGCGCTACAGTGTGTGTGAGTTCATATGTGCCCAGAGTCCTGTTGTGCCCAGAAGACACTCTTAGTCATCCACTACCCCCGGCTCTTAAAGTCAGTCTTCTTTTCTGCATTGACCCCTGAGCCTCAAGGACAGGGCCTGATGAAGACATACTATCAGGGGCTGAGTGCTGCAAAATCTCTTACTCTCTGCCCATTGTCCAGGTGTGGATCTCATGTTAATTCCTATCTACTAAAAGAAAATCTCTTATGACAGTTGAGCAAGACACTGATGTATGGGATTAGAAATAAGTCATTAGGAGTCATTTTATGGATATGTTCCATTAGCATTATAGTAGTACATTTCCCCCAGGCCTGAGATCTATCTACTCTCAGATTCTTGGCCATCTTAACAGTGTCGGATATAGGTTCCATCCCATGGAGCAGGCCTTAAATCTTGGACATACGTTCAAATGACTCCATATCTTACTGCAGAGGTACTTGCTCATCCGTGTTGATTACTGTTGTATTCATGATTGTAGTAGAATATTATTTTAAAGTGTGTCACGTTTGTTGATGCTGCATTTGTTTAACTCTGTGAAGCTGTGTTACTGTGCCTGTCTAAAAACACCTGATGGTCTAATAAAAAGTTTAACGGACAATAGCGAGGCAGGAGAAAGGACAGATGGGGCTAACAGGCAGGGATTATAAATAGAAGGAGAAATCTTGGAAAGAAAAAGAAGAAGAAGCAAGAGAAGGAAGAGGACCCAGGGGCCAGCCACCTAGCCACCCAGCCACACAGCCACCCAGACACCCAGCCACACAGCCACCCAGCCACCCAGCCACCCAGTCACACAGCCACACAGTCACCCAGCCACCCAGTCACACAGCCACACAGCCACACAGCCACCCAGCCACCCAGTCACACAGCCACCCAGTCATACAGCCACCCAGACACCCAGTCATACAGCCACCCAGCCACCCAGTCACACAGCCACACAGCCACACAGCCACACAGCCATCCAGTCATACAGCCACCCAGCCACCCAGCCACACAGTCATACAGCCACCCAGCCACCCAGCCACACAGCCATACAGCCACTCAGCCACACAGTTACACAGCAAGTCACAGAGTGAGAGTAAGATTAAGATTTACAGAAGTAAGAGAACTGGAAAAGCCCAGAGGCAAAAGGTAGATGGGATGAGCTAAGATAAGAAAAGCTGGCAAGAAACAAGCCAAGCTAGGGCTGGGCATTCATAATTAAGAATAAGCCTCAGTGTGTCATTTATTTAGGAGCTGGGTGGTGGGCCCCCCCAAAAAAGAACAAGAACAAACAACAACAATTCATGATAGCTAGAAATTAGAAACAGCCTTAATGTACATTAACTGAGGAATGGGTAGTGAAAGTGTGATCCACTTATACAATAGACTATCATTCAGCTGTTAAGAAAAATGAAATTTACGGCTAAATGGATAGGACTAGAAACAGTCATCCTGAGTCAGGTAACCCAGACCCCAAAGACAAATATTGAATATTTTCTCTCAAATGTGGATGTTAGCCTTTAAGCTTTCCATGTGTGTGCTACAATCCAAATTACCACAGAGCTTAGGTGCGTAGTAAGGGGACCAGGGTACAGAGGATCTCCCAAGGAAGGAGAATAGAGCATAGTGTTATAGAGACATAAAGAGGAAACTAGAATTGGAAGATTAAATGAGGAGAGGGGGCAAGAGAGCAGGATAATGGAAGGAATATGGGGAGGGAGAGCTAATATCAAAAGCCTTTTGAAGCCGGGCAGTGGTGGCGCACACCTTTAATCCCAGCACTTGGGAGGCAGAGGCAGATGGATCTCTGTGAGTTCGAAGCCAGCCTGGGCTACAGAGTGAGCTCCACAACAGGCTCCAAAGCTACACAGAGAAACCCTGTCTCGAAAAACAAAACAAAACAAACAGGCAAAAAAAGCCTTTTGAAAAAAATCACATGGATTCCATATCACCCTTCAAATGCTCCGAAATTCTGGCTGTCTCTTCCTTCACCCCCTCACTCCTCCTCTTTTCCTTCCCACCTGATTCTCCCATTCCTGCCCCTGTTCCCCCAATCCACCTATAAAATCTATTTTGTTTCCCCCTCCCAGGGAGGACCCTATGACCTCCTATCTCCAGTTCCTTCCTCTCTGGGTCTACGGGTAGTAGCTTGGTTATCATCTACTTAACAGCAATATCCATTTACAAGCAAATACGAACCATATTTATCTTTCTGAGTCTGGGTTATCTCACTCAGGATACTTTTTTCTACTTCCATGCATTAGCCTGCAAATTTCATGATGTCATTTTTTTAAAAACAGCTAGTAATACTTCCTTGTGTAAACTTCCTATATTTTTTTAATCCATTTTTCTGTTGAGGGACATCTAGGTTGTTTCCAGTTTCGGGCTATTATGAATACAGCAGCAGTGAACATGGTTAATCACGTGTCCTTGTGGTAGGATGAAGCGTCCTTTGGGGATATGCCCACGAGTAGAATAGCTGGATCTTGAGGAAGGTCAATTCTCAACTTTCCGAGGAACTGCCATATTGACTTCCATAGCGGTTGTACAAGTTTGCACTCCCACCAGCAATGGAGTGTTCTGTTGCTTCACATCCTCACTTACGGTATTGATCTTAGCCATTGTGACAGGTGTAAGATGGAATCTCAAAGTAGTTTCGATTTGCATTTCCCTGATGGCTAAGGATGTTGAACATGTCTTTTAAGTATTTCTCAATCATCTGAGATTCCTCTATTGAGATTTCTCTGTTTAGATCTGTACCCCATTTTTAAATTTGATTTTTTGGTTTTTCATATCAAGTTTCTTGAGTTCTTTATATATTTTGGATATTAGTCCTCTATTGGATGTGGAGTTCATAAAAATCTTTTCCAATTCTCTAGGCTGCCCTTTCATCTGAGTGACAATGTTCTTTGCCTTGCAGAAGCTTTTCAATTTCATGAGGTCCCTTTTATTAATTTTATTAATTATTGACCTTAGTGCCTGCGCTATGGATATTCTTTTCAGAAGGTCATTTCCTGTGCCAATGCATTCAAGGCTATTTCCCACTTTCTTTTCTGTAAGGTTCAGTGTATCTGGTTTTAGGTTGAAGTCTTTGATCCATTTAATTGAGTTTTGGAGTTGAGTTTTGTACAGGGCGATAGACATGGGTCTATTTGCAATCTTCTACATGAAGACATCCAGTTTGACCAGTACCTATTGTTGAAGATGCTGTCTTGTTTCCAGTGTGTATTTCTGGCTTCTTTATAAAAAAAACTAGGTGGCCATAGGTGTGTGGATTTATGTCTGAGTCTTAATTCGATTCCAGTGATCTCATTTGTTTTCATGCTGTTTTTGTTACTATAGCTTTGTAGTACAACTTGAAATTGGGAATGACGAGCCCTCCACCAGACAGTCCAAGTGCAGCCTCCAAATAAGGAGGGAGACAGAGTTCCAACTTGCCATCTCTTGTCACCAAACAAAGCTTTCGGTGCTGGGACTGGGCTACATCCAATTGAGTTGTTAGCCCAAGGGGCCCCTCCAAACATCACAGGCTGTTGACAAGGCTGTCGGTTGCTCTCCAACCTGATGGTAAGGTCCTCTTTCTGAGGACAACACTTACTTGTGTCATCAGACATGGAGAAGTCAAACTGGTGTCCAGATAGACTTCACCCATACTGACTAGCATTCATGGTTATGGAAGGGATTTTTAATACTACCAGAGGAGAAACGTAATCTTCAGTATCACCCAGCTACAAACCCTGTGACCAACACTAGTAACCTGCTTTCAAGATATATTGGTGTAACAGCGACACAAATGTTATGAGAGTAACCAAGCCACCCCTTAAACAACAACAATAACAACAACCACCACCACAACAACAATAACAGCCAACCCTTCATTATGCTCTCATGCTAGGTCCTGGGTGGATTCTAAAGTCAGACTGGCGGATTGTTAAGAGCAGTTTAGTAGCAGATGGATCCCACACAAATGGACCAATCTTTAACTCAAGAGAGTTTTGGTGAGACATGCTAGCCAAAAGTCTAGGCAATGAGGAAAGCAAATTATCTTAGGCGCAGGTGTTTGGAAGAAAGTTTCAAGGGTTAGCAGAGAATTAGGGATAAATCTGCTTTGCACTTTTAGAACATCCAACATCCCGGATGAGTACTGTGGCCTATACTAGGGGCTGATAGAGATGGTTAAAATAAAACTTTATTTTGAGCTTAATGAAGGTATTATTAATTAATATCTTTCTATCATCAAATATTTGTCCTAGAATCAAATACTGTAAGTTAAATCTAGTTGACTGTTGAAAATCACAAGCTAATTAGGGATAGAGACAAAGTTAGAACCTAACTTTTCAATTCACAGTTTAAGACCTTTGATACCATGTTCGGAATGAACCAAAAGGGCGGATTATTATGTTCAGTATTGATTTTTGAAAAGTTCGACTGTCATGAATATTTCCTAACTATCAATAGAATTAAGAATTGGGGTCAGGTTATTGAGGAGACACTGTGGAACAACTCACCTACATGGGCAGGAAAATAGGCATGCATTGTTTCCAGAAACCCTCAGAATTAACTGATTTTTCCCATTGCTGTTTACATAACTCTGTGTGTTTTTAACTATAATAAATTAGGAAACTCAGATCAATTTTAGCAAATTATTCATTAACAAATAATTCTATGTATAAATCACACAGATAAAATTTCATTTCCTTTCATTCTCAAAACTTGACATTAAAAAATGCTACAGATTTTTTGGGGTCATGTTTTAAGTGTTATTAATTGTCCTAATTATGAAGTTCTTTGAGTCAATAGTTTACATAAAATAAATTTGCCTTTTATTAGAAAATTTGGCCGTTAATTCAGAGGTATTGATCTTCTTTCTGGTGATAATTGCATCTGTAATAGCTCTATTATTGCTTTATAACCTTTATTATGAGCATTGACTTCTTTTTCCACACATGAAATCTTTTTATTCTTGGAATTATTCTACCCAGATCTTGCAGAACTTTCACAAAATGAACCGGTTTCAAATTGACAAAGGCATAACAGTGAGGAGTATTTGAAGGTTCCACAAAACTTACCAGGAAATCTTTTTGATTGAGTGCAATGCAGTGTACCCTCATCAGGTAGATCTAGGTTTTGTTTGTTTTTAGGCCAACACGTTTTTTTTTTGTTTGTTTTTTTGTTTTTGTTTTTGTTTTTTTAAATTTATTTATCTTTATTTTATGTGCATTGCTGTGAGGGTGTCAGATGCCCTGGAACTGGGGTTACAGACAGTTGTGAGCTGCCATGTGGGTGCTGGGAATTGAACCCGGGTCCTCTGGAAAAGCATCGAGTGCTCTTAACCTCTGAGCCATCTCTCCAGCCCCATTTTTTTTTTTTTTAAACAGACAAGCAGTTGAATTTTTGGACATCACTGACTGATGACATTGGTGCTACAATTTGACTTTGGTGCACAGGCCTCCACTGAAGAATGAAGATAGGCATTTTAAGAAGGCATTCCAAGTGCAAGTGGCCAAAGGAAGTAGCTGGTGGTGGGAGTGGGAAGAGAATGGGCCCGGGACAATTTTGATGAAATATCTACCACTGACAGTAGGGTGGGGTAATCCTCAGGAGAAAAAGTATATATTTTTATTTTTAACAACCCAGGGGAGGAAGAAAGGTGAAAAGTGAGTGGTATGTCTCGTGATTGGGAAACTACTTGAAGATGGAGAAAGAGAAGGGTAAACATGAGGTGACACCTGTATTCATGGTGACATCATGTAGAAAGAACCATCTCTACATCGGGCAACATCAGCACCAACAGGAAGCAAACGCAGATTCCAAGGCTCCAGCCCAGAAAGAACGAGGCCCTGCATTTTAATAATATTCTGTAAGTGGATTGCAAGCACATTGGCATTTGATATTAAAAACCAGGAAACCTGCTTTTGACATTAACAAGATAAAAAAAGAAGAAAAAAGCCTTCAAATTTATCAAAATTACTTGTGGGAATTTTCTCTCAGGTTTAAGTCTTACATTTTAGAAATGGAAACAGGTTTGAAACCATTTGATCAGGAGTTCATTTCCCTCCTTGGTTTTTCTTTCACAAGATACATGGTTCTCAAGTTAATGACGAATGATGATTAAAGCCCCCAGTTACTTGTGAAGTGGTTTGGTATGATATTAACATAGAAAACATTTTTAAATGGATTGAATAGATTTGGAGGAGGTCGCTTTTAAATCACACCCCCGGCTTCAAATGTGATACTGACCATGGTCCTGTAAAAGTTAACCCAGCTTGCTAACCTTTCTTGAGCTAGGTACTGGTTCCACAGTTGTGTTCTGTTCATGTAAAGGAGTTGAACCCTGGGATTGTGTGCTCAAGTTTGTCCGCACAATAATTTAAAGGATAGTTTCTCACAGCAATAAACGTGAAGTACTTAATAACACTTTAATAAAAAATTCAATTATATGACAAAACTTCACCAATTTAACACATCCTCTGCAGCCAGTGGAACTGAGGGAATATCTTTATCCACATCTTCAAATGGCCAGAATCACAGAAATGCTTTGGGAAGTGTCTCTGAGGTGGCTTAGGAATAGTTTAGAATTGTCTTTAGAGTTCATTTACATCTTCCACACCTGTCCACCATGTGTAGCACATTATAGTCCCATGGATTTTTTTCATTTCATTTAGTTTTATTTTATTTTGCTCATTACCCAACCTAACCCAGTTTACCCAGCAGTCTTTGCTGCAGATGCTCTTTAATACTATCCACAGAACTCAAACCCACCACTGAGAGCAAAGTGGCATTGTAGCCACGGATATTCAAAGGACATGATATTATCTTAGAAAGCAATTTCCAAAGGGAGTCTAAAATGATTTTGGATAGAAAGAATATGCTTAAGAATGTAGGCTGTTCTTAGACAATTGTTCTCAAACAGTTTCCATTTACCAGGATCGGCGACCCAAGTCTATAGCTTTGGACGTGGAGGCAGGAGGATCAGGGGTCCAAGTGGAGGTAGAGATGGGAGGCCGGGTACAAGACCATCTTCAGCTCAATACCAAATAGTCAATCTGGACTATATGAAGCCCCATCTCAAGAAAATAAAAAAAATATAAAAAGCAAATAAAAACCTCAAACTTTTGTATTAATTAAGGCTTAGGCAATTCTTACATATTTTCTAAAATACTTATTTTATTGTCTTGAAAATACATCATATCGCTGAAGGAGGTAGAAAGGCTGAAGTTCCCATTGTGTGGTTTCACCCTTTAATTTAAAATGGAAACCAGAGGCACAGGTAGAAATAAGATCAAATAGATCACTATAAAAATGATCGAAGGTTCTAGGTCAAGTTGGTTATTGGAAACGAAGTCACTATCGTGTTTCATCAACTATCAGGACTCGTTGCCAAGGGTTTTCATTATACACAGGGCATGAAGTACTCTATAAATCACGGAATTCGCTGACATTCAATTACTTTCAGTCTTATTAATATGAACTGTGGAGTGTTTTAGGTGTCGCTCACCGTAAAACTGGTCTTTGCATTTACAAAGCTTCTCTTTCACACGTGAAAACTTTTTCCTGTAATATTTTTGTCTAATGCACTCATACTGATTATTTTTGAGATGTTTGAAACTGTTGAGTAATTATCCTAAAACCTTAAAGATAAGCACCTCTCCTTCGGCTCAGGAGCTGATTAAAAATGATTGAAATGTGAGGACAGACTTTGCTTCCCCAGCCACCACACAGGGTCTATTATCCATGTGTTTTTATGAGTCAGTCTAGGGCATTTGGAGAATGGTTTTGAAGTTCTCAGAAGGTGGAAAGCCTGTCCTCATTCTTGTAATTCCACAGTTCTGGTCTCATCAGAACTAAGAGTCAGTATGTCAGTCTCACACTTCCTTGTAACGAGGACTCATCTTTTTTTTCCCATTATATACACTGTTTCCCAACAGAAGGATCCTTAGACATGGTCTTTGGGTTAGAGTCATGAAATACCAGCTGCAGACTTGTAAGTTTGCAGGAGCGTACTCTGGGGCTGTGTTTAAATCCTCTGGTGTACTTGGAAAACATGTTATTGTTATTATTAATATCATTGGCAATTTTAATATGTTGCCAGACTTGGCAACTCCTTGTGATCCTGGCTATTGGGAGCTAAAAATCCTCTGTACAGTTTTGAAAACAATAGAAGACAGTGGCGTATGCATGGCAGATGTGCTCAAGACTACCACAGAGTTTATGGATCATTGATACAAAGTACATGACATTTTGAGATTGGTCTACATACGTATTTTCTACATATGTGTACATATGTAAACATATATACATGCCTGATATAGTTAAGGTTTATTCCAGAATAAATATTTTAATTGAATTGGATCTCAAACAGTCTATTCAAAACAAAGTACTTTCTCTCATATTTGCTAGTACCTTGGAATAGAATATCTTATATAGCCACAAGGCGGCGCTAGTGATTTGCAAATGTCAATGGTGTACTACAGATTTAAAGTAATTTGGCAATTATGTATACATGTTGAATCATTTGCTTTTGCTATCAACACTTTTCTAAGCAATAAATATCAAGATTTACCTTGAAAATAAATTTCTTTCTATGCCATATAAATGGTTTATGCATGCCCACGGTATAAATATTTTCCTGAAGAGAGATCCGTTAATGTTTGCATTTTAAAGGCTTGCTACTGTTACAAGTACTTAAGGAGCATATTTTAAATGGGCAGATAATAATATTTCTTAAGTCCCATTTAAGAAATGCAGTGAAGCTGGTGAAGTTGCTAAGGAGTTAGCATGTTTGTCATGCATGCCTGAAGACTTTCTTTTAGTCCCTAGATGGAAAGAGAAAACTGACTTTACAAAGCTCATCACTCTTATGCGGCGCGCGCGCGCGCGTGCGCATGCACACACACTCACACGCATACATACACACACACACAGAGTAATGACAACAATAACATAAATTAAAATATTTACAGTGCTTAATTCATTTTCTATAAAATATGACATTTTTATCAGAGACAAGAGTAGTGGTTATTTTTCTCATGTCAATGAATGACCTTAAGAGACTTAATTCTGTTAGTTTACTTTTGCTTTATTGAGATAAGATTTCTCATTATATGGCCCAGTCTGACCTAGAACCTACAATGTCTTGCCTCACACACACTGAGCCACAGTTCTTACTTGCCTTCTCTGGTTTTTGAAGCACAGAGTTAGTGTGTTCCAAGGCAACACACATCACAATATTTTGAGATAGTAGTTTTCAGAATTTGAGCAGCTTAAACATGTTAGTTGGTTTGGATTTTAAAATAGGTAATTATTTTCAAATTTTAACTTGGTACACAAGTGCAGAAACCACCACCGAAATTTGATCAAGAGACGTCATGGGGACTTTTTATTTCCAGATGAAAAGTGCGTGGAGACTGTGAACAAAGGCTCCTGCTCTGTGCCTTAAAACTGTGCAGTTCAATGAATCCAAGAGTGTTGCTACCATACAGCAAGAGAGTGCTTATTTCTTTTCCCGCTGCTCCAACGCACCCACACAGGAGGGGTCAAAGTATCACTCCTTTGCAGAGGAGAATTCCACAGGACACAAGGACCTCATGAGTTGTGCCCGCGTTCGGTCAATATTGACTCTTCTGTAGAAGATCCTGTGAGCACAGCAGAGAGAAGCCTCTGAGTTAAACCAGTTGCTTTAGTATTCCTCAAACAGATGTGGGTATAACTGACCCCTGGTATAAGTCCACACCCCTCCTGTCGTCCAATAGTGCCCACATCAGACAGTTCCCCACAGGCTTCCCTGTGGAGGCCCTGCAAGGACTTTGTGAGATGAGAAGCTGCCTTTCCCCCAGCACCCTCACTGTATTTTATCATTATACAGTATTTTCCTATTATCAGATACCACCCACAACTCAAGGGATGTGTATTTGTGGGGACCTGGATTGCTTTCACTCAGAGACTACATCAGGATGTTAAAAGAAGCTATGCATCTTCAAGATGAGGCTGGAAATTGTTATTATCAGCACCGTTTAACCAGTATTTTCTCACCTCTAATATTCTATGGTAATAAAAGTCACCTTTTGAAGTTGGAGAATTTAAGCGAGGATTTTTTTTTTTTTTTTTTTCTGGCAGCTGGTGGCAACTTATCCCATCGTGGGAACAGAATTTGGGTGCTGTAGTAGGACCTCACACAGACTTGAGTAGCTTTCAGGCTGAAGGATATTGCTATGAGTCTGGCCTCTGGGCTGGACCTCCACAAACGCTGCGACGACTGCTGATTTAGTTGTGTGAACTTTGTCCAGACTTTCAACCTGGCCTACACATTCCAAGCAACCGGTCTCACCTGCCGAGTCCTGTCCAAGTCACCCGACTGCTTGTGTGCACACCGTTCCCTGACTGCGGGATCTGCAGCGCAGAGCGCTGTTTCGCCTTACCTGCGTCACGGTCTGTTCATTGCACAAGGAGATTCAGATAAATGCCCGACTCTGACTTTGACTCCTCCTCGGGCTGCAGACACTTCCCAGATCACCCTTCCTGGCCCAGCACTGATCTCCCAATCTGGCTGAAATATGTGCCTTGCACAATCTTCACAACCCTCACGCCTCCCTACCCATCCGTTTAACCACTGTGTGGTGTTATCCCTTGCCAGGCGGCAGTGTGCTCCCCCTACAGCGGGACGATTCTCTCTGTGCTCCCACATCGACCTTTCCTCTTTCTACTCCACCATTTATCAAAAACCCGGACCCAGGCATCTCTGTTTTCACTCTGGCTGGGATCATTGCCTTTGAACTAGGGGTTTCTCTGCCCTGCCCTTCATCTTGGCTGTTTCTTTGTCTCAGTTTCAAGACAGACCTTCCCAGGATTGTTTTCTGGAGTCCAAAGTCGTACTCTAGTTTTCATCTAAAGTACAGGTGACTGACCCGATCGGAGCCAGTTACAGGTCCGTGGATGAACGAGGTCTCCAGTTTGCTTTTGGGTTTTATGGAAATGAGAGTTTTGTCTTTTTTTTTTTCTCTTTTTCTAAAGAAGTTGACATCTAAGTGGGTCTCATAGGCCATAAACTGAGAAGTTCTACTTAACTTAGTAGAAGAAAAAAGTCTGGTTGGTATGAGACTATGAGACTACTGGAGTTTTTACTGTAGCACAGACGGGAGACTATGGAGGTGATGTGAGGGAGCAAAACTATAAGCAGAAATGAGATGAGAGAGAAACGGAGCTGTCAGCACACTTGTTTAAGTTGACTTGCTATGACCCGCAGGCTCGGGGAGAGTCCCAAGAGTACACACAAAAAGTGAAATTTAATTGTTAATATTCTTGCATTCCTGAGTAATGTTTTGCCTGGACTTAGCAACGTTAGGGTGAAATTAAAGGAAGAGTGGACTCTGGAGGTCCCCGAGAAGGAGAAACCTCCTGCGAAATGGGTGAAGAGACTTAGGACCGCTGGGATACCTAAGCAGCTCACCTCCTCAGGCAGTGAGTAAGACTGGGCAGCAGGACGCTGACAGTGTTGTCGTGTGTGGCACCTGGCTCCTGGCACCTTTCTAGTTAGAAACAACTTTACCTTTCCTCCGAAGGAGTCCCCACACTGTTGGCCAGTTGTCACACAACTGACCAAGAGCATGGGAAGAAAAGGCTTAGCTGCTGCTTTGTGGTTTATGGGGCTCTTTTCACTGGGGTCGGTACCTAGATTGGGTGATACGGCAACCATATATTCCAAGGGTGTCCTAGGTAAGTTACCCGTAGGCTTTCCTAGTCCTTAATTTCCCAATCTGTAAAATGGAGACATTAGCACCTAACACAAATGATATGACTTTAGTCCAAGTGAAGGGGTCGGTGTGGTGTCTGGTGAGGGTAACCATTCTCGATGTGAGGTGACAAGAGCTATAGTGACCTGAGGACATCTCCAGGACACAGGGAAGTCTGAGTTACTAATCCTCAGGGTGGCTGGTGGCTTCGTCCCCAAGAAAGGAAAAACCAGTTGTTGGAGGCACACTACTGATATTCTAATCCTGGGATCACCATATAGGAGCTTTGGGTCCTTGCACTTAATATGAAATATGCAGAGAATAATCAACTCAAATGTTTAAAAATTGTTATCAGTGGCTCAATTTTTGAGTGCATATCACTACCTTAGCAAGCATGGATACAACTTATGGTAGCATGGTATATGTGTTTTTTAAAAAAGCCTTCTTTGCCTACAGCCTATTTTCTTAAATTCTTATTTAATTATACCCATGTTATGTCTTATGAGCATTTTGTGATTTATATAACAAATGCAATTTTATCAGTATGCCTTTTAATTAGAATGCGGCTGTGTAGTCTATTTATTCAGGGACTTCAAACTTTATCTCTTCTGTAGGACAGCTAATATATAAAAGTACATTAATGGAATAACAATTATCATTTAAAACTCATTATCGGCATTGGTTGGAAGCAATGTAGGAAACACATTATAAACACATTCATGTGTGACTTATACTATCTTATCTTGTGTTGTTGTTGTCTCAAAAAACACGTCTCCAAATTCAACAAGGAAGATTTCATTGCTAATTAGATTTAGAAAACAGTCTGGAAGCTAATGGAAACATAAATTGAGCGTGCGGGTGCAATTAGTTCAAAACTATCCCGGAAATCTTTACGGCTACTGTATAGGATATGTGTTCAATTTATTTTTAAAAGTAATGTTTGAAGGATGGATTTAAATAATAATGAGTAAAAAGTAGTTTGCAAAAAAAAAGGATAGCCTTACCTATGTGGAAAGTATGCATTTTAAAGTATTTTTAGAGCAGCCGTACCCATTACCCATAATTTTAAGATTTCAGTCAGTTCTGCGCATGGGAAACTGTTAGACATGATTGTTGCGGCACTTGGACAGTAGATGTCGCTGTTGTCATTTTCCAACAATGTGCTGAGTCAGAGTGGGCTGGGCTCCATGATGCAGACATTTTCTTTCTTTCTTTTTTTTCCAATTAAAGCAGGAAGACTGCCATCGGAGAATCAATCTTGAAAGTCATTAGGAATTCGAAGTGAAGTCTATCTTTCCTTCTTTTGCACCTCTGCTATAAAGCGCTCCTGCTTGTGGCCCAAGTCCTTCTGTGTGTAAGGATTTTATTCTGAATGATTTCAAGTGCTTTTGCTGGCTCAAGGGAACACAGTCTTACATAGACGATGTTGAGGAAAGTCGTCTCTTCATGATTAGGATAATAAGCCTCTTCATTTCATTGTGGTATGCATTCTAGTGCTCCCGTAGCCTTATGTGGGTAGCGTGGAGGTGACCATGTATGCCAGAGTCAACTCAGTTTTCACTGGGACGATTACCGGCGTTCACGTTTTATTACAAATTGTTGCAATTACCTACCTCCAGCTCTTGTGTCCATCCCAAATCCATTTGCGGCTATGTTTGGTCCCCAGACAAACAAAAAAGACCAACAATAGCAACAACAGTGAACACTTAGTTTGCTACTTTCCCCGGTGATGAATGCGTCTATTGTCCGTTTGAATAAGAGTCATCTATTAGTCAGTAATGGATTGGTAGCTTGAAAAGGTGGACGATATGAAGGGAACAAATGGATTCCGAGGCATTTCTCTAATGTTCTCTTCCTCGGGAACAATAAAGTATCAAAATCCCTCCTTACGGTTTTGGTTTTGGTCCGACCACCAAATTTACCGTGCTAGAATTTTTGGTTCTTCTTCTGTGTTGGTGTTCTAGCTTGCCTTCTTAGGATTGGAAGTGTGAAACCGTGGGTAAAGAAGAGGTTAATCTGGGAACAGCCCACAGGAAATGGCCTGGTTCTGCTTGATTTGCGGTTCTGGCTTCTGTCAATTTAGCAAACTGACAGCTGCCGTTGAATTCTGTCCTGATCAGACGAATGGAAGTTTCCTTTCATGTGTTTGGGGGCCTTTCATCCTGGTCCTTTACTTCTAGCAATAAGAGGACAGAACAGACCCATGATTCCCATGTTCACTATATTCTGTACACTGATAAGCCCAGAAGGAAACTAATGGTTCAAAATAACTGATTTGTCAATTACATATTTGAAAAAAAATGGTAAAAAAAAAAAAATAAGGTGGAACCTGCTTTGTAGGAAAATTCAAAAACATCCTCCGTATTTGTTTAGATGCCTGCCACTCTCCCACTATGCTACCTGGGAGGTTTCACTGCATCAGGACCAAATGAGAGTTATTCTTTGTATTTACAATGGTCATTAGAGGCCAAATAGTTGGTGCTGAATGACTCAACCTTTATGATAATCAGAGTCATTCAGACAAAATTATCCCTAATTTCTAATTCAATTTGGTGTAAGTCAGTTCAGCTTGACTTCTGCCTGTACTATCAGGCAGCTTTTTCTTTTCTTTCTTTCTTTCTTTCTTTCTTTCTTTCTTTCTTTCTTTCTTTCTTTCTTTCTTTCTTTCTTTCTTTCCTTCCTTCCTTCCTTCCTTCCTTCCTTCCTTCCTTCCTTCCTTCTTTCTTTCTTTCTTTCTTTCTTTCTTTCTTTCTTTCTTTCTTTCTTTCTTTCTTTTAAGAAAATTATTTATTTTGAGTGCATTGGTGTTTTGCCTGCAGGTCTGTCTGTATGAGGATGTCAGATCTCCAGAACTGGAGTTACAGACCTCTGTGAGCTGCCATGTGGGTGCTGGGAACTGAACCTGGGTCCTTTGGAAGGGCAGTCAGTCGGTGCTCTTAAATGCTGAGCCGCCCCTCCAGGCCCAGCACAGCTTTTGAACTCTTTGGATGCTCCTGGTGCTGTACTGTATGTTGAGTAGGAATGGTCTGTGTGTGTACCTTGGAGTTAATGATGTACTTACTTATTCCTCTCTTTGCCCCATGCTGTCTTATACAGGCCAGTGTGCTGTCGAGAAAATCATTTATTAAAGTTTTAAGCAGGACAGATGGCTATATAATAAGCCTGAAAATTGGCTCTTCAAAGTTTAATCCATCAGGGGCTTCCCAGTCAATCCATCTTTAAAGCAGAATATTGATTCTCCCCTCTACCTTCTCTGGGGACCATGAAATTCACTAAAAACATTAGTCTGTTCTTTTTGGTTTACATGCCTTTCTTTTAACAGGACCTGAAGCTATTTGCTACAAAGTGTTATTTGTTTTGTAACTCGAAATTTCATCAAGACAATGTAAAAATTAGCTGAGAAGTACAGACAAATATATTTGCAGTGTATAAATGACACAATGTATATGGTCATATGTCAACTATATAATTAAATGTAGAAAGTATGGTCTATTTCCCTTCAGGCCATTGGAGGCATTCCTGAGATTCCCTTCAGATATTTAAGATTTCAACTGTGTTATAATTTAAGTGTTTTCTTTGAGGGTTGAATCTGTTGGAAGATTTGTCTGTGGTTATATGAACAGGAGAGATGGTAGGGCATTTAAAAGTTGTGATCTAATGTAAGATAACTAGGAAGATGGGCCCTCCCCCCCCCCTCTGGCTTCCTGCCTCACCATGTGACCTCTCCTTGTCGAGGCAGTCCCACCACGATGGCTTCAACTACAATGTCACCTAGCCAAGGGGTCCTCATCAGAGACTGAGCCGAAGGAACACAGCCTCATGTACTTCTCACCTCCAAAAGTGAGCTGAAGAGAGATCTTTCTTCATTCGGCTTTGGGCACCCTTTCCTTCGTCCCACTGAATTAAAAATGAACTAACACAAATTCAGCTAAACTCAGGCTTAACTCTCCATTTCTCTTGCTTGTATTTGATTTTTTTTTTAAAAAAAAAACTCACCAGACCATGGGAAATTTTTTGGGCCTGCCTCAGTCTGTCCAACTGGATTCTGTACTTCATGTAGCCATTTCTCCTCGCCCATTGCATGCTATCAAGGCATCAGGGGAGGTTTCTGTTTCCAGGAGTTCCATTCCTTCCCCTTTTTGCATCACCAGCCTTGTTCAGTGGTCTTTACTGCTCTACTAGCCTTGGTTCTGTTATCACCCAGCTGACTTGGAGTAGACCAAGAACCGGAACTCCCTACATTGGTCTGCCACTCTGTTACTTTGACCCTTAGACTTTTTATCCCAGTTCTGTTGACACCTTCTTTCCAAGTCTACAAGGAAGGAAAACAAAACAAAACAAAACAAAACAAAAAACAAAACAAACAAACAAACAAACAAACAAAAAAACAAATCCAAACATGAGAAGTTAACCATTTGGCCTATTTCTGTCTTTTCTGTTGCTATCTCTCTTTCTGGTAATGTCAGCCTTCAGTGGTCAGTGTGTGTGTGTGTGTGTGTGTGTGTGTGTGTGTGTGTGTGATTCAAAGAATGGTGGGCCTGCCACTTGGTGGCATCACCCTAGTTCTAACAAAGGACAACGAACTCTATAAGGAAGGAGCAGGAGGCATCTTAAAAATCAGCCAGGTGGTGGTGGTAGTGGCAGCAGCAGCGAATGCCTTTAATCCCAGCACTTGGGAGGCAGAGCCAGGCAGATCTCTGTGAGTTCGAGACCAGCCTGGTCTACAGAATGAGATCCAGGACAGGCACCAAAACTACACAGAGAAACCCTGTCTCGAAAAAAAAAAAAAAAAAAAAAAAAACCAAAAAAAAAAAAAATCCTTATACTAATGCTACAAAGGATATGTCCTACCTTTTAAAAGGTCAGGTGAGCCATGGAATATAGAAAGACACATGTAGGAGTTTCAAATTACAAAGTAGCATGATTGTAGTATGAATTTAGTGTTGATTTTGTCTTTTTCTCACCAGGAAATGAGTAAACGTTTTATGTACAAATGCAGGGTCGTAGATGAGCTGATTTTCACCTGAGCGTCTCTTGCCATCAGCTCCATTCTGCTATCCTGGCTTCTGCAGACTGGCATGGTCCATATTTTAATTTGACTCACATTCTTCCTGACAGGATGGGCCTTTCCCTGTGTCAGTACTGACACAGTACTGATGCCAGTTTCTGCCTGGCATTCTTAGTCTAGGACATGACTTCTCAACCTTGGCACTACTGAAACATTGGACCAGATCCTTCTTAGTCATTGTAAGCTCTCTTGGGCTTCGGAGCAGCGTCCTTAACCTCCGTCTCCAAGATACCAGTGACATTTTCTCCAGTAGGCACGACCAAACATGTCTCCAGAAACGGCCAAATATTTACTGGAGGGCAAAGTTGCTGCCCCCACTGACACTTGCTGTATAGACATTAATGTGGCACTCCACTCTTGCAGATTTATTTCTATTTGCTTGACAATCCCTTGTGCTCAGAATTTTAGGCTTCTTTAAGAAAGAAGCCCGTAGAATTATGAAAATAGAATTAAACATAGCTGTAAACAATTATTTTGAATGATGAGGAAGTGATAATGGCTTAATTTTGGCAAGTTGATAAATCCAACAAGAGCTAGAAGAAACCTACAATATTTTTATGAACTAGCTATTTAATAATACTTTTTTTTTGCTAACATCCTGCCCATTCTTTCATGCTCTCATTTTATGACTAGTTCTTAGCATTGCTTTTTACCTTAATTTAAAAAGGTTTATTCGTGTGTGTGTGTGTGTGTGTGTGTGTGTGTGTGTGTGTGTGTGTGTGTGTGTGATGTGTGCTGGTGCCCAGGGTGTCAGGGGGAGAGGGTACAGGCAGTTTTGAGCCTTCCAGCCTGGGTGCTGTGAACAAAACTTAGGTCCTCTATGAAAGCGGTACACACTCTTAACTGGTGAGTCAATGCCTCCCACCTCTTAAAATGACTTTTTGCAAACAGAATTAGTAATTTTGGTTATCTTTGCCATGTTGAGACTGGCATTTATTTGCTCCTAATTGTGAAGAGTCAATCTCCACTTCATTCTGCTTGTGCAGAGTTCTAATGTGTTACAGTGGGTAAGACGTGGCATCATATGTATATGCCTTTCAAAGACACAATGGTTCATAGGTAAGACGGCTTCCTGAACAGATACTCCAATGAACTCTACTTCCTATGATTCCCATAACAAGTGATAAAACACAGGGAGGGAGCAGTTGTAATGAAAGTGTCATGCTCCTCTGTCTGGAGCATGTTGTAGTTTTGAATGAACAGATATGAGAATGGAATCCTTCCTTCACTCACAGTTTTGATTGCTGCAAGAATGATCCACAGGCTAGTTTTGGGGTTCATACCTTTCTGCTCCCCTTTTCATACGGAAAGCCTGTACCATTTCACATCATGGTGCAATCCTAAGTCGGCAAGGGGACCCAGATATAGAGGAAGCTACAGCTACTAGCGGCAAGCTGAGAAGATGGAAGAAAGGAGGGCACTAGAACGGAATACACAGCTGACTTAGTTCACAGGAGTTAAAAATACAGTTGCAGGAGTGTCCAGAGAGAGATGCCTTGGTGGTTATGAACCACTTACTGTAGCTGGAGTTCTCCTGTGTCCCACCTGGTCCACAGCTGCTCAGACCCAAGTAAACACACAGTGGCTTATATTAATTAAAACTGCTTGGCCATTAGCTCAGGCTTCCTACTGACTAGCTCTTACACTTAAACTCAGCCCATCTCTGTTAATCTATAAGTTGCCACATGACATGCTGCTCCCTGAACAGTGGGCTGGCATCTCCTGACTCAGCCTTCCTCTTCCCAGAATTCTCCTTGTCTGCTTATCCTGACCTGCATTTCCTGCCAATCAGCATTTTGTCAAACCAGTGCATGAAAGCATCATCCCACAGCAACTTACAGAGGTTCTGTGGGATACACACGGTGTTTCACAACGGCCTGCAACTCCAGCTCCAGGAGATGCAACACTGTCTTTTGTCCTACGTAGGCCTTGCTCATGCACATGGTGCACAAAAGCTTATTCAGGAGCACGTGCACACATGTGTGTATGCACACATGGTAAACAAATAAACGTTTAACAAATGCATTCCTAGGGATTCTCCTAGTGCACTGGGGATGAAGAGCAAGTGAGGGGCCCTAAAATGTTGACTTATTAATGTAAAATAAACACACTTCATCATAACTGTTGCAGAGGAAGATGATGAGGGATATAGAAGACTGAGGTGGTAGAGTTTTGTTGAGTTGAAGGAAGCAAGCAGAAAATTAAGAGTTCACCCTTTTAAAAAAATGCAAGGAAAATCTTTTTGTTGTCACTACATACATTCAACATTTATATCTTAAAGTTAATGAAAGAGTTCTTAGAAGGCCTATAGGGAAAATGTTATTTTGTAGACAGGGTATAATGTACTGGGTTAAGATCATTTTTTATTCTATTTACTTGTTCTGGAATTTCAGCATATACAGTTTTGACATTTTTTTCCCCCACAGCAGAGTGTTCTTGAGAATCCTCTGTGTCATTGAGAGTACTCCATTCCTTTCATCCACAGCTGAGTAGCATTGTACTGAATACAGAAGTACAATCTCCTCATTCATCTCTAGAGTACTGGGGGCATTCTCAGGTGGGTGTTACCACCATGAACACAGCAGCAGGTGCTTACGTGGCTAAATCTTCCCATTTCACTTGAGTCACTCTCTCAGTGAAGTCAATGCTAAGCATATGCTTGAGTGAATAGTACAGTAGCATTATTAAGGTTTCTATGTCATCTCCATTCCTTGCTGGTAACATGGAGACGGCATGGCAAAATCCGTCTAAATCATGGGAAGCATATAACACAATGCGGGTACACGATCAACATCCAATCTATGAAGTAATGATTATTGTAGTCTGAGGATATTTTCTAGGAGAGGTGAATATAAGCACTCCACTGGGGTTTATGGTGGCCTCACACAGGCAGAAAAAAAAGTGATGCTCTTTTTCCAGCCTGTTCATGGACTTCTCATTGAACAAGCTCTCCAGCCTCAGCACCGGCCCTAATGCAAAGCATCATCCATTAGTTGCTTGGCATCCTTAGGGAAGATCAGAGTCAATCTGTAATGTTTGCCTTCTGTAGAGACGGAGAAAGTGCTGCACCATATAATGCTTTTATTAGTGTTTTTATCATTATTATTTCCTATTGTATATGTATTTTGGAGGAATTTTTCTGTTGCTAGGGCATATTGTTCAAACATTATCTGAAGCTTGGTCATTGAATCGAACTGAGTGAAAACTGAGTGAATTGCATATAGTATCTTGTGTAGAAAAGGCATTCTCTCTCTCTCTCTCTCTCTGTTCTCTCTCTCTCTCTCTCTCTCTCTCTCTCTCTCTCTCTCTCTCTCTCTCTCTCTCTCCTCTCTCCCTTCCTCCCCTCTTGTGCACGTGTGTGTGTGTGTGTGTGTGTGTGTGTGTGTGTGTGTGTGTGTGTGTGTGTAGTACACTTCCTATCCAAAACAGGAAGTTTCCTCATTTTTCCTCAGCCAAATCATTCTGCCAAGAAGATTTTTCCTTTTTGTACAGCCTAGTTGGTATTTACAGGAATAAATTGATGAAGATCTTTTTATTCTTAGCTGCTCTGTGAGATTTATGTGGTTTAGGAGTTTGCTGTACAGCCCTGACAGCTGGGGGAGGAAATGGAATTGTAACTGCACACTCAGACATGAAATGGGCAAGGGCTGTGATGCACCTAGAGTTTTTATAGTTGAATTGCTGTGGAACATAAAATGCCCAAAGCTCTAGGTCTGCCTCACCTGGTAATGGCACCGCATGAATGGAGGTTGTTATGGTATTGAAAGGAATTGGATTGGCAGGGAGACCAAGGCGCTACTATGATACAGAAAGAAAGAACCTCACTTATATAACAGCCCGTAAAAATCATTTCTCTTAGCAAGAATAGAGACACTGCATAAAATAGTCCCAAGAGGTTGCTAGGACGCAGGGAGTCAGCAAAAATATTCCTAGCTCTTGAGAGCCAGAATGTTTGTATTCTTTTCTTTTAAAAAACATAGGTAGAAAAGGAAGCTTTTGGGCCCAACTCGGCCACAGTACGTACTCATAACTGGATATTTACACAGAAGAAATTTCACATACATTATGTTCTTAATGTGTTCCAGGCATAATGAAATGCATATAGAATTAAACTAGTTATTTAGATTAGAACTAAAACTAGTTAGAATTAAAAACTATTTATTGATGACATACCAATAACCTTGGACTAACATATTCCTCTGGGCTTTGTTGAGGTATAATTGACAAATAAAAGCTACATATAGTTAGACATGCAGCTTAGTTTTTGGTGTACATATACACATTGTCTCAAATGGCAGGATTTTCTTCCTTTATAAGGTTGAATTATATGCCATTATAAACACACACACACACACACACACACACACACACACACACACACATGTGCATGTACAGTAGACACACACACACATATGCACTTACATATAAAAGTCTTACATCTACTGGTTGGCACTTCACTTTAACACCATACTTAGCAACTATGACTTATATGTCAATGAATATTGGGATGTAGCTCTATCTCAGAGCTGCATTTTCTTCCTTCTGACAAATACTCAGAAGTGGGGATTTCTGAAGCACATGTAATTCTGTTTTTTATTTCTAAGGAACATCTATACTGCTTTGGGTTGAGGCTGTACCATTTTACATTCCTTACATTGATGTACAAGATTGAAATTCTCAACACCCATGCCAGCACTTTATTTTTCAATAATATTGATCTTACATGTATGTGCAAATGTTTAGTTATTATTACCATTGAACTTTACCAGGGATATTTATGAAATTAAAAAAATAATAGTTGATATGTAGAGAGCCACAGTGATAGTGATATATGTGCCTCTTTATTATCATATTTAAGTGTAGTCAAGTTTTATAGGTGTACAGAAGTATATCACATGGGTATACTAATGATATTTTGTTAGGGCCAAGGACTCTATTTTTTTTTTTTTTACTTAAAATGAGGAATAAAATTTTGAATCTCACTTATATTGCTTATTCTCCTATCTGTTATGGCTATTTATGCATGATACTGGGTAAAAATTATTGGCATTAATGTGAAAGCAAATAAAAAGAACTATGGGGATTGCCAAGATGGCTCAGTGGTTAAGAGCACTGGCTGCTCTTTTAGAGGACTCAGGTTCAATTCCCACTACCCACTTGGTGGTTCACAACTGCCTGTAACTCCGGTCCCACTGGATCCAATTCTCTCTTCTCTCTCTGTGGGTACCAGACACACAAGTGGTGCACAGACATACATGCAGGCAAGATATACATAAAAAAATAAAAATTTAAAAAAATTAAAAAGAACTGTCACGATAGCTCAGGAGTTGGGCCAGTCTAGAATCTGAGTTGTCACTGACGTGTATGTGGTCCTTTGTCACTCAGTCTCTTTGGGCTGACATTTTGGCTGTATGGTCCCCATAACTTCAGTAACATCTACTTTAAAAAGAATAAATGTTGTACACTGTAATTAGACTCAAATTACCAATTGCCTTATTTCAAGTTTTAAACAGTTATTTTGAAGTTCATAAGTCACACTGTCCTCATGGATTTTTTTTATAGCAGTCAAACAAAATGTAGTGTGTTCCCTTGGGAGCAGAAGGACGTTATAGCTTTAGAAACACAAGTGAGCTCGTGGAAATAAAGCAGGAAGGACACAATTTGAGGAGTGATGGCCCTTTGGGGCAACTTGAATAATCAAGAGGTATTGCAGCTCTTTTGTCTTAAAGAGGGGGTTATAAAATTCTGTAAGATTCACACAAATTCATTTACAGCTGATAGATTTATTGGGTAAATTTCTTTGATTTAACACTGGAAAAAAAATCTCATGTGATAGTGCACTTTCAACATGTTCAGTTTTACTTGATTGGTCTAATGCCAAAGTTTATATTAGATTCTAATTCAAACGGGCCATAAAGTCCTTTGTGGAAATGATACCATGGATGATGTGGGAGAGACACTCACTATCCCTATTAGTCATTCATATTTAAGTGATTGTCCATCCTTGCACACAGGGTTTCTATTTGCCAAACTAGATCCTATTAGATGCTTTTCTCATATCTCTATGGCTGGTTGAAGGCTAAATGTAAGAGTTTTCTTTCAAAAGATTTGGTGGATTGAATTGCTGGGCCTAGTTCTTTACTCTTCCTGTGGCCTCTTGGCAGGTAATTTGGCATCAAGGCCAGCTGACCCAACCTACCAGCTGATTTCAGCTGACTCACATATGTAAACCCCACAAATCAATGCTTATTGTCTGCTCCAAGGTTTGGAGCAGTCGATGAGGTTACATTTTCCTTCTTGCAGCAACTGCTGACTAATAAACCATGCAAGATGCTCTGATTGTTTAGTGAGAACGGTTGCTTCATTTTGCTAATAAACAAAGCAATGAGACATAAGTTGACTAAGTGATTTTCCTGAGGTTAGAGAAAACCTCAGAAAATGATCAGAGACTGTAGAGACAGCTTATGTCAACATTATCTGAAGCCAGAACATTTACATCAGGTTTCAAACCCATAAACATCTTGGCTGTTTGCTTCCAAAATTCTGTAAAGCAATTTTTCTAGGTAAACAGTTTGCTCAACTGGGCAAATAACTATCTAGTCAGAATATCAGAACACCAATTTACTTACCTAAACAAATACCTCAATCGACACAGCATTAACCAGTTTATCAGAACTGGTTTCAAGGCTTTTTTCTTCCTAATCCTAAACCACTAAGATGTTAACTTTGACAACTCTAACTAGTTCCCTCTTCAAAGACTCGCCTAGAACCCCCTGAGAAGTCTCTGAAAGTCTTCAGCCATTCTTACATATCGTCTACCTTTGATATATCATGGAGACTGCCAATCTGAGATTCTCTCCTGCTGAAGTAAATTTAATGCATTCAGCTTTAATGCTGGACCAACAGGGTTTTTTTTTTTTTATGGTCTTGGGTGCAATATTTGACAGTTGATGTACATTAGAATTATTCTGTTGAGCACTGAATACATATATTAGTGAGAATAGGGAAAAAAAGTTAGATGGGAGTATATTGGCTGCCAGTTCTCTTTGTTCAAGCAGGAGCTCATACATTGATCTGTGCATCAGGCTGTCATCTATGTAGGAAAAGGGCCAAAGAGTTCACTTTTAAACTTTCCAAGTCTAAAAGTCTATGATTCTAAGATTCTGAAGTTTTAAAGAAACATTCATTTCTGAAACAGCTCATTGTTTTGTTCGGTTTTTATCTCCTGCTAGAACTACACACACTGAAACTATATATGAATATATTATTTTTCTTTGATTTATGTATAATATTACTTTTAAAAGCACTGGCAAATTTTTGTTTTAGTATTTTCTAAAGACTTTTAGAGACTGTAATTACATTGTTTCTCCTTTTTCCTTCCTCCCCCCAACCCCTCTGATGCTCCCTTTTAAATCATGGCCTATGTTTTCTTTAATTGCTGTTTCTCTCTCTCTCTCCTCTCCCCTCCTCTCAAATTCATAAATATAACCTGCTGAATCTGTGATGTCACTTATATGTAAGTGTGTTTTCAAGGCTGGTCACTTGGTATTGAATATTCAGTGACTTTGCTTTTCTCTGGGCAAGACTATCATCTCTCTTGCTTTTAGCATTCCTCCGTTTCTAGAGTTCTTGGCGTAGGACTGAGGCCTCTGAAGCACCCCCTGTCCACATTAGCATGTCTATGGGTGCTGTCCTGGTCCGGTACCTGATTAGACAGCCGTGTTGGTTAGACTTTTTGGGTGGAGCTTCCGACATTTCTAGGAGACACCATCTCACATCAAATCCCTGCTCTCCTGGCTCTTAAAATCTTCCTGCCCTCTCATCCACAGTGATCCCTGAGCCTTAGTTATGAGAGCTGTTTTGCAGATGAATTAGTTAGGACTGGGCTCCACAACTCTGAATCCTGATAGGTTGTGGTTTTCTCTGATAGTCTCTGCCTGTTGCGAAGAAGAATTTCCTTGATGAGAGGAGAGGACTATGCTCATCTGTGGGTATAAGGACAAATATTGAGAATGTAATTAGGGATTCTGCTGGTTTAGTGAAGTGGTGGTTGTAGCTTCTTCTCCAAGATCCTTGACTTCACTAGTCCATGGTAGTTGGCTTGTTTTCCAGTACCAGAAATGATTTACTAATACAGAAAAGGAGAGAAAAGGATAAAATAACAATACGGATGTCTGAAAGTCATAAGGAATCATATTATTAACTATGTCTCTAAAAATCCCTATAATATGTGTAAGTCAGCATGTAAAGGTACATAGTTTAAATGAAAATTTCCCAACTGGGTTAACAGCATTCTTCACGAGAGCTATAGACCATCTAACAAAAATCCTAACACAAGGCATGAGAAGCCTTCTTTTGAGGTGTTAGCCAGGATTGTGCAAGAGACTCACTAAAACATTATAGGTTCTTCCTATTGCCCTTGGGTGACCTCGGTGGCGGAAGGTAAGTCCCTATTGCTGAAGACACCATGTACATTGGATATAGAACCCAGAAGCCCTGACTTAGAACTGGCCTAAAAGCCTCCTCCTCCCTGAGAACTATCTTTCATGGTCTAGAAGGCACCATACAAAGTTCCAAAGGAGGAAAACAGTTAACAGTCCTACCCAGCTGTCATGCCTACGAACCACAACAAACATTTTTTCTGTTGTTGTTATTTTTGTTTTGGCTTTTGTTTTTTGAGTTCTCACTGTGGAGCCCAAAAAAAGTCTTGAGATTGGTGATCCTGACACAGCCTCCTGAATGCTGGAACTGCAGTCATGTACCACTACAATGACTAAAATATGTGATGTTTTTCCTGTTGTGGGAATTGGTTTATATTAAAAGCCTGAGCCTAAAGTCTCAAGACATTCTAGGTCGACTGTATCCTGATTCAGATGATAGCTTTTTATTCACTTAGAATTCATCACCAGCTAACATTACCTACCTGAAGAGAAGTTCTTTTTGGCCTTGAGAGGGAAGCTAACAAAACTTGCTGTGAAAGAGGTGATACTTACCTCAGGGACATCTCATGTCACTTGGTTGTTTCCCAGAAGAAATGAAGTCCCATTGGACATAAGATCCTAACGTGTCCTGTATAGATTAAAAGCAACAAAAGAGAATCCGGAGCAGTGGTACACAGGTGTACTACTGATGGATGGAGAAGAGAGAATGGTGTCGGCTATGGTACAAGCCACAGGACCACTGAGAGCTGCTTTGTGGTCATGAAGTACAAACCCCAGCTAGGTCCCTTTTCTCTCCCCTGCCACTGCTGCCTCCAAAAGTTATCATTTGAACAGAATATAGTTGACATAAAAAATAATGTTTTGAGGCTGCAGACTCGGGTTCTCAATATTTACCTATAGATAGATTCAGCTCTCATCAAGCTAAATCTCTAGCCCCCAGGTTTTTTTTTTTAATATTTAGAGGGAAAAACATCATATACTTTCAAAATCTATCCAAAATAATGTTATTCAAAACATTCTAGATAGGTGGAATTAAAAACAAAAACTCCCAATTTTTGAATGTTCATTTACTTCTAGTCTTATTTTATTTCTTTTCCAATTTTAATATGTTTAGTGTTTTATAAACAATATTTTCACAACGTCAATATTAAAATTTTGCCTCATTTTTAATCTTATGGTTCGTTTATTCTTACCTTCCACTTTTCTTTTAGGGATCATCACTTCAAATGTACGGGGATGGTTTTGCACGTGACTCACTGAGTGAAGCTGGTCTGCTCTAAGCAGGAAAATGTTACAGTTTTGATTGAACCTATTTTTGGTGTGGAAATAAATTCAATTGAGAGTTTTTTTTTAAAAAATTCTTTTCAGCAAAGACCTTTCATTTCTGATAAATAAGATATACATTGATGATACCTGTGTTCCTATGTGATGAACCCACACACCTAGAAAAAACCAGCCTAGGTTCTGTGCAGGGCAGTCCCTTTAGAAAGTCACTTTGAAAAGAAGGTGTTGACTTTTTTCAATATCTTTGGCAGCTGAGCTGCAATATCTCCCATATGGGAAATAACTAGGGTGTTTGAGCAACGTATAAAAAGCTCTGAAATAGTGAGATCTAAAACTTTTCATTGCTTAACTTAGCACCATGAAGATGAATATAGAAATGGATGGAAGAGGTGAAGAAAAAAAAATTGCACCTTCAGACACATGGTAGGTGAAATATATGAGGAGAGAAAGAAATTACATCTTCAAATTTACAAGTGGAAACTGGCTAGTGAAAATATGATGGCTGTGGCCAAGGGAGAGATGTGTCAATCAGGAGCAAGTGTAGATACATTTCTGACACAATACTTATTTTCTTCCTGATGGAGTTAAAAAAATTTATTACGATCATTAAGTATTTTCTGACAGTTAAATAATAACAGTGGTACCCTACAGGCATTGCCGTAGGACTACATAATAGACTCAGGATTAGTTTGAAAGCAAATGTAGTCTGAGATAAATGAAACAATATAATAAATTTTGTAAACCTGCCAGGAATCCCTCATTTTTTTTTTAGTGGCATTCTACTATACCTTTAAATATATATATACCAAATTGTGCTGTATTCACACATATATTTAAGCATCAAATTGACACTATTTAGAATTTTACTATCAGAAAGGTAAATGGGAATTTCTTGTGGTGTCAGGAATTCTAAACTGTTATTAACCTCCAGTCTTCTAATTCAGATTCCTAATTTAATGCCTTTATCCCCTCCCCTTGTTCTGGTACTCTATCTTGTCAGTTTTATGACTTACATTAATTTAAGAGTAATTCTTTCTTGAATAAAATTTCAAATTAGGTAATCAACTAGACATTAAGGTCTCTGACACAGGGACCAAGGGCTGTCCATCCTTGTCCAGTGGTTGCCCGCTGGCATCCCCCTCCCATGGTGAGTGTGAAGCACTAAGCATTCAACATAGAAGACATTAATAAATATATACTGAGCTAAACACTGTAACGGGAACATAGGAATGAGGATTTCTTTAAGAAATTCCATGCTGGGAGATGGGGCACCTACCCAAGGAGCCTTGACATCAGAAGAAAGACTATCTCAATTTCCATCTTTCTTAGATTTTTTTTCATCCTCATCCCTGAAGTTGTAACTCTTTTATTGGAAAGGCCAAAAAAGATTGAAGACTTCTCCCCTGTTTTGACCAAAATAGCAAACAAGTTTATTTTCTCCAGATTTCTCTCTCTCTCTCTATTTTTTTCTTAATATGAATGGATGTTCCTACTAGAATGAGATGTTTACGCAGGTACTCTGGTAACACAGTACTATATTTTGACCCAATGTCCTTCTTTCAAAGACCAAAGTTTTGGTAATGTGTTTGAGGATGGCATGAATCTATACCCAATAAACCCTAAAGAGTCCACCAGATAAACATATTCAACAAAAGAGCAGGCTATAAATTTAGTAAACAAAAGTCAGTAGCCTCACTATTAACAAATGCAAAACACACACAAAAGGAAATAGGGGTTAGATGTTATTTACCATAGCCTAAAAAAACTTGGAATAAATCTAATCATGTAAATGTACCACAGGTATGTGCAATGTGTAAATGTTCCATCATGGCTTCCTTTTTTTTGGTTTTTCGAGACAGGGTTTCTCTGTGTAGCTTTGTGCCTTTCCTGGAACTCAATCTGTAGCTCAGGCTGGCCTCGAACTCACAGAGATCCACCTGCCTCTGCCTCCCGAGTGCTGGGATTAAAGGCATGCGCCACCACCGCCCAGCTCCATAATCATGTAAATGAAAAACTTATACAATGAAAACTTTATAACTGAAAAAAAGAAACATTGAAGAAAATACCAAAAGATGGGAATATCTCACATACCCATGGACTGATAAGATTAACACAGTGAACATTGCCATCCTACCCTAAGAAGTTTACAGGTCAATGCATTCCCCATCAAAATTTCGACACAATTATTCACATAAATAGAAAAGCTAACCTGAAACTTCAAGTGGAAATCCAAAATACCCAGGATAGCCAAAGCTATCCTGAACAATATAAAAATTGCTGTGTTATCACCATCATAGATTCCAAATTATAATACAAAGCTATAATAACAAAAGCAGCATTGTATTGACATTAAAAACAGACTCTTTGACAAATGGAATTGAGTTAAGTATCCACGTGTAAATCCAGTTCTTTGAAACCACTCACTTTGGCAAAGACCATAACACACACTGGAGAAAAGACAGCATATTCAATAAATGGTGCTGCTTAAACTGGATAACTACATAGAGAAGAATAAAGCTTGACCCTATTTCTAACCATGCACAAAGCTCAAGTACAAATGGATGAGGAAACTCCACAAAGACCTGACACAGGAGAAGTAGGGAATATACTTGAGCTTATTGGCACAGGAAAGGACTTTCTGAAAGGACCCTAATAGCATAGGTATTAAGTTTGGCAATTTATAAATGGGTCACCACGAGATTAAAATTTTTCTGTACACATAGCTCAGGAGTAATTGCAGAAGAGTGGGTAGAAAAATTGTAAGAGACATAGATGGTGAACAGAATACAGCAGTCTTCCAGACACAATCAGACAGTTGCATATCTGAACCCACAGTGCTTGTGACAGCATGCATAAGACCTGTGCAAACTCAAACTAGACCAAATCCTAACATAGAGAGAGGAGATAGGCATGAAGTCCCACCCCTAGTGGAGGAGTTATTGATAACTGGTAGCTGCTGGGAGAGGGAGAGTCAGTTTTCCTTAAACTGAGTGATAAGTCAACAGCACGAATAGAAGACCAGATATCCAAGAATACATGGACAGCACAAAGTTACCTTGATGGGTATAGAAAAGAAATTAAAAAGAGGACACTAAGTTGGATGGGTGGGAAAGAGAAGTTATGAATCTGGAAAAAGAAGGGAGATCGATATGATCAAACCACAATGAAATTCTCAAAGAAATAATAAAATAAAACAATCATAGAGAAGGTAAAAAAATTGAGAATAGTTAATAGCTGTGTAGCAGAAAATGGTAATGTGACATGATCAATTGGAATCTTCAGTTAGTAAACCCTTATTTGAATGGACTATATTTCTTTGTTATTTATTTGCTAATTTATAGTAGAACAAGAGGAAGTAGTCAATATAGCTATATTGATTATAAATAAACTACAATAGAAAAATTAAATAGAATTTAATTTTCTGAGGACACTACTTAAATTTAGTCACTACTAAATAAGTCAAGTGAAATTAAATATAGAGAGTGATTTACAGGACAGAATAAATCATTTTAATCAAAGAAGTCATAATAATAATTGAAAGCTACATGCAAAATATTTAAGTGAGGATTTCTTTATTCAATCTTTTTTAAAAGGACAGAGTAAATTATTGTCATGGTATTTTGGCTGTTTTAAATAGAAATATTTCATAGTAGAAATATTGGAAAACATAAAATGAGGCTGAAAAGTAGACAGGTCTACTATGTCTTTGAATAGAGTCACCTTATTATGAAGTCAATTCATCCAGAATGAATATGCAATTTTAGTCTGGTGTCAGAATCCTAAAGTGGGTAGAGAGAAGCATTTATGAAATAAGGTTAATGTTTATTATCTGAAGAAAGCTAGGAAAATATTCAAAAGGAATAAGGAAAGGAACTTGACTTTCTAGAAATCAGAATATGAACACTGTCAAAAATCATTGAACACAAATCAATATGGCATGAGTATAGAAACTGGTAAGCACATTGAAGGAATGCTATAAATATTCTGTAAACAAGTCTCAGTTTAAATAAAAATTGGCATAATGATGTTTTTAGTGAGAAGGTGAGTTTGTTTTTAAAAAGATTTTTGGCATCATTGACCAATTGCCTGGGAAAAAAGGGATCTACTTTTTCTTTTACAGGAAACTGAACTATAAGTGAATTAAAGTCCTAAGATGGAAAACAAAAACTGAGTAATATTCAAGAATTATTTCAAGGAAGGTATTTATGTGACTTAAGATTTGACTAGATAGTAAAATCATAAGTCCTGAAAAATATATGAGAAAAATGTAGACATAATTAACTGAAACTTCCCATTGCAAACTATATCCAGGCCAATCACAAGAAAATAAATGTAAAAAATGTTTCTAATCGAATTGTTAGATGTAGGCTTATGACAATGTATAAATTTAGGAAACATGGGGAAAAAATAAAAGATTTTAAATATTATAAATTTAAATAGCAATAAGCGTAAGAGTGACAACACTTGCTTCACTGTTTGTTAAGGAAAAATATTAAGCATAAACTATATTATAGAAATTTGTTAATTAAAGCTTTTTATATATGGATTTTATTACAGTAGTATTCACGGTTACATTACATGGGGAGTTAAATACAGTTTCTCCTGTATACATACATCAGAGAATAAAATCCAACTATTACAAACATAAGTTTTTAAATTCAAATTGAATGAAAAATTTCTATAAAGTATTTTTACATATGAAAAAGAAAAAGGTGAAAAGACAAATATGTCACCCCAAATTTGTAAAACAGGTGTTCCTTTTGATATATAGGGTTCTATGAAGTACAAAACCTCAGAGATTTTTTCCTACCTGAAAACAAACTTAGTTTGCTCAGTTTCAAAGATACAGAAGAAGATGTGAGACTCATGGACCAGAACATAAGACCTGAATTACGTGGGAAGCAACTAACAGCATGAACATCATATTTGTGATAGCCTCTTGCATGCTACAAGGATGATGTAGAAGGCCACAGGACATCATGCTACAAAGGTGATGTAGAAGGCCACAGGACATCATGCTACAAGGGTGATGTAGAAGGCCACAGGACATCATGCTACAAGGGTGATGTAGAAGGCCACAGGACATCATGCTACAAGGGTGATGTAGAAGGCCACAGGACATCATGCTACAAGGGTGATGTAGAAGGCCACAGGACATGGACACAAGCAGAGGCTTGCATTTATTGCATGGAAACCAAGAGAAGGTCAAAAGCCCTCCACTTTTGGAGAAAACAGGAAACATTAGAGGACACAGAAAATGAACTAGTCCTCCTCCTCCAGAGAGCAAGGAACACTGTTTACTCAGTCACACTGTGAGCTCCTCGACCTGCTGTCTTAGTTAATTCTCTGTTGCTGTGATTAAAACACCATGGTCAGAACATGCTACACCTACATATTACATAGGTGATTAGAGAGACTGCATACATGTCATCCGGCTTATTCTGCGTGAATCTAAAAGAACACAGAGGGGCCACGTGTGCCGCACATGAACATGGAGAAAAATATGGAAGAACATGTATAAAAGATATTAAGGGGCTGGAGATATGGCTCAGAGGTTAAGAGCACTGGCTGCTCTTTCAGAGGTCCTGAGTTCAATTCCCAGCAACCACATGGTGGCTCACAACCATCTGTAGTGAGATCTGGTGCCCTCTTCTGGCCTGCAGTCATACATGCTGTATACATAATAAATAATTAAATCTTTAAAAAAAAGATATTAAAAAAGACTGAATTTAATAAACACAAAGATTATCACATGTAGGTTTTATATATATATATATATGTATCTGCATTTATTTACAGTGGTATATATTATATCATATATGTAGATGATATATATTATGTGTGTATGTGTATGTACCTGCTTTTATTTACAGTAGTATCTTAAAACTGTAAGCCACAAATCCCTCAACATTACTATACTGTTTTCTGTAGGACTTGCTATGTATAACCCACAATTTAAAAGTGCACAGTGACATCCCGACCATGAAGTTACCTCCAATTAACATCAGCTTACAAAGGCAAAATTAGTTCTCACCAATGAAGTCTCTCTGGGTATATTAACCACACTTAAGGGTAGGCGCCATACACAGCAGCAAATGACCAACACAAAACAAAGTCAATGGTATTTTTGTAGACTTCTAGTGTCATATGGCTTTGTTCAGGCTTTTTCTTTTCCTTACTGACCTTTTGTTATATTTATGGTTCCCAATTTTGTGTTTGTACGGATTTATTTACTTTTTTGGTAGTTGTTCTTTATTGGCTGTTTTTTCATCTCTCATTTATTTGTTTAAGCACTTACTAATAACAGCATGGACTCAGATATTAATTTTGTACTTTGGCTTATATTTCAACACTATTTTATTAACAGTTGGCCCAACTTTGCCCCTTGTAGCTCCTTCAATGGATGGCTGTATCTTTTTGATAATGCTCCATCATTGTGATTATTTTTTTCTTTGTAGCAGGAGAGACTTTTTAAAAACTTTCTGGTACTGTGAAGTTTCTCCTGAGTCCTTTTGTACCTCCCTGGGCAAAGCCTAGAATCAGCTATTTTTTTCCATGAAGCCCTTATGCCTTTTAATTTGAAAGTACTAGAAGCCAGGAATTATATTGGAAATCAGAGGGTCTTGCTGTAGCCAAAAGAAATGAGAAGTTCTTTTGGGTTAAGCTTGTGTCAGGTGCTACTCACCACTGAGAAGTGACTGACTCTGTTTCAATCACACAGTGAAAGATTATGGGAGGAATGGATTTTCAAATGGATGCTAGTGTAAGATGGCAAAATGTGCCATGTGTTCTTGAAAAAAAATGATAATTTTTCAGCACAATTGCTACTATTTCCATGAATTCAGAAATCCTAAACCTGACTACCACTTAATGTGAGATTCTGAAAGAAAATAAGAAAGCTACTTGTATAAAAAGGTGCATCAATAAATGGCTTGGGCTGTATTGGTAGCAAATGAATGCCATTATCTTTGATAATTGAATTGTACTTTGCAACATATTTGCATGTGAGTATTCTCTGCTTTGAAACTATACACGTGCAGAGTGTATTCATTGCCAGATTGCTTTCTGGTTTTGCTTTTAAAAATAATTTCACTTTTGCATAAATGGAGCATTTAGGCGGGGAGGAGATTACATTTGCTGTCCTTTGTAATTGTTGCTTCATTTTGACTGTCTCTGCTGTTTTCTTTGTTTACCTCTTTTGGGAGCACAGTCAAAGCAAAAAGTAGTTTCCTGCTCATTCATCAAAATGCTAAGGCATTTGGCTTCTTTTTTTTTTTCCATCCCCACTTTAAGGAAGCATGTAAAATATACCCCCCCCCCGCAAAAGAACATCTACAGGATAAAAATATATCATAATTCAAACCACTATTGTAATCTAAAGGTCTGTGTGTGTGTGTGTGTGTGTGTGTGTGTATGTGTGTGTGTTCTCTTAGTAAGCTTTTCCCACTCCCTTTAAATGAAAGTAGTATCTACAGACTAGCAATTCCAAAACACAGCAAGGCAGCTTTCAAATGCATTCTTTGCAAAGACAGAGGACTTCTAAGAGAGTAGCAGTCGTCACAGATTCCTTCTTTTTCTAAAATCTGAAAGCATTATTTTTTTGTTTGTTAAATTTATTTTAACAAATTGTTCTTTAAAACATAGTTTATCCATTATAGATATCAAAGAACTTACACAAATGCTAAAACTTCTTTTAATTTGAAATTTTTGAAACATTAATGATCAGGTCTCTGTGGAACATACTTTCAATTGTAGTAGGCGACAGATCTTGGGTGAGTTTATAATTTGAAATCTATTACACGGACATAAATGGATTAGTAACTCAATTAATACCTTGGTTATTTGGAAGCCTGACATAATGAGACTCATAAATTTTCTCTTTTGGGGTGTAAAATACCTTTTTTTCATATCCAGACTTTTTGACAAGTATCTCTGACTTCTCTATCTTATATAGTTAATACTGGCTATACTTTGTATTTCATGATTCTGTTAAACTGTATCTTATATTCAAGTCCTATTTCTAAAAAAATTGTGCTTTACCATATAGCAATTCTTATATATTAAGCTCTTTACAAATATTCAATTTGGGCTCATCACAGTCACAATATTTAAGCAAATTTTACTTACATTATTTACAGAAAATATCTGATATATCAGAAATGATAAGAACTTTTTTTTGGACAAGATTTCTCTGTGTAACAGCCCTGGTTGTCCTGGAACTCACTCTGTAGACCAGTCTGTCCTCAAACTCACAGAGCTCCATCTGCCTCTGCCTGCTAAGTACTGGGAAAGAACTCTTTATATATTTTACTCCCCCCCCACCGCCATTTACTCTATACCTAGGTAGATAGATTTTAAAAGTCTTTATAAGAGACTGTACCAGGCTCTGCTGACTCTCCATGGGAGATCTTGCCTTGGAGGAGGTGGGAATGGGAGGTGGGTTGTGGGGGGAGGCTGGCAGGGCAGGAGGAGGGAGGAGAGGTGGATCTGTGGTTGGTATGTAAAAGGAATAGAACATTTAATAAAATGAATAAATAAATAAATAAATAAATAAATAAATAAATAAATAAAAGGAAAAACAGAATGTAGTCCAGGAAGCTTAATTTACCTAAGACAATGAGGAAGAGCTTGGATATCAAGGTGTCTGTAGAAGAGGACACACTATGTTCAAAGACAACAGAAACTTTGTAGCAGATAAAATAAACTAAACATTAGAAGCTCCCTGTCGGTCTCATGTTTCTACTTGCCCTTCTAGACATCAACAGTGCATGGCCCTGACTACCCAGGTCACTTTTCAAGGCTCTGTTTACAGCTAAGCATGTTGATAGCTGAGGTCATGCTTCCTTGGAAATGAAGAGTAGACTCCCTATACGTCAATGGATGCCCATTTTCAGAATTCCTCTTCTGTATTTTCAGTTCCATGCATTTAATGAGCACTCAGAATGTTTGATGTGAGAAAATGACAGCGACTTGAGCTGTTTAAACATCATTGTGTCCTGTGTTCTAAAACTCAAAACCAAGACAAACATGTTTAAAAGAAACAGCTCATATTTCTTATTGCTGTATGCTCTGAATGGGTTCCTAATGCTTTGTTGATTTACAGCTAATAGCAACCATTTGAGGTAGGGGACATTATCCTCAGCTTACAAATGAGGAGGCTGAGGCCTACAGGCAGTGAGTGGTGTGGACAGAGCTAAGTCATGATGGAAATGGGCTCTTGTTTAGTTCCGGCTTCCAACACTGGGGGTCTCAATCGCCCCCTAGGAAGTTACCAGTTTCCCTCTCTCTCCTCTCTGCTTGTCCCTCTTCCTCCCCGTCTTTCTCTGTCTGTCTGTCTCTCTTTTAATAAATGGGAGCTTTTATGTAGTTACCAACTGGAGTTCCATCAAGCAATGTAGAATAAGAAGAACCTGAAAGAAAAGTGGCCTTAATGATGCCTGATTGCATACACTATATAAACACTAAGTTCCAGCCACAGCAGTAAGACACATAACTGGACAAATCAGTTAATTCTCTCCCTTCCCCCTCCCTCACCTCTGTCTCTTCTCTGTCTCTTTCTCCCATTTATCTCCTCCCCTTCCTCCTTGCCCCCTTCCGGAACCCAGAGGAAGCACATTTAGCGCTTAACTACATTTTCTAGCCCAAATATCATGTAAAAACTTCATGTTAGGGTCATAGGTAGCTCATAATTTTTATGGACGTGGGTTTACCTCAGCAAAAATCAATGCTATAATTTGATGCGACTGGGGACTATTCCAAGTCCGTGCGTATGAGGCCAAAGTCAAAACAGATGCCCACATACATGAATTAAAAGATTGCTAGAAAGGGTGTAATACAGGTGAACACCCCCATCCTTCATCGCTAAGGGTCTGAGGGACTCTGGGCAGCTCCTCATTAGGCCAATAATGGTTTCTAGAACTCACCCCTCCTTCTTCTAGTTGGAGAGAGGAGTATTCTCCCCTTTCTTTTCCTTTTCTTTATTTTTTATTTATTTATTTTTTTATTTTGGTTTTTCGAGACAGGGTTTCTCTGTGTAGTTTTGTGCGCCTTTCCTGGAACTCACTTTGTAGACCAGGCTGGCTGCCCCCACTGGAAACATTTGGGGTTCTCTACCCATCTAAAAATTGAGGACTGATGTTTGGCGTGAGAAAAGGAAAGCCATGAAGAAAAAGAAGCGAGAAAGAACGGCGTCAAAGCAAAAGGCCAAACCAAGCAAACCCCCAAAACCCCAACAAGTAGCCTGGGTGAAAAAAATCATCATCTAAGCCCCTGAGTCAGTGGCCTTCGGTCTCCGCTACAAGCGGCGCGGGGCGTCGTGTGGGTAACTAGGCAATGCGTTGCTGTAGTAACCGCGGACACGCAGAGGGCTAGGCTCCTCGGGTTGTTGGCTAGAGAGGGGGGGTGAAGGGTCCCGAGGTCTCGCGAGAGCTGCCACACCGGTCGGGTCGGTGGTGGCACCGTGGGGCACTGTAGAGCAGCGTGGGGGCACCGTGGTCCCGGCTGCGGGGATGGCTGCTCCGCGTGGGGTCCCGCAGCTGCGGGTGCTGGAGGAGGCGCTGGGCATTGGCTTGTCGTCCTCGGGCAACACAGAGGCGGCGGCGGCGGCGGAGCCGGTGTCCGCCGATGGTGCCTACTACCTGGAGCGTATCCTTCTGGTGGCCGCCGGTGACGGGGACGCACGGGGCCCGCGCGCGGGGCACCCTCCGGGGGGCGCCCGCGGACCGCCCCATCCATCGGGTGCCGTGTCGGTGCGACGCCCCGGCGGAGTCCTTCTCACCCCAGCCGCCCGCGGAAGTCCTGCTAGGGGTGTAGGTTCCTCTGTGATCGTGATCCTGAGCACAGGGAAGCCTTCCCAGGACCAGGTCCCTCACACTGGTGACCTGTGGGATGGAGGGCTGTTGGGGACATCGAGGCGCCTCAGGGAACTGAGTCAGTTCTCCTACGATTTAGTGGTTGTCCAAAATAGATAGATAGATAGATAGATAGATAGATAGATAGATAGATAGATAGATAGATAAACAAACAAATAAATAAAAAGTCCTCAGAATACCTTCGGAATAACTTCCCATCTTCAAGACAGATTAAGGGAGATCTATGCCTCTGGGCTTTAAAGAATGAAGCCCAGACAGTACTCATGGTCTTGTAAGGGAGTCCAATTGTGCAGTCCTAAATAATTCGCCCCTGTAAGGCTGGCTACCTTCTTTAGTGGTTTTGGTTTGGGCTCTTGAGTGGAAACACTGGTGAAATATTCTCCCGCCCCCGCCACTGGGCTACTAAACGTTGGTGGAATGAGCTGACACATACTGGGAAGAAAGCAACAGGTCATGATGAGCAGTTATGATGGGAGGTACCAGAAAAGTTGAACAGTGTTATGCCTATAATTAGGTTCACTAATTTTTGTAAGGCCTTACACGTCCCTCCTCTAGATAGGTGCATTAATTATTCTGGATTAACGTGCAGTGTTTGTTAAATAAGAGCCACGTAACTCTTTCTTTCAGAAGATAAAAGAAAGATGGCTATCCATAAAGCTGTCAAAGACAGTAAACATCTCCCTTTATTTTTCTGTACAGTTATAATCCCTGGTGTCTTAATTTAAGATCTCATAGATCCAACAGTGGTCCATTCTTGTGAGCTTTAGCAGGCTCAGTTATATATCCATATTTTAGGGAGTCACACAGAAGTGAGTAGAAAAGTTAAAGAAAACATGCAGTATTATATTGGATACAAAATGATTTTTATAGGATGGAAGTTTGAATACCTTGAAATCGATTTAATAAATAAAATATGTAGGTGCCTTAGTGTTATAATTGAGTCTTTATTGTCTGTTTTCATAGCTCAAACAGGCTGTCTGTTCCAGAAGGTTCTCTTTAAAGTTAAAAAAAAATAATTCAAGTTATAATTTCTGAGTTCATCTGCACCAAGTCTAAGATTTTCCAGTGTCCTTGCTGGTGAATTCCAACAAAACATTTGTGAAATTTTTGTCATCATGAAAATGATTTCTCTAGACATAGTTTAGTTATCAACATGGCACTGATAGTTTGATAACATTTCGAAGATTATATTTGTAAAATAAATGCAGGATTCTTACACAATGAAACTTTAAACAAGAAAATCAGATTTATGGAATTTTCCAGAAGAACACTGAATTAAGACTGCAACATGCTTCGGTTTACACACCCATCTTGTCTTAATTAACGTTTTTAATACAATATGTTTTGATCATGTTTATCTCCTTCTGCATCTTCTCCCAGATCCTGCCCATCTCCCTCCTCACCCAATTTTATGGTTCCCCCCAAACAAAAACAAAAATAAGAAAGAAAATCCACAAATAATAAAAAACAGCAACCTCCCCCCCCAAAAAAAACCCCCACAAAAATGAAATTCAAAACAAACAGGCAAAAACCAAAATGAAACAAAATGCCTACAAAGATACCTCTGAGTTCATTTTGTGTTTTGAAGCTACTCCAGACACTAGGCCTGATCTGGAATGTGGAATGTGGTATCACCCAGTGAAACCATTGACAAAAACTGATTTTTCCCTTGCCAACCCGTATCAGTTGCAGATAGCTTCTTGGTGAGGGTTGGAACCCCGAGTCTACTTTTCTTTCCCATCTGGCTTGAAGCTGTACAGGTCTTGTGTGTTCTGCCAAACTCTCTGTGAGTTCATATGTTATACACAGATCTTACAAGAAAGGCTTTAAGTCACAGTTGCAAGCGTAAGCAAATCTAATTTTCAGGAATTTATTATCAAATTCGTTAATTATGTCGCTTCTGTGTGTTTCTTCCACCTCTTCATGGTTGACTGATTACTATTTCATGTTTCAACTGAAGGATAGCCAGGGGATAGCAAAGTCAAACATCCAACTAGTCGATTGTGTTACATTCAGTGTTGAGGGAAGAGATTTAGTCATGGGAAAGGCTTTACTATTAGTCAAAATGAAGTTTGAGGATTAATTGTAAATGCCAATTATCCTTGTATCCCTGGGCTCTCTTCACATGCATAATTAGAAGTTGACAGTATAATGTTATTTGACATTGTTTTGTAAGGCAATTATGCTAGTTGGCGAAGTGAGACTTTCCTGGATTTAAAGTCTATGGCTCTTCAGTTGCTTCAGTGGATAAATAGAAATTATAGTTTGCATAAGTGAATCAGAATTCCAGTGTCCTTTACCTTGCATATATGTGTAATTACCTCTAAGTTAGTACATTTTTGCCCAGATTTCCCTTATAGTTCATATCATATTTCTGGTACTGGATAATGACCTACCAGTATTGACAAAGGCCTTTAGAAGAGGTTGCTTGTATTCTCCAGGAAATCATTTGCTATTCTTCTTAAACATCCGGACACAGGGAACGTGTGTAGACTAATGTGGCTCAAACCAGACACATAAGCAGGACTCATCATTAGTGTCATAATTTCAGTTGTTGTGCTAGAAAGTTGTATGTCAGCTTGATACAAGCTAAAGTCATCTGAGAGGAGGGAACTTCAATTAAGAAAATGTTTTCAGAAGACTTGACTGTGAAAAAAAAACAACAACAACTGAGTTGTATGTGGGTAAGCCTGTAGGGCTTGGTTGGCGATTGATGGGAGAGGGCCCAGCCCATTGTGGGTGGGGCCATGCCTGGGCTTGGTGGTTCTGGGTTCTCTAAGAAAGCAGGCTGAACAAGCATAATAAGCAAGCCAGGGAACAGCACCCCTCCATGGTCTTTGCATCAGCTCCTGCCTCCCAGTTCCTTCCCCGTTTGAGTTCCTGTTCTGATTTCCTTAGATGAACAGAGATGAATATGTGTAAGCTTAATAAACCCTTTCCTCCCCCAAGGAGGTCATGGTGTTTCATCACAGCAACAGAAGCCCTAACCAGTTGCCAATGTGTATACATGGAAAGAGGGAACCTCAGTTGAGAATTGTCTAGATCATTTGTTCCATGGCCATGTCTACAGGGCATTTTCTTGATTGCTAACTGATGCAGGCAGACCCATCCTACTGTGCGTGGTGCCATCTCTAGTCCTGCAGGCCTTTGCTTTATAAGAAAGGTAGCTGAGCAAGCCAGAGAAGCAATCCTACAAGCAATGTTCCTCCGTGGTTCCTGCTTCATGTTCCTGCTTTCCTTCCCTGCCCTGTCTTCCGTCAATTGACAGTGACCTGTAAGCCCAATCAAACTTTTTTCTCCCAGCCAAAAGGTTAGCTAGCGCTCCATTACAGTATCAGAGGCCACTTAGGACAATGTGGAAAATGCTTCCATTAATATGGGCCTCAGTGTTTTGTTATGGCTTAGGGAAGGTGTTCAGGAGAAACATCCTAAGACTGCAGTGGTCCTTCCTGTTACCTGCTGGTTGTTAGCAGTGACTCTTCTTCCTCCTGCGAAGGGCTTCATGATGGAATTGCTTCTGTGTTTTATACTTTTTCAGGGTGTGCTGGCAGCAGACACGATGTGGTTCTTTGCGGTCATCACAACATTGAGAAATCTAGTCAAGGAGTACATGGATTCCTCATAGAACTTCTTGTTAGGAAAATAGTTACAATATTATAAAATATGCTGGGCCAAGTAGTTGTCTACCAAACTCGGACAGAAAGGCTGGTGGTGGTTGTCACTGGTACTTTTAAAGTCACGGTTTGGTGGCTCTTTAGTCATAGTAGTGACTAAGGGCTGCTTAATAAGGTGTGGGTCTTTAGGAGTTCCCAGTTTCAATTGTCAGAGGCAGGCAGGAAGGAGTTTGTACTAAGTGAGCTAAAGGTTCATTGATTTTGGCGTTATTTGTCAAAACCAAAACCCTCTCCCAAGAAGGAAAATGAAATGCGCACTCTAGGAAAGAGAAGCATTGAGGGCTCATCTTCCTCTCCTAACTCCAGTCCCTGATTGGTGGTTAACATTGTGCCTTTCTGTGTAGTCCAACAGTAAGAATTTAGCATCTTAGGCTATGTAGATGAAGTTCCCATGGTCCCAGCAGCAGTTTCTCATGACTGGATGAAGTAGATGTGAGGCTTTGCATCCTCTTCAGCTCTGGATACAGACCCAGTGTCTACAGCTGCAAAATGAAGGATTCCTACCCCGGAACAATGCTGTAGCATTAGACGGGTGTCTCATCTAAGATGCCTGTTGTCTGTGCAAAGCGCCTCACTGTTGGAGTGACATTCACTGATAACTTTCACTTAAATGAAAATTCTATCACTGTTGCTTTTTATTATAGTTTTTTAAACATTTTATTGTTTTGTCAAAAAAATGCTAATTGAGTAACTAAAAAGAAGTAGCGAATATAATAGCTAAGATAAGGACAGGCTTCTCTGTCTATCCCTTCCTTTATTCCTTTCTTTAAAAATTCCTCCAGATAACACCTGTTTCTGAGTTTATAAAATGATATGCACTGAAATTTTATGACTGTAAAATGTATTTGTGAAACATTTAACACATTTCTATTTACTCAAGTAATGTACTTCCAATTATCATCAGAAAGTTTGTGTTTGGTTACTAGAATTTCTTACATATATCCAAATAAAAAGATTTGACAACCTGAACGTAGACTCTAGGCCAACAGCCCTATTACTAAATCCAGCATGCTCAATATTACATGTATTAATATCATGGGCTGTTTAGAGAGAACAGCTATTTTGTTCTGTGTCCTGTAGTCTGTGTTAACTTTAATGACTCACCCATGAATCTTACATGATGAGTTTAATACAGTAAGTCCAGGTGAGCACCGAGTTTCTTTGTGGCTAACAAGCTCCCAAGATGCTACAGGTCTGAGGACTATAATTGGAGAAGCAAACTTATACACGATTATCTTGACTTCTGACCATTGCATTTTCAGATACTGCTAAGTATGCTGACATCTGCCCACAATCACAGCCCTCAGAGTGCTGAATAAAGCAGGGGGGTTGGCAGTTCCAGGGTAGCCAAAGCTACATAGTGAGGCTCAAAAACAAAAAACCAAAAAGTTCAGATAGAAGAAGAGTGTACAGAGGCCCTGTCTTTGTGTCTCCTGGCTTACAAATTACAAAGGCCCATATACTACCACCACCATGTCACTGGAAATACAGTCACTATGCATTTTACATGTGACCGACAGTTACTTCAGCTCTGAGCAGAAGATATGATACAGCTGCCTTGTACCAGAGTGGCCAGTAGCTTTCCATTCTTGCTAAGTCCATTGAGTTGGTACTAGCTTTGTGTATATGATGCTAATGATTCAGAGGACTCATGAAGACTTGTTGGTAAAGACTGCCAGAAGTAAACAGCCGTGAGACTATGATAATAGGAATGCCGATTAGTTGTCCTCTATATTTCTCAGTTAACTTTATTTAGGCTCGTATTCATAAGAGAAAGATGACAGTGATATTTGTTACTTATAGTACCTTTCCTGTTTGGTAAATAAAATGTTAGTGAGGGAGGATCCAGGTTAGATTTTTTTTTTTATTGCTTCTGTGAGCATTGGCTCTGAGAAGATGGCAAAGATTGCAAAGTGATTTCTGTCTACAACTCTGGGAAATCATGGAAAGCCTAATTAGCGATATCTCATTCTGGTTCTCTCTAAAGATGCTGCTGGCCATAATCCCTACCTACAAGTGTGGCAGTGGATGGGTCTTGTAAGTGGAGAAGTTTATTGCTCATAGCTGCAAATTGTTCATTGATCCATTTGCACAAGAACATACTTGAGACCCACTCAGGCTGTCATATCTGTTGTTAGTCCAGCCGAAATGTCCCTCGGAGGCATTTGGTCATGGAGTTGTGTCTTCTGTGGTACTGGGATAGTGCCAGTGTTCCATGGTACTTTCAGTGTATGCATTATAAATGCTGGCCCATCTTCTAAGGGGATCCACAATATAAGGATCTAAGGCAGATTCTGCTAGTTTGGAGACCAGCATTTGCATTTAGAGACCAGAAGTGGTGACTATCAGGGAGTGTTTCATACTGTAAAATTCGACGTCCCTAAATCCCTCCTAGAAATGTGAAGATGCGGCCGAGTGGGCGCTGCAGTCTAACTAGGCTGCAGCTGTAGGATAGAGAATCTGGCCTGGAGGTGCAAGATGCCGTGGATGTAGGCAGGAAGGGATAGCCATCGAAAGGACAAGAGCAAGAAGAGGCTATAGACTGAGGCTCTGCAGATGTGAGGGCCCAGAAAGGCAGGGGCTCGAGCCCAGGGCAATAGAAAAGGTGGAAAATGAGATCTGGATCTGGAGTGCAACTTTACTGTTCTCTTGTTTGGAAGAGTCGTGGGCAGATAGCGGGTAGAAACGTTTGAACTGCTCAGAGCCAGCTTGGCATCATTAAAACAATTTGGGTCTAAATGCTGACTTATTTTTCCCATTGGAAAATAGCTCTGCGTACAAATCACGAAGAGCGTAATTGTGTGTGGGTGTTTTCTAAAACACGGGCTCTCCGGAGAGAGTAGGTCACAGGTGAGAAGGTTGCTCAGTGAAAGAAGCTGAGTGTTATTTTTTCCTTGCAGAAGGTTGTCCACGACTTGCCTCTCTTCACCCTTGCAACATTGCTCTCCAGAGAGATGTTTTCCAAAATTCCTTTTACTGGTGATACTCCATCAGATTCTTCTTCATTTCTCAGGCTGTCCCAAGGGTTGAGAGGACCAGTGTGTGGATACAGTGCATTCTCTTTGTGAGAACCTCTGAGGCATTGGAAACAGAAAACACTTTCATGTGCCGGGCAGGTTATCTGTTTTCATAGGAAGGATCAGGAATTCGCATCTGGCTACAAACCCATCTTCACCCCAGGCACTGGTGAGGTTAGAGTTAAGCCTGTGGTTTTGAGTTTAAGTCTTTGAGATCCTCCTGGTGTACTACGCTGCTGTGTATTTCTGTTTCCCTTTCTCCTCCAATTTTCACGTTCACTGAGTTCTGTATTTCCAGTGACATGCACATTTGTAAGTTGCCACAGAATCATTTAGTATTAGCTTGTGCATTGGTCATGTGTTGCTAGATATCCAGACAACAGATGCATACAAATATCTACACCATAAATAGTTCAGCTGCTTTTTGAAGAACACCTCACCACCACTTTAGAGATGAGTTGCTCTGGGAAGCTCTTCTGCACAGATCATGTTGTGGATACTTAAAGGTATCAGTCAGAGAGTATAGCAGCTCCTCTTTTGGGCACTTTGTTCTGTATTTGATTTTTCTTCTTACTAATCATTTGGCCTTGGTTAAATTAACGATCAGCTCTATACCCTCTAGCTGTTTTATAATTTTTTTTCTCCTCTGTGGTCTTCAAATTGAGCTGTATAAATGATTTTATTTAGCTGCTGGTAAGGTGCCACTGAGATTTGGAAAACAAATATGTGAGTTCATTTCCTAGGATATTGAAAACAAATTTTGTACTTATATTATCTAAGATGTTAATAAACCCTGTATTCTTATTGTGCCAGTGTAAAAACAGAGTGATAGGATAGAAAATTCTTGGCATTAGATACAAGAAACTTGTCTCTGTCACTTATAGCCATGTGATTCCCTAGGAAATCTCTTAATTTCTATTTCTTAACTTTCATCTTAGACATGACTGGGATATTCAATCTCAAACGGTCATTTTGAAAATAAACATCACTGTACTCCATGGGAAACACTTCCATGCTTAATGAAATAGTATTTTTCATATACTCTGTCATTTTTTTTATTGTGAGGAAGCAATATGTTCTTCATAATTAAAAGTTATAGCCAAGAACATTTGCTGGATGAGACTTCCAAGTGTTACCTGATATTACCAGTGCTCTGAGGACAAACCACATCTTCATTTCTCTATCACCACGTTAATAACCCACTTTTTGCATTTATTCTACACATAGACAGTGTGTGCTCATTTGTAACTTTTAAAGTCTGTACAGAGGATTTTAGAATATTTACCTTGTTTTGGAATTCGTCATGTACAAGTGGGAAGAATGACATTATTTTCTGGAGGCTGATTGACAAGAGACTGGTATTGAAATCACCTTGGAGTAACCCCCAGGGAATTTTATTTAAGTAAATAAAAATGTATCAGAAAATGCAAGTCTAGAACTGGAGGGAAACCTAGATTGGTTTTATTTATCCTTTTCCCTTAACCAATGAGCAAAGATTTCTTCTTAGATGATCATCTCTTTCTACAGTGAGGAATAAAAAAATAGATGTATAGCATTTACTGTAGCCTAGGGAACATTCTAAATGATTTTCTCACATATTTCCTTTTCTAGGTTTCTTGAAAGCATATAAGGTAGTTTCCTAGCTGGGTAACATGATAAGCAATGATCCTGCCTCCTGGAATTCATGTTCTGTTTTTGAGGTTCTGGGGATAGATCCTAGGACCTCATGCATGCTTGGCAAGCCATATCCCACTAAGCTATACCCCTAGCAGGTTTTGCTTTTCACTAGTCCTCGTATACTGAACATACTTGCCCTGCCTTGTACAACCTTTAAGATATTGAACTTGTGGCTTGAGGCTTGGTGATAAAAATGTTGTGGCTTCCTCATCATTGATTATCAATTCTGAAGTAAGCTTAGCTATTATGTCTGTGGAGAAAAATCACATGAAGACTAAACAAAGGCCTTCATCCAACAGTGAGACAGTGTCAGTCAGCTGTCCTATAAGTACATACTGCTGCCTTAGCTCAGGTTTCAGATGACTGCCATCTGTCACCTTGATTGGGTCATCATGGTTGATCCTCAGAATCATCCAGCTAAGTAGCTCACATTTTCTTGACCTTCAGGATCTGTGACATAACAAATGTTAATTGTTCCTTTTGCAAGCTTGATCGAAATATGATTGACAATATAAATTGCCTACATTCAAGTTGTACACGTAAAACTTTGATACATATATCTAGGGCATACAGATGAGAAATTAATGCATGTGGTGGTTTGAATGACAATAATGTCCCTCATAGGCTTATGTATTGGAAGCCTTGACCTCCAGTTGATGGCACTGTTTAGGGAGGCTTAGGAAGCACGTCTTTTGGGGGGAAGTATGTCACTGGAGGCGACCTTTAAGACCATTTCCGGTTGCTCTCTGCTGTGTGCTGTGGTTCAAGATGGGAGTGCCCGCGTCCTGCTCCAGCCTCCATGCCTGTTTGTGGCCTTCTAGTGCCTGCATCCTGCTCCAGCCTCCATGCCTGTTTGCGGCCTTCTCTTTACCTTTGTGGACTTTAACCCTCTGCAACTAGAAGATAAAATAAGTGCTTCCTTCTAAAAGTTGCCTTGGTGACGGTGTTTTATCACAGTGACAGAAAAGTAACTAAGACAAAGCATTTGCCTCATGTAGCTACATTTTAAAAAGTGATTGCTTTAGTTAGCATACACAGTAGTTTGCTTCATTATGACGTTTTATACGTGTATATCATGTACCCTGCTTCACAGTCCTTCCTGTATAGCTCTCTGGTTCCATCCTCCCACTAATACTGTCTACTTTGGCATCATGTATATATGAATTTATTGGGTATAATATAATATGTAGATTTCTCATATGAATGAAAACACGCAGCACTTGCCCTTCTGAGTCTCTTAATATGATGACCTTCAGTTCCATTTTCCTACAAATGACGTTTTTCTTCTTTATAGCTGAACAGAATTCCACTGTGCATGTAGATGATTCACATTGTCTTTATCAGTCCGTGTAAATGGACATCTAAGCTGTTCCTGTCTTTTGGCTGTTGTGAACAGAGGTGCAGTGAATTTCTGTGTATGATTGCTATGCTAGTTTATATATGATAAAAATTAGAGAAACTTAATTAGAAACCTATATGTATTTCAAGAGTAGAGATTTAAGTTTTACTCATGAAAACATCGTAATATGTTTACTTATTTCTAAGTACTGGTGTGCTTATTGTGCTGTTCACTTACAGTCCTTTAACCAAAGAGTCATGTGACATTATGAATATTTAGAAGCTTTTGAAAGTTCAGTTTTGCTTCAGATAATTAGAAAAATTTACGATTTTTGTATTTATCTTCATATGAATGCATGCACACACGTATGTGCAGATGTGTTTGTGTGTTCCTGTGTGTAAGTTCAGGCATATTCATGCTATGGTATGAAGATCCTAGGACAACCTCAGGCATTTGTCCCACTTTATCATTTTGGAGAGGGGAACAATTGTTCACTGCTGCCTCTGCCAGCTAGCCGGCCTTGGAGCATCCCATCCTGTCTGCTTATGTGGGTCCTGAGTCGCTGGACTTGGGTTCTCATGCTTGAGTGAGACACACTCTACCCACTGAGTGCCCACCCAGCCTTTCTACTTCTTACTATTGTAACGATCCTCTATAATTTTATAAAGATTCTTAAATTCAAACTGGAAATTACTAGGTAATAATCATGCAAACATATATGAGTGTAGTTTTTCATGTACTTAATGTTATAAAATACTGGTTGAGATACTTTATATCTAAAATTAGAGGCTTTATGGAGAAAACAGGTTGAAAATTAAATTATGTGTATTTACACATCTCATATTGAAGCAATTAGATCCAATACTGTAATTGAGGTCAAGTAACTTTAGTATAATAACATTATTCCACTTTTTTTGCATTTAAACTTGACAAAATACTCAGAGGTCACCATAACTGATGCTTCTGAAGATGACTGTGAATATGAAGAGGTAACTTGTTAATTTATATCTCAGTGAGTTCACTGTAGTCATTCATATTACTGGTTTGTCTAATTTTCTGGAATATATAAGTACTTTAAGATGAACTATGTGTGGAACAAAAGTTAGCTATTGGCTGATTATGAATGAGTTGGGGAATACTGTTTAAACACTTACACTGGGTGGGACATCTGCCTGTTCTGGTTCCCCCTCACCATTTAGGTTCAGTCCTGTCACCTCCCTTGTCTGTGGCCTCATAGATGGTCATTCCTGTATGGAACTTTTTCCCATTGTTCAGTTTGCTTTTAACAGGGACTCCAGATTGCCAGTACCAGTTGGAGGTCAGGCTTCTGCTTTCATCTATCCTAATTTTAGTTCTGGAAAACATGCTCCTGTCCCAGAAATTTCCTTTAATTCATTGCTTCTGAGACATGGATGTAAAGTCACTTTTAGATGTCAGAAACTGAACTAAATTGTGGAAGTGAGCATGGACTGTGACCTTGACAGGCGAGAAACTTGTTAGTACACAGACTTAGGTCATCTTTAGAAGCATACAGTGTCCTACATAGAGTATATTTCTTGGAAGCATTATTTAGGAAGAAATATTCTGAAGTGACATGTAGATTTGTCCCCTTGTGTTTCCATATCAGCATTAATTAAAAATGATACTTTTTATTTAGTTGTATAATTTACTTCCTCAGTGCAAGAGACCGTGTGAGATCTGCTCATTATTGTACCCTATTTCTGGCTGTTAGTTGCCCATTGTCAACTATAGTCCAAAAATTGGTCCTGAAAACCCCATAAATAAAGAGTAAGTTTTAAATGACTTTATTGAAGTCTGTTGTTATGATTGTTATGTTACTATTATCATCATTACTAGTCTCTTATTGTGCCCATTTTATAAATTAAACTTTATTGCATGCTTATATGGGAACAATTGTATATGTAAGGTTGGGAACTAACCACAGTTTGAAACATCTGCATCATGTCTGAGAATGTATCCTTCATATAAGCAGGGAATTCTGTATGGTACTTGACATTTCTGTCCATTCTTCCTGCCCTTGTCTAGATACCAGATGACAATTTCAGCATTCCAGAAGGAGAAGAAGATCTGGCCAAAGCAATTCACATGGTTCAAGAGCAGGCTACAGACGTTCAGATTCTGGTGAGACTTTTGAACACAATTCTAGCTTGTAGTGTAATAGGAATACTTTTTATATGAAGCCTTGGAAGTAATGTAACCAAATTATGAAACAGAACACTATAATCTATATCGTTTCACTTTGATTAATTTTCACAAAACACTTAAAGTAGGCTTTGTTTATTCTTTGCAACATCATTCTCCAGACAATGTCTACTCTTCTTTCCAACAAATGATACCTTCCCTGAGAACTGATCAATCCAATCAGAATTAAACCAAAATTATTCAACACTGTTGCTGAATGGATCAACTACAGATTATGTAGTAGACTTTATAAGGGTTTTGTATCTTTGTTTTCCTGGAAGCATCCAGCCTACATGGAATGCTTACCATTTCATGACACTTTCTTCTCTGGGACATGAAACCAATTTTGTTAAGAATAAGATAAAAAATTATATGTGGTTATCACATGAATTAAAGTAAATAAGACTCTTGATATCTCTATAACATTGAAAAGAATGTTAAAAAATTGACCATAATTTATTGCAGTTAAAATATTTATAATTACACCCTAACATTAATTTCAAAGGATTTTTTCTTTAGTTGAAAGCTTGGCTTCTTCAGTGCAAGATGGTCTGTTAGACTTTGCCCTTCTTATTCTCTATCGCAGTCTCTCTACACTTAGTAGACTTTTGTCTAGGAAGCTATTCAATTTTCCAATCACCTATATACTTAACAATTGAAAAAGAACTGAAAAGATTTCATGAGTCCACAAATGATTAGATTCTGTTGAGTGCAGTGATCTAGCTCATTACCAAGTGTATTTTGTAATAAAGTCAGTAGATAAGTTCCTTCTAGAAAACCACAAAGTGGGTTCTCCTACATAGTACTATTAGTCTGTTGCATATCTCAATGCTATAATTTATAGGGAAAAAATTTAAAATGCAGCCTTTTGGATAAAGTAAAAAGGCATATTTATTCACTGATCATTTTCACTCTTAATTTATCATTTTGTTAATAGATACCATGCTTTGAATTCTGACTAAAATGTATGTATATTATATTTAAAGTGATTTTTGAACACATGGAAAAATTAGTAATGTTATTGATCTAATTTAGTTATATTTCATACTACAGTCTTTTCCAGATGTTAACATAAATAGGTAGGGATATATGTGTGTCTATGGGTATATGTAGGTATGAACACATGTATTTGTGTGTATTCCTTGGAGATGGTCATTATATAATTTTATAAAAGGAAAGGTTTACATAAGTATATTATTACAATTTTTTTGCAAATTTTAGTTTCTTTGATTTTTCTTTATTTTACTATCTTTTGCAGTGCTAACATATCTGTAATGAATTCCAATTTTTATAAAATTAGAAGTTTGACTTTGAAAGATTAAAATAAAATGGCAGTTAAATTTCTGACATTTTGGGTTCATTTTCTCCTTACTTTTCCTCAGTCTATAAAACATTCAGTAGAATAAAGTCATTTTTTTGAGAATGTTTCTGTATTTTTTGCGCCATCTGATTGATGACTAACCCAAACCACAGTGCTGCTTATCAGTTCCAATGTGTAAGGGAGCTCAGAGAATACCACTCTTCTCACTCATTTCTTAAATTCTGTTTTGGAAAGTGTATTTACTTTTCATAAGATATAAATGGTAGTATATAAAGTTTTTATTGTTGACCGGATATGATGGTACATGCCTTTAATCCCAATACTCAGGAGGCAGAGGCAGGCAGATCTCTGTAAGTTCAAGGCCAGCCTGGTCTATAGAGTGAGTTCCAGGACAGCCAGAGCTATATAGTGAGACCCTATCTTGAACCCCCCAAACACACCAAAAAAAAAAAAAAAAGTTTTATCGTAGCCAGTTGTGGAGGCATACCATGGTAGGATATGCTAAAGAGGCCGAGGTAGGAGAATCATGGGTGAGAGGCCAGCTTAGGCTGCACTATAAAACAGTTGTAATTATTTTAAGACAATTAAGTAAATATTTCAGATTTCAATTTCTCATATGATAACGCTTGTTATCATATGAGAAATGAACATAAATAGTCTCTCTGGAGTTCCCTTCATTTTCTCTCTAAAAATGTTTCCAAATGAAAATTCAAATTTCTGAACCCTTCTATGTCAACCCTTTACCCTTGTATCCTCCCCAAGAACAAACAAACAAACAAACAAACAAACAAACAAACAAACATTTGCTCCTCTGTCTTCCCTATCTTGCCATCACATATTCTTCTGTTGGAGTGGCCTTGGGAGCTGGGTGTCACTCAGTATACCTTTTTGCTCAAACAGCTTTACTTGCAAATGTTCATTGCACTGAATTGTTGGGCTGGTTCAATGCCTCTGGGGCTTCTGTCACACCATCAATACTGGATTCTCATTGAAACTTTTCTTGAATATCCTGCTGTTGCCCAAGTCATGGAGATCCTGCAGCTAGGGTGCCACAGGACCAGTCCCTTCATGAGCTCCAGGAGGTCCTACATGGTGTAGATGTTGGGGTGGGCCAACTCAAGCCCTAGATGTTGGCCTGGGTGGTAGTTACATTAGTCAGTCTGGGCCTCTACCAGGACCGCCCACTCAGATGAGGGTCAGGGCCAGCTCTCCCTCATGCAGGAGCAAGCTCTACACTTGTGGCGGCCAGGGTGGCAGGGACAGTTCTACCAGGGCCATTGAGAGTTGGGTCCAGCTTTTCTGAGAGCAGAGGGAGACAGATATCCCTCTTAAGCAGCCAGTGAGAGACAGGACCAATTCTTCTGTGCCCAGGCCACTGGGACCAGCTATCCCATGGCCCCTGGTGGTAACATGGGCACAGATATCATCACAGACCCCTGCTGCAGTTGGACCATGGACCTACACATGGCCCTTGGCTGCAGCTTGGGCCTGGACATCACCATGGCCTTGGGTAACAATACAAACCGCTTGGATTAGTTTGTCCCTGGTGGCAGCATGGCCCTCAGACATCAACATTGTCTTAGGTGGTAGCCCATCCATATGGCCTTTGGTGATAGCACAGTCCATGGACATCAACACAGACCCTGGCTGTGGTAGGGCCACAAATTCAGACATGGCTCTCGGCAGCAGCACAGGCCAGAAGTCACATGGCACCAGGTGTCAGGGTAGGCCCCCATATCAGCCTATCCCTCACTGCTGCCCTGTCTCAGTCTTCCATTCCATCTCTCTCCACAGCTCAGGCCCCAGTCCCCTTCTTCTCCTCCATTTCTCCACCACATACCTGATCATCTTAGTGGCACCTGCCCAGTCCCCCCAAGGCCTGCTGGCTTCCTGCCCATATTTCTCATATAGGTATCTAAAATTTGCTCTGTCAAGATAGTTAAAATGGCGGGTCTTGAGTACCTTAAGTATTGGTAGCAGCTACTCCGCTGTCCCACGTGGTGTGAAAGTCATCATGGACAGCATGATGACAAAGGGCCATGGTGATGCTCCATTATGATGGAATCGTGGTACATGCTCTTTTCAGCATCCTTAGTCTTTCTAAAACACAAGGTACCAAAATCGTTACGTTACTTAATAATAATATTTGAAAGAATCAATGTATCTCTTTGTTTCTTTTCCCTTGGCTTTTTAGTTTGCTATATTGTGTTGAAAGGGAAGTTTACTTCTTTATAGTCCCTCAGAGGACCTAATCTTACTCTGGCCTCAGCACCTTTGTGGTTGCTGATGCTGTGTCTGGCTCTGATCTAGGATTGTGTTCAGATACGCCTGAATCCTGTGTTAATCACAGTTTGGAAGGACGCAGTCCTGACTGTTGAAATTTTGAAAACTCAAATCCCTGAAACCACAATTTCTGTTAGGAAAATGGCTGTATAAGAGGGATGGAGCGCTCAATTCTGAGAATGGAATTAGTGACGTTTTGGTTATCCAAAGGATATTTGCTGTCTTACTTCTACTGCTGTGAGAAAACACTGGCAAAAAGCAAATTGGGAAGGAAATTTATTTTAGCTTACAGTTCTAAATCACAGGGAAGTCAGAGCAAGAACTCAAACAGTCCAGGAACCAAGAGACAAGAGCTATGGAGGAATGACTGCTGCTTACTGGCTTGCTCAGCCCACTTTCTTGTAGCATCCAGAAACACTAGCCCAGGGGTGGCACTACCCACAGTGAGCTCTGAGGACTCAGTGGCTTTTCTAGCCTAGAGTCAAAATGCCACCACGATCTCCACAATTCGTCTGTCTTGTCACAGCTACCCCTTTTTCCTAGTGCCATTTTCTGTTTTATCCAAGGTTTCTACTGCTATGTTAAAACTTGATGACCAAAAGAAACATAGGGTGGAAAGGCTTATTTTGTCCAACAGCTTGTATCCCATCATCCAGGAAAATCAAGACAATGACTCAAGACAGGAACCAGGAGGTAGGAGTTGAGGCAGAGGCCATGGAGGAGTGCTGCTTACAGGGTCGATTTCATGGCTTGCTCAACCTGCTTTCTTTTTTTTTCTTTTTCAATATTTATTCTTGAAAATTTCATATATACACACAATGAAATATAATCATGTCAATATCCAGTTACCTTGCTGTCCTCTTGGTCCCCACTGTAACACTTTTCCCTCCCAAATTCTTATTTTTGTAATATTGCACTAAGTCCAATTATTGCTACCAATATGTGCATATGTGAGGGACCATCCACTATAGCATAGGAATTCTACCAAGGCCATGCCTTGAAAGAAGAGTGATTCTCCACTCACCATACATTATCAACAGCCAGTTCCTCCTTAGTTGGGGTGGAAGCTTGTGAGTTCCTCCCTTCCCCATGTTGGAAATTTGTCAACCTGCTTTCTTAAACTATCTAGGACCACCCACCCAGGAGTGGCACCCCCTCCTTTGATTTGAGCTTACCCACAATCAATCATTAATCAAGGAAATGCTCCAGCAGGCCTGCCCCCCTGGCCAGTTTGGTAGGGAATTTTTCTCAATTGATATTCTCTCTTCCCAAATGACCCTGGCCTGTGTCAGGTTGACATAAAAACTAGCCAACACAGTTGCTCAGTTAATTAATCATGTACTAATTTTATCCCTTCATATATTATCCCATGCTTTCTTCAAAAAGCCCACTTCATCAGAAAAGGCAAGTCTGGCAGGCTTAGCAGCCTTCTGAATAGAAGCTGCTTGTGGTCATGGAAATTCATCCAGCATTACAAGGCACATCAAATGGTGAGCTGTTCTTGTAGAGGATTTGACCACTGAGGAATGTGACTGCTGATTTACTGCTAAAGGAGGAAGAACTAGTGCATGCTTCACCTTGGTTGGTGGATGGTACTTTAAGAACTCAGGGAAATGCAAGTGAAAACGACTCTGAGATACTGTTTTACACCTGTCAGGATGTCTAAGGTCAGAAACACTGATGACAGCTTATGTTGGAGAGGATGCGGAACAAGGAGAACACTCCTCCACTGTTGGTCAGAGTGCAAACTGGCACAGCCACTCTGGAAAACAATATGGCGACTTCTCAGAAAATCTGGAATCAATCTACCTCAAGACCCAATGATACCACTCTTGGGCATATACCCATGGGATACTCAATCATACCACAAGAACACTTGCTCAACTATGTTCATAGCAGCACTATTCGTAATAGCCAGAACCTGGAAACAACCTAGATGCCCCTCAACCAAAGAATGAATAAAGGAAATGTATGTGTACACAATGGAGTACTACTCAGCTGTAAAAAAAAAAATGACATCATGAAATTTTCAGGCAAATGGATGGAACTAGAAAATATCATCCTGAGTGAGGTAACCCAGACTCAGAAAGACAAACATGGTATGTGCTCACCCATAAGTTGATACTAGATATAAAGCAAAGGATAATTAGATTACAACCCATAGCTCCAGAGAAGTTAGGAAACAAGGAAGACCCTAAGAGGGATGTACAGATCTTCTTGGGAAAGGGAAACAGGAGATCTCCATGAATAAACTGGGGATGAGGCAGGGCAATAGAGGGAAGGGGATGGGGATGAGAACATGAGGGAATGAGATGGTTGAGCTGGGGGAGGGATGGAGTGGGAAAGCAATGAAAGAGTTATCTTGATAGAGGGAGATATTATGGTATAAGGGAGAAACCTAGTGCTAGGGAAATTCTCAGGAATCCATAAGGATGACCCTAGATTAGACTACTAGCAATAGTGGTGAGGGCACCTGAACTGGTCTACCCTGGTAATTAGATTAGTTAATACCCTAACTGTCAATCAGCAGATGCAGAGATCCACAACCAAGCACCAGTCTGAGCTCCAGGAGTCCAGATGAAGAGAGGGAAGAGGGATTATATGAACAAGGTGGGGGGGTCAAGATCATAATGGGGAAATCTACAGACACAACTGAACCAAGCTCATAGAAACTCATAAACTTTAGAATGAAAGCTGTGGAATCTGCATGGGACTGGACAAGGCACTCTGCATATGGGAGACAGTTGTGTAGCTGGGTCTGTTGGAGGAGCCCCTGGCAATGTGATCAGGATCTATCTCTGGTGCATGAGCTGGCTTTCTGGATCCCATGACCTATGGTTGGACACCTTGCTCACCCTTGATGCAGGGGAAGGGGCTGGGTCTTGCCTCAACTGAACGTACCAGGCTTTGCTGACTCCCCCATGGGAGAAATTACCCCTTTGGAGGAGGGGATGAAGGATGGGTCGGGGGAGTTAGGCAGGGGTGGGAGAGTGGAAGGAGGGATGAGAGGGGGATCTGTGGTTAGTATATAAAATGAATAAAAAATTTTTTAAAGAAAAAAATCAACTGTTACTACTTTTCAAGTTTTTATTTATTTTTACTTTTAAGTCAACTATATGCTCCTGCTGTGCTCTGAAATTCTAGAACACATCTCTTTATTTCTGTATTAGTAGTAACTGGAGAAAGTGAAGCATTTTAGAAATTATTATTTGTAGATTGGTGGACTTTGCAGAATAAAATGGATTCAAAATCCGTCACCAAGTGATCATTTTGTGCAACCAAGTCCTCTAAGAACAAACTTTAGGAAGTAACCAGTGGTGTATGTTTCCAGAAATGTTAGAGGGGTAGGTTGACTATGTGATACGGTACAAGAAAACTTTCATTTAAAAATGGGCCATTTGTTTGCTTTGGCATTCCTTCCTGATGATGAAATTCTAGGTATAGATGCCTGAAGAAGCCAGCCAATTTACTGCTTGGTTTGACAGTGGTGTTACTGTCCATCATTAGTCATGTTTCTGCTGGGTTTGTGGTTTGGATGTGTGTGCATACTGAATGGATTCCCAGTGTCCACCACAGCAGGGAAACATTGTTTAGGAGACACAAAAATGGAGTAGGGGATATTCATCTTGGGACACAATGAATTATAGAAAAAATGAGAAAAGAGCAAAGCCATACAGAAGAAGAATGTGAATGTGTTCTCTGAGTCATGCCCTGAAAGAGAGAGAGCAGATAATTACAGTGATGTAAGGTCTCAAAATACAGTTAATGTTTGCATATGTGTGGTCGCTCCAACAGTCTGAATTGTTATCATTGCCCACAATCTACTTTTCTAATAATCCCTTTTATATCTTCAAGTTTGTTACTAGTCTTTTCATTTCACAATTTTAATTGTTATTATATTTTACAATTCACTCTTCAATATACCTCATTTTCACCCAATTTCCACTACTGGAGGTAGAAATTGTGTAAAATATTTTAGAAGGCTAATTCATTTATGCATTTTTTAAAAAAAGTCAGTCTCTGTAAAAAGGTGTTGTAACATTGATATTTTGAATGTGAACCCTGTGCATGTACACAGAACTCCAAAACCACCTCAGTTGTAGCACGAATTCTAACTGGTTTTAATAATAAAAACCATCATTCAGATATCGGGGTGAAAGCTGAAAGATCAGAGAAGCAGAGCAGTCAGCCACTAGAAAGACTTCTTACCTCTACTGAATCCTCAGACTGAAAGGGGGGGGGGGAACCCACCTGTCTCTGTCCATCTTATATTCCTTTCTCCACCCAGCCATGTCACTTCTTGTTTCCTCTTCCTAAGTACTGGGATCAAAGGTGTGTGCCATCATGGCCTGGCCTCTGGTTAACTAGGGGCTAGCTCGACACTCTGATCTCCAGGCAAGCTTTATTTGTTAGAGCATAAACAAAATATTAGCACACCCAGTAAACGAAAGGATGTCCTTTTGTAGGTCTGCATCAGTGACTGTAACATTTCTTGAGGTCTCAGCTCTGTAGTTGATCATATGATGTGTTGGTGACTCAATTTGTCTTTTACAGATGTTTTTAAAAACCATAAGGGGTTAAACTTTGTAATTCAGATGACTTCAATTGTAAAGCTCAGCTTATCTGACTCCTCAGAGTGAGACACATCAGTGCCTTTTTGTACTGACCTGTTTCTTGATTAATATGCTTTGTCTGTTCTTAATGAATACTCACAACTGCCATTATTATATCTAAAATTTCATAGTTATATAATATATAATATTGTCTACTTTGTTGAATGAAATGGCCTCTGAAGTGTTATATATTTTATGTTTTATAAATAAGTCTCCTTTTAAAAATGTAAACAAGAGAGTCCTTTTAAATATACTTAAGATCTTTTTTTCACAGATTTTTTTTTTTTTTTGGATTTTGATTTTGATCCTTTGATAACTTAGAGGAATTCTTTTGATCTTTCATCATTTCAACATTTGGGTTTGCATCTTTGTGATTATGGCCCAAATCCCACTCTTTCAGTGAAACCTTCCTCTATGACAGTTTTTATATAGTTACACTACTCTACACACATGGGGATTTCCCTGTCTTCGAGACTCTGCCCTTATAGTCCTAGATACATACTGCTATTTGTCAGAGTGTGTGTGATATACACATGCCTGTGCATGGGCACACGCACACACATACACACACACACACACACACACACACACACACACACACAACTAGTTATCCATATTTTGTGTTTATCTACTTAACTATTACATTGGGAATAGAAATGTTTTGTTTTACCAATGCTTTATTTCTCATCATTAACTAGACCCTGGCACATAGTATTTAAGAAAAAGTTATTACGAAACGAGTAAGTGAACAGTCTATCTGTTTCCTTAATCAAAATCTTGATGTTTACAGAATAAATAATTGTGCATTTAAATTTCAGGAGCAGAAAACAGTTCTTCCTTCAAGGCAGGTAGTACATGAAGCCATAGAAGACTTTCTCTGTAATTTCCTGATCAGAATGGGAATGACCAGAACGCTGAACTGCTTTCAGGCTGAATGGTAAATCATTATATGGCTGGGTCGTTCTCTAGCAGTATTAGTACATTTACTTGTCTGAGTTGAACTTCCTTAAAGGACTCTGCAATAATAAATACTCTGGTTCTTTTGCTGTTGTGATAAAACACAAAGGCAACTAAAGGAAGAAAAGGTGTATTTGGGGTCACTTCATATTATGTCATGGTTTTTACAGTTGTTATGGTGGGGACCCCGAGGCAGCTGTTCACTCTGAATCTGCAGTCAGGAAACAGAGGCCAATGAATGCATGCTTGTACTCAGCTCATTGTCTCCATTTTATACAGTCCAGGGTCCCATGCCCAGGTAATGGTCCTGTCCATCATTAAGAGGGATCTTCCCATCTCTAACAAAATCAAAACAATCCCACAAGAGATGTTCAGAGGCCCACCTTCCCGGTGTCTGTAGGTTCTGTCAATTTACAGTTAACACTATCAGTGTAAACTTACGTGTATGGGATAAACCATTCCAGTCTCTATGTTGAAACTATAATACAGACACACTGTCAGGGGAATCCTTCCCAACAAAACTGTATTCAACAGCCTTTTCAGTATTCAAATTTAGCTTCTTTTCAAATGATCAAGGGAATGAAATGTCCTCTGGAGCCATACAGCAAAATGTTATTTTTTGAAATATTTTCCTCTTAGTTTTTCATACTTGATAATGGTATCAGTATCATTTTTGTGTATTTAGATACCCCCAACACTACTACTTTTTTATTTATAGTGAAAATGATTTTTCCCTATTTATACAGCTTATTGAGTTTTCTAAAAATACTATTTGATTTAGATCGAAATTGAATTGTCCTTTCACATATTACCCTAATATGATTTTCTTGTTAAAAATAAAAATTTTAATGTCTTATTGATTGTGAAAACCAGCAGACATGCTATCTTTATTCTTTTGATATAACAATAATGGTTTTTGGATTCCTAATATTTTTTTAAACATAGTAAATGACAGATATGAAGTAAGTGTTATTGTTACCAGATATTGTGTATTATAGAAAGTGGACTTCTATAAAAAATGTTTATAGAGTTTTGTGACTGAATTCTAATTCATCTGATGTATATGATGTACTTTTTGTTTTCTTGGTCCACTGATATTATACACCCAGAAGTAATCAGTTTCATTTTTTAATTTTTGATATTTTTGAAAATATTATTAGTATTTTATTGACATTCCTCTTCTACTCCCAACTTCCTCATTTCACCCCAATTTCTTGTCAAATTTCATTATTTTGACTGTATATATAATATAATAAATATTATGAGGAGAAATGAGTTCTGTTAATAGCAGACCAAGAGATGGAACATTGGGAAATAGGAGGAGAATGCTATTTTTAAACCTGGAAACTGTGTGCATGGTTTAAAAATAAATTTTCTAAAGAAATAATTGCAAGAAAATTAGAAATATGGGGAGGTCATTAATTTGTTTCTAATTAGATTAAAACTTAGTATGATTTAATTATTTTTATGTCTCTCAAGAACATGTTAGACTATTCCGAAGTGTGGAATGACTCTTTTAAGCAAATGATCCAAATATTATATAGGTATTATTTTAAACTCTTTTTTGTTATTATATGTGTATGTGTGCATGCATTAGTTTGTGCACATGTGCTTGCCATAGCACCCATGTAGAGAGGTCAATTGGAGTCACTTTTCCCCTAACTACATGTAGGTTCTGGGGCTTGAACTCAGATAGCCAGGTGTGTGTGGTAGGCAGATTTACCCAGTGAACCAACCTGCCATGCCTCACATATATTCTTAAAATGTAGGTGATTATAAGCATACTGTCTAAGTTAGCAGTCTGATTAATGAAATAAAATTTCAGAAAGCTATGGTTGTATTAAGACATAAGGAGTTTCCAAGAAACATGCCCATTTAGCATTATATTATAACCAAAAGATAAAACTGATGAATGTGTATTTATTAACTTAGTAATATTTTGGTTCAACTAATTTTGTCCCAACCTCTAGTTGCTGTTTTTTTTTCTTTATTAAGAAATTTTCTACTCACTCCACATACCACCCACAGATCCCACCTCCTCCCTCCTCCCAACTGCAGCCCTCTCTCCCAAGCCACCCCGCATCCCCACATCCCCCAAATCCAGGTCTCCCATGGGGAATCAGTAGTTGCCATTTTGTAGTTATTTCCATACTGGATAATTATTTTTCACATAACATATTTTGAATTTGATCAGCAACTGTCACCTATGATGCATATAGTAGGAATATAATTTGAGAATAGTGGGTGCATTAGTTTTAATAATTGTGTGAAATATAACTTGCTATGTAGCTCATTCTGGCCTCTTACATATGGCTCTTTTGTGTTACCTCCCAAGTATTCATGATTCAGTCAATCATATTGACTGAATGTACTTTTAATGCAGAAAAACAAACCCCCAAAAATATGGAATTACTGTAAATTCATGTTCTCTAAGAAAAGTAACCAACAATACTGGCCTGTTGGTAGGTTGTACTAAAAAAATACCAACAAAAATCTGGGCAGCAATATTTGACTTATGTTCTCCGAATCCTCAAACAATAAATGCAATACATCTTTTAAATCCAGTGTCAGAAATGTGTGGCCTGGGAGCCACATCTGGCCTACTTCTTGTTTGTAAATAAAAATTTATTGGAATAAAGCCATGATTTCTTGTAGATATTGGAAATGACTGTATTTGTGTTATGAAAGCAAAATTAATTAGTCACAATGGAGTCTCTGTGAACCGCAAAGCAGAAAGCAATTTTTATGCGTTCTAAATTATCAGTATTTCAGAGTTTCCAACAACAGTCCTCAAGTTATTTTCTGTGATATGTCTACATATACTGTATATTTTATATAATTGTATATATGTGTGTAGTTATATATGTATGTCAGTGTGGTAGAAATCTGTTTGTGGAGCACTAACATGCTTCCACTGTAGGTTTGTCCAATGCTATTTTTTTTTGGTCTCTTTTAGAAGTATTTATGTATAAAGTTAATTGATGCTGCAGGGCAAAAATAAAGAGGTTAGAATGAGAAAACGGCAGCGTAACTTTGAAATGCTTTCACCTCCGTCTCTGTGAACATGTCCAGTTACTCACACTGAGGCTGTCTCATGGACTCAGCCATCTGTGTTGTCCTCACCAGCCTCTAACTTGAAGCACAGTGTCAGTCTGCCTTTGCTTCCTACTTCCTGTTCAATCCTGGCCACACTTCAGTTTGCCTCTGTGCCTGTCATTACCCTGAAGATGGGGTTGTGCTAAAAATCCTGTAATAAGGGTAATAAGGTAATAAGGTAATAAGACGTGAAATTATTTATAGTATTTAATCACTAACTTAATTTGTTCCCAATTAAAGAGATTATTAATTAGTGTGTATCATTTTAACTCATTGGGCAAAAATAAATACTGCAGGTTTTTGGCAAAAAAGATTTGGTGACTGTAATGACTTAGTTATGGGCAATATAGTTACAGCTTATTTCAACTGACTAGCTTTATTTTTTTTTCATTTTTCTTTATTAAGAAATTTTCTACTCACTCTATATACCACCCACAGATCCTATCTCCTCCCTCCTCCCACCCCCAGCTCTCCCTCCCAAGCCACCCCACATGCCCACATTCCCCAAATCAAGGTCTCCCATGGGGACTGACTAGGTTTATTTAAAGCCAAAGCTCAGAATTAAGATTAACTTTGAAACAATCCTTCACATTATTCAGTATGTGTAGGAAGTGTATGTGCAGTGTGACTACATACCAACTCTCAGTGAATCCCATGTAGCTAGTTATTCCTTCATCATTTAAACCTACTGATGTTTCTTTAATTGGTGAGGAATTGGCGTCTGGTTATGTGTCATGTAAGCATTATCTCCCTATCACCATTAAGTTAAACCCAGGATTTTCATGACTCTTACTATGATAATTCTTACAATTTTCAGTATGCCAATTTTGATCAATTAAATATATGTAGATAGATTTATGTACTAAGATAGGGGAATATTTAGATGTAAAAAATTAGTACAAAAAATAAATACGCTAGTTAAATGTAAATGGCATAAAACAGTTAAAATGGTGATGTCTTAGAGTAATTGCTTTAGAATTTAGTTTGTATCATTTTTATTAGCTGTCTGTTCCCATGCAGCATTCACTCATTTCTCCCAATAACTGTATGTGGCAGGTAGCCACTAACATATCTTCATTTCATGGATGAGGAAATGGGCTTAGAGAGGATGGGAAATCTGCCTCAGTAAATGTCACCAAGTCACAACCAGTAAGTGGCAAAGTCAGTGAGGCCAGACTGATCTTAAACCCCATTCTCTTATCTTCAGTTCTGGGCTAGAGACTGGACGAGCTTTCCCATGTGTCTTGATTTAAAGTTCCGATTTGTGTCTTTTTTCCATTTTGCAATTACAAGGTCAGTCCTAAGTTCTTCAACTAGGCAGAGGTTGTGTCTTCCTCAGCCACCGCCTTTTTATTCTCCTGAGAAAATAGGAGTTCCACACCTCCCACTCTCCTCTTCCCCACTTGCTCGTTCTTCCTCAGACCTCCTTTCTCTTTTGCCTAGATACTGAACCACACAGGCAACCTCTGCGGCCTAATCCCTCTTCCTGCCAGAATCCAGCTCCTCTGCCTCCTCAAGGTCACTGCATTTGCGTTTGTCATTTTGTATTGTGTTTTTTTTCTCTGTTTTGGAACATTACCACAAGCACACAGGTGTGCAGTAATATCTGACGTAGCACTTACCCGCGGAAAGCTCCCTGGCTCTGGCTCTGCTTCCCGTTGAAGTTCATCTTGATTTCCTAGTCTCTCCCTTATTGGCACACTTTCCTGACAAAGTTTGTTGTGCCTTTTAAAATTACTACTCACATCTACCCTAGTTTATCCACCACGGCTTTTGTCTTTTCCACCCCAGAAACTTTTTAGCAGTGACTTTCACACTGCCATTTCCAGTGATTGTTCCGAACTTCATCAGCATTCATTTCTTCCAGTAGCATTCGTTTCTTCCTCTTTGGGGCTTCTTCTTCACTTGACCCCTTGGTCCTCACTCTCAGTTTCTATGACTGCTCTGGCCTTAAGATTCTCTTGGTCGTGTTTGCCTCCTCCGCCTCATCCCAACCTTGGAGCAGTGGAGAATGTTATGAATCAGTCCCAGGCATCATTTGTTGATGTCACCTCACTACCTGAACTAGTCTGTTCTAGTGTCACAACTGTAAAACATCATTTATACACTGATGAAATGCAAGTTTAAGTTGCCTGCCTTGACTTCCCCTGAACTATAGATATCCACCATCTGCCTTCACACGAATGTCTGTTAGGCATGCTACATTTGATCTGGATGGACACAAACCCTTGGTTCTGTCCACTAGCCAGTTCCTACTGTCTTTGTTCCCACTATGTAAATGGCTGGCTGTTACTGAGCCCCAAACCCCGATGCTGTCATTGACTGCCTCTGCTCATACCTGACAGATGATTCCTTAGCGAATCCTGCTAGCGCTCCCTTTATAGCAGGTGGCTCCCTTTACAGCAGGTTCCCTCTTCTAACCTCTGCTGTGTTTCACTTTGTTCAGCTTACCATTCTGTCTCTCCCAGGTTGTGTCATGTGTTCTTGTAGAATCTGTTTCTTGGAATAGATTCACCCATTTGAAACATAAATCTGCTCACTGTCTCCCCCCCCCCCCCCAAACATTCCCATGGCCCTATTCTAATCCGGAGTAAAGTAATTTTTTATTCTGGCTCCTCGTTTTGATTCTGACATTTCTCAACATCCCCTTTGCTCACTTTGAGGGCTTCAGTTCTCACTATTCTACATATGTTCTTTCTTGTACATGCTGAATATGTCTATGTCTCTGGGCCTTTGCATTACTTTGTCAGCCTCCTCTGAGTCCCTTTTCTGTGGCCCGCATGGCATCATCCCTTCTGTCCTTCAAGTCTCTGTTGGAGTCTGTCACTCATGCTTTTCAGTTGTGGCTTCTCTGTACAAAACAGTACAGACAGCTGCCTGTCCATCTCCTTCATTCTCGCCACTTCCCAGAACTTATCACCATCTCCGCTAGACTAGAGTTCCTGGAGTATAAGGACTGAGACAGTTCTGGCATCTTTTCTGGTAAGTAGATGTGAGGAACATAGATGACCCATTGTATTTTAAAAGGCCATATTAACTGATATTTTATCTTAAAAACATATTAATTTTGGTTTAACTTAGAAATAGAACATAGCAACTAATATCCATCAAATTCCCTAGGGCTGATAATTGAATTACAATTCGCAAATAATTGAATTACACATAGTCTTTTTTTTTTTTTAAGTAGGAAACTGAGATAACCCTGTTGTTTGATTTGTCCTAGGTACGAGTTAATACAGAAGAGAGGGACTGATTTTCGAGGACTCGGGAATGTTCCAGATGTTTACAGCCAGGTGATGCATTTAGAGAGTGAGAACAAAAACCTGAAGAAAGATCTGAAACACTTCAAACAGGCAGCTGAGTATGTTCATATTACGTTTTCTTTTTTTCTTTTGGCTAAGTAAAAACTAAAGATGGATTAAGCTGATCCATGTAATGTACTGTTTGAGGAATTTAATTCTGAGTCACTGAATTATGTGTAAGTTCTGGTTATAAGGATGTGAAGAGCTTCCGAAGTGAGGTAACTGAGCAGGTAACTGGAACTCCTGCCAAGCACAACTTACCAATGGAGTGGAATGCTAGGCATATGTAGCAGATGCTGAATTGGTTACAAAGCAGTCATTTTTTTATGTGTGTGATAATGTTTTGTGGTTTGTGAAATTTTCTCTTGTGCAGATAAGCCAATTTCAGAAATAATAATGAAATTAATAGAAAGAGTGGAAGGATGGGACTAATGTGTTCTTCGTAGGAGAATTTCATTATTTTAAATTTCCTCCCAAGGAGTAGCATTAGCTAAGGAAGTTGGGTGTTAACCAATGCATCGCTCTGGTAGGACAGGCAATGCACACACGGGGTGGGAGGCACATGGGATCACTAAGGACCGTCTGATTAAGTTTTCTGTAAACTTAAAGGTTTCTTTCAAGGTAGCTTATTAAAATGGAAGCATAAGCATCCATAGCCTCATTCTTTTCCCATTGCCAACCACCTATAATGATTTTTGTTCCCAGTGTGTATGCATAATTTTTAAATAAACTTCAATGATGCTAATGTCATATTTACTAACTTACTTTTCAGTCCAGATAAGTAGTAATCTTTTTACTTTATTATTTTACTTATATTTTTATTAACACGGATTTTTATTCTCAAAACTTAAAAACAACCACAGAAGGGACACCATTGTTCTGTAATGTCTAGGTACAGATGAGAATCTTAACAGCTAGAAGTCTTCAAACTAGAAGGTGCCTTCAACTAGAAGGCATAGAAGACACTGTGCCTTTTTGTCTCTCCAAAATTAAGGGAAGAAATAATTTTTTAGTGAAACACCAACATGTTTCTGACAAAGAACTATGTGTACATATTGACTTGGGAAGAATCTACTCATGTCAGTGTCATATGAAAATGTAAATCTTTAGCTCTAGAAGAGAATTCATGCTTTATTCACCCATTTATTATTAAACATATTTAAGGAGAATCTTTCTCTGTTAAGCACATTAACACAACAATTAGAGTAATAGGACCACCTTGTGGAAGCATAATATTTTAATATATACTAGAAATTACTATAAATAAACATGACTTTGTATGGCCAAGGGAAAGAACTATTTAATATAGCCTTTCCTTTAAAAAGGGCAGCAGTAAATTAAATAGTTTACACGTTCCTTTACTCATATTCTGTGCACGTGTAGGCTTACTTGGCTGGTTATGCATATCTCATCTTTTCTAAGTAGAATTTTATGTTTTACAAAGATCTGTGTGATTATCCATGAGAATACCCCACTAGAACCATTGTTTTATCCGCTTTGTTCCATTCAGAAGGGCTTCACCCTCTGCAGCTCTGCTGGCTGTGACTCTTACTAGACAGTTTGGCCAATGGGAATTGGATGTAGAACATCCCTCATAGTGCTGCCTGGAACCGTTTCATCCCTCATCTCCTCTGAGTTATTGCTTTCATTTGCTAATTTGCTTTTGAGTAGACACAGGCCTTTTAGGTAATGTGTTTGACTCCAGTAGTACTAAGTAATCATTGTTGATTACAGAGTATTTATTGAATAGTATATTAAAAACTATAATTGAAATTATGTAAGCTTTTACTCATGCAAATTGTTATTGTAATGTTAAAAGAAGCCCATAATTAAAACAGGCATTACTCAAGTGAAGTGTTTCTTTGTATTTGTTGAACTGTCAAAATATAGTTTTACCCTTAATAGTTTCTGGTTATTGCTTGCCTCTGTGATTCAGTAGCATTTACAGGCTAGCAAGAAGTATAGCAGTCTGCACACTGTTTATTTGCTTTACTCTCCCTTTGAAGCAAATTTGAAGGAAAGCCTGTTGGTCCTTAGAAGATGCTTGGTGCTCACTGAATGAATCTTCAGCCCAATGTGGTTCTGCAGCACTCTTTGCTGAAGTAGTCACTGTAGCCTGTTTCTACTAAAAATAGTGTCATAAAATGAATGATGTTTTGGAAAATATTCCCCAGCAATAGCATTCATATATGTTGGTTTCAAACTTTAATCTTTGGAACCTAGATTTTCTATAAGATTTATGAAGATATTTGTGTTAAACATGAGATTCTCCTTATGGACTTTGATGGAATGCTTATCTTTTTAAGATTAGGCTGTTTTCTTAAGGCTGGGTAATCATAGATATAAACTAATACTTAGTAAGTAAAGAGAGTCAGCTTATAGATATATTGCATGGCATTCTTGACCATATAATTGATGTTTAATGATGTATTTATTAAAATTAAGGGCTAGGTGTGGCCATGTGTGTACCCATTATCCAGTGCAGTGGTGCTGCTAGGGGACAGGGAGATTGTTGGGTCATCAAAACTGCCAGTCTAGCTATGGGTTCCCATAACACAAGTAAAGAACAGATCTAGGAGATTAAGGTGTAGAGAGAGAGGGACATTTATTGTCCTCCTCTGGTACCTGTGTGCCCACAAAGGCATGTGCACCTCACTGTGCCCATGGAACACACATAAAAGGGCACACTGTGGAAGATGAACACTATATAGGTCTTCATTAATGACATCAATGGATTTAGAATGTCCATGAAACTCACCTTTGTATGACTAAGAGAGTTTCAAGAAAGATCAAACTGAGCCCAAAAGACCATCATTTAATGTGGGTAGCACCATCCCAGGGGCTGGGATCCCAGACTGAATAAAGGGGAGAAAGTGAGCATTTATCTCTCACCACTTCCAGTCTGTGTACACAATGTGATGAGCCACGTCACATCCCTGCCTTTATTCCTTTTCTGCCCTGACTACAGTACTCTACTCACAGGTGTTTTGCCACAGACATCAGAAAAGTCACCAGTGTAGAACACTGGTACTGAGAAGTGGGGCCATTGCTATAATAAACCTGACCATGTGCTGGATATGGTTTGTAAGAGAAACATGGAGGTCTTTGCAGCTATGGCCCAAAGAAAGCCTAGTATATGATAAGCAGAGGTTAATGAATAAGTTTATTGGGGTTTTGAAAGAAAAGAATGTCAACAAATACAGATAGTGGAGCAAAGCTCACGAGGTTTAGAGGGGAACTCTATCAGGAACTCGGTAGAGTCCATTCATTTTACATTTTAGCAAAGAATCTGGTTGTATGATGTCTGAATCGTAAGATCTATAGAGACTGAATTAATAAGTAATGGACTCATTTGTTTGAGAAGAAATCTCAAGGTAGCGTAGCATTTGGACTGTGTCATAGTAACGGCTGACTGGTCTTATCCGGGACTATTGTGGAAAGAACCACTGGAACACAATGACACAGTTTAGTGAGGAAAATGGTGTGAGTTTATGGTGGAAGGCAAGGTGAGTGGCTCCACTGTACGGCATTTTGATGTTGTGACATGACCTTTTCATTTACTGAGTTCATGTTTGGGAACTATGTAATTTAGCTATACTAAAATCTCAGTATTTTAAGGAAGTGAATGGTTTTCTCTTGGGTAGTATTCATGCCTACCCTCTGCCATGCCCAGTCCCTGGTGACTACCACAGCACCTGCAATTGTTAGAGGGGTTATCCATATCAAATATCAGTCTAGTATTTTGCATGGGACAAAAGAAAAAGTGCCTTGAAGGCAAAACTTCATTTTCCATAGTTCCACCTTGTGAGACTACAAATTCATTTGAAACAGGGATCCCTGCTCCAAAATGGCAACCAAAGAAAAGTGTTTCCCCAGGATAATCTTTGAAGGCATACAAAAGCTGCTTGTGGAGAAAGATCTAGGCTACATCCTCACCTGGCATCAGACAGACACACCATCCACATGGTGCTGGTTTTAAGCATGACATATACAAAAGGAAGGCGGCCATAGAGGCTTTCAGCAAGGTTTCAGAAAGCCCGAGTCTGGGCAGTGTGTGGCAGAGGCATATTTCCTGCAAGGAGACTCTGAGGGGCCATTGTGTGAAGCTGGAAAGGTGAATCCTAGGTTGCAATGGAGACCCCAGGTTAGTGGAGATGTGTAACTGTTCAGTACTCACCAAGGAAAGCATAGCGTAGATCTGACCCAAAGAAGAGGTCACTATGCTGTAGGTGGTACTGCTGGAGAGACAGATCTACAGAAGACCATGGGAGCCCAGATAACTTCATTGAGAGTCCCAGATGTCAGAAATGGATGGCAAGACTTGGTGTTTTACTTACTAGGCTTTATTCTTGCTTTGGTCTGGCACTTCCTGTCTTCCCATTATTCTCTTTTGGGATGGGAACATTTATTCTGTGCTATTGTTCACTGGAAGTCTGTAATTTCATTTTATATGGGCCTACAGTTCAAAGTTTTCTTGAGTCTCAGAAGAGAGTCTAGAGTTTGCATTTTTAAACAGCATTGAGACTGTTATAAATTGTGGGACATTTAAAGATTTACTAATTAATTTTTCATCATGTGATGAAAATAAGACTTTAGGGACCAGAGATAAAATATTATAATTTAATGTGATGAGCTCAGGTGTTGTGTTGACAAGGGGTGAAGTTGTGGGTTGGCCAGTCTCTTTGCCAACTTGACTGGATTTAGAATCACCATGGAATCATACATCTGTGTACATCTATAAGATTATCTGCAAAAGTGTTTAATGGAGGAGGGAGGGTCTTGCCTGAGTTTGGGTAGTAGTCTCCCATGGGATAGGATCTTGGACTGAATCAAAAGGAGAAAAATGTGTTAAATTTTAATCTCTCTCTGCTTCCTCACTACAGACATGATGTGACCATCCTGCCCTGACTTCCCTGCTGTGATAAGACTATACTTTCAAAATGTGAACACAAACATGAACTCTTTGTTCTTTAAAGTCGCTTTTGGCACTTTAAAAAAAATCACAGCAGTGAGAAAAATAATTAACACAAAGGGAAATATTTTCCAGTTCTACAACTGATAAAATGCTAATATATGGTATATTCATATAAACCAACAGTAAGCAAAAACAGTGTCATCAAGTCAAATAAAATAAGAACCTGTCTAAAGATGGCCAATATTCTACTAAGGATCTCTTGGAAGGAGACAAATAATGGCAACAGGTTTAGGAAAAAAATGTTCAGTGCCACTAATCATCAAGGAAATGCAAATTGAAAACAAACCAGAAATTACCTAATCCTTTTAAAGATAATCATTATAAAAAATAAAAACAAAACCAGTGATATCAAGTACTGGCTAGGATGTAGAAATGGAATCTTTGTGTACTGTTGGTGGGAATACAAAATGAGGTAATCACACTGGAAGACAATATAGAATAGCCTCATGTGGGCATAGTAATCTCTAGAAGAATTGAAATCAGGATCTCAAAGAAAAGTTAGCATTTCTTTGATAAGAGCTAAGATATGGAAATTACCTTAATGTCCATTCACATATTAATGGGTAAAAATGTGATGTATATTGTACAATGATATATATTGTACAATTGTATGTGACTACACTGACGTTCAGAACCCAGAGTGGTAACCATCCTTGTAACTGAAGTTTTCCTGTGTCCCATCTGGCCTATGGTATGGACAAATCTCTCTCACCTGCCAGTCCTGTAGCCTCCTGGACCCAAGTAAACACACATAGGCTTATATTAATTAAAACTGCTCAGCCATTAGCTCAGGCCTACCACTGACTAGTTCTTACATTTAACTAACCCATAATTCTTAATTATGTTTAGCCACGTAGCTTGGTACCTTTTCTCAGTTCTGCCTTCACATCTTGCTTCCTCTGTGTGTGGCTGGTGACTCCTGACTCAGCCTTCCTGTTTCCAGAATTCTCCTCTCTGCTTATCCCACCTATACTATACTTCCTGCCTGGCTACTGGTCAATCAGCATTTTATTTATCAAACAAATCAGATCAGCACACATTCACAGCATACAGAAAGATATTCCCAGCTCATCATACTACTGAATACCCTACTCAGCCTTCAAAAGAAGGAAACTGCAATGTATGGCAATGCAAATGAACTTTGAGGACATACACTAAGTGAAATGATCCAGTCACATACAGATACTGCATTATACTATTATGAATATATATGGCAGTCAAATTCATCGTAGTCAATAGTAGTATATTCTACACTTAAAAATTTAAAAGCTATATCTTGGGTCTGGGAACTTGGCTCATTTGGTGAAGTGCTTGCTGTCAAGCATAATGACTTGAGTTTGAATCAAAAATACCCCTAAAAGGCCAGGCACAGCAGTTCATGTCTATAATCCCAGCACCAGGGAGACAGAGATAGTGAAACTCTGTGTCTCATTGACCTGCCACCTAAATGAATCAGCAGGTCCACCCAGTAAGAGACCCTGCCTCAAAAAAGTTGGAGAGTGATTGAAGGCACCAACCAGCATTGACCTCTGCCTATAACACACACACACACACACACACACACACACACACACACACACACGCGCACGCGCGCGCGCGCGCACATGCACACACACATGCAAGCATGGGTACACACAAGTACACATACACAAATACATACATATATATATATATGCACACACACATACGTGCAAAATAGGTTAGAGTGTATGTTGTATTTTTATCACAACAGAGTGAATAGTAGAATGTAAAGAATCATATGGGTCTATCAGATATTTTTAACTCTTACTAACACTTATCATTCTTATTTCATTTGAGTCTCCAAGTCTATCCTATGCCCTTATTATCATCTATGATTTTATGATTCTTTTATGATTTACATAGACAAATTGACAGTTATTAGCTTCATATATTTGACAAACGGATGAATTATTAAGTCTAAACACAGGTGTCAGTTCAGAACTTTCACGTCTCTCCAGAAATGTCTTTTCCCTTTTATCCTCTTGAGTAACAATCATTGTTCTGACTCTTTCTATTTTGGATTGGCTTTATATATTTAAAAATGTGAGGGTTGATGATGTGGATCAGCAAGGAAAAGGTGTTTGCCACACAAAAGTGTACATTGTATTTGATCCTGGGAATACAGAGATAGGAGTGACTGGCACCAAAAGGTTGCTCTCTGACCCCCGCACGCACGGCATGCTACATGTACCCTCCCCTCTGGGTGTATTACACGTACACAGATAAATCCAATTGATTAAAAACAAAGGCATATAAATGGAATCACAGAATATTTTCATATGTTCTTGTTTGCTACCTCACACTCATCCTAAAGTCTATATAATATACCTATGATTCTAGATTCACTGGCAATGTCTGCCACATGGTGGTTTGTAATGGTTTATTATGGTTATGATGGTTTGGCCAGCCTTGTTTCGCTGTTCTCCTTCCAATGGCTGGTTATCCTGACTGTAACTGCCGCTATACTCACATATGTGTCCTTTGTGGAAATATGTGTCCCTTGTTCTTGTATAAAATCTTAGGAGTGGAATTTCTGGGTCAATTTGGTTGATGTTGATCAGTACAAGGAACCAGAGTTTATGCTTCAACATTGAATTTAGGTTCCATTAGCTCCCCACACACAGTGTGTGAGGATTCTAGTTGTCCCAGCTCCTGACAGTATCGGCAGCCTTTTGGAGATTTGGTAGTGGCAGCTTGTGTGATTTCCTAAGAACAGGTGAAAATGAACACAGTATTTTGAGCTTACTGCCCTTTTGGTATTTTGGTGTTGGTATTGCCCTGCTTGTATTTTTAAGCCATTTGCCTAATTTTGATTAGACTGCTTATCTTGTTATTGAACTTTATGAATATTTTTCTATTTGAGATACATACACTTTCAATATTATGAATATTCTCCCTTCAGGCTGTGGCTTGACATTTTAGTTTATTTACTTTTAAAATATTTATTTTATTAAAAAATTTATGTATATATATATGTGTGTGCCTGAGGTCTTTTACCTTTGTTCTTTTCCAAGATATTGGTTATTTCTAGATTCTTTATCTTTTCACATAAAATTTACAGTTTTATAGTTTCCACAGAAAAACCTGGGTGAGACTGAGGCTGATAGTGACTTGAAGGTACATCTTGTGTGTGGTACATTTCTGTGTGTTTACATATACACACATCTTCTGGAAGAAAGGGTTTGATGCCCGGATAACTCTGAGTCTTCTCTTTGCACGGTACTCGCCATAGTTTATTTAATAGTAGCTATTTATGAAATATCTTGAAAGGAATATTTTTCACATTTGATTAACATCTGGGGCTTCAGGGTGGGCTTCCTGATCATCATGTCCCAGGACCTGTTATTGTGCTTTAGACATAGTTGGTGCTTATATAATCATTCGACTATCATTTAGGTTTATTGTTAGCTGTTAATAATTTTTTAGATTAGTTAATTTTTTTGTCTTTGTAACACTTTTGGGAGTGAGCTTTGTTTCTTTTCCATGATGACAATTTAAGCAACTTTCTGCCAAGCTAAATCTTGCTCCATTTAGAGGGTTGTTTTCCATTTCTGAATCTTTACACTAAGGAAATATAACACAGACCCAAAAGGGTATATGAAGAGCCCCCAAATATGTGATGAAAATAATATTTAGAATACAAACTTAAAGACAGAAAAGTACTGTTCTAAAAATAACGAAACACTTTATTACTTTCTCCAGGAAGTATAGGCCTAAAGAAAGTTCAATTTAAATACAATTAATATGGAGGAGAAAACAGGTGCTTTCTTAAGGGCCCTGATTTTGAGCACAAAATTTACTTCTATAAAAGGTCAAAGAGTGTCCAGCTTTGAGAAGACCCATTTAATTTAATGGCTTTCAGAAACAAACACTGTGAAAATAAAGATAATACAAAGCCCATAAAATTTCATGCTTTAGTGTTTAGGTAATTGCTTGTTAAATTAAGAAGGTATTTTTTTTTCTGGATGTGGCTATACCCCTTCCTTTTGCTGTTAAAACTATAATGAAAATTTCCCTCAATCTGGCTGAATTCCATTTGGCCCTCAACAATTATTCCAATATTAATTTTTATGGGTCAGCGTAATTCATTTATCAGCAACCGAGGATAATGAAATACTTGGTAATTTTATAATTATTGTTATCAGTGAGAAAAATATGTGGCAAGGATGGCCTGCTTTGGTTGGTCCAAGTAAACAGAAATATTTCTATGTTTTACCTTGCCAAATTACGATAATGAAGTAATTCAATAACTTCAATACTAAATAGCCATCCCAAAACAATTGCTTAAATTTATTGATAAAATTATTTCACTGAGGCTTTTCACTTAAGAATGATTTTAAGGCCATGGTACTAAATCACATTCATGTTATGTTGAAAAATTGAGTGTCATGCTCTGCTAAGAATACACACATCTTAATATTTATGTGGCTGAAATATAAATGGGTAGGTGCTGGTGTCCTAAACTGGGAGGCTTGATAATTATTGTAGCATCTCATTAAGACAAGGCATGTATGAATATTCTCTGGGATACACAAGTTTAAGTAAACAGTTTCACTGAATAAGTCTCCATTGTGCTTGAAACAGAAGCTCAGTGTTTGCTGTCTTTGTTAATAAAAGTTTTTTTTCCTTTTAGCTCAAAGATGCTATACTAATGTGATGAGCAGATATGATGAGTTTAAAATATTAATTGTTCACATGAATATTTTATTCCATTCTCTATTCTAACTTCTCTTTTCCTTTTATTAAGCAGATGGGCAGCAGGAAGGTCATAATAAGAGAAGCATCAGCATGAAATGAATTTAAATTGTTTTACTGAGTAGACTTCATTTGTGCAAACAGAGAGCAAGTCCCTGAAAACCAATTTAATGGTCAGAAAAACTTTAAAGTCTAATACTTCAATCAATTCCTATGCTTTCCTTCCTGGGATGAGCACAAATAGGTTTCTAAATGCGTATTGAAAAGGGAGTTGAGGCGAGGCTTCACATTTGTGATTCTGGTTACTGAACTTTGCAGTAGTTCATATTCCAAGCATTTTTTTAAAACCTATTGAGACCTTCCATTTCAAATAGGAGAAATAAGGTATATATTTATGTAATTCATTAAATAAATTAAGCAGTTTTAATAAACATAAAGTACACTCTCATGAAAGTTTATTTTTTAAATTTTATTTTATTTTTGTTTTATGTGTAGAGTGTATTGCCTGCATATATATCTGTGCACCATGTGTGTGGAAGTAGCCACAGAGTCCAAAAGAGGATGGTAGACTCTCTGGAATTGTAGTAATGAATGGTGGTTAGCCACCATGCGGTGCTGGGAAACAAACCGAGGTTCTTTGCAAGAACATCATTCTCTTAACCACCAAGCCATCCTCCCAGCCCAAGTTTACTTTTTATAAAGATGCACAGTGTTAATCACACCCCCACATCTTTGGACCATTAGAGATAATTTAACTGCCTATTGCTATACTGCTTATTTTGGAAGACAAATCTGTTAGACGAACTGAACATGACACTTCTGTTATAATACTAAGTATTCATAATGTCATGATGGCGATGATGGTCGAAGTCTGTGGGAAAGAGTTTGTACATGAGTTCAAAATCCCAGCTATTTAGCCAGCCCTTTCTCAACATTTAGTAATTTATAAAAATTTGCCTGCTTTTGGGTGTTCTTTGCCCTTTCCTTAACCATAGTTTGTATGATGATCATAAAAAATGCCCTTTGAATATTTATGTGTGTGTGTGTGTGTGTGTGTGTGTGTGTGTGTGTGTGTGTGTGTAAAGCAAGAAGCCTTTTCACTGTTTAAGTGGATACATGGAGGCCTATTACATGTCCATTTTTACAACCACTAACTCTGATATGTTCATTGTTCATATAACTCCCAAGGTCACATTGCTATGAAGAATTTTCTATGATGAATGTCATCTCATTATCATACTATAAACATTTTAACCAAATAGTTGGACCTATTTATTGATTAATTATGGAGATTTAACACCAGGATTTTAAATTTTAAATTGAATTTGCTCTTTGATATTTCCATATCATATATATTATATCAATATCAATATCAATATCAATATATATGTATTACCTCCTTGCTCTCTTTTTGAGAACAAGTCTTTCTTTATACACAATTTCCATACTTCCAATATAAAGTAAAATAAGTTTTTTGATTGTGTGCATTCCTCTATTGTTACAAAAAATTTTCACCACAACCATTTACTTGTCTTCTTCGTGCTTCTTCATACTTCTGATTTTTTCACCTCCTACTCACTGGATCCACTGGGTGCGGGGAAGGGGACAGCAGATAGCTTCCTTCTCTTCTGGATCATCCTCACTCCCAAAGAAGCCTTTTGTGTCCTTGGGCTCTGGGGTCAGGACTGTCATCGTTCCAGTCTCCTCTTTCTTACTCAGGTTGTCATCAAGCACTACCTTGTTTGTGTTGTTGGTCTTGGTCAGGTGTCCTCTAAGGTAAGAGTAGGGGACTCTACTTGGTAAGATGCATTTCCAGGTCCAAGAGGTCTGCCTGCCCCTCACCTGGAGTGAGATGTTTTTCTTCTACCTTTTTTTATTTCTCTACCTGCAAAGCACCTTAGCTGCTGCCATTTGTCTTGTCCTTCCCTTAAGGCCTTATGAAGTTGGTGGCATTTTCATCTTTCTGTCACACCCACTGGTTACTTCTGCATGGTAGCACCATTAGAAAGTGTGGACACCTCAGTCCTTGGATGGGGTTTCTGGCCCAACTATTAGGGTGTTTGGCCATCCCATCACCAGAGTAGGTCAGTCCCGGCTGTCTCTCACGGCTAGGCCCGGGGTGGAGCGCTGGGAATCTAATTAGTGAGAAAAAGGAGGGCTTATATGAGCGAGAATTGTTGAAACCAAGGTTGGATAAAGCACAGGGACAAATAGCCAAACGAATGGAAACACATGAACTATGAACCAAAGGCTGAGGGGCCCCCAACTGGATCAGGCCCTCTGAATAGGTGAGACAGTCGATTGGCTTGATCTGTTTGGGAGGCATCGAGGCAGTGGTACCAGGTCCTGGGCTCGTTGCATGAGTTGGCTATTTGAAACCTGGGACTTATGCAGGGACGCTTGGCTCAATCTGGGAGGAGGGGACTGGACCTGCCTGGACTGAGTCTATCAGGTCGATCCCAGTCCTTGGGGGAGACCTTGATCTGGAGGAGGTGGGAATGAGGGGTGGGCTGGGGGGAAGGGGAGGGCGGCAGGAAGGGAGAGAACAAGGGAATCTGTGGCTATTATGTAGAACTGAATAGTATTGTAAAATAAAAAACATAAAAAAAAAGAAAGTGTGGACACCAAAACACAGATCTCATCTCAAAGGGAAAAAGAGACAGTTTGTTTTGAAGCCAAATATGAATGACCATGACCTGAGAATACAAGTTCAAGTTGTTCCAGATATCATGGTAGAATGTAATGGCTTAATGAAGTTTTTAATAGAAGAAAAGAAAATTACATTCTTGAAAACACCGGGGAAGTAAGGAAGAGCAAATCAGGATAAATCCTACTTAGTTTTAGGTGTATCTGATTACATTCTTAGCTGTGGAATTGGTACAAGGTAGTGATTTGTTACATATTCTGGAGTTTACCTAGTAGTAACAAGGGTGGATGTTAGGTCAAACACAGCTGGGTAGTGAGTGGCCGTTAGGTGCATTCAAACTCTCCATAACCACAGAAGTTTTAATGAGTTAACCAACCTCATAAAATTTTAACACAAGTGTGGGATTCTCCCCACACCCCTGGAATTTCTGGCCTCAGTGAAAGAGCTTCTCTGGTCTCTTGAACGTCCTCCACCTTTCCCACTGAAACCAGAGTGGAGGGAGCATGAGAAAGAACTTGCAAATGGGTTGAGTCTACTCAGCCTTTTCAGACAACCATGCTGACACTCACTGGGCAGTACTTAGCATTTTAAAATGTTCCCCAGTGTCTTGTCTTTTTCTCTGCTTCAGCACAATTGGCTCATAGGCTGCTTTCAGGTTACACATTACACTTCAGCTTTCTGGTAGGTTCTAGAATGTATTAATTTTTAATTTATTTGTTTTTGTGTTGTTTTTAGGACAAAGCAATGTTCTTAGGAAATGTATGCATCTTAATCAGAATCAAGAATTCTTTAAAGTTTCAGCCTAATAGTTAATAATGTCTAATTAGCAGATGTTAACAAGTGGTTAAATTACAGTCCGAGGCTTGTGGAGCTGCTGAAAGTAAACAAAAACCCAGGAGACTTCAGAACTACTGCTGGGAAAAAATTGTCACAAATATAAACTTTCCTTGAAGAATATCAAGGTTATTTTAACAAGAAAAATTTTATGCATTGTATATCCAAAATCAACAAATTAGAAATTCTTGTATTTTGTTTTAAATTTAGGCCTAGTTGTTGTGTGGAAAGCTATACTGACATTTCTATTTTCATTTTCAACCACATGAAACACTTGCAGAAATGTTGAAAAATAAGCTGCATGACTGAATGAAAATTAGCTTTAATAAAAAATAATAATAGAGAGATCTTAGCCAGAAGCAATATAATATCAATTAAATAAAAACATCTATGTGAGTCTAAATTTTGTATAAATCTCAGAATTTCAAAAGTAGGAGAATAGAAAGTACCTGCTGTGTGATAAAATCATTGATTAAAATTATATAAATATAGGGACTGTAGAGAAAGTTCTATAGTTTTTGCTGTTTCTGTGGAGGACTAGAGTTGAATTCTTACCACTCATTTGGGCAGCTAACAACTGCCTGGATCTCTAGCTCCAGTGTATCCTATGATGTCTCCTGATCTCTATAGGTACCTGCAAACCTATACCCGTATTAATACTTCACACCAACAAATCTCTATAAGTAATAAAAATTTAAAAAGAACTTTAAAAATTATACATATGTATAACAAAGCAAAAATATACAGGGGAAAGAATGTGTATATCAAAGCATTTAGTAATATATCCCAAGGTACTCCAGAGATACTTTTGAACTAATAGTGAGATTGTTAATTGGTAACTCCATAATTAACAGACATTAATGGGTTTAAATCAAATCAATGGTGGTTCTAAAAATATGTGGAAAGACAATAAATTCTAATTAGCTTGATAGTAAACTAGTAAAGGTATATTTCATGAAGGTTTTAAGTATTTTAGTGAATTGTGTGAATATATGAGAAGCTGAATCTATGACATGAAAACCCTTGAGGTGATTGACATCAAAGTCATCGCATACCATGAATGCCCAGCAGCCACTGTACAAATTAAGAAAAATTTGTCACAGAAAGTTAGTATCTTGAGTTTGTGTGTGTGTTAAAATAAAAACTACAATTAAAATGCAATAGTTCTAAAGTTTTGGATCAACTTAAAAGAATTGGGAAGTAGTTGTACCCTAGCCTCTCTGGGAAAATTGCTACTTTTCAAATTCATGGTATGATGGCTCATCTTCATTTTCAACTGGATTGAATTTAAAATCACCACAGAGACACACTTTATGAAGGAGTTATAAGAAGGTTTAACTGGAGAGAAAAGATCCTCCTTAAATGTGGGTAGCTACTATAACAGGTCCCCATACCTTAGCACAACTGATGCCATGTTAGAGGTACCATTCTGACCTTAAAAGCCAGAACACTACCATTTTGACCTTAAAATCCAACACCTGCAAAAATGGGAGCAAATATCTAGTCCATAGTTTCAGGAAAGTCCTCAAGGAAAAAGCCCCAAAATGTGCTAAACTTGCTTTTTGGCTTCTGTAGTTCTGCTTCTTGCTGACAACCATGTTGTGATTTTTGTGCATAAAAGACAAAAGGTTATAAGGCTCTGAGCTACATGATTTGAAGAAGTTTCCTATGCAGTCACCAGCCAGCAATAAAGACTTTTTTCCATCTTTAAGAGTGTCCATGCGGTGGTCTTTGATGGGCTTACCCAGCAGCATTACATCTCCTGTCCTGGAGTCCAGGATTGAGTAAGAGGAAAACAAGCTGCGTACCAACATTTCGCTTTGTCTCTGCTTCCTGACTGTGGATGCAGTATGACCAGCTGTCCCTCACTCTTGATGCTACAACTTGCTTGCTATGGTGACTGTGACCTCTAACAGAAGAAATCCCCCTTCTTTAAATTATTTTTTCATAACAATGAGGAGAGGAACACATGGCTTCTTGGGCTTTGATTTCTTCTTGTAGCTAATATCACATATTTCTGCACATGCAAATAAAAGCTGTACTGGCATGTTCATCAGATGAATTTTCAAATCTGAATATATGAATCACAATTTATTATCATACCAAAAAGTTGGCATGAATATGAAGTTGAGGATTGGGTGGAAGATGTACATTATTTGTGTTGTGTTGAGTAGGTATTGCTTACTTGTATGTGATGAAAACCTCAAAAATTCTTAGTAAAGATCAATAAAACTTATCCAAAAAGGAATTGAAGGATTAGGGAGGAGAAGAAACTTAGAATTTGTATCAATGTCTCTTTGACCACACACCATTTATAATTTGTTTTTATGGTCAGAAATCCCACTGATCAACATATGCTTCACTGGGAACCTGGAGATACAACTTTATTCCACAAACTTCCTTGGCAGCTCACCAGACACTGTTCCTCACAGAACCTTTGTCATAGCTTAAAACTGAGGCTTTTATGCATGCATTCATTTTATGTGAATCTCAAGTCTGTAATATTTGTCACATACAAAGGCAGATTTCTTCCTTTCTGATCCTAATGTAGCATGTCCACCCTCGAGGTAGATTCATCTTTTAGAATGTGAAAGGATCAAGAAAGGTGCATGTTGTCAGCTATCCAATATGGATAGAGAGCTGGTTTTTTGTTCATTCTAACCTGTCTTTTACTGAGACTAGTATATAACAGAGGTCAGTAAAATACTCCCATTAATACTTCCCATCAAACTCCAGTTTAAAATGATAGAATTTTCTTTCTTGCTCTATTTGAACGTTTGGACACCTACCAAGTGTAACAATATTTCTGTAGTGATTGAATCAATAATATGCTCACATTTTTTGGGAGTTAACTTTTTGCTGATGGAGAATTTTATCTATGTGATCAGTTTCTCATAAGGATATCAGTTATATATAGTAATTGGATCATCTGTTGGTACATATTTATCATCTAATTTAATGGAACAAAATTTTGGTTTTTTTTTTAATTTCTGTGCTTTCCAAACTATCAGAACTAAATGATCTCATACATAATCCAGGAAAGTGAAGAGTATGCTCCCTTCCTTTATTTCTAATTATTATGAATTACTCTGATTTATATGTATTTTAAATTTGTAAGCCAAGATTCTCTTTGGCAATAATTGGGTTATCCTCTACATGTATCTTGCAAACCTTCTAACTTGATTTAAAAATATTGTGTATGACTCACATTTTTCAAAGTATGGGCTTTGTCCTTTCATAACTCAAGGATGTCCAGTAAGGCCCCATACAAGTCATGGTGGCCCCTCAGTGAGAGTGTGCTAACTTTCTGTGCTCCTTAGTTATGATCGACTCACTCATTATTGGATGTGAACTGAATGCAAAATGCTTTTTGTAGGAAATGGGTAGTAGTTGTCTTGAAGGTCGGTGGTGTTGGTGTTTTTCAGAAAGGCCCGAGAAGAACTGCTGAAAACTCAGAAGGAGCGGGACTTCCATCGCATGCACCACAAGCGTATCATGCAAGAAAAGAACAAGCTGATCGCTGACCTCAAAGGGTGAGATGCTCATGTTTCTTGAAGAGTTATTTTAGCTCTTGGGATCTGACTACGGGGGGACTGGTGAAATAAAGTGGTTCTTTGAAGTTTATTGGATAGGAAATTTAGGCCCTTGCATTGGAGGAATAGTCACACCATTGGAGTGTGTGACTGAGGAGGTAAACACAAATATAAGAAAATGTACTCTGCTGTTCCTTTGTCAGTCAAGACTCAGTCTCTATAAGACTGGTGTGAGAGAAGGGCCTCGAAGGTGTATTTCAGTGAGTTGAATTCTGAAGAGTGGCTAAGCTGTAGAGTGGTGTCCTCAGGCTGCCCTTGTGAGACAGTGTCCTACATGCAACAGAACCAAGTCATGAAGGAAAGTGGAATGTTTACCAGATGAACCACGGAGGACAAAGAACAGACAGGGCTTTGGTGGGCTAGGAGGAATATCCTAAATTAGCTGGAATTTATAAGAGCAATTTTAGAAGCAATTTTGGAGGCGTTCTTCAGATTTCCCTCCTTCATTAGCTTCCTTCAATTCTTTTTCTATAAAACAACAAATCAGTTTATAGCCATCAAATAAAATTCTTTTGTTTGCTCTAAGATCATACCACCTAATCTAACTTTCTGTGTTGACATGGATATTATAAATATGATATCCAATAGAAACCCTAGGTATTTATATTTAAATATCATACCCTCTAAATATGCAATTAAAAGGGACATAATGAGCTAGTAGTTATTTTTATTATGTATAGTTATAACTATTACATAATACCTGGTAAGAAGCAATTTAAGGATTGTAGTGCTTATTCTGGCTTACAGATGGAAGGATACATGCCCTCATGTCAGGGCAGGCACGGAAGTAGGGGTGGGATGCTGGCCGGTCACACTTATCTGCTGTCAGGAAGTAGAGTGTGAACAGGAAGTGGGGCCAGGCTATACAGCCTCCAGGCCTGCATTAGCGACTAACTTTTCCTAGTAAGACTCAATCTCCTGAAAATTCCCCAAACTTCCCTAACAACATTAATATCTGTAGACCAACTATGGGAATTCATGAAGCTATGAGGAACATTTTACAATTGAATTCTAAGATTTTTGTGCCTCATGGGCTACCATCTCATAGTACTGAATTACCCCCCCCCCCCATTTTTTTTTGAATGTGCAAAGTTCTCACAGTAATTATTCCAGAACTGTTCAAAAGTCCCAACTCAGCCAGGTGGTGGTGGCACATGCCTTTAATCCCAGCACTCAGGAGGCTGAGGTAGGCGGATCTCTGTGAGTTCAAGGCCAGCCTGGGCTACAGAGTGAGTTCCGGAAAGGCACCAAAGCTACACAGAGAAATCCTATCTCAAAACAAACAAACAAACAAACAAAAGTCCCAACTCATTTGGAGCTCAAGGCAATTTCCTTACTGTAAGGCTTTATAAAATCAAAAGGCAAGTTACATATTTACAATACATAATGATATAAGGTAAATATTCCCATCCCAAAGGGAGAAATGATGGTATAACCAGGCATCCCCAAACCAAAGCAAACTGAAACCAAGTAGGGTGCAGGACAAATCCTGCAGGTACAATCTGACATCTGGGGCTTGTGATGGAATTTTCTATGCTACGAAGGTCTTGAGTAGCTCTGCCCCAGAGGTCTGCCACCAGCAGCACATGTAGCCGCCCCCCCCAGTAGATTTACCATAGTTTTTACATCTCCAACATCCTAAGGTTTCCATTGCAAGGTAGGCTTACCATATTTTTATACAAAAATTGTATATATGTAAGAGAATACTGTGCACAAATGGAATGAAATACAGCTGCCCATATATGACACAGAGTAACCTGAAAAAAATGTGTGCTGGGTGCAAGAAAAGAGCTCCCAGTGAGGGAATGTTCTGTGACACCAAATACATGATTCTGAGTTTTCTAGGATGTAAGGAATACTACATTTTGATAAAAATATCATCTTTGTGGATCTACACGTTAGTCTAAACTGTTAACTCTGACACTTAGGATCTATATATTTTATCTCATATAAATTTCAGTAAAAAGTAAAGCCTAGTTTGAAGGCATTTTCCAATCAAACACATTTTGGAAGGCGTTTATGTCATATATTAAGTAGTGCTATCTTCTGTGAGACATTAAACTATTTTTAGAGCTAGAGAAATGGCTTAGTACTTAAGAACGTGTGCTGCTCTTCTTGAGAACCTGAGTGCCTTTCCCAGCACCCATATTATGTAGCTATAAGCATTTGTGGCTCCCCCTCCAGGGGATCTGACACCCTCTTCTCATCTCTTTGGGCACCTGCACATGTGTAGCATACAGTAGCATGGACACATAGACACATAAATTAAAGCTGTATCTTTATACACTTAATTTTCTTCAAATGAGATCAATGAAACATGTTTTCAAGAGTATCTTTCATTTTGGTATTCATGAAACTTCTGGTTTCTGGTTTAATCTCCTATTGTTTGTGGCCTTTGTTTTCTTGATAATTGTTTTTAATTGATATAATGATATTTATTTAATTTTTTAAAATTTGCATTTCAGCTTTGTGAAACAAAGCCTTATGCATCTCAGACTGGTCTTGAACTCACTATGTGGCTGAGATTGGCCTTGAGCTCCTGATCCTCTGGTCCCTGCCTCCTGAGTGTTGGGATTATAGGCCTGAAGTACTATTCTGCCTGGCAATACATACTCTCTAAATTTCAAAGAACTGCATCCGTTTTCTGAGTATATATTTGAATACAGCAAAAAGTGCTGCTGAGAATAGGAAACTAGGGTAAGGAAAGTGTGGTTTCCTATTCTGTACTTATCCCATACCCAAGGTAGATGACATTACACAGGAAATAACACTTCTGTGCTTCTTGGCTCTGGTATGTTGACCTTTATATGGCTACTCATTTATATTCATAAGCACACAAAGATGGAATGAAAGAAGAGAAAAAGGTTTAGATGTTAGATGAAAATCACTGATGTAACTATTTTACCTTTTCTGATGACACAACCAGCCTTTTACTTTTGTAGGCTGAAACTGCATTATGCATCTTATGAACCAACTATTAGGGTGCTACACGAGAAGCATCATGCTTTACTGAAGGAGAAAATGCTGACCTCCTTGGAAAAAGACCGAGCTGTTGGGAAGGTAAGGAAAGAGACAGTGAATTTACCTTGAGGCAACTTTTAATCATTTGTTTACTATGCATGCAACTGTATATGTGTACGTATGTGTGTTTGTGGGTATGAGTGTGTGTCCACAAGGGTGTGCATGTATATGGAGGCCAGAGGACATCATGTTTTATTCTCAGACATGCTGTCTACCTCTTTTGATACAGGTCTCTCATTGGAGTGCAGCTCACCAATTATGCTAGACTGGTTGATCAGTGAGTCCCAGGGATTTCCCTGTCTCTCTATCCCCAGTGCTAGGGTTACAAGTATGTGCCACCATGCTGGACATTTTTATGGGGAGTCAACTCAAGATTTTGTGGCAAGAAGTTTGCCAACTGAGCTGTTTTCCAACCCTTAGTCATTCATTTTTTTATGCATACAATAATGGTTTTGTTTTCTGAGATAAGTTTTAAAACGTTTTCCAGAAATTTACATATAAAATTTATTTGAAAACATGAAGAAAAAGTATCTTATCTATTAAAAACCCATGATGATTATTATTCAATTAATTAACATGTGACTTAAGCATGAATTAATAGATCATTAAAGTACAATTAGAAGAAAATATTCAGCCATTGTAGTTAAACAATGACAACTTGGGTTTAAATGCCAGCTTTGACTGCTACTCACATCAGCATTCAGCAAATTACTTAGGTGATACATAGAGTTTGAGAGTGACAGCTGGCCTGGTTAAGTATACTCCAAGGACCTAAAATGTTGCATACCCACAGTCCTCAAAGGTTGACTTGGGACAGTGGCTCTGATTTTGCTGTATCCCACCAACTGGGTTCAATGATGCAGCCTCTTGTGGAAGTATGCAAAGGGAAAGCAAGTCTTGTCAAGAGCTTTTACACAATAGTAAGAAATTGAGAAAGATTGCTAGAAATTCAGAGAAGATGGTGTTTCCAGGGAAGGGAAAAAATGTACTGAATTTCTTTTGTCCATCATTTTTGTAGGATATTAGCAGAAACTGGACAGAGACTGAGGTGCTCTACTAAGTTTGGTCAATTCTTTGGTTTGTCATGGGCCAACCAAGTGAACAGTCCACAAGAAGTTCTAAATATGCTCCCCCCCCCCCACCGTGCACCTCAGGCTAACCAGGCAATGATTATGTGCTATTGGAGAGCTGTTCATCTAGTTAGCTGCTCATTTGAGGAGCACCTGTATTCATCTTGGATTCTGGCTTTGTTAGTAATCGGCCTCAACTGTCTGACAGATGTTGCTTACTTGGCCAGCTTCACTACTTCAGTCCTTGCATGTGCCTCACTAACTGTTAGTTGTTCTGGTTCTATGGTTTTGTAAGTTGCTGATGTTGACTGTCTGCTAGTCATTAGTCATTGGCTGGTGTTGCTGTCTCTGACCCGGAAGGTGTCTTAAGTGTTAATTATATAGAGCTCTTTTGGTTTTCACAGCTACCAAGAAGTAGCTGCAGTGTTCCTGGCTTCCTTCTTGTCTATGGGATAGTCTAGGTTTCATTCTTGATTGTCTCAGGCCGGTCAGAAGCCATCCTCACTTACAACTTAGTCTGTTAGAATAGCTGTGTTAAAAGCCATACATTAAAAGCAAGAATCCGTGATAAACAACAGTGCCTGCCACACATTTCACAAATTGGAAAAGCCATGGAAGTTAGCAGCTGGCCCCCTGTTACTGACCTTGCTTCTTAGAACCCGCTGGTCTCTCATCAGGTCCGCTTGGCCATCTCATATCCAGCTGTGAGCTCTTACTTATCTTCTTTAGTTCTCCACATTGTGCTTTTAACCCTAACTTTCCCTTTGCCTTCAGTCTCTGCTTTCACTCTAATGTATGTGAGCTGTTTTCGCCCGAGTCATTTCACCTACTATGTTTAGAGCAGTGGTTCTCAACCTGTGGGCTGAGACTCCTTTGTGGGAGTCAAACGACCCTTCCATAGGGGTTGCATGTACAATATTCTGGATATTGGATAGTTACATTGATATTCATAACAGTAGCAAAATTGCAGTCAGGAAGTAGCAATGAAAATCATTTTATGATGGGGGTCATGGCAACATGAGGAACTAACTGTATTAAAGGGTCACAGCATTAGGAATGTTGAGAACTACTGCTCTAGAGTGTTATCTCCTGCCTCCCAATCCCTTAGAGGTCAGAGATAGTGTTAATAAGTGGTAGTCACAAAAATAATATTGCTGTGAAAAATGAGATAAGTGAGTGAAAATCCCTTGGAAATTACTCTCAAATATGTATTTGGTACTCTTAGTTAAGGCTGAATTTTCCTCAGTTATGCTGATGGCATTCTTTCTTTCTATTGAAGTGTTTGTGTGTGTGTGTGTGTGTGTGTGTGTGTGTGTGTGTGTAGGACTAGGACTAGGACTTTGGAGAGGGACTGTTGGCATAGAATTAAAAAAAAAGAAAAGCCGGGCGGTGGTGGCGCACGCCTTTAATCCCAGCACTCGGGAGGCAGAGCCAGGTGGATCTCTGTGAGTTCGAGGCCAGCCTGGGCTACCAAGTGAGCTCCAGGAAAGGCGCAAAGCTACACAGAGAAACCCTGTCTCGAAAAACCAAAAAAAAAAAAAAAAAGAAAGCAAAATGTTGACATGCCACATTAAAATATGTAACAGTTTGTTAAAGAATCTGTGTCTGTGACTATACTTAATATTCTTTTGTTACTTCCTGCACATTTTTTAACCCAAACTCAGAAGCTATGAAAGCTGTCATGACGGTAATACAATTCTTATAATATTATTAAGATGTTTTTAAAATAATGGTATTTTGGTCTCTTCATTGAAATTCTTAGCCATTAAAATAGAAAACATCACTATTTCAATGCCTTTTGGACTTGAATTTCAATTTTATATCCTTGAATATTTAAATTATATTGTAAGTAATATTGAATAAAATGAGTATTCTAATTATCTAATTTTTTTATTACATTTATTTCAAACTCTGAAAGTTTGATCCCCTTTATTCTTTTCACCTAAACAGTAGTAAGTATTAGTTCCATTTCTCATTGCTTTGGCAAGACTTGAGAAAAGGAAATTAAGGAAGGGTTCACAGTTTGAGGATACAGCCCATCATGGCAGGAATGTCATAGAGTGTGAGATAACTTGGGATCCACAGTTAGGAAGCTGAGACATGACTGCTTGTTCTCAGCTTGCTTCCTCATTTATATTCAATCAAGGACCCCAGCCCTGGAGTGGTGTTGCCTGTATACATTCAAGGTCGGTCTTTCATCCTCAGTTCTTTCTGTAAATGGCTTCACACACCTGTTCAGACGTGTGCTTCTATAATGACCTCAAGTTAAGTTGACAATGAAGATTGATGCTTGCAACTTGCTTACACTACCCCTGGGTTGATTTCTGCTTCTGCAACTTGAGTAGAATTGGCTTTACCATTCAATCTGCTGTGTGACTAGGGCTAAGTTGTATACCTGCAAACATTCTTCTGTTTTTTTTTGTCTCTAACATGATGGTGGTTCTTTAAGTTGGTCAAAGGTGATGTTGAAGACATTTAGGACATGCATACAATCTTTGGGTTTCAGATTACTTAATAGTAATTTATTACAAAAAGGTAAGAATTGGGAGTGATGGTGTGAATCTTGGTAGTTTGTAAATTAGTCCTGCAATATTCAGGTCTTTTATATTTTCTTCTGTTTTCTTCAATATTAGACAGGGGTGAATCATTTGCCTTTAGTATCAGTGCATTGTGCAGTGAGTCAGGTTTTAATTTTATATACCATATCACAGATGCCCAGCACACTGTTGTTACTATGGAAACTGGCTTAATTGTCCTTCAACCCATATTCCTGCTGAAGACAAAAGACTATCTGGATCCTGTTGGGTTAAAACAGCCTCTTAAGTTTAGCAAGGATGTGTACAAGTGATATTAACTGCTTTGCAGAAATTAATTTTCTGTTAAATTTCTTCATTATTGTGGGTCAAAAGGCCACATAAATATACATTTGGTGTAAAGTCTACATGCCATTATCTGTCTATGCTTTCTGATGTTTTATATTAGGCTCGATCATTTTTTGTGTTGATGTACTTTGTTCTGAGTGGTTCTTTTGAATGCAAACCATGGAACCTTGCTAACTCCAGGGCCTCTGTTATAGTAACTGTGAGCATTTTTAGCAAGGGTATCATGTCAGATTTATGTTCCTGGTCTAGTATTTTAAATGTTAACATTCCTGGAGTTGGAAAGATAGCTTAGTAGTTAAGAGCACTTGTTAATCTTGTAGGGCTCCCAGAACCTAGGTGGTAGTTCACAACCATCCATTACTCCAGCTTTGGTGATCTGATGTCTTCTTCTGAACTTCATGGGTATGATGCACACACGTGGTACACAAATATTCATTCAGGCAAAAAAAAAATGCTCATCCACAGTAAATAAGCCTGAAATAAAATTATTTAAATGTTAATAGTTCTATGTACCTCTACTGAAGTATGAAGAGGATTGGATGTAGAGTTTTTAAGCACTATCTGAATGGCTCTATGGTTTTTTAGAATAATATAAAGTATGAAATGTCTGTAAAATACATCAGTGTTTGAGGCTGTTCCTGAGGAAGTAGGATTGTGTGTATTGTATTTGGAGCAATTTCAAGAGGCCTAATTTGTTTGTCCTTTGCTTCAAGTTCTTTCTCATGTTCTTATGCTTGACCTCTGATTTTTCCTTCCTTGGACTTTTTTGTGTTTCTTTGTTGGGGCTATATTACTATACTATTATACACCGAAAACCACTCTGTGCCTCCATTTGTCTCAGCAATCTTCATACCTGTTCTAACAGAGTAATTTCTATTATTTTTTCTTGATTTTAAAAAAGAATACAGATTTAGAAAATACTTACTGTTGGAAAATACTAGAGTTTATTTCTTGATATTGAAAATGGAGCAGTTAGGTTTCAGAAATACATTTATTCTCTCAGCTACATCTGCTGTTCAAAGTTGTAGATTCAAGCCGGGTGGTGGTGGCACAAGCCTTTAATCCCAGTACTCGGGAGGCAGAGCCAGGTGGATCTCTGTGAGTTCGAGGCCAGCCTGGGCTACCAAGTGAGCTCCAGGAAAGGCGCAAAGCTACACAGAGAAACCCTGTCTCGAAAAACCAAAAAAAAAAAAAAAAAAAAAAAAGTTGTAGATTCATTACAGTTTGAAAAAGTCATATTTAAATTCACTGAGAACAAAGATGATCCTGGGCATCTGATGGTTTTTCAGGATTTTTTTTTTTTTTTTTTTTTTTTTTTTTTTACAGATATCAGTGAAAATGGGATGTAAAATCAAATATTCTTCAAATAAGTTCTATATTATACATGATTGCACACACCATCACATTTTATTTAAACCTAAAATAGGTCAAATGATTGATTAAGCTTATACTATAATGTCATTAAATAGGTTTAGTAAAAGTTGTGGGAGTATCTATTGTCTATACTAAGAAGTAGATAACTTATAATTTGTTGAACTGAAGTTGCTAAGTGTCAAAATGACTGTCAGGTATCACCCTGTTATAGTCCCTGAGCCAATTATCCTGGTCCCCAAATTAGGGAAGAGACTATGGTTTAAGTCATAAACATTCTCTTGGGAAGCAAACAATGATTGTAACTTCATGACTGAACCTGTTTGGCTAGCTTTAATATAGAGACTGATCTGTTGCCAACAAACCTTTTCTTGTAAGAGCTTATTTGTTAGGTGTATTCTGACTGTGTGACCACTGATTAATCTTCTGCCCTAAACTTATTAATGTCATGAAGCCACAGAATTAGTTTATTCAAAATATTTGTACAAGAAAAATATATTTTAATTATATGAAAATTTTACCTATGATTCACCACAGAGGATAGATCACATTGTTTGTCTTTAATCATAAGGTTAGTATTGCATATACTGTGAGAATTCTCTTTTACCTCACACCTTAAAGATGTGAGTCAAGGGCAGCAAAAGGAATCTCCTGTTTACTGTGAAAACCTAGATCATCATTTCCTTAAATTTGTATTTTAATGAGTATTTAACTTACTATGTTTTAGTAATAGTAGATTATAACATATATAATAGTTGCAGTGTGAAGTGTTAGAATTTAGAATTTTTAAAATTAAAATTTCTCAAAAATTTCATTCATTAATACTGTATTAATACCATTTCCATCTCCCATTCTTCCTGCTCAATTCTTCCATGTTCCCCCAACTCCCTCTCAAGATCAAGCTTCTTCAACTTTAATTATTATTGTTGCATTCACACACAAAATAATTGCATATATAAATGCAACCTATGATTCCACTTAGTGTTGCTCATATATATTTAAGGCTAACCACATGGGATTTGAAACCCTATCAAGTGGCTCATCTCAAGAAACAAATCATTCTCTCTCTTTTAGGAGCTGTCAGCTGCCTGTCTAGCTCTTTATCTTGGGGTGGGACCTTTGATAGTCCCCCATCTATGTGAATAAGTGTAGCTCTCAGAATTTAGAAAACTTTATGCCATTCAATTCATATCTTAAAGAGTGAAAGTGTACATTTACTAGATAAAAATCTAGTAAGCACACACTTTTAAGTACCTTTGGTACATAACAAACATTAAACTGACTCTTTTTAAGTTTATTTAAAACGTAAAACCTTACAACCCTAATTGTTAGTTTTGCAAGTTTATGCAAAATATTTTTCACAATTTTTATGAGAAAAATTCATAATTTTTCTGAAAAATTCCATAATTCACAAAATCTAAACTGCGATCAATTAGTAAGTACATAGGTATGCTGGTTAATCGTCATTTTCAACTTGATGGAATTTACAGTTGCCATGGAAACATACTTCTGGGTAGGTCTCTGAAGGTACTTCCAGAAAGGGTTAACTAAAAATAGAATAACAATGGCATGGCTTGGAGTTCAGAACCAAATAAAAGGAGGACAGCAAGCTGAGTCCCAGACTTTCTCTCTGCTTCCTGATGTGTGTGTGTAATGAGACTGGCTGCCTCATGCACCTGCCATCATGTCTTTCTCCCATGAAGGACTGCACCGTCAACTGTGAGATGAAACCCGCAACCCCCCCCCCCCCCCATTCTCTAAGCTGTTCTTTCAGGGAGCTGTCAAAGCAGTAAGTACCAATGCAGATAACTGGTACTGAAGAGTGGGGCCATTGCTGTGATACACTAACCCATGTGAGGTCCAGCAGGCTCTGGGGTTGGTTTCTGGGAGGAATGTGGAAGAGTTTGGAACTTCGGGCCAGAAAATCCCCAGCATGTCAAAGGTAGAGTGTAATACACCATTCCAGTAGCTTTAGGTAAGAGGGCCAGGCAAATAGCATGACAGCCTGCCCTAATAACTCAGTTAAGAACTAGGCCTTGGTCCCTGCTTCTTGGAACCAAGCAGGCAGTTTCTGAAAGAGCTACAAACAAAGGACAACCAATCTCCAACACCCTCCTGACAGCAAGGACAAGGAGGCCTGGTACATGTAGTACTAGGCCAGGGCAGGCCTGAGCCACAATCAGTAGATAACCAAATAAGGACAAAGCCTGAGACTTGTCCAGGCCTGCCAAAAAAAAAACTGAAAACTGTAGCTCTGACCAGCCCCTGACTAGCCCTGACCAATTAGAACATACTAATATGGTTGTCACTTGCTTAAGCCAATCATAGCTAAAATGACCCAACTGCTCTGGGAACTCCCCTTAGCTGTGCTTAAAAGGAGCCCACATATCCCTCTCTGGGTCATCGCCATTTTGTCTTTGTGTGGGATGGCCAGCCCCAGCATGCGGAAAATTTCTTTGATATAATAAATGTTCTAGCTGATTGGATAAGTGGATGCTGATCTTTGTGGGACTTCTTTAGGACCCTAATATTAGGAAGATAAACATGATGAAAAAAGTACAAGTAATGGAGACCCAGCTCATGAGATTTCAGAGAACAAGGAGTCTGTTGGGAATTGAGCTGGAACCAGTAATGTTATATTCTGGAAAAGAATCTGGCTGAGTTCTCCTTGTATCCTGTGAATGGGAGAGAGGCTGAATTAAAAAGTAATGGCCTAAGATGTTTGGCAAAGGCAATTTCTCCTTAATAATTACAGATGCTGTCTCAGCTCTCACCTTTTCTGTGGCTTTCAGTTCACTCACATTCCTTTCCTTAACAAATAGTTTTCAGGTGAGATTATTGAGATGTTAGCGATGGCAGGGACCATACTGAGGAAAAGCTGTAGGCACAGCGTAGAGTCCATCCAAGAGATGTGTGTTCTATAGGCATCCCAACTTGATTGTGGATCTGCCCCAGTTCCACTGGAGTCCAGATGATGCCATCACTAGCCCTAAGGCTTAAAAGCTCCTAGTAGCCAAGTATTCAAAAACGGAGTCACCTTTCTCATTCTAAGACTCTGTACTAGTTAGTTTTTGTCAGCCTCACACAAACTAGAACCTTTAAGAAGAGGAAACCCCAAGTGAGAAAATGTCTCCATAAAACTGACTGTGGGGGCAAGTCTGTGGGGGCATTTTCTTGATTCACGATTGATGTCAGAGGGTCCTGTTAGTTGTGTGCTGTTACCACCTCTGGGCAGGTGGTCCTGGCAAGAAAGTAACTTTAGGAAGACACAAGAGGAGGAAGCCAGTAAGCAGTTTCCTTCCATGGTCTCTTCTGCGCTTCCTGTTTTCAGATGCCTGCTTTGAGTTCCAATCCTGAATTCCCTCATTGGTGGATGATAAGCTGCAAGCTGAATTAAACCTTTTACTCTCTAGGTTGTTTTTGATCATGGTGTTCGCCACAGCAACAGAAACCTAACTCAGGCAGCCATTCCAGGAAGAATTCCCAGTGTTGTAGCCTGTAACAGTTTGACCAACAAGATAAACAATGTGGGATTGGTATAATTCAAAGTATAAAATAAATGTCTGTGGTCTTAAATTATAGAAATGATCCACTGAATAATGGATTGTGTGTGTGTGTGTGTGTGTGTGTGTGTGTGTGTGTGTGTGTGCAATAGGCGATTTACATTATCAGCTAAAATCTTGTTGACAGGGAGTACCTGTGAGATATGTGTGCTACCTATAGCACACATAGTAAAGAGAAACGATGACATTTCTCCTCTGTTAGTGCCCTCCTAAGATCCCTAATTCTAGTTCAACCAGGAGAAAAACAAGTCTCTCCACAGTCAAGGCCATCCTGCAGGGACTTCCCAACCACCACTTTCCAGGCCCTCAGGGCGTTTACATAAAGGAGAATTTCGGAGATGTGTCAGTCCAGAGGAGGCTGAGGGGACCAGAGACTGAGTGTAAGGCGATATTCTACATGAGCTCTGGCGGCACAAATGAAAGTCAAGGAAATGGCCTTGACTTCATGGTAATGTAATACCACTGGGTCATCACTTGTGGATACTGGGTGTGGGGCACACTTTAATTCCCAGCACTGTAGCAGTCACTATTGTATGATGCTTATGGTGTCCTGATAAGTTTATAATCCATTTGCCTTCTGAGGACACCGATCTGTCTTTGATTTTACCCTAGCATTCCATTAGTACCAATCAGTTGGTTACAGTTTATCTCCTACTTTCAGAAGTAAATATTGGTATCTAGTGATAGTTGAGAAATGTGTACATTTATATGTAGTTAAATGGTAGGTATTTTATGTTTGGATAATTATGTACAGTATTGGATGAGATGGCTTTAAAGATTGAATTTTAAATTTGACTGTGATTCAGGAAGTGTAGATAAAGGTATACCACACAGCCAAAAATGTTTGTAATTATAAGACATGAATAAAAAAGCAAATTATCTATGTTATAAATAATTGTTATGGGCATAAAATAGTTATTCACATTTTGATTCCTGAAAAATAATTACTCCATAGTTTGTAAATATAAGAATAAATTGCATAGTTTATAGATAAAAAGGCAAATTGTGAAGCAATTTCAGCTGAGAAAAATCCTCTCTCAAAGTAGAACTGAATAGTTGTCAAAGTATCTAAAGAGCATTATTGGTTTAATAAATTATGCAGTAAGATACACACTTCAAATGCTTTCTGTAGTGAAGGATTAATAGTTGCCTATGTAATTGACTTTTAACTAAAATAATGTCATCTTTCTGCTAAAGTTCACATTTCATGTTTTATAACTTAAAAGCATGGGTTTGAGAGAGATTAATATTTTTGATATTTTGCAGTCAACTTTTCATTTTACTTAATATTTCAAAATTGATTTACTATATAATACCATATCTTTGTACTATTTGCTTTCAGATTTCTGGGCTTCAAGCAACACTGAAGAACATAGACGTAGGACATATTCAGGCACCTTTAATCAAAGGTAAGAATATAATATAATGAAAGTATAATTTCTTGGTCCTGATAGGATGACATTTCAAAGTTATCTATGGCCAGCTTTCTAGATACATTTGGCAATGAATTAAGGTTGTGAAAGCTAATTTGTAAATAAGTAGATCAATAGGAAATGTAGTTATAATATCACAAAGACTTATTTTAAACAAAAGTATGTTTAGAACTGTAGAAAAACTTCTTGTCTGAACATGATGAACTTTCCTGCTACCTGTCTAGCTCTCCTTCCACAGATGTCACTAACTAATGGGTAAACAAGGCAACCATACAGTGCAAGTCAAAGAAGATGAATGACGAAAAAAAATACAGACATAATTCCACAGTCAACCATGGTATCATGTCGCCTCAGAAAACTTCCAAACCAAGCCTCCTGGAGATGGGTGTCCAGAACATGGCAGTCTTTTTTTTTTTTTTTTTTTTTTTTTTTTTTTTTTAATTTTTTATTTTACAACACCATTCAGTTTAACATAATAGCCACAGATTCCCCTGTTCTCCCCCTCTCGCCCCCCTCCCCCTCCCCTCCGCCCACCCCCCATTCCCACCTCCTCCAGATCAAGGTCTCCCCCGAGGACCAGGATCGACCTGGTAGACTCAGTCCAGGCAGGTCCAGTTCCCCCCTCCCAGACCGAGCCAAGCGTCCCTGCATAAGTCCCAGGATTCAAACAGCCAACTCATGCAACGAGCCCAGGACCCGGCACCAGCTGCCTCCCAAACTCTGGTGATGGGATGGCCAGACACCCTGATAGTTGTGCCATAAACCCCATCCAAGGACTGAGGAATCTGGATGCAGACATCCACGGCTGGGCCCCTGGTGGAGCACTGGGAGTCTAATTAGTGAGAAAGAAGAGGGTTTATATGAGCGAGAATTGTTGAAGCCAAGGTTGGATAAAGCACAGGGACAAATAACCAAATGAATGGAAGCACAGGATCTATGAACCAAAGGCTGAGGGGCCCCCAACTGGATCAGGCCCCCTGAATGGGTGAGACAGTCATTTGGCTTGGCAGTCATTTTTTTTTTTTTTTTTTGGGACAGGTTTTCTTTGTGTAGCTTTGTGCCTCTCCTGGGACTCACTTGGTATGGTAGTCCAGGCTGGCCTCGAACTCACAGAGATCCGCCTGGCTCTGCCTCCTGAGTGCTGGGATTAAAGGCGTGCGCCACCACCGCCCGGCAAACATGGCAGTCTTGATGTAATGAAAAGGGAAATCTCTTAGTTCAGAGTTGTCGAAACAATTAGAATCTGTAGAAAACCTCCTAGAGGAGTTGGAATGAGGAGTGGCTGTTTTTGTTGGGGAGTTGAATATGGGTCCTCAGTTCATGACAGGGCTCCATGTACACCACAGGTCTACTTGAGGCTTACAAGAGAGGGAAATTTATCTAGGCCTCAGAAGAGACTAGAAATTCTGCAGGTTAAGCCTTGATAGAAGATACTGCAAGATTAGCTATGCCTGGTGGACAGGCTACCTTTGTGTGTCTTTAACAGCACATTAACGTGCAGCATCCCATACTTGCCCTAAAAACTAGTGACAAAGCTCATGGAGGGTTTATAGTAGAATGAGTTTGGAGCTGGATTCTTACCAAGTTAGTGGCTTTGGAAAACTTAGGGCCTTACATAAATTTACCCAAACACAATAAAATTAAGCCCTGAATTTCAAGTTGATCAGCTCCAAATTACACTGCCTTCTTAAATAAAAGCCATCATCCTTCAGATGAAGACGATTGCTCAGAATATCTACAAGGTGTCATCTCTTTGTCCAGTCCATAACTAAACATTTGATTTATGTATAGAAATATATGACTCATAGTCAAGATAAAAAAAATAAATGGCCAGGCGGTAGTGGCACGAGCCTTTAATCCTGTCACTCAGGAGCCAGAGGCAGGTGGATCTCTGAGTTCAAGGACAGCCTGGTCTACAGAGTGATTTCTAGGGCAGCCAGGGCTACACAGAGAAACCTTGTTTCAAAAGCCAAACCAAAACAAAACAAAACAAAAAATGAAACCAACTCTGAAATATTTCAGGTATTGAATTTAACAGATGAAAAAATGTGCAACAAGCATTTGTGTATATATTCAAGGACTTAAGAGAAAATATATCAATAAGTGAAAGGAAGAGGTGTCAGCAGGAAATAGAAATATTCTTGTACACACACACACACACACACACACACACACACACACACACACACCACAACACACCTATGCAGACACAGGAACAAAATGAATTTGTACAACTGGAAAATACAACAACAAAATAAAAAATTAGTGAATACTAAGCCTGTATAATGCAGTCACACTTTAATGTAAATTTGTTAAGGTGTACTGGACACTAAATTTGAAATGATGTATCACTTAACTTGAATGACTTGTATTAAACATAGGAAAGAGGAGGCTCTAAGATTTAGAAAAATGCCAGAATTAGTATTTCTTCAATAAACTTAATGTCTCAATGTTTCCAAAGGCCTACTCATTGTATTTGATTAGTAAAGGCTTAAAAGTAATATTCTCATATTTAAACTCTTCTTTTCCTTGATTTAGTTATTAAATTTATTATTCAGGTTTGGTATAAGGTTTAACTTCACTACAAAATTTTTTTATTTGTTTCTTTTGAGACAGTCTCAATATATACCTTGCTGTCCTAGAATTCACTATGTAGACCAGGCTGGCCTTGAACTCACAAATATCCACCTGTCCTTTCCTCCAGTGTGCTGGGACTATAGGCATTTACCACCATGTCTAGCCCCCAAATTCTTCTTTTTTTTTTTTTGACTTTTTTTTATTGATTCTTTGTAGATTTTACATCGTGCATCCCAATTCCATTCATCTCCCCATCCCTTCCTATCTACTGTCTGCTCTTGCAACCTCCCTGCAAAATAAAATAAAATTGAAAAGAAAAACAAATAAACAAACTAACATATGCCCAAAAAATCTCAGTGTGGAAGTTGTAGTGGGACAGTGAGTCACACAGTGTACCCTTCAGTCCATAAATCTTTACTTATTAGTGTTCATTACGGTGAGTCATTGGTCTGATTCGAGGCCTCTGACTTCTGCTACACCCTCGATACTGGGACCTCACTGGGACTCCTCTTGGATATCCTGTTCTTGCCTTATGTCATGGAGATCCTGCGGCTTTGGATGTGCAGGTCAGGCACCTTCATATGCTCCTGTAGTTCATAGATGATTTGGATGTTGGCGTGGGCCAACTTCTAGCCCCGGTTCTGAGCCTGGGCGGTAGCTAGTTGGCCAGCCTGCCAGTTTTCCCTCATCAGTGCCACCTGCACAAGCTCTCAGCACCGCCCAAGGTAGCTGACACACTGCAGCAAGGCGGCAAGGAGTTGGGCCAGGCAAGGTCCAAGGCCACTATCTGAGTCCTGCAGCCAGTGAGGGGCAGTGTCAGCTTTCCCACTCTTATGACCTCAGACATGGCCCCAGTCTAAACCACACAATGAGGGCTCATCCATACATTATAAGAAATTAAGAATTCTAATAGCTCCACATCTGACATGTTTGTAAAATGAAAATTATTAAAAATGTCTTCACAAGTTCATAGAGGAAGTAAGTATCCTATGTAGTAAGCAAACTACTTCCTATTTTATTACATATAGATAAGCAGAAAACAGTATTCTTTTTTTTTTTTGTTTTTGTTTTTGTTTTTCGAGACAGGGTTTCTCTGTGTAGCTTTGCGCCTTTCCTGGAGCTCACTTGGTAGCCCAGGCTGGCCTCGAACTCACAGAGATCCGCCTGGCTCTGCCTCCCAAGTGCTGGGGTTAAAGGCGTGCGCCACCAACGCCCGGCGTGAAAACAGTATTCTTTATCATACTCCTCACTCAGCAACTGATCATACTCCTTACTTCACACAGGGTAATTAACAAATGTTTAAGTTTAGTTTTATTGCTGCTCAGAATCATATCATGAGATGCTTGCTTTGTGTGATGAAACCTAGATGATGTGGTCTAATTTAGAAATATTTAATTTACCTTTCAAATGATTTTTTTTTTGCACTTTGTATTTTTTGACTTTCAGTTACATGTGTGATTGGCCTCCTCAGTTTTGATTGTATATATCCTCCTATCTTAAATATTTTCTAATTATCCCTCAGGGTTAAATTATGAGTAATTTCTTCAGTAGCATTTTTCAGTTAAAGAATTCTTTTCAAAGCTGTTTTTGCTCTCTAGAGGAATCAGAGACTCGCAATGGTAGGTGTTAAGAAGTTTGTGTTAGATGGGAGTACTCACGAATCTCTCCAGGGACCTGAGTATATTCAGTCAACATTGGTTGAACATGTACATACATGAAGGATAGTTGCTGAACTTCGGCATGGAAAGGCACAACAAATTGTATTGCTTGCCTTTGCTATTTAAAAAACCCTATCCAGGAATCATAGATTCCTTAAAAAATGTTCATTACAGCTATACAGATTTTGAAACTGTAGGTCACCAGCCAGAACTATACGGATTGTAATTAAAAAGCATCAGAAGGTAAGCCTACAGTTGTGGCCTTGTCTCCATGGACTTCGCTGGATATTGCTGAACATTAATAAATATTATATGCAATTATCCATGACCCCTGAAAAGACAGTAGTGTTTGAGCCTCTCATTCATTATAAAATATTTGTGTAATAAGGAAAATATTCATGTGACAGGGAGTAGAAATCATGTATATATTACTATATTAGGAAATGAGAACCATTATTTCTCATCCAGTTGAATGTCTATTCTGTAATGTTTATTCTCAGAATATTGAATATCCTGAAATTTACTAGAATGTATATTTTTGTAATTTCATTTTGCTTACTGAATAGTAACATCCAGTAATAAATCTATTCCTTTCAGATGCTCATCTTTCACATTTGCTTCCTGCTTCCTTGCCTTTTAGTCTCCTTTTAGAAAGTGATGCTTCAACGTGGTCTTAGTACTGCCTGAAATCTGTTTAGATTCCTGCAAATATCTCTTTGAGAGCTGAATAATTTGCTCCACTGTCTTCTCCCTTCTCCCCTGTAGATATTACTGGACCATTCTTTTTTTTTTCATATATAAAAACAGCAAAAGCTTGTGACCTTTACAGGATCATTGACACAATTGCATGAAATAATACGTGTAATATTCTGTGACAGAAGCAGTTATGTTGTAAAAGATTAACCAGTAGAAGATGAGTATTATCCTTCAAAATTGTCATCGTTCTGAAGGCTGTGGTCTTGGAGAAGTAAATACAGTAAAAGGATCAGGAGTGAAAAAACTTCCCTTGTCTCAACAGTCTGTAATTATTGTTCTCCCCAGCATGTGCCTGAAACTTGGGCTTCCAAGTGTCTTTGGGACCCTCATTTGCAGCATCACTGAAGGAGGATTGGCATTCTAGATGCCCAAGTCTTCCGTGCTTGGTGATCGTCTCTTCTGTATTATGTGAGGTTGTTTTTAATATGTCTTTTCTCAAGAACTGCTACAGGTTGAGAAGCTGAAATTAGGAAAGAAATGATATGCCAACTGCATGCACTTCCTTGCTCTGATAGTCTGCAGGTTCTGTAAGAAAGGGTGGAGCATGCTTGTAATCCAAACATGCAGAGGCAGAGGAGGATTACAAATTCTACGCTGGCATGTGCTACACAGAAAAATATTTAGTAAAAACAAAGAAACAACCCCCAAACACACAAACAAAACTTAGTTTATATTTAATGTACATAATGGCAGCTCTCATAAAGATAATTTAATGCAAAAATAACATGTATTTGGACCACACCACAGTCTCAGACCCTCAGATCCTCCTTTCTGCCTTAGCTCTTCTGTTATTCCCTTTCTGTTTCCCCCGTATTCTTCTTGGCTGTCATGGCATTTCAATCTATGTTCTCTTGTCTCTGTCTCTGTCTGTCTCTCTCGCACACAAGCACACAGGCATACACACAATTTAAATACATACTTCTTTAAGTTGTGTGTGTCCCTGTGTGCTTCTGTGGATGGATGAGGATATACAATATACATATTGTATATATATATACTATGTGTATTTGTCCTTCTAAGTCTGGCTTATTTAGTAAATATGGCAATCTCCAGTCTATCCATTGTGTTACTTTTCTATTACCCATTTATTTATTGGGAGATACCCCTGATTTGGTTGCTGTGACTAAAGCTGCCCTCAATGTGGATGTGTAGGTATCTCTACAGTTTACAGGCTTCGATTCACTTGAGAGAGGTGTAGCTGATTCGTTTGGTAGTTCTAGTTTATGGTTTTTGAAGAACCTTCACACTGATTTCTGTACTGGCTGGAATAATTTACATTTCCACCAACAATGTTTAAGACTTCCTTTTTCCTATATCCTCATCCATATTTGTTCATATTTTTCCATATAGCCATTTTGTCAAGGATTAGATAGAATCTCAATGTAGCTTTGATTTGCATTTCAGTGATAGCCAAGGAGTTGAATTTTTTTTTGATATATTCATTGGCCATTTGTATGTAATCATTTTGTTTTTTGAACTCTTTATATATTCTGAATATTAGTTACATGTGAGGTATATCTCCTGTTCTGTTCACTGTGTCTTTAAACAATCTTTCTCTTTTTTAAAGGAAACAAAAATTGCCCTTGCTGTGCACAAGCTTTTTGGCCTTGTGGGATTCCATTTGCCAATTCTTTATAAAATAAATAAATTAATGTGTGTGTGTGTGTGTGTGTGTGTGTGTGTGTGTGTGTGTGTGTGTGTGGTGTACTTAGAAGCCAGGCGACATGCTGGGTGTGGTGGCGCATGCCTTTAATCCTAGCACTCTGGAGGCATAGGCAGGTGGATCTCTGTTAGTTCAAGGCCAGCCTGGTCTACAGAGTGAGTGCCAGGACAGCCAGAGTTACATAGTGAGACCCTGTTTAAAAAAAAAAAAAAAGAAAGAAAAGAAAAGAAATCAGATGACAATTTCATACATGTAGATTCCAGGGGCAAAACTCAGGTCACCAGGCTTACATGATTGTCTGTGGGTTATCTTACAACTTTCAGTTCTTGTCATAATTTTTTTTTTTTAGGATTCCAAAACAGACCTTGCCTATGCCCTCAAGGATTTTTTTTCATCTAGCAGTTACAGAGTTTCATGTTTTTTTAAGGTTTTTGATCCACTTTGAATTGATTTCTGTACAGAGGAAAGAGACATGGCTTCCTCCCTCCCTCCCTCCTTTCCCCCTCTCTCTGTAAAGATAGTCTAGGCATTGAAATCATCCAGATACTTTTGTCTTCACCGTTTTCCTCTCTACCATAAATTTAGTGCTATAACTCACAGTATTGAGCTGTCCATGTGTTAGTGAACATGCCCTCATTAGTTACTTTCAACAAATCAGCTATGGAGTGCAGGTCCTATGTACCCACATGTGTGTCTTAGAGAGATGTGAATGCAGAAGTCTTTTGCTGTCACGCCCCTTCTTCATTATTCCATGACACTGCTTCTGTCTCAGGAGATCTGGGAGACAGAGTTTCAAGTATTGTCATGTGCTCTTATGTTCTTTGCTACCTGTTCTCAACATCGAGATGCATGGATTAAAACTTACGTAATCTTTAAAAAATTTACCATTTATTTAAAATATTGCCATTCATTCTCCTTTTTCCTCTGGCCTCATTTGGCTTTGTTAATAAGCACACAAAGTCTCATGATGGAGGAATCTGAATATGTCATGACTGGAAACTGTTTTCATGCTCTGTAGCTGCTTCACAATCCAATTTTATTAATCTTCTAAGGTAATGCCACCTTGCATTTTGGGGAACTGAATTTTGAAACCCAACTTAAAGCACTTTAAATTGTTATTTTATTAAATTAGAACCTTTAAAATTCATATAGTTATAGGATCTTGGAATATTTTGGTTACAATCATATTTTGAAAAAAATATAATGGGACTGTGCATGGTGGTGCATGCCTTTTTTTTGGTGTTGGGGAGGGGCATGCTCACCTTTAATCCTAGCACTCAAGAGGAAGAAGCAGATGGGTCTCTGAGTTCAAGGCCATCCTGGTTTACCTATTAAGTTATATACACAATGAGACAAGCTCCCCTGCTCTCTGTCTCTGTCTCTATCTCTTTGTCTCTGTCTCTGTCTCTCTCTCTCTCTCTCATACACACACACACACACACACACACACACACACCACACACCACACACACAAAGGGAGGGAGTAATGGAAAAATTGCTACATAGTTAAAAGCACTTGTTGCTCTTGCAGAAGACCTGTGCTTGGTTACAAATATCTCTATGGTTACAAACATCTCAAATTCTGGCTCCAGGAGATCTGATGCCTCCTTTGTACTCTGTGGGCACCAGACATGCATGCAATGCATATACATACATGTAGACAAAACACTCATACACATAAAATAAATACATAGGAAATAGCATTTATTTTGCATGCATGTGTGTGCGTGTGCGTGTGCATGTGTGTGTGTGTGTGTGTGTGTGTATGCACATGCAAGTGTGTGCCACCAAACAAGTGTGGAGGTCAGAGGACAACTTATGGGAGCCAATTCACTCCTCTCATCATGTGGGGCCTGGAGATCAAACTCATGTCAACAGACATGGCAGCAAGTGTGGGTAAACACTGGCCTATTTCACGAGCCCATATAATCATCTTATATAGATAAATTTTAATTCTCTTATAATGCATGTATTATAAGAACCTTGGGCTATACATGTTTATTATAATCATATCTTCTACAAGTAAATGTTTTGTGTTTGTCTTGCAGTTGGTTACAGTTGTGAGAAAGAAAACGAGTCAGAAAGCCCTACTCAGAAATGTCCTTATGAAACCAGGGAAGAAAATGAACATAAATCAAAGATCAAGAATGAAAGAAAGGTATGCCATTTGTTTATATTCTTTCCAGCTAGTATTTCACATTCTGATCATTACAGGAGTACAGTTCATACAGTATCAGTTTAAGTACTGAAAAGCAGTTCAGAGTTTAATTATTGCAAGCTCTTTTACAGGGGAAAATAGAGCTGGGGCAAACAGTACTAGCAACTTGTTAACTTAGGTACATGTAGCTTGAGAGTTTTTCTGCCTTTCCCACAGTCAGGACAAACCTCTGCCACCCGCCAGTCCCACAGCCGCTCAGACCCAACCAAGTAAACACAGAGACTTATTTTGCTTTCAAACTGTATGGCCGTGGCAGGCTTCCTATCAACTGTGCTTATATCTCAAAGTAGCGCATTTCCACAAATCTATACCTCGCCACGTGGCTGGTGGCTTATCGGCGTCTTCACACGCTTCTTGTCATGGCGGTGGCTGCTGCGTCTCTGGTCATGGCGGCGGCTGCAGCATCTCTGGTCATTGCGGCGGCTGCAGCAGCTTCTCTTTCTGCCTTTGTGTCCTTTTATTTCTCCTCTCTGCTAGTCCCGCCTATCTTTCCTGCCTAGCCACGGCTGATCAGGTTTTATTTATTAACCAATCAGAACAACTTGACATACAGACCATCCCCCAGCACAGCCAAGTGCAGACCATCTCAAACACCTGCACTCAGGCCCATGGTCCTAATCATCCTCTATACGGACCTGCTGGGTAACGCCACAAAGAACCCAAGAAGGGCTCCCACATCCCACAGCAGGTACATGCTTACTAGTGGTCAGGGCAGCTTAGTGAGTCTTTGGATACCTACCTCACCACAGTCCCAGGAGTCAGCAAACCAGTTACCTCTATCCCAAAGAGAAGGCTCCTTCTGTTCCTGTCACCTAACATAGCTTCCCTCATCTTCCTTACAAAGAGCACAGAGTAAAATTATGCACCATTGAAAAATTTATCTGTATTCTCAGTACATTTCCTTTGCAATCAGAATAGTAATTAAAATCCTACATAAATGTATATTCAAAGAAATAAAAACATGAGAAAGAAAGAATGTAAAACATGTTGGGGGGGTTGTTTTGGTTATATATCTGGTTACTGTGATAAAATACCCAAGAGAAGCAATTAAAGGGATAAAGGGCTTATTTATAGCCACAGAGTAAGGGAGTCAGGGCAGCAGGAATTCAAGACACTTGATCAGATTGCATCTGCAGTCAGAAAATGGTGAGCAATGATGTTGTCCTCCACTCTTTCCCCTTTTTATGCAATTCCAAACTTCATCCCAGGCAGCGAGCTGTGCTGCCCACATTGAGGGCAGATTTTTTTCACTGCAATTAGCCTAATGAAGATTAAACCCTTATAGGCATGGACGGAGGCTGAGCTCATAGAGTAAACCATCTATATGTGTGCCTTGGCTTGTTTCTTACAAGACTCCAGATCCCATGAAGTTGACAATCAACACAAACTGTCAAAGGAGTATATTTCCTTGTTAGGAAATTCTGTAAAATGATGAATGTGGCAATAGTTTTGCATATAAAAATGCTTATTATTAGAGAGTATTGTAACATCTTCATTTACTTTTTTTAAAGATTATTTGCATTGTGCATGCAGTGTGTGTGTGGGTACACATGCCTGTGCATGGACTAGGTTAGAAGGTGAATCGGATGCCTTGGTATTTGAGTTACAGGCATTTGTGGAGGATCCTGGCTGATTATGTGGGTACTGGAATCCTAGCTCGGCCCCTCACACTTTCTCTTAACTACTGGGTTATGTGTCTAGCCTTGACACTTATTTTTAAATGAAACATTTTCTATTATAATAGCTTTTAGGAGTGACCTAGAAGAAAACAAATTTTTATAAATTCAATGTATAGCATGTACATACATAATTCCAATTACATTTTTCTCTCCTTTGGAGTATGCATTGGAATGAGGTATTGCATAAAATATTAGAGTAAAGTAAATAATAAACACTTTCAGGTTATGTTAGCCTTTGACACAGTGACTTTGATGATCTTCAGGTCAGTGTTCACTTCTTCCATCATCACTGTTCATTTGAGGTGGATTCAGTCAGGTCAGAACTTCCAGTCATGGTAGTCCTCATCACTTAGGACATTCTCTTCCTCTGATATACATATAGTCTCTCAGGTGATATGCCATGCTTAGTGACAATTGGGTGAGCCATTTGCTAACTCTTGTCAGTCCTTACATTTGTAATGCAAGGTCGACATATTATATGACAAAAAGCTGTGAAAATACAGAATATATGAATTAAATATCAGTGCAGAGAATATTTTTCTTTGGTGATGTATTTCCACACATAACAAAGCACCTGCAACATGATAAAATAATCGAGACCTCAAAGGGGCTGAACTATGTAGAGTGAACCTGTCTCTTCCTTCCTCTCTGACCAATCATTTTTATCAATATTTAAATTTGCATGTAAACATTATGGCAACACATCACAGTGTATTTGTTTTATTCACTTTAGATGGCACTATGGACTCTGTTATGGAAATACAGACACAGTTAAAGCATTTCACTGAACCGAGTCACACTAGTATGCATATTTGCATAATTGGTAGTGCTTGTATTTGTTTTGTAGCGCTAATTCTATTTTCTGTAAATTAATAAGTGAATTTAATAAAACGCCATTGAAATGTAGTATATGTAAATAAGTATGGTTTCTTGCAGAATGAACTATTTTTAAATAGAGCCATAGAGTAGCAAATGGGCCCTGAAACATATCTTTTAAATGTAGCCACTCCTTCACACCTTATTAACTCCCATTCAGGCGCCCTTCCTACTTGCTTTCTACCTTGCTCTTTATGGGCTGCCTTTTTGGTTTTCCTGAAGTATCTCCTGGAGTAAGTTTCAAGGGTTCTATGGAGATAAATCATCTCAGTGTTTACACACCTGAAAGAGTCTCATTTTGCTTTGAGTTAATATTCAGCTGATAATAGTTTTCAGTTTAAATTAGTTCCTCGCTTGCATTTCGCGGGAACAGCCTGGTTATCTTAGACAATGCTGCTGTTTGCTTTTGGTGTGATTCTTGTTTTGTGGGAAAATAACCAAGAATGTATGTGATGCAGCATATTAATGTGCCAATATTTTGAAAAAAAGATGTGATGCTGATGCTTAACTATATTTATATGACCCGAGGAACTTTCAAACTGATTGGTGAAGTAAATCTCCCATATTTCTAGATGAAAATTAATTTCTGGCTTTGTGAGACTAGTTAGTTAAGTCTAAGGTCTTAGGTACAAAACCTGGCTTCGGATTAGTGACTTAGAATTAGAAGACCAGGTGTGTGGTTTATGTAACATTAAAGCTCTGTGTTTGATGTGGAGTTGACTCTCTTATTTCTTGGCCAAGAGCTTCTGGGCTCAGGGTACAGAGATTGTGATGATAGCGGAGTGCGCTCCTCTTCTCTCTCTTTTTTTTTTTTTTCTGCTTTAACTGGTAAGGTTGACGTTGGAAGAGGAAGAGGATTTAAGAGGACTGGAGAACTTAGATTTCGACTTGAACCACTTTGTGGTGACTTAGAGTACTTTGGGCCTGCCAGACACTGAAAGTCAGGTGACCTCTGTCATGAGACCTTCATACTCACCTACCAGCTTCTCCTAGAAACTCCTTGTCCTTGTCTCAGCTCAGAGCTTCTTTCTTTCTGTATCCTTTGCCATTTCAGGCCCCCTCTTGAATACCTGTTAAAATTGACTGTAGGTCAGTATTCCTCCAGGCATCACAGTCCTTTGCCATAGTTAGAAGGGAAGTTTGACTTCCCTTGTCAGTGAGATCTTCATCTTATTGTTATAGACTGCAGGTTAGGCACCAGTCTGCAGTCTGCTTCCCAGGTATAGACAACAAGCATGAGATGCTCTGGGGCAGGGTCCCCACAAAAGGTTTGGACTATGACTCAGGTCCCTAAGTCTTAGAATAGGCCGCAAGTGAGAGTTTTCTCTATAGAGGTTCTTGTGTACTCTCCATTCCCATATTCTCTAATGTCTTCTGTCATTGATATTTATGAAAAGTTTAAAAAAATCAACTCTTTTTAGTAAATTCTTTAAAATTTTGCAAGTAGCCAAATACTTCTGGAAAACAAAACATAGTGTTCTTTCTAAAAAGTCATATGAAAACATACTACTGTACCTTGCTAAAATACATGTTTCTGGGAGACGTCTAACTTAATGTCTGTAGGTATTTTTCTTATTTTGGGGGTGTTTTTCTTTTTTTAAAGAGTTGTCAATTATAGCAGACTGTAACAGGATGAAGGTACAGTTTGTGTGCTTCTGTTTGCCGTCTCTAAAATAACATAGAACTTTGTATTCTTTAGCCCATAGAGCTATTCTGTCAATGGGCATTTCGTTTCTATTATTCATTTGGATCTATTTCCACTTCTAAAACTAGTAATAGCCTTCTCAAAACAGTATTTCATAAGCCTTATGTTCCCTCCATATTCCCATCTCTTTGGTTTGCATTTTGATGTATCATTTGAACATTGCCTTCTGGTTGTCTATTGGGGAAATGACTTCATCCAATTTATCATGATCAACCCACAGAATTTGTTGTTATTTTGAAAGCTCTGTTATTAATTTCCTAGATTTATTTCTTGTTCACTCTTTTCTTAGAAGCCTAGTAATATGTCAGTTGATGTAATATTTACTTGAATCTCCTTGACTTAGGGTTACTACTGCTGTGATAAAGCACTCTGACCAAAAGAAAGTTGGGGAGCAAAGAGTGCATTTGGCTTCATGCTTCCATATCACTTTCCTCCCTGAAGGAAGTCAGGGCAGGAACTCAAACAAGGCAGGAGCCTGGAGGCAGCAGCTGTTGTAGAAACCACAGAAGAGTGCTGCTTACTGGCTTGCTCCCCATGGCATTCTCAGCCTGCTTTCTTATAGAATCCAGGACCACCAGCTCAGGGGTGGTCCCACCCAATGTGGCTGGGCCTTCCTATGTAGTCCACTATTAAGAAAATATACTATAGGCTTGCCTACAGGCTAGGATTATAAAGACCTTTTCTCATTTGAGAACCCCTCTTCCCAAATAACTCTAGTATGTGCCAAGTTGACACGAAACTATTCGGCATACTTCTTAAAGAATATAATTGGGCTTTTAAAGTATGGTCATCTATTCCATTTACTTCAGAATCTGTTTAACTTCATCTTTCATTTTTATTTTGTCTTATTTTTTTCAACTTGTGACTTTTTTTGAGAATGCATATAAATATAGTAAGGATTCAATTAGGTTATTAAACTGCCCACAGTCCATCATTAAAAATACTTATTTATGTATATTAATCAAAACCAATAGACATGAGTGTCATCCAGGTTTATGGATGTGGGGCATGGCTATGGGCTGTCTGTCTGTCCATTAGTGGGTAAGAGACCTGTCTGTCAAAGACATGGAAGCAGAGTCTGCAGCAAGGATGAGCAGAGTGCTGCATTAACCTAGACTGTACAAACAGGGCAGCTGTGGAAAGCCCAGGTAGACATGTCAGTATTTACTGATGCTGACTTTCTTTATACTCACTGTACTTTGCCAGCTGGTAAGATGCTGAATCTTTGTTGTTGTTGTTTGTTTGTTTTTTTGAGACAGGGTTTCTCAGTGTAGTTTTGGTGCCTGTCCTGGATCTCGCTCTGTAGACCAGGCTGACCTCGAACTCACAGAGATCCGCCTGTCTCTGTCTCCCGAGTGCTGGGATTAAAGATGTGAGCCACCACTGCCTGGCTAAGATGCTGGATCTTATCAGAGATTAGAGGAGGATTCCAACATCACTCTAGGTTTTGGTTTTCTCCCCAGTCCTTGCATCATAGGCATATCACCCCAAACAGTCTGTCCATTTTATTTATAGGCAGTTTGGGCCTATTTATGGTAAAGCACCATCATGTAACCTCTGTATGAAGGGAGACCAGGAGGGTAGGATGTCCTTTTGTGCTTTTGCAGTTCTCAAGCAGCTGTTTCCTGATTTTATCTGATGGTTTGCATCTTTACTCAGGCCAAGTCAGGAAGAAAATCAGAAATTCAGTCAGGAAATAGAGTTACTTTATACCCTTTAAGCAAAATGACTTTAGTAAGGAAGTGGTTTCACTGGTGACAGATAGCTACATTGTTGGAGTCGAGGAAGAGAAACAACCATTGGCCCAATGGTGTAAGATACTGCTACCATTTTTGTATTGAAGATACTGTCAGAGAACAAATGTTGGCAGAACCTGGAAGATGGGATCATCTGGTAGAAATTGAATTGCCCCTACCAGACAGGGGAAGGATGTCTAATTGGAGCTGTAGCCATGGAAGACAAATGTTAAAAATGGGGTAGACATGATTAAATGGGGAAGAATTTTCAATCGTTAGTGATAGGGGGGAGGTTAGAAAATTGGTCTTTGTATACATAACCCAAATCACCATAGCTGCACACACAGTCTGTCTTCAATAACGAGTGTAATTGGTTTCCATTTCCTTTTAGTGCTCGGCCGAAGCTTGTCTTTGCTTAGTTGGTACCATGGCGGATGGGGGTTCTGTACTGGTGGGTTAGCTACAACCCTGAAGAGTTGCCGTTAGTGTCCCTGCTATTTCGAGCTGCTGTGACTTCCCTTTGACATTTATCTTTAATATAGGAGGACTAAGGTGTGTCTCAGGTTTTCCCGGGGTGCAGAGTTCATCTCGACAGCTAGGGTTTAACAGCAAGCCAATGTCTCCTTAGTAACCGAGAGCAATGTGGCAGAGAAACTAATGAATGAGAGACAGCAGACCCAGTTTTCCATTTGATGACTTTCCTTTCTGTCATGGTGGAAGCATTCTTTGTAGAAGAGGCCATTGTATTTAGGACAGGAGGAAAAATCTTTGGAGTCTAATCTAGCTTGTGAATTTTACAGTGAGAAAAAAGCACGTCTGTTTCTGAGAATCATTGGTTTTCATGACTGTGAGGAGAGCATTAGAGTCTATTGATCTTAAATAAACATATTAATTCAGCTTGCAGTAAGATACTCTTCTATCTGTTGAGAGTCTAGTGCTAATTCAGTGGGCGTTAGATGGTAACCATATGTTTGTTTTCTACAATGTGTGTACTTCAATCAGAAATAGGTTAGTGGCATTCCATGAGAACAAACAAGGAACTTTAAAAATGTGTGGATCTATCATACTAATCTAGCACCATATACACAAAATGAATGTAGAATTGTAGTTGCAATTATAGAATATACCTGATCAAGTTGTACACATCCATTTCATAAGATCCATAAATTTTCTAAAGCCAGACTACTATTGAGTTAAGTGGAGACATGAGAGTTAACTACTTACTGTATGTTTAAATGCTTTATGGAAGAAAGCCTTGGTTTCTGCAGTTCCTGAAGATATGTACATTGATTTTTTACTTACTCTCTTGGTAGGGCTTTCAAGGTCTAGGGCTTCTAAAGTAACTGTTATATCATAGTAAAACTTCACAAATCAAGGAATCATTAAGAGATTTTACTAATGAACCAACATGTCTATTTCAAGTATGTATAAAAAGCATAAAAATCTGGGAAAAATAAACCAAGGAATGTGTGTGTAGTCCCACAAAGCTTACCCATAAACAGCATTGGCTCACAGTATTATCAATCAGTCAAAAGGGAGACTGACACACAGTGGTTGCAAACTTTTGCATATATGCAAACACACATATATACATATATATTTACACACACACACACATATGCATATATATTGAGGCCTGATGAGGACATCTAGTGTCTTATTTTATCACTCTCAACTTTATTCCCTTGAGTCAAGGTCTCTCACTAAACTTGGAGCTATGGTGGTAGCCAGCAAGCCATACAAACCCTGTCCTGCTGTTCCTGGTCACCATGGTGCTAGGGTTAAAGGGACATGGATGGCCATGCTTGTACAAGGATGCTGGGATCCAAACTCAAGTTCCCATGCTTGCCTCACAAGTGCTTAACTGATAGCGGCATTTCTCCAGCCCAGGGCTATTACATCTTTAAAGTGAAAGACAGAGGAGTTTACATTGCCCTGAGACAAAGGAATTAAGTACTTTGCCAAATGAAGGAAAACTCATTTATCAGAGAGAAAGCATTCCTGAAATCAGTGCCACATAGTTAGTAGGGAGTGTTTTGATTTGCACTCTCCATATGGCCCAGATAATATTCTCCTCACATGACTATAAGTCGAAGAGTGTTTTACTTTAACCTCACAGTCCCCTTGTTTTTGAGACGTTCATGTTGCAGTGAAAAATGATCCAAAGGCCTGTGGGAGATGAGTGGTCCAGTTTTAAGAAGGCTTTACATCTTAATGAATGTATGAACAGGTCACATGGATCATGATAACCAGTGGTCTATACTCCTGAGAAGATCTGAACTCAGAAGAGTTATCGTGAGATAGCCCTGGGTTCGTGTTATAAGCTATATTATCTTATATGTTGAAGATATTCCAAAACTATTTGTGCCCTTATGCTCGTCTGTAGGTAGTCAAGTATTATGGGCCAGGAACCATTGACCTCCTATTTGCACAAATGACTTCTTTGGTATATTTACTGTGGAATCAAAAGTTTATTAAGTATCATTAAATGTATTATTTATCCATTCTGATATAATGATTAGTGATATATACCCTGTGATGTTTCCAGACGGTAAAAATACCTATAGACTCTTTATGTCCATGAGTGAGAATGTCATTCTGGGAAAGAACACAAAAGCTCACATGTCTCAGGCGAATGCATATTGCTTCTGATTCTTCTTTCTGATGGACAAAAAAAGAACACGATTGCCAGCTTGTTGGCTGTGTACTGTTTACCTGTTAGGCTGCTGCTGCTGCAGCACATCAGACAGACCATCTGTAATGGGGATGCTGCATTCTTTACTGGTAGCCTTGACGATTGCTCCTTTTCCTCCCCATGAAGGTAAGACAGCGGAATTTTGTGGGAATATGGACACTACTATATTTCTGCCCTATATTTAATTTTGGCCAGCTCCCACCAACCTCTCCAGGGTGTGATATTATTCTTCATTATATTGATCAGGGACTAGAGCAGCTTCAGAGGTTACCCCTTGACATTTCCCTCCACACTAATCTTGATCCCACAGGTCAGGAACTAATTGGGTTATTTTGGCAACTGCCAAGTATATTCTTTGAGTGATATGAAATGTTTTTCCATCTCTGAACTCATTCCTTAGGCTGGTTAAGTTGATACATTTTATGTGATTTAAATTGTACTTCAATTAAAATTTTGTAAAGATTAGATATTTCTTATCCAGATGGATGGAAGCAGAGTGTACACTGGAGAGGATGCATGAATAGAAGACAAATGGATGCTTCAACATTTTTACAATGAAACTTTTAAATACTTTATATTTAAAAAATTCAAATGTCAAAGGTTAGAAACATTTAAAAATGTCATGCCATTTTAATAGTTAAATACATTTTAAAAAATTTAGGAGAGTAACTATGAAATACATGTACTAAAATTTTTAGATTATTTGTTCAGGCAGCAGATTAGCTAGCAACAATTACTGAGAGCTCATTATTAGAAAAAAATATAGTTGGTACCCTTATAAATGGCTTTCAGTAGAGCTGAGCACATCACTTCTGCTATGGCCATTTATTCTTCCTCCTTTCCTGGGCTAGCCTTGCTGCGGCAGACACTGGGAGACCAGACTTCTGTGTGATGACAAAGACAGAACCAGCTGTCTTTATTGAGCACTAACTAATGGCACAGACCCATTTAATCCAGTGACTGTCTGGTCAGTAGCTGCATATTTGATAGAAGGTTCCCAAGTGTGTGGAAGAACAGCACAGATGTCTTCTGAAAGGACAAGGGGACAGCTCCGGGATGCTCCCCAGGGATGCACACTCAGGCTTTGAGGGTGACATATTCAGACGCTACACTGTGGGTAAGATGGCAGGATTCTGGTGTCTTTTCAGCAGTATCTCTCCATGGTCTCCAGTACAGTATGATTGTGCCTCAAGAACAGCTACACAGTGTCCTAAGAGACTCACAGTAACAAATCCTTTGCCTGTGACAGAACAGGACACAGCTGTAGGTAGATGCTGTTCTTCTTACACTTTGCCATAGAACACTTGGGGACCCACTTGCACCTATGTGAATACACTGATTGGTACTTCTGCAGTTGTAAATCTACAGTTATTGTCATAATACAAAACTGGGATTTCCAATTGTGCCATGATGTGAGTCGGTAGTGATTCCGGTGTTCTGCTTGCAAATGAAATGTCTCAAATCCTCTTCTAGATGTTCCCTATTCTGTTGCATAACTGCTCCTGTGAGCCAATAACATTTAAAGATAATATAGAAATTGCACTGAAGGCTTTTCATTGATCTTACTTCAAAAAATTAATGTATCATATTCATTAGAGTATACAACATAATATATAACACAGGCAGTAATGTAACAATGCAGAAGAAACAGTTTCAATAATCTCCAATAATTTGACATGTATTCAGCTTAATTATCAGTGGCACATACAAGAATTGTTTTTTTGGAGCTTAGCTTATATGATGTATATGGGCAATTTAACAGCTTTCTTATAAGCTGTAGGTGAATTTTCATAAGCTGTGGATGGATTTTCAGTTTTATATATTTATTTTTAACTCCATTGAATACAATATTTTCTTAAGGGAACAAAGGGTATTATTTGAAGACTTCATTTAGTTCTTTTGTAACTTTTCCTCTTATGAGTTAGCTGTCATACTCCATTCCCTTTAGAGAAGCTTCTACAAACATTCTCCAACACACATATTGGCAGAAGCTGTTTCAGCAGTATGGAGGACTTTGAAGACTGATCCATATTTGAAACTCAGTCATCCCCTTGTATAATCATGGATATTACTTATCATGTATCCACCTCTATCAACCAAGAAGAATAAGATACTCACCATGGAGTTTTTAATCAGTATTCAGTAATAAAATATATACAAGACCTCTTTTCTAACACAGTTCCTACAACAGAATTTGTATTCAAGTAATGATAACATTTCCGTAGAAAAGGTTATTTACTGAGGCATCATAAATGCTATTTAAAATTATTTTATGCTTGAGAATTTCACATATGTATACTATGAAATACAATGAAGCATTGTCTATTCCATTTTTCTTTCCAGACTCTCCAATTCACCCATCACAACAACTTCTGACTTCGTCTTTCTTTTCCTTTTTTTCTTTTTTCCTTTTGATAATCCATTAAGTCCATCTAGTGTTGCCCATATGTGGATGAGTATAACAGGTCTTTCTTGTCAGACTTTCTTTGGAATGCCAGCCCCTTAACAATGACATGGAAACTTATTATTAATTATGAAAGCTTGACTTTAGTTTAGGCTTGTCCCAGTAGTTTTTATAACTTGAACCCATTCTGTCAATCTACATTCTACCACATGGCTCTTTACTTCTCCTCCATTCTGTACATCTGACTTCCTCAGTGTTTCACTGGCATAATCTGCCTCTCTTCTTTCCAGAATCTCTCTGTCTCCCCAGAAGTTTTGCCTGTACTCTACCTGCCTAGCTATTGGCCATTCAGCTCCTTATTAAAGCAATCAGAAGGCACCCCAGGCTGACGAGGCAAAACACAGACACATCTTCACATTGTACAAAAGATTATCTCACAACACCTGAGTATGGGACCATCTACTGAAGCATAGGAAGCCTACCAACCGGTGGTTTGTTTGGTCAAATAAAACAAAAAGAAACAAAGCCAAAGTGATTATCCCTCCTCCAGCATCTAACTACTGCTAATAGCTCCTCAGTATGGTGTGAGGCAGTAGAACACTTCTCTCACCAAGGCTGAGAGCAGTCTAGGTCTGCGGGCATGCACATAATATTTAGAAGGGAGTATGTCAGCATGACCATTAGCAAAATAACAATACCAGATTCTACCCTAGGCCTTATGACCTCCAAGCCATGGGCTGGGACAAGGCTTACTATACCAGGCAGGGGATCCCTCCCTATGAATCAGGCCTCAAATCCAATTAGAAAGTGGTTGCTTAGTAAGCCTGTAATAGTCATGCCACTATTGTACCAGTGGGCATGCCTTGCCTGGCAAGTGGGTGTTTGCATCATGTGGGGTTCAGTACAGGACAAGGCCATTTGTCAGCGTAGCACATCCAGCACTGTGAAAAGTAGCCAGCAAGGAGGAAGTTCCCCCTTGTCTATTTGAGATTAATTTCTCTGTGTCCTGCCTCTGAAATATGTGGCATCTTCAGCATCAGGGTCTTGCCATGTGGTAGTGGTGGTGGTAACTAACCAGGGGCAAGGACAATGGCTGATGTTGTTTGGGAACTTTTGGGGCATCCTTGACCAATAACTTGAAGGGAGCTAGCTCATGGCTCTATAGTTTTCCTTTTAAAAAAATCCATGTCTTCTGGGAACAACATTGTCTACCCATGCAGTTTGAATTCTATTTCTAAAGGTGTATTTAGAAATTATTTACTGACTAGTGGGTTAATGTAAGGTTTTGTTCATACATCTTTAGTTTTGGGTAACCTACCCACTACCTTCTCTCCTGTCTTATTCTCTATACTCCAACCCCCACTTAATTCTCTAACACACAGTATCTCTCCTACTTCTTTCATTTCACATGTATTCTGCTATCCTTTCAGTTACTTAATTATATTCGTCAACTTGGGTTGTGAGATTGTAGGTTTCCATATGGTAGTTCATATCTGCTTTCTTTTGGCTTAGTACCCATTCCACTTTTATCTCCTGGTTTCCCCGATATTCCCATACCCCCTTTTACTTAAGCATTTTTCCCACAGTGTTGCACCTATTTAATTACTATTATCTACTATTCCCTGTTCCCTAACTTGCCTCAACAAGCAAATGTAAATTATGGTAGTTTTAAGATTCCGTCTCATAGGGCTGGAGAGATGGCTCAGCAGTTAAAAGCACTGGCTGCTCTTCTAAGAGATCTGTGTTCAATTCCAAACACCCAAATGGTAGCTCACAGCCATCTGTAACTTCAGTCCCAGTGGATATGACCCCTTCCCCAGTTCTGGCCTCCTTGGGCATCAGGCACACATAAGGCACACAAACATATTTGCAGATAAAACACTCAATACACATAAAATAAATACAGAGACTATTAAAAAAGATTCCATCTTATTCCAGTCAGAATGCCCATCATCAGGAATACAGATGGCAACAAATGCTGGCATGGAGGTAGTGACTGGGGACCACTGGTATGATGCTGTCTGTCCTTGTGTTATGCCACTCCAAGTTGATGATAGAGTACTTCGAGAGCCTTATCCACATCAGGGCTGGGACCCTGCACTTTTTATAGTGTTGTAGTTGTTGTTAATATGTATAGAATTTTTGTTTATGGTATTATTTTCTACCTATAGTAAACTTGTTACAAACATGTTAACTAAATACATGATTTAAATAACATTCTTCCAGTTAATGTGTATATTGTTTTATAATATGAGATCACCATATTTCAGATATGTAAAGTTAGTAAGAAATTAGTTTTTCATTGTTTCAGAGTTTGAAAACATGGAAATCATTGCAAAGTCTGTGATGAGGTGCAAGTGAGAATTTTCATACCAATAATTAGCAAATGGTGTTGAATGTCTTCAACAGTTAGAATAATTCATTTATAAATCCCTGAGGAAATAAATTAACACAATATTTATTCATAAAGTTATGCTGTAGCAAATTGATAAGGATTAAGCCAACTTGCCTATAATTCTTTTTTGGGTAGAAAATTAAATAAATATAAATTATTATATTCTGCTAAAATATTATGTTTATGTACTGAAACTAAATGTGAATCCTAATATAAGCAATTAAGAAATTCTAATCATTCTCAGGATTATACTTAAGTATTAATTTTGAATTATAAATGTGTAACTGTGGATCATGAAAAAATGTAAGTAATAGAATATTGTAAATGTAGTCTGTTGTAACTTGTCTTTTCAGTTTATTGTTTTGTTTCTGAACCTCTTCCACAATGTACATGGCTGTAATTCAATTCACATTTACTTTCTGTCTTATTATTCATAAGGTTCAGGCTGTCTCCAAAATCTTAATCTAATAGCTAAGACTACTATAAATATTACTCAGTACATATCACTGGACATTCATAGAAGAGCTTTTATGGGAAATTAACCTAGGTGTGGAATTAGGAGAAGGATTTAATTAGACAACATTATTCTTCCAAACCAGTTGGACATATTTTCAAACTTATGTGTAGAATTCTTCCTTGTGTACACCTTTTCCAATACTTGATATTTCCAGGCTTTGTAATTTTTGTCAGGCTAATGAGTAAAATATACTACCGCATTGTGCATTAATTTTCATTTTGCTGGTTATTAAATGGAACACGTACTTTTTACTATAGGCAATTTATACTTTAGCTACTGTGAAATAACATTTCATAAATTTTTCCATTTTACTTCTAAATTGTTGATCTTTGAAACGTAATTCCTCTGAGATTCATCCAAGCTGTTGTATAGCTCATTAATTTGTTCATTTTTATTGCTGAATACTTATCAATTTGCTTTTTAAAAAGTAAGTAAATTCACCAATGAAATCATTTGGACCTCAAGATTTCTTTTTTTGGGAACACTTAACTTGCTAATGCAATTTCTTTAATAATCTTACGGTTTTATCTGTATTATTTCTCTTTAGATGAGTTCTGGCTGTTCGTGTCATCTGAGGAATTGTTCTGTTTCATCTCAGCTGTTTATCTTACAGTCATAAAGTCATTAATATCATCTTACTATTCTTCTAATGATGGCAGGATCTGCTGTGACTTCCTCTGCTCCATTCCCGTGATTGTCGTCTCCTCTCCCTTGGCGTTGTTCATCTTGTTACATAGGTGCTGATCAGTTTTACTGATTCTTTTTAAAGAATTAGAGTTTTGATTCATTGAACTCTAATATTGTTTTTCTGTTTGCAATGTCACTATTTTCTGCTTTTATCCTTTTATTTTGTGGCCTTATTTTGAATTTGTTGTGCTCTTCTTTACTAGTTTTCTTTTTCTTTTTCTTTTTCTTTTTTTTAGGAAAGAAGTCCTATTATTGATTGAGCTATTTTATAGTCTATAATTCAAGTAACAATTTGCTGTACAGTCCATTCCCTCAGCATTGCTTAGCTTAATCTCACGTTTCAGTGTGTTATATTTGTATTTTCTATCAATTATTTATTTTTCTCCTTACAGTTTCCTTTGAATTTTCCTTTTTGTCTCATAGATTACTTTAACAGTGTCTTGCTGAAATCTGTTTAGAGATTGTCTCCATTTCTTACTTAAATTTTTTTTCAGAAAATATTGTTTTTTCCAATCCTTCAATATCTTTCCATCCCTCAGTCCAAGATCCTCTTCACCTCCCTACATACCCAACTTTATGTTCTTTCTCTTTCTTTAAAAAAAAAATCCCCAGAAAAAAAAAATGAAAATCAAGACAAAGAAAAGATAAGACAAAAATGCCAAAACAAAATAAAATGAAACAAAAAGTCTGCAGAACAACCATGGAGTTCGTTTTGTGTTGGCCAGATGCTCTTGGGCATGGGCCTGCCCTGGAGTGTGGGTGATACTCAGTTGGTAGAAACTGAATTTCCCTTTGCCAGCAAATGTCAGTTACAGATAGCTTCTAGGTTAGAAATGGGACCCTGTTTCCACCTCCTCCTCTCAGGGTTGTGACCTCCTTCTGTGTTAAACCTGTGCAGGTCTTATCCATGTTGCCACAGTCTTTGTGAGTTCATAAGTACACTACTCTTGTTGTGTCTGGGAGACACAGTTTCCCTGAAGTCATCCATAACCTCTGGCTCTTACAGTCTTGACAAAACCATCGCCCAACCAGAAGTTTTACTCCTACTAACTTTCCTGGTGCTAGCAGGCACTCAGCCAGCTATAGGAGGAGAAAGGTAATCATCACTATCATCCTGGTACAAACTCTGCAGTCTACAACAGTGACCTGCCTACAAGATAAGCTGGTGCAGTAGTGGTACAAATGTAATGGAGGTAGCCAACCACTTTCTGATTGGATTTAAGGACCACTCCATGGGATGAAACCCATACTTGACATTGCCAAAGTGGCCCAGATTCTGAGACTAGCTAGTTCTGGCACCTGGGGAAAAACTACTACTATTCTTCTACTAAAGGAGCACAGTAATAAAATGAATCCTGATGATATATCGCTCTGCCCATAGATCAGTGCTCCCCTTCCTTACTCCTCCTCAGAGAAGCTTCTCCTTGAAGTAGATGATAATTAACATAGAGACTCACAGCTGGAAGCTGTGAAATAAGTGAGAGGCTTTAGATCACTCAATACCTCACTAAACCCCTCCCCTGAAGGTTCAAGGATCAATGTGAAAGAAGAGACAGAAACATTTTAGAAATTTTCCTTACTATCTTGTTTTGAAGTTCTGGCAGGGGATTGAAGCTACTCCTATACTCATGACTGACCATGAGTCCTCCTCTATGGCCAGATCTTGCTCAACTGACTGCAGTTTCAGGTGGGATGCTTAGGGAGTGGTGAGGGAGGAAGGGATATCCACCTAGCCAACCAATTTAGCCAAATCAACCCTGACAATCTGTAGGGTGATAACTGTCACACCAGATTGCCCTCAAATCCATAAATTTTCTGTGAGATTCCTAGCTAAAGTTGCCCAGATTATCCTAGGATCTGAGAGCACATTATCTTGTGTTTTGTCAAGAGTCAGGCCTGATTCACTTTCTTTGCTTCCCATGGGTAGGAGTGTTAAAATGTGCCCCCACTACGGTATTTCTTCAGTGTTGGATCAGCAGTCAGTTTACCATTCTGTTTATTTCTTTTAGCATCCTACAGTGTTGTCTCTTGAATTATTTCTAGAGTTTGTGTTTCTACTTGGTGCAGAATAGGAGGAGCAGAGGTCCTCCAACCCCATTTCTGTTGGTAGCATATCTCTTAATACAATTGAGGACTTTCTATATTTAATTACCTTTCTATAGTTATTTTATGATATTGTAATATAGAATGTGATAGAAATGTACTTTATATTTATATGTACGGCATAATTTATTAGATGGTGCTTTTTCCAGTGACTTTTAGTATATCTTTGCCATTTAGCTAGTATCAAAATGAGTTACTATTTTATTTCTGTAACAAATACCCAAGAAAAACAATAAAGTTATACTTTGTTTCAGTGTTTCAGAGAGTTCACTTCCTGGCCAGCTGGTCCTACTGATTCTGTTTTGTTTAGAGGGACAGCATCATGGCAAGAGGATGTGGTAGAGCACAGCTGCTCACCTCATGCAGCCAGAGAGCCAAAAAAGATAGAGGTCCACAGAAAAGACATAGATCTCAAGGACACATACAGAGGGTCTCACTTTTGCTGACTTGGTCCACCTCTGAAATTTCCTGTTATCTCAGAAAACATCACCAAGATATGATGTATCAATAGATAAGCCATTGACTAGGTCAGATTTTTCACGTCCCATCAGGTTGCAAGGATTGGATCTAATAGGCAAACACCAAGCCTTCAAGAATGAACATTTTCTGGGGGTACCTTATATCCAAATTTTACTAGCACATATACATATTTTTCTTTCCGTACTTTCCATTGACGATCTTTTTTTTACTTCTGTGGCAATAGTAAGCTTTGTATTTATTACACTATGTATATTACATAGATTATATTTGTATAATATGATGTGGTATACTATAGTACTATATTAATATTATATAATATACAATTCTCCCATATTTAATGATTGATTGTATCTCAGAACCTTTCAATCTTATTTTTCTTCTTCAGTGGTATTTTTTTTATCTGTTCTTATACATTTATTTTTCTATGTATAATTTGAAAATGTTTGCCAAATTCCTTAAAGTGTTTCTTTTCTCATGACTTTTATAGAAAATGTGTCTGATTGATTCATCAATGAGAAGGTTCTCCATCTCTAACATTGTGTCTTTCAATGCTTTAATTTCTGTGGTTAATTGCCCCATTTTGCCTTGATTTTCTTTCAGTGTCTTGCATTAACCTTTAAAACATTTTCTCCATGCAGATCTTTTACTTGTTTGTGTGAAATGTAATTTTAAGTATTTTATACTTTTGTTGTTGTAAATGATCTTTTAAAAATTAATGACTTGTTTCTTTCTTGGCTTTAAGGCCTCCTTCAACAGAATCCAAGATTGTGCTAATACAGTCAGTACAAGACCATCGCTTTGCCCAACTCCATGCCTCTGTCAGCAGGAGTGGAGAAGAACCTCTCAAACTTGGAATAAGACCACGCCTCAGCTGGGCTCCATTAGCAAAAGACAGCAGAGTACAGGGGCACCCAGAATGAGACCACCCAAGTCATCTTGTCTCTATCAGCCTGCGCCAAATGGAAGATTCTGAGCAATCCATCTTCCTCAGTTTTCCTTCCTTCATCCTGTCTTTTTATCAACACCCTTGCTCTTCTTCCTTGTTCTTTCTGGACTTCTGAAGGAGCCCAAGATTCTCAGCTCCTCATTTATTGTCAGAACTTTAATCTCACTGTATCACCCTTTCTGACCAATCAGTCTCTATTTCCCTAACTCCTGAAACTGTTGTACTTAATGGACTCAAGTTGAGTTTTCATGTTCTGTTGTAGAGCCCCCTCTGTCCTGTGCCACTGGAAATCATCTAGCTGCTCCTAGTAAGAACTGTGCAGCCAGTGGAGTCCTGGCAAGGGGTTAGCAGTCAGTTCTTTAAAGAGAGGCATGAGGTGGACAGTGATGATGTTCGAAATACACCTCAGCAGCTGAAGCTACTAACTCTACTGATTTGAATTGGAAACTGATGCTCACAGTCAGGCTCCTGAGCCAGCTCCAGCAAGCCATGTCTTGAAAGCACCATCAGAGGTCTTTATTTTTTCTATACTCAGTCAGTGGCACTGGACCTTAGCTTCCTTTTGCTACTCCAGCCCTGCTCCTTCCCTATTTCTTGACTGTTCCTTTCCTTGAATCCCATTTTGATCAGATTATCCCACTCATAATAGTTGCTTATTATAGGCACATCTTTTCTAGTGATTTTTTTATAAATGGAAAATGGTGACTCCCTGAGACATTGCCATTTTCTTTATGATTCCTACCTGACCCTTAATGATTTAAATGTTCTCATGGACAATGCTTCCAACACCTTGGACTTTGAACTTCTTGACATTTGTCCCCTGTGACAACACATCATCATTCGCAGTCACTCATTCTCACAGACATTTCTTAGGCCTTGTTGCTGCTCATAAATGACTCTTAATTTCATATACTGTTTGTGCCTCACTCCTGAACCCTGCCTATAAATCAGCATTCAGTTTGTATATATATATATATTTTTTTAATCACTCCCTGTGTGTGATAGGGCTTTGAGTTCTACAGACACATTCCTGACTGTAATTTACATTATCTGGGACCATCTCTTCTCTGAGCTCTGATTTTAAGTACCCAACAGCCCACATGACTGCTGATCAGATACTGATTTCCTGCCACAGTTGTCTCCATTTACTTTTCCACATCTGTTAAAGGAATGCCACCCTTCCTATTCCTTAGCTAAAACCCCTCTGCACTTAATCTGAGGTGTCTGTCTGTCTGTCTCCCCTCATTTTTAATATGAAAATTATTTTGTTATGCTCTTGAAAATTATCTTTCTTGTTGTACCACCAGCACTGTTTCCCTTTCTTCCTCCTCCCTTGTCTCCAGACCCCACTCTAGCTCTTGCTCATGTGATTGTGTTCTTCATCTGTTACTAAGATTATTGTAGAAACCTCCTAACTAGTCTCTGCTTTGTCCTTATTTTCCCATAAACACAGTAGCTAGAGCCATCATTTTAAAAGAGCCAACTGATAACCTTCCTTTGCTGAAATCTTTTCAGTGACCTTCTGTTTTAATGATAGTCACAGGGAATTCCAAGCATGATGACTTCTGAGGCTTTCTGCCTTCCCTCCTCTTCACCTCTCTTCCCTGTTCTCCTGGTACGTATTGCATCCATAGTCTAGCCTTCCATGAATTTCTAGAACACTGTGGATATGCTCCTTTCTTGTGACATTTGCATTGGAGACCTTGTTTGTGTTGTTCACTTGGACATCTTAAGGTCTCATGCCCTTATCTCCGGTTAACCCAATTCCCTTTAATTTTCTTCCATAGCTACACAATCTAATTATATTTAGTTATTGTTTATTTTTAAGATAGGGTATCATTATGATATAGCTCTGCCTAGTCTTACACAAAAAATTATCCTGCCTTAGCCTCCTCAGCACAGATATTTGTGTTCATATCATCACTCCCGGCCCAGTCTAAACCATAATGCGCTTACTTATTCTTGGATATTCCCTCCCTCTCTTTCCCACTCTACTTTCCCTTATGTGCCTTACATGTCCATATGTTGTGCTGATCAACTTGTTCATCATGATTCTTGTCACTAAAATGTCAGTGCCATAAGGGCAAGAAAGTGCAGTTTTTTATTCAGTTCTGTGTTGTTTCCAGTACCACAGACACATCTGGAAAATAGATGCACAGTTTTGCTCATCTTCATGAGTGCATAAGTAAAAGTGTGTTCTGAGATTGTTATATAAAATACATTTGCTTAGCAGTAATTGATCTGAAATAGTTACCTTTTAAGTTTTATTTTCCATATGGTTTGTAGTTTGGTGGAACTTCCTACTAAGTAATGATATCATCTGTGAATAATGATAATTTTCCTCAGTTATAACTGGAAATTTTTGTTTTGCTTATGATTGAATATTGATTAGAAGGTCCAGAAAGTTATTATTTATGTAAATAGGCATTATCACCCTGTTAATGTAGAAAGGAATGATTCTGATATTGCAACACAAGAAATATTTGTTTCTTGTGTTTATTAAGTTTTTTTTGTGCTTCACCATGAATGTCTAACCTTTTAATAATATATTAATGGCAATTTGTAAATCATGTTTAAGTGTTAAGATTTTATTTCATCATGGATATTGTGTCTTCTGGGTCTGAGATGATTTCTCCCATTAATATTTCAGTGTGGTAAATGCAATTGTAGATTTTCTAAATAAATGATATTTTCTATATCTAGAATAAAACTAACCCATTCCTTGTGTGTGATTGGTTTGTGTAGTGCTGGATATCACTAAAATTGTTATCACTTGCCTCACTTCTATTAGGAAGGTCATTTCTATACTGTAAGATTAGTCTTGAGCTTCCTAAAACTGTTATCCTTTGAAATTTTGAATTAACTGAATAATATCTTTAAATATTCTTTAGAAAGGTTTTAATATCATGAGACCTTTATTTTATATGTACAGTAGAAATTTCAGTAAAGCTAATTAGAAACTCTACTTGGAAGATTTTACATAGTCACTTCTGGCTCCTTTTTAATATAAAAAAACTGTTGAGTTAGTCATTCTTGGATCAACTCTGGAAAGCTATAAAGTAACAAGTTTACATTAATTTGGACATGTTGTCAACGTTTTGAACTTACCAGTTTACAGCTATTGGTCACATTTTGTCATCTGTTCACTTGCCAGTGACCCACTGTTACAGCTTTTCTTGTTGGTGAGCTGTTACCTTGCAATCCTCTTTTCCAGGCCGTAAGGGCATCCTCATTCCTCAGCCATGTTCCTTGGTCTGTGGTGACTTTACTGGTACTTCTGAGTGTTGTCATTACTCTGTGCTTCTGTTATTTCCTGTTCTTTACAGGCTTTGAGTTCATTCTGTCCCTTATAGTCAGTCTTCCATGGGTCATACATAGTTAGCTAATTTTGACCCACTATTATAAGTATTTTATATTATAATGTCCCTTCTAAATACTTTTATCTAATTTTTCCATACAATGCATTTAGCCATATTCATAATTGCCCTCCCCTAATTCCTACCATATACTCCCTATACATTTAATTTCATTCTCTCTTTCTCAACCTAAAATATGATCTTAAATGTGTATGCTCAAGAAGTATATGTGTTTCCTCATTTGGGGGTACAAAGTTTTATATGTATATAATACAGCTTGATTCTTATATAAACCAAAGCAAGATCAAGCCAGACAAAATTCCATCATGGAGGAAGGGAGGTAAGCAATGCTGAGAGTAGGGTCAGAGTGCAAACAGGATGAACTTGTGACATGAAATAGGAAGAATCTTTCCATGTTCTCACCAATATGTATTATCATTACCTGCAGGATAGATGGAAATATTTGCCATTACTGTTTATAGTGTTTCTTTATTTACAAGTGAGTTGAGATCCTTCAAGATATTATAGAGAATTTGGAGTCCATACTTGTTTATTTATTTCTTTAGGAGGTGGGGTGGGAGGGCATATGCTACTCTGTGCCTCCTGGAGGTCAGCGGGAAGAAGTTAATTCTCTATTTCCACCATATGGATCCTTGGGGTCAAACTCAGATCTTAGGCTTGGCAGCAAGTGCCCCTAACTGCCAAACCATTTCACTGGCCAGGTTCTCATTTTTTAACAGTGTGTTTGTGTGTGTGTGTGTGTGTGTGTGTGTGTGTGTGTGTGTGTGTGTGTGTGTAAGCCAGAAGACAATATTTAGAGTCTTTGATTGCTGTCCATTTTATCTGTTGAGACATGTTATCTCAATAACCTGGTGCTAACCCATTTCCTAGATTGACCAGTGAATGAGCTTCAAAATCCTTTTGTCCACTCCACATCCCTCTCTAACACAAGGTTACAGATGTGCCCAACAATGCCAGGCTTTTATGTGGGAGCTGAGTGTCTGAATTCATATGTGCTCAGCAAGCACTTTACCCACTGAGGCTTTTCTGCAGTTCCCAGAGTTTTCCTTTAATAAAATGGCTGTATTGTTTGTTTTCTATGAATTTAATCAATATTATCACTCTCTCTAGACAGATTTTTATTAGAGTCTTTGATGCTGTCCAGTATCTGTTAGACATGTGCTCAATAACCTGGTGCTAACATTTCTAGATTGACCATGAATGAGCTTAAATCTTTTGTACTCCAGAGTTTCCTTTAATCAATAATGTGCCACTGCATTGTTTTTTACTTGGTTTATGATAATATTCTCAGACATTACCATGTAGCTTTGATTCTCAGCATTTTCTTTACGATTTAATTGTTTCATGAATTCTCATCATGTTACTGATTACAGATTTCTCTAGAGTTTTGTGATTTAATATATTAATAGCTTTATCAGACTTATTTGTTATAATTTGTATGAAATGTTACAATCCATCTATTTTCTCTAATGGATAAGAAATGGTTAATTTTTTCAGTATATTCATGAAAAATTATAATGAATGCAGATGAAATACTAAAAGTGTGTATTATACATATACATTTATGGTTTCTTTTCTCGAAATTTCTAGAGCTCCATTTCTATCTTCTGAATTTTTATTTAAAATAATTTGTTTCTCAAAGAACCAAAGTATTTAAATGAAGAATATTCAATACTGATTTTGAAATGAATGCCACTGGATTTGTGAATGTAAGGACAGAGCTTATGTGTAATCCTGTATGTGCCAGTTCTCTGTGTAATCCTGTGTTAACTGTGGGTAGTTCCCATGATGTGCCAGCTCTCTATGTAATCCTTTGTTAATTCCGTGGATAGTTCCCATGATGTGCCAGCTCTCTGTGTAATCCTGTGTTAACTGTGGGTAGTTCCCATGATGTGCCAGCTCTCTGTGTAATCCTGTGTTAACTGTGGGTAGTTCCCATGATGTACTAGCTCTCATGATCATAATCGGACATTATCTGCTCTATCATCATTTATTTGGAAAAGCTTGTTTTCTGGCAAATGGTTATCATTAACATAGAGTAAATTTAATTGCAGTTTGTGGATGCAAATTTAATCTAAGAAATAGTGCATCTTGCATTCTTGATGGTAATATAGAGAGAAGTAGTACAAAGTGGAACATAAAGCCTTATGTCCTATGTGGTTAAAGATATCATCAGAAGCTGAATGGGGAAACTAAAGAGAAGAATTTAATGATAATGGATGATATTATTATTATTATTATTATTATTGCTTATTTGGCCATCTTCATCCATATAGAGCTCACTATAATTTAATATAATATTTATTACATCTAAAAAGATTAATAGAATTATTTTACATTATGCCCGTTGTTCAGCTAAAGAGTCTGAATTTACTTGACTGTACGAAATAATCTATTTTAATGTGCTTCATCAAATGGCATAGAATTAAATGTGTGTTTGGAGCAACCTCTCAGGTTTATAGAGACTCTCCTTGCTGGCTCTGTAATCTTAGACAGGAACTTGGCTGTGTTCTTGTGATAAGCCGATTCTTGGTGAGCTTTCTTTCCTCAGTATAATTTTCCCTATTGGATCCTCTATGTCTTTAATGTTCATGTAGTAATTAATTTAGATGGATAAGAATGAGCTGAAGCCATTCTCAAGTCAGCAGTCAATTGTAGCCACAAGTACTTTGGCCTTAGAGTTGAACCCTGTTGTAGAATATTATTTTCAGGTGTGTTACTTCTGTTTATCTTGTATTTGTTTACCTCTGTGAAGCTGTGTTACTGTGCCTGTCTAAAACACCTGATGGTCTAATAAAGAACTGGCCAATAGCAAGGCAGGAGAAAGGCAAGGCAGGACTAGCAGGCAGAGAGGATAAACAGAAGGAGAAGTCTGGGAAGAGAAGAAGTAGCCAGAGGAGGAGGAAGAGGAGGACTCCAGAGGCCAGCCACCCAGCTACACAGAAAACCACCAAGTAAGAGTAAGATTTACAGAAGAGAACGAGAAAAGCCCAGAGGCAAAAGGTAGACAGGGTAAGTTAAAGTTAAGAAAAGCTGGTTAGAAATTAAGCCAAGTTTAAGGCTGGGAATTCATAATTAAGAATAAGCCTCTCTGTGTGATTTATTTGGAAGCTGGGTGGTGGACTCCCCAAAAGAAAAAAAAGTAAAAACAACATAGAACCCCAAGTTTCAGCCTAGTGGACACTCTTCATTGAGGCTGAGCAAGCCTGTGTGTATGATTTCTGCACTTCCTTTCTTCACTGATGAAGAGTATATACACAGAAATAAGGTGAATAGTTGTGATTGCTAGGGTTTCCAAAATGGAGGTAGTGAGTAGAAACACCAGTGCAGTGGTTTGTAAAGTATTGAGGAGAGTGTGGGTTACACAAAAGCCCAGTGTTGTTTTCTTCCCAAACCAGTTCAATTTATTTGCCTTTCATATGAAAAGCAATGGAGATCTTGGATGCTTAGAAAAATGTGGATTATCCCATATTATATATATATAATGATACAAGTAAAATTTCTTTGACTGATTATACTGTTGGGTTTTACTCTTCCCAGTGCTAAAATCCACTTTGATGTCTCACCTATTGAAGTAGCTCATTCGCTGAAGAGCAGAAATACTAAGTTTCTTATTTCATGACTCACACACTATAAGGTAGATATTTATAAGTCTTGATAGGATGATTCCATAAACTGTTTTTTACTTTAAAAATATGTGGGTTTTGGGGCTGGAGAAATGGCTCAGTTGTAAGAGAACCTCCTGTTTTTACAGAGGACCCAGGCTCAATTCTCCACATCTACATGGTGGCTTACACCTGTCCATTATTCCAGTTCCAGAGTATCAGAAGTCCTTTTCTGACCTCTGCAGGCACCAAACAGATGTGTGATGCACAGACATTCATACAAATAAAGCACTCATACACATAAAATTAATAAAAAACATGTACTGTATTAATCGCAAATATTTTTTTCTGAGCTTTTGTCATTTATTGCAAGTACTGTTTAATTCCTTAGTAAAATATCAGTAAGTTTCTTTTTATGGAACTATTTTTATTAATAATACTAGTACAGATGGGTTAAAAAGTTTACTTTTCTGAATTTCCAGTATAGTCTGTAGTACTATGTAAATCACTCCTGTGAGAAACTTTCAGTGTAAAAATATTGTAGTGAAAACTTGAAGTTAAAGTTACATTCCCTATGCATTACTTCTTATGAAATTTGGGATCATGTGCAAATTATTTTCTCTGACTTTCAGTGTTCTCATGTATAAATTACAAATGATAGCACCTATTGAAAGCTTTTATGAGAGTTAAATAACAAAAGTGTGCAACTCTTCAGTTTGGTATTCAGCACGTGGAAAGCATTTGTATTATTATTACTAATCAAATCTGCATCTTTCATTTGCTTATTGAAAGCATCTTCACTTATCAACTTCTGTAAGCTTTGTTCCCACTGAAGTAGAAGTTTTCTTCCACAAATCCTGCTGTTATAAAGGGGGCTACAGGATCCCCGCGAATGCACCCCCACATCTCAACGTCATAGATCCTGACTTGTTCTATGCCAGTGCAGTCGCTAACACCTCAATTCATGATCACACCCCAAGATTCTGTCTTGCATGTTCACAGAAGCTTGGAGGCTGGAGTTAGGTAAATCTCAGTTTACTTTACCTTGATAGCAAAGCTCTTACCAGTTTATATTATCCCTATCTCTGTTTCTCTTTGTGTGAGAATAAAAAATGTGCAGGGCCCTTTCACTAGTGAACACAGCCCCTGGTCTGGCCCCCTTTGTGTCTTTTATCTCCAGCTCTTTTAGTCACATGGATTTTTGTTGTCTATAATTTTAGATAAATATAAAATAATCAGGCATGCCTTTAATCTTTCTCATCTGGAGTTGTTAGCTCCAAATCTTCAGATGTGAATACACACCATGGAGTAACCACACAAAGCAGGGCAGTAAAGGGACCTAGGGTGGAAGGTGGGGAACTGGAGAGGGGACAGCAGGATCCAAGTGGTACGAAGTGGGAAATGGAAAAAATGGGAAGAGGTCTCCAACGGGTCAATACCAGGAGGAGGCAGGCAACAAATAACACCAAGGTTGTTTGACAAGGTGTCTTTTTAATTATTTTTAATTCATTTAAACTAACTGAATGCACAGTATTTTGTCCATCTATAGTATTTTGTACATAGAATTACAATAGTTTTATATACTATTTCACTTCATTTAGATTTCTACTGAGGTGATATCTTGTTCCCATAGATTATTGCATCTCTCAACCCTTCTCAGAGCAGCTTATATCTTCAGTAGATGGCAATCAACACAGAGACCCCCCCCCCCAATGATCAAGGGATAGAGAATAAGAGGCCGAGGTAGCTCAGTCCTAAATGAGGTATCTATATCACATTCCCTTCTCTCAGGGCTCAGGGTCATTGCGGAAGAGGTGGCAGAAAGACTGTAAGAGGCAGAGTGGGTGGGGGACTATAAGGAAACTGTTTTCTAGTATAGAGGTTATACATTTGCACTCGAAGTGGCTGTGACAAAACCTGTAAATTCAAGCCTCACAGAATCCTAGTATGGAACAGTGGGGAGATGGGCAGGGACTCCTCTCCCCACCTGGGCAGGAACTGGCAGCTGCTGGCTGCTGGGGGAGGCTCTTCTTCAGAAGTGCAGTCTTTGGTAAACTGACCACATTCCCTCCAGGGGAAGGCCACACAGCCAAGAACATGTGGGTAACACAAGTTGGCCTTCATGGGTTCAAAAGCCAAAAGAAGACACAAAGGTGGGTGGATAAGAAAGGGTGGTTAGATCTGGGAGGAGTTGGGGAAGGGGGTAAATATGACCAAAACACAGTGTAAGAATTTTTCAAAGAACTAATAAAATTAGCTAAGTGTTTATATTTATTGAAATATGTGGATATATTTTTATTCACTTATCACTTAAACATTAGTTTATATTAGGTGCAATTTGAGTTTATTTTAATCAATAATTTCGAGTAGTAGATTGTTCTTAAAAATGAAAGCACTTCGACTCTTCATATTTAAGAATTTGTTTGATAAATCTGAAGGATATTTTCCCTTCTGCTGTTGAATGTGTGGGTGGACAGAACACTGTAAAAAAGAATCCATTAAAGTTCTCAACATTAAAAACTTGAAGCAAAATGGATGTGATCTATGATTATGTCTATAGCTATTATTGAATTATGGTTTAATTAGGCATAGGCAGTATACATTTTACCCAGTTATCTTTTATTGAGTTTATGCGGCATCTAATCATTTCTTTGGGCAGTTGGGAGAAGACTCTAGGTGAATAATTTTCCACATTGTGAGGCATAATGAGATAATGTGAATATTATCTTATTATACAGGATAGAAATGAGAATGAAAAGAATTTCAATGTGAAACACACCTTTTGTTTTGGTAGGTTTGAACACCTGCACTTTATCCTGAATTCTCAGATAATTTCTCCAGGGACAAGGTTTTCTGACTGTCTCTATGTAATTAATTCCTAGTATTACATTTTCAGTTCACACATTTCCTTTAAATCCAGGTTATGTTCAGCCAATTCTTAATTCCCTTCATATTAGATGTCTTAGCTTTCATGTTATATGTCTCAAAAGTATCTACAACTCAGCACAGCCAAGTATGACCTCATACTGTCACTTATCCCTGGCTTGGTAACTGTCAGTGACTCTACACATCATTCATCTGACGGGCAAGCCAGAAACTCAAGGCTCTTTAGAAAACTCTCTGAGCTTTTCTCTTGACTCCACTTTATCACTTATACATTAATCAGTTTTAGGTTTCTTTTCCTTTTTCTTCTCACTAGGGTACCCACGACTCTCCATCTGTCTGCTTTAGCCGTGGGGAATCACTGTCTTTTCCTGGATGTGTGTAACTGCATCATTTTTCCCCAACATTTACTCATGGAAGCAGAATGACCTTCAAACAAAACTCATTCTGGGTCACATCTTTAGTAGTTTCCAACCTGTGTAATGATAAGCACAAAGGTGTTAACATACTAAGCAGGAAACATGGCCCTAGTCATTGCTTACTGTATCTATCCCTTTCTCCCATTCTGAGGCAAGGGTTTCTGCTACATCTTGACCTTACCCTGACTGGGCTTTTGTATAACCCCTAAGATAGCTTAAAATCCCCTGCTTTTAAATGATGTGGTTTTCATAAACAGGAACAATGGAATTTGTTCTCCATATAATCATGTGTCTATAGTTAACAAAACATGGAAAGACATACTAATACAAATGTTAGAATTTAAGTTTTCTTTAGCAGCAATTATTGAACTGATTTTGAAGGCTCTCTCCTTCCCATGTGTCTTTTGGATATCAGCACAAGTCTCATTTCTTCAGGAAGTCTTCCCTTGGCTGTTGATTGCATTTCAGGAGGCTCTGTTGTTCCTCCTATCTCTCAGAACCTAGACCCCTGATTCCTGACTTCTCATTGCCTTTTAATTTTTTTTTTATATAAAGTCTCTTTTTTCCCCCTTTGCAGTTTCTGAGAGAGCAGAACCACTCTCACTTCTGGCTCAGAGCTGTGTCTCCAGCCCCTCACACTGTCTGGCTCATGATGATAAGTGATTTTTAAGTGGATGACTATGAAGAGCTACTAAGTGAGAGAACTGGGATTTGACATCATAGTTGATTCTGAAACCACTGTTGTGCAGTTTTAGCATCCTGCAGTATGAAAATGCTACACCGAGTGGTCAGTGCTTGTCTTGGAATCTTTGCCTTTTCTAGTATAATCAGTTAATTATGTTTTCATGATTGGAAACATTAATGAAATGGGGCATCATGGCAAGGGAGGCAGTTGAGTGCCTATGGAAACTTTTGGAGGATGAGATTCTTATAGGTAGACAGTGGCTATCTGCCTTTCTGATCCGGCCTTGAGGGTCCAGAGGGCTGAACAAAGCCCCGAGGGCTGTGCTTGAGTGCCTCTGTACACAGGCAGGCAGTAGAGTACTAAAGGCTCCTCTCTGATGGACCTGCCAAGGGGTGTCATCCAAGTGGGAGGGTCAGAGATGCAGGACGGGTTCTATTGGCAGAGTATACGCACACCAGGGATATGAATCTCCAGTTACACAGGAGACTTTCTGTTTGCTTCGTAGAAGGAAGCAAAGGACACTTGGTATTAGAAGATGAGTTTGTTGACTGCTGACAAAATGCAAGACTCACCCTCATTATTTGTCTTCTGACCCTCCTTGCCTCTTCTCTTTTATTTCTCTGCCCTTGTATCTTTCTACCTCTCTGATCATGTTGTGACACCAGATCCTTACTACGCTTTTAGTCATATTTGGAGAATGTGTTATCACACCCCTCCAGTGAAACTGAAGTCAGGACCATATTATCTCTAGGCTGTTTGTCTCTCTTCCACAAAGACTAGAATAATTTCTAAACAAAAATGCAGAACTTATTTCAAGGTTTTAATTTAATTTATATTAAACTTTGATTATGTTATTTTATGAGATTAGCCTACATTTCACTACAAAATCCTAATTGAAACCACTAAAGTCTTATTGTTTTCTCTGGAATTTGATGTCTATATTGCTATTCTAGTCTATAGGAAAGTATCATGATTCTATTCTTCTTATATTTGGTTGGCTGTTTAAAAGTGTGATTTTTTTTACATTTATAAGACAATAAAATTTAAGTTGACATCTTCTTTGGAGTCACCTTGGGAAAATGACACTTAAATTAATCATAGGCTAAATAACTTTTATATCTCTACTAAATAAAAAATTCTGAGAACTAAATGCACGTGCCTATCAGAGAGGAATTATGATGCTTGAGAGCGATTCCCTGTGTAGCCGGAGGCTGCCATAAATTCCAGCTGGGCTTCAAGGCTCACTGTATTCAGTATGTAGTGCTATTTCTTTTCATAAATTTAACTAAAGGGGTCAGTACTGGCTTTATAGTCATGCTGTAATGTACAGTCAATCCTAGAAATGGAGCGTTGTGATTCTACATGTCATTATATCAGGACAGATCCTCGTCAGGCACCTTTTTCCAGGCAGCTCAATGTGCAGAAAGCTCCCTGGCTAGAGATCAAGTTGCCTTTCTTCTCCACCCTTGCCTGCAGATATCACAGAGAGCATCACAGTGGAATGAAACAATGTTTTGGCAAATGTGATTAGCTGATTTTGACCATATGAGTAGTATTTGCATTCATTAAAATTCAGGTATTCATGAATTATTCCTGACTAATCTTTGATGTTGTTATGGATTCACAGTGCGTGTGTGAATTCTTGGTGAAAAAAAAAAATGTGAGTTTTAGTCAGAAACTCTGAAAAGTGTTGCAAATATAAACTTTTAAGGGCATAAAACTTACATGTACATAGTATTATAGTTGGTCACAATAAATCAGTAAATGTATTTTTAAAGCTACTAAAATCTTTAACATGTCTTTTCATTCTGTAGTGCAAAAATGAATAATGTCTTCAGCCATTCTCTTATAGAACTTACCACATAGTGGTTGAATTAGAAAAATAAAGTTCTTATGGAGTTCTGTACCTAAATATATAAATCATAATGCTATTTTTGCCACTTCTATCTCAGAGGAGAGTGTTGACTGTATTTCAAGAATGAAATATATACAACAAATTGACTTGTGTGACAGCTATGTATTGACCAAATAGTCATTTATGGAGTGCCTATTATATCTAATGTTCCGTGCTGAAGAGAGAGAAATGAATAATATATTGTTGTTTGCTGGTGGCTCACAGTTGAGGTGGGTTAGATGATGACGTAATTACAGTGTTCTGTATAACACACAGTTCATTAATAGCATAGTTGAGGTAAGGAGAGGGGCGTGGCTTAAGATTTAAGGATGAAGAGGAAGATGGTAAACATCAGATCGATTCATTTCCGAAGAAGGGATCTTAGATGTCTCAGAAGTGTAAACTTTACTCTGTCAGAGTCATCTGACAGAGTGCATAGAAAAAAAGATAAGGGATTATTTCTAACTTCCCACTTTGTAATTTTCATGAGGGATTCATGTAATAGACATATTTAAAGTCTGCAGCAATGTCATGTGGAAAACAATGGTAAAGTGATGAGAAAGGAACAAGAGCACTGAGGGAGGAAACGAACTTCAAAGGTCTAGTTTAGGAGTCACCAGAAGATGGGTGAGTGCCGCTGATCTTGACTATGATGTGAAAAGTGGAATTTACGTGAAAGTTAAAACAAAAAACGTAGGCTACACGAGGGTAGGGTGTTCATGCTCTTTTTGTTGTTTTTTGCTTCAATGATGTTTAGAACTAACAAATGCAGACATTTCCTGAGTTCCCAGTCTGTATCAAACTGATGTACTGTTTGTTCCGGGAAGTCACCTTCAGGTCTATTTCTGGCTTTGGGGACGAGCTAACTTTCCTCCTTTCCTCCCTCCTTTTCTTCCTTCCTTTCTTCCTTCCTCCTTCCCTCCCTCGCCTTCCCCCTTTTGCTGTTGTTATTTCCCTGTCTATCACTCTTGAGTTCACAGATCAGTCTGTATTATTCTGTGTGGGATGCTGCTGTGGTCCATCATCAGTCAATGATCATCCACCTCCTCTTTCCCTGGGCGTCTGTTTTAACCTCACGGCTTTGGTTTTAAACAGTGCTGGCCTCTTCTCCCAGTTGGCCAAGGGGGAGCGTGAAGGCTCGAGCTGCGATTCAAATGCAGCTCAACCGCCCACGTTCTTTCTGGGTGTTAACTATGGCACCATGAGTGTGGTCAAGTGTCGCCAAAGCTTTTGAGGCCTTGTGGAAGAGCCTGAACTCAGCCCTCTGGGCTCTGTCTGTGCATACTCCGACTTGGTGCCTTTCCAGAGACCCACTTTCCATACGACGAGGTAAAATTTACCAGGACAGGGCAACCATGTTAGTAACCTTCTTTTGAGGAAGTGCTAGTACCAGGACTTCTTGCCAAGCCTCTTCCTCTAGCTGCGAGGTGCCATACAAACAACAGCAAATGCCCCACTCCCCCTTGTGGCTCTCCCCCGTGGCCCTCCCCCAGGATCTGGACCACATAGAGATAAAGCTTTATACAAAGAAGAACGTTTAGTGCTAGGCAATGGGGTACCATTAGGGTATGCAGATAGATAAAAAGCTGCAGGAATAATTGTGGACTAAGAGAAGGAAGTTATGAACTGAAAAAGTACGATGTTTACTGTGCATGTATGCAAATAATGTAATTATATTATAAAATAATATAATTATGTTATGCCACTAAACTAAGTGGTAATACCTCAACAGCCAGAGCAATGGTTCATTAATATGAGATCATCTTCCATAATTGATGTAATGAAAGAAATACTTTAAACAGATTTTAATTATTTTTTTCTTTTATTGAAAATAGATTTTCTTCTCACATAACATATCCTGTTTACAGTTTCCCCTCCCTCTAATCCTCTTAGCTCCGCCCCGTCATCCTCATCGACCCCCTTTCTGTCATTAGAATAAAACAAATTTCTATGGTATAATACTAAAATAAAATATAGCAAGATAAAACAAAAAGTAGCACATAGGAATCTGGCAAAACAAATAAACCGAAGGAAAAAAGCCCAGGACAAGGTCCAAGAAACAAGAGGCTCCACTCATTCGCACACTTGGGAGTCCCATGAAGACAGTAAACCAGAAGACATCATGTATACACAATGGACCTGTGTCGTAAAAAGAGAAAAAAAGCTGGGTGGTGGTGGTGGCGGCGGCGGCGGCAGCAGCGGTGGCGGCGGTGCACGCCTTTAATCCCAGCACTCGGGAGGCAGAGCCAGGCGGATCTCTGTGAGTTCAAGGCCAGCCTGGTCTACAGGGTGAGATCTAGGACAGGCACCAAAACAACACAGAGAAACCCTGTCTCAAAAAAACTAAACAAAATAGACAATAACATAATGTAAAAAAACAAAAAAGAAAGAAAGAAAAAAATAAATGAATGAAGTAAAATAAAAAAAAAATTGTTTAAAGGAAGAGGCCTGACATGACACTATGTGACAACAGGCTCCAAAGATGCCACTGAGCTCATTTTCTGTTGGCCATCTACCGCTGGGCATGCAGCCTACCCTTAACGGTAGTTGGTTTCTGCAGTGAGACTTCCTTGGAGGACACTAAATTTTCATTTGCAAGTGGTTATCAACTGGAGATTGATACTGGGTTAGGGATGGGGGCATGTGTCCCTAGATTTTGATCATTAATTGAAGTTCTGACTGTAGTTGATTAGTAACAAATGACTCAAAGGCAAAAGGGTGTAGCACAATTTCAAGACTAACCTGTTAACTTGCCCTGTGTTATTACACACCGTTAAGAGTTGATGGACTTCTAGGGTGGGGAAGCAGAATCCCTCCAGGCAAAGCATCAATCTTAGTCTACATATTTATGGAGAGTCCTATAGAGAGTTAGTGGTAGATTGATAAATTATATTCTGTCCTTTCTAATTAACCTTCTCAGCCATGAACATACTTCAGCAAGGTCCTTAGAAATTCGACGGCATCCTATCCTAAGCCTTTCCAAGATATTGAACAAAAAATAAAAGTACTAATTGGGGTGGTATAATCTACTAGCTGGTTTTGTTTCTGTAGCCATATAGAGGGCAAGGAATAAGTTACTGTATTTCAGCATTAGATTAGCTTGTGTCAGGTCATTCCTTCTTCAATAACAACTAAAGCTATTTTGTTGCTTTAAATCCAATCACATAGCCAAACAAAAGTGGGGTTTTGACAGAGCAATCATGAATGTGAAAGGGCTATGTTAATAAAGTCAGGAGCACTACTCTTACTAATAGAGTTTATAAGGATGTGACTTATTGTTTGTGTCTTTGAACATGAAGCTAGTAGTATTTTATATTTATAAAAACAATCTGCCATCATTACTTCTAAGGATAGTTCACTAGAGTGTCTCTTTAGGTGCCTGTTTACCCTTTCAGATCATGAACTACTTTAACATCTTTAGATCTCAAAGAATTCAGCACACCACTTGCACATTAAGGAATTGATGGACAGTTCTTGATGTTCTGGAAATTTCCTTCTATTTTCACTTTGCAAGTACAAGTAGTGGGAAGCTACAATCAAGAAAAATTAATTATTATCTATTTATCTTCTGAATATCCTTAGAAAATTTCTCATTTAAAAGCAATAATCCTTGCATATTCTTGCTAATGATTTCTATTGAATTTAGTGAACCAAAGATAGGCAGTACATAGATATGTTTTGCTTGTTCTTCTAATGTTCCTATTCCTTATGACTCTTTGATGTGTTCATATTAATATTTTGTTTTCAGCATTTCAAATTAATTCTAATCTACCATGCCATGCATCCTTACCTCTATTTTTAGATACCCTGGCCTCCAGTTTTTCTGGAACACATCACCACCTCTTCTTACATTTCCTTAAGCTGATTTTTGTTCTATCTGAAGTTCTTTTCCCTTAGAATTCAGGCCATCTGCATCATCACCTCAAGTCTTCACTCTAATTCTACCTTTTCTGTGCGGCCTCTTCAGACTACCATTTTTGCGTTTACATGGACTGTCCCACATTCACCCTTCTCCGCTCAGTTCTCAGTTCTTTTATTTTACTATTCCATGTTCTTTTCTTTCAGGAGAAGTTTTTGTCTCCTAACATTTCATGATATTTACTTGCACATGTCTGCTGTTTATTTTTTCTCTTCTCAGTATACTGTTCACTGTATCAGGTGTTTCTTTTTCTTTTATTTTTGCTAGTGTATGTCAGGCAGTTGGTTTAGTGTTGGGTAAATTAGGATTACCAATAAGTAGTTCACTGGCAGAGTACTAGCACAGCATATCCAAGGCATTGTTTTGATCCCCAGCTCCCTCACCCAAGGATCAAGGGAGAAAGAGCAGGGAATTTATATGTTTAGTAAAAAAAGTAGATAACGTTTTTTTTTATGTTATAGGATGCAAAGTAGACTATATCTCTTTGTTAAATATGTAAAATGTATATGTACTATTAATTCATTTGAATTACCTTTCTGATGTCTGACTTTTGAATGCCAGACCTCTTCTTTAAATAATTACAAAAACAACCTTATTTAAAATTCAAAGATCAGAAGAATCATTGAATCTTGCACTCATAAAATAAGGTAAATGTTGCAGATTACATTAATAACAAGTACCTTGTGTAACTCAGAGTGGATGTTGTTTATTTTACTGTGGAGCTTTGTAACCACCCAAGTCAGCAATCCACAAGCAGATGGTCCTCATGGATATCCTCCGAGAATGGTTATTGTTTTATCACTTTAGGAAAGATTTGCACATAGGTGTGGATGGTCAAGTAAAAAGATGCCAGTCAATTAGGAGAGTATCAAGTGTGTAACCTTGGCCACTGGTGCAAGTTTACCTTATATAGTAAATTTTGCACCATTTATGTGCAATGGAGGCAGGTGACTAACAAATCACCAAATATTTTACATTTACTAAGGAAACTTTCCTAAGTTGAATAATAAAATTATAAATTCTTGGTCTTATTTACTTGACATTTTATGAAATGGCCACTTTGGTCACTATCAGGGATGCTCTTTTCTGAACTTTAATGTGCTTTTCCCTGTATTTCTATTTTATTTACCCTCTCTTTGAGTAATTTTAGATTTACAGCACTTTTATGTGATAATGCTAGTCCTAAACAAAACAAAACTTATCTTTAGAATTATATTACATGCAATGTAATTGACACTATTGTATAACATCTTGTGTCATAATTTAAAAATCCAACAGCTTAAGTATGAGCCAGGGGGTAAAGGTCATGACCGGGAACCCACAGAGACAGCTGACCAGAGCTCCTGGGAACTCACTGACTCTGTACTGACAGCTAGGGAGCCAGCATGGGTTCTAGGTAGGCACTCTGCATATGTGTGATAGTTGTGTAGCTTGATCTGTTTCTGGGGCTCCCTCCTAGCAGTGGGATCAGGACTTGTCCCTGGTGCTTGAGCTGGCTTTTGGAAACCCAATCCCCAAGCTGGGTTGCCTTACCCTGCCTCAACTTGATGTGCCATGCTGTGTTGACTCCTGTGGGAGGCCTGCCCTTTTCTGAATGGAGATGAAGGAGGAGTGGATGGGGGTGTGTGTATGGAAGGGAGGTGGGAGGAGAGAATGGAAGAAGAGGAGGAAGGGAAAACCGTGGTCGGTACGTAAAATAAATGAAGAAAATTAATTTTAAAAAATTAAAAAATATTAAGTTGCACAACAAATTATATTAATTTCACAACATTAAAGCCAGAGTAGGACAACTGAACTGTGTTGGAATTTCAATTACAAAGCAGCATTCTTAGTCTTCAGTTTGGAAGCCTGCCAGCTAGAGAACTTGTTAGGCAGCCAGGGCAACTGACAAGTCGGTGGGAGAACTGCTTGCTTGGTCAGATGTATCTCCAGGCACATTTAACCTTGTCCTTTGTTTCTGGTTTGCAGAGATTACCCAATTGTTTGTTTTAAATGAACGTTACAGAGCAGTATATAATCTAAAAGTCAGTGAAATTTCTACTATCAATTTCAGTCTCTGTGTTTCTAGGTGAGAGAAATTAATAAAGGCTTGAAACAGCTTTACTTCCAAGGCAACTGGTAATGGAGAATCTCTTTACAAAATTAAACAGATTATGTCCTTTATTCATAAATGTCCCTTTCATTGATTTCTGTCATCTTTCACTTAATTTCCCATATGTATTTATTGGCAAATAATGTTGACAGGGTTGTTATAACCATTTTTCATAGTAGTGAACTGACCTGATTTAAAAACCTATTGTAAAATGCTTATAAGCAGTAAGTAGACTCTGTATAAGTGACTCCTAGGCTCCCTGAGTGCTTCTTCAATTTTGTTTAGCAACTATTTATGCTCTTGGGGATTATGGAAGCAAAAGGACTGGCTTCCAAAGAATTAGAGAAGTGTGAGCTCATCATGCCAGAAGAAGGAACTCTGTCCATTACCCTCAGAAATGTGTGTGCTGAACGGGAAGCCATTGGTGTGTTTCATATTTTCAGGAGGGAAATTTGAACTGGGGAATGCAATGGACTCAGGTTCTTATCGATAGCTATTGGGGTCCAGCCCCTCGGTAGCCTTCACCCCGAGTTCCAGAAGAGACGCTACCAGTGGGAAATTAATCTGAGGGGTTCACTAATCAGTCTACGTACATGAAACTCTTAGTCCATACACTTTATTCTTCTGAGTCAGTTCTTTCTCTACACAGCTTCTATTCTGCCCTCATGCCTAGCTCCATCCTCAAGTTGAATATTCCAGTTCAAGAAGATGCCAAATGGACCATGTTCTTAGGAACCGTGGACTCTAATTAACATTTGTTCTGTCAGAGGAGTCAAATGATTCTCGTTAGTTGAGGTAGAAGGCAAACCATAGGGATCATTTGCCTTTTTATCAGCAGTACAGTTAGAGACAAGAACAATGGTACCGTTTCTGGAGCCGTGGGACAAGGAGGACGTGAAGGTTTCAGGTAGAAGTGAGATTGTGGCCTCACTGATCGGCCTCTTGTACAGCTTTGTGAAGGTTGCTGTCCTGTGTAATCTGCATCTTTTCCCAATGACTCTCCGTATGCAGAAGTGTTGTTACCGTTTAATGCAGTACATATGTGGGTCCTTAAATATGTGGTAGTGACTATTTATAATACTAATTACACATACATGCACACACATAGACTCTTGCTGCCTTTCCTGCTTATTCTGATTAATGATTAGTTCAAAATCTTAAATGAAGTTAGTTTTGTGAACATAGTTGTATATTATAAATAAGAGCTGAGGGGCCCCTTTTCCTCTGCAATAATAAGAATTTTTTCAATTTAATTCTTGAGTAACTAATATTTTATTACATAATTTTGATGATACTTCAGTGATATTAAAATGGAAAGAAATGATGACTCATTCAAATCCAGTGGTATTACATTTTTATTCATTTTTATTAATACAGTAATTTTAATATTGTAGAGATTATTTATGATATGAAATGGCCCACATTTATTTCTTAACTTAGGTTCTTTTTTCATGGTCCATATTTTGGCAGATATAACCTATAAATCTCTTTAGCCAGGTATCCTGAATTTTGAAATCTTGACATTGATGAGAGAGATCCTTGAACCTAAGGGAACACCAGCATGGCCTGGAAAGCTGGCAGATGGGCTGGTGGAATCAGGTTATTGGGCAGCATAGGCCTTTACCTTGGTACAGTGAAGATGGAACAGAGAACTTATATCTCTAGAAGGTTCCTAGATAATGTTGGTCCATAAGCCAGAGGAAAATTCTGTGATAACCACTGACATCATCTAATGGTAGTCAGTTTCCAAATATACATATTATTCCCCATAGGAACTATGCTAAAAATCCATTTATCCATGTACTTATTTAACTTTAGAAGTTCATATTTTAAGATATCAACTTTGGTGTTACCTTCAGGAATATGCCCCAAATTTTAATAAATCCTTAGTTCTTTGACAATTTCATACATGTATAAAATGCATTGGATTGCTCTTTACCCTCACACAGTCTTACCTCCCTCCCAGCCCTATCAATCTGTCTTCCTCCCTACCAGGCTCTTTCCCAGGTTTATGACTCTGGGCTCTATTTTCTGGCCTATTTAGTTTAACCATGTTGTTAGTGTTTCCAATGGACTGGGACTATCCAGTAGAGCCTGGTGGTTATACAACAGAAGGCATTGACCTCCCCTATCTCTGTATCTACCACTAGGAAATAGTTCGGCATCGAGGGATAGGTATCTCTGAGCCCCTCCTCCATGCATGCCTGGCTAGTGTTGTCCCTTTCTTGTTCAGATCAGTGTAGTCATCCTCAGTTGTTGAGAGTTTATGGTTGCAGTGACTGTGAATTGCTCAAGAGATGGCATTTTGTATTCCTCCTCCTTATTTTCTGGCTCTTCAGTTCTTTCTGCCTTCTTCTGCAGTGTACCCTCAGCATTAGAAGGGATTGTACACATGTCTTGTTTAGAACTGAGTACTCAACTTCCACGTACTAGAAATGTGTGCAGTCATAGTCTGCATTCACCACAGTTCACTAGAAAGAGGTAACTCTGATTAAGACTGTAAGTGAAAATTGTCTATGGGTATAAGCATATGTATTTAGAAGGCAACTTATACTATGTAAACTCACCTAAAGAACTGAATTAAGTTCTCCCCTAGGACCTATGGCTTCCCCTGACCTGTTTTTTTTTTTTTAAGTTGGTTTACAGACTAGATGAGGCTTCCTTTTGTGGTGATATTGTGTCCCCCAATATATTGTGCACCCTAATAAACTTATCTGGGGTCAGAGAACAGAACAGCCACTAGATAGACATAGAGGCCAGAAAATGGTGGCACACACACCTTTAATATTCCCATTCTGGAGGCAGAGATCCATCCGGATCTCTGTGAGTTCAAAGCCACACTGGAAACAGAGCCAGGCATGGTGACTCACGCCTTTAATCCCAGGAAGTGATGGCAGGAAGCAGAAAGGTATATAAGGTGTGAGGATCAGGAACTATGGGCTTTTAGGATTTTAGCAGCAGTTCAGCTGAGATCCATTTGGATGGGGACTCAGAGGCTTCCAGTTTGAGGAAACAGGATCGGCGGAGAAGTTGGCGAGATTTGTGTTATATCCTTTCCTTCAAATCCAATCAGAAAACAGTTGTTTATCCCCACAACAGTCATACCACTGCTGCCCAAGTGGAGCATCCTGCCTAGCAGGTTCCTATTGTAGTTTATAAGGTTCCCAGCTGGATAAGACCATCAATGCCTTTTTTCTCTAGCAACCTGCATGGTGCATTCCAGCACTATGAAAACAACTTGGGAAGGAGGGAGCCTGTAGATCAGTGCCAGCCAAAAGTGTTTCTTGAAATAATAATTCTTTTCATGAAAAATGCTATAAATATTAAGTATGCATCTAGCATAATTCACTATGTTTGTAAATCAGGCAGCTCTTGGATCTCTATTCTGGTAGTTTATAGAACAAATAGGCCATTAAGTCTGGAAATATACTTTAAAATATGGTGGAGTTGTAGAGTTTTCAAGTGCAATTTATGGCTGTCCACTTATTTCTGTTTATCTTTTTGCCTCATCCTAATTCGATATGAATCAGTGTAAGGAATGTCTTGGTGATAGCTTTAAAATATATTAAAACAACCTCATTTTATGCAACATATAGTAAAAACATTAAAGAATGATTAGGAGTTTAATAGCACTAAATACAAAATGCTTGCAATTTGGGAAAACAGCATTTTGCAAATGTACTGCTTTTTCTTAAGATCTAAAGCCCTAAGAATATAAACAAAAATAAAGGTTAAGAGAGCAAACAAATATATAAGTAATGCTTTTCCTGGCTCACTGTAATTTTCAAACTTAGCCTGTGAATGCCAATTAGCCCAAGCAAGTCTTGCTGATAATGTCAGCTGTCAGTCATTCCTGGGTAGTGGAGTGGCGTGTGAGATTTGCCAGCAGGTAATGGACCAGATGAGTGATGAAGGAAGTAATGAGAAGCCAGAGCCTTAGCACAACTTTTTCATCTCTGGTAAATATCTTTCTATGAGGGGAATTAATGAAAGAAAAGAAATGTCTCATTAAAATTTATTTCAATTTAGTTCATCTTCAATAAATTATACCTTAAAACATTAATCTTTTAAGGTTGAATTTTTAAAAATTCATGTAAATGACCAATGATCCACCATTTTGCACCATGATTGATTGTTGAACACAACTTATAAGAGAAAAGCCACAAATTTATATTAAAATTTTGGTTTGAATTGAATTAAATATTCATATCAATTTTCATGACATGTGTGACAAAGCCATCTGACAGACTTTGAGTCCACAAAGTATTCAACCTAATAAAATTTGTTTTATATATATATAAATGTATATATATATATATGTAATTCAGAAATATTTTATATTACTGTTTCATTAGGTACTTTATCTTGTTGCTAGAGTTAAGGGAATTTTCTTATATTGTAGCTCTGGCTTTTTCACTACATATATGAAGTTTAATTTTATCATTTATCAGATTTAATCATCTGTAGTAATAAGTCTTCATCATCATTCCATTTTTTTTTTACTTATATCTACCTACCCACCCATCTATATATCCACCCATCCATCTTCATCTTATCAACATAATCATAGGCACAATTAGTAATATTACATCAATCAGATCTAACTCTCTCATCTATTAACATAATTATAATATCTGTAATTACTGATAAATATATGTTCTCTGTTCTGATAGTTTTATTACTTATCTCTTCACTTTAATATTCTTTACATATTTCTCCTCTAGCTTTCAGATAGTACATTTGTGTGTGTGTTGTGTGTGTGTGTGTGTGTGTGTGTGTAGGTGCACACATGTGTGATGGTGTGCATACATGTATATACATGCAAATGTGGAGGTCAGCAGTCTACCTTGAGTGTTGTTTCTCAGGCCAGATCTGTGAGGTTTAATGTTACTTTTCCACTTGACATAATCTGTAATCACCTGGGAGATGAGGCTCTGAATGCATCTGTGGGAGATTGTATTAATTACGTTGAGGTGGGGAAGCTTCCCTACTATGGGTGGCACCATTCTGTGGATGGAATTCCAGAGTTTGTACTGGATAAAAGGAACTGTGCAACTGTGTGCTCTCATTCCTGACCAGTTCCTGAAGTTCCTGTCGCTTTGACTTTCCTACCATGCTGGACTAGAACCTTGAATTTTGAGCCAAATTAAACTTTCTCCATGAATTTGATTTTGTTGGGGGTAGTTTATCACAGCAACAGGGGAAAAAAAAAACTAAGGTATGTACCATCTACCTTATTTTTTTGGACAAGGTCTTATTTTTGTTGACAAGGTCTCTTCTTGTCCTGGAGATTGCTAGTTAGTTCTATTGTTGGATGGCCAATGAGCTCAGATTTTTCGTGTCTCTGCCTCCTCAGTGCTGATGTTACAAACATTTACTACCAAACCTGACTTTTTCCCATGGGTTTTAGGGATCAAACACAGGCCCTCAGTTATTGTCAATGAGCATTTTACTGACTGAAAAAGTTTTTTAATTTTTATAATTTTCTTGAGTAAACGTCACTCTGAATGGAACAAATACATTCTATTTGTGACCTGACACTTTTTTAAAAAACATAATTCTTTATTGACTCTTTGGAAATTTTACATCATGCATCCCAATCCTGCCCACTTTCCAGTCAGTCCATATCTGCTCTGCACCCCTGCAGTATGCCTTCCCCCAAAATTAATTAAAAACAAAACAAAACCAATCAATCAAACAACCAACCAACCGAACAACCAACCAACCAACCAACCAAACAGCCAAATAAACAAAAACTCATCTTGCTCCTTCATCTTTCCAACATCTCTTCATCCATCCTAGTAGCATGGGGAGCTGTAGTGTGTCAGACAGTATACCCTTTTGTCTGGTCAGCCCCACCCACAAAATGTTCATTGCAATGAGTCAGTGGTCTGGTTCAAGGCCTCTGACACACCATTATCACTGGGCCCTCATTGAAACTCTTCTCAGATATCCTATTATTGCCCTGAGTCATGGCCCTTGAACACCAACATGGCTTCAGGCATTGGTATTTGCTTTTGATAGTATCAAGAGCCACAAGCATCAACATAGACCTTGACTGAGGTAGGGCCACAGACCCAGACATGGCCTTCAGCAGCAGCCCTAACCCAGACGATGTCATGGCCCCAGTGGCTGCACTGTCCTTGGACATCAACATGGCCACAGGATGCAGGCTAGACTCTGGGCATCCATGTGGCCTTTGGTGACACCATAGGCCACAGACATCACAGACCATAACTGTGATAGGACCACGGACCAAGACCTGGCCCTCAGAAGCAGCCCAGGTTCAGATGTCACTATGGCCCCAATGGCAGTGTGGCCCTTGGACACCAACATGGCCCCAGGTGGTGGCCCAAACCCCTGGCATTGGCATTGGCTCTGATGGTATCAGGAGTCATAGACATCAACACAGACCCTGGCTGTGGTAGGGCCTCAGACTCAGACATGGCCCTCTGCAGGGGCCCTGGCTCAGATGACATACCATAGTCCCAGCGGCAGCATGGTCCTCAGACACCAAGAGGGCTATAAGATATGGCCTAAACCCCAGGCCAGTCCATGAACATCAGAGACCCTGACTGCGGAAGGACCATCGATCCAGACATAGTCCCCGGCAGCAGCCTGGGCTCTGATTGGACCTGACACTTAACATAGTGCTTCTCATGGACTAAATACTCAAAGGTTATCTGGAGGAATAATTTGAGCTTATAGCTCAAAATTGCTTGAGAGTAATTCCCGTGAATATCAGTTGAATGGAAAGAAAAGAATAATGTAACAAAGAAGAAAGATCTGTACTAAATAGTCTGGACGCTATAGCTCAGTAGGAGCTTAGGTACCCAGACACTCATGAGGAATGGATAGATAGCTTGATTTGCCCATATAATTAGATACATGGGATGCCTGAAACATCCCAGATATGAAGAGAAAGGAGCAACATGAATTCCATCCTTTGAAAATAAACAGCGAAACTATATTGAATCACAGCTGGACCGTGAAGCTCAAACCTACTCATTATTTTGGGACAAATAAGCAGTTAACTGATATGGGACTAAGATTCCAAATAGTGTTAACCTTCTAAAATCAAGTCTTCTTCCATCAATATCCCAAGAGAATATTGAACCTGTAATTTGATTAATGTGGAATATTTTATAATAGAATGTGAAAGTGTTCAAAATGAATTTATTCACCTGTTGGAATTATCATGGGTTACTAACTATAGATATACTAAAAACATCAACAGAGATAGTGAATGTTTATTTCTGACATACTGGGTGCCAAACAATCAATGGCAGCTTTACAAGGATTATGTCACTTATCACTCACAGTAGCCTCGAAACTAGGGAAGATTTTGGTCATCATTCACCATTGATAAAGTATACCTAAAGATGTGTTAAACAGCTTGCCTAACTTCACATTTCCATGACATAGTTGAATTGCTAAGGAAAGGTCTGGTTTTCAGACCTGATTGTTACAACACCTAGGGAGCCTCACTCTGAAATGTTTACTCATTTGGTCTGGGGTGCGACCAGTGATTGTGGTATGGTTTTAGAGCTGTGAGATGATTTCAAGTCACAGAGTTGAGAGCCACTAGCCAGTGAAGCATACCCCTGAGAACCTCACCTGCCTCCCCAGTTGTACATTGTCAATACAAATAAATGGCTTGGAAGGATAGTTTACAGCTTGACTGTCCTTCCTCTGTCCTCTATGCATTGTCCTTATTCATGTAGTTTATATTGACCTCGTGATTCTCCCTGATCACTGCTTGGCTGTTGTCTCCTGAAATGCTGGCTGAGTGACTGGAGTTACTGGTTTTGTCTCTGTGCATGCATCTTGACACAGCATTACTATAACGAGGGCTTGGCTTGTTTTTCTTGAAAATCTTCTTTCAAATACCTATTTAGTTATTGTTATATTTTCTTCTATGCTTAGAAATAGGTGACAGAAGTTGGTAACGTTTTATTAAATGCTCAATTTTATTAACTTTATATAATTTAATAGCAATGCTTATGAAAGTGATACATATAAATGTTTTTAAGGAATGTAGTTTTCTGTGTGCATATATGTGTATTTGCATTGTTAACACAGTACTGATTAGGAGTATAAGTTGGCATTGTATTTCTGAAGAGATACCTATGAACAACTTTCATGTTTTTGTCAAATATTTGCTTTATTTGAATTAATTATTTATGTTTCTGAAAGTGTGTTTGTGCTTTAAGAAAAATAATCTATGTGGTACATGTTTATAGACAGAAACCTCTGTTTATAGCATGGAATACCACAAAAGAGACAAAATAATATATTATACAAAATATGGCATTTATAATTTTTATAAAACAGACTGAATGATATGTCACATGAAAATGTAACTGTGATAGCATTACATGGAAACTTCAGGATGAATAAGAAATCATTGTCCCTCTCATACAGTAAATGTAGGTGACTTCAATACTCTCCTCTCCTCAATAGACAAGTTATCAAAACAAAAACTAAACAAAGAAATCCTGGAGTTAAAAAATATCATAAATCGAATGAAGCTAGCAGGAACCTACAGATCATTTCACCCCAAAATGAAAGAAAGCATATACCTTCTTCTCTGAAGCTCATGGTGCTTTCTTCAAAATTGAGCATGTACTACAACACAGAACAACTCTTAACAGATATACAAAAATTGAAATAATACTCTGCATCCTGTCTGAACACCACAGATTAAAGGTGGATATCAACATCAGAAACACCAAAAAGTATACAAACTCATGGAAACAGAACAATTCACTAATGAATAAAAAGGGGTCAAGAAAACAATAAAAAAGGAAGTTATAATGTTTTTACAATGAAACGCAAATGAAAACACAACATATCAAACCTATAGATACAATGAAAATATTTGTAAGTGGCAAGTTCATAGCACTAAGTGCCTACATTAAGAAACTGGAGAGATCTCATGTTAATAGCTTAGCAACACATCTGAAAGATCTAGAACAATAAGAAGAAATGATGCCTTCAACGATGAAATGTCATGAAATAATCAAACTCAGGATTGAAATCAATGAAATAAACAATAAAAAATCAATGTAATGAAAAGGTTCATTGAGAAAATCAATAAGCAGAATAAACCCTTATCAAGTTAACTAAAGACAGAGAGAAAAGATCCAAATTAACAAATTAGAGATGAAAGGGGGGGGGGGAGCATTGAAGTAGACGCTGAGAAAATTCAGAGAACCATTAGGATGTACAATAAAAAAAATCAATGTTCTACCAAATTGTAAAACCTTGATATATATAACCTATCATAGTTAAATAGAAATCAAGCAAATAATTTAAACAGACACAAAGTCCCACGGAAATAGAAACAATAGTTAAAAGCCCCATCATTTCCCTCCAAAAAAAAAAAAAAAAAAGGCTTAGGTCCAGATGGATTTAGCACAGAATTCTACCAAATCTTCAAAGAAGAAATAACACCAACACTCCTCAAATTCTTTTCAAAATATAAACTAAAGAAGCATTCCTTAACTCTTTTTGATGAATACCAAAACCACACAAAGATTCCTCAAAAATGAAAATTACAGAACAGCATTCCTTATGACCAGAGATGCAAAAATTCTTATAAAGTACTTTCAGACTGAATCCCATAACGCATCAAAATGATTATCCACCATGATCATGTTGGTTCCTAACAAAAATGTAAGATGGATCAATATACATAAATTGATAAACTTAATCTACCAAATAAGCAGACTATCAGACAAAAACCACAGAACCATTAGATGCAGAAAAGGCCATTGACAAAAAACAGCATCCATTTGTGATAAAAGTTCTTGCATAGAAGGGACATATCTCAATGTAATAAAGGAAATTTATAGCAAGCCTACAGCCAACATCAACCTATACACAGAGAAACACAAAGTATGGAACACTAAAATCAGGAACAAGACAAAGATATCCACACTCAATAGTATTCACTATAATACTTGAAGGCTTAACTAGAGCAATAAGTTGATTAAATGATATCAAGGGGATATAAATAGAAAAGGAAGAAGTTTATTTGCAGATATAATTATATACAAAAGAAGACACCAGATGATGGGAATATCTCCTATGATCATGGATAGGTATGATTAATATTATGAACATGGCCATTTTATCAAAAGTGATCTACAGATTTAATGCAATTGGAAACTTAAAAATACATTTTAAAACTTTATATAGAAAACACAAAAGCTTAGGATAGCTAAAACAATCCTGAATAATATAACAACTGCTAGAGATATCACCAGCCCAAATTTCAAGTTACATTATAGAGCTATAGTAATAAAAACAGAATTGTATTGGCATTAAACAGAAATGCTGATTAATAGAATCTAATTGAAGACCTAGACATAAGTCCATATAACTACAGACACCTGATTTTTTACAAAGAAGTCAAAATACACACTTGAAATAAGACAACATATTCAATAAATTATTCTGACCAAACTGGGTGACTCCATGTAGAAGAATGAAAATAGACCCGTCTATCACCCTACACAAAACTTAGCTCTAAATGGATCAATTATGTGAGCCTAAGAGCAGATACTCTGAATCTGATAGAAGAGAAAGTGGGTAATATATTTGAACTCACTGGCACAGGAAAACACCTTTGAACAATTTACTGATAGTACAGACACTTAGATGAACAATTAATAAATTGGACCTCATAAAGATAATAGGATTCTGTATGGTAAAGGACACCATCATTCAGGCAAAGGAGCACCCTACTGAATGAGAAATATCTTTACCAATTACACATCTGATAGATAATTAGTATCTAAAATATATAAAGACTAAACATCAGGAAGACAATCCGATTTTAAACCGGGGATAGGGAACTGAACTGAGAGTTCTTAACAGAGGAAGCTCAAATGGATGAGAAACACTCAGACTCTAAGTTTTAGAGAAGTGATCAACATCCTTAGCCATGAGGGGAATGACAAAACTACTTTCAGATTTCATCTTACATCCATCAGAATGGCCAAGATTAATTAAACAAATGACAGCCCCTGCTGTTGAGGATGGAGCAAAAGGGAAATACTTATTCCTTGCTGGTGGGAGTGCAAACTTGTACAGCCACTTTGGAAATCAATGTGACAGTTCTTCAGAAAGCTGGGAATCAATGTAGCACAAGATCTAGCTATCCTGCTCTTGAGCATATGTTCCCCAAACTACATCCTACTACAGAGACACTAGCTCATCCATATTCATTGCTGCTCTATTCATAATTTATTCATAATAAATTGGAAATAGCCTGGATACCACTGACTGATACATGGATAATGAAAATGTGGTACATTTGCACAATGGAATATTACTAGGCTGTTAAGGAACATGAAATTAGGAAATTCACAGGTAAATGAATGGAGCTAGGAAAAAAATCATCCTGAATGAGGTAACCCAGACCTCTAAGGATAAATACTGTATTTCTTCTCTTATATGTGGATGTTAGCTTTTAATCTTTCATATGTGTACTATAATCTGAATGAACACAGATGTTAGGTACTAAGTAAGGGACTAGAGGGTGGTAGAGGATCTCCCAAGGAAGGGGGAAAAATAGAGTGGTGTTTGGAAACACAGAGACCAAACTAGAGTAGGAGGGTTAAATAGGGAGGAGATATGGGGAAGGACAATTATCATCTTAGGGCCATTTGAAGAACTATGTGTCAACTCACTGTTGTATATTCTTCCTAAAGCATATACATATATGAAAGAAATCTAAATAAAGTTACCAAATATCAGGGGATTCAGTGCTCCAACCAGACATTTTATGCTACCAAGTGAAACTTCCAGTTCCTGGAAATAAGTTACATTATGTCGGGTCTTTGGCCAAAGGGGCCTCAACAAAACCACCAAACATCACAGGCTATGGCCAAGGCTGTGGGTTGCTCTCACCAAGCTGATGGTAAGGCCCTATTTCTGAAGACAACACCTGTGTTATCAAGCACAAAGAAATAGAGCTGGTGCTTAACTAGAAGTGTTAACCTGCTGACTAGCATTTATGACACTGGAAGGTACTCTACATGCTACTGTAGGGGAAAAGGAATCATTAATATCACACAGGTACAAACTCTGCAACCTGAAACAGTGATTTGCCTGCAAGCTATAGTGGTACATCCGTGGCACAAGTGTTACAGGAGTATCCAAACCACTTTTTTTTCAAGCACACTCCATAAGATGGAACCTGTACTTGATACTGCTCAAGTAGTCCAGAACCTAAGATGAGTTAGTTCATAGATCTTGGGAGAAAATGTGCTCATATTAATCTTTTAAAGGAACATAATAAAATGACTCCTTATGTCACATTGTCATTTCCATAGATCAGTGCTTCACACAATCATCAGAGAAACTTCTTCCATATAGTGGAATTAACACCAAGATCCACAAATGGACAATGTTCAGAGAAAGAGACTTAGGAAAACTCAGTCCTGAATGTAATTTCTTCCCCAAACTCCTTCCTCTAGGATCAGGGATCTACGTGGAAGAGGAGTAAGAACCAGAAGTGATTTATGACTCCAAGTAAACAGTGTTTTGCATATACAATGAGATTGTTGCACATACGAACTCACAAAGATTGTGTAGCATGCACAAGATCTACACAAGTTCAAGCCAGATGGATGGGTCCCTGTGCTGAGATGAGGAAGTGGACATGGAGACCCATCACTAACCAAGAAGCTATCTGTAGTTGATGACAGCTGGAAAAAGTTTTTTTTTTTTTTTTTTTTTTTTTTTTTTTTTTTTTTTGCCAATGGGTACATGAACTACAGTTTAGAGTAGTTCCCATGCCCAGGAGTATCTTGATCAGCACAAAAGGAACTCAGTGGTATCTTGTGGACTTTTTGTTTCATTTTGCCTTTTATTTTACATTTTCTATTTTAGTGGTCTTACTGTTTGCTTTGGTTTTGGTTGTCGTGTGTTTCTTTGTGTGCTTTTGGTTGTTTTCCTGTTTTGAGGTGAGGGCAGAAAACATAAAGTTGGATGGGTAGGGAGGTGGTGAGAATCTTGTAGGAAGTGGGGAGGGGAAAACATGATTAAAATAATTTTTTTCGGTAAATAATTTTTTCAATAAAAAGAAACAATAACAGCAAAAATAATTTTCAAAAAGAAAAGAAATTATGGTCCCACTTTTAAGGGGACTAAGGGGAAGAAATTAAATAATTAAACCAAAATGTGAGTAGTAATTATATCTTGATGTGAGATGAGGATTGGTTTGTTTCTGTGTAGTATTATACAGTGTGTAAAATTTCTATGTGGATACATATTACTTTGTTAATCAGAAAATAATTCCACCTACAGAAGTTGGTTGATATTTTCGAGCTCTGATGATATAAGGAATCCATTAGAATGTAACCTCCATGAGGGCATCAATTGTTATTGACTTTGTTCAAGAATATTATTTGAAAGAGTATAGCTTTTAGAGATATGATTTGAATAAATGCCTGAGCGCATAAATGAATATATGCCCCCATTTCCAATGCAATTTTAGGAAGTAAATATTACAGAATTACTTGCTTTCATGTGTGTATGTATTTAAACAGTTAATATATAAGCCATTCTGAATGACTATCTTTAACATGCCTTCATCGAAGAGATTCCTTTCTTGTAGAGTTTTCTTGGTGGGGAGAGGGTTAACTAACAAATGGAAATGTGAGTACTAATGCTTGTGATTTAAAGGACTGTTATATAAATCTTATACCATTGGCATATACCTTTGAATTAGTCCTATTTCCTTGGATTTAAGTAAGAAAATCATAATTAACCTGTTAGCAAGTGTCACTTTGCTATCCAATGAAAGTATTTGTAGGCATATCATTTACAGAGGACAAATGTGGTTCATGAATCCTTAGGCTTTGATTGCTGAAATGAAATTGATGTTAAGGTTGAATGATTATCAAAAAATGACATTTGACAAATAATATAAGACATTATATTGTACTTAACAGTTATCCACAGAGGAAAGGCTTTCAAGTAATTTTTAATATGAATGCAACTTAGAGCTAAATCACCCATGAAACAAATAGGTGCCTTGCTTTAAATTTTGTCTTTCTTGTGTATTTTCTCAAAATTGCCGTGGGATATTAGGGATTGATGGTAAGAGTCATTTATAACAATATTTTTTTTGTTAGAACTTGGTGTGAAATAACTTAGTATCAGTATATGCAGTGGTGTGGTGGATATCTAACAAAGAGCTTTTTCTTCATCCCCTCCCCCACCAGGATTCGGTGTTTCCCACAGATATGCAACCAGATCCGAACTTGACCGCATATAAAGAAAACCTTTGTCCAGCAAAATTTGACTACAAGCTAAACAATATTTTTAGACTTCATGACCTCCCCGTGAGCTGGTAGGACTCTTAAAGTTTTATTAATGCTTTTGAGATCTAAGTGTCCTGTCTAAACTGTGGTGCTCTTTTAACTATTCATGGCTTATGTGATTTGCTCTTATCCTGTCTGCAAATAGCTACTTGCAGCAAAGGAAGTATCTACTTATGGCTGCTGACAGATTGTTTAAATTAATGGTTTAGGCACTTGGTGGCAGTGCAGACTAAGTATGTTATTGTGATTATTATTGGTGAGGTTATAGTTCCTGCCTAAAATAACACACATGGTTTTAAGAGAGTTTTCCAGGATTATTTTTAACCTGAGACCTGAGAAAACTATGAATTTCACTTATTTTGTTGATTCTAGCAATGTTGATTTTCCTAGTAATACAATTTTTAATTTGTTCCTTTTGAAATCATAATTCCATGAACTCTAGTCACATTGGTTTAAAGAAAAACATACATTACATTCATTAAACTATAATTATTTCATGAATTTGAACATTTATATTTATGAAAAATGTATTTAATTTGTATCTTTGAACATTGATATGGTTGTTGTTTTTTGAGAAGATATCTCTGTCAGTAATCTGTAACTATAAAACAAAACTTTGTGGACCACTTAAACTTCAGTAAATGGTTTTTGTTGATAATAATGGATATTAATTATAGTTCAGGTAAATAGCATGGTTTTCTTGCATTTTGAAATATAATCTAAGGTATATGCAATTTTCTTCAAGAATTTATGGTTTGAGTAAAATCATATATAGGAAACAGTTCTGTAATTATTCATAAACTTCTTAAGCAAGACTAATGTCCTGTACCTGTCATAACTACATATATTTTAGCTTTAGTTCTTCTCTTTTCCATTTGAAATATGTCCTTTGCTTTTTATGATATATGGTATGGTATTTTGATGAATTATGATTATAGCTGATATATATATACATATATATATATATATGATGTATAGATATACTGAATGATATTTGATTATATCTTAGGAAGAAGAATGTTATCTATAATGTTTTACTTAAGTGCACAATGGATTTGATTTTAGTGACAAGATCAAAACCCCTAAGTCAGTGAGTTAAAAGTTCAGTTAATATTTAAACAGAATCATAAAAATGATACATTCATCCCTTAAGGTTCTATATAAAGTGAAAATTACAGCTCTGTATGTGTGTGTGTGTGTGTGTGTGTGTGTGTGTGTGTGTTTGTGTACAAGCCTATATGTGTCTTTTGAAGTAAGGTCATGACTTTTTCAGTAAATGTGTTTTAACTAGATATGATTCTATATGCTAAACCAATAGTGAACCATCTACAATTTTGATTTAAAATAAAAAATATTTTATTTTCACAGATTTTACTTATCTTCAACAGTGGGTATAATTTGAACTGTATAAAAAGAGCCCTGCTTATTTTAGAATTGTATTTTAAGAATTTTCTACAGTACACTCCACTCTCTGAGGCCCAGACAATGGCAAGAATATGAATACGTATTTTGATAATAAGAAGAGAATTATAATAGAACATGACTCTCTAGGAAGAAATACTCCTGTTTGCACAATTGTCCAATAGTTTGTGTTCCAAAGGAAATACATGTATTGAGTTCTCTTTTTTCTTTTTTTGAAAATAGATTTTTTTCATACAATATATTCTGATTATGGTATTCTGTCCCCTTACTCCTCCCAGTTCCTCACTAACTCCCCTCCCATCCAGCTCTGTAACCTTTCTGCCTCTCTTTGGAAAACAAGCCGGCATCTAAGGAACAGTAATAAAATAAAATATAAGCAAGTTGGAAAGGGACAAAACAAAAAGAAGAAAAAGAGTCGAAGAACAAGGGCAGGAAGAACATACAGACAGGGAGACACACATGTTCATATACAGGGAATCCCATAGAAACAGACAAGGAGACACACATGTTTACATACAGATGGTCCCATAGAAACAGACAAGGAAACACATGCATGTGTTCACATACAGAGGATCCCATAGAAACAGACAAGGAGACGCACGAGTTCACATGCAGAGGATCCCATAGAAACACAAAGCCAGAGGCATAATATATACACAAGAATGTGTAGGATTAAAGAAAAGAATGCCCTGACTCAGCATTATGAGACAAGAAACCTTTAAAGATGCAGTTGAGTTTGTTTTCTGTTGATGATCTAGAGCTGGGCAGCAGCCTACCCTTAAGAGTGGTTTGTTTCTCCAGTGAGACTCCCTTAGAGGAAACTGAGTTTTCGTTTGTAAGTGGTTATTGATTGGAGATAACTTCTGGGTCGGGGATGGGGGTGTGTTTCTACTTCTTTCAGCTCTAGGACCCCATCTGGTGCAGACCTGTGCAGGCTCTGTGCATGCTGCCCCAGCCTTTGTGAGTTCATATAAATTTCAGCCCTGTTGTGTTCATAGGGCCTTTTCCCCTTGATGTCCACCATCCCTTCTGGCTTTTAAACTCTTTCAGCCTCTTTTTGCATGGGGTTCTCTGAGCCCTGAGGGGAGGGATTTGATGGAGACATTCAGTTAGGGCCAAGTGTTTCAAGGTCTCTTACACTCTGCACATTGTCCAGTTTTGGGTCTCTGTATTTGTTCCCAACTGTTGCTGGAGGCTGTTTCTCTTATGATGGCTGAGCAAGGTTCTGATCTATGAGTATAGCACAAAGTTATTTGGAATCATATTGTTACATTCCTTTGGCAGAACAGTAGTATTTGTGTGTTTCCTAGATCCATGTTCTATCTAGTCTCAGGTTCTTGGTCACCCGAGCAGTGTCGAGTATGGGTTCCATCTCCTGAAGTGGACCTTACGTCAAATCAGATATTGGTTGGTTACTCCCACAAACTTTGTGCAACCATTGAACCAGGATATTTTGCAGGCAGATCACCATTGTCGATTGAGGACTTTATGGTTGGGTTAGTGTTTACATTTCTCCTTTGGTAGCATACAGAGTACCTTTCAGTACCATAGGGTGAAGGCTCTAGATAGGCACCAGTTTGGCTTTTCCATGTTCAATGAATTGTGTAAGCCTTGTCTTCAGCAATAGTGCAACCATGAGTTTGTGGAGAGGAACCAATAGCTTTGGCAATAGCCAGGCTATTACCATCTACAATTTTAATTTGTGGTTTCTTTAATCTAAAACGAGAACACCAGGCTCTCAGAGGACGATTTCCCCCACCTTTTCATGGTAATTTAGTTTTCACTGATAGCAATTCTGTTTCACATACTCATATTTCATCTCCTAAATTAATAGCTAATTACATTACAATAGCAGTTCTTGGCTTACTGAGACATATAGTAATAAACTATTTGACTCCTCATAGTCACCTGCATTGGCTGTGCAGTAGCTACTGGCCGTGACCACTGAGCTCAAACAGCTGGATGTAGTCAGCACAGCTGGCGTGTTTTACAGGGAGAAGGAGCTGGCCAATTAAGATAGTGAGTGGAAGTTAAAGGAAAAGCTTTTATTCAATGAAAGAAGAAAAAGAAAGAGGGAAATGGTTGCTTTTGTAAAAAAAAAAAAAAAAAAAAAAAAAAAAAAAAAACATAGAATCCAGATTTCAGCTCACTTTATTTCCGGCCTCTACAAAGACAGCTGCCCCATAACTGTTAGTGCAGCCCAGGGAGGAGTTTCATCATTTATGCTAGTTATTTTATCAGGAGAGAAGGTTTCGTATTTATGGCGTAGGCAGTGGGAAGGTGAACCAGTAGAAAGAATGGCATTGAATCTTTTAGGGAAACTTAGATTAAGTTGCTGCTTTGGGACAACAGATTTAGGGGGTGTCTGCTTTGCTGGCCGTCTGTTCCTTTCTGCTCATGGTACCACCAGGTTTTCCTTGCTGTATGTTTGTGGGGATCCCATCTAGTCTAGTCTATCAGTTCTTCCTGTTTATTCTGATTTTAACTGTCAGTCATTAACTAGCCATAATACAAAATTCCAAAGTAAGATTTAGTGTTTCTCTCTTCCTTGAGATGGGAGGACTGGAGAGATGGATCAGTGGTTAAGAGCGTTGCCTATGCAATTCTGAGAACCGAATTCAGATCCCAGGGCACACATAACAAGCTGGCATCCTGGAAACACCTCAGGTTCCAACTCTGAGAGATCTGGCATCATCCTGGTTCAGTACCCAGTACTACAGAAAATAAATGCATAGTCTTATTATTATTATTATTATTATTATTATTATTTGTTTTTTCGAGACAGGGTTTCTCTGTGTAGCTTTGCGCCTTTCCTGGAACTCGCTTTGGAGACCAGGCTGGCCTCGAACTCACAGAGATCCGCCTGCCTCTGCCTCCCGAGTGCTGGGATTAAAGGCGTGCGTCACCACCGCCCGGCTTAGTCTTATTATTTTAATTACATGTTAAAACACCATATACATAGACAGACACACACAGTGTCTTGGTAATTAACATATCTTTAGTAAAATGTTTATTAATTTGAGTATATGCTTCTTTAGGCAACAATATTTTCTCGATGGCTAAGAATTAACTTTGCTTTTGTTTGTCAATTAATATCAGTGGGAAAATGTTCTTAAGCTATAGTTTGTAGGATTCATAATTTAAAAATATATAAAAAGGCCATTAATACCAAAAAGGAAAGAAATACTAATAATACTCCTAATGTTTTACTGAGCACTAATGAGAAGATTCATGTGCTTTATAGTCACTATCAGAGCATATTTCAGTAAGGAATTATATTCTTCAGTTTTTGTCAGATACAGAAAGATGGACAGACAGACAGATATACATGTGATGATTGAACACCATAAGAATTACAAGATTTGAACTAGATATGGTTTAAGATGAAAGCAATTAGTAAACAACATGCTATTTTAGAAAAATTCTCAAGAAAAAAATCTCTATTTTTACATTTATGCATACAATTTACCAGTAATATAAAACCATATAACCTATGATTTAGGTCAAAATCTCTGTTTTCCCTCTTGAGAATCATGACCTAGGATAATTGCTTTACAGTTTGAACTAGTCGAATAATTAATTAGATTGTGTATAAGTGCAGAAAATGCTAATTATGCATTCTTTTTCTAGAAAAACAGATATATCAAAACATATTTTCACTAGTATTTTTTACAAGGTCATAATGAAAACATATACTAAGATCCAGATAATTTAAAAATTCTTATTGTCTTACTAATTTACATTTTTATAGAGTGTAATTTCATAGGTCAAAGAACCAGAAGGCCTTTAAATTAGATTAGTTAAGAGGATTTTAAGCTGTGGTTTAGGTGGCTGTGTTTCTACTACTTTTTTGTGTGTGTTTTTGTTTTTTTGAGACAGGGTTTCTCTGTGTAGTTTTGGTTCTTGTCCTGGATCTCACTCTGTAGGTAAGGCTAGCCTCAAAATCACAGAGATTCACTTGGCTCTGCCTCCCAGGTGCTGGGATTCAAGGCATGCACCACCAACACCTGGCCTCTACAACTTTTATAGGATTTCTGAATGGTATCCATCTACCTAAACAAGGCTCTTCAGTAATGCATATCAGTTAAAAACTCCCCTTTTGCCTAGAGAACTACATCCTAATCATGTTCTGTCCTAGTACCCTTCTTTCTCATGAGAAACCTGGGCAGAAATGCAGGAACTCACAATTGCATTTGCCTTGTTGGCAGGACAAGAAAGAGCAACCTCTACTTAAACAATTAGGAAAGAAGAATGAACTCTTGGCTCACATCTGAGGGCACAATCCATCATGGTGGGCAAGGCACAGTGGCAAGAGTTTGAGGCAGCTGGTCACATTATATCAGCAGCCAGGAAGCAGAAGACAGTGAATTCTTGTGCTTGGCTGGCTCTCCTTTTGTTCAGTCCCAGGACCCTATCCATTGGAATATTATCTCCCATATTTATTGAATCTTCCCAACTCAATTTACTGAATCTAGATAATCCCTCACACACACCTAGACATTTGTTTCCATGGTAACTCAAAATCCCAACAAGTTGAAAGCCAAGACTAGGCATCCACCTCCCTCCTCTGAAACTCCTTTTATTAGAGTCACTAGTAACTTTTTGGACCCTACCAATGGTCACTCTTAATGTCTCATTTTCTTTACTACTTAGGTACTAAGTAGACAACTGGCCTCTCCTGTATTTCCCCTGAGACTCCAGCTGATGTTAGTGTGTCCTGGACTTCCTGTGAACTCTCATGCTCCTCCTTCTTAGCTTGTCCAGTGAACTGCTCCCCTTGGGCCAGATACCTGGTTAAGTGACTTCCTTAAGACCAGCTATTAGCTTCATCTTTTCTCTAAGTGCATTTCTCAGGTGGCATCTTCTATTCTCTGTTTCAATAGTTTCCAAATGGTAATATCTTGACATTTCTCCTGAGCTTGAGTACTGAATAGGATTCGCCAACTCTCAAGTCCAAAGAAGTTTGTGTTCTCTGAGAAAGCCTGGACTTCTCCTAATCTCCATTTTCATAAAAGAACTTCCATGACCAAATAGACATCAGCTAATCCCACAAATAATTTTGGTCTCATTCTTTCACCCTACATTTTTTACCATTAAACCTCCCAGGCAGGGTTGAGGATGTAGCTCAGTGGTAGAATACTTGTCTAGTATGTTGGCTCCCCTGCTTGTGGGGAACTCTCCCAATAATTCTGGTAGTTCTTTGATTTAGAACGCAAGATAAAAATAGTTCACCTTCAGTATCTACTACTATTAGTAATCATTCACACTCCTCTCAAAGGGCTACTAATTTATCCCACCATACTCCATAACAATTCATTTATTTCACAGAAGCTAAATAGTTATTATAAAAATGTAAATTGAGTCATAAGAGCTCCTACTTTAAGTATATATATTACACCTGCCAGGCTCTACAAGATTAAAATCATGCCTTCCTTTTGGCCACGTGCTGTGGATGTCTTTCTGTATGCTGTGAAATGTGTTGCTCTGATTGGTTGATAAATAAAGCTGTTTGGCCAATGGTGAGGCAGAATAAGGTTAGGCGGGACATTCCAACTAGAGAGGGAGGAAGAAGAAAGGCAGAGTTGAGAAGATGCTGCTGGCTGCCACCAGAAGAAGCAAGATGTAAAGTACCAGTAAGCCACAAGCCATGTGGCAAAGTATAGATATATAAAAATGGGTTAATTTAAGATGTAAGAGCTAGCTAGCAAGAAGCCTGAGCCATTATGCCATATAGTTTGAAAATAATATAAGCCTCTGTGTGTTCATCTGGGTCTGAGAGACTGCAGCAGCGGGCAGGACACAGACAAACTCCAACTACAGCCATGTGCTCCCCTATTCTTCCTTGGCCCACACATTCCAGTCATTTCTGTTCTGTGGACACTTATTACTGCTCATCACAAGAGCTTTTCACACTACTGGCAGTGTTTGTATTCAAGGTTTTGCATGTCTGCCTCATTCATATCTTTTCTTTAAATGCCACCTACTTCCAGAGGCAGGTGCTTTCATTATGGTTGATTTTTTAAAAAATACATTTTCAAAGATTATTTTATTTACTTATGTATATGTCTGTGTACATATATCTTTATGAGTATATACACACATATATGTGTGAGATTGGTGCATACATGGAGGCCAGAAGAGGGTATTGGATCCCTTGGAGCTGAGGTTGGAGGCATTCTCAGATGCCTGTCTTCTTATGTAGGCACCGGTATCTGAACTGTTTTCATGACTCTAACAAACATTCTTAACTGCTGTGCCATCCCTCCGGTCCCCAGTATATTTTCTTTCATCCATGGCTCACAGTATACTAGGGGAGGCATACATTTTGAAGCATTTCATGACAAGACCCAGACAGTTAGCTTTGCCTAGCTCATTTGAAGAAAAATAGTGCTGGTAGATGTTCACTATCCAATATCCTCTTTTCTGAGTCCATTGCAATATTCTGTTTCTGGCCCGCTAAGCAAGAAACTTGGTTGTATGACTAAACCTGAAGGGCAGTCTGCTCTCATATAGCTGCAATCCAAGAACACTGCGACTCATGACAGGGACCAGATTCCTGAGTTAGCTGTTTGTAGGGTCCCCCAGCATTTATCTAGTTTTAATCCATAGATCTTCTATGCCTTTAGAAAATTAAATGAGCAAGTCTGTCTAAAAACATTTCAATGCAAGAAATATTGTATGATATTTATATTCACAAATTCATTCAACAAAACTGAAGACTCTTCAACTATTCTGAACAATTAACTACCTGAAAGGGCATTAACTTGACATCACAGTAAGTCAACTGTAAAATCCATTGATGATAAAGCATGTTTGGTGGCCAAAAGTGCTATCAGAGACCATAAAAGGAGACAGAAGGAGATATAGTACAGGGTAGTTTCAGAATCAGAGACAGACCAGATCCTTTCTGACAAGACATCATGTGGAATGAGCCCCTGCAGTTGTGTTAAGAAGTCAGATATGTAGAGAACAAGGAAGAAAAGTCATCAGAACATCCTTGAAGCAGATATGTGTCTACAGTATTTCAGGAGCAACAGGAATCCAGTGTAAACACAGTAAGGGAGGTTAAAGATGCAGCAGAGACATGGTAGGAACATGAGAATCATAGGAATGTTCCACGAGACCTTAAAAATGGTAACAAACACACTTTCTCTGTATTCTGAACATGTTGGAAACCTATTCTAGAATTCTGAACAAAAGATACACAAGTTGACATGTAAAAACAGGAACTTTCAAATTTCTGTGTGGAAACTATGCTCCCAATGGGAGTCAAGGGTAGGAAATGACACTAGATAGGAATGATTTCCAACAATTCAAGAGGGTTATAAAGATTTCCATGATAAATGTCATGGTGACCTAGAAGGAGATAAGTGAGAAGTGAGATAAGTGAGAAGAGAGAAATGAGAGTCAAGGAAGTTTTATAAAAGATTGCATGTGGATAAAGAGATGGGGCTTTCCAGGGTAACTGGATTTTGACCTCAGCAAATGAAGAATACAGTAATCATTCAGCTATGTAGGGAAGACTGAAGGTGAGCAAGTTTGCAAACATGGGTGTGCTAAGTTCACAAGGCTCTTGGGACTTAGGCAGGGTTGGAATACTTTAAACTATGCTCTGAACAAAGTGCACAGTAATGACAATACAACTCTCTCTCTCTCTCTCTTTCTCTCTCTCTCTCTCTCTCTCTCTCTCTCTCTCTCTCTCTCTCTCTCTCTCTCTCTCTGTGTGTGTGTGTGTGTGTGTGTGTGTGTGTGGAGGTGGGGGGGTGGGGAGCTTGGCAAGCAGTTGGTGCCTGCCTGCCAGTAGTATTCCAGGCATTGTCCTGACACTTTCACCAGAAATATGGTATCTGGCATTTCCTGTAGAAACTAGCCTTTGTAGAAACATGATCCTTAAAACCTGGGTCAATATAAAGCTGACATTCTTTTAGTTGCTTGTAAGTTCCATGTTTTTAAAGATTACAAGTTATACTTAGAATGTATTTTTGAAATTAAAGTCCTTTAAATAACTATAGATTGCAATTACTATTTCAAAAATATATAAACTTTTATTCTGTAAATATTATGTTTATCTCTCTTCAAAATCATCAATATATTAAAGCGAAGCATGCATTTCAAATTTGAATTATAGAAAGAAAGCACCTATAGTTTCAAAAGTTGGCTTATAGAAAAATCTTCCCTATAGTGATAATTATTATAGAGATATAGACTACTGGTTTTAAGATTTGGTACCAAAGTGCTAAGGGATGAGGTATTAGGTAGGCTTCTATTATATAATGATACAGTAATAACATTTGTATCATTAACTTTTAAGAAGGAAGACATACCTGAATATACAATAAATGCAAGCATTAATTTTAATGAACTATTTAATTTTGGGGGGTATGTTCCATGGATAAATGCATCATCTAATTAGCAGATTAGATTTTTAGGTATTTTTTTTCATATGTTTTTAATGCCCTTTCCTGTGTCATCCCTTAACTTTAAACTAAGTTTGTTGAGGCACTTTGGGTTTGTCAAGTGGCTGCCATCTTCCAGAAAGTGTTCTCATATATTTTTTTTTTGGTTATATTACAGCTGAAAATTATGGAAGCGCTTTTACATTGGTCACAGATGATGCGTAAAGCATTTTCAATTCCAGCCTTTCATAGACTCAGCCAGAGACCGACAGTTGCCCTTCTGGGGCTATAACCATTTTTCATTCCCTTTTAATTATCTAGATCCATAGTAATAACCACAGTGACCTACAAGAAGGCATTGCTGGACATACTACAATTATATATAGCAATTATGTTTAGTGCCAACAATGCATAAAATCCTACTTATTAACTAAGGTTAGTAAAAATGAAGCTTTCCTTGTCTCCCTTAGGACATAGTTTCAGTTTTTGAAAAGCTAAGGCATTTAATTTTTGCATAAAACTTTTTCTGGAGTATATTATTATGATAAGACAGGTCTATTCTGTGAGATGATATTTCATTAGTAATATTCCAGTAAATATGGAAAACACTGCTCACTCCAGCTCCTCCTTTCATTATATACTACTAATATTTCCCATTACCTGCTGTTTAATAGAAAGGGAAATGGAGTTCAAAACAATGGTTAATCTTTATAATATTGGATCCAGGAAAAGTTGTTTAAGACATGTACCTGTACAACTCTTTTTTTCTTGAACAATTTATTTAATATTTCAAAGTACTTAAAACTTTTAAAAAATATTTAGAAAGACTGTGTGACACTTGAAAGATCAACAAGTCTAGCAATTTTTGACATTTCTTAATGCCTTATTTAAAATTGGAAAGTTTCATCCCTTTTAAAGTTAATGTATATGGAATGGCATTATATATACATGTACACATACACATATGAATTATATGATGAATGGGTTGTAAGCATCAGGTCTAAATCCTCAACCAATTCTGGAAATTTCTTACATGGCTATGACTAGAGAAAAATATTGTCCTGTTGGTTTCACATTTTTTTTGTATTAATAGTGATTTTTATAATCTAATAGAAAGCAATAAAACTTTTATTAGGCTTATACACTCCACATACATAGCAATATTTAGATTCAGATCCAACTTTAATTTAAAACTACTGACATTATCATAAGGCAATAACCATTAATTTTAGAGCGGCTCATAAAGTAGCCCATTTCAACTTGCATATTTGTGAATACCTAAAGTTGATCAGTTTTTTTTGTCCACTGTCTCACTTGACTGCTGTCTTGTTTTTTCCCCAACTTCACATTTCTTCCATTTTAGTGCCATTAACTTCCATCAAGTAGGCTTTGATGACTGAGCTATGAATCTTTTAAACATCCTCCTTCCCACTTATTTATCAATTTAATTAGATCACTTAGGTCTGTGGTTTAGTCTCGTGCTTCTTTCAAAGTTTGTCAGTTGTAATTTTGTCCACATAGCTTCCTGTGAATATCACTTCTTATGATCATTATTTTGTACAAATGGAATTATTTCTTGTGTTAGCATCATAATAATCTTCTAAAAATTAAGATATGATATATCTTATTTCTACTTTAAACTCTATATTCTAAGATCAGGAGGTTTGATTATTTCCAACTAGTTTTGGTCTTCCCTCCCTCCCTTCCTCCCTCCCTCCCTCATTCCCTTTGTCTTTCTCTTTCTCTTTCTTTCTTTCTTTCTTTCTTTCTTTCTTTCTTTCTTTCTTTCTTTCTTTCTTTCTTTCTTTCTTTCTTTCTTCCTTCCTTCCTTCCTTCCTTCCTTCCTTCCTTTTCTTTCTGACCCTCTTCTTGTGGAACCACTGTGTGCTTGATTCAGTGAAATCCTTGCACTTGTGCAGGGATTAGCTCATTTTCCTCAGACAGAAATGCACTTTATCTTTCCTTTTCATTTGCAGAAACTCAAACAACCCAAGAAATATCTCCATCCCTAAACCAAATCGCCTTTCTGTTTTCTCGGTACTTGGTACACCATGCAGAGGATGAATAAGATAGGGCATACAGAACAAAATCACAGAGTTCCTATAGAACTCCTGTGATTCTGTCCTGTATGTTGTGAATAAATAAAATGCTGATTGGCCAGTAGCCAGGCAGGAAGTATGGGATAGGCAGGAGAAACAGAGAGGAGAGGCTGGGAGGTGGAAGTCTGGAGGAGACACCAGCCTGCTGTCCAGGGATCATATAAAGGCAACAGGTAAAGCCATGGAACACGTGGCGACATATAGATTAACAAAAATGGGCTGAGTATAAGTGTAAGAGCTAGACAATGGTAGGCCTGAGCTAATGGCTGAGCAGTTTAAATAATATAAGCGTCTGTATGTTTATTTTAAAAGTGGGCTACGGGACTGCTGGGGCTTGGCAGGACCCAAAGAGAAGCTCTCCAACTATAGATAATTCTTTGTTTCCCAAAGTTATGAAAAGCTTGTAAGGACAAACCACAAGGGTGTTACATAAACTCATAATGTTTGTAACCTAGGCATCAACCAATGATACACTCAAGTTCCTTTATAATAAATAAAGTGTAAATGTTCAGATTTTCTACAAATGCTTGTAGTCTGATTTTCCTACTTTTACTCAGACCTTTAATTGAAATACTCTATGCAAAAAAGGAACCTATACACAGATGCCTCTCACTAGTATGAGTGTTGACCTCTTCATGTACCCAAGGCTAGGTTCTTTCACATTCTTCTGGGAACATAAAGTGGTTCTGTTAACAGATCCTGCCCTGTTTACCTTACTTTCTAGGAGGGTTCACTCTCTTGATTGCTGATATCCCCCCGTTCCTATATATACTTTCTCCCAGTTCCCACATACCTGTTTTTACTTTATTTTTAAAGATTGATTTGTTTTATTTATATGTATGGATGTTTTGCCTGCCTGTACATCTGTGCACCAAGTTCCTGTGGTGTCTGTGGAGACCGGAAGGCAGAGTTGATGATAGATCCTTTGGAACTGGAGCTTCAGGTGGCCATTAAATGTCATGTGGATGCTGAGAATCCAACCTGGGTTTTCTGCAAGAGCAGCAAAAGTTCTCAAGCTCTGAGCCATCTCTCCATTCCTTCACTCTGCATCTGCTGTTAAGAATTTCCTGGAGTCTCACTGAGCTCTTAACTCTTATGCTCTGTTCTTTTTAATCATTTGGCCTCCTTGAGAAAAAAGATAACATATGTTCCCAGAATTTTATAGCCTTTCTTCTAATATTTTCTTGTAACATCATTAAAAAACATAACAAAACAAAACAAAACAGCTAAGCACCAGGGACAGGTCCTGATCTCACTGCTAGGAGTCTTACAAACAGAACAAGCTACACAACTGTCACATGCATGCAGAGGGCCTAGGTTGGTCCCATGAGGGTTCCCTAACTGTTGGTCCAGAGTCCATGAGGTTCCATGTACTCAAGTCAGCTGTCCCAGTGGGTTCACCTGTCATGACCTTGACCCCCACACCCCCAGCTTGTAAATCTCTCCTCCCTTTCTTGAGGAGGACTCCTGGAGCTTGGCCCAGTGCTTGATTGTGGATCTCGACATCTGCTTCCATCAGTTACTGGATAAAGGCTCTCTGATGGCAATTAGGGTAGTCACCAATCTGATTACAGTAGATGGCTGGTTCAGGCACCCTCTCCACTATTGCTAGGAGTCTTAGCTAGCTGGCTTTCGGGAACCTTTTCCCCATGCTGGATTACCTAGCCCAGCCTTGATGTAGGGGGAGGATATTGGCCCTACCTCAACTCCATGTGCCATGCTTTGTTCAAGCCCATGGAGGCCTACTCCTTTCTGAGTGGAGAGAGAAGTGGATGGGGAGGCGAGTAGATGGGATGGAAGGAGAAGAGGGAGGGGAAACTATAGAAAAAAAGAAAAAAGAAAAACTCCAAACAGCATTTTGTGAGTAGTTACCTGCAGAGGAAGCTAGATATTTAGAGCCTGAAGGCACATATTGTTTTACACAAAGTGCACTGAAGTTCATTAAATTCATTGGCTTAGTAGATAACAATGCCTCACTTTCACTCTCTGTGAGCATTTATTTGCAGTGTTTGTCTAGGTACAAAAGGCAAACGGATATTTGATTGCATGCTGAAGCTTATCCAGAAGTCATTTTGTTGATTTTAGTCATTGCTGGTACTCATCTTTCACTTTGCCTGTTTACTTCCCCAAGAGAAACGTCAAGAGAGGAATTGTTAATTTGTGTATTAAATCAAACAAAGTTTCTTAGGCTATCAATCCATGAGAACCAAAAGTTGCCTAAATGTACCATTCCTTAACTATTTTCTAATAGTTTCTCTTTTAAGTAGTGGCTTTTACCTTGCACATGGTACTATCAATTTTCTTTTCCCACTTCAAAATGTCTTTTATACCAGGAGACATATCCAATAATTTATTTTTTATTAGTTTATTACCACCAAGCCATTTGAATAAAAGTAGAAGCTTTATATGGCATAAAAATGGTTTGTGAACTGATTTCTCATTCTCTTTTTCTTCAGTTGATCAGCTCACACTGCCCCAAGCCTTGGGTTATGTCACTGCCGTTCTATTGCGTCTGGTTTAGTTATACTCCTGAACAATCCTTTAATAGGGTTCTATAGTTTGAGCCACTGTGCTGACAAAGAGTCTAAGATTTTCGAATTCTTGCTGCTTTATTCTTTTGATTATTTTGTTTCCTTTAATTTTTTTCAGCTAATGTATTTAAAAATTATAACTTTAAGTAGACAAGATACATTGGTGACTAAGATTTAAAATGCCACTGAAGGGCTAGGAAGATGGTTCACCAGCTAAACCGCTGGCCATTCAAGCCTAAGAATGACAGAACTGTGTAAAAGAAGATGAGGTAACACAAGTGTCATTGTCTGAGAATGCCCTGGGGGTAATGGGAGGCTGAGACAGGAAAACTCCAGAAGCTTGAGGGCCAGCAGGTTTGTCTTACTCAGTGACAAAGAGAGCCTGTGTCAAACAAGGTGGCAAGGTGAGGACCCACAGCTACAGATTATCTTCTGACTGACATGCTCGACATGCACGTCTCGACACATGTGATGTACCCGAACTCAACTCCCCTACACACAAACAAGCACACACACACATACACTTACACATCACACACACACACACACACACACACACACACACACACACACACACGCTAATGAGTAATAGACTGTGCTCAACATTCAACATACAACATTCTAACACCATGGTGTTGAGTTAGTTACTTAACCTGTTTATTTCTGTTTCTTTGTATAATTCTACAACCTTTGACAGGTTGTTTAATTTCAGTTTCTTTTTAAAATGTGAATAACTAGTATAGTCAACCCAGTGGACTGTCATGATGTCTAATTACATTAATAGCTTGGGGCTGGGAGGTGTTCGGTACAGGGGTGAGTATGAGGACCTGAGTTCATTCCTCAGCAATCATGTAAAACCTTGGTGGCTTTGATAATCCTGGCACTGGGGAGGCACTGGACTTTCTGGACAACCAGCTTATTTGAATCTGCAAGCTCCATGTTCAATGAGAGGCACTGTTACAAAGAAATGAGGTACAAAGCAGTTGTGAAAGATACCTTCACATACACAAGCTCATGAACACATGCATACATATAACTCATACATACTCACAATCTTACCTTGAATGTTCTAAGTGAGGTATATATGTACACAAAAATTATATATGATGCTTATTTAATAATAAAAACATGAAAGTAGAACAGCTAACATCACTATGGTAGGAAAGTACCACAGGCAAAAAAAATGAATTTTTGACAAGGAATATTTTATATTTCAAATGGTAGTATGTTTAGAATATTTCAGGGCCTTCCAAGTAATTTAGTCATATAATGTGCAGCACATAAATAGGAATAATGACAATTTTCTGCAATAAATTGAAATTAAGAATTTTTAAAATGTTATGTTTAATTCTTAGAGGAATAAAAGTGTCTATTCATATTCCCCATTGTCAGAATGTTAACGTGTATACTTATTATAATAAAGAACAATGCAATGACTTAAAATTCTTAGCTGATAAAAACAATAAATGAAAAATAGAAAGTGTAGTGACAGCTTGTACATAAATCAAGTAATAACTGTTTATTGGAAAAGAGCATAAATTTCATGCATTAAGCTCCACCTATGTTTTAAGGTTCTCATTTTCATCTTTAACATTCTCATCTTTAGAACTGTGATAAAGAAGGCCTTGGGTGGGACATCTGGCTATTGTCCCACACCATAGTTTAGCCTGCCATACTGCATCTGCTTACCTTAGGAGCAGTTTGTTTCAAAGCTGACAAATGGGGTACCTGGGTTCTCCAGTCTGATGTGAACCTGTCTATATCACTCTGGGTAGAGGAACTTCAAAGAAGACCTACTGTCCTCAGGGAGTGGCCAAGCTCTTTAATGAGTCCTTGTCTCACCTGGTTCCTGCTTCTTTGAATCTTCGTCTTTGCACTCTACATTCCTGAAGTTTCAGCAACACAGACGTCTTTAAAATACAGTGCATGCACTGAAAACTGTAGATTGGCTCATTCATCTGTGTGGGGTCAGCCATGCAGTTGTGTTCCATGTGGCCCAGCTGACCTCATTCATTGCAAATGTATATTGTTGATGCAAAGTTCAATGACACCTCAGTCTTCAAATCTTCCTCTCTATGTCGATATCTCATTCTGTAGACTTTCTTCATAAGATTTTCTATCCTTCCTTTTCCTCCTCCTTCCTATTGCCACTCTATTTCCCATGAGTAGAATTTGCATCTCCCATGTCACAGTCTGACAGTTTTTTTTAGGGAAAAGACCAGCCCTCTTCCCTATAGTGTCTAGTGTGTATAGTGACAATGTTCCTGGCTCTTAAGCAGGAGTTTGATGAATAACTGAATCTGCAGATTGAGAAGGGCCACATATCTAAGATTTGTAAAAACTCTTCTGACAAATGCATTGCTTCTTTCTTAGCCTTCAACTCTTTTGTATATAATTAAGGAATCTTAATCCATGAATCATAGCGCTTGAATGCACACATTCACTGTGTACCTGTTTATGCTCATTGGAGCTCCGGAAGGACACAAATCATTGTAATAGCAAGTGCATTTGCACCCTCCCCCGAGCCAGTGTTTGGCTCCTCAGGATGAATATTGCCCCATTTGAGAATGACACGGGAGGCAGTGGGTGAGAATGGGTGAGTACTGATTCTTAGAAAGGATAGAGCTAGAGTTCTGCTATTGCTCATCTTCATTGGAGACGGCTAGCTTTTGTTCACAATCCTTCCTGTTAGTTTACTCTATTTTCCAAGAAACCATTATGATGCCATATTGTATTACAATGTTCTGAAAGAGGTACCACTTTGAAAAATTCTTTTTGAGACAGGATTTCTCTGTGTAGCCCTGGTTGTCCTGGAACTCACTCTGTATACCAGGCTGACCACAAACTTGGAGAGATCTGCCTGTCTCTGCCTCTCGAGTTGCTGGGATTAAAGGCAAGTGCAGCCATGCCTGGCCCAAGAATTCTTGGCAGTAAGATGAGGTGACTGTGGCCTTTACTTCACACCACCTTTCACCTCATAATGTCATCTAATAATTTTGAGAGGAGATTAACTTTTTCTTTTCTGGAAAAATCATCCTGGAAATGTTGAGAACCCATTTGTGGACTGCAGATTATCAAGCAGAGGACGCTGGGGATCAAAGACTCGCATCTTGCAAGTTCCCTTTAGCTCAGTGTTACCCTTAAAAATGAATCATTAAAAAATATTTTTGCCATGAAGAACAAGGGAAAATTGTTAAGTGAAAATAAAAGAGTAAAATAGAGAAATTCAATTGATTAAACTTAAACAGCAATAGAATCATAAAACTTTTTTCAAATTTTATCAAGAGAAATCAATGAGTTTTATTTTATTTGAAAGTGGAAGTCAGCAACTAAAACAGTTAAATTGGAAGGGTTAAGAGTGAGTTTTTGTGTAAAACGAAGACAGATAGGTGTTGTTTTCTTTATATGGCTAATAAAATTGTTAGGAGACATTCAGGTAGAAACAGAGATTCTGAAGGTAAGAGAAACACTGAGATAATTTTATTCTAGGAAGGAGGACTTTAAGTAGCCTGAAATTAAAATAATTTGAGGGGTTGGAGAGAGAAGGCTCAGTGGTTAGGAGCAGGCTCTGCCCTCTCAAAGGATCTGGGTTCAGTTCCCAGCACTCATGTGATGTGTCAGCTGGCACTGCCCTTACATGCGCCCTTCCCAATACACGTAATTAAAAATAAATTGGTGTTTTTTAAAAAAGCGAATTATAAATATTAATTTGTAAGTATCAAATTAATTGTAAATATCAAAATAACAGCAACCTGCTGCACTGTAAAACCGAATAGACTTTAAAGACTTAAGAATGAAAATAAGGTACCATAGTGAAAAGAAAATAGGGAGTATACAAAAGCTTGGAGCTGTAGGCCAATGAGGTTGAATTAGGATAGGTGGTGTGTGGGAGACGTCAAACACACATGTGCTTAGGAGCCCTTGCTGTGGGGTCAGTGTGGTGCACACTTTCCTGTGTTGATCAAAAAGTTCAGCTCCTTTACAACTGTATGTGGGAACATGCTCTTTGCTTTACAGTCCGTCCTCTCAGACTGTTCCTCAGCCTGAATAAAAACTTCTGTTTACGGATGAATATTTAAGCACTGGCGTGCATTCACTGCACCGTTTGTACCATTGACATTTCACTACTCATTATCATTTAGAGCAGCAACTGTTTTGTATAAACATGAGTAGATCTTTCCACGTGACAAATCTGACCTTTACTTTCACCTTCATTGTGCAGATTATATATAATGAAGAGTTAAAGAGTATTCCCACACAAATAGGCAAAGGTGTATCAATTTCAAATGTACAATGTCAGAACTAATAGCTGGAGTTGAGATGAGATTTATGAATGAAAAACACATTTTCTTTACATAGTTACAGTGTTTTTAAAAGACGTATTTCATATTATTTTTAAATTATTTAGATATGTCAAATGAATTTCTACAAGATAGTTGGGCCTCTATATCTGTGGGGTCTGCACTGGAAGAATATGCTGTAAACCCTAGTTGGTTGCATCTGTACACAAAGATACTGTTAATCTGTGATGGTTTGATTTGTACTACACACCTGTCATCAGGCTATGTTGGTTACATTTGTACTACATACATACTGTTAGGCTGTGTTGGTTACATCTGCTTGCCATAGATGCTATTAGCCTTTGGTGCTTACACCTCTACTATATGATGTACACATTTTTATTTTTTGGCATTATTCTAAGCAATACTTACAGCATCTGCTTACATGGAAATCTACATTGTAGTAGATATTATAAGTAACCCCAAGATGATTTAAAATTGCCTGGATATGTGCATATGTTTTATTCATATTACATATGCCATATAGTAGGTTTGTGTAGCCATGGATTTTGGCATTTGTGGAAGGCCCGATTATGAATCCCCTGAGGATACAGATGGACAACCATACTAAATTCTTTAAAGTATTGCTTTGAATGAATTACTCTGTTATATGGATACATTTTCTTGGTCTTTTTTGTATTTTAAATGATTTCATACCTATAAGGTTGAGATAGATAATATTATTTATAAGCAATGTTCTAAAATATGAAGAATTATTTACTTTGAGTAAAATCAGTAAATATTATATAAGTATATGAAACTTTATAAGTTTAAAAAATGAAATTTAATTAAGTGTACTTTTTCAAAACTGATAATAGGGTCAGTGATATTGGGTAGTGGGTAAAAGCTCTTGCCACAAACCTCTCAACATGAGGTCAATCCCTGGACCCCACAGGGTTAAAGTGGAAAACTAACTCCCACAGGTCCTCTGACCACCACATGTGGATATTTATAAATATATTTCTTGTTTCAAATTTGCTTACAAAATTAAATTGTAACCCATTTCTATGATTTTTTTTAATTTGAGGAAATTAGTTCTTGTAATAATTAAAATTATTATTTTATATTATATGCAAACTCTTTTTTTTTTGTGGTTTTTCGAGACAGGGTTTCTCTGTGTAGCTTTGCGCCTTTTCTGGAACTCACTTGGTAGCCCAGGCTGGCCTCGAACTCACAGAGATCCGCCTGCCTCTGCCTCCCGAGTGCTGGGATTAAAGGCATGCGCCACCACTGCCCGGCTATATGCAAACTCTTTAAACATTTCATATTATATACAAACACTTTCTATTTAGCCATTCACCTGTAAGAATTTACTTTGCTCTTCTGGTAGAATATCTGTTGGTACATTAATTTATAAAAATATTCATGTCACATAATTTTCATAAATATGGGTATAATGTATATGAATTTTACCTATCAAATTTATATTAAGTGTATGAGTATTAAAGATGTGTTACATACGTTTATGCAGTGGAATATTTGTTTAACAATGCAAATGTGTTGTTGCATTCTTTCCTGTTGCATTTAATTCTGTGAAGCTGTGTTGCTTTGCCTGCCTAAAATACCTGATTGGTCTAATAATGAACTGAATGGCCAATAGCAAGGCAGGAGAAATGATAGACAGGGCTAGCATGCAAAGAATAAGTAGGAAGAGAAGAAGAATAGAAAGAGGGGAGTGAGAAAAGGAGGAGAGAGGATGCTAGGGGCAAGCCACACAACCACACAGCCACACAGCCACACAGCCACACAGCCACACAGCCACACAGCCACACAGCCACACAGCCACACAGCCACAGAGTAAGAAGTAAAGAAAGGCATATAGAATAAAAGAAGGGTAAAAGCCCAGAGACAAAAGGTAGATGAGATAATATATGTTAAGAAAAGCTGTATAGAAATAAGCCAAGTTTAGGCCAGGCATTTATAAGTAAAAATAACTCTCTGCATATATATTTGTGAGCCCCCAAAGAGCTAAGAGTAAAGAGGTAAAGAGTGAAAAAAGAAAAACAACAACAAAAACAACAACTACATAAGAAGATATGTATATATATATATATATATATATATATATATATATATATGGTTATTAAAGTAAATATATAGTACTACCTCCCTACTCTTCCCATGTGACCTTTTTCATCTGTCACCATCTCAGAGGGTTACTCAGCTAATAGTAATTAGGCACCTTCCTTGTGTTGCTTCCTGTTCTCAGCTCTTCACACACTGAACCTTGTGGAATGTTTTTGGAGTGTGTCTCCCGGGCCATGCTATACTCCATTTGGCACCAGTATAAACTGGAGTGCTTTACCTTGAGAGTCACCTGATATGTAGGGAACTTACTGGATTAATTAATGGAAAAGATAAATATTAGTGGCAGGCCAAATCTGGTTGACGGATACCATCATACATTCAGTTTCACCTGTTGAATTTTTGTTAGCATTCTCCTAGAGCTCCTGCATGTCCTTTTGTGTCAACAGATGTATTCATTTTCAGGTATCATATGTCTTACTAATGTCATCTAGGAAATGAAAGAAGGACTCTTGTCATAGTTCTCAAAGGAAGAGAATAGGATGTTGTATCTCTTCATGTTTAGGTGAATTCTTCTCTTTATATACTGAGTGGATTAAAAGGGGACCAGAGTTGAAAGCTTTGACCAGAAAGAATATCCACTGTATTGATAGAAAGCCAACAAGAAACCAGCCCAAGGGTCTGGCACAGTATCAGAATGTCTCCATGGCTGGTGCAGGGACCTTAAAGTTGCTTCTGTGCAGAAAGTGATGCTAATACGGGATCAAGTTCATTGTCTAAGTTTGCCCTCACTGTTAGACGGACTTGATAACTAGATTGCTAACAAATGTGTTCTCCTCTACAGTATAGTATATCATGTGTCCCAGTTGCTGCTTCTGGGCCTTTGCCTTGGTGTTAAGGTCTTGCTCTTGTCATATTTAGCATTGTGTAGCAGAAAGAGAATTCTCACTGTTGTAAGGCTGTTAGCCATTTATTAAATGACATCTACAAAAATGCTTGGGACCCTGCAATGCTCTGTTGTGGGAAGACCAAGGCAAAGAAAATCTTTCAGGGATAGGTTGAGGATTGACTGACCTGCACATATGTAGTACAGGCAGTGATTCTCAAACCCTGCTGTATATTCAGAAGATGATGGTCCTGTATTCTTTTTCTGTGTATTTAGAATATGCCATCCTAGTGAGCATTCTAGTGAATTAACACAAAGCCACTACCATCTACAAAGATATCTTTGAGACAGCCTTTACTTAACATGAACCTCAAATGTGGCTATACTTGAAACTGACCTTTGATTTATGGGTCATGTCTGCCTGGAGGTCAGTCTAATTTGTGGACACAATGACTTGCTCTCTTCATTGAATATTTGTAGCTACCTGTTTTCTATCGTCTGGGGCTCCAACTGGTGTGGTTCTAGAAATCAGGTATCCTTCAAGCTCTGACTACTTTCTAGTCTTTCATTTTTTCTACATTAACAGCTGTGAATCTCAAGTGCATTATAAGGGGTGACAGTTTTAGATGGAGAAGTAAATTGTTCATTTAGCCCTAGCAAGGCATTCATGCATAATAAATGATTTATGTTTATTCTTTCTAAATGGAAGCAGTACCACTCATATTGTATACTTGGCTTTGGTAGTTTAGGTGGTTAGAATAGTAATTAGAAACTCCACAGCCCTAGCTTTACATAAATATTTACAGTGAGAGTAGGCCAAAATAATGTAACATCATAAATATATATTCATTAATATCTCTAAGAGATTCACCATGATGTATTAACCTTTGTCAGAAACCATCAGTAGATAATTAGGGTAAATGAAAGTTAACAAATGGAAAGAAAAAGGAAGGAACAATTTTATGTATTTGTCTGTCCATTCATCTACTAGTAGATTATAAGAATAAATACTAAAAGTTTGATGTCATATGAAGTAGGGAAAGAGACAGAGTCTCACTCCATCTTTTGTGTGATCCTAAAGAGGTCATTCTCCTTCCCATGGAGACTTCCACTCTGGAGAGGATTCGTGGCTTCTGCTGCAAGTGAAGGAACTTCAGGAGGGGCCAGTATGAAGCAGAATTAGAGAATTATTATTAGAATAATATTAGAATATTATTATTAGAATAATATTAGAATATAGCAATATTAGAAGTGATTACAATAGTGATTACAATGCTAGGCCTGACATTAATTGAAAATACTCAGAGAAAAAATAAGACAAAGAGCTATAGACATGGGCTTCTCCAGGAAGAGATGAGTAGGATTCTTTACAATGAGTATATATATGATGCTGGTTGCTTCCAAGTTTCTTCAAAAATTAAGAAAACCTACTCCTATTTAAAAAAATATTGCCAGGCAGTGGTGGCGCACGCCTTTAATCCCAGCACTTGGGAGGCAGAGCCAGGCGGATCTCTGTGAGTTCGAGGCCAGCCTGGGCCACCAAGTGAGTCCCAGGAAAGGCACAAAGCTACACAGAGAAACTCTGTCTCGAAAAACAAAAAACAAAAAACAAAAACAAAAACAAAATATTGGCCAAAGAGTGCAGTTTGCAAGAAAGCTAAAAAATTCAAGAATTTTCTTTTATAAACAAAGTTGTAAGGTTGATATATTAGGTTTATGGTTTAGAAGGAGATGGGAATGATAGAAACTCAAGTTTAGGACTGGTGAGATGTGTTAGTAGGAAGAGTTACATGACCCTTGGAGTTTCATCCCCAGACCCCACAAGATGTCAGAGAGAAGCAACTTTTCTGTGGGTTCCACTCTGATCTTCACAAGAGTGATGTGGCATGCTGCAGACACACACACACACACACACACACACACACACACACACACACACACCCCACACACACATTCACACCCTCATACACACACACACACACATTCACACCCTCATACACATACACACACATACACACACACACACACACACACACACGTATGCATGAGAATGAAAGAAAGAGAGCATCCATTGTGTGTCACTAGGCTCTATGTGAGCACAGTTTATTGTCTTCGACATTAAAACACACACACTGTCTTTATTTTTTTCTCTTTTTAATTAAGAGACTTTCTATTCATTCTACATATCTTTTTAACCATTTAAAATTATTCTCTTTTATTTCTGAGATTACAATATAATTACTTCATTGCTTTCCCTCTTCCCTTTTCTCTTTCCAACTCTCTGAAATACCCTTCTGTCTTCTCTATCAAATCCATGGCTTTTGTATTAATTCTCTTGTATAATGTCACTTGCATGTATTGGTGTGCTCTTCCCTGGAGGAGGAGATTTCTCCTGCTCTCAGACTTTCTTAGTTGTCTATACTTCTTTGTGTAAGATTGAGGCTTCCTGGGCTTTCACTGTCCATGTCTGCTGTTGTCCTGTTGCTCTATAAGCATGTTTGGCTTTATCTGTGGTCCCTGAAGTTTCCTGCATCTTAATAGAAAAGGCAAAGCAGATCCTGTGATGACCTCTGTCCTTTCTACTGCTTTCTGTCCACTTCATCATATGTTTCCATGTTTTTCTTTCCTGTTTAACTATAATGCTTGTGCCAACTGTATAAAATATTAATTTGTTATGTTTAATTTTTGTGTTTTGAACAAACAACAAAAGTCAGCTGTTGATTTTTAATCAGCATACTATTGAATTGATAAGTGCTTTTAGAAGTCCTTCATGGAAGGAAGTCAGGGCAGGAACCTGGTAACAGATGTGAAGCAAGGGCCACGAGGAAATATTGCTGACTGACTTGCCGCTTGTGTTTTGCTCAGAGTGCTTACCAGAGCCTAGGGATAGCACCACCCACAGTGGGCAGGGTCCTTCTACATCAATTACTAATTAAGAAAACTCTCTAAAGCTTGTCCACAGGCCAATCTTAGGGAGAGATTTTCTCAACTGAGAGTTTCTCTTTCCAAATGACCCTTCAAGTTGATAAAATAATAGTTAGGACAACTCTTGACCTATAATTCAAAGCAAAGCCTTTCCTTCCTTAAGTCACCTTTATCAGGAATTTTGTCACAGAAACATGAACGTAACTAATAGAGTGCCCTTGCTGGGATGTTGTTTTCTCACTTGACAACAGCTAGTAAGATGTGTCACATTGACACCTACATAATACAGCGTGCTTATGCTTGTAAGCATGTCTAATGAAGAATATTATTTATATTTCTTATAATTACATATATTTATAATTCTAAATTTCATATTTGCTAATATTAATTGAAGTGAAGCCAAACTATGAAATATTTATGTTTTATTTGATATTTAATCTAGCATTAAATAGTTTTAGATTATGAAAATAAATCAACCACTGTACTTTAGCATTTTAATTTTAAAAGTTCTTTGAAAAGGTTATTTTCCATATTAAAATGTAAATATACTAGGTATTGTATGATTGTGTGAATATTTGAGTGAAAGGACCGAAACAAAGAGCTAGGTTTGTGTTTAACCAATGTCTCTTCCCTGTAGATTCACATTGCTGGTAGTCACGTGTTGACATACCAATTCAGGCTCAAGGACTGACCTTCATGGAGTGTTATTAGCACCTTATGCCAACTACACAGGAGTAAACAGTGCAGGTTTAATTTTCTTTTTTAATGTAAAAATTTTCCCCTTTAGGAGAACCAAGAAATGAGCCCTCCATCATTTGTTTTTGAAGAGACATGCATATTATATGTTAGGTTAGCTAAGACTTCAATAGCCACTGTTATCAATACTAAAAGCCATTATCAAAGCATGTCATTACAAGAGTGAAGCAAATTTTTAGTATCACTGGTGAAAAGTCAGGTAGAATTCACACAAAGGGAGAATGTACTCTTAACAAATAAGTTAAAAAAAAACACTTTTGAGCAGATATTTGTGTAAATGAAATGAGACAGAGATGAGGAGAACTTAAAAACAGGGAAAAAATATCACTTGTCAAGTCAATTTGCTTGAGCAAGTTATTCTGTGTGCATAAGCTGCAAATCCCTGAACCTATCAGAGAAGATTTAGGACATGCTTCATGTATGATTAGTGGGGAAAAAAAATGATACAAGGCTGAGAGCTATAGGTTAATAGCACCTACTATGAAACGGCATTTAAATACATTTATCATATGTATTAGTTAGCTTCTTATTGCTTAGATTAAAAACCCCACCACAAGGCAATATATGAAAGGAACTGTTAGGGCCTGTGGTTCTGTAGGGATGAGTCCATCACAGTAGGGACTTGTGGCAGTAGGTGACAGGAAACAGTTGAGAGCTCACATGTTGAACTATGAGCAGGAAGCAGAGAAAGCAAACTTGAAATGCCACAAGTCTTTACATGCTTCCTCCAACAAAGCCACACTTACCACACAATGCCATCAATTGTGGACTAAGTGTTCAGTGCCAGGAACAACAGGGAACATTTATTACTCAAACCCCACATCATTATACTTCTAATGCAGGAAAATTTGTGCTCCTATTGGATGTAAAAATAGATGGGGTTTCACCATATAAATACAAAGAGAGGAACCCAGTGCCAGGGAAGGCCAGTTTGGCCCCTACTTTTTAAACTCTAGAAGTCTCGCTACTAAAATTACTCAAAAGTAAATATACCTTATCATATTAGCATCACTCCTGACTGACAGGACATAAGATGCACTTTCTACAACTTCCTGGAATCCTTGAGTTCCTGATGCCTTTAAGAAGATTCCAGTAGTCCACACACTCTTTACAGCTGTCTCTCTATGGCCACTAGGACTTGCTGTACGGTTCTTCACACCCTCTGCCTGCTTGTATTCCATAGGCATTGATTTGATGAGCAGGTAAGGGCCTTTGAAGACCCCAGAGTGTTTCCAGAGCCAGACAGATGCTGATAGCCAACTATTCTCAAAATCTGTGCTCAGGTCATTATGATCTATTCCGTGCCGCTGACCTCCACTGTCTGTGCCTCTTAACTCCACTATCCATATGTTTGTGTTGTCTTTTAATATATGCTTTATCACCTGCTTCCTTGTTTTTCTGTCCTTGTTTTTGTAAAACTATCTGTAAAGAACTAGTATTTGGGAAGAACTTGGGATATTCATTCTCTTCAATTCTCTATGCCCTATATTTTTAAGGCCTCATTCTAAGGTGAACAAAGCCATTCATTCTCTGCCATAAGTGATGGTGCTTTAGGAATGGGTACCTACAATCTCCCTGCAAGTCTTTTTACATACCTGTCTCCAATATTCCATTCTTGTATGTGTTCTGAAGCCATATGATATTCAGAGACATACTCAAAAAGATTTTTCTCACCAGACCCAGGAATTGCTCTTGGAGATGTTTTCTCTAAGTGATGTACCCAGGGAATCTCAGTGATCTAGGGTCCTTCTGATTTTGAAATACAGGCATCTTTGATATGTGACCTTCAAGTTTCTTATGGGGACTGACAGAGAGTGGAGTATATTTTTATGGACTTTTATGGCCAGCTTTAGGAGTATTATATAATACTATAATTTAGAGGTGTTGTGGAATATTATTTTAAGATGTGTTAAATTTGTTTATGCTATGGAACATTTGTTTAATGATGCAAAGACGTGTTGCACTCTTTTATGTTGCATTTGTTTAACTCTGTGAAGCCATGTTACTTTGCCTGTCTAAAATACCTGATAGTCTAATAAAGAGCTGAATGGTCAATAGCGAGGCAGGAGAAAGGATAGGCAGGATTGGCAGGCAGGATAAACAGGAGAAATCTGGGAGGAAAAGAAGAAGAAACAAGAGAGGAAGAAAGAGGATGCTTGGGGCCAGCCACACAGTCACACAGCCAGCCACAGAGTAAAAGTGAAAGTAAGATATACAGAAGTAAGAAAAGAAAAAAGCCTAAAGGCAAAAGGTAGATGAGATCATTTAAATTAAGAAAAGTGGGCGAAAAATAAGTCAAGCTAAGGCTAGGCATTTATAAGTAATAATAGACCCTGTGTACGATTTATTTGGGAGCTGGGTAGCAGGCCCCCTAAAAGAGCAAAGAGCCAAAAGAGTAAAGACTAAAAAAAAAAAAAAAAAAAAAAAAAAAAAAGAAAAAAACAAAAACTACATGGAGTTATTAACCATTTGTTGTAGTAGAAAGTTTTTCTGTGTCCTGGCCTGCTGGCAGTTGGGACAAATCTCTCCCACTCACGTCCCCCAAGTAAACACACAAAGGCCTATATGAATTGGAACTGCTTGGCCATTAGCTCAGGCTTACTACTTACTAGCTCTTGCACTTAAACTCAGCCCATTTCTGTTAATTTATATGTTGCCACGTGTTCTGTGGCTTTACCTGAGCCTGTTAAGCTGTGAATGTCAGCTAAGAAAACAGTCCATACTATTTTAGTTCTTAATGCTATGCTACATGCGGTTGACTGTGTCCTCAGCAAATGTGTTATTCTCACTGAATTAGGCTAAGTATACTGGGTACTGAATTGTAAAGATAACATGAAAAACAATAGTTAGAATTCATGCAAGTAACATTATATAGACCTAGCAGGGTATATTTACATATTTAGGAATATATATCCATATACATATGTATATACGCTATATGTATGCTACAGCAATTAATGATAAAGAGGCTATGATTTTGAAAGAGAACAAGGGTGGGTATATGGGAGGGTTTAGAGGGAGAAAAGGGAACAGGAAAATGATGAAATTGTATTACAATCTAAAAAAAAAGAGAATTTTAAGAAGTATAATACAATTTGTTAAAGGCTATTAGAAATGCAGCATAGTGTTGGCACATTATTATAATTTTTAACTATTTAATTTTATATGCCTAATATAAAATACAATTTATAACATTGAAATTATCTCTGAGAGTGAAGATACATATCTATGCTAATTGTTCTAATAACTTAGATAATTAATTATTATGCATTCCTAAAATGGAATCCCATTAAGTTACTTTACTATGATGGATGCAATCATTTTGGTAATGTAAGTAATCTACACATTTTCCCAGATTAATCACAGATGCTGTTCTAAAGTTGATTTAATGTGATGAATTATAATAACTCACTTATCAGCATCTAGGGCCTTTAAATTCTTTTAATAACCATTCAAATTCTGCCACTTAAAAGATTTTTATTATTTAAAATAATAAATCAAGTGATATGTGACTTATTTTCCATAAAGTAGAGAAGACATATAATTATGGAATGAACTAATAGTTATTTAAGCATTGATTAGTTTATGTTTGTAAAAAAACACTTACTGTCTGATTCAATGTAAATTTATTTAGTTTAAGCCTTCCTGCCCCTACTTGTATCTCTTAATTGATGAAAATTCTTTGTTGTGTTTGGTAAGTCCACCAATCAGCATTCTTCTTTAACTCTTATATTGATGACTTCCTACTATGTAAGGAAGAAAATCAAATCATTATGGGCTTTGACTCCCACATCGTTTTCTAAACTTTGTCCTGTCACTATTAATCTTGAGGGTTTCTTTAGCCATGCATATTTATCTACCGCATCCTTGTACAGAGAAACATGCGGGGTGGCTACCCACCAAACCCACAGTTCTCCAGAGTTTTCTTGAGTGAAAGCATCAGGAAATATTAGATAGAAGGATTTAGATTGTGGAGATAAACGGATAGAAAATACAGGATAGCCTCAAGAGTGCCTGGAACCTATTCCAAAGGGCCCCAACTGTCTCTGCCCTAGGGTATTTATAGAAATGCCAAGGGGTGGAGCAAAAGACCTCCCCCCAGCACAGCCAAATGCAGAGCATCTCAGACACCTGCACTCAGGCCTGTGGTCCAATCATTCTCTCTATGCGGACCTGCTGGGTAAAGCCATGAGGAACCTGAAGATGAGCTCCCACAGAAACATAAGGTATGGCATTCACACCTGGCTTTGAAATAGTGAGTTTTAAAACCATGACTTCTCTTTTCCCCTTACATTGTTGAAGTTGCAGCTGTTTGGCTCTGTACTTCTGAAGTGAATCTTCACTACCATAAATGACTGACAGAAAAGAGCCGAAGGAAGGAAGTTGCCTTCCTAACTTTGTTTTAAAAAAACTTAAGGAAGTCAAAAAAGTACATGGTAGAGCTATAACACATCATAGATGATAATAAAATAAGAGGTAGGTAGATACTTTACCACAAGAAATTTTGAAGGATACAAGAGAAAAAGGCATGACTTTTTCTTTTTAAAATATACTTGTAGATAAAATATCCCACAGTGATTCAATGTGGGTGTATCTAGGAATACCACGTAGTTTTAGTCCCCCAAGGTAGAATAAGAAAAAAATCACCAAATGAATCTTTGTTCCCAAGAATGGGGCAAAACAGTATCAGGAAATGTGCTCTTGAAGCAAAGTAGCCCAGAAGGACGGGGCAGGGAGCATCTACTGAGGCTTGGAACTCCTAAAAAACTGTTTCAGTCATGTGTCCACCAAAAAAGAACTGATGTTTATAGTCCTGCTGCCAGTGTTGGGACAAAACAGGAAAGTAAGAAATGATGTTCAAAGGAGAAATTTAACTATTATGGAAAATGAAAAAGTTACATTCCTGCATCCATGAAATTCTACTCAGAGAACATGGTCTAGCTGAAGCATACTTAGTTCTGGTTGCATGTGAGTGATGGAATTGTGAAGAACGCTGGGCTCCCGTGCCCAGTGCCTTTCCTACACCAAGTGAGACCTATTAAGACAAGGAAGCTCCAGTTCTTCAGGGGCATATAATGTTTTCAAGAGAAATGACCTCATTTTCACAAATTATTAATCTTTCACATTTTTTAACTTTATTTATTTTTTAAGGAATGACTCCAGTCTAGAGATTGATTTTTCAAGTTACAGTTTTTCAATTATAGACTATGCATTCATTTATATATCCATCTTTATCCTGATTTAGCTACATGAATGGTGTAATTATATAAATAAGGGCGATCCCTGTCAAATACTCAAAATCCAGGTGGCTGATGTGTTTACAGAAACAGTATGATGACCCTGTTTGATTACTTATAGCCAAGCACAGGAAGAGTACAATCCCAAAGGCTCCTTGTTGTAACACATTCGAGCACAGTGCTGAGAAAGTTTGTTAGACAAGAAAGGAAGCTTTTGCAAGAGAAGAATTTGATTAGTTTTACCACTAATGTGGAAAATTTAATGTAATTGGTCTTCACAGAAATGAATTGATTTAGTATACCATGACTACTATTTCTTTTTGCATTAATATATTCTTGAAAGGTTGAACATAATGTTTGTAGTTTTCTCTAGCTCAACTTTTATATTTTTTATTTACTTGATCCCTTTGAGCTATAATTGTGTGTGTAAGAATTCTAAAATCAATATCTAGAAACATTGTCTCTTTGCCCAGGTGGAATGTTTTATATTAATTTCCACCCCAGTAAGCATATAAGACAATAAAATGAAACACGTATGTTTTCCCTAGAGTAGTGCTTGGTTTTGGTTGACTGGTTTCCTCAAGAATGCTGAAGTCATAATCCCCAAGTGTTGTGGGAATTCATTCTGCCTAGCCAATGGCTTTGAGGTAGAAAGCCCTAAGGAGTGGCCTTCCCTGCCTACATGACCACTTAAGAGCAAAGGAAGAGAAGTCATGCTCTCACTTGGGTGGAGAGTGCAGGATGGTTGGTGGTATCTACTTTGTTCTATATCCATGAGTGTATTATCCCCATTTTATACATTAATAAATTCTTGAGAGCCTTTAACAGACTCTTGCGGGTTCACATAATACCCAAGTAGGTACCTGAGAGAATGATTATTATCAGGAAATAGAACCTTCACAAATTGTAACTATGATAGGCACAAAGATGTGGCACCCAGACCCCTGATTCAAGGACAGGCTTTTGGCCAACACTGGCATAGAAACAATAATTGCCAGGAGTTGCTCCTCACCTGGATCTGTGGTCGGTTCTGGCTTTTTCATCAGAAACAGAACATAAAATTTTGTTACTTAATTCTTCCTTTCACAACAACATCTATAAAGAACATTTGTTTTAACATATGATTCTGTGGCCTGAACAATAAGGATTATTTATTTAGTTATATTCAATGACCTGAACAGTAAGGATTATTTATTTAGTTATATTCAATTTTTATATATCACTGCATTAAAAGTGAATTTAATTGGGGAAGGAGTCTGGTGATTCAGTGCATTCTGAAAACAATTTTAGTGAATTGACCAGAAGTTTCACATCGTGACTTAATGTCCAAACTTGAATATTATTTCATAATGAACTATACTCCTATTTCCTAAATTTTTGGTGATAATAACATAATTTCTACTCTCTCATTTTCTCTTTTAAACTATGTAATGAAACTTTTATTGTACTATCTTCCAATTATTCATAGCTGTTTAATTATTTAGCTACTTAAAGATTAACTCTGTATTTTAATAATGCTGAATAATTTATCCACAAGGTATGTACTCATTTACACATATAAATTATAGAAGTAACACAACAATACAAGTCATAAATATGCTTTGCATGATTAATTTTATGTATAAGCTCCAAATGCAACCACAATAATTATTCTCAGTGCTTAGTCTTTATTTTTTTTTTTTTTTTTTTGGTTTTTCGAGACAGGGTTTCTCTATGTAGCTTTGCGCCTCTCCTGGAACTCACTTGGTAGACCAGGCTGGCCTCGAACTCACAGAGATCCGCCTGCCTCTGCCTCCCGAGTGCTGGGATTAAAGGCGTGCGCCACCACCGCCCGGCTTAGTGCTTAGTCTTTATATATTGTGTAATACAGATTTATGTGTGCTTGAAACTTTTGTGAACATGTAATACTTAATGTAATTGACATAGATGAATGAACAAGTCACTCACGTTCACACATGCATAAAGCAGTCCATATGCAGGTATGTGTGGTATCCATACTGTCTCTGTTATGTTTGTGCTCTTGTGTCTTCTAGGCCAGGATAAGGCTCAAGGCCTGCATTGCCCTGCTTCACCTCAGCATTCATGTATATGCCTTCAGTGGTTAAGATTAGGTTGATGTAGTTCAGGCCGAGAGGCAGAAAGAAACACTTGACACGTTGACAATTTGTGTGTAGTTTCTTGTGGCTACAAGAGATACTTGCTCTGTAGCAGAATTCTCATTCTATGCTCTTTTGAAGGACCTACATGAGTTACCATTCCTCTACCCATTTGCATGTAATAAACTAAATAGAAGTTGGTTGTACTATGTATTTTTAAGTTCAGAGGAAATTCAGTCTCTTAACAAGAACTGTAGCATTATTTCATATAGAAAAGAGAATTTCTCCTCTGAATAAAAATGTAATCTGAGGCAGAAGAAATCTACGAAAATAATGAGAAAACACCAATAATAGTTACAATACTTACAATCATACTAATTAGAGATAATTGCTGTGGACATTTTGATATTTTCATCACATTGAAGCATAAATACGCATGGCAGATAGATTTAATTTTGCAGTTGTGCAGCTTTTGTATTTGAATCCTTAATTAAGTGCTTGTTTTAGCTCATTTTCTGTGAAAACCTGGCTGTTTCTCAAAAAGTTAAACATAAATCTCCTTTATTACCCAGCAACTTAATTTGTATGTATTTATCCAAAGAATCTTAAAATGTTTGCCCACAAAACACATACACAAAAATGTTCATTATAGCATTTTTCATAATAATAGACTATTGAAGTAACCAAAATTTGCATAAAATATATAAAAATATGTGTTATATTTAGAATGAAGTACTATTCAGCCTTAAAAGTATGAGCAGTGAATTAATTTACACAATACAGATGAATCATAAACACGTTTATTGAAAGGAGAAAGTAGTATTTACTGTGTAATTCCATTTCCAGAAAGGTTAACAATTAATATTAAGAAAGGATAAGGTCAAGGGTTATGTCTGCAGAGAGGAAAGGGAGAAGATGAGAAGTGACAGATGGATTCTCACAGGCTTTGGGAAATGCCTCCCTCTCCTTTAGAGATCGGATTCACTGGTTCATTACAACTCATTGCATCCCAACATTACGGGCTAAACTGTGTTCTTTTCAAAATTTAAATGCTGAGCTCACAGATCCAAGTACTTTAGGAATGTGTACGGCTTTATTAGAAAGAGATGATTAAGGTACAGTAAGTTTATATAAGTGATCTTAATCCAAATGAGTTATCTCTTAAAAGATGTAGAGTACAAATATAGATTTTAAAAAAGTTCAAAGGGCAGAACATCCCCATTCTGTGGGCCCAGCATCAGGGGAACCAGCATCTTTTTTTAAAAATACTTTTACTTTGTAATTAAATTTTACATATCAGCCACAGATACCCTTGTCCTCTCTTCTCTCTCCCCTAGCCTTCCACCCCAATCTGCCCCCCATTCCCATCTCCTCCAAGGCAAGGTCTCCCCTGGAGAGTCAGCCCAGCCTGGTAGATTCAGTTGAGGCAGATCCAGTCCCCTCCTCCCTACACCAAGGCTGAGAAAAGTGTCTCAGCATAGGCCCTAGGTTCCAAAAAGCCAGCTCATACACCAAGGACAGGTCCCAATCCCACTGCCTGGGAGCCTCCTGAACAGTTCAAGCTAATCAACTGTCTCACTTACCCAGAGGGCCTGGTCCAGTTCCATGGGGCTTCTCAGCTATTGGTTCACAGTTCATGTGTTTCCACTAGTTTGGCTATTTGTTCCTGTGCTTTTTCCAATCATAGTCTCAATATCTCTTGCTCATATAATTCCTCCTCTCTCTTGCTGATTGGACTCCTGGAGCTCCACCTAGGGCTTGGCCGTGGATCTCTGCATCTGCTTTCATCAGTCACTGGATGAGAGTTCTATCATGACAGTTAGGGTGTTCGGCTATCCAATCACCAGAGTAGGTCATCTCAGGCATTCTCTTGACCATTATCAGTAGTCTATAGTGGAGGTATCTTTGTGGCTTCTGGGGACCTCTCTAGCACTCTGCTTCTTCCTGTTCCCATCATTGTATCTCTTTCCTTGTTCTCCCACTATGTTCCTGATCCAGCTGGGACTCCCAGCTCCCCTAAGCTCTCTTTCCCCTGACCCTTGCCCTCCATTACCCCCCCTACCCCCAGTGTTCTCATGAAGATCTCATCCATTTCTCTGTCATTGGGTGATCCCTGTGTCTTTCTTAGGGTCCTAGGTAGCCTTCCTGGAGTTGTGAGTTACAGTCTGGTTATCCTTCGCTTTACATCTAGCATCTTAACTGTGTACATTGTATTTAAGCCTCTAGAATCACCATAAGGTGGATTCCCACTCTTCAAAACATGTAGCCTATGATATTGGTTAGCACAAAGACCAAGAAAATGCTCCGAAATATAAAAATATCTGGCACCCAACAAAATGAAATCATAATGTTCATCATTTAAACAAAACTTACCAGGCTTGTCAGAAAACAGAAAAAGATGACTCTGAGTGCTTGTGAATCCATCAGTCAGGTAACTATAATACAAAACCACAGAGTGAGAAGTAGTACAGAAGGCTTTCAAAAGGTGGGTAAAGCCCATTTCATTTGCTCAAGAACCTAAACGAAAGCTACAATGTCTGAGGTGCAAAACGCCTATATATTTATGTTTTCCTTTGCATTTATATCATTTATACATGAATGTGGGAATGAAGGTGTCTTACAATTTCTTTTTAGTTTTAATTTCACATTTCAGTGTTAGCTTACATTGTGTTCTGCAGTGTGAGTTATGTTTGACTTTAATTGTGCAGTATTTAACAACTTTCAGAACTGTTTTGTAACGTGTCACTTTCTGGTTGATTTTAAGTAGCAATTTTTAGCACTTACGAATCTGACTCTGTGTAAATATATAATCATGAATCAAGAAAAGAAATGTTTTATGTTAATTAGGAATGCAGGCCAACAAACTAGTATATTCTTACTTTGACTTGGAGCAAACGTTTCCATAAGATTGGACACCAGTTTTCTTATATTATATTGTAGATGAATTTCTAAATGGTCTTATTAAATAAAGAAACCACGGACCCAGATATAGGGGTGGAAACCTGAGAGATCAGGGAAATAGGGAAAGCCACAGCTAACCTTACCTTACCAACTCCACAGATTCCAAATGCAAGCAACTTCCTGTCTACCCACACCTATATGCCTTGCTGTTCTGCCATCTCATTTGTTCTCTCTGTCTAGCTACATCACTTCCTCTTCCTGCCCAGCTCTGTCACTTCCTGTCTGTCTGTACAGACCTCCATACCTCCATGGTTAACTAGTGTTGGAATTTAAGGTGTGTGTCACCACACCTGACTCTGTTCCCAGTGTGGCCTTGAACTCACAGAGATCCAGACAGATCTCTGCCTCCCAAGCGTTAGGATTAAAGGCATGTGTTACCATTGCCTGACTTCTTTGTTTACTTATAATGGCTGGTCTTTCCCTCTGAGCTCCAGGCAAGCTTTATTTATTAAAGTACAAATAAAAAAACACCACATTTCAGCACAAATAAAATATCACCACATAGTATCATGTAGATCACTGAACATACCTTATAGAGTTGATTTGAAGATTTAGTGAGTTAAGTGGAACCCTATCAGAATCGTAAGTAGTAAGTTGTAATGAGTGGCAGAGAATTCCTGTACTTGTCCTCTTACTTGGGATTGTGTATTTGAGTCTTTAGATTGGTGCATTGGATTTTATCTTGAACAAATATGTTTCTATTTTTGATCAAGGTTGACGAGCTCTCTTCTAAAGTTCACATTCTTTTCTAAGAGATTTTGATGCTTTCCTTCATGTCTTTCCTCCAAGTTCCATAAAGAACTAGCTATTTAGATAAAGTATCAGGTTTAACTATTTGAAAATGCAATTTTTTTTCATTAAAAAATTATCCCATATAACAGTAATTTTACTTAGACCAGCTTAAAATTTGTTCCATTAAGAGTAGATACAGGAAGAGTCTCAGAGACAAAATTTTAGAATTTTGCCTGCTGTAAGCTCAACAGAGAAATCAGAGAACTATCTTTCTCCACACTCAGGGTTTTTTGTGCCCTCTTTCTTCCTTTAGAAACATGTCTCGATGGCAAAGTTACCTTTATCGACATTTTTTTCTGTACCCTGTCTTCAGATACTCTAGTTTGAATTCTAGATGTTCATTGTCCTTTTTTGCTTGTTCAGTTCCTCGGTGTCATAGTCTATTCTTTCATCTGGGGCAGAGTCTGTTGGTATCGTAATGTCAAGTAGCCTGTGGTCCTGATGCTGCATTGATTATACTTGCTTGCATATTAGGACAGATGTTCCTTGGTGTAGTCATCTGCTTGGCAGCAGGACTTCACCAGACCAGCCTTGTTTTTGAAAGTACATCATTAGTTCAGAAGGGGCCATCGGTCTTGTTCATTCACTTGAATTCTTTCATTTATTTTTGTGTTTATTCAACACTGCATTAGTATTAGAGTCATTAGAAAGATGGTGTCTTTAGTTTTATGGAAATATTCTCTATAAAATTGGTAATAATCATAAAATAAATGAAAGCAATGCATTTCTAATTTATGAAAGGGAGCATCTTCCAGTAGTGAATTTCATGGAAATTTATGGTTTGTGATGACTCCAGTCTCTTTCTTTAATATACTCCTTGCCACCTAGCATAAAATTACTTGAAATAGTTGGGTATGTTTTTCTACAGGTCACATTAACTCCATGTCCCCCCTGTTCCAAATTCCTTTGGTCATTTTAATTTATGATGAGGAGAGATGTGGTATCAGACATGTGAATTCCACTTGGGACCACCTGTAAACTTGACACACACACACACACACACACACACACACACACACACACACACACACACATATTGTACTAGGGTAAAGCATTTAATGGAAATCTTCCTGTGTCCAAAGAATTACTATATTAGGACTTACTACTGCAACTTTGGTTATATTGTAGAAGAAAACTAAAATGTGTATTTGTAACAACCCTACTTATAATACAAATAAAACTCAGGAATTTATAGTTGACCCTGAGAAAGTCAGTCATTATGTAGTCATAGTTGGTCACTGAGGAAATATATCAATAAACTCCTTTTAAATAAGAGAATTTTGTAATTAGCATACAATTTCTTCCCTAGTTTACTTTTTTCCTCACTGGCTAATGTATTTATTACTGAATTTTAAAATATAAGGTCTTTTACATTTTTTAATTAAAATAGTACAATGTATTATTTAACATTCACAATGTCATAATCATTTTGTTATAACTGAAAATTTATCAATCATCTATTCAACGTATTTATTAACACACATAAAACCATCATTAATATTTAAGAAAATTACTTTCCATAGTTTTTTTTAGATCTTATATATACAATAATTATTTTTTCACAGAAATAAATGTTCAAATGCACTCTAATCTGTGAAAGTGCTTTTCATTTCAGTCTTACAAGTATGCGTATGTGCTCCTCAACTTCTCAGAGCACAGATGAACTTGTGAGACTCTGCCTTCTCGTGTCCTCACTGTTTATTTCGCCACTGTTACTTAGTAAATGTGTGATGAGGATACAGAGTGTTCTTAAAGAGGTAGGAATACAGCTTAGTTGGCTGAATGCTCACCTAACACGAAGGAAACCTTGTGTTCCAGCTCCGGCACTGCAGAAATCAGGTGTGATGGTGCACTCCTGTAATATCATCACTCAGGAAATGGAGGCAGGAGGATGAGAAATTTAAGGTCATCCTCAACTACAGGAGAGATAGAGGCCAGTGTGGGATGCATGAGAACTCACCCAAAGCAGAATGGGAATGTGCTCTCAGAACCTCCTTTCTAGTAGTAGCAAACTCATCTCTTAGAAGTGGTTGGTTTTAGTGTTGCTAGAGGCTTCTCTCCAGGTTCCACCAAGCCCTGCAGTCCCACAATCCACATATAAAATAATCACTCAGACGCTTATATCATTTATAAACTGTATGGCCGTGGCAGGCTTCTTGCTAACTGTTCTTTTATCTTAAATTAACCCATTTCTATAAATCTATACCTTGCCACGTGGCTGGTGGCTTACCGGTGTCTTTACATGCTGCTTGTCCTGGCGGTGACTGCAGTGTCTCTCCCCCCTTCTTCCTGTTTCCCCAATTCTCCTCTTTCCTTGTCTCACCTATACTTCCCGTCTGGTCACTGGCCATCAGTGTTTTATTTATATAGAGCGATATCCACAACATTTTAGTACCACTGTTGAGTATCAAACCAAAAAGTGGATGTTCCAGTGCCAACGGGGGACTGCTCCTTGCATCCGTCTTGCCAAACTCCTCTGGTGATTCTGCTGGAATCACAGCATGTGCACAGTCAGCAGGTAGACTAAATGAAGGCACCTGTCAAGGAAAAACTGAGCTGGAGGAAAAAACTTGAAAATACTCTACTCTTACAAATACTCCTGTTCATACCCCTGTCTAGATGTTTATGAAAAAAAAATCTTAGCATGTAGAAAAATTTCTTTGTGCTTGCAGGCCATTTTTATGCTGAGCAAATATGGTAGACAGCTGCAGTTTTCCTTTTTACTACAAAAGCATGGTTGAGTGGCTTCGTACTACAAACAAGAATTCAGTGCTTCATGGAGCTGTAGCCTGATGACCGGCAAGTGTTACAGTTACCTTGTTAACCAGTGGTAGTTGAAAGCATACTAATTTTGCTAAAAGTTTGGTTAAACAAACAAGTGATTGGACTAGTGGCAATCATTTTAGATTGATACTGATATTCAAAATGAAAGATTATGCAATTTGCCCCCAAACAGAGAGTAAAATACTAAATTTGACCCTGCTAGACTTTGGATTTCATCTTTTTATACCAATTTTAGTGGACTGATGGATTTTACATGCCAAAATTTTCCCAATTCGTACAGTTTAGTAAAATGATTAAAAATTTAGTTATTGTAATGTTATTTTAATGTTGAAAAACAACTGATTCAAATGAGGTTTTGATAAGTTAAACTCATCAGGCCACAGGCAAAACAAGAACTTATGTCCATTGCTTTTATTATTTTAACTTCTGGTTTTTTTTAAGCCACATGTAAAAACCATTGAAGCAGGATATGGTGGTCCCTGCCTATAATTCCAATATTAAAGAAACGATATAATTGTGAGTTTGAAACAACTCTGAGGTATGTGGAAAAGTTTACTTAAAAAAGTTATGGAAGCTAGGTAATGCATCATATGCCTGTATGTAATCTCAACACCAGTACCTGAGGATGGTGGTTCTTTTATCTCAAGGAGTATGAGACCAACCAGGACAAGATGCTAAGCCTCCATGTCAAAACTAACATGTATAAACAGATAAATCATTGTGTTTCTTACTGAACCTTATATTGTACAAAGTGTAGATAAGTTGGACAATACTTGATTTATATATATATATATATATATATATATATATATGTGTGTGTGTGTGTATACACATATATGTGGACAATTATATATTCACATATATAGACATATATATGGATGTGCATAAATACATACATGTGTGTAATCATTTATTTTCACAAACCAAAATTTATATACACAACCAAAATGGCTGGAACAGGATACCTAAAATAATAATCATTTAGTAGTGCCTTAAATTTTGTTTTCTGTGGTTGTTTTTTAAACTTTAATTAACATGGATCTCTCAGCCTTGAGTTAATTGCTTTGTTAATGATTTTTTCAGTAAAATAGAGAAATTAGAAGAATTTAATATTTACAATAATATTTCCATATTGTTAAAAGTATATTTCATATTCCTAAAATGATTCATTTACAGTTCTTTTCTATGTGAATGTTAGAATTCACTGAACTATAAGCCGGGCGGTGGTGGCGCACGCCTTTAATACCAGCACTCGGGAGGCAGAGCCAGGCGTATCTCTGTGAATTCGAGGCCAGCCTGGGCTACCAAGTGAGCTCCAGGAAAGGCACAAAGCTACGCAGTGAAACCCTGTCTTGAAAAACCAAAAAAAAAAAAAAAGAATTCACTGAACTAGTGAACTAATTGTACATTTTAATGAGACTATCCTGTGCTGGGGCTTAAACAGAATATTTTATGTTAGCCTTTAGATTTCACAATTTTGAAATCACAGATTTTAACATGAAAGTGTCAGGGAGAATGGGAAATGCTTGGCAACTTGAGTACTCTATGAAAACAAAGAGAATATGAAATATTTAGGCAAAACATTTACTGAGAGGGTGTTCACCTCTGTTTACATGGAGTAGGAAAAGATGAACTTCAAGAGAACATAAAATGCAAAGATCAGCTTGGGGAATTTCGCTCTCATGATCAATGCTTGTGTTATCAATGGCAACACTGGTTCTCCCTCTGTGGGTTGAAGAGTGCTGTAGTAAACTGTTATCGTATGGTGGGGAGGAATTGGCTAAAGAAGAGCGGTCAGGCCCTTTTGGATATAAATGAAAGATTAAGAACACTAATGTCAGAATAAACTAAAATGAAAACAATGGCTTGTACTCATTCTGTGAACAATGGTAGATAATTAATACGCTGTTTTGTTTAGAAAAAGGAATGATGTTTGTGGTCCAGGTTCACTAATGAGGACCAGGGAGTGGACAGATGCAGCATCCCTATTGCTCTGTCCCTGGTCCCAGTTGTTACTCTCTCCCAGTTTTCATAGTCATCAGACTAAAGCTGATCTATTCTTGGTCTTTTAAAATTTGGTGAGAATTTCCATAGTGAAATACAGAATGAACATAATAAGAACAAATATTTTATTGAGGCAATTGTTTCAGATTTATGTGGATAGGCAATTTAAAATGTTTGGTTGTGACATAATTTAAACTATGTTCATATATATTAAGATCAATAAATTTGATAGATGTCTAGGCAGAGTGATTAGAAAGGCAGAAGGGCTCAAATTACCAACATCAGGAATGAGTGAGGATCTTCATTTACAATTCTACATTTAAAGGCTTGCTTATTAAGAACGATTTTATCACAAGTAAACTTTATAATTTAGAAAATGCATAAATGATGTTACAGACACAAACTACCTCAATTTACTCAATATAAAATAGATGGGGCCAGTGAGATGGCCTAGTGGATAAAGCTCTTCTCACTCAAGAGTGATGACCTGAGTTCAAGCCCCAGCACCCCTACGTGAAGGTGGAGGAGAAACTGACTCCACATGCACCCAGAAGCATGTGCAACCTCATCACATAAGGGTAAATAAAATTCAGATAAAAAGGAGATAAAGATGACCTGCACATCCCTAAGAAAGTGATGAAACTGAGTATTGCTTTATAAAGTTTTTTCACTTTTATGAATATTCTTATGTTTTGTTCATTTTTCTTGTCAACTGTCAGTATTTCTGCTTTTTGTTTACTTTTTTGTGTACATAATTGCTTTCCACTTTTAGACACTGCAAAAAATCCTTATTTTCTGTTGGTTAGTTTCATGTATGGAGTCCTTTAGTGAATGAGAATACTAATTCGTTTTCAGATATTTTCCCCTTGTGGATATTACATTTTGAAGGATTATTTAAATCTTTCCATATCCCTAGATAAAACACCACTCTCTTGTGTTTTTATAGGTCCTCTGTTTTGCCTTTAGGTATGGATATTAGATCCTCTGCATTCCAGTTTGCTTGGCTTAGTAAAGCTATTCTTCATTGATCAACCTTTCCTTGAACAAATACTCATTCTTCCATCTTTAACATCTGCTGGATGTGGGTCATTCATCTTCCTTGTCTCCCTGTTGTTCTTATGCTATGCATTTGAGACAATACAATTTGTAAACTGGCTTCTATTATCTGCTATTATTAACCCATTTGCTGCTTGAATTTTCATTGCTTAGCAGATCATTCCCTTATAAGGCTGGGAGAGAATTCCAATGGCTAGACAAATCACAGTTCAGCCATTCATCTACTGAGGGGTGACTCATTTGTTCCCACATTTTGGCCATCATGAATAAAACTTATTTACATCCATGTGTATGTTGTTTTTAATGGGCTTTTGTTTGTTGTTTGTTTTTAACTTTAAGTTTTCAGTTCTTTTGGGTAAATGCAAGGGATTTTGATGGCTGTGTTGGATGATAAGATCATCTAATTTTATAAAAGAAACCACCAAAACCTTTTAAAAATAGTGTTCCCATTTTGCATTCCCACCAGCAATGGATGAGCTGAATGAATAGTTCTTACTGCACATCTTTCCAGCATTTGATAGTCTTGTCATTATAAACTTTGGCCATTGTGCTAGGTGCAGGGATATTTTGGCTTGGGGCACTCTAACAGCTGTTGGTTGGTGGTAGCTCATTTTGTGCCCACCTCCATGTTGGGATTTGGTCTGACTTGAGCACATACAAGTCTTGTGCATGATGTCACAACTATTGATAGTTTGTATATATAATTGCCCCGTTGTGTCCAGAAAACAGTGTTTCCTTATAGTCACCCACTGTCCCTGGATCACAATTGGTCCTCTTCTTGTTCTGTAGTGATTCTTGAGACTCGGGAGTAGAGGGCATGATATTTCTATTTAAAGCTGAATACTCTTCAGTTTCTTATTTGCTGCACCATGGCCAGTTGTGGGTCTCTGTATCAATCACTATCTACCATGAAAGGGAATTTCTCTTGGGAACCTTGAGGGATGCAATAATCTGTGGGATAATGATGTAAGTTGTTAGGCAGCAGAGGAATAGTAGTAGGTTCTCCCCTAAGGCCTCCACTCTGTTTAGCCATAGGTTCTGGGTCCCAATAATCCTATTAGTTCCATCTTATGCAGCTGGCCTTAACCCAATCAGAAAGTTGGTCACTTGCATGACCTTAAGCTCCCATATTCCTTCCTCTACCCTACCCTTCCATCCTCCATCCTGTTTAACCCTTCTTATTCTATATCCTCCTTTCCCTTTTATATTTGTCCTTGTAGGTATGTATAATTTGACCCTGAATTATTGTTTCAGACTCTATTTACTTGTGAATTTAATACATTCCCTTTTTCTTAACAGCTAAATAATTTTCTACTATATATATGTACCACATTTTCAATACCCATTCAGCTGTTGATGGACATCTAGAATTATTATTTACAATTTTCTTAGGTTTTTTTCTCATACACATGTTATACATAGTAATTATTCTTACTCTCCCACCCCATCTCATCTGCTCTGTTTCTTCCCATGAGTCTCTCTCTGTCATGTTCATATCATTCATTTTATTTGTGTTCTGCTGAGATTAGTCAGCGGTGTTTGTGTAACTAAGTGTTTGGAGCTATCAACTGGATCCTAGTGTGTTCAGGAGGGAGCATAAACGAGGGGCAATAATTTCCTGTCCCAGAATCTATCAATAGGCTATGGTTTGTCAATAAAGAGTAGGGTCCCACACGTCCCTCTCACTTGCTGGAGTGACTGTTTTTAGGGCTAGTCTTGTGTGGGCCCAAGACAAATCATGACAGCTGTTGTGCATTGATGACTGCCGTGCTGTGCCCACTCTACAGGATGGTATTTCATGGCCCTTCATCCTGTCTTCTGGCTTTTATATACTTCCTGCCTCCTCTTCCATAATGTTCCTGAACCATAGAAGGGGAGTGTTAATATCTTTCTTAAGGCTGGACTCACATCTGTCACTCACTTTTCATATCCTTGCAAGTCCTGAATTCACTGCCATTCATGGTCACTGAAGTTTAAAGGTTTTTTTTTTGTGTATATTAGAATATATTTAGATATACACTTTGCAAATATTTTCTCTCAGTCTATGGCTTCACTTTTTATTATTTTTCCTGTGTCTTACACAGAGCAGAAATGTTTATTTTAAATGAAATGAAGAATGTGAATTTCTTTCCTGGATTATGGTCATTGGTATTCTTCTTAAACCATCATCCTCCAATCCTGGGCCATCAAAATCTTCTCCTATGTTATCTTGAAGAAGATGCCTTATTTTAAATTTTATATTTATATCTGTGATTATGAAATTGTTGATTTGTTTACATCACTTCTTACTCCAAGTTGATTTTTATTTCCCCATTTGTTTTGGTATCTGTGTTTTATGTATGAAGATTGTGTTCCATGTCTGCTGACCACTGGTTCATTATTTATGTTCAAGAACAATACATTCATGGTGGCTTTGTGTAATACAGTAGTAACATAAGCAAACATTGTTTTGATTGTGGCATCCCAAGTGGTAGTACTTCCAGGTCATCCTTTGAGAACTATGCTTCCTCCTGGAACTTCAAGAAACAAGCCTGGTTTCTGGTGTCCAAGAGCTAGCTCAAAGAGTTTGTCTGGGTAAGAAGAACTCTCTTGTTTATAGAGTGTCACTTTCTCATTTTGTCTATAACCCAGAACCAAACCCACTTTCCTGTGAAAGGAAGTCTCTGAGTGCAGAGCCTCTAGAGTTCAATTTATTCAGAAGACATGCCATGCAACTTTCCCGTGAACGAGAAGATGAAAAAGAACTAGGACTCACAAACCTAACTGCGTCTTCAGCTCTGGTTTTTGGCCTTGACCTGAATCGGTCGTGTAAGGTTTCTTCTTAGTGTTCCTCTTCCACTGTCACCCCACTTTTCTGTCTCTGAAGTTGTGGATCGGAATCACAGGGGTCTCCTGCTTTCATCAGAGTTAGAGCATGGATCTTTCTGTTTTGACACTTTTACCTCGCTGTAGTAAATTTAAAAGGCAGAGAAGTATTGTATTCATCTTGTGCTGAAATAAGAATGGAAAAATTGCATGTAAGTTTCAGGTTGAATAGCCATGATGACATATATGGACATATAGTAAAAATAATTGAGTTAAACTAATATGCTACCAATATTAACATTGTGCAAGAAAACTGAATTCCATTCTTGAGGGAAGAAATAATAGGTTAAGACTATAACAATTGACATTGGTGATTACCACTGTGAATAAACATACAGAAGATAGGAGAAAAAATAAGGTGAAAGGACTTTAATGGAGGTGTCTTCTTAGCACTTCTGTTTTTAGTATTCTTTTAACATGGAAGCAGATGAATTCCTGAAAACAGAAACCCACCCAGGAATAAGACAAAACATGGAATGGTGAGCAGGGGTCATAATTACCTCATCAGCCGTTTCTCTCCTCCTGTCTTTCTACCCTTAGAGAACTGAAGAAATAAAGTTGTTTAATGAATGTGAGGTTTAAATACCCTTTGGAAATTTAAATTGCTATTGAAAATCGTGTGTAATGCAGTTACATTTCTTTGCTTATGGAGTGGGAGGAGAAAAAGAAAGGAACCCGGGGCTAATAGAAACAGATTACACCTCACCTATGGAACATAGATTAAAATAATGTATTTTATTGTGGCTCTCCCTTCAGAATTCAAACCAAATTTCATTTACTTTTTCTATTTAAGTAAGAACCTCGGGGCTCTTTTAAAAAATCATTATCAGGAGATAACCTAATACATCATTGATATAGTTTCTTCCTATGACAGTATCATTGACGAAATAGCATGTTGGCAATATCACCCTTTTATAGTTTCAAAATGATAAAATATAGAAGGGTTCCCAAAATGCAATTTTCCTCATAAAAATAGTAAGGGATGGATTCTTTATTTTCTTGCTTTGTTTTATTGAAAGAGAAACAATATCGAATACATCCTAGCACATTGCTTTGAAAATGAATATTTAGTTACTCTACATGTTGATAATGTATTTTCTTTTTTAATATCTTACAGTTATTTATCACGTAAAAGTAGCTTCACTTATAGGAGCTGTCCAAACTTAGGGCTTTCATTGAATGTAAATATCTGCAATGTAACTATTTGAGTAGCTATTTGAGAACAGCGTAAATGGCTTCTAAACCGTATTTTCCATATTGAAGAAGTGTGCTTTTCAATTATCAAAGCCATTCTGTTCTTTTCTGTGTGTTTGCTGCTTATATAGTTTGTTCATTTGAAAGTCTTCTATTAGTTTCTCTTTCTGAAAGAATTCATTTTTACTATGATGTAACTGCAAATATTTTTCTGTCTGCCATTGTATTTTGAATTTTCTTGTGGTCTTATATTTTACATTTGGAGTTAAAAACTATAAAAAGCTTTTTCCATTTCTTTTGGAGAGTTCTTTTCATGTCTTGTGTTTTTTAAAACATATTCTGAGAATAGACTTATCACATAATATTCAGAAAAGAATTTTATGATGTATACTTGAAACAAATTTCTTATCATTTTCTTATACCTTTTGCTGTAGAATTTTAAATTCTTATGAGCTTGTGTTCATATCTAAAATGGTCTTTTGTCCATGCTAATATCATAGGACTTTTCTTGGATTTCCTTCCAATAGTTTTGTGGTTTCTAGTCTTATATTTAGTCTTTGGTTCCTGTTAAGTTGACCTTTTCCTGTACTGCAGGCAGAGGATGGGACCTTCTGTGTGCTGGGCAAGCACCCACCACTGAGATACTTGATCTCCAGCCTTTTATTTCACTTCGTATATGATGTGAGGAGCAAGTTGCACTGTCTGACCTAACAGCAGTCTACAAAGTTATTGTAACGGAAACGCCATGCATGAGAGTAGACACATAGACCAAAGGAACAGACTATAAAGTGGAGGTCAGTCCATATGTGTGATCAACTGGTCTTTAGCCAAAGTGTGAAGAACAGATAATAACACAATGGCATTTTCTTTAACAAATGCTGATCAAGCTAGAGGCCCATGCATGGAAGAATAAAGTTAGACAACATAATCTTGTTATACAATAGGTGATTATCTATTCAGTTGTATGTTCTTGTATCACATTTTCTTTATTTGTTTGTGTGTTGATGAATATCTGGTTTGTTTCCTTCCCCTGTTGTTCATTTCTTTCACATAAGCTTTTTCATTTAATGTAACCCTTTTTGTCCCCTTTTGCTTTAATACAAATTTGAGGCAAGCCTTTGAAATCAGAATGTGATTATGCAATTAAAATGCACAAATGAGATATTGAAAGTTGAATAGTATTCTGGATAAACACAAAGTGTTTGTGTTTCTGCACCTACTTTATTTCTTTTAGCATAATGTCTTCCTGGTTCATTCTTGTTTTTCCCTAATAGACTTAAATATAAGCAAGACATGGCATTTTAAAGCCAAGAACGTCAAGTTTACAGTTTTAATTCCTAACAACTTTAATGCATATCTTGATTTACAGCAAATTCTTTTTTTTGTTTCATTTCATTTTAACTTACTATTTTTTCCTACCCTTCATTTTAACTTATATCAGAATATTATACTTAAAATAAGAATATTAATATTTTTCTTTTGTATTTGATCGTTTTTTCTCTATATCAAATGGGTCTTCACTCAGATCTGTGTGAATCTGCACTTGATTTTATTTATTAAGTGACTATATTCTCCTTGGTAGGTTATTTCTATAGTCTCTTCATTGAGATCATACTTTTCATCAGAAAAATCTGTGTGCATTTTATTCCACTGTCTGCATTCTACAGAACACAGACACAAGCTCACACTTTACTGTAATAAAGTGTTTAAAATTAGCATACTGCATGGCATATACTTAAGTTAATATTCCTTAAAATGTGAAAACAGTTGTGTGTGTCCTGAGGTTACCCTCCAACAGTTCGGTTCTTCTGGTCAAATCCTGTGTGATAATCGATGTCGCTGCTCATCTAAAATCTGCCCTAGACCTATACCTCTGCCATTGTAACTCTTAATATCTACCTTTCTTTAGTTTGTTCTGTTAATTTTTTTTAGGTCTCTGGATATGCACCACATGTGTGCCCTCAACTCCTTCTTCTAGCTTTATTAAAAGGCATCTGGGGACAATTTTGAAAAACTACAAAAGAATAAACCAATTAAGTATTCTGTCTTGTTCCTCTTTTGAGGGCAAATGAAGGGAATACAATGAAATGCATTGTAAGTGTTTTACATGGTTTGTCTTCTGAAGGATATGTGGGTGTTTTTTTTCAGGTGAGATTTAGGAAATTTCCTTTTCAAACATTTTGAGTGCAATACATGGGATCATACTAATTAATAATCACGAGTCAAAATTTTATTAGTTTCTCACACTGATGCTTGTGATCAAATGGATATAAATATGTTGGCACCTGAAAAAAAATTGAAAAAATGATCTCCACATTCACACTCTCCATTTACTTCCTCAAAGTATCACACTAAGAAGTTCTAGAAATTAAAAATGCACAACAGATGAATTCATATACAAGCCCAGCTGTCCTTTCAAAAATCACTCTTTGGTGAGAAAAAGATGTTACTTGATGAAAAATTAGTGGAAGTGCTGTGACATAGATAATATCAAATGCTAATATTTTAGATTTTTTTCATTCTGCAGAGATTTAATTTGTCAGTCTGCATGATAGTTATGTGCTAGGAACCAAGAGATGAATGTTCTTCTGAGTTCAGTTTTATAGTGAGGCCAAAACTTATGGAAAAGGTGAAGTCTATAAAACACCTCATCTTCACCAAGTCCACAACATGATATTTAGTATCTCACTAAACACAATAAGGTCAAGAAAACTTAGCACACAATACAGTTTTGTGTTGAAAGTAAAAGTCAGAAGGTGTAATATATTTGATCCTATTTTGGCAACAATAGGAATTTGGTTCTTTTTCATTGAGTGTGTTTTCTTTTTTTTAAAATTAAGAAAAAAATTTTATTCATTTTACATACCAATCAAAGACCCCCTTCTCTCCTCCTGCCTCTCCAGCCTCCTCCTCCTAACCCATGCCCATTCTGTCCTACAAAAAGGTAAGACCTCCCATGGGGAAGTACATTTAGTAGAGGCAGGTCCAAGCCTCTTGCCTTGCTTCAAGCTTATGAGAGGTGTTCCATCTTAGGTAGTGGGCTCCAAAAAGCCTGCTCATGCACCAGGAATGGATCCTGATCCTACTGCCAGGGGGCCCCTTAAGCAGATTAAGCTACACAACTGTCTTGATATGCGGAAAGCATAGTTCAGTCCCATGCAGGTTCCACAGCTGTTGATCTAATTTTTATGAGTTCCCCACTAGTTTGGTTTGGTTGTATCTGTAGGTTTCCCCATCATGATCTTGTTTTCTTATAGATAATTTGAAAGACCCATAAAATGTACCTCTATAAATCGTATTCAATTTCAAGACATTTGCTATACATGGTTTAGTGTTTTCCCATCTGTAAACTGATGAAAATGTGACTACGACTATGACTCCCAGTAATGCTTTACTGCCCTTCATTGCCATACACCTGCAAAGAATTTTAGATTTCTCATCTAGAGTCTCAAATAGTCAACAAATTAAACTATAAATTTTATACCACAACAAAATAATAAGACAAATATAAGTACTTGTTCTATGCCTGTCTTCTTTTGAACAGAATAACAACTGTAATCCTGAACGATGTTTTTCTGTATTTGTCTTAAAAAGAGGAAGAAAGAACAGCTGTCTTTTTAAGTCACCTGTGAATTATATAGATTTCAATTCAATATTAGTGTTTGTGCTCCTTTCAACGTAGAAAGTCAGCAAATAGATGCACCTTTAGGCTTGGGAAGACAATGTACCAAGGAGGTTTTCAGAGGAAGGATTAAATCATTGTCAGTTCCATCACTTTTCCCACTGGTAACTACCAATAATTTTAAAGAGAAACAAGGGGAAATTTTTCACTTAAAAAGTGGACAGGCATAAGACTAGTATTTCTATTTGCATATTGGACTTCTTGCAGATTTAATCTAAACCACAAACTAGGTTTCAGTTTTCAGTGATATATTTAAACAGTTCCTTGGTATATATGTAAGATTAGAGTGCTTGTATTTTTATCTTAATTACTCTCACAGTAAGAGAGGTTTAACAAGTATAACAAGGCTAAAAATAACTCAAATCTTGTAAATTTCCATTGGCTTTTTAAATGTGGAGATGCAATTTCCCAGTGGGGCATTAGATTATGGATGCAGAGAGATGATGTTTTTCTAATTACAAATACATAAATATATACTAGTGTTACTGCAAGACCAAAAATTGCCTCATTTTCAACATGGGAGCACTTAACATAATTAGTCTTACATTACTTTTGTGAGTGAAAATTAGTATTTTAGCCACAGTATTATTATGCTAATATGTTTATAATTTGCATACATATTTTCTTGTATTTTGTGGTATTAGCCATAAATATTATTTTTATGAAAATAGGTACAAAAGTCAACGATTAACATGTAGGCAGTTTTCTACCCTTCCTGCTGGGGTATAGACATATGACACTCATCTATTGTTTATATATTGTAACAATTGTGCTTTTAATTAGCACAATTCAAAAGTTAGAAATGTAAAATTGCATTAAGTCTACTCTGTTAAGTTTTTCTTTGTATTTTTGAAGGAAACTTTTTGTAAGATAAAAGGAATATGGATCCTAAAGCATTCTGTAATATAATGAATGAAATATTTTGAACTTAGCATGCCGCTGAAATATTGGAATACTAGTTATTGGAAAACAAAAGTAATGATTATAAATTGTCTCTTTAAAAATAAATAAATTGTCTTTTAACTGACTGAACTAGCATAATTTGCTATTTCTCCTTCATGGGAAAATAATACATATACATTTCAAACAATGTGACATGAGAATGCACTTAGTTGTATAGTAATATTAAAAAAGTTTGCATCATTGCCAGCAGTCTATTGTGGGGGCATATTTGTAGATTTCTGTGGGCCTCTCTAGCACTTTGCTTCTTCCTATTCTCATGTGGTTTTCATTTACCATGGTCTCCTATTCCTTGTTCTCCCTCTCTGTTCTTGATCCAGCTGGGATCTCCAGCTCCCCCAAGCTCTCTTTCCCTCCACCCTCGCCCTTCATTACCCCCACTCACATCCAGGCTGTTCATGTAGATCTCATCCATTTCTCTGTCATTGGGCAATCCCCGTGTCTTTCTTGGCGTCCTGTTTTCCAGGTAGCCTCCCTGGTGATGTGAGTAGCAGTCCAGTCATCCTTGTTCCACATCTAGTATCCTCCTATGAGTGAGTACATACCATGTTTGTCTTTCTGAGTCTGGGTTACCTCCCTCAGGATGATTTTTTCTAGATCCATCCATTTGCCTGCAAACCTCATGATGTCATTGTTTTTCTCTGCTGAGTAGTATTCCATTGTGTATACGTACCACATTTTATTTATCCATTCTTCAGTTGAAGGACATCTAGGTTGTTTCCAGGTTCTGGCTATTACAAATAATGTTGATATGAACATAGCTGAGCAAGTGCTCTTGTGGTATGATTGAGCATTTCTTGGGTATATGCCCAAAAGTGGTATGGGTGGATCTTGGGGAGATTGATTCCCAATTTTCTAAGAAAGCGCCATATTGATTTCCAAAGTGGTTGTACAAGCTTGCATTCCCACCAGCAGTGGAGGAGAGTTCCCCTAGCTCCACATCCTCTCCAGTATAAGCTGTCTTTAGTGTTTTTGATCTTAGCCATTCTGACAGGTGTAAGGTGGTATCTCAGAATTGTTTTGATTTGCATTTCCCTGATGATTAGGGATGTTGAGCAATTCCTTAAAGGACTTTCAGCCATTTGTGTTTCCTTTGTTGAGAATTTTCAGTTTAGTTCTATAGCCCATTTCTTAATTGGACTGTTGGGCATTTTGATGTCTAATTTCTTGAGTTCCTTATATATTCTGTATATCAGTCCTCTGTCAGATGTGGGGTTGGTGAAGACCTTTTCCCATTCTGTAGGCTGTCGCTTTGCCTTGTTGACTGTATCCTTTGCTCTACAAAAGCTTCTCAGTTTCAAGAGGTCCCATTGATTGATTGTTTCTCTCAGTATCTGAGCTATTGGTATTATATTTAGGAAGTGATCTCCTATGCCAATGCATTCAAGTCTACTTCCTACTTTCTCTTCAAGCAGATTCAGAGTAGCTGGAATTATGTTGAGGTCTTTGATCCACTTGGACTTAAGTTTTGTGCACGGTGACAGATATGAATCTATTTGCAGCCTTCTACACATTGATATCCAGTTATGCCAGCACCATTTGTTGAAGATGCTTGAGAGACAGCCCGAACTGACCTACTCTGGTGATAGAATGGCCAAACACCCTAATTGTCGTCCTAGAAACCCCATCCAATGACTGAGGGAACTGGATGCAGAGATCCATGGCCAGGCCCCTGGTGGAGCTCCGGGAGTCCAATTGGCGAGAAAGAGGAGGGTTTATATGAGCAAGAATTGCTGAGATGAAGGTTGGATAAAGCACAGGGACAAATAGCCAAATGAATGGAGATACATGAACTATGAACCAATGGCTGAGGGACCCCCAACTGGATCAGGCCCCCTGAATAGGTGAGACAGTTGATTGGCTTGATCTGTTTGGGAGGCATCTAGGCAGCGGTACCGGGTCCTGTGCCCAGTGCATGAGTTGGCTGTTTGAAACCTGGGGCTTATACAGGGACTCTTGGCTCAGCCTGGGGGGAGGGGACTGGATCTGCCTGGACTGAGTCTACCAGGTTGATCTCAATCCCCAGGGGAGTCTTTGCCCTAGAGGAGATGGGAAAGGGGGGTGAGCTGGGAGGAAGGGGAGGGGGGCTGGAGGGGGGAGAACAAAGGAATCCGTGGCTGATATGTAGAATTAAATTATATTGTAAAATAAAATGAAATAATTAAAAAAAGTTTGCATCAAAACGTAACAATATAAGTATACAACAAGCAATTCTCTCTGCCTGTATCCTTAGTTCTCATCCTTTGGCACAACTGTAGCTTGGTTACCTTCAGGTTTTTATCCTGTAGTGGTAGACTACGTTTTCTGCAGTTCTTGTTATGTTAACTCTAGGGGGAAAATGAATTTTCCACGGTAAAATTAAAACTGCTTCTCTTTGCTTTTTTTCATCTATGTTTGTTTTGTTATCTTTGCCAATTTAACTAATGAGAGTTAGCATTTGTTTTGGCATCCATTGCCTTCTACTTTTGATTAAAACGATAAGGAAAATAACACACATTAAATTGTTACCAGTTTCTGTTCACATCTTAAATTGTGATTGTCTAGTAGTACATTAATCACTTCAGGTAACAGAGCACGTATTAGCTATAATAATTTAATTTTTTTTACTATCTATTCATTTTAAGATTCATTTATTTATTATGTGTATAGTATTCTGCCAGTGTGTTTGCCTACACACCAGAAGAAGTCACCAGATCTCATTATAGATGAGCCACCATGTGGTTGCTGGTAATTGAACTCAGGACCTCTGGAAGAGCAGCCAGTGCTCTTAACCTCTGAGCCATCTCTCCAGCCCCCTGAAGCAATTTTAGTAAGTTTAATCTTAATGTTAAGATTGCTGACTACCACTGTCTAGGCATTATGATCATGTTCATGCAAAGTAATGCACATTTCTTCACCTGGAACAAAATTTTGCTGCCTCAGGAAGATTATGATTAATGACGAGTGAGAGGATTTTCATTCCTTAGATGCTGTCTTGTGTTTATAATTATGCCATAAATTCATTTGCTGTATTTCAACAAAACCATTTTTAAATAATACTGCCTTTTTAAAAAAATTTACAAATGCTTCCTTTTGGGCTCCTTTACAGGAAAAGTCTGTGCCTCTTGTTGCATAATTACATATTTGCCTCTCATCACCTTGTATCTTGAATATGCTCATATGTAATGACTTCCTGCTAGACCTTCTGGCCAGCTGTCAGTCTGAAATTTCTCTTTATTAGGATCCTATCCTTGATCAAATCAACACTTATTTCTTGGAGCTTTTTTTTCTTTTTTCCTTTCTTTCTTTTTTCTTGAGTAAAAAATATCTTCTGCAGGACTGGAGAGATGGCTGAACAGTCAGGAGTAATGGATGCTCTTCCAGAGGACCTGGGTCAGTTCCTCAGTCCCTCCATTACAGTTTACAGTCATCCCTAACTCCATGAATACTCACATGGTGCACAGACATATATACAGACAAAACTTCCATATACACAAAACAAAAATAAATAAATACTTTAAAAAAGTTTTCCTACAGAGTTGAAAGATAAAGCATGAAAAGTGCAATTTCTAAATTCTTACATATCTGAAATGCCCTTAGTTTGATTCAATATTTCATTAACATATCATTAGCCTAAGAACTCAGCATTCGAAGTCATCTTGTGGAATTGTTGAGGATGTTTTCCCATGGTCCTTGGGACTGTAGAGCTGCTAACAGGGATTCAAATGCTGCAGACTTTTACTCTAAGTTGAGGATGGGCAGGCTGTGTCTTGATAGGACGTTTGTTCGCCCATGTTCAGAAATTAACCCAGATGTAGTTTAGTGTGAACATTTTATTTTGCCATTAACAATAGTTTTCATTCTGCACACTCCTGTATTTAGCCTCAGTAGAGTTCATTCTCATAACTCATAATATTCATTTTCATCTCTCATTTCTCATCCCTTTGTTGAGGGACAGGGGTGTGTGAATGTGTGTCACTGTGTTAGTTAATTCAGAATTCAAACTAGATTATGAACTGGAAATTTTCAAACATCCACAGCCTATTTATACATTTTTGAGGGCTGGTCTTGGAAGTCTTGGATCAGGAAGTTCAAAGATACGATGCCCGGTAGCATTTTATCATGAATGTCAGGTTCCATGGCAGAAAGGCTTACTAGCAAAGGGCTCCATTTCCTAATATCACACTTGGGGTTAGGATTTCATCATAGAAATTCTTTGGGTGTCACAAACATTCAGTCTATCACAGTAAAATTCAAATATTGATCTTATTGCCTCTTTTCTTACAAAAAGTTTAAATTCCATTGTTTTGGTCGTCTTTACACTGGGGGATTAATTTTCTTTTTCTTTCAGTACTTAAATGGACTTCATTTGTATTTTCATAGTTGTAAGTTAAAGTTATTCTGTACTCCTTTAAAGTGATATTTTCATATATGAAGTACATAGCTTTGAATCACCAATGATGCCAATCATAATTTGCTTCTCATTTTGAGTTATTTTTGTTTCTTCTCTTATTAGTGTATAGGTTGGGGTGCCAAAAAAGAACAAAAAAAAAATCACCCAGATTTGATAGACTTGGTGTGTTAAACATTAGTTTATTTTCTTATCATCCTGGAGACTGAAAGCCCTAGGCCAGAGTCCTGGCATGGATTGGCTCTGGTGAGGTCTCTCTTCCTGCTTGAAGATGATTATCTTCTGACTTCAGCCTCATGGACTGGAAAAAGGGCCAAAAATGAGGGAGCAGACAGGGAAGAGAGGAACTTCCTCTTTGTAAGCAAAGCAATTCTGTTGCAGCAGGATTCCACTTTGTGATCTGATTTCACCTTGATGACCTCCTTGGATCCTCGCTCTGAATGCATGATGAAAATTGGTGTGCCAAAAAGATGGATGTAGGAAGGACACAGTGGAGTGCCTCACAGCATGTGTCATTGTTTTCTGTTTCCCATTGTGTGTGTTCTAGTCCTCTTCCTCAGAGTTCACTGTTGGGACATATGAGGGATGGAAAGGTGGCTTGTTGCGGTCCCTCTGCTGTCACATTGCAACCCTGGAATGGCTATGCTGAGCACAGGCAGCATATATGTGAAAGGAAGTGCGGATGGGGGGCCAACCCTGCCTGTTGCTCTTCCTGTTTTCCAGTTGTGGATGAACAGAAGAACAGAGAACCTTTTTACCGAAGAGAAAACAGCATCACTTAGAGTAAGCCGTTTTGTCCTAATCTACTTCTGGCTCTCTCTTCTTGGGATAATCCACCTTTCTATTTCAGGGTTACTTTCCCTGTATTCTCACAAAAGTGGGCATTTTTCTCTCTTGCTGGTATTTCAGTGGCTGACTCAGATAGGAGGAGGAGGAGGAGGAAGAGAAGAATGTATCTGTCTTTTTGATCAGGCTGAAATATTTGAAAAATTCCTTGAGACTTTTATTAAATGTTCTAGTAACACAAACCTGAAGCAAATTAAAATATAGGTGGAGTATTTTAAGTGGGATGCTGATAAATTTCTGTGGTGACCTGTTGTGGTACATGGCTTGCAGTACATGAACAACTCAAGCAGTTTTTGTTGCAAACAACAAATATGGCTTCCTACCGCCCACTGAGCACATCCTATGTGTCAGGCAGTGTTTTTGGTACTTAGCACTTGAGAATCTTATAATTCTTATAGCATGTTTCTCTCTATTAACTTATATTAGGGAATTGAACCTATGACTTGTTTCAGGCAAAACAGTTACCAAACTACCAAACCAAGACGTCTGCATCTGTCTCTGAGTCCACAACTTAATCACACCATTGTTGTGGGGAAATATAATCACAAAATAAACATATTTGAAAACTTAAAAATTCTGTTGCTTAATGGCCACTAATACCTAAATATTATTCAGAGCAAATTTATTAATATGCTCGAGAATGGTTTAAATGAAATGAGTCAGTGTTATGCTCTGTGGCCAGAAGCCTCATTCTTGATTCATTTGCAGGGTGATGGCAATGTACTCATGGGTGCTTTACTTACTTTATGCTCTTTGGTGTTATTTTTACATGCTCCTCCATCCTCAGAATATGCTGTATGTGTTAAATGTTACATTCTGGCTTTTTTTTTTTTTTTTTTTTTTGTAAAGGTGTGAGAGCAAGTGATGGCCAGATAAAAAAGTTATTTTCTTCAGTGAGCTTACATTGTTGGGACAGACAAGTCTATGAGTGAATTTGAACTCACCATAGGTTCCAACAAAGGAATTATTTTGTTTTTGAAGCACCTTTTCTAATAAGAGAAAAGTAGAACATATCTCTTAGAAAACTTTGGAGAGCTAGTCCAGCTGTGAATTTTCGTGAGTCACAGCATGAAGAAAAGAGCATGGACCCTAGGAGGGTCCAGGAGCTGAGAAGAGCGACCCTCTCCTATGATCAGTCTAAACTGCTGTACATAGAATGGAGGCTGAGAAATAACAGTGATTTCAGGAATTAAAAAAAAAAGAAGGAAAATTAGCAGAGAAAAAGCAGCAGAAGAAAGAGGGACCCTGCTTTTGACCAAGACAGTACAGGAACAGAACAGAGGAGCACTAGCCAGTGATTCCTAGTTCAGAACTCAGAATGGTAGATGGTCCTTTCATTAGACAAGACTCTTTAAGGTGTCTGTCCTTTTCCCAGTTAAGGCTAGAATCAGAAGAAAGATCTTTGATGGTTTGAAGTAAATAGAGGGATTGTTGGAACTTTGGAACTGTTTTTGATGAAAATAACAGCCAGGGAAAGGGAAATGCTGGTCATACTGAGACCACCATGTGAATGAATTGCAAGGTCCATATTACCGTAGGACGCATGAAAGCTTGTACAATGGAGATGTCTTTAAATTAGAGATCATAGTGATGGGCTGCATTTAAATAGTGTAAAAGTTGGGTAAGGAAGAATTCCAGACTCTGTTTCAGTGGGAGGCTAGAGAGAGGTCATTAAGCATGAAGTAATGATGTCACCAGGAAACTGGAGGAATTATGCACATTTGGTGGTGAAATTGCTAAGAATCTTGGTAGACTTAAAATATAGAAGCAAAGTGTCTAAGCATTAGAAAACTTTTTTAATTAGTTTATTTTAAGGAGGTTTTAATGGAGAGTCATTCATAAAGAAAAATAATTATCCCCATGAAATAATTTTTCTTCTCCCCCTTCAGTTATTTGATTCTTTAACTTTAAATAATATCATCCAGGCTGGAGAGATGGCTCAGCCATTAAAGGCTAGGCTCACAACCAAAAATAAATAATATCATCCAAAGATCAGGGACTTTCCAATATTTTAATATTCCAAGTGTGTTGGCAGGTAAATCACTTGCCTCATAGCTATTTTACCAAAATTGTCAGTAAGTTAACGTTCTTTCCAGAATTTTTTGACAAATGGAATAATGACCCAAGCTCGCTGTGGAACATCTGGCATACCCTTTGTCAACTAAAAATCAATTAGAATTTTTAATTATTTTTGTGCAACATCTGCATAGCTGTCTGATGCTAAGCCAAATGGACTGGTTGGAATGATGATGGTGCAGAATAACACAGTGGTAGCACAGAAGCCTCCTTTGCTCGGGGAATAGGATTTCTCTGGTTAGCCATTCTTGCTTCCATTACTAGACTTACAGTTAGCAATGCACGCTGTGGTCTTCATAGCATGTCAGACCCAGTACCAGAATCATCAACATATTTTCTGAATGCTTCTTGTAAAGCTGGCATGTAAGGGTTTTTTTTTGTTTTTTTTTTTTTTTTAAGCTGTTTTCCACAGTTAGCAGTTTCAAATAATCCCCAAATAATTAATTGCTGATGATGTGCTTTTCATCCTGGCTTATCCTTTGCCAGCACAGTGTTCTTGTAGTCATCTGATTAGGAGAGTCATAGCAAAAAAGAAACATAATAGCCTGACCAAAACCCTGGGGATAAGGTTGGATGCTCTTTCCTAATCAACATAGATTCTAATCAACTCAGATTTCAGTTGTTAATCCCTGACTAATTATAATTATATATAACAAGCATTTTATTTCTCTGTGCTAAATTTTGAGAACCCTCTGTTCTTCAATAGAATGCAATCATTTAAAAATAAAATGAAAATAAAACTCACCCAAATTGGCATCAGTCTGTGGGTGGTTGATACTTGTTATTAATTTCCATTGATTGCATCCTAAATCTAATTATATTTTAGTAAACAATACCTACTTTTCAATGTTAAAGGCTCATTCATTAATTTTATGCTTGTGTAAAATTTACCTGAAAAAAAAATATATATGTATTTGTGGGTACATTGTATTAATGCTTTGAAAAATCATTTTCAAGCTTGTCTTATAGATAATATATCTGTGTTCTTTGGTTTCTTTTAGTGGGTTTTGAATTCTCTTAGTTCTATCCTGTTTCATATTTTCAGTGTCTTTGAGTAAGTAGTTAATTTTGACAGTAGCATGAAGATATTAATATAATACATAAAAATATAAAGTTTGGGTAATCTGAATTAATGAATATCCAAATTAATGTGAAAATTGCTTATTGCTTATAGTGGGAATTCTGATAAAAAGTAAAATTCATGCTTAGTGAGCAGGAGAGGGTGGTCCAGGAGTTTTATGTTATTTATGCATTTCTAACAAAATATCACCTACTACTGGTTTCTGCAGCATAATTTAAGAAAAAAGTATAAATAACCTATTTTTTTTCATTAAGCAAAACTTAATTTTAGCAAGATTATTTTCCCCAATTACAGACAATAAGCTATTGTTCTATTCTTCTACCATACATGAAAAAACGTTTTCTAATTTTTTTTTTTTTTTGTGGCTTTTCGAGACAGGGTTTCTCTGTGTAGCTTTGCCCCTTTCCTGGAACTCACTTGGTAGCCCAGGCTGGCCTCAAACTCACAGAGATCCGCCTGCCTCTGCCTCCTGAGTGCTGGGATTAAAGGCGTGCGCCACCACTGCCCGGCCTCTAATCTTTTTTATACAGGTACACAGTAAGCATGCAGACCCACTTCCAATCACATTTATTACCAGGTTATTTTCCATGGTTTCTCTTGTTATTCTGCTTTTAATTTATTTCTAAACTGTGGATATTCGTGGGGTTTTTTTTGCATACATGACATTAAGACCCCAACACCCACATTTGGAAGAAAAAATAACATTCTGCTGTGAAATAATTATGACAACAAGGAAATTGTATGTTGCTCTAGAGGCTGGTATTTAAGGAACAAAGCATAGTGTTTAGAAGGGCGGAAACTGCATATTGAAAAAAAACAAAGCCAGAACTAACACCTGTTGCACATGCCTATGCTGTTGCTCTCCTAGACAATGGTAAATACTCAGAGCTGGGTTCATGTTGCTCCCTCATCCTTTGTGTAGCTGTAACCCTAGGATCACTGGTCATACATACAACACAGAATTACCCACTTGGTAATCCATTTAATTGTTCTCTTCGTTTGTTAGGGACTAGGGCATGAGTTATGGCTTGCACCATAGGTCAGTCCATAGTCAAGTGTCCTTATGTAGACATCTACCTTATTAGTCCTGAAATTCTTTTGGATAGAGAAGTGCCTACTGTGCCAAACTTTCCTGGCTTTTTCTATAAACTAAAATTCCATAAACAATCACACATCCTTTCTATGTTATTAGTGTTCCTAAATTATTGTTTTTCTGTGCATTAACTGACAAGAGAGTGGCTGAAGATCTAGTAAGGTTACTTACTCATCAGGAAATCAAAAAAATACCAGTGTCCCAAATTTATTGCATTAGCTTAATTACCATAATGTTACCTATAAATTAGTTCCTTCATTTTCTTTATATATATATGATATATTAATATATGTATATATTAAATATATATACATACCAAAATGTCACTATCCATTCATCTACTGATGTACAATGAGGCTGATTCCAATTCTTTGCAGTAGTGAGTAAAGCAGTAATAAACATGGCTATATAAATATCTCTATGGTAGGACCTGGAGTTCTCTAGGAATATGTCCAGAAATAAAATAGCTGGGTCATATGGTCATTCTATTTTTAATCTTTTGGGATATCTCTAAACTGATTTTTTCAATGGCTGTATTAATTTGCACCTCACCAATAATGACTAGGCATTCCTCTGATCCATTTGGAATTGATTTTTATACAAGGAGAAATATATAAACCAATACCATTCTCTTGCAGGTAGAAAGCCAGTCTTACCAGCACCATTCACTGACTAGGGTATCTTTTATCTAAAGTGTGTTTTTGTCTCCTTTATCAAATGTTAAGTGGGCAAAATTAAGCTTTGCTATTATTTCTGGGTCTTTTATATTCTATTTGTTTCCATGTCTATTTTGATGGTAGTACCAGTCTGTCGATATTGCTCTGACTCTATAGTATAGTTTAAGGTCAGGTGTTATATTATCTGTAGTATTGTTCTTATTCACTAGAATTGCTTTGACTGTTTGTGGTTCTTCATGGAAGAATTGGAAAAGTTAAAACTTACATTCCCTGTGGCAGCATAAGTTCAGATACCCAGAAGTCTACCACTGGTCATATAATGCTGCCTAGTGAAGCATTATAGTCTATTTTTTTTTGTGAGTCTTTTCCTTGAATTCCACTGTTCAAAAAGGACTTGGTATGATGGATACTCATCTGTCTCGTAACTACAGTTTACAGTTTCTTATGGGATTTGTGCAATGTGTACCTGCTAGCTGATCTTGCTCAGGGGAGACTGTGATCAGATGTGTTTGCTAAGTCTCCATTTGTTTTCAGTGTCTTCCTACTCCTCTGTGTCTTTTCTCAAGAGTCCTTTTCCACTGTATGCCTCAGTTCAAACACGGAGGTCCTGGTTCCCCGGTCTGTACTGAGATATCCAATAGATACCTTGGTGGATTTTCAAAAGGTTCCAGTCTTGGCTCCTATGAGTCTTCCAGTAGTAAGAAGGATTGTATGTATGTATATATCTTATGTTATTTTACTTTTTGAGTCATGGAAATTTTTGTGGAGCACATTTTATCATTTTCATTTTATTCAAGACTCATTGGTTCTAATGTACAGAAACCCACTCAGAGCATCTCAGTGCTTGCTGTAGGAGTTAAGTCCATGGGTGTGCATGGAGACAGATGCAGAGATGTTAAACACTCAGAGACTGGGATGCTGACTGACTCTGGGGTGAGCAGTATCTGCTGCATCTTCTGTGTTTCTCCCTCACTTCTTAGAACAGTTTTCTTCTGAGATTTAGCCTCTCAGCTTTTCAGTAATCACAGCTGTCTGGGGCTCCATTGTCATGCAGAGCAGCGTGGTGAGATGCCTGTTCCTGCTTTACCAACCACAGCAGAGAAAAGAACATTAGAAAAGGCAAGCAGACAGAAACTACAGGTGGGAAAGGCTGGCTTCAGAGACTTTGGACCCCTTATGTCCACTCTAATCTGACATCTTGAGCCACATATTTCCTAAGAATATAGTTATTCACACTCCACGTTTTCTTTATGGGAAAGAACACAGATGTTCAAAGATCTTTAGAAATTTCATTTTTGGTGATTTGACCTTTAGAAATGATGGCAAGTGTCTGTGACATGAACTTGTTTAAGTCAGAGAAAACAATTGCTCTCCATTGACACTGAAGCAGCTAGATTGTTTGTATTTAATGACTGAAACTGTATCAGCTGTATGAAAGTAGAGATGTTTATTAATGCTGTCATATTTCTCTTGCATTTTCTTTATTACTTTGGAAATATTTGTGTTTCAAAGTTATGCAACAACTAAATGGTGAAATTTATTGTAAGACAGTTGCATAAAACCATACACGGAACCAAGGGATGAAAATTGTCCTAGTTGAAACTGAAACTTTAATGAAGTGAGTGACATGGAATTAAAGACAGTCCTGAATCTATGAGCTTACACCGACTGTTGGTGTGTTAAATCAGTACATAGCCACTGCATCCACTGGTTGTTTAGTAAAGGATTTTAGTTGATTGTGTTTTAAACCAAGGTAATAAATATCAGCTTTTTTTTTGTTTCTTTAAAATTTGCTCTTTTACATAGATGCAACAAGTTCTATCCCATTATTTCAATATATGTTATTAATATAACTTAGGGAGAATTACAGATGTTGCTCAGGTAACTTATACTTTATTACCTTTATTACAATATCCAATTTAAATCTTTCCCAGTGTAAAGCGATTTTAAGAGCCTTCATTGTTTTTCAGATAATAAAATAATTGATTAAGTGTTTTGTTTTGTTTTTTTTTTTTGAGACAGGGTTTCTCTGTGTAGTTTTGCGCCTTTCCTGGAACTCACTTGGTAGCCCAGGCTGGCCTCGAACTCACAGAGAACCTCCTGGCTCTGCCTCCCCAGTGCTGGGATTAAAGGCTTGCACCACCACAGCCCGGCTGATTCAGTGTTTTGTTGTACATATTTTAGAAAACCCTCTTTTACAAGTTTATATATATACACATATATATGTATAAAATGTTGTCTATTTAATGTGTTATTTCTTCCTTCTACAACACTGTCTCTGGATTGGTTCACTTGGGTACTTTCTGAAATCCTCTATTGTACCTACTCATGTCATTGCTTTTGTGTTATAAAAAAGGTTTTGGTCCTAGAAGACACTCAGGACAGGTGTGAGTTGGCCAGATGTGCAATGACTGTTTTACAGATACGTTCACAGGATGCCAGGTTCATAGGTGGGACACAGCCTTGCTTGGGCTCATCAGCGTGGTAACAGGATATTTTGTATCGCATATTATAAAAATAGTGATTACTAAATTTCTTATTTTATGTCCTTTAAAATTTTTTTTAAGTAAATTTATTTTACAACATCATTTAGTTCAACATAATAGCCACAGATTCCCCTGTTCTCCCACTCTCGCCCCCTCCCCCTCCCCCCACCCCACCCCCCATTCCCACCTCCTCCAGATCAAGGTCTCCTCCGAGGACCGGGATCGACCTGGTAGACTCAGTCCAGCCAGGTCCAGTCCCCCCCTCCCAGACCGAGCCAAGCGTCCCTGCATAGGTCCCAGGATTCAAACAGCCAACTCATGCAACGAGCCCAGGACCCGGCACCAACACACAGCTGCCTCCCAAACAGATCAAGCCAAATGACTGTCTCACCCGTTCAGGGGGCCTGATCCAGTTGGGGGCCCCTCAGCCTTTGGTTCATAGATCCTGTGCTTCCATTCATTTTTAAAGTAAAGTTACCTAATATTTGACAACTCCCACTAATTTATATTTAAATAGAAATAAATACAGCCTCCTCATATTTTATACTGGTGGAACAAAATAATTTATAGAACTTCTTCACAAATTGTCTCCTAGCTTAGCTACCCATATAAGGAGAAAACAACACATCATTTCTTTCATTTAGAAATAATTTAGCTCTGAAGTTCCTTTTGATAATCAATATCTATGAACATTTAAAGTAATTAAGCTTATAAGAACTAGAGGTTTATTTACAGCTTTTCAGTGATGTATTTCATTAGTAGAAGCAGTAAGGCTAGAAATGAAGCAATGAATTTTTCTCCTCATTGGCCTCACTGTGTTTATATTATACTAGTAAGATGACTTCAAAATAGGAAGTTCAGTGGTACAACTGATGCTGACATTCTGTAAGTATCAGGAGGATATTGATGTTTTTCTGGGTACTGATGAGGATCAGAGCAGACTGCCTCCACGTGTGGAGCTGGGACACTGAGAACCCAGAGGGAAACCCGCCCATAGCATTCCCTTACCTTCTAAAGGACCCTTGAACTTTCATTCATTTTTCCCTCAAGTAGGTCACGATTCCCTCATTCAGAGATGTCCATTCTATAAATAAATGACTGCTTCTATATTTGAAGACACGGGAACACAGAATGAAGACAGATCAGCTTTAGATAAGTGTTGTACTGATGATGTATCTATGGTGTGAAATGTATTCATATTCTTGCTTACAATTGTTCACTAGTTTGTCATTTTAGTATAAATTTATAGGTACAGTTGTCACACATGACAGAGTCTGTGTAAGTTCCCACCCTGTTATTGTTCTCTTGTTTCAACATAAAAAAATATACTTTTGTAGTTAAGCAAAGCTCTGTCATTTATGAATGTGTGCTATATGGCCAAGTAAATCCCCACTGAATCATGTTTATTTTGTGGATGTTTACATCCTATTTTAAAGGTATCACTGACCTTAAAAATTAAAGTGCATAGACAGAGCATTTAATAACTTTACTGAGTAATTATGTAACTATTTGTGTTAGTGATCATCTTTCCTACAGTTGTAGAAGCAATTAAAATAATGCATGGCCTCTGCTCTGTTGGTCACCTGTTATCTGGTGCTGGCACCCTTCCCATTCTTGGTGCTAACAGGCCTTAATTTGTTTTGCACACTGCTCTTTACAGTCATGCAACTTTCTTCCTTTTATTGAAGATAGTTTTTTTTGGGGGGGGGGCTGGACAGATGGCTCAGCAGTTAAGAGCACTAGCTGCTCTTCCAGAGGTCCTGAGTTCAATTTCTAACAACCATATGGTGGCTTACAACCATCTCTAGAAGGATCTGATGCTCTCTTCTGGCATGAATGTGTACATGCAGATAGAGCACTTATACATAAAATAAATAAGTCAAAAATAAAAAGAAAATAGTTATTTTAATCTTTCCTGAACAGAAATGGAGGAGGAGTGGATTGGGGGAGGAGGTGGGAAGAGAGAGGGGGTGTGGGGGAGGGAGTGGGAGGGACTGGGAGGAGAGAAGGGAGGAGAAACTGCAGCTGGGATATAAAATAAACAAATAAACACACAGAAAACAGGTTTTTTTATTTCACATAATATAACTTGATTCTGATTTCTTCTTCCTCTAATCCTGTCAGTTCCTCTTCTCCTTTCCCATCTGGATCCACTCCCTTTCTGTCTACCATTAGAAAACAAGCAGGCCTTCATTTACCATGGTCTCCTATTCGTTGTTCTCCCTCTCTTTTCTTGATCCAGCTAGGATCTCCCACTCTCTTTCCCTCGACCGTCGCTCTTCATTGTTCCCACTCATGACCAGGCTGTTCATGTAGATCTCATCCATTTCTCCATGTCTTTTTTGGGGTCCCGTTTTCCAGGTAGCCTCACTGGTGATGTGAGTAGCAGTTCAGTCATCCTTGTTCCACATCTAGTATCTTCCTATGAGTGGGTACATACCATATTTGTCTTTCTGAGTCTGGGTCACCTCACTCAGGATGATTTTTTCTAGATCCATCCATTTGTCTGCAAACCGTATGATGTCATTGTTTTTCTCTGCTGAGTAGTATTCCATTGTGTATATGTGCCACAATTTATTTATCCATTCTTCAGTTGAAGGGCATCTAGGTTGTTTCCAGGTTTTGGCTATTACAAACAATGCTGATATGAACATAGCTGAGCAAGTGCTCTTGTGGTATGATTGAGCATTTCTTGGGTATATGCCCAAAAGTGGTATAGCTGGATCTTGGGGGAGATTGATTCCCAATTTTCTAAGAAAGCGCCATATTGATTTCCAAAGTGGTTGTACAAGCTTGCATTCCCACCAGCAGTGGAGGAGAGTTCCTCTAGCTCCACAACCTCTCCAGCATAAAGTGTCTTCAGTGTTTTTGATCTTAGCCATTCTGACAGGCGTAAGGTGGTATCTCAGAGTTGAGCTAGGGAGGCCCACGGAGATCCACAAAGATACCGCCAGAAAAGACTGCTGGCAATGGACGAGAGACGGCAGGAACTGACCTACTCCGGTGATGGGATGGCCAGACACCCTGTTAGTTGTGCCATAAACCCCATCCAAGGAAAGTCTGAGGAATCTGGATGCAGACATCCACGGCTGGGCCCCTGGTGGAGCACTGGGAGTCTAATTAGTGAGAAAGAAGAGGGTTTATATGAGCGAGAATTGTTGAAGCCAGGGTTGGATAAAGCACAGGGACAAATAGCCAAACGAATGGAAGCACAGGATCTATGAACCAAAGGCTGAGGGGCCCCCAACTGCATCAGGCCCCTGAACGGGTGAGACAGTCATTTGGCTTGATCTGTTTGGGAGGCAGCCGTGTGTTGGTGCCGGGTCCTGGGCTTGTTGCATGAGTTGGCTGTTTGAATCCTGGGACATATGCAGGGACACTTGGCTCGGTCCGGGAGGGGGGACTGGTCCTGGCTGGACTGAGCCTACCAGGTCGATCCCGGTCCTCAGGGGAGACCTTGATCTGGAGGAGGTGGGAATGGGGGGTGGGATGGGGGAGGGGGAGGGGGGCGAGAGTGGGAGAACAGGGGAATCTGTGGCTATTATGTTGAACTAAATGATGTTGTAAAATAAATTTACTTAATAAAAAAAAAAAAAAAAGAAAACAAGCAGGCTTCTAAGGGATTTTATAAATATTAGATTAAATATTATATATTATATACTAAGATAAAACAAAATCTAACAGTACAAATTGAACAAGATAAATCAACAGGAGGAGAAGAGCCCAAGAGAAGACACAAGAATCAGAGATCTGTTCACTCACACACTCAGGAAAGTCATAAAAACACTCAACTGGAAGCCATAATGTAGATGCAGAGGACCTGGTGCAGACCTGTGCAGGCCCTGAACATGCTTTCTCAGTCTCTTTGAATTACTGTGGTCACACTGGCAGATCCAAGTTGTTGTTGAAGGAGTTGACTAATCTTTGCTTCTTTTCAGCACAAAAGTGAGTTTCACTCTAAGTTGTTTGGAATTGGATTAGCTGAGGAGACTTTAGGTTTTCCATTGATTTGGTGATGCTGAGGTGTAATACTTAGATCAAATGTAGTCTAACTGGGGTGATAGAAGCAAGTGAACATGGGATACTGCTCAGAAGATGCTCAGCTGAGACATGGGATGGGTGAATCTGACCCCACCTCAACCTAGTCCTTTTGGTTACAAAGCCAGAGTGTTCTTTTCCCATGAAGCCATTTTCATATGGATCCTCCTCCATCCTAGCTACACTCTGTAAAGACTCACAGAGGGCATTCACTAATATGACATGTGAATTATAGACTAGGAAAATCTCATACTTACTGTTCTAATGCAAGCCATTCTTTGAGTTGCTTTGCTATAAATTATGTATTTAATTCACTATATAGAAAACTTGTCTTTTAGATTCAAAATACTTTTACAGTGAAAATGATTGCTCTATAGCAACTGTATATTGATTTGATACTATCAAGAACTTTCTTTTTTGATTTTACAGTTTAGGTATGAATTTCAATTATATTACATTATTAAAAATTTACTAATTAGCATAACACTGAGTCTATAATGGAAAGTATGATAAAAAAAATATGTCTCTTAAACAATTGATCTCAAGTGTTTTCTCAAAAAAAGAGGGGGGGATTCTGTAGTTGGCAGGGCTTGAGTATCCATTGGCAATTATGGAACTGAGGCTATGAGGTCATGAGCTGAAGGACACAGCTGAACTGTGGCTGTATCGGATGGAGGGTGGGATAAGAATGGGAAGAACTGGAGCACAGGGAGATGTGAGAACAGGAGTTTTTGACATTCAGTTTAAGTTGTTTTTCTGTGATGCAGAGATGTGTTGAGAAAGGGCATTGAGTTTATGTGTTGGTCACTTGTTCAATGCACTGAAGCAACTTCAGCTGTTGCAGGTCATCGGGGGTTGCTGACATTTGCTGAAAATTAACTTTTAACTTTTCTAGTGGAAGATAAGAACTTGGGTTCCATAACTCTGTACAGTGTGCTTACATTTCAATAGAGGAAGTTCTTTGTTTTTATTCTGTTGCTGGAGATTAAACACAGGGACCTGCTTGTGCTGAGCATCTTGCTCTGTGCCCCCTAGCATGTTCACTTTGCTTACAGGTTCTTTTATGCACCAGGGAATAAATATATGAACAGCTTCTTTCTGGAATGCATATAAGGCTACTTTAAGAAGAAGAATATATGAAAAGGGAGCATTAGCTTAATTAGTTGTTATTTCATTTTTTATTTATTGGAAAATTAATAGCAACATCATTTAGCAAGTTGTTCTGTTATCTTTATATATTTTCTTTTTCTTCAAGTATGAGTAATTTTACATTCAACATAGAATACATTTTAAAAGAAAAACTATGTGATATTGATATATAAATTGACTGCTGTATTCTAGATTTTTTTGCCTATATTTATTTCCTTGAAAAAAAAGAGAGAGTGAGTTTTGTCCAAAAGAAATGAAATGTGTAACTGTGAAGAACATGATGGTTTTTTTACTTGTGAAAAAGTTATTCTGAATCCCAAGCAGAAGTCCACAGAGTATCATTTGCTGTTTCCTCTTTTTTTGATTCTGATTGCCATTCTTTTCTTTTTTTCTATTTTCACTGTTACTACATTTAAAACTAAATAATTGGTGGCATAATTAGTTTTCTAAATTCTTCTACCTTTTTTGGACACCTTTGGAAGTAAGAGAAAGTAGAAAAATATCTTGCTTTTCCTCCGTCTCCTGTTTTATGTGTTCCTAAATATTTGTGGAAGTCTGGAGACTGTATCAGAAGCAAATAATGAAGTAGATGTTGGCTTTTCCTGGGGTAACTGGGATGAGATGATACCACTTTGTTTGCAGTTTTGGTGAGTCAGTGTTGAAATGTTTTCTGTGTTGCCTTTCACAAATAAAGCAGAACAAGAAAGAAGTGGTTTCTACAAGGTTTCTTCCACAAACTTGATTTTCATTGAGTGATATTAGTTTGAAACATAATTCAGTTATGCAATTAAAGTGGAAATTTTTCTTTTGTAAAGCACAATTAAATAATTTTTTATTTAAAACAATACTTTTTGAAGCATATTTAAATAATTTTTATTATTTAAAACAAATCTTGGGATAGTTTGTAATAAGTAGATGTGTATAGATACTTTCATTAATTACTTGGCTAATTTTTAAAAAGGTACCAGATATTCATATATTTTGTAAAATTTTAGAGCAACTCAACTCTTAAAAAGTGTCATTAAAAATGATAATGTCGTTCAAGCATGACATTATGTGCCAGCCCAGTTCTGATGTCTTGACTGTCCCTAACAAATCATATGAGTTGATTGAATTCTGGCGACCTTCAGTGGAGATTTTATAAGATTAGCTTCTAGAAAACGCACTTGGGGGACCAATAGCAGATTCTGCTAACTGTAACAGAATATACTGGGAATTTAATAAAAAGTGAAGAGACAGTTGTGTGATCCCAAGAAAAGTCAAGGTTGGGTTTAGTGTTGCCTGGAGATTCTTCTAATTTCAAAGGGACAGGAAGAGATCCAAGAACATTAAGAGAAATACACCAGAATTTAATGTTTGTCTATGAGAGTTAGAGACTAGATTACGAGTATACACATACATACTAGCGCACACTTTATATAGATGTGGTAAGCACTTCATAGAGTCAGGAAATAATAATATAAATTTAGATGAAAATTTTTAGAAAACTGGTACTTTTTCATGTCAACAACTCGGTCAACAATATGGCTTCCTGAAGTCTTCATTGTAAGAGTTTGTTAGCGGACAAATCCAGAATTTAATCAGCAAAGAGTTCAGATAATGTGTGTGACATGTGGGAGAAAACATGACTAAGAGGAAGTCCTTTTCTGCTTCACCTTGACTGATTAATTATGATCTTTGAATTTTTGAAATTCCTTCATTTTATAAATTAATAAAGATTCTTCAGAGTATTAAAACGTTTAAAGGCAACCAAAGATGATTTTGTTTCTTCTGTTAAACATATTAATTTCACTCACGTAACTTGTAGCAAAGTTTGTTTGGTTTTATAGTGATTTTATTTATTCTAAAATATGCCAGAGTCTCCGTTCTTAAGAGGTAAAGTAAAATTTCTGTCAAATCAATAAATTGTAAACATTTATATTTGCATAAGTTAGCCTTAACAAATCATTTTGAAGTGACAGAATTGTCAGCTCTGGTTTGAGTTATGACTCTTGCTCATGACAGGAAACACCACTCAAAAGATTACAAGGGACTGCTTTTGAAATACTTTAACCTCCTCTCTTTTTATCAAAAAAATATTTTATTTAATTCCATAACATAATCCAGTGTGCATAGTGATGAGTTTTCTAAGCCATATATTATATTCAAATTCCTGCTTGGCAAATGTATAAACAAAAGAAGATACATTTAATTAACATCCTTCCTAGCCATGAAAATTTAAATTTAGAATCATCCCTAGTCATTTTCCAGTAGGGAATTGGCTAATTGAATTAAAGCCTACTTTTAAAACAGTTTCTATGACTTGTCAATGTTTTATTTGTCATACTACAATAAAAAAAAAAAAACATGCCATAGACCAAGAATTTTATAAATAGAAAATTATTCCTCAACATTTGCCCAGGGCATAATGTATTGTTCTTTCTCATGCTCTCTCACTTAAAGACCCAGATAAAACTCCCATGGTCAGAAGGCATTCTGTTCTCTGTCCTCACAAAACTCTTGTGCTAAAGAGTAACTTCATACCATTTTATTTCTTAAATGGCCTCTTTAACAAAGGACTTCTCCCCCCTTCAATAACCCTTTAATTTCTCTTGGATCCTGCCTCAGAAGGGACTTTGTACCACCTCATATCACACTCTCTAATCCCTACACCATCATCATGTTGCACCGCCATCTCCTGTGTAGAAATAGCTACCCTACATGGTGTACCCTGTACCCAGCAAACCTGGGAGCATCCGGGCACTTTCATCTAGATTCCAAGCATGTGCTGGGGAGCCATGGGCCTCAGGTAGGAAACTCTTTTCTTCATAAAACCACCAGAGAAAACCTCATTGACCAATGCCCTTGAGACTCCATACTTGTAGGTGCACCAATGTGAGATTAGAGCCTAGTGAAACAGACACGGGATTCAGGCTCAGTCTTCTGCACAGAGTGACAGTGGCACTGGACACAGCTGCCATTGTGACAGCATGGTACCTGACTCATGGTGAAGAGGCCACCACCTCAAAGACAAAGCCCTACGTCAAAAGTCGGTCTCAAGTTTCAATATTTTCATTGCGCTTATGACCTCTTGTCTCTGCTCTTTTTCATTTTTCTCTCTTGAAAAGCTCAACACATCTCCCCTATCTCTTCACAGAGTCACGCCTATTTCTCTACCCACCTAAGTTTATAGGTTGTTTTAAAAAAAATTTATCTTTTTTATGTATATGAGTGTTTTGTCTGCATCTGGGAATTTGTCAGGCTGGGCCTTGCACAGGTTTTGTGCATGCTGTCCCAACCACTGTGAGTTCACAAGTACACCTGCCCTGCTCTGTCTACAAGATAATGTGTCTTTGTACTCATTCACCACCTCTGGCTCCTCTATTCTTTTTGCCTGTTTCCAAATGATCTGTGGGCCCTGGGGGGAGGAATGTGGTATAGATGTTCCCTTTGGGAATATTATTATTATCTGCACCTTGTCCAGTTGTGGGTCACTGTGCTAATCAGGATCTACTGTACATAGAGGCTTCTCAGATTAGGACTGAGAGGTGTATTGTCTATGGATATAATGATAGCTTTTGTTAGGAGTGAGTGATTCCATGTCCATTTAGAAGCATAATCATAGTAGATTCTGCTCTAGGGACTATCACTTATCTAGCCACAGATGCATAGTAGTGCCTGATAGTAGTGCCAGGTCTGAGTTTCATTTTGTGGAGTAAGCCCAAAATCCAAACCAAAAAGTGCTTGGTTACTCTGAGAGCATTGTCATACTAGTCTTTACTGTAGTTCATGGAGTTCCTAAGGCCCTTATTATACCAGAAACTAATAACCAGCCACTACATGATTAAAATTAAATTTATGCTAATATACACATATACCCACACATCCATGCACACATAAGAAGGTGAGTCTTGAAGGTGGTGTTCCAAGGAGAATGGCTCATTGTAATTCACACAGTTCTCAAAGTGCATTTGAATTAAAAGTCTACACAGGTGCTATCCGTGGTTGCAAAACTGCAGCCACACACATAAGTCAGTTTTCCAATTAGAACTGTAGAAGTTAGTGTCGTTATAATGCTGCTAATTCAAAATGATTTCATGTTTTCCAGCCCAAAATATATCCAGAGATGTGATAATGCTGAAGTTCTAATTAAGTTTCTTACTTAATTTTTAGGTAATCCTTAAACACATTTATTGAAGCATTTCATTTTTAACTCCCGAGCTAACTTTTAGGTGCTTAGAGGTCAAGGGATTTTGACCTTCCACAGCTTGTGTTGCAATTGAACACATTAAACATCTAAATATTACAGAGTCTTAGCGCAGACAGGCAAGGCTGTCCTGTGTTGGCCTGAGGCTGGCCTCACTCCGAGAAAGCATCACTCTGGTGAGGATGGCCGAACTGATGATCTTGTAGCTTAGCTCAGAATTTGGACAGGCTGGGTGGTGGCTGAAAGAAGAGAAGCACGCATCAGAAATATCTAGAGATGTACAGACGCATAGGTGTGTCCATAGCACTGTGCAGCACAGTTTAACCCAAAAGGAAGACCGCAAACAGTTGAATACAATCGGTACAAGCTGTAAACAAGGGATGCGAGTCAGGTACTATGTAAGGATCCTGAAGAACTGTAACTGGTGTATGCTGACCCCGAGGAGTCGGGCCCTGGTCTGTAGGCAAGTTGGAGTTGATGGCTTTTAAGCATAGAAATGAATGATGTTATGCACTTTAGAGAGGAGAGGGACTTAAGAGTCTATGGGTAGAAGCTGAGTGATAGAGAGTTAGGCTTCTAGAGAGAAGCAAAGAGAATCTTCATTTGTGCAGCAGTTTCGTGGCGTAAAAGCCAGAGCACATTTTTGAAGTCAGGATCTGGTTGAATTCTTGAAGTCTTAGTATCTGTCTTGGGTCGCTGAGCACATGAAAGAAATATTCACTAAAATAAGAATGTGAGTGGAAGACTGGATGAAAGGTTGAGTAAGGAGAGATACTGAGTTTAAAGCATCTTGTTAAAAAAAATCACTAGTGGGAAACTGAACATATCCAAGGAGCAGGGGGAAGTTTGAGCTTTGAAGACAAAGATTATGGAGTCTCCCTGTGTTCTTATGTTTATTCCTTCATATTTGTATTATTAGAGAGAAAAAATTATTTTCCTGTGGGTGTTGAGTGTAACCTGAGTAACATGTGCAAAGGACCTTTTTACTTTGTTTAAGCAATATATTAAACATCAAAGGCCCATGAATAATTTAAAATAGTTCCAGTTCATTTCCTCCTTTTTATCTTTTTAATAGAATATTTATATGTTGCCCATTACTTATCTTTCAAGAAGAATGCATCCTCCTATCCTTATATTAACAGGAAATTGAATATGGGCCATTACAATGAAGGCCTGTAGTGATTTACTATGACAATGACTTAGTGGGAAAGCTTTAAAATTATTTCTAAGCAAAAAAAGTATGTAGTCACCTCATATATTTGTGATTTTTTTGCTTGAAACCTCTAAGGTACAACATAATTACATCATAATAAAATTTCTTACTCGTGTGGAGAAACTACAGTTGAACAGCAAAGTATCTAAAGGAGCTGTCAGCCCGTAAACTAAGACTCTTGTGCTTTCTAGTTAGAACATACGCTTCAGATTTAAATAGTAACATGAAAATTGTTTCTTGAAACTAAAGGCATGTTGACAATTATTCCTAAAGTTTACCATATTAGTAAAATGATACTGTGTCTCATGAAGAGTAAAATGTAAGTTGTAGCTAGAAAGCTGGCTTAGGAGTTATGAACACTGTCTGCTTTTCCAGAGGACCCAGGTTCAATTCCCGGTGCCCACATGATGGCTCAAAACATCATTATCTCTAGTTCCAGGATGGCATCCAACACCTTCTTCTGGCCTTCATAGGTACTAGGCATACATGTGTTTCATGGACATACATGTAGCAAAATACTCATGTACATTAAAACCATAACAACAACCAAGTTGCATGTTGTTTATTAGACTTCATAATACTCCCATATGAATTTTAAGGAGTAATAGAGGATATTTACTTGGTTTTGGTGATGTGTGAGTTGCTTAGTTCTATTGGATTGAGGTAGAGGCCCAAAGCTCTGGAAGCTCACTCTGTGAGTGAGAAAAGAAATATACTTTTGCTTTCTGATTTTATAAACATGACCTCCCATGTGAAGTATTTTGTCTTTACATTCCTATCTTTATGTAGGTATTTTATCTATGAACAAATATAAAGTGACTATTCTTATAGTCAGTTATGAGTTTTCTAAATTTTGGTCAATGGCCAGAGTTGAGTAGATTTATTATAGCACAAATCAGAGCAATGAGACTGACCCTGGTTGTGACTGATTATTCTAAGTCCTCTAGGCAGATTCTGTGAAAGAGAAGGGCCCAGTCCCCACCTCTCTCAAATCATACACCCCATCACAGTTTTACCTTCCATTCAAGAATTTCTACCCTTCAACACTGAGGGTTCTGAGGGCCCTGCTCAGTTTATACATTTTGCCAACTATACCTCATGAATAATATTTCTGATCCACAGAGTGACAGACCTTTGGAAATGCTTTAATATTAGAAGCCTAACCCTAAACCAGATTGATGGTAAAATACTAAGTCATTAACCTCATACCTGTGAGAGGTTCTTCTATGATAATTATGATAGAAATTGGCTAGTTTCCTACAAAAGCTATGGTAGCTAAATTCCCATAGCCTTTACATATTAGTTTATGTTTTCATAACATAGACTTAATGGTGGCAAAAGGCACCTGTTATGTATAATCTGTAGAGAATGTTTTAATGTTAACTCAGTATTTGCATCGGAAAATTCATCTACTTCTAATCTCTGAAAGACCAGTTTTGAAATTTTATGCAACATCCTTAACACATCTAAGACACTTAAGTGTCAGTTTCTATGCTCCTTGGGAACATGAGTTCTAATAAAAGTGACATTAATTTTAAAGAAAATTTTCCACCAGAAGGAGTGCTTCTAATGTAGGAAAGCATGTAGTTCAAATTACATATGAATGTCATGCATATTATGAAATAACAAAGAATAAATAGTAAATTGTGTTAATATTTTGGTCTATTAGGCTTTTTAAAATATTACTGTTGCTAATGAAAAAATATTTAGTGAGACTTATTGAAAGAGTGATGATATATACTTTAGGTAGAATTATTTTGATATGTAATAGAAACCAATGCATATATGGATATTTCAGGGGGATCGTGGAAAATAAGCAAATCAATTCAAACATAACAAGGACAAGTATGAGTGTATAACCAGAGAGCAAAAAAGGAGTATTTAATTAAAAAATTTCTAAGAGGACACATTAGGAATAAGAGGGGATTCTTGCTTAATTGACCTAACAGGGTTCTTGCTAAAGGCAGGTTACCTAGATCAGGCACCACCTAGATGTTGGGGAGAAATAAAGAAGCTGATTAGACATTGAGGGGGGAGAGATAAAGGGTAGGAATCCGGCTAAATTGACCTAGCAGATTTCTTGCTTATGGATAGTCAGCATGAACAGGAAAGCTCAGACTCAACCTAGATGAGAAGAGAATTCAAGGGAGCCTAGGTGGAGTTTGGTTAAAAAGAGGACAATATTACCACAGTTAAAATTCCTTGACTCACTTATCTCTTGTGTTTGACATTTTATTTATGTTAGAATGCAGACCTGCAATGCAAAGGTCCTGACTCATGCTGGGCTGGGCCTTACACAGAAGGAGGAGGAAGGCACTGTAATTCTAGCAAAGTCATGAAGAGACTATGCTTCACTCTGAATTCTGAAATACACCTGTGTAAAATCTAATTCAGTCCCATGCACACACATACACGCTTACAGAAGTGTAAAAGTGGGCTGCCCTGCTTCACTCATGTGAAGGTGAGCATATTATAAAGTATCTCTGACTGAATCAGAATAGTGTTTAACTTTCTTTGATTCATTGTATTTTAGATTTCTTTTTTAAAATTTATTATTTTCTTATATACTATGTCCCCATAGCAGTTTCTCCTGCCTTCCTTCCTACCAGAATCCCCCACACCTCACCTCTCCCCAAGATCCACTCCTCCATTTCCCTTCAGAAAAGAGAAGACTTCCCAGAGATATCAACCAAACATGGCGTAGCAAGTTACATACCCTCATATTAAGGCTGGACAAGGCAACCTAGTAGGAGGAAAGGGGTCCCAAGAGCAGGCAGAGTCAGAGACAGCACTTGCTCGCACTGTTATGAGTTCCACAAGAACACTAAGCTGCACAACCAGAACATATATGCAGAGGACCTAGGTCAGACCCATAGAGGCTTCCTGATTGTCACTTCAGTCTCTGTGAGCTTCTATGAGCCCTGGTAGATTAATTCTGTGAGCTATGTTCTTGTGGTGTCCTCGACCCCTCTGGCTCCTACAATCCTCCTTCTTCTTCCGTGGAATTCCTGAGCTCTCTCTGCCTGATTGCTGATGTTCGACTGTGGATCTATGCATCTGCTCCCATCAGTTGCTAGATGAAGTCTCTCTAATGAGGATTATGCTAGGCTCACTTAGGTCTATGAATATAGCAGAATATCATTAGGATGATTTCATGGCTTCTTTTTTGCCAGTCATGTGTGGTTCTATTCTAGGTCTCTGGGCTATCTAGCTCTGGTTCCTAGCCTTCCAGACAATGCCCAGAGTGGGCTCCCTCTTGTGGCATGGGTCTCAAGTTGGACAAACATTGCTAGGCTACTCCCTCATGCTCTGTGGCACCTTTACCGCAGCATATCTTACAGGCAGGGCAAATTGTAGGTTAAAGGTTTTGTGGCTGCACTGGTGTCAGAGCCCCTGCACTGGAAACCTTCCCTGGTTACAGAAGACCAGGTTTAGGCTCAGTACCCCACCCCCCCATTGCTAAGAGTCTTCCCTAGGGTTGCTCCCATAGATTCCAGGGAGTTTCCTGTTGCTAGAGTTCTCCTGCTTTGCCCACAGTCAGGACAAATCTTTGTCACCCGCCAGTCCCACAGCTGCTCAGACCCAACCAAGTAAACACAGAGACTTATATTGCTTACAAACTGTATGGCCGTGGCAGGCTTCTTGCTAACTCTTCTTATAGCTTAAATTAATCCATTTCCATAAATCTATACCTTGCCAGGTGGCTTGTGGCTTACCGGTGTCTTCACATATTCCCATCCCCACCTGTCCCCAGTACACCTGTGAAATCTATTCTTCCCAGGGAGATCCATGCATTCCCCACTTGAGCCTTCCTAGTTACATAGCTCTCTGGGTCTATGGATTATAGCAGGATTCACGTTTCTAAGTAAAGGGCTTGTGATTCTGTACACCAAATATTTGCTTTGAAGTACTTTCTTGAAATTTTAAAATTTTACAAATTATTCATAGTCAATAAGTGAAACAACCCACTGAAAATGCAAATATATTTAACAAATGAAATGTGTACATCTATAATACCATCCTTTTTCCTAATGCTTCATATCTGAAAAGCATGTGGCAGTTGTAACATTGGGAATAATAGCCTAGATGACTCTTTGGGCCTTTTAGCCATGCTTTTCTTTAGAGAGCTGTGGGAAGTCCCTCTTCACAGGCAGGGTATTCTTCTGAGGGTAAGGGCTGTCTATTCCCCATGAAAAAAGGAAGTTCAGCATTTGAATGGTGCTAATGAAGTTCCTTGCTGTGCAACACAGAGCATGAAATTTGAGGTTGTTGGTGTGAATCAGTCTCTAAATGGAATAGCCACTTTGTCAGTCAGAAATGTGCTGCTTCTGTAGCAGATGCCACGCGCAGAGGCCATTTCTCTGTTCCTTCTTCCATGTGAGAACACCCCTCTAAACACATTAGTATAATATCGATTATAGTGCAGTTTAATATTTTAAAAATTATGAAAATTTTCTCCTTTAATAAATCACACACTACAGGAACACCACTACAATGGCTATAGAATCCTGCCCCAATCCATTTACCCCTACATTTAGAAAAACACCTAATTTATCCATTTCTCATTCAAATATAAATCAATGGCTTTCATTAAATCTACTTTAGAGTTAATGTAAATTTGAGTTGTGATGCATTGGCATTCTATTTCACTACACCATGTGATTCTAATCCTATTCAAATCTAGTGGCATTTGCCTATGAGTCTGTGTCTTTTCCTGGCAACTGACAAGATCTTGTAAACTAACATTTTATATGGATTGTGGTTAAATGCATAGAATAGTCATCACAGCTTTGATTATCTAAAAAATGCTTTTCTCCCTCCTTTCTCTGTCCATAGAAGAGACCCAACATCTGTCTCTTCTATATTCATGAGCTCTTATGTTTTTATATATGATATATATATATATATATATATATATATATATGTATGTATATATGTTTTTAGATGTTTAGTGCAAACTGTAGGTGTTTTTACTTTCAAAATTCACATAGTCAAATAACATGGTGTTTATATTTGAGTATTTTGCTGTGGGATGGTCTGTATGTCAAATTGCTCTGATTGGTCAATAAATAAAACACTGATTGACCAGTGGCCAGGCAGGAAGTATAGGCAGGACTAACAGAGAGGAGAATGGAAAGAACAGGAAGATGGAGACACTGCCAGCCACCGCCATGACAAGCAGCATGTGAAGATGCCAGTAAGCCATGAGCCATGTGGCAAAGTAGAGATTTGTAGAAATGGATTAATTTAAGATATAAGAACAGTGAGCAAGAAGCCTGCCATGGCCATACAGTTTGTAAACAATATCAGTCTGTGTTTATTTGGTTGAGTCTGAGTGGCTGTAGGACTGGTGGGTGACAGAGATTTGTCCTGACTGTGGGCCAAGCAGGAAAACTCAAGCTACAGTATTCCCTGAAGAGTTCTTCAATAACCTTGTAAGTACGGTTACCAATACAGTGCTAATGTTTCCCCTTTTTATTATTTATTCTTTAAAACAAGGCGTTATTGTGTTTGGTGGTTTGGAACTTGCTTTGTAGATCAGTCTAGCTTTGAACTCATAGCAATCCTCCTGCCTCAGACTCCTAAAATGGGATTAGAGGCATGTACTGGCATGCCTAATTCCCTTTCTTTTCTAGGTCTGCTTCTTCATCTGTGTTCTCTGCTAGTTCATTGGCACATCTAGCTGAAGAGTCAAAGTAGGCATCACCTTATACCCTTACTTCATCAACACTACCTCTTAGGCTATTATTCAGGTGCATTGTTGAATGTGTAATGTATTCTTTTTCTTTCTACTGGTATTGCATAGATCATACCCTTTCTCTCCTGTCCACTCTTCCAGGGGCCTTTTATTTCTCTACTTTCATTATCTCCTTTCTTCTCAACACTGTCTTTGCTGTCTGCTCCCTGGTAGGTTTCTCTCCATTCTCTCTATTACCTATGGGTTCAATTTCAGAGTGCTCCATGTGGAATATTGTATGAACTTCAGGAGTGTGGTTGTAAAAGTTCCTCTGAGGACGGGAGAGATGGCTCAGTGGTTAAGAGCACTCATGGCTCTTGAAGAAGACCTGGGTTTTGTTCCCAGTCCCACAAGGTGGTTCACAACCAAAGGTATATAAATCCATTCCAGGGAATTCAATATTGTTTCCTGACCTTTGTAGGCACTAGACATACATGTGGTCTGCATACATGAAAGTAAAACACTCATACACATGACAAATAAATCAGTAAGACAGAAAGTAATGAAAGCGCCTCTGTATACTTTCTATGTCATTGAAAGTTCCTATGCTTGATTATTAGGAAACTGCTTGTAATTTCCCCCATGACCATGATAATCTTTTCTTTTTACACTATTGTGCACTCACTCCCCATCCTCCTTTTATTTTATTTTGTATTGTATGCAATGCTAGGAATCAAGACCAGGGTCTCCTGTGTTAGGCTACTGCTCTACCACTGGCCTGCAACCTTTGCCTGTTTCCCGACTCTCCATATCAGACTGGTCCCTACTCATCTTATAAATTTCAAATACCAAGCTTTTAAAATGCATTTCTCATTTCCTCTTTGTGTGGGTATGTGAGTGTCTATGTGAATGTATGTATTTGTGTGTGCATATGTGTGTGTGCATGTATTCATGCATGTGTTGTGTACTTGTGGAGGGAGAGCTCAATGTCCTATGTCTTCCTTCATTGGGTCCTACTAAGTGATCTTTCCTCTTGATTCTTAGCAAATGTTATTGTGGTTAATCATTGTATGTTTTGGATGGCTTCATGTTTTTTAAAAAATATTTTAGGGCTGAGAAGATTATAATCTCAGAAAAACAAAAGAAATAATTTAAACACTATTTTAGTGTAAGTTTGTGTTACTTTAAATCGTATTCCTTGGTACTTTGGGCTCTGGAACACACTTGCTATTATATCATGTCTATATTTATTCTTATGTTTGTCTGTTTGTTACTTATTTACTAGATGATCTTAAGGTTTTAGAAGCATTTTAGAGGAATTATTGATTGATAATCAATGTGTGATATACTGTAGATATAGCTGTACCATTAAATAAGTATAATAGATGAGTGTCCTGAAGGAGGGAAATTCAAATTTCAAGTTTAGATAATAATCTAGAAGCATAGTGTAACTCCATTTTAGAAATGTGCAAATGATAGGTTGCTATCCCATCAAACCCAAGTAAAGGAAACTGAATATTCTAATTTCTGAGCTTCTCCTCTTTATACTTCTTCATAATTGTCATGTAGCTAATTACAACACAGGGATATTATGGGCAAGCTCACCATCATGTGCTTAGTTTTATTAATAATGTAACTCTGTAGGTTTTTTAAAGACGAATTTAGTAGTTATTGAGTTTACCCAGCTGGAAAACTTTGAGACAAAAGTACCTAGAGAAATAAAACCATTGTCAGTCAGTCTGGGAAAAAGCAGGTTTTCTGTCTCAACATTTATCAAGTGACAGGATTTCTTTTAAATGCTTTAGGTGACAATTATCTGATACTTGGATGCTTCAAATGTTTAGCAAGGTTTAGTGTTAGGAGATTAAGACACCTCTTAATATATCACACAGATATTTTTACCTTGCATACAAAGGCATAAGAGTACAAGAACTAAAGTATTTCCTTAAATTAAACTTGTTAAATTTTGCCCTAAGTAATATAGTAGATCTTCAGTTGCAAGTAGGTAAAAATGATAGGAGAATAGTACAGTTTAACATTTGGAGGTTTGTTTTGCTTTATAGTTTAGAAATATTTTAGTAAACTTTGTGTGTAACTGGTAAAAAAAACACTGTTGTGTGAATTAGATGGAAAGTTTTATTAAAATTGAGTGCATTTATTCATCAACTTATTTCATTTATTATCTGGTAATATATTAGAATGTACTTTGGTCCCTTTTATATGCTTCAATAATGTGCTGCTCTGTGTCATTAACTGGGAGCTGACTGGAAGCTAATATGCCCCTGTGCTGTGCTTTTCTGGGTGATCATTTTACTATCTAATTCCAGATCATAAAGTGTTTATAAATTGCCATGAATGTTTCTCCCCTTTTCTTCTTACAGAAAAGTCAAAGATCAACCTGATATTATATCTGATAAGTAGAATCATACAGTAAATTTAATAAGAAAAAAAATAGGCGAATTATGGTAATCATACTGAATTGATCAAAAGCAGGTTTTTGTGTAGAACTCTTAAACATTGATTTAAATCTTGAATAAATGTATTTGATCCTTGTATCTCTCATGAAATCTTATACAATTTACATTTTTGGTTTATTTGGGGACATTTAAGGGTAAAATTTTAATGTAGCATTTAGACCTCAACTTACACAGGTCTGTATTGTTCGTAGTTGCTGTTTATAGTATATCAATATTACTTGAAAATCTGATAATATGAGATTAAAAATCACTGTAATATGAAGCTTTTTCTAGCTTAAGGTTCACATGATGTATAATTAGGACCATCATTTAGAAAAAAATCATTATCATGTTTTCAAATAAAGCCAACTGAATTGCAAAAATCTTAGTACTTTCAGATAGTAATTTTCTCTCCTTTCCGATGGGGAAATTGTGGTGAATTAAGATGAAAAATCTTAAGTGGTACTCAGTATCCCAGTGGATGACTGACATTGAAAGTTGAGGAAGTGGAGAGATAAAAGGTCTGGACTGAGTACTGGGATACATAGAAATTGTTGAACCAGTACTATCATACACTGGCGTTTTAAAATTTAGCATCCCTCAACCTGATTCTGTAGTCACTAGACTTCGGTTTATAGAGCCATGGCTTCTTTTCTCACAAAGAAGGAATATCGAGCCAGGTGGTGTTGGTGCACTCCTTTAATCCCAGCACTTGGGAGGCAGAGCCAGGCGGATCTCTGTAAGTTCAAGGCCAGCCTGGACTACCAAGTGAGTTCCAGGAAAAGGCGCAAAGCAGAGAAACCCTGTCTTGAAAAACCAAACAAACAAACAAACAAACAAACAAACAAAAAAACAAAAACAAAACAAAACAAAACAAACAAACAAACAAACAAAAAAACAAGAAGGAATATCTGCTCAGACTCTGGGTATCGAGTCATCTAATAAAGTAATGAGAATGCATGCAACTTGAAGCCTAACTGTCCCCTTTGTGAAACAAAGTCAATATGTATTTTAATGATGCTTTCTTTTCTTAATTTACCTCAAGGATTTGTTGCCAGGCATAGTTCTGCAAACATCAGGAGTTTTGAATGAATGTATTATTTTACAGAATTATAAAAAGCATTCTGAATCACACATTCAGCGATTTTTACATTCTACAGATTAAGTAAGCATGTGCATATTTTCTAAAAGTTGTATTTTAATCCACTATAGTTTCATTTTTGCATAGTTTTGTTTGCTTCAGTGTCATTTATGGGCAGCTGAAGTCAGTTGAATTTGGTATGTAAAGCTCTGTTTCTCTGAAATCTTGACAAATAAAGTTTAAAAATGTTTCATAAATAGTTTCTAAAGACCAGAATCCATGATAATTCGCCTATATACTGACAGGTTTTAAGATACATTTTTAGATAATACTTACTATGAAAAGTAAGCAGTACTATGTAGCAAGCAGTATTGTATTGATTACAGAGTTCAGACTACCCAAGCCAGCAGCACTGTGAAATTCAGATTACTAAGTTTTGAGATCACCAGGCAGAAATTCCAGGTGATTGAAGACTGTGAACCCAGTTGCATTTTGAGGATTAAATGAAATATTATAAGAATAATCTGACCTACTCTTCATTCTAAATAAGTCAGTCATTAAGTCAAATGAAATGTAACTGGTATTGTTGGGTGTGGGACAGTACTGACAGTCTATAAGGTAAGCGGTCTGGACATGAAGCTTAACTATTTTGTTAGAGTATCTCATGTTACATAAGCATTGTTGAGGGAGCACACTCTAGACAATCTACAATCTGCTTACTTATGTCCTTTGACTGTGAAATGTTTGACTCAGAGAATTGACCTTTAGAAATGATGAGCTTTGTGTCATCCAGCTGGAGCAAATGCATGTTAGGAAAGGTTATGTCTCTTTGGTGTCATTCTGTCAGGCTGCAAAGCTATGATATGTTTATTCGTTCTTTGAGAAGGAGCCTTCTCAAGGACAGTGTGCTTTCCAGAATTTAAATACTTGGTAAAACAACAACAACAACAACAAAAGAGAAAATCTGATCCTCAGACTCAGTTTTCCTACAACAGCCCTAGTATGTGACTAACAGCATGGTTACAAGGTGAGATGGTAGGTCTGTTCTTTAGGTGTCCATGGTGAGAGTGTGCAAGAACGGTGAAGCCTGGCCTATGGTTGTGAGTCGTGTCTCTCTCTGCTGCATGGCCTTCACTCACACGCCTTTAAAACAGGGCTTAGAGGCAGCCGGGGGCCTGATCATGAGGCATTCATTTCTTTCCATGGAGAGTACAAGGAATTTTTTTTTTTCATTTTTCTCTGGAGAAAATTGTTAATTTATCAAGTGTGATTGTCTCTGGTTTCAGGACGTCATTTATGTGATTTAATCTCTATCAAATCTAACAGGAACCCTTTTTAATCATTTAATTTTGTGTTTTACAGACCTCAGTTCATTTTTTTATAATTTCAAAATTATCAAATTTAACCATAGTTCTCTATGTCTGCCTACAGTACTTTATTTTTCTGATGACAAGTTACCACTATTAAGAAATCTGAGTCCACAGTTTCAAATCAGTATGCATTGATTCTTCTCACCTTGTACACAAATGAGCGTGTGTGTGTGTGTGTGTGTGTGTGTGTGTGTGTGTGTGTGTGTGTGTGTGTGTGCACATCAATGGGCATGTTGGTAGAGGCCAGAAGAGAAAGTTAGGTGTCCTTCACTGTCACTTTCCTGTTTATTCCCCTGAGGCAGGGTTTGCCACTGAATGTGGAGCTAGGCTAGTAGTCACCAAGACAAGACAAATCTTGTCTCTGTGGTCAACAGTGCTGGGGTTGTAACCATGCCCTGTTTGGGGCACTATTACTGGCAATAAAGAGCAACAGTAGTCTTAAAAACTAAGACACCTCTCTAGGCCCTAATTTCACTTTTACTGATGGTAGAAGTGGTGGTATTCTGGTAATGTACTTGAGATGAATTTTATTCACAGTATTTTTATGTTCTCTAAACAAAATCCCTCCTTATTATTCATAACCCATTGTAGCCAGAAATTCTGTCCTCAGTTAAGGCTTGGTGACCACAATTCAAACCATATCCAAAATTAAGCAAAAATTAGATTTAAGTACATTTTTCTTGTAGTAGTCAAGAACATTGATTAAGATAAAGATCAATTTGTAAGTATATTAATAGCATGTTTTAATTTTAGCATTTGTATTCATTGATCAAAACTCATTATTCTAGTTGAAAAATAAATCTAATGTGTCTCACACGAGACACACAAATATCTTGTAAGTGTTCATTAGATATGGTACAGAGGATTTTGATTCATTTTTATGGCTTTGTTTGGCTAAAATGGAGCATTTGGTTAATACTACTTTGAATTGCATCCTTTGTCTTAGTCATTTTATACACAGCTAGCTACACCACTAACTGCACCATCTTTGGCGGCAGATTTCCTGTGTAAACTAATAATAAAATTCCCGGAGAAATGGTGACACTCACTGGGCAGTACAGTTTTATTCACCTGCATGTTCTATTGTTCATTACATTAGGTGATGGTATGGGGTGGCAGACAGAAGACTAAAGAGTATTAGGGGGCTTCAGTTTAGAGCTGTAGGGAGCACTTCCGCTTCATTAGCAACACTTACAATTTAAACCAATAACTCATTTTTTTCTTTATATTAAAAAAGAAGTCTTTTTCATTTAGGTTCACAAACGTTAGAATACTATGCATGTATAACTACTTTTAGAAATCACTCTAGTATAACTATTTGGTATGAGTAGAGTTATAGCAACCAAGAACCGTGGGTTAATGGTATAATAACGACATTGGCCACAGAGTTTCAGTACTTCATAGTACTTATTGAGTGATATTTGTTCATTGGCCAACTCTGTCTCTGTCTTTCTATCGTTGTCTCTTTCTTTCTATTGTATAGATTATAATTTTGGCTAATTTACATATAGTAGATATGTACAGCAATAATAACACCAGGATTTCATGCAATTGACTATATAATTTCTACATGGAATTATATACTTTTTTTCTGTTACATTTTTTCCTATTTGGATAATTTTATTTTGAATTTTTCTTAGCAAACATCTATTAAATAACTAAATGATGTGTTCAAATAAGGTTCAAAGGAGGAAATAACACTATTAGTGTATTCCACATATAGGATTGGAACATCTCTGTCTTAGTGGTACCTCCAGAAGACTATCAATGGTAGTGATACTTGAATATACCCATACAAAGCAAACCAATACTAATCCCTCAAAGTTATTATTATTAGAACCATTTCTAAATGAGGACGTGATCCACAGAAGATTAAATTAAGTTTGTTAATCAGCAGATATTTATTGAGCACCTTCTGTGGCCATTATTCTGGTGAGATGGTATACACATCATGATTTTCCAGATAATAAATCATACCAGCAGGAAAATCAAAATTGTCTTTAGAAGTGAAGAATTTATTCAGTTCTTAGATCTATTTTTGTAAACAAACAAACAGACAAACAAACAAAATGCCTGGGTCAGTGAGATGGCTCAGCAGGCAAAAGCACTTACCTTGCATGCATGAGGATCCAAGTGTCATTTCTGTGACCCGTATAGAGGCAGAAGGAGAAAGTGGATGTGACCTCCACAGGAACATCATGGCTCACATGCACACACAACACCCCTCCACATACACACATGTACCCTCCACACACAATATATATACATATATACAACAGTAGTTAAAGGAACTTTAAAAAAAAACTTATTTTTAAGTGCCAATATGATAATTCTTCCTAAGTGTATTGCTGTATTGTCATATAATCCTAGAAGATATTGTATAAATGACCGCAGTTAGAGGGGAATAGAGAATCAACCCATAGAAATAGACAATAACATATGTACTGTTATACATTGTGCAAGTTGGTTGCTACTTTGTATGGTTATCAGAATGATCCTCCTTTGCATTCAGTTCAGTTTACCTCCGAGTAACTAGAAGCCAACCCTGTACATGGATGCTCAATTCCATACTGATCCTGAGGAGGACAGTGAGGATTTAAACCCATGTCTGCCATTTACCCAGCCCATTTCAGGACAACAGAGTAACAGAAACTCATTTCCTGGTTCTCTGAGAGTGGAAAGGAATATCCTTAGGCAAAATTGTTCTAATTTTCCTGCATAATTAAGCAGATTATACTATAAATTAATGTGTTGGCACAGTTAACTGTTTCTTATTTACTTTTCTTTCCCTAGTGAGAGTGCCACTCTACAGGAAGTCTTTTAAACAGATACATCCCATTAGCTTCCTTAACACAGAGGTGAGACGCAGAGATAAGAACAGCTGTAACAGCTGCCTCAGGCATCCTGGCAGGGTGTTACCCTGAACTAAGAGCTGCAAACTATAGGAGTGGCAGCTGGAGGGAGCTGGAAGAGATGGTCAGGCTAGGTTCCTTCCCTCCCATGTCTTCCCTTTGCTGTGAGCATGCTCTATCAGAACCACGGATGAACACACTTGTGTCTTTACACAATGTTCGAATTTAATGACTCACAATAAATCCATAATATTTTGTTGGCAGTACTTTGAGAAATAGTCCAGATTCCTTTGAAAGCGAGGAAACACAGGTTCTTCAATTCAAATTTTAAGTCCTAATATTAACCCTCACATCACACATTTGTTTTGGCATTTAAAAAAATGTTGTCTAATTGGTCTTTTGCTTGCTTGTCTTGATTTTTCATTTTTTTGTGTGTTTCTTATTTATTTGTATTTTATGAGAAAGAAAAAGGACAAAGTTGGGTGGGGAGGGAGGTGAGGAGGATCTGGGAGGAGTTGAGAGAGGGAAAAATATGATCAAAACATACCACATGAATTTTTTTAATTAAAAAAATGTATCTGCAGGGTGTGCAATCTTGTGAGATAAACAATGATGCTGTAGGTTTGGAGGCACTTCTTCCAGTCAAGGTTAGAGCAGGGCTCAGTGTCTAGTTATGCTGTAGAAACAATGTATGGCATGGTGCAAGCTGTAGGGGTCAATGCTAGGATGAGTTCTAGAAGAACAGATAAGCAGATGGATGGAAGATGTGCCCATCTCGAGGGGTGAATGGACTGATAGCAATTCAAGTACGCCATGTCAACACTAGAGACCTCTTGGCGCTGAAACCCCTGGAGAAGATGGAATGCTCTAACTGTTGGTTCCTTGATGCTTAAGTGCTGGCTAGTCAAAATGTCAGGTTAGGGAGGCCCACGCCATCTCAATGTTTGATGTCCTCTTTATGAAGTCCAGGTGAAAGAGTTGCACCCTTTTGTTGGTCTGAGATGTCTAATAAGTTTGCTGGTCTAGTTTTCACAATATGATTTGAATATACCTACATGCTCCTACAGTCCTAATTTGTGTGTGTGTGTGTGTGTGTGTGTGTGTTTGTAAAATTGGCACCCTTTTTACTTTTTGGAATTAGCTATTTATTTATCAGTGTTTGACTCAGGAGTATCAGGTGGAGTTGATAATGTGCCCAGTAAGGTAAATTGTCATTCTGCTTCTGCACTGGCACTTAAAATGGAGTCAAACGCTTCTTCTAAAAAGGAGTCTCTCAGTGCACGATACAGTTCCAAAAGCCACCATTTCATACACTACAGAGTAGTTCAGAGTCACCCCCAGTCTGATCTCAGTAGCCTTTGGCTCCCGGGAATGCTTGCTAAGCATGCAGACTTTTAGATACCAGCTGAAAAGATTGAACCTACATCTTAGTGCAGGCCTCAGTGGAGCAGGGTTTCCAAAGCTCCACGGGGAATAGCATTTCTTTTGTTTTCATACTCTTGTACAGTAAATATTAGGGAACTGAGAGTAGACTCTCATTTCAAAATGCTTCAGTTAAGGTGCATTATAAGGCATTATCTGGGGTAACTTAAACCAACAGGAATTTGATATTTGGAACATGGAAGAATGGAGTTACTTCTCAGAGTCTGGGAAGGAAGAGGAACCAACATACAATATGTGGTCAGGGTGTTGTAGAGTAGACTGGACAGTTGCCAGGAGTTTTTCAGCAGCACAGACAGTGCCTTAGCCTCTTGTCTAGGTAGCAGCTGGAGTCCTGCCGACATGGCTGGAATCAGTGGTGAAGACTGCAGCAGTAATGAGACAATCTGATGTGCAGAAGAGAATGAACGCGGGACACTCCAGCTGCCCCCTCTACAGCGCGATATCTACAACCTTAGTTTCGATTGATCGAAGTCTAGTGTCACTGTCCCTTAGCCACTGTCCTTTTGAATGCTTAACCTAGGAAGGGCCTCAGTTAACTTTCTGAAACCATGGGTAGTCGTGGACTCTAAGGCTGTGATCAGGTGAGCTGCCCAGCCCTTGGGTTGTTTTGTGTCTGCGAAGCTCTTCTTGAACTGAGGATTCCTGAAGTTCTACCCTGTAGTATCCTAGCTTGATTGGTGAAATGTTTGCTGTGAGTCAAAGCAGGGGTTCATAGCTTTTTCTGTGTCTCCCTATACTCAACTGCTCACGTACACATTCGGAAACAGACTGCAAAGTGCCTGCCTTCTTCAGCAGGATGTGACTCTAACTGCTGCTTATTTCCGAGAGAAACTGGTGAGTGACCATGTGTTTTCTGGCTGCATGGTTTTTAAAGTGCTGTTGTCCTTAGTAGGAGAACAGGGACCTTCCTTTCTCTGTCTCACCATGGACTCCACTCCTTGTCACACCGCTGTCACTACAGTGTGCTGGAGAACTGTTGTCTGTCATATCCATCAAGATTTTGATGTGACAGCATGCAGTTCCCTTGACAATTTCATTCATATTTTGTGTTTAGATTGCCCTGCCTTTCCTTTAGTAAGAGTGTAACCACGCCACTCTGCAAAGTGATCTAAATGTAGTGACTCTCATAGTAACCACTTCTATAATACTATTTGAAACAAGCACAATTTTGAAATCAAAACAATTTTAAAATAATTTAACTGTAGCTTTATGCTATGAAAGAAAATAAATTCTTACATGTATAAAACAAAATATAAATTGATCTAAACACAAATGAAGGGTGTTCATAGAGATAGGCAGTAGACTTACATTATAAACTATGCTGATTAAAATACTAACCTTTTATTAATATATTAATATATATTAATTAAATTTAATTATTGCTTGCATGAAATTTAGTCACATCAATATATTTCACATGTGAATACTTGAGTCTTTCTTTGAGAATTTCTGTAAGTCTATTTGCAATTGTCAAAAAGTGGCTTTATTGATTTAATTAAAAATTTGATTTGCCTTTTTAAAAATCAAAATTTAGTTTAATTGCTAAGCTTTAAAATTTTAAGGGAAGATGGTAATCTTGCTGAAAGAACACCAATGAAAAGCAATTTGGTATGAAAACAGAATTTTGATTAAAAAAAAAGCTCCTTCAGATTTCTTCACTTTATTTTTGAGACAGGGTCTCATCATGTTATTATGACTGGCTTAGAACTTGCTGTGTAGACCAGGCTCACCTGAAATTCACAAATATCTAGCTTCCCTTGACTCCTCAGTGCTGGGATGGAAGGTTTATTCCACCAAATCTGGCTCAACTGCTTATTGTAAACAATAAAATTACTGATAAAATGTTAAGACTGATCTTCTTTACTACAGTAGTCTAACATAAAATTAATACAATATCATAATTCTATGCACTTATAGAATATGCAGTACAGCTCAAAAGCATAATTTAAGAAGACCAATTGCAGATTTTTAAATTCGCTGAATAACTATTTAAAATTATGTTAACAATTTGAAAATACAAATTCATCAAATTTTAATTACTATATCTTCAGTAAAATGACAATTTTCCCAAGAGAATAATGCAAAGGATATTATCATTAGTCTCCCAAGGCTATTGATATTATCAGTAAAACAGTTGATATAAGAATGCACTTTAGTTCATAGGCGTGAAAATACAGTACTTACGGTAGAGGAACTTCAGATTTCCTAACATAAGCAACCTTAAGTGGAATGTAATGTCATAATCAAGAAATTTAAATTATAGCTATAAAATAATTTGCTAACATTTTTTAAAATGTAAGTCAACATAATGTAGTTGTGTTCATGTATCTACATGTAACTGACTTATAAAGCATAAGTATTAATTATTATTGATGTTAACAATACATTATGTGGAAAAAGAGCTTTATTCTTAATATGCAAGATGTTTGAGTCATGGAAATTAATAATCCATAATTATTAAAAGTTATTGACTATGTAACAGAGATATACTCAAAAAAGAAAGTTATGCAACAAACATGAATAAGTTAAAATAATTCTTATAAGTCTATTTTTAAAAGAAGGTATTCTATCTTCAGAAGAAGCTACTGTTGGCTTATTGGTCTGAAAGACTTCATGATGAAGGGCGACTCTTCAGTGGACACAGAAAATTGTTGGGTGAGACATTCAAGAAATGATTGACAAAGAAAGATAAGATAGGAAGGAAAGAGAAATGGTTCATGAGAAAGAGGATGTGAGCACTGCCAGAGAGGAGGATTGATCACAGGCAAAAAACTGGGTATTTGAAATGCTGACAGTTCTAAAGACTTCAGTATCAGGATTGCGTCCTGTTTCAGTCAAGGCCAACTCAAAAAACTTGAATCCTTGGAACACTTATGTAACAGAAAGATTTGACATGTTTGTTCTCAAAGGATTGTTTGAAAACAGGTATCCTGGTAAAAAGTAAGTGGCCAAGTGTGTGAAAGTTTCAGGACTTAATGTTTTTGGCAAGATCTTGAATTATTTCTTCCTTCACAACCAATCCCAGAACCCCTGGAGGAGAGAACACAGCAAGTGGGTTCTGACATTTGGTTGTTAGTCAGTCACATGCCCTGCTAGAGGATGAGTATCCAATGTGGAATATCTCATCCCAACTCAAGGATACACCTGTAAAATTGAAGAGCCTAAATCTAGAATGACAACAATAATTTTTTTATTTATTTATTTTTATTTATTTTTTATTTATTTATTTATTTTTTTGTCTAACATGTACTGAAAGCCAGGACTCTCAGGAAACTCGAGATGCCACCGGTTTTTTTTGTTGTTGTTGTTATTGTTTTTGTTTTGTTTTGTTTGTTTTTGTTGTTTTGAATTCTCACAATATTAATTTGGTCTCTACTAGTTGAGTGAATTGATTCCATGGAACATGAGGACTAGCATCTTCCTCTTTCTGTGTTTAAAAAATAACCTTTTGTAGACAAATTAAGATTTTTCACCCAGCTTTTGGATTTTTAAAATAGATCTGAAAACTTTAGCAAAGGAAATTCAACTTCATATCTTTAAAATATTCATTTATTTGTTTGTTTTTTGTGTGTGTGCTCTCATGTGCATGCATGCATGTGTGTGTACCATGGCACATGAGTAGAGGTCAGAGGACAGCTTGTAGGATTCAGTTCTCTCTTTCTACTACATGGATCTATGAGAACAGACTCAGGTCTTCAGGCCTGATGCCCAGCGCCTTTACCCACTGAACCAGCTCCCTGGCCCCATGCTTTTCAATCCTGATCAATACATTTCATTCGTTTGTATAATAAAGTCATGAATTTAGTCCTGTGTGGAAGGTAGGTGAAAAGAGCTTGAGTGTGTGCTCATGAATCTATAAATGTTTCTCTTTTCTATTTTGAAAAGTCAGTTTGTTCCAGTGTCTTCCATTTGCAAGGTGTTGACATTCGAATTTGGAAATATCTGCACACAATTTATTGATGTGTGTAAAGCTGTCACAGAAGTTGCCATCTGAAGTTAATTGAAGAATTTGTTTTCCTCGTGAATCAGCTGTTCATGTAAAATCATATTTTCTTCTGCTGTGGGCGTTTAATACAGAAACCTACTTCTTTTCTTTCAACGAATGAAACAATTATTGGTTTGACACATGTGCAAAACTTCTCTTTCAAGAAGTTATCACTAACTCAGAGGTAAATTATGGTTTTGCCTGAACTGTGAATTTTGTGCTTCCCTTGCAGGAGATAGAATAGAAGCAGCATTAGAAGAATCTAGAATATATTCACACAGAATCCACCTTTAAGTGTATTCTGAAGCAGTTGAGATTTTGTTTTTAGTATTCCACTTTTATATGGTATACCTGCTTGAGATCATGTTCCCTTGTTCCATTATAGAAATCTAAAAAATAGTAGCAACTAAACTAGTCCCTTTTTATGGGTGATTTCCCTTTTGGACTTAGTTTGATGCATAACAATTTAAATTGAAGGAGAAACACATTGTGCTACCAGTGAACACACAAGTAGGCACTTTAAAAAGCTGTGTTAATATACCATCTTAGTTAATTAAAAAACTGGCTTATAAACATTATAAAAGATAGGTTAATCATAATCAAAGATAAATAGTATAAACATCAGTAGACCTATTTCTATTTCAACTGAATTTGGCTCAAAACACCCAAACCCTAAGCATTAAATATACTCTTAAAAATATTTTAGAATTTATCAAATTTTCGAATACAGTGGTATGGTAGTAAACCAATAAAAACCCTTTATCAATTTAATTTTGTGAGGGTTAATTTGAAATCAAACAAATTTACAGCAGTGTAAGGTAAATGCTTTTGCTTGTCTTTATTTTGTATGTTTATGAATGCATGTGTGTATACGTGTGTGTGTGTGTGTGTGTGTGTGTGTGTGTGTGTGTGTGTATCCGTGCCCGATGTGTAGCAAGCAGGGCATACACACATATGCGCGCGTGCACGCACGCACACACACACGCACGCACACACACACACACACTGAAATGTCTTTCTCTGTTGCTCTTCAATCCTTGTCTGGTGAGAAAAGTCCTCTCACTGACCATGAAGCTGGCCCCTCTGGCTGCACTAGCAGGCCTGCAGGCTTGTGATAGCCTCATATGTTCATGTTCCCTATGTCACCGTGGCCCACAATGACTTGATGCTGGGATCTGGACCCAGGTCCTCATTCTTACACCATAAGCATTTTAACCACTGAGCTATCTCTAGGCACCTTTGACTATTTTGTAACACCAAAAAAATCTTGTAGAAGTTTAACTCATGAAAAATATCTGAATTCTAGGTTTTGATTTTCAGCATTCTAAGTTGCAGGTGCTTCTTTGTGAATAAATTGTTTTATGGTATTGTTTTTCCTTTAAAGGGAGAATATCAATGGTTGAAGAATAATTTAGGCCTTTGAAAAGGGAAAATAACAATATAGCCCATTTAGAAGGCACATTAATCTCCCATGTGGCCCCAGAAGCAAGCAGAATTTCAAAGAGCGCCTTCAGAAAATATTTGAAGTATACTTCTGTTTTCTAAGAAAATATTACTAAAGTCCTTTAAAATTTAAAGAATTTATTTATTGAGAGTTTAATGTATAAATATTATTTACAACATTTCTCCTCCTTCTACCTCCAACTTTTCCATCTCCTATCCCCTCACTTCCTTTGTGACCTCTTGTTCTCTAATTATAACAATACACACACACACACACACACAGAGAGAGAGAGAGAGAGAGAGAGGAAACCAGCTGAGTTCATTTAGTTGTTCATCTGTTTTTAGGGCTTGGATAATCTTGTTTTGGGGATTGGATAATCTATTTTTAAGGGCCATTGCTTGCCCTCAATCTAGGAGTGGTGTCTTGTGAGATTTCTCTAATCCTCTTTTTTACATGTAACTTGGTATTACCATTTTTCAGATCCGGTTTAGGAAGCTGCATTGTCGAGATTTCATAGATATAGAGAAGACATTATATTGCAGAAGATTCTCTGGTCTTACACTTTTTTGTCTCCCTTCTTATGTGATGTTACCCAAACCTATGAAAAGGGTTGCATTGCAGATATATCTGTTGATGCTGGGTACCCCATGGTCAACTGTTCTCTGCATTTTGAGCAGTGTGGCTTTCTGTAATGGTCATCAACTGATGCAAAATGAGGCTCCTTTGATGAAGGGTGAAGACTCCACTCATATGTGGTATTAAGAATATATTTTGAAATTATACTGTTTCAGAGCAGAGGCCATAGTAGGTTCTCCTCTGGGGTCCATGGCTTCGCCAGCCATAGGCAGTGGGGTATGTTTATAGCAGCTGGCATGAATTTCCTTTTGCCAAGTGATGTTTACATCCAATCAGATGACTATTGGTTTCCTCCAATGGTTAAGGATCACTATTGTACCTTTGAGGGTACAAGCCCTTATGGTCATTCTTGGGATTTGGAGGCATTATAGTTGGGTAGGAACCTGATGAGCTTTCCTCCCTTGGCAGCTTGCACAGCTCTTTCAGGTACTATGAGAGCTAGTCCTCAGAGAGGAGGGGTCCAGGTCATTTCCTTCTTGATTCTCCTGATTCTTCTGTCTAAAGTCAATGGTGTTGTCACCAAGTTCTGGGATACTAAGAACAAAGGCAGTAGCCTACACTATTTAAGAGATTATTTTAAACCTTTAAGACATGAAAGTAATAAGTTTTGTATGCTTAGGAAGATGTCATGGTAGGGACGTTTTGATGCAGGTTTTAGCCTTGACCTCTAAAAAGGAACGTTTGAAACTGTTCATAGGCTAATCCTCAATACAATGATGAAAACAAAATCTCTCCCCTTTGCTTATGAAATTATACTAAAATGCTGATTGTTACATGTCTTGGCTGGGATTTGCACTTGGATTTTCTGCTTAAAGCCACCAGAGGTTTGACCACGATACCTTATTTTAATGGTAAGGAAGGTACTTACTGAGCCGGATTGCCTAGATTCAAACATTTACTCTGTATTTGTTAGTGGCATGGTCTTGGACATTAACTTAAAAGCCATGTCTTAGTCCAGAATAAAGATGATAATATTATCATAGCATAATAATGAAGATAAATAAATGCAGACGTTTAAAATATTCATAACAAATGAAGGAATATAGTAAGTGCTCAAGTAATTTAGCTAACCCTGGTGCTTACCAAGATTGGTTGGTTTTCTGGGACTTCATCATGTTCAAAATTGTGTGTTCTATGGAACTTTTTTGTTTGTTTGTTTGACATGTCTTTATTGCCACCTGGGTACAAGTTGAATTTATGTTTCATTTTACTTTTTTGGTATGTTTTGCCACTTGAGTAACATGAAGTATGATTTAGGCACTTGGGGGCTCCTTATTATTACATTTCTTTCTCCTTACTGTCACACTTGACTGAGGGAAAATAATTTTGGAGGTCTCTGAGTTACCTACTGTGCATTTCATTCCTGTGAGTATTTTTGGCAATATTAGTATTTGACATTCATAAATTTGCGGCTCTTAAAATTATATAGTAATCTTTATTAAACCTTTTCCACATTGTACCCTAGTTCACACAAATGAGTATTATAAGAAACATTACCACATTTATGTAAGGTTAGATTCTAAATTATTATATTTATTATAATTTACCATTACCTTAGAATGGTATATTTTTGGTTTGATTTATATATCAGGGTTTTTTTTAATGTTTGTCTGTGAAAATAGAAACTATATTAAATAGCTAAAGTGAGGAATTTAATGCACAGCTGTCGTTGTGTGGATGATGGACACTGGGCTATTACATACATAGTCCTTTGTTGGGGATTACAGAAGGGGCTATAATCTCATACCATCACCTGGGCCAGTCTGCCGTTTTCCCCACAGAGAAGCCTGTTGAGGGAAAAGATAATTTGGTCTTCTGACTTCAAAGCCTGTGCTCTATCTCATGATGATATACAAGACACATAGGCGATTCTGTGCAATGTGAGGTGACCAGGCATTTGGCACTCTGGCTTTCTCGCACATTTTTCTAAATTGGACACATACTTCTTTCTGTGTATAAAATCATATGGTTCTTTTAATAAAGATCATACAGGTAGGCAATACTTTTTTATAACTTTAAGTATAGAGACAATAAAGAGGCCAGAGTCCCTCAGCGCACAGAACCTGTAAAGGACTAGCTGTATTTTTTGATGCACAAAAGTCATGTAAGTGGCTGGAAATGCTTTGTACTTTAGTAGACTCCTGGGAGAGATGAAAGGCCCTGTCGAGGTGTTGGGGCCTTGGTGAAACTGGAGATATATGCAACTGGGGATGTGATTAGGACTTTCATGACCTTGTAAGAAAAGATTGGACATCAGTGGATAAAAAAACTCAGTCCCACAGTTAAAGGGATTCCTGGATATTGACAAGCAAGAAAACTACATTGCAAGCTATTGTTAAAGGACCATGCTTCCCTCACTGGCTTCTCCAGCAAGGAAAGGTTTAAGAATGTGGTGTGAGGGGGAAAACTAATTATCAGTGATTCTGCAAGTTTCTCATGATATTTTTTTTGTTTTTTATTTAGAAGATTATACCATCTTCAGATATGATGAATAAAATTTATCACAATTAAGTTATTTTTACCTCTTCCTAATTCTAAACATTTGTAAGGAATGAGTCTTTTAACACAAACACTAATGTTTTCTCATATATATATATTGTATTTATTATACACACACACATATATATATATATATATATATATATATAAATAAATAAAATTTGATATCCTCATAGGTAAGACCAACTCCAATGGTCTTAGGAGTGAGATTTCATTGTCACAATCTGATCCTACTTGAATTTTAAAAATGTGTATCTTGGAAAGCAAACTTTTTTAAAAGACATTAAATGCACTAACTATAACATAGGAGATTGATAAATCTGCTTTTGTAAATATACCTTAATGATGAAAAATATATATTCCAGATTGGGAGAAAACATTTGTATTCCCTACATCCATCAAAGAACTAGGTATCAAGAATATGCTAATAAATTCCACAAATCAATACAAAAGCACAGGCAATTCAACAGAAAAATGGGTCTAAATCATGAATACCATGTTACAGAAAAGCAGATATATATCGCCAATAAACATATGAAGAGATCATTTGGATTCAATAATGATCAGAGAATTACATATCGTGCTATAATGAGCTCTATTTTACATTCATTTGATTGGAAACATAAAATCCAAAGCTCATTAGACCGAGCGATTAAGAGGATGTGAGTCCTCGGGGTCTTTTATGCATTGTTTCTTTAAACATAAATTTGTACAAATGCTGTGGAAAGCACTTGGATATTGTTTTGTATTTCTGCTTACTGTGTGATAAAGTGATTTTGTCTGTGGATCCAGGAGAAAAATTCTCCTACGTTCACCAGACATAAACAAGGCTGCTTATTGCAGTTCTCTTCCAAGTAGTAAATCTGTAGAGGCAAATCAAATGTTTCCACAGCAGGCAAGTGCCAAGCCCAGTGTAAAGGACCGCTAAAAAACCATAAGAGGACAAACAGAATCGACATGCTGCAGTATAGATGAAGCCTGGCAGGATCTTATACCTGTATATCCTCAGCAAATTTTACAAAAGGCCATTAAAATGGAAAGAAAAATTGAGAAAAACGTAGAGATGATGGGGAATGACAGACCCAGTTCTCTGAGTTAAGGGAGTAAAAGGGATGGGATTAGGGACAATGCGACCAAGAGATGGGAGTGATTATGAGGGCCTGTGTTTTGTATTGTGTGCTGGACTCTCAGTTGCTTATCATGTTGTTCACGGTAGGTAAACAAAGGGATAATACAGAAAGCCACACATGGACCAAATATGACAGCATTGTATACCAGGCCTGTGATGACCAAATTCTGAAAAAAAAAAAATGCTATTTGAGGAAATTTTTTGTGAAGTATCTGGTAGAGATCCTCCCTGTCTCTGATCATGTTCTGGTCCACCTTCCCCCAAAGACATGCCTTGTTATTTACTCGATATTACTAGCCTTGAATGGACAGATGACTTTAAATAGATTGCCATGTGGGATTTGACAATTTTATTATTTTATTTTTAAATTAATCTGTTAATTGTTATTTTTCCAACCTGATTACAATTTCCCTCCCTCTCCTCCCAGTCCTTCCCCACAACCTTCCCTCTTTCTACACCCATCCATTCCTCCTCTGTTTCTCTTCAGAAAAGAGCAGGCCTCCTGTGTCCATCAGCCAGCTATGACATATCAAGTTGCAGTAAGAGTAGGTACCTCCTCTTCTCTTAAGGCTGGACATGGCAACCCAGTAGGAAGAAAGGGTCCCCAAAGCAGGTAACTAAGTCAGAGATAGCCCCCACTCCCACTGTTAGGGGTCCCATGAGAAGACTAAGCTACACAACTGTAATATATGTGCAGAGGGCCTACGTCAGTCACATGCAAGCTCTCTGGTTGGAGGTTTAGTCTCTGTAAGCTCCTATGAGGCCAAGATAGTTGATTCTGTGGTTTTCTTATGTTTTCTTTAGTCCCTCTGACTCCCAAAATCCTTCCATCTCCACTTCCACAGGATTCCCTGAGGTCTGCCTGATGTTTGGCTGTAGGTCTCTGAATCTGTTTCCATCTGTTGCTGAGTGAAGCCTCTCTGTGACAGTTGGGCTAGGCAACAATCTATGAAGATAGCAGAATAACATTAGGAATCATTTCACTGACTTTGTTTGTTTGTCAGTCATGTTCGGTTCTACCCTAGGTCTCCTAGCTGTCCAGCCATTAGGTCCTGGCCTTCCAGTCAGTGTCCGGGGTGAGTCCCCTCTCATTGTATGGGTCTTGAGCTGGGCCAGTCTTTGGTTGGCCATGCCCATAATTTCTACGCTACCTTTACCCCAGCATATCTTGTGGGTAGGGCAAATTGTAGGTTGAAGTTTATGTGGCTGGGTTGGGTCTCCAATCCTTCCACTGGAAATCTTGCCTGATTACAGGAGATGGCCAGTTAAGTAGAGTCATACTCATAGATTCCTGGGAGTTTCCACTGAAGTAGGTTTCTAGTTCATCCCAGAGATGTCCTCGATTCCAGTTGTCTTTTCCAGTATTCTCTCCTTCCATCCTTCCCCTACGTGATCCCTCCTGTTCTGATGCCCCCCCCAATCCAGACCCCTACCCCCACCAAGTTGTGATGCCTATTCTATTTCCCCTTCACAGTAAGATTCATTAAGCTCCCCTGAGCCTTCCTTGTTACTTAGCTTTTTGGGGTCTATGGATTGTAGCATGCCTATCCTTTAGTTTAAGGCTAATATGGACCTACAAGTGAAAACAGACCATATTTGTCTCTCTAGGTCTGCACAATAAAAGAACTTTTGGAGGTATCACCATCCCTTATTTCATGATGTGCTACAGAGCATTAGTAATAAAAAAAAAACCATGATAAAGGCATAAAAATAGATAGTTTGATCAATGGCACCAAATGAAAAACACAGACATAAATACCCATAGACATCGATTTTTATAAAGAAGCCAGAAATATATTATGGAATATATTTCCTCACTCAGGATGATTTTTTTTCTAGTTCTATCCATTTGCCAACAAATTTCATGATCTCATTGTTTTTAACGGCTGAGTAATAGTCCAGGTACCACATTTTCTTTATCTATGCTTAAGTTGATAGACATCTAGGTTGTTTCCAGTTTCTACTATAACAAATAAAACTGCAGTAAACATAGTTGAGAAGTGTATTTGTTGTATGGTAGAGTGTCTTTGGGTATATACCCGAAGTGGTATAGCTGGTTATTGAGACAGGTTGATTCCTAATTTGTTGAGAAACCACCATATTGATTTCCAAAGTGGCTGTACAAGTTTGTATTCCCACCAGAAATGGAGGAGCGTTCCCCTTGCTCCACATCATCACCAGCATGAGCTGTCACATGTGTTTTTTATTTTAGTCATTTTGACAGGTGTAAGATGGAATCTCAGAGTTGTTTCCACCACTTCCATGATGACTAGGGATAGTAAACATTTCTTTAAATGATTCTCAGCCATTTGAGATTTCTTCATTGAGAATTTTCCGTTTAGATCTGTGTCTCATTTTTAAAATTTGATTTGGTTTGTTGATTTCTAGTTTCTTGAGTACGTTATATATTTTGGAAACTAGCCCTTTGTCAGATGTGGGGTTGGTGAAGATCTTTTCCTATTCCATAGGCTACCATTTTGTCCTATTGACAGTGTCCTTTGCCTTACAAAAGCTTTTCAGTTACATGAGGTCCTATTTTATTAATTGTTGATCTTAGTGCCTGCACTATTGGTGTTCTGTTCAGGAAGTCGTCTCCTGTGTCAATGCATCCAAAGCTATTCCCCACTTTCTCTTCTATTACGTTCAGTGTATCTGGTTTTATGTTGAGGTCTTTGATCCACTTGGACTTGAATTTTGTGCAGGGTGATAGATATAGACCTATTTGCATTCTTCTGCATGCTAACATCCAGTTAGACCAACACCATTTCTTGAAGATCCTTTCTTTTTTCCATAATATATTTCTGGCTTCTTTATAAAATTGGATGTCTATGGATATTTATGTCTGTGTTTGTGATTTGGTGCCAATGATCAAACTATCTATTTTTATGCCTTTACCGTGGTTTTTTTTTTTTTATTACTAGTGCTCTGTAGTACATCTTGAAATAAGGGATGGTGATACCTCCACAAGTTCTTTTATTGTGCAGGATTCTTTTAGCTATCCTGGGTTTTTCATTTTTCCATGTATAGTTGAGTAATATTTTTTTAAGTCCTGTGAAGAATTGTATTGGAATTTTAATGGGGATTGCATTGAATCTGTAGACTGCTTTTGGTCAGATGGTCATTTTTATTATGTTAGTCATACCCATGAATTTGGGAAATGTTTCCATTTTCTGATGTGTTCTTCAATTTCTTTCTTCAAAGACTTGAAATTCTTGCCATACAGGTCTTCAACTTGCTTGGTTAGAGTTACAGCAAGATATTTTATACTATTTGTGCGATGTGGGATGTCTTTCTGGATGCTGTGAATATGTATTGCTCTTATTGGTTGATAAATAAAGCCATTTGGCCTATGGCTACTCAAGTTATAGATTGGAAGGAAATTGAAGAGGTAGACAGGAAGAAAAAAGGCAGAGGGGAGAATTGCCAGCCCCACCAGCAGAAGCAAGATATGAAAATACCAGTAAGCCACAGCCATGTGGCAACTCATAGATTAATAGAAATGAGCCAACTTATAAGAGCTAGCCAGCAAGAAGCCTGCCATAGGCCATGCAATTGGGGATTAATATTAAGAATCTGAATGATTATTTTATAAGCAGCTATGGGTCTGCAGGGGGCCAGGCGGGACCTGAGAAGTCTTTTGACTACATTTGTGTCTATTGTGAACGGTATTGTTCCCCTAATTTCTTTCTCAGCCCATTTATTGTTTGTATATATAAAATGTAACGTTTTTGAGTTGATCTTGGATCCTGCCATTTTACTGAAGGAGTTTATCAGCTGTATGAGTTTCCTGGTAGAATTTTTGCCACTTATGTATACTATCATATCATCTGCAAATATTGATATTTTGACTTCTTCCTTTCCAATTTGTATCCCTTTGATCTTCTTTAGTTGTCTTATTGCTCTAACTAAACCTTCAAGTATTGTATTGAATAGATATAGAGAGAGTGGTCAGCCTTCTCTTGATCCTGCTTTTAGTGGAATTGCTTTAGTTACCCTCCATTTAATTTGATGTAGGCTATTGGCTTACTGTATATTGATTTTATTATGTTTAGGTATGTTCTTTGTAGCCCTGATCTCTCTGAAATTTTTTATCATGAAGGGGTGTTGGATTTTGCCAAAGGTTTTTTTCAGCATCTAATGAGATGATCATGATTTTTTTCTTTTTCTTTCAGTTTGTTTATATGGTGGATTATGTTGATAGTTTCTCATATGTTGAACCATCCCTGTGTTTCTGGGATGAAGCCTACTTATCATGATGGATGATCTATTTGATGTGTTCTTAGATTTGGTTTGCAACTATTTTATTGAGTATTTTTACACCAATGCTAAGGAGGGGAATTGTTCTGTAATTCTCTTTTTTGAGTTTTCATGTGGTTTGAGTATCAGAGTGACTATGGCCTCATAAAATGAATTTGCCAATGTTTCTTCTGTTTCTATTATCTGGAACAATGTAGAAGTATGTTAGCTGTTGAGAATTGAAATATCATCTTGGTGGATTTTTCCCTTTATGAGTATGAAGTATCCTTCCTCACCTCTTTTGGTAATTTTAGTTTGAAATATATTTTGTTAGATATTAGAATAGCTACACAAACTTGCCTCTTGGAGACATTTGCTTGGAAAATCTTTTTCCAACCCTTTACTTTGAGGTAATGTTTATCATTAATGTTGAGGTGTAATTTTTTGTATGCAGCAGAAGGATGGATTTTGTTTTCCCATCCATTCTCTCAGTCTGTGTCTTTTTTATTGGGGAACTGATTCCACTGATATTGAGAGATATCATTGATCAATGATTGCTAATTTTATTATTTTGTTGTTATTGTTAGTAGTGGTGTGTGTTTTCCTTTTTTGGGTTATTCTTATGCAAAATTATTTATTGCCCGTGTCTTAATGGGTGTAGTTAACCTCCTTGGGTTGGAGTTTTCATTCTAGTACCTTCTGTAGGGCTGGTTTTGTGGGTAAATATTTTAAATTTGACTTAATTATGGAATATAGTGTTTTCTTCATATATGGTGATTGAAAGTTTTGCTGGATATAGTAATTTGTGTTGGCATCTGTGGTCTCAGTGTCTGCAAGACATCTAAACAAGCCCTTCTGACTTTTAGAGTCTCCATTGAGAAGCTGGGTGTAATTCCATTAGGTCTGTCTGCCTTTATATGTTATTTGGCCTTTTTTCTCGTACAGCTTTTAATATTCTTTCTTTGTTCTGTGTGTTTAGTGTTTTATTATGTGGCAAAGAGTCTTCTTTTCTAGTCCAATCTATTTGGTTTTCTGTAAGCTTCTTGTACCTTTATAGAGACATGTTCTTCTTTAGATTAGGAAAATTTTCTTCTGACTTTTTTGAATATATTTTCTGGGCCTTTGAGCTGGGATTCTTCTCTTTCTTCTATTCCTATCGTTCTTAGGTTTGGTCTTTTCATAATGTCCCAGATTTCCTGTGTGTGTGTGTGTGTGTGTGTGTGTGTGTGTGTGTGTGTGTGTGTTAGGAATTTTTAGATTTAACATTTTCTTTGACTGATGAATCTATTTCTTCTATTGTATCTTCAATGCCTGAGATTCTATCTTCCATCTCTTGTATTCTGTTGGTGATGCCTGGCATCTGTAGTTCCTGTTTACTTACTTGGATTTTCCATTTCCAGAATTCCCCCAGTTTGTGTTTTCTTTATTGCTTCTACTTCCATTTTCATGTCTTTAACAGTTTTCTCCATCTGTTTGTTTGCTTGCTTGTTTCCTTGGCTTTCTTGGGATTCTTTAAGGTATTCATTGTTTTACTCCCTTTTTTGGTCTTGTTCTTCATTTCTTTAAGGAATTTTCTCAAGTCCTCTTTAAGGACCTTTATTATCTTCATAAAACTGGTTTTAAGATTATTTTCTTGTGCTTCAGCTGCTTTGAAATATCCAGGTCTTGCTTTCATTTGCTCTGTGGCTCATTTTCTCTCTGAGTTTGATTTTCTCATACTTTAAGGAGTCCTGCATTGAGTAGGGAAGCTTGTGTGGGCTGGACATTCTGCATCACTGCTACTAGAGCCAGTTCTAACTCTTCTGTTTCTTTCTCTTTTCCTAGGATCTCTGACTAAAAGCATGCTATGTCTTCTTTTATACACTTGTTTATGACTCTCCTTCTATTTCTAGGCTATTGTATGTGGTGAAGGAAGACTGGAGACAGTTTATTTTTAAGTAGGTAGATTTCTAAGGGAAGAGGTCATATATGTCTGATTGGGCTGATCTTTGATTATTTTCCCTTTTTCTAAGATGTCCTACTTCTGGATCCTTGTCTTATGATAGGTTTATTCCTACTGGAGGACTTTTTTCTCCTTGAGAATTTCAAAAGTACTCTTGTCTCACAGGTCTCTGTTGTCACTTAAAGTAACCCAGCTCACAAACTGAAGGTTGCCTGGTCCAATTCAAGAAGGAGAAATAGGACTTAGCTCTATTTCATACCCTTTACAAATATAAAAATTACAAAAACCAAGTGTCCCTGCATAAGCTCCAGGTTTCAAACAGCCAACTCATGCAATGAGCACAGGACTTGGTCCCACTGCCTAGTTGCCTCCCAAACTGATCAAGCCAATCAACTGGCTCACCTATTCAGAGGGCCTGATCCAGCTGGGGGGGAGGAAGGGACTGGACCTGCCTGGACTGAGTCTACCAGGTTGATCGCAATCCTTGGGGGAGGACTTGTCCTGGAGGAGGTGGGAATGGGGGGTAGGCTGGGGGTAAGGGGAGGGGGTGGGAGGGGGGAGAATAGGGGAACCGTGGCTGATATGTAGAACTGAATGGTATTGTAAAATATATATATATATATATATATATATATATATATATATATATATGTCCTTTAAAGGTCTGGGATTAAAAAAAAATTACAAAAACCAATATGGGAAGCAGAGGAGAGGAAATGGTGTGCTATACACTGAAAACTACTCATCTTGTAATTTGTTACCTAATGAAGAAACAAACCAAAAGATTGCTAGCAGGCAACCATTGTAGTAAAGATTAGAGTGGTGGGTGGTATGTTTGCTGTTTGGGCCTTTAATCATGTGACAGGAAGACTGGAAGTTTCTTAGAAAACCTTAAAAGCACCACTGCTCTTCTACTCTCTTTACGACCTCCCAGCCTCCACGTGTAGAAAATTGCTCAGCTTTAGTCGAGGGACTAATGCACACTAGCCTGATGGGGGATGATGGTGGGGGACAGTGTGACAGGAAAGAACACTCAGGAGATTGTGGTAGAGAACAGCTTGTTTATTCGGAGGGGCCAAGGAAGGGACAGTTATACCCTAGGAAGAATGGCCAGTTGGATCCATGGTGGTATGTTATTGGTTGAGGCAAGAACATCTAGGGTGCTTTATTTGCATACACAGGAATAGTAGAGGCTAGGGGAGGAACCTTATAAGGTCATACAGAAATGAAAGGAAGTCCAGCCCATGATGTTTCAGTGGTCAGATAAGCAACAACCAGTCTGTATCCTTGGAGACAGATGAGCTTATTATTTGCTATGTACACCAAGGCCCATGCACTCTCACGGAAGCCTAACTGCTGGGGTCTGCTGGTGCCTGAGCAAGGTGGGGGAGCAGCCAAACTCCTGCTGCTCTCAGGATGAGAAAATTCTGGGGTTTTAGGCATGCTTCAACCTTTTCTTAGCTTCAGGCCAGCCCCGCAGAAAATTTGGAAGCTTCTTTTCTGCATTCCAACTCTTAAGAATCTCCATAAATCCAGCTCTTCTCAGGGTCTGCCTTGGCATAATCTAGACCATGAGTTCCCCTAGCACAGACACTTACAGTGTCTACCCTGAGGGATGCAAATCACTCCCAAATACATTCATCAGGAGGAAAGAAAACCTGAAAGCACCATTACCTCTTTCTATATATTGCCTTCATTCACTCTGTAGTAAATTGGTGGGTCATAGGAGATGTATCAGACTTGAGAGTGAAGGATGGACCAGACTTTAAAAATTACTATTGCCTACTCTGAAAAGATTAATCTAACTAATGCTTTCAATTTCATAAGATTATTAAATCTGAATTTTAGGTATTGTAGGGACACTAGCCCACTTGAACTTGTGGCTCTGGCAGGCCTTGCCTTTCTCTCCCATTCCCTCTGACTTGCTAAAAACCATTAGATTACATTTCTAAAGCTAGCCACCAAGGTCTGTTCCCTTATTTGGCCACTTCCTCCGCCCGAGGCTGACCACCAAGGTCCAGCTATCAAAGTACTAAAGTCCAGCAATCAAACGCCCCCTTGGTTCACCTAATTAACATGCCCAATCAGAATACACCACCAAGTACTATCCTGTTCTAACACAGCCCCCCCCCCCACTTGTTTCCCTCTTAAAAAAATTACACCTGCAAGGTCATTTACTGCTGTTATGATCCTGGGTCAGAAAGCAACGACTTTAACTTTTTTCTCTGCTTAATAAAGGATCTCTCTCTGAAAACAGGTGTTTGGGTGTGGTTTGTGCTTAATCTGGGGTCCAGGAGGGAACCCCTGTGCTGTAGAGGGGTCTCCTTCAGGTACAATTTGTTATATTTATTTCTCTGTCCAGTCACTCATTTGTTAATCATTCGCATGTGGTTTCATCAACAAGACCTGGGTATTTTTCGAGCCCTGCTTTGGAAAATAGATGCAAGATGAAGCTCCAGGAATAGCATTCACAATCTTAACACTTTTACTTGGCAGAGCAGGTTTGAGAATAACCTAACTTTGTGAATGACTACAAAGGGTGTTAATTAAGTAGCAGGTGTTTTATCACCATGTCTACTTGAAAAAAAATGTAGCACAGATGTAGAAAGCTTAACTACATCTATAGTTTGTATAACAAAATTCTATATTCATTGGGTTCCATCTGTCGCAATAACCTCAAACCACACTTAGTGCCAGCCAATTAGCACCTTGATTAAGCTGTAGACCACCTGCAGGTTGGGTGCTGGAATGAATTCACTAACTCGAACATAAATGCATCGTGAAGCCCGGACTAAAGCAGCGTAGCAAAAGGGGAGAAAGACTCACAGCTTTGTCATGCTTGTGCACACTCCCTTTGTTACAGAGGCTCCCATAAGACATCATGTTTTGTTCTGTCAGCTCAAATTTGAAAGATCCCATGGAAATGCTCCGGTTTGCTTAGCTCAGGGCAGATGATGATTCTGAGTAGGACTGGGTATCCCATCCCCATCAACACAGTTTAGATCTGGTAACTACATCTTGTGGCGACAATAACAGAATAAGTGGGACAAACCAATCCATGACTCTTCCTGGGGAGACATAAACAAATGTTTGTATGCCTTCCATAGAAGACCAATGACAAACCAAAGAAACACCTTCTCTGCAGTCTAGTCTGGTGAACTAGTAAATCTACTGGACTTACTTAGAGTAGAATGAGTGAGTAGGACTTACAGGAGCGTGGGTATCTCAAAGGCAGTGCATCACCGAAAAACCCATACCAATATCCACGATAACTCAAAAGTTACACCCTGGGAGCTCTGTTCACAACTTACAGGCAGCTTGGCCAGTCAGAGTCCCTTCCCCCCAGCAATTGTTACTACTGTATAACTCTACAGAGGAGCCTTGCGAATCTTAGAAACTTCAAGAACATTCTGGGCCTTGTAAATTTCATTTGCTTCCTGACCCTTGCATGGTTTACTTAGTCCTTGAATGTTTCAAGCTTCCCTCCTCCAACCAGGAAGTAATGTTTCAATTTGAAAGGGACAACTGTACAAAACAGATTCGTAAACACAGACAGGAATAAAATAACCAAACTATATTCAGGATGAAGGGGGAAAAATCTAATGGAAGAATGTAAGAAATTTGATACATGTAGGCAATGTTAGGCATAAGGATGCAAATCATCTGTTTCAGCTTATGAATTATGGAGGAAGTTTTCATTGTCAACAGTGACTTTTCTCTCATCAGAGAAAGCTCTTCATTAAAATTGTGTGTGTCTGTGTGTACGTGTTGTGAGTGTGTGTGTGTGTGTGTGTGTGTGTGTGTGTGTTGTGAGAGTGTGTTTGTGTGTCCTTTCTTGATTCTCTCACTGTCTCTAGCTAGGCCTCTTGGACCCAAGCCATGTAAGGACATAGATAGCATGAGGGGGTTGCTATGATCACCCACATCATAGTGATGTAGAGAGGGGAGGAGACTTAGAGCGGAAGGACTCAGACCTCCAGAGATGACAACACAGTTAGGACATGCATGTGCTAGCACTCTGTCTACTCCACAGCACTGGCTGCAGCACGGATGGAGGAACTGTCTCTCATGTCAGCACAGCCACACATGTACGTCCCTTGATCCAAGTAGAATGTGGGATACATGGGAAGTAGAAAAATAACAACATAAACTAGGGTAAAAATGGGTTTCATTTTGAGCAGTTTGTTTTAGATTCTTCATGCACAACTGCAAGAGACGAATCGGCTTCCCAGGAGCAGGCATGAGCTTGCATTCTCAGTAAAAGGGCCTTGAGGCTATTATGAATAAGTGCTGTCATTCTCTATAGATCCTTTCTTCAAAAGTGAGAAGTGCTCAGATCTTGTTATATTCTCTCAAAGGCAGAAAGGATAGATTTAGCTTAAATTATTAGATACCACATGAGAATAGGAAGAAGCAAAGTGCTAGAGAGGTCCACAGAAATCCACAAAGATACCTCCACAATAGACTACTGGCAATGGTCTAGAGAAAGCCTGAACTGACCTACTCTGGTGATGGGATGGCCAAACACCCTAATTGTTGTGCTGGAAACCTCATCCAATGACTGAGGGAACTGGATGCAGAGATCCACGGTCAGGCCCCAGGTGGAGCTCCAGTAGTCCAATTGGCGAGAAAGAGGAGGGTTTATATGAGTGAGAATTGTTGAGACCAAGATTGGAAAAAGCACAGGGACAATTAGCCAAACGAATGGAAACACATGAACTATGAACCAATAGCTGAGGAGCCCCCAACTGGATCAGGCCCTCTGGATAAGTGAGACAGCTGATTAGCTTGATCTGTTTGGGAGGCGTTCAGGCACTGGGACCTGGACCTGTCCTCAGTGCATGAGCTTGCTGTTTGAAACCTGGGGCTTATACAGGGACACTTGGCTCAGCCTGGGAGGAGGGGACTGGACCTGCCTGGACTGAATCTACCAGGTTGAACTCAATCCCCAGGGAAGTCTTTGCCCTGGAGGAGATGGGATTGGGGGGAAGGCCGGTGCAGGGGGGGGGGGCGGAGAACAAGGGAATCAGTGGCTGATATGTAAAATTAAATTAAATTATAAAATAAAAAAATTATTAGATACTTAGTAAAACTAAATTCAGAAATTATTTACTCTCCTTGAAATGATATTTGGAAACATGTAAAAAGATCAATAGCTAGCCCCTGAAATTCAATAGAGAACATAATTTGTAAAAGTGAATTGAGCAGATGTTATTTTGGGAGCTGATTAGATATTCTATATGAAGTCTGTTGTCTTTTCATTCATGCTAGAACTTGAAGTGTTCAAGGGCAGATAGAAGATGGATATAGAATATGGCAGATAGAAGTAGGGGAGAATGAAAAGAAGCTATCAGTAAGAGGGAGAGGTACGGGAGGAACTGGACCCATATCAGCTCTCATTGCCCAGGTCTGACAGCAAGAATGCCCTGGGAGAGGAGCTGGGGCTCCAGTCTGATAACCGAAATTATCACTGGGATTGTTGCTTCTGCATTACAGCAATCAACTTGAGAACTCTTCCAATAGGCGGTAGCATGTGATGATGGTAGTAGTTTACAGTCTTCCAACAGCTAATGAGTTTAATCTTTTCATTTTGTCTGCTTTGGAATCCTGTTGTTGTTTTACTTTTGAGTCTCTAGACTTCTCTTTGTTTTATATATGATTTAGAAATCCACTGGCATCATGCCTAATTCACAGATTGTCTTGTGTAGAACAAAAGATTTAACAGTGATTCAAGGAGTATTTATTGTTTGCTTTCATAGATCATGATTTTGGTGGTGTGTCCAGGAAGATATGTTCAGGCTCTTGTTTTCAAAAGGTTAATTTTCCTTGTTCTTCTATGAGTTTTACTATTGTTGCCTCTAACATGTAACTGTGTAATATGTAGGCTTTCTTTTCCCAACTCCTGTTCTAGACCCATGTCCTATGTCTTCTGTCTGGCTGCTCATAGCCTGCTACCATATTTCACAATGCTACTGTGACTCCTCCCCAACCTCTCCCTCTTCCCTGGTGGGGTAACAGAGATAATCCCTTGGGGATTATAGTGTCATAGTGTTATTGCTTGGTCAGGACAAGATAAGATTCACATTTGGGGGCTCATAAGGTCAAGACTATCCATTTCTGAATAGTTTTGTGTAAACAAACTGTTTATTATAAAGAAGTCTTCCACAAAACTTGCCTTTGGTTGCAGGTATTTATGACTAGTGACGTAAATATCCCTCCTTATCTGAACAGGCAAATGATGGATTAGGCTGTATCTTCCTGTCTGTATTCAAGGATCTCATATCAGGTAACTGGAGGACAAATGACTTCTTTGAAACACTTACTGTTATAACCCTAATAACTTTCCACAGGGCTCTAAGCCCCTGAGTTCACATCGTCATTCTTTTCTTCCTATATACAATTATATGAACCACTTAAAATTACAGTTTAATTGAGATGGATTGTTATACTTTTTTCCATTCTGAATTATATAGGCCAATGCATTTTTAAATCAATTAAATCCTTCAGCAAATACTTTGTTTTCTATGAATATCTGTTTTTGTGTAAAATCTTTTTTCATTCTTTGACAATTCCATAAATGTATACATTGAGGATTTTCCTCCATTTCTCTCTCTCTCTCTCTCTCTCTCTCTCTCTCTCTCTCTCTCTATCTCTATCTCTATCTCTATCTCTATCTCTCCTGTTACCTACTGCTTGAAACTGTCATTTTCCCAAGAAGCCACCTCCTATCTTGATGTTTTCCTGTCTCTCACTCCAGTGAGTTTAATTGCTATTAACAACCGCAGTCGCTCACTGAGGGGCGGGACTTAATGAACTCCTCTCCCGTGTGTGATGAAATGGTGATGAGTCCAGTCTTGTGCTAGTCTGTAAGCACAGCTTTGGTGAGTGAGTGGGAAGACAGTTTTCCAGCACTGCTCCCCAACCTCTCCCTCTTCCCTGATGTTCCCTTGATGGGGTAACACAGATGTCCCTTTGGGGACACACACTCCACAACTATTATTTGCTGCACTTTGGCCACGTGTAAGTCTTCACTCTTGATTAACTTCTGCCATACAAGATTAACTTCTGTCATATCGTTTGTGTTTTATTTTAACTTCTTCTCTATATTCAATGTATATAATATGCAGTTACACTGTAATTAAGTTCATTTGTCATATAGTAATTGAAGTATATTTGACTATCAAAAGGTGCTGTTATTCTTGAGTGAGTCTTAAATTTTTATGCTTCTCGTTCTAAAAGATATCATTGAGAATTTGAAATAGAATCTAAAAAACATAATATGTGTCATTTTGTAAACATAAAAGTGAATTGCTGTATTCCAAAGTAAATTGAGTGTTTGTATTTTAGATTAGAAAGTCTGCTGCATTTTCCACAATCCCAGTGATAACCCATACTAAATCAGCAATTTGAGCACTATCAACCTCCTCAATAGCTTTAATATATATATTTACTTGTTCAGATATTGCTTTCCTTAACCTTAAAATACTGACCACATGAGTGAAACTAGGTATTGTTAATATAAAGGGCACATATAAAACAATATGTTTCAAAAAAACCATTAAATAATACTCAAGAAAATTGCTCAGGGTATCTGCAATTCCAGTGGCCATGTAAGCATATAGTTTGCTAATGTCAGCAAATTATAGGTTATGGTGTGAAGCTCAAGGAGGCTTAAGAATCAGAAATTCCTTTGCAACTCTAATTCACCTCTATATTTATAATATGTATGTCAAGGGAGTGAGAATGAGAATAGCATGAAAATAATACAGGAATGAATGCAGGTGTAGGAATTATATTTAAACAGTAAACAAGCAAGGATGCACTGGGTCAGAGCTCATAGTAGATAGTGGAGTTAGTCTGTCATTGTCCTGATGATTAGTTTGAGTCCTAGGAAAAGAAGCAAGGAGCATGTCATTCTGTCTAATGGGGAAGCAATGAAGACAGAGAATACATATCATGATCAATTTGACTAGACCCATATAATACATGCACCAAGTAAACCTGTAAGCTCCTCAGATGTGAAAATGTACCTCTCTGGTGAGAGGGGCTGAACAGTGACAGCTATGGGTAGATGGAGGCAGAGTCGACAGGAAGTCTCAATGTGGTGGTATTCTAATTGTACTGAAATGTGATTTTGATTGTATGTTAATAAATAAAGTTACCCAGGGGTCAGAGCTATTAGAGCCATAGCAAGAGTGTGGCGGTGGTGGCACACGCCTTTAATGCCATAGATCTCTGTGTGTTCAGGGATACAGCCAGCATTGGAGACATATGCCTTTAAGACCTGGGGGGCTGTACATACAGACAGTGACGAGGCAGTCACATGTTTGGGTTTACAACCAATGAGAAGGCAGAACAAAATACTATAAAAAGATGGACAGACAGGATGTAGTTCTCTTTCGGGAAGCTGGGACACCACAGGAGGAAGGGTGAGATTTTAGCTCTGAGCTCTGACCTCTCGGCTTTCTCTTTTACATTGTTTCTGTGTTTCTTATTTAATAAGACGGTTGGATACATCTACATCTGGCGCCCAACGTTCGTGTTACAAATTCATGAACAAGCTGTTTGCCTTTGGCCTTGTGAGCCCCAGCTCAGGCCCAAGCTACACTCAGCTGGTTGTGGTGGCGCACGCCGGTAGGATTTGCTGAAGGAGGCAGAGGCAGTAGGATCCCGAGTTTGAGGTTGGCCTAGGAGGCTTGGGAGAAGCTTTGGCCCGGACTGAACCACAAACAGTGGTGGGACCATGGAAGCAGTGGCTACTGCTCCACATTGCCAGCTCCTTCTCATCATGTTGGTGACTATGGTGATGCTGCTACCTGGGACGAAGGGTTTACTGCTGCTGGTTCAGAGAAGAATTGCCAGGACCATCGTGTTACAAGAAAGCATCGGCAAAGGTCAGTTTGGAAAAGTTTGGCAAGACAAATGGTGGGGAGAAAATGTGGTGAAGATTTTCTGTTCTAGGGAAGAATGTTCATGGTTCCAAGAGACAGACATTTATCAGACTGTGATTGCTCCAAACCACAGAGGAGGCACAAAGAAAAAAAAAAAAAAGTCTGCAGGGAACCATGACCATGCCTAATAGTGACTTTGAAATCTTCAAATGGACTATGATAAAGCCATTAAGCCGATTAACACCATGGAAAAATCGACTTTGGACTACAAACTAGTCAGGACAATTTCGTGAGGACCAGAAACTAGAAGCATTTGGCTGGTTAAGCATTTGGCTGGTTAAGCTTTCAGGCTTTGGAGCAACACAGTTCAGCTGAGATTCATTCTGGATGAGGACTCAGAGGCTTCCAGTCTGAGGAAACAGGACCAGCTGAGGAATTGGCAAGAACTTTGAAGATTCATGCAACATCTCAACCTTATTTTCAGTTGTGCTGTGATTATAAAATGAATAAAATGAAATATATTTAAGGAAAACATGGGCTAGTGTCAGAAGCATATCCCTGAATCATTGATGTCTTTAGATTTGGAGTGCGGTTTCCCTGAACATATGCACTTGAAAAAGTTTCTTATTGGCATCTTGGATGATAAACTCCTGATAGCTCCTTCGCCACAACAGCACTCAATGCTTAAGATTTAAATGTTCCTACTCTGTGTTCTATATGTGAAAAGCAGATAAGATTTCATTGCACCTGAGCTGAGTTCTAGGGCCACAAAGGAGTTAGCTTTAATTGGTTTAACTTTGTACAAAACCCACAATTTAATGGATTTCTTATTGACCTTCCTGATTATTTTATGTCAGTTTTGTTTGTTGTTACTTCATCCTTTATGTCTGCTAGCTGTTCATCTTCACCCCAGAAAATACCTCAGAAGTTGTGAGACTTTCTCCTGACTCTGATAGCCTGCTGTTAGTATGACGAAGGTCTTTAGGGACACGTTCATTTCAGTGGCACATACTGCTGTTTCATGCAATCTTTAGTTGCTTAGAATATTCCTTTTAGTTTCTGGATGCAAATCACCCATTAGGGAGATTTGCCCTTCCTTTTTCCCCATTAATCATAGAGGGAGCCATAATTTGAGAGATTAGTATTCACTGATGTTCATAAACCCCAAGTTTCTTTTGTTTGCCCAGCAGAACCTGAAGAAAGTCTTCAGTTTGAGTAACCAAAAAGCCCACAGGAATTACACAGGAGCCGACATTTGTTTACACCTTGTTATGCAAGCTCCATTTCTGGAATGGAGACGAAAACACTCTAATTTGAAGACTCTCAATATCACATATGCTTCACCATGGACAGTTTAATTTCAGACGTCATTCTTTTGGTGTGTGAAACAGAAAGAACTTGAAGAATTCACAGGGAATCAGAACTCAAGAAGCATCCATTCCTATCAAAATACATGACAACTATGCTTTAAAACAAATTAAAATAAGACATTATCCATGCTCATCTGGCCTTCGATTCTTCAAAACTTGACATCCCTGGAATGCAAACTCTCTGGGTTACCATTTCACTGGCGCCCCATCAAGTAGTTGATGTGGTAAAGTTCCTTTTCGCGTTTTGAAATGATTTTGGTGAACTTCGGTGTTTCCTTTTTGCCTAGGCTAAGATATAACTTGTTAGGCTTTTGTTTTCTGTTCTATTTCATGCTTCCTATTATTAACAAATATTATATAAAGTGATACGTGAAAGAGATTTGGCATGTTAAGTGAAAGGCTTGATCTGTGGACAAACACTGATGCCTGTTTTTCAAATAACGTTAAATCCCAAGGGTACTGTCTTTTTCAAAGATATTAATTCTGTACTCTTAGAGGAGTCAAACTGCAGTTAGACCCTTACATGTGGTGGTGTTAGTCACATCTTATTACTTACCTGTCTGTAAGAGAGGAGAATCATAGTACTCTTGGATGAGGCAATGTAATATAGTTATTCTAACCAAATATAAACAAGGATAGGTTAAAGAATAATTTGATGAACCACACAATACGAAGCGAGCTCTTCTAAGTATTTTGTCTTAGAAAAGCTTTGAGTGTGTTTGTAACTTGCAAACTTCTTTAAGCAGTTGTTTAAATAACGATTTATGTATTTATAGGTGTATGTGTGAGTGCATGAATGTATGTATGTACACCATGGATGTACCAGGTGTCCACAGAGCCCAGGAGATGGCATTGGGTGCCCCGAAACCATAGTTACTGATGTGTTTGAGGGACCATGGGGATGCTCGGAACTGAACCCAGCTCCTCTGCTGAAGCAGTGAATGATTTTAACCACTAAGCCCCTGGAGCATGCTTAATTAAAGTTATTAGTTTCAAGGTCTTGACATATCTTTCTTGGGAAAGTATTTACAGAAAGGAAGCGACATTCATCACTGCAACTCTGTTATTCTACATATGCTCTTAAAGTCACTTCCCTTCTTAATGTTTTACTATCACAGTTTTTATGCCCACAGGGAGAAAAGGTGTATCATACACTTTTGCTTTCTCTGTAGTGGTGTTTATGAAGATGGGTTGTGGTGGCATTCCCCTGTGTCTCATCATTCTGATGATGGAAGAAGGCAGATCCAGGAGTTCAACGTTATTTTTAACTAGGTAGCGGTTTCAAGGACCCCCCTGGGCTACGTGAGACTCTCAGAAAGATAAGTAAACATGGGTTGGTAAGATGAGTCAGCCAGTAAATATGCTGCTGGCTGCACAGGTCTGATGTCCTGAGTTTGATCTCCGGATCCTATGTAGAGGTAGAAAGAGATCAGCTTGGTAAAGCTGTTCTGTGACTTCCACATGCCCACCCACAGTGGCAAATGAGAAATTTTGTCCCCTGTCCCATAATAATAAATAAATTAAAGTTTAAAAAATAGGCAACACACACACACACACACACACACACACACACACACACAGAAAGAAAGACCATGTAGGTTTACTAGAGGTTTCAATATTCTGTATCTTAAAGTCAAGAATGAATCTGTTTACTCACAATTTGCTTTGCGATTGATGTCTTCCAAAAATGAAAATGTGGCATGCTACCGGAATTAGCTTCTCAGAACCATCCACACTCCTCCCTGCTTTGTCTTTGATAACTTTTCAGAGTCAAAAGCTTTGGCTTTTAGGTAACCAGACTCTCTCTGCTTTTAGAGTCACTCATGTTCCTGAGAAGTGTCTGTCTTCAGCAGAAAGCCACAAAGCACTGGGAGAAGTCCCCTGTCCCTCACTAAAAATCTTATAAGACAATTTCTCTGATTCTATATTCATCCCTCTTCTCTGCCAGGTCCAAGTCTCATCTCTTACAGGTAAAAATGTGCCACAGGTACAGAGCCTTCTGCTCAGTAGTCTTCTGTTTGGGACAGCGTTTGGGCTCTCCTTCATGGCCACCTTTGCACCCAAGTTCTCCAAAGCAGACCAGACTCCTCTCGTGTATTATTCTTGTGTAGCCTTCGCTCTGTTTTTCTGTGTCTGATGAAATACCTGGCTACAAGCCACACGCAGAGGGGACATCTATCTTGTTTATCCCTTTTGCATAAAGAACCCACATTTAATGAGCCGGCTATCAGGGGTCAAGCACAGTTCTAAGCACTTTACATGTATTAACTGTTGTTGTGTTCATTGTAATATATCATTTGACAGATGCAGCAGCTGAGGTAGCGAGAAGTGAAGTAGTAGGTAGACAACAGAGCTGCATCGAGTGCAAGAAGCCTTTTCCAGGGCTTTGTGCTCGGTCATAACCACTCTGAATTTACATCTCCAGGGAAGTGCTTCAGTGTGTTGGGAATCTGAGGTATTTTATGTGAAAAACAAGACTGAGAACCACCACCAGGCTGTGTAATTAGTGCCCATTTCAAAATTTGAGACTTTTAGCTAATTTTGTGTTCTTCTTATATCCATTGCAGTTATAAATTTATTTTGGCTCTACCTCTTCGTTTTATGATGTGTGAAGACAATAACTCTCAAGTATTAAAATACATGAAAAAAACTGCTAGAACATTTAGAACATATGTAATCTCAGTGCACTCTCCAAACATTCTGATTCAACAGCAATAAGATGTGGTCCAAGACACCAATAAACAAACTAACAAAAACATTCTTACTGATTCAGTCATACTGAACTTTACTCATAAACTTTTAGATAACAAATGCTGCATTGGAAACCAAAACAGACTTTGTGATTTAAAAAATTCTACAGTTACAAAGTTAGACAGTTCACATCATCTTTTGAAACACAATACTCACTTATAAGACATGCTACAGGCTAGAGTTATACCTTACTCTTGATACTCCTTAGAATTGTAATAAAACCCAGAATGGTACTTTGAATATTGAAGAGCAAGTTTGACTGGCCATGTACCTTCTAGCAGATCTGCAAAGCAACTTACTGGCCTTTGAAACAATTAAGCACAGTGAACAGTATCAGATTAAAGAGAGCAGAGCCAAAGTTTTCCCCATCCTTGTAGAGGTGGGCTAAGTTTTTGATATTTTATCTATTTTTAGTTACCACATTTATTTTACCCCACTTGCTCTTGATTGTATTTAATTTTCTGGACAAAAAAAGTCAAGCTTGCTCTTTACAAATAGCTCTTCCATGCTATCTGTAAGTATGTAGGCCATGTTTCTGTGTGTATGTGTTGAGAGTTAGGTTGCTTGGTCCTTCCATTGCTGTCCCTGGCTGGTGTCTGACCATTGTGCTTATGTTCTCTGACACACAGCTCTACTTTAAATAAATATTGAATATGTAGCAAATTTTGAAAACAGAAGTTGGACAGTCTTTGTAAAACATGCTTTAGGAGACTTAAATGAAAAATTTCACAGCTATTAATAAGCAATTACTTTGGTTCTCAATGACATTAAAGATTGCTTTCTTACTGAATTGAATAGATTTAAGTTTGAATAAAAATTGAAAATATGTATTCTAATCATTATCATAATACTCTTGTTTAATTAAGATTCATCCTTAACTTAATATTCAGGCTATTTCCATGTATTTGTCATTCTGTGACATGAATACCATTTTAGAAAGCTCTTTGGACCTTTTGCTTCTAACTTAGTTATACACAAACATAGATTCATAAATATTTAGTGTGTCCAAAGATATGAAAATACATACTGTGATTTGATTCTTCTCATTTATAAACGATTTATTTTTAAGACTGACTGTCAAGTATAAGTTTAAGATTTTCATGCTACTTTGTTGCAAAAATATCCATCATTCAATTTTGTCTTTTGTTTCGAGGTTGTTTTTAGAAATAGTGACATGTTAATGACAATGCAATTGTTTTACCCTGAAGGCTAATGTTAAATATTTAAAGTCTTCACAATATTCTCGTTTGTCAAATGCTGTGGTGTCTCTGTTTAGTTGTTGGGTAAAATATTGACACTAATTCCTCGATTAGAGTGATTATTTGTCGATATTCTAGCCCCATTATCTGCAGAGGATGACCTCCAGGAGAGCAGTGGGAGCAGGAAACCACAAGTAGCATAGATCCTTGCCATACATTGCATTTTGTCATTATACTTTCATACCTAGGATAAAGCTGAATTTATGAGTCAGGTACTGTGTGATATTAACAATAACAGATAACAACATATACTACTCATGACAATATATATATTCTAAGTGATGCCTCTCATAATAAAATTTTTCTTTTTCAAGCTCATGGGTCCTTCATTCTGTAGGAAGCGTGGCTTTGTCACCTGCCCTATGACACTGCAATAGAGTGTCAGAGTTAGTCATTTCTTCTGCTGTAGGTCACAAGATTCATGTTCATCTTTAGTTTTGTACTTTGGAGCTATTATTAAGTAAACAAAGGCCACTAGACTATAAGCACTGTGACACTGTGAGGAGACTATGAGGTAACCAAAGTTGCTGCTAAATGACTAATGGGAAGGTAGCATGTATAACATGGACACTGTAGACAAAGGATGATTCTTGTTCTGCACTGGATGGAACAGGACAGAGTCCTTTTCACCATACTAATTAATCAGAATGTAGGTAATTAAAATTTGCCAGTTATTTATTTCTGGAATTCTCCATATAATCTTTTTATATTTTGAAAGGCCACAGGTAACTGACCCTTGAGGAAATAAAACCACAGATAAAAGGAGAAGACTTTATCAGATACTGTGACCGCCTGTAATAGCTTAGGTTCCATTTGAGAGGATAGAACATCTTTGTCCCTCAAGGACTGAGCTTTTTTCCCCCAGCAGCCGGTTTATCACTAATTCCTTTCCCAGGGCTTCTAATATACATTGTAGCTTTCCTTTAGCAACCATGTCAACTGACAAAATGTTGGCTCAAACCCATCTCACTACTCATCCAGGACATAGGTTAGGCTAAGTGCTAAGGTACCATGATAAACAAATGAAAGGGTATTATGAATTTCCTTTGTTTCTTCATTAAAATCCAACAAGATAAATTCATGAAAATACTGAGTTAAGAAAATAATAATAATAATCCATACAACTAGTGGGTTATTATTCAAGCTATAAGAATGCTATATACAAATAATTGGGTGGTATTAGAAAAGTTTCACGTTATTGTGTTGGTAGAGGAGAGTGGAAATTAACGTCTATATCTAGTTTGTGTAGCATGAAAATGTTCTGTTACTGCTGTAATGAACTAGTACAAACAATAGCCTAAAAGATCACAAATTATCTTTTATCTCTAGAAGATGTGAAACAAGACACTGAGGTTTGAAGAGTGTTTTCAAATGCCTCACTTGGCTGAAATAAGAAAGACAGGTTTCCAGGTGTCTGCAGCAAGCTACCTCTGCAGAGTCCAGGCATTTCCACACCCGGTGCTTCCTGACTGTGCTCCCTGGGTCTAAGCCACTATAAAGTGAAAAGGACATTTTATGACAGGCTTCCTCACTTAGCAACTTGTGAAAGCAAAATTATTCTTGAGCTGGGTGGGATTTTAGACATCAGAAGATTTACTTAGTTTGAAGGTGAGTAGACAGGACTAGAGAGGTGGAATGTTAATGTTTACTTACACCAGTTTTAATTCTTACTTTGCTTTCTTGAGGATGCTGGTCTCTCATCCATCTCTATCTTCACTTCCTCATGCTTCATATGACTCTTCCATATGAAAAGTTAAATATAATTTTATTGTCGACAGAGTGATGTATTTAAGATCCATTTCAGAAGGTGAAATTCATACCTAACACTATCCTCAGCACTAAGAACCTGTGGCTAGACATGTTCTAGGCTCTAGGAAAATCGACTATCGCTATTCTGCTAAATGGACACAGTATTAAACTGATATCTAATCATTATACCTGTATACTAATGCATCTCTCAAACCTCATCAGAAGGGAAGCTTCTCTTTGCAGTAGATGGTGGTGGTTAACACTGTAATCAATAACTGGCCAAGGTGTAGAGAGTGAGAGACTTCAGAATGCTCAGCCCTGAATGAGTATCTGTATCACTTATTGTAGAATAGAAGGTAGAAAGAGAGTCAGAGCCGGAGCTGGTAGATGGCTACATGGAAATGGGGTCTGTGGATACACAGGGGAAGCCACACTTATGAACTCACAGCAGTTGTACAGCATACACAAGATATACAAGCTCAAGCCAGACAAAATCTTCAAAGGGGGAAGGGAGAAGGAAGGCCCACCCCCTTGCTGAGGAGATATGGACAATTGGTAGCTTCTGGGAAAGGGAGGTTCAGTTTTAAGAGTATAGTACCTGGGACTAGAACCACACTCTTTTTTGTTTTGTTTTGTTTTGTTTTTGTTTTTCAAGACAGGGTTTCTCTGTGTAGCTTTGTGCCTTTCCTGGAACTCATTCTGTAGCCCAGGCTGGCCTTGAACTCACAGAGATCCTCCCGAGTACTGGGATTAAAGGTGTGCACCACCACTGCCTGGTTAGAACCACACTCTTAAGAGTGGAAGGATAGACACCCAACAATATGTGGACAGTAAAGCTTGGACTTGGTGGGCTATAGAAATGTGGAACAAGGATGACTGGACTGCTACTCACATCACCAGTGAGGCTACCTGGAAAACAGGACCCCAAGAAAGACACGAGGATCGCCCAATGACGGAGAAATGGCTGAGATCTACATGAACAACCTGGACATGAAGAGCAATGAAGGGCGAGGGTCGAGGGAAAGAGAGTGGGAGATCCCAGCTGGATCAAGAACAGAGAGGGAGAACAAGAAATAGGAGACCATGATAAATGAAGAGCACATGAGAAAAGGAAGAAACAAAGTGCTAAAGAGGCCCACAGAAATCCACAAAGATACCCCCACAAAAGACTGCTGGCAATGGTCGAGAGACAGCTGGGACTGACCTACTCTGGTGATGGGATGGCCAAACACCCTAATAGTTGTGCCAGAAACCCCATCCAAAGATTGAGGAATCTGGATGCAGACATCCACGGCTAGGCCCCGGGGGGAGCACCGGGAGTCTAATTAACGAGAAAGAGGAGGGCTTATATGAGCGAGAATTGTTGAAACCAAGGTTGGATAAAGCACAGGGACAAATAGCCAAACAAATGGAAACACATGAACTATGAACCAAAGGCTGAGGGGCCCCCAACTGGATCAGGCCCCCTGAATAGGTGAGAAAGTTGATTGGCTTGATCTGTTTGAGAGGCATCAGGCAGTGGGACAGGGTCCTGTGCTCAGTGCATGAGTTAGCTGTTTGAAACCTGGGACTTATGCAGGAACACTTGGCTCAATCTGGAAGGAGGGGACTGGACCTGCCTGGACCGAGTCTACCAGGTCAATCTCAGTCCTCGTGGGAGGCCTTGATCTGGAGGAGGTGGGAATGGGGGATGGGCTGGGGGGAAGGAGAGGGGGGCAGGAAGGGGGAGAACAAGGGAATCTGTCACTGTTATGTAAAACTGAATGGTATTGTAAAATAAAAGGGAAAAAAAAGTTTCTTAAGATTGAGTCTGCAGGAAGCCTAGATTTCTCCAAAACGTCTTCTTTTTTGAACACACACACACACACACACACACACACACACTCCTCAGCACTACATCATTTAGAGTCATTTGTTCTAGTCATTAGTATTCCAGTATTCTTTTATAAAAGCAAAATTGTATATAAAAAAATCTGTATCATTGTGAGATCAAAAACACCAGTGAAACAAATATATAGACCAATATACAAATGAATACATATCATGGTTATATATTGCTAAGAAAGAAGAAGAAACAATGTTCAATGTAAAGGATTAAGTGTGTTAATGCCTTGAATTTGGTCAGCATTAGAATTCTGTCAAAATGTTGTTTTAACATGAAAGATGAGAAACTCCAGTGAAGTACAGTTAGGGGAATATACGTTGTAGTTGTAAAAAGCCAGAATACACCAAGGGGGAAACCTTAAACTGCATTCAAGAAAGTCAGAGAAAGATAATCAGTTTAGGTGAACTGTAATGAGAAGTAGAGAATCACAAGAAATCATACCGGAAGAAGGGGAGGGGCCAGGAAACCAGCTTCAGTCCAAGTCAAATAAAAAGGCACTCAAGGATTTAAGCAAGAGGGCTAGACTGTTTGCCTTGAATTTAGTGATAGAAGAGGAGGTCAGAAGGGGTGAACTGCAGGAGTAGGAAGAACAGTTGTAAACTAAGGTGTCAGTTCCGTTTTGACTAGGTGAGGATTGGGGGAGCTGATGGTATCTTGGAGGGAGTAGATTTGACAGAATGAATTTAGTGACACAGAGATTTCAGCTGAAGTTTTCTGACTTGATCAACTTGGTAGACACTGTTCACTGAATTTACAGGGGTGTGGAGTGAGGCGCAGTTTCAGGTTGGAGCCTCTGGAGAGGAAGAACTTGGGGTGACAGGTGGATCTTGGGGTGACAGGTGGATCTAGAGATTATCATTGCTTTCCAGTTGACCATTAACAGCTCCGTTCTTCTACAGCTTGCACTCTTGCACTGTGGAATGCTGAGTGAATCTCTGTGATGCTTTCTTCTCTATTTTCCCTAGGTTGGTTATGCTTTTCTTTCCTCCAAGCCCTTAAGCACGTGTTTTCAAGTATTTAGTATCTATGTTATTTGTCTGCATGACCTTATGTGCACCATGTGCATTCAGGGGCCCAAGGAAGCTGGAAGAATTTATCTGCTGGAGCTCTAGCAGTAGATGGTTGTGAGCCACAGTGTGGGTGCTGGGAATCAAACCCATACCCTCTGCAAGAAGCAAGTGCTCTTAACCACTGAACCCCTCTTCTGCCTCTTAAGCACATATGTTTATGTATCAGTCAATTAACTGATTTTTTTAAAAAAATTGTATTTATTGATTCATTCATCTACTTTGTTTGCATATGAGTGGGTGTGGGTGTGCCACAGTGATCATGTGGAGGTAGGAGAATAAGCCATGGATGTCAGTTCTCTCCTTTTACTCTATGGGTCCTGTTGATGGAACTAAAGTCATCATGTTTTGTGGTAAGAATTTTTACCTTTTCCCAGGAGCAGAACATGTAGTAGAATAAACTCCGTACTTAACCTGGCTAACCACTCTATATATGAATCTGAAAGTACACATAAGTCTGTGTCAATGGCTGACCTCCCTGGCTTTGCCAATGATAAGTGTGTGGTGCTTTTTAAATTAATGAGTACATTTTAGAAATTAGTGCTCAGGTTCCATGAGTGGGTCTATGTTTGCTTCTATTTGTTTTATTCTGCTCCTGGCCAACTCTCTGCTCATATAGGCAAATCACATTTAATAGCAATCCTCCTCATATTGAAATCTTTTGATCATTAGATTTTTTGATAGCTTCTAGTAAAAGGATCTGATCTAAAATTTCATAAGCCTGGCTATTTATAATGCCACACTAACTGCATTTATTTTAGAAGAATGTTTATCATAATATTAATTTTATTGTCATATGACTTCTCTATTTTCTTATTCTTTTTATTCAGCCATTGCACTAGCTATCCTCATGTAGCTATAATGTGATAAAACATTTATCCTTCCATTCACTATGGATGGGTGTAGCTTTGTTCTCTCCAGTCTGTGTATGTGTAAACTGACACCATAAATCTGCTTCTGGACCTGGTCCCTTTTTCTCTGTGTTTAGTCACTTGGCTGTCTATTACCAACTCATGTGTTTGGGTTTATGCTGGCATAAACATCTGTGAGTGGAGGCAAAGTCCTGGCACTACCAGAGAACCCTCAGTAGGGACTGATGTTCCATCTTTATACTCAGCCTTATACATGCTAGAGCCACATGACTGAAGTCTGTATGGCACATCTAACTTTGCCTCACACCAGGATCTCAGGAACCAATTTTGACTTTTCCTATGAGTGGACCTTCTACTCTGCAGGTGGTGGAATTATAGAGCTTCCTGTTGCTGACTTTGATCTCAAAACCTATTCAGTTCTGAAGTCAGAAAACAAGGTCAGGTGGTATTTATTATATAGCACTTATATTTACAGAGAATTTGGTGTGGTTAACGCCTCAAAGGTCGAGGAGACTTTAAGAGTCACACTGAATCCTGGCTATGTAGATTTTACGTTGGGAAATGTTAGCAAAAAGGAACATACAGAAATCCAGATGTGGAATCTAGATGAGAAGAAGCATGCTTACAGTCCTGGAGAGTCAACCTTATGATGAGTAGCATAGAAAATTCTCTGAAATTGGACCATAGGTTGACGGGTACAGTTTGCTATAAAGTTCAGAAATCTACCAGTGTGCTACAGACCTCTTCCCTATTCGATATCAGAGTGGTGATTGAGAAAGGCAACAGAGAAATGGCTAATTGTTCTCACCTAGTACATTTCTCTCATTATTAAATATCTATTTTAGATTTCTCTGTAGCAGGAATCTTAAAAGTTCTTATTAATAAAATCAAACCCGAGGGCAGTTATTGGGGTCAATGCTGATAGATCAGAGAGACAGAACAAGCCACAGCTAACCTCACCTGGCCAGATCCTCAGCTGGTCTTGTTTTCTCAGACTGGAAGCTTCTGTGTCCTCATCCAGAATGAATCTCAGCTGAACTGTGCTGCTCGAAAGCCTGAAGCTTAACCAGCCACAGGCTTAACCAGCCAAAAGCTTCTAGTTTCTGGTCCTCATGCCTTATATACCTTTCTGCTTTCTACCATCACTCCCTAGGATTAAAGGCTTGCTTCCTGGGATTAAAGGTGTGAGTCACCATGCCTGGCTGTTTCCAATGTGGCCTTGAACTCACAGAGATCCCAGATGGATTTCTGCCTCTGGAACACTAGGATTAAAGGTGTGTGCTATCACTGCCTAACTAGTGGCTTTTCTGTTCTCTGACCCCAGATAAGTTTATTAAGGTACACAATATTTTGGGGAACACAATACCACCACATTTCTCATAGCATCGTGTTTAAAAAAACACACAGAGAGAAACAAAAGCAGAACATGGAACTAAATCTAGATAATGAATATCTTTGTGTCAGTCATAGTCTGATGTTGAAGATAAAATAAAAATTCCTAACCTTACAGGTCTGCTTACATATTAAGTTTTCTGGGGCTGAAGAGATAGCTCAGAAGTTAAGAGTATTGGCTGCTCTTCCAGAGGTCCTGAGTTCAATTCCCAGCAACCACATGGTGGCTCACAACCATCTGTAATGAGATCTGGTGCCCTCTTCTGGCCTGTAGGCAGAATACTGTGTATATAATAAATAAATCTTTAACAACAACAAAAGTTTTCTGACCATACTTTACAGGATTTCTGTATGTGTGAATGAGTATCTCTGCATCCGTGTATTCCTTGTGTAGTTTCTTTCGCTCTCTTATTTTCTTCCTGTTCATGTGTTTGTTTTGTACCATTCAGATTTATTTTTTAAATGTTACTGCATTTTATTTTATTATATTATTTTTTCTATTTTGTAGATGCTTGTTTGTTTTCTTTTTTATTTTATTTTATAATTTAATTTAATTTTACATATCAGCCACTGATTCCCTTGTTCTCCCCCCTCCCATCCCCACCCTTCATGTTCACCCCAGCCCACCCCCCATTCCCATCTCCTCCAGGGCAAAGACTCCCCTGGGGATTCAGCCCAGCCTGGTAGATTCAGTCCAGGAAGGTCCAGTCCCCTCCTCCCAGACTGAGCCAAGTGTCCCTGTATAAGCCCTAGGTTCCAAACAGCCAGTTCATGCACTGAGGAGAGGTCCCGGTCCCACTGCCTGGATGCCTCCCAAACAGATCAAGCCAATCAACTGTCTCACTTATCCAGAGGGCCTGATCCAGTTGGGGGCTCCTCAGCTATTGGTTCATAGTTCATGTGTTTCCATTCCTTTGGCTATTTGTCCCTGTGCTTTTTCCAGTCTTGGTCTCAACAATTCTTGCTCATACAAACCCTCCTCTTTCTTGCCATTTGGACTCCTGGAGCTCCACTTGGGGCCTGGCCATGGATCTCTGCATCCAGTTCCCTCAGTCATTGGATGAGGTTTCTAGCACGACAATTAGGGTGTTTGGCCATCTTATCACCAGAGTAGGTCAGTTCGGGCTTTCTCTTGACCATTGCCAGTAGTCTATTGTGGAGGTATCGTTGTGGATTTCTGTGGACCTCTCTAGCACTTTGCTTCTTCCTATTCTCATGTGGTCTTCATTTATCATGGTCTCTTATTCCTTGTTCTCCCTCTCTGTTCTTGATCCAGCTGGGATCTCCCGCTCCCACAGGCTCTCTTTCCCTTGACCCTTGCCCTTCATTACCCCCACTCACATCCAGGTTGTTCATGTAGATATCATCCATTTCTCTGTCATTGGGTGATCCCTGTGTCTTTCTTGGGGTTCTGTTTTCTAGGTAGCCTCGATGGAGTTGTGAGTCATCTTTGTTTTACATCTAGTATCCTCCTATGAGAGAGTACATCAAATTAAATGGAGAGAAACTCAAAGTGATTCCACTAAAACCAGGAATGAGGCAAGGCTGTCCACTCTCCCCATACTTATTCAATATAGTACTTGAAGTTCTAGCCAGAGCAACAAGACAGCATAAGGAGATTAAGGGGATACAAATTGGAAAGGAAGAAGTCAAGCTTTCCCTATTTGCAGATGACATGATAGTATACTTGAGTGACCCCAAAGATTCAACCAAGGAACTGATAAAGCTTATAAACACCTTCAACAACATAGCAGGATACAAGATCAACTCAAAAAAATCAGTTGCCCTCCTATATACAATTGACAAACAGGCTGAGAAGGAAGTCAGAGATACATCACCCTTTACAATAGCTACAAATGATATAAGATACCTTGGGGTAACACTAACCAAGCAAGTGAAGGACTTATATGACAAGAACTTTAAGTCCCTGAAGAAAAAAAATTGAAGAAAATGTCAGAAAATGGAAAAATCTCCCATGCTCTTGGATAGGCAGGATTAACAAAGTAAAAATGGCAAGCTTGTTTGTTTTCTAAGGAAAGAAAGAAATAAAGGGTATTGATTTAGGGAGGATCTGAGAGGTGTTTAGGGACAGGAAACTGTGATCAGAATATACTGTGTGAAAAAAATTACTACACTATGATGTAAAATAAATCCTTAGGCAATTCAGAAAGGGCTCTGGACTGAAGAACTGGAGAGGTGTGAAAAGCAAATTTGGCTGCCCCATCCACTCAGGACCCTCTGGAAGCTAGCTTCTTAGTGCTTTAGGTCCCTTATTTGTAAACTGATGTAGCTTAAGCTTTCTGGCTTCATAGCTAATATTCAACAGGTCACAATGATTCCCAAGAGATGGGGGGTGGGAGCTGCATGCTGAGTTCGAATCTCAAATGCTGTGGAAAATAAAGAACACATGATCCTCCTATAAAGTGAAGGAGGCTGAGACTAGGGAGCTGGCCGTTAAATCAGTGCTGGCCGCTGGCCTAGGCTTTTGCTGCTTTCAGTGTCCACTTAAGTTCTGGGCTGACGAAATAATGGGTAAGGAATCCTAAAAATCTGACTGTCTCACTGACAACATACATTGGAAAGTTGTGTCTTTTTTTTTCCTTTTATTTTATTTTACAATACCATTCAGTTCTACATATCAGCCACTGGTTCCCCTGTTCTCCCCCCTCCCACGCCCTCCCCTTTACCCTCAGCCCACCCTCCATTCCCACCTTCTCCAGGGCAAAGCCTCTCCCGAGGACTGCGATCCACCTGGTAGACTCAGTCCAGGCAGGTCTAGTCCCCTCCTCCCAGACTGAGCCAAGTGTCCCTGCATAAGCTCCAGGTTTCAAACAGCCAACTCATGCAATGAGCACAGGACTCAGTCCCACTGCCTAGTTGCCTCCCAAACAGATCAAGCCAATCAATTGTCTCACCTATTCAGAGGGCCTGATCCAGCTGGGGGCCCCTCAGCCTTTGGTTCATAGTTCATGTGTTTCCATTTGTTTGGCTATTTTTTTTCAATCATTGAGTAAAACTGAAATTTATTATAAGCCACAGTCGTCCTAGGGACCTCCATGCTATATATATATAGCCTCCATGGTTCTATGTGTTGTGGTCTGATTGTACTTTATTTTATATCTAGAATCCACTTATGAATGAGTACAGCCCATGACTGTCTTTCTGGGTTTGGATTACCTCACTCAGGATGATTTTTTTCTAGTTCCATCCATTTGCCTGCAAATTTCATGCTTTCATTATTTTTCTCTGCTGAGTAGTACTCCATTGTGTATATGTACAACATTTTTTTTTCATCCATTCTTCCGTTGATGGGCATCTAGGTTGTTTCCAGGTTCTGGTTATTACAAAAAGTGCTGCTATGAACATAGCTGAGCATGTATCTTTATGGTATGAATCAGATTTCCTTGGGTATATGCCCAAGAGTGGAATGGCTGGGTCTTGAGGCAGTTCGATTCCTAATTTTCTGAGAAACCGCCATACTGATTTCCACAGTGGTTGTACAATTTTACATTCCCACCAACAATGGAGGAGTGATCCCTTTGCTCCACATCCTCTCCAACATTGACTGTCATTGGTGTTTTTGATCGTAGCCATTCTGACAGGTGTAAGATAGTATCTCAGAGTTGTTTTGATTTGCATTTCTCTGATGATTAAGGATGTTGAGCATTTCTTTAAATGTCTTTCAGCCATTTGTGATTCTTGTTTTGTGAATTCTCTGTTTAACTCTTTAGCCCATTTTTTAATTGGACTGTTCAGTATTTTGATGTCTAGTTTCTTGAGTTCTTTATATACTGTGGAGATCAATCCTCTGTCAGATGTGGGGTTGGTGAAGATCTTTTCCCATTATGTTGGCTGTCTTTTTGTCTTATTGACTGTGTCTTTTGCCCTGCAAAAGCTTCTCAATTTTGAGAGGTCCCATTTATTAGTTGTTGTGCTCAGGGTCTGTGCTGTTGGTGTTTTATTTAGGAAATGGTCTCCGGTGCCAATGCGTTCAAGAGTGTTTCCTACTTTCTTTTCTATTAAGTTTAGTGTAACTGGATTTATGTTCAGGTCTTTGATCCACTTGGACTTGAGTTTTGTGCATGGTGACAGATATGGATCTATTTGTAATCTTTTACATATTGACATCCAGTTATGCCAACACCATTTGTTGAAGATACTTTCTTTTTTCCATTGTATAGTTTTGGCTCCTTTGTCAAAAACTAGGTGTTCATATGTGCATGGATTAATGTCAGGGTCTTCAATTAGATTCCATTGGTCTGTATGTCAGTTTTTATACCAGTACCAAGTTGTTTTTATTACTATAGCTCTATAGTAGAGTTTGAGGTCAGGGATGGTGATGCCTCCAAAGGTTGCTTTATCATATAGGATTCTTTTAGCTATCCTGGGTCTTTTGTTTTTCCATATGAAGTTGAGTATTTTTCTTTCCAAGTCTGTGAAGAATTGTTTTGGGATTTTGATAGGGATTGCATTGAATCTGTAGATTGCTTTTGGTAAGATTGCCATTTTTACTATGTTAATTCTACCTATCCATGAGCATGAGAGATCCTTCCATTTTCTGATATCTTCTTCAATTTCTTTCTTTAGAGATTTAAAGTTTTTATCAAAAAAGATCCTTCACTTGTTTAGTTAGTTTTATCCCAAGGTATTTTATATTATTTGTGGCTATTGTAAAGGGTGATGTTTCTCTGACTCCTTTCTCAGCCCTTTTATCATTTGTGTATAGGAGGGCTACTGATTTTTTTGAGTTGATCTTGTATCCTGCCACTGAAGGAGTTTATCAGCTGTAGGAGTTCCCTAGTAGAGTTTTTGGGGTCACTTATGTATACTATCATATCATCTGCAAATAGTGAAAGTTTGACTTCTTCGTTGCCAATTTGTATCCCTTTGATCTCCTTATGTTGTCATATTGCTCTAGCTAGAACTTCTAGTACTATATTGAATAAATATGGGGAGAGTGGACAGCCTTGTCTTGTTCCTGAATTTAGTGGTATCACTTTGAGTTTCTCTCCATTTAATTTGATGTTTGCTGTTGGCTTGCTATAAATTGCCTTTATTATGTTTAGAAATGTTCCTTGTATTTCTGATCTTTCTAAGACCTTTATCATGAAGGGGTGTTGGATTTTGTCAAAGGCTTTTTCAGCATCTAAGGAGATGATCATGTGGTTTTTTTCTTTCAGTTTGTTTATATGGTGTATTACATTGACTGATTTTCGTATGTCGAACCATCTTTGCATCCCTGGGATGAATCCTACTTGGTTGTGATGGATAATTGTTTTGATGTATTCTTGGATTTGGTTTGCCAATATTTTGTTGAGTATTTTTGCATCAATATTCATGAGGGAGATTGGTCTGTAGTTCTCTTTCTTTGTTGCATCTTTGTGTGGTTTGGGTATCAGGGTAATTGTAGCCTCATAAAAAGAGTTTGGTAGTGTTCCTTCTGTTTCTACTGTGTGGAACACTTTGAAGAGTATTGGTATTAGTTCTTCTTTGAAAGTCTGGTAGAATTCTGCACTGAAACCATCTGGTCCTGGGCTTTTTTTGGTTGGGAGACTTTTGATGACTGTTTCTATTTCTTTAGGGGTTATTGGTCTATTTAAATGGTTTATCTGGTCTTGATTTAATTTTGGTATGTGGTATTTATCCAGAAAATTGTCCATTTCTTCCTGGTTTTCCGTTTTTGTGGAGTACAGGTTTTTGAAGTATGATCTGATGATTTTCTGGATTTCCTCGTTGTCTATTGTTATGTCTCCCTTTTCATTTCTGATTTTGTTAATTTGGGTGCTCTCTCTTTGCCTTTCAGTTAATTTGGCTAGGGGTTTATCTATCTTGTTGATTTTTTTCAAAGAACCAACTCTTTGTTTCATTGATTTTTTTTGTATTGTTCTCTTGTTTTCTATTTCGTTGATTTCAGCCCTCAATTTGATTATTTCCTGGCGTCTATTTCTCCTGGGTGAGTTTGTTTCTTTTTGTTCTAGAGCTTTCAGTTGTGCTGTTAATTCATTGGTATGGGATTTCCCCATCTTCTTTATGTGTGCATTTAGAGCTATGAATTTTCCTCTTAGCACAGCTTTCATAGTGTCCCGTAAGTTTGGGTATGTTGTACTTTCATTTTCGTTGAATTCTAGGAAATCTTTAATTTCTTTCTTTATTTCTTCCTTTACCCATTGATGTTTCAGGTGGGCATTATTCAGTTTCCATGAGTTTGTGGGTTTTCTATAATTTTTGTTGTTGTTGAGGTCTAACTTTAAGGCATGGTGGTCTGATAAGATACAGGAGGCTATTCCACTTTTTTTTGTATCTGTTGAGATTTGTTTTGTGGCCAAGCATGTGGTCAATTTTTGAGAAGGTTCCATGGGGTGCTGAGAAGAAGGTATATTCTTTTGTGTTAGGATAGAATGTTCTGTAGATATCTATTAAGTTCATTTGAGTCATAACATCTGTTAGGTCCTTTATGTCTTTGTTAAGTTTCAGTCTGGTAGATCTGTCTTTTGGTGAGAGTGGTGTGTTAAAATCTCCCACTACTAATGTGTGGGGTTTGATGTGCGTTTTAAACTTTAGTAGTGTTTCTTTTATGAATGTGGGTGCTTTTGTATTTGGAGCATAAATGTTTAGAATCGAGACTTCATCTTGGTGGATTTTTCCCGTGATAAACATGTAATGTCCATCCTGATCTCTTTTGATTGATTTTAGTTTGAAGTCTATTTTATTAGATATTAGGATAGCTACACCAGCTTGTTTCTTAGGTCCATTTGCTTGGAAAGCCTTTTCCCAGCCCTTTACTCGGAGGTAGTGTCTGTTTTTGAAGTTAAGGTGTGTTTCTTGTATGCAGCATATGGATCGGTCCTGTTTTCTTATCCATTCTGTTAGCCTGTGTCTTTTTATAGGTGAGTTGAGACCATTGATATTGATGGATACTAATGACCAGTGATTGTTAATTCCTGTTATTTTTTGTGGTTGTGTTGTGTTGTCCTTCTTTGGTGTATGATGGTGTGGGATTATCTATTGCTTGATTTTTCATGGATGTGTTTAGCTTCTTTGGGTGGGATTTTCCCTTCTAGTGCTTTCTGTAGTGCTGAGTTTGTGGACAGGTATTGATTAAATCTGTTTTTTTTCGAGACAGGGTTTCTCTATGTAGCTTTGCACCTTTCCTGGAACTCACTTGGTAGCCCAGGCTGACCTCGAGCTCACAGAGATCTGCCTGGCTCTGCCTCCCAAGTGCTGGGATTAAAGGCGTGCACCACCACCGCCCGGCTAAATCTGGTTTTATCCTGGAATATTTTGTTTACTCTGCCTATGGTGATTGAGAGTTTTGCTGCGTATAATAGTCTGGGTTGGCATGCGTGGCCTCTTAGTGTCTGCATAAGATTTGTCCATGATCTTCTAGCTTTCATAGTGTCTATTGAGAAGTCTGGTGTTATTCTGATGGGTTTGCCTTTATATGTTACTTGGTCTTTTTCCTTTGCGGCTCTTAATATTTTTTCTTTGTTCTGTGTGTTTAGTGTTTTGATTATTATGTGGCGTGGGGACTTTTTTTTTTTTTTTGGATCCAGCCTATTCGGTGTTCTGTAAGCTTCTTGTATCTTCATAGGTATTTCTTTCTTTAGGTTAGGAAAGTTTTCTTCTTTGATTTTGTTGAATATATTTCCTGTGCCTTTGAATTGGTATTCTTCTCCTTCTTCTATCCCTATTATTCTTAGGTTTGGTCTTTTCATGGTGTCCCAAATTTCTTGGACGTTTTGTATTACGACTTTTTTGTCTTTAGTGTTTTCTTTGACTGACGAATCTATTTTCTCTATTGTGTCTTCAGTGTCAGAGATTCTCTGTTCCATCTCTTGCAATCGGTTGGTTATGCTTGTTTCTGTAGTTCCTGTTCATTTAGTCAGGATTTCTATTTCCAGCATTCCCTCAGCATGTGTTTTCTTTATTGTCTCAAATTCATTTTTCAGATCTTGGAATGTTTCTTTCATCTGTTTAATTGCTTTTTCTTGGCTTGATTTGATTTCTTCCCATTTTTTGTTCGTTTTTTCTTCCATTTCTTTAATGGAGTTTTTTATTTCCTCTTTAATAGAGTTTTTCATTTCCTCTTTAAGGGAAGTTTTTATTTCCTCTTTAATGGAGTTTTTCATTTCCTCTTTAAGGGAAGTTTTTATTTCCTCTTTAATGGAGTTTATCATTCCCTCTTTAAGGGAATTTTTTATTTCCTCTTTAAGGGAATGTTTTATTTCTTCTTTAAGGCCTCTATCATCTTCTTAAAGTCATTTTTAGGGTTGATTTCTTCTGTCTTGGTATGTTCAGGTCTTGCAGGTGTAGAATCACTATGTTCTGATGTTGCCATATAGGTCTTTGTGTTGTTGCCTGTATTTTTGCATTGGCATCTACTCATCTCTTCCTCTGCTCGGTGCAGGTGGTGTCTGTGTCTGAGAGTGCCTCTTTTGTTCTAATTTTTAGTCTTGGCTCAGTAGGAGTTCTTGGTTAAATTGGTGCTATTGGGCTGTTTCTTCAGGGGCAGCTGATCTCAGTCGGTGAAGTATATACTTATGATTCTGGTGATCTGTTCTGGTGGCTGGGCAGTGCCTTCTTCTGTGTTCCCAGGTCACGTTTTTGTTCATTCGTCAACTCCTCAGCTGATCTTGTTTCTTCAGACTTCAAACTATAGAGATATGAATCCTCTCCCGGATGGATTTCAGCTGAGCAGGGTAGTCTCACCAACACCTCCAAGTTGTTGGGTTTTGCAGGATCAGCAGCTGGGCCCTGGGCTGGCCTCAGATGGAGTATTTAGATTCATTCTGGTTCCATCCCCCGGAAATAGCTTCTTCCCCGTGTGTTGGGGTTAGAGGTGTCCCTGTTCCAAGCTTTTGATTAAGAGTTTGTTTTTACTAACTCTTCAGTGGGTAAAAGCTCTGTTTCTGGTCTTTATTGCCACTGTGTTTCGGCCGCCACCTGCTGTGCCTGACTGCCTCCACTCTGCCCTGCCTACCTCTGCTGGGCCAGTCTACCATCTGCCGGCCGCCGCCGAGGGCCTACCTGCATCTGCTTGTCTCTGCCACCAGGCCTGTCTACCTCTGCCGACCACCAACGGGCCTGTATGTCTCTGCCAGCCACTGCCGGGCCTGTATGTCTCTGCAGGCTGCCGCCACGGGCCTACCTCGGAAATTTGTGTCTTACGTACATAGGCAAGAGATGAAATGTCATCAGTGGATATTTTTTCATTTCCATCTTTATAAATGTTTTCTATGTGTTTTCCCAGAGGTAGTAAAATACATATGTAGGTTAGGGTGCATAGTTAATTTGTATAATTATAATTGAGCATATTTACATCAAAATTGCATTTTTGTAAAGAGTATGTCTCAGAGATATTTAGCTAGTTCTTCTGATATTTTAGGGCTAATATGGATGAATTTTTTTAAAATCCATACATGATTGGCCTTAAAGACACCAAGACACATCCTAAATTCTATTAAAACATTTTGGGAATTCACCCATGTGTGCAGTAATTATAATTGTGAGCATCCAAGGAAAATTAGTGTGTAATGTCTTAATTAAAATTGGGCATCATAATTTTATTTACAAATTGAATTCTATTAAATCCTTAGAGTGGTGCATTTTCATTTCATTCTCACATAATTAATATTTAGCACAGCTCTTTTGGTAGCACATTGAATTATTAATACAAGTTCTTTTGAGAAATGTAATAGTATGTTAAAAAGTCTCTTTGGAAGATAGCCCATAAATTTTGTCATTATATTAAAATGCAAATTTTGCCTCCCTTTTACCAGTGGAAAATACTTATGAGTTGCATATCTGCTTATTTACAGTTTTACTAGGTAAAAAATTTTAAAGTTAGTTTTTGTTTAAGTGGGAATTTGTTTTTTGTGTTTTTAAACTGCAGGTGGAACGTTTTTCCAGGGGTATTCTTCACTAAGAAATGTGATATGAATATTGTGTTTAAGTTAGTCCTGGTCATATTTTCTTTAGAGAAATTGCAACTCATATTAGTAGCATATTATAAAGTCACATGGCTGTTAAAGTGTGAGGCCTGGGACAGAAAAAAGTAACAATTTTGTGTTCTTATTACTGCTCTTGTCACAAGACATTATTGTTTTGGCTGTGGCACACTCTCTAAGGCAGCCTCTAAGAAAAACATCATTTATCTTAGTTTTGCTATAAGAAGTCTACAGAAATCTGTTCATTTAAAAAAAAAAAAATTAGTTCCCAGAGCTATCCCCAAATAGAAAATGAGTAGTTAAGAAAAAAACAACCCTGTGCTCTTCAGTGACACCAAGTAGTTGTTTTGCTGACCTTTGTCTATTGAGAATATGTGAATCCACAGCAGAGAAGGAGGAGATAGTTGAAGGGAAGAGCATAGAGAGGTGGAGGAAAATGAGCAGGAAAAGGAGGAGGAAGAGAAGAAAGGGGAGAACAGTAAAGTTTCCCAAACCGTGTTTTCTGTAGAGCTGAAGGAAGGCTGTTGAAAATCCACAGACGGGGTGAAAGCTCCCAAGTTTAGAGAGGCGTTCTGTCAGAGCACTTCCATCCCTCAATTCTTTCTATGCATCATTCTCCCTTTCCACTTTATAAACCATCTCTTAGAGGCTCTCTTCCTGTGGGAAATGGAACCGAGCACATTGACCAAGTGCATCTGGCCTTTTAGAAATCCCTTAAACTGGAAGTTTCTAACTTCTATGTTTTACTTTGTAAACTTGATTTCTCTTATTCACAATTCCATTTGAAAATGATTTTAGAAGAGCAGTCATTTGTTGTGTAGGTTAATTTTTCCAATTGTTAATGTTTTTAAATGTTAATAAATGATAGCTTCATATCACAGAAGCAGTGTTTCTCATAAACTGTTTTATGGTTGATATAGTCTTAGAATTGGGAAGAGTTTGCTTTGCAAAAAAGTTTAATTTGATGTGATCATTAGGTCTTTCAAAATGAACATTTTTCTCCTTGAAAGTTTAGGTATTTAGTATGCTCTATATGCCAAGGAATAAATAGGAAACAATTTCTAATGCTAATCGTGTATGCATTAATATTCCAAAGCTGATTCTCAACTATGGCAGATTGATCTGATCCCCAGATCGCTAATTTCCTCCTTGTTCACACAGATATGAAATTTCTTGCTTATGTGTGTTGTTTCTGGTTTTTACATGTGTTATTCATAATATTTTAAATTTGATTTGTCTTTTCTTAGTTTTCAAATGTCATATATATCATTCATATAAAGATCATCAGAAAATAAGAATAGACTGACATGTCAAGGCAGACGAATAGATAATTTTTTACACAATAATGCTAGGAATTCAGAGTCATCCCTCTCACTATTCTTAGAAGCTCCACACAAATCAGGAACCAACCACTACATGGTAACTTGAAATGCCTCTTAATATTAAATGTGATATCAGCCACAATCCATTACCAGATTATTTTCAAACTGAAAGAGACCCAAAAAGATGTAATTTCAACATTGTAGCATGGAGTAATCTTTCTGATAAATGTGTATTTCACAATTCAAATATTGTAACACTTGAGAAAGCCTTAAGTGATATTGCTTACAGTAAAAGAAAATTAATAAGAAAGTAAGTTACAGATATTGTGCATATAAGATATTTGCTTACTCATAACAGTAGCAAAATTACAGTTATGAAGTATCAATGAAATAAATTTATGATTGGGAGCCATCACAACATGAAGAACTGTACTACAGAATCACAGCATTAGGAAGTTTGAGGACCACTGCTCTAAAGAAAATGAGGAAAAAAACAAGATACTGTTTTAGCTCAGCCAAGGCGTCCATTTAGCAAGTGGTACTGACTGAGGATCACAGAAGGGTTGTCCAAAGCATCCCTGCATCTCTGGGTGGTGATATTTTATTTGTGCTGAAATGTGGTTATATTTTATTTGTGTGTTAATAAATAAAGTTTGTCTGGAGATCAGAGGTCATAGCTGGCCATAAACAAAAGTTAGGTAGTGGTAGCACATACCCTTAATCCATTCACGTTCAAGGACACAGCCAAGGTTGGTGACACATGCCTTTAATCCCAGTACCAACCATAGAGACCTCAAGGTCTGTATGACGGCAGTGATGAGGAAGTGAGGTGGCTGGGCTAAGACCCAATGAGAAGGCAGAACAACAAGGCAATAAAGGTGCAGGTTAGACAGGAAGAAGCTGGTTCTCTGAAAGCTATGGTTGTGTGGTGAGCTAAGGTTAGTTGGTGGCTATCACTATTTCTCTGATCTCTGTAGCTGAAGTTATTCTGTGTCCATCTGGCTCCTGTGTCCTTGCATTTCCACAGCCACTCAGATCCAAATAAACACATACAGGTTTATATTATTTAAAACTGCTCGGCCATTAGCTCAGGCCTACCACTAACTAGCTCTTACACTCAAACTCAGCCCATTCTTGTTAATCTAGATGTTGCCACATGTTCCGTGGCTTTATCTGTGTGTCTGTTACATGCTGCTCCCTGGATGGCGGGCTGGTGTCTCCTGACTCAGCCTCCCTCTTCCCAGAATTCTCTTCTGTGCTTGTCCTGCCTATACTTTCTGCCTGGCTACTGGCCAATCAGCATTTATTTATTTATCAATCAATCAGAGCAACACATTCACAGCATCCCCAGCAGATCTTTACGGCTTTCACCCCTGTATTTGGCTCTGTGTTTCTTATTTAATAAGACTTTAGAAATCCGTCTACATCTCTGTAGGCATTTTTTTCTCTTTTTTTCAGTTTTTTGAGACAGGGTTTCTCTGTGTAGTTTTGGTGCCTGTCCTGGCTCTCACTCTGTAGACCAGAACTCACAGAGATCTGTCTGGCTCTGCCTCCCGAGTGCTGACATTAAAGGTGTGTGCCACCACTGCCTGGCTTTGTAGTCATTTTTTAGGAATCAATATCTTTAAAAGTCTCCTTGGAGCAAGGAGACTTCTTTTGGGAAAGATATGCAAGTAGGGTAGGCAGGGTCATAAAGCAGAAACCCACCCAGAGCTGCAACTCTCTCCACTCTCTCCTTGAAGGGAGGAATCTTCCTTTCTTTCCTGCAGGTACCCACTCCTCATCTGAACAGGATCTCTGCTTCTTGCCAACCTTTCAGCTTCACCATGTTTCTGTTAACTTATTTCTATGCTATATTTTCTTCATGAAACCTATATTACAGACTCATACTCTCTAAATGAGCATGGTATTAAGCACCCCATTCTGGGTGTAGAGGGATGCTGGGTTCACTGAGAACCATGTGCAGGGCATGTTCATTTAGGTAGGTTGTGAACAGAAGATGTCAGTTTGATGTCATCACTAGCATACATGTCATAGATGAAAAACTGAGATCTGAGGATGATCACACAGCTACTGAGCACTACATACACTAGAACTTGGTTCTGATTAGATACATGTCGAATATCACTATTCATGTACATTAATATGGATCAGAAGCACACCAGATTTAGACATACAAACTATTTACTTGGGGAAACAATAATCAAAACAGACCTTAGTAATATAAAAGGGCAGTTAGAGGAAAAGAAAGGCATTGGAGTATAAGAGAACTCTTTAAGAGTCTATTTCTCAGGAGTTGGAAAGATGTCTCAGTGGTTAAGAGCACTTACTGCTCGTGCAGAGAACCCAGGTTCAGTTCACAGCTGCCTGTAACTCTAGCTCCAGGAGATCCAAAGCCCTCTCCTATACTCTGTAAGATGACCTGCCCCTTGCCATATATACATAAATACACACGAACATTAAAAAAAAAGTCCTAAAATAAGTTAGTTTCTAAATCCACTGAATTTCCTTGAGTTGCTTTCTTTTCCCCTTGCAACCTTCATTTCCCTGCTAGGAATTTAGTCCTCTCATGGTTTGTCCTGGTCTAGAATTCCCTTCTTTTCCTTATGCAACCCCTTTCAGAATTTACCTGTTATTCTGTCCATTGGAATACATGTTTCTCTCAGCAGATTCCTTACTTTTCTTATCATTGCCCTTTGACAACTCTTCTTGAATAAAATTTATACCATTAGGGAATCTCTAGTCCTGCGCTTATAGTTCAGTGTCCCCGATGACACTTTACTCCTCTTTATAGATCACCTCTGTCCTGAAATGGACTGACTCTTGTCTGTCACATCCACACGGCTCTATATTTGCAGCTCTTGCTTTTCTACCCCTTTAAATCTTTTCTCAAGGCATGTGTATTTTGCATCCCTAACTTTATATTATCTATTTCTATTTCTGGTAATATCACACCCATGTACATTAAAAGCACGAGCGCGCGCGCGTGCGCACGCTCGTGCACACACACACACACACACACACACACACACAGCTCTCTGTCTCACTGCAATGCATTTGACAGTTAGAGCACATTGTCCTACCTTGTCGTGTGGCTCCCCCAGAACAAGTGATTCTCACTGATGAGACCCCTACTCTCTCCCTCTTCTCTTTGTTTTTGAATTTCAGGATTCTACCACTCTTTGCCTTTGATTATATTTATTGATCGTGCTCATTCATACATGTTTATTCATAAAAGTGAAATCATTTCCTTTTATACTCACATACTCTCCATTCTTAAGGAGTCAGATAACACCAAACTCTGTGTTAATACCTTTAAAGTTACTATAACTTTTTACGATCTCTGTATTTCTAACTTTTTTATACAAACCATGTTACTCATTAAACACTGAGTAGAAAAAATTAAAATAGGAAGTTATTTCTAGAAAGCCAGATTATCTCAACAAAATTCATTTGGACTACTATAGTCATTACAATGTTTCTTTAAGCAGACAAACTTGTACTATCAGTGTGTAATAATTTCAGGTCATGCTAGGATGTAAATAATTATTGAGTCTAAAATTTCCAATATGGTGGACAAATTCAAGTATCAAGAATATGAGGCTGGAAACATACTTGTCTGCACTAGAATGTTTCAGACTGTTGTAAAATGTGCCCATATTGATGTAGGTTCTAAAATATTGTTGAGTTTGTGAGAAGCAGATTGCAGAAGAGGGAGCATAGTCAGACATAGTAAGTGTCAAACTGTGTTCACAGGTAGACATTCAGTTCAGATGGGTGCACAGCCGGAGCCAGCCTTAAATATGATGAACTAATTGTCAGCAACAATGACTACTATGAGAATACCATAGTTACCTTGTACATTCTACTTTATCTTGAAATTCTGCAGTAAACCTAATTAATATTATCATAAAGCTAATATATAATATAACCAAGTATGAAAAGGTAGTTGAAAAATAGTTATAACTTTAAGAGGAATCTTCACTCCATCCTTAGTTGTTGAATTATTATGAAAATGAAAGCAGTCTCTTATGTTACAGTGCTATGTATAATTTGGCAAGTACAGTGTTAATTGCCCTCATATTTATTTAGTTCCAAACATCATTTATGAGTAGATACATATAGTTTTAAAGCATTTCTTTATGTTGGCTTTGTTGCAATAGCTTTTGAAAATTATTTATTTCTTTCAGAAGTCAACATTGCTTATCATTTCTAGGGCAAGATTATAATGTTTAAACAAATTTAGTATCATATAGGTACTTCAGTTGAATGTGTAGACACAAATAATAAGAATGTTTAAGTTTATCTGTCAAAATACCATGCTACTATAATTTACAATCATATTTTATAACTTCCAAGTTTATTTAGTTGTCCCCAAGAAAACAACTCAATTCTTTGTGATTAGACTTTGGAACAAACAAGATGTGATCTTTTTTTTCCTTCAAAGTCATTGTAATCTAACAGTGTTCAGGGGGTAGGGAGTAGTCTGGAGAGATGGCTCAGCAGTTCACCACACTGGCAGTTCTTCAAGAAGATCTGGGTTCATTCCAAGAACCCACATGTCTGATCATAACTGTATGTAACTTCAATTCCAGGAGATCAAACATCCTCTTCTAGCCCCCAGAAGGAACCAGGCATGCACATGTACACACATATACATGCATGCAAAGCACCTATACACATTAAAATATAATAAAGCAATTGGAATTTTCAGGTCTTCTGATTTTGCTGTGCAGAGCCTAGCCTGTGTACCCTCAGTGAGACAGTCTCCACTCTTCATCAGAGGACATTCCCCTTGTTTTAGCTATAGCTCCCTTTAGTGTCTTACCTTCACTCTTGTCAATTCCTCAGGTTCTTCTACTGAAAAGTAAGTAGCTCACTTGAAGGCAGTCAGAGCTGACCTGGGAAAAGACCATTTTCTAACCCAGATATTTTCCTCTAGGTCTCCAGTGATGAAAACAAGACAGATTCGAATAAGTTGCACTTTTGCCCCTTCTGATTTTACTGACCAAACAAGGGCCTTGCTGTTTGCTGTTCGTGATGCAGAAATAGACCATAACACTTGCTCACCAGTGCTGAATCATCACTTCTTCCTAGAATTTCACCTACAACTACTTCTTGCCAGAGTTTGTGCGGGCTTTAGGCAGAGAGTTCACTCGGGAAAGCGGCCTCATCTGCCTCCACTTCTTGCTTTCAGGCACACCCTGAACATCCTCTTAGCCTTTACCTGCATCCAATGCAGACTTTACAAATGGACAGCAGGGGGCGACAATTTCTAACATAGATCTGAATATTGGTGTAAGCCTAGCCTCAAGTTCTGTTTCAAGCATCAGATTTATGCACTTGTTTAGCATTCTCTATATACTGTAATTACCTAAAATCGCTTTTACTGGAAGCTTTTAAAGGGAAACATTTTAATTAGAATTTTGCATGGCTTCCTCCCTCCCGCAATTTGTTTGCTAGTTCGAAGAACCACACAATCACTGAGGATATCTATTCAATTGTGTTCTTCCTGCTTCCTATAAATCTGATACTCTGTAGAGTAGAATCAGCCAAACTAAAGTACAATTTGATTGAGGTTTGCTCTTGGCCTTGGTAGAAAGAATAACTAATTTCACCTTAGCTTTCTTCCTTCACACTTGCCAGATGTCACTCAAGGGAGATCACCTTGACAAAAACATGCAGAAACTTTCAACTTCCCATGTCCTTTCTCCTAATTGTCTTTCAGAATTTACAGTTGTTCCAGGGGCTGTGTGTTTGCCAGTGAATCTGTGAGTAAATTTTGGCAAAGATCCATTGGATAGGAATATTCTATCCTGTTAATCCTATGGCATAATGTTTTTAAATGAATGTTATAAGAGAAATATTTTAAAGAAATTTAGACTGTCAGTAACTGTTTATTTTTCAATAAACAGGCAAGATTCTAACCATCAAATTTGTGAAGTGGAATACTATAAGAATGAGCTATTGCTGGAACTTGAACAAAAGGGAGGAATTCTTGCCTTAAAGTAATTTAGTAACAGTGTGAATATAGATGGTTCTGACTTTAAGAAATTATACCTACAAATTTTTCAATTCTATGATGGTGGAAAAACAGTATGAATCCAGTAAGTCTTATCTGGAACTTTACATTTGATCTTTACTCTAGGCTAATCATGATTCAGAAAGATACTCTCTCAGGATGTTGGTCTATAGCAGCATTGCGCCATAGTGCGGTTGATCATGTGATCCCAAGAGCAAAAGGCAAGCATCATACACTGAACTGTGTAGCTGTCCTCTTCTGGATGCAACTAGTCAATAGCTTGCATGAAGTAGTCACATTGTCTTAGAAATCATGCTTAGATTTTTATCAAAAGAAGATGTTAAGTGTTTTGAACATGTTCAAAAGTAGACTTTGTTAAGTCATTAAGTCATAGTGTTTGGTAGTTGGGCGCATTATATGCATTTTTTCCTGCTTCCAATGTATTCCACTTAAGATGGGACTACGGGGTCATGGACTCAAGAAGCAAGTAAGTCTTGCATCTACCCTTCCTCCTCTTCGCTTTTTCTTCTCTAATATTGGTGCACTAAACATGTCTACCCTTCTTTATCGACATTTTTATCTTTTTTTTTTTTTTGGTTTTGGTTTTTTGAGAGAGTTTCTCTGTGTAGCTTGTGCCTTTTCCTGGAACTCACTTGGTAGCCCAGGCTGGCCTCAAACTCACAGAGATCTGCATGGCTCTGCCTCCCAAGTGCTAGGATTATGGCGTGTGCCACCACCACCTGGCCAATATTTTTATCTTATTTTGACATACATAGTTACAGACCCAGTTGGATCCCTTTCTCTGGGTCTCTATAACTGGAGTCTGTTACAGTTGCCCTTTGATGTTGTTCTGCACCCTGTGTGCCCAGATCATGCTTCTGATAACCCCTCTTTTACACATTGAAATGGTCCCAATGAAACACTCACTTCAATGGAAACTCTTTGGCATCTTCTCACCTTCCGGAATGGTCCTCAAGGCAATACTCTCCCTACTTATTGAAAAGAAGGAGCTGACTCTAGATAAATTTTACATCTGGATGGAAGACTGGCCACTATTACAAAACAGGCAATCAAGGTTAAAAATAAATAAATCGCTCTCAAGACCATTGTATGTTCTGTTTTCCACGTCAGGAGACAATACCCTGGAGGGCAGGACTTAAATCTCGGAGCTCTTTCTATCCCACATTCATTCAGTCAGATGCATTTTTGATGGTGACAATAATGTGGATTTCTCTAAAATTTGACAATAATTACAATTTTATATTAGTCGGTTGATTCAGTAACTTGTAACAAATTAGGCACGGATACTCTTTTCTCTCCCTGGTGTTCAGAGTAGAGATACTAGCTTTTGCATGGTACAGCAACATCTTTTGAGTTATAAACTGCAAACTGCATCGAGATGATGAGTTCATATTGATGATCTTTTCAGTTTTGCTATAAAGAATGCCTTTACCGGTTAAATATAGCTTTTTATTTTACTAACTTGCACAGAAACTTCATAGAATTGAGTAATAAACTTTTCCTAGGAAGAAATTACCTAATCAGGAGATCTAATTATTTTCTATACACTAATGGTTTCACATTAAAGTATGTTTTATTTCAGTTTCATTTTTTTTCAAATCAAGAATGAAGGCCATACATAGGCAAATCATATTTTACTTTTTTAACTGGAGAATCTGGAGCCTTTTAGCTTTCTTATAGCATAGCACTAATTCTATATACATGTCTACATAATTTTATAGATATTTAGCCATGCTACATTTAGAAAAACTAGGGCAAAGCACTATGATCAGCTTTAGAAAAAAATTTCTGAGTACACGAATAACCATTTAGCTTATACAAATGTTAGAATATTCTAACTTCAGGTTTTGAAAAGGATTCTATGTAATGCTAGCTGTAACTTCAATTCTGTGGATTTACAAGTACATGAGAATCTTTCACTCTGACTCCAGCCTGACTGTACTGGATTGACAGAGGGAAAAAGTTGTCAGCATTGCCTGTCAGATTGAAACTTAGCAGCGACTAGAAGGCATGGAAAAGCTTGAAGGTATCCTGTCAATCATAGCATCTCACTGAGGATTAATTAAACTAAATTTGCTTGTTAATAAAGCTCAGAAAATCAATTCTATCATGTGATTAACTTTAAAGATGTGTGTTGTATATATGGATGTTTAGGGTTAGGAAATGAGATAGCATGCTTTTTCTTTTATTGTTCATACCTAAGGCAGCGGCACGAAAAGGAATATGGAAGGTTTTAATTAAAAGTAGATTAGAGCATGCACATAGCCAGGAGTAATTTTGGTATTTTTCACAGATATCAAAATATGGAACAACAACTTTTTTCTTTGAAAATGTTTCCAGAATTGATTTTACACACAATTTTTCATACTGATTTATATATTACCACAAAATTCATGTTATTTAAAACATGAAAGCATGTACAACTTTCTATGATATGGTTAGTTTAAAACTTACTAACAATTTATTTAAACAACTTGTACAAAAGAAGTAAAGTGAGTACATTTTTTCAGACTGTGATGATTATTTCTTTTCTAACAGAAATTAAAAAATATTTGAAATCTTATGTTATTTGAATTCATTAATGATTATCTTATTTAAGTACTAGTAAGCTTATGATGTAATGTGCTTTCTCTAATAATACACTGTGTTCTTCAAACTCTGTGCTTATAGGGGTAAAATGGCAAATAAAGCAGATATGGGCTCATGGATTTAATAATCTGTTGGGGAAAATAAACATATTAAATAATCCGATAAGAGAAACTGTAGCTGTAGCAAGCATCATGAAGGATCAGTTCCAATGTCAATGAAGGTCTGTAATGGGAGACTTGAAATAAAGCAGGCCAGAGAGTTTGCTACATGAGGTGTTCATTGAGTTTAGATCTAAAGGACTTTTAAATTGAGGTAGGAGATTTTCATCAAAATAGTCAGAGAGTGATGTTCCCAGGAAGAAGAGCATAAAGGTTCACTAACAAGACAGAGTTCCACAGACATAAGGTCAGTTATAGGTTAGATTTGGTTACCTTAAAATACTTAGAAAATGTATGTTTCTATTCTAACTTCTACTACCTGAGAATGTAAAGTTACTAAAAATAGAGTCTATGAAGTTTGCACAAAGCTAAAATTAAATAATCAGTGTAGGCTCTAATCTAGTGTGGCTTGTTTCTTCTAAGATGAAAGTTGGGCACAGGCATGAATACAGGGGAGACATGTAAACATCCACAGAGAGAAGACAGCCATCTGCAAGCTATGGGATGCTTACCAGAAATTAAATCAGGCAGGGAATAGTTGCTGCCTTATAACCTCAGATGAAGCATAGCCCTCTTGTGAACTTCACTTCGGACTTTGGCTTTCCAGAAGCATGGCATGACCAATACTCATTGTTCTAAGATATACACTTTGTGACTGGAACTTCCCCAGGAAAAGCAAACTAAATCCAAAAATATGTCAGCATCTATTGACAGTTTAGAGGAAGGCCTGGGTGACATCAACTGATAGAAGATGTAATGATAAGCAGGGGCCAGATCTTGGATAGCCCTACGTCTATTTTAAAGTTTTTTTTTGTTAAGATTTATTTTAATTTATGTGTGTGTGTGTCTCATTGTGTGTATACATGAATATAGGCTTGTGTGGGTGTGAGTGAGTGTGTTTATATGTAGTTGTGTGTACCCTTGCTTGCATTCCACACTTTCTACTTTCACCAGAAAGGATAATGGATCATGTGAGCTGGAGTTACAAAATGGTTGTGGGATTCCTGGCTTGATACTTAGGTGCTGATCTGAATTCCTTTCCCCAGGATTGTGCAGCAAGCATTCTTCACTACTGAGCCATTTCTCCAACCCTTGAAGGCCATTTCATCATAAGAGCAAAAGACTACTCTAAGTGGAAAAAATTTGAAAGAAAAGAAAAAATAAGAAAGGATGGGGAGAGGTATGATAGTTTAGAGGCAACTGGTAACAATAGAGAAGTCAGTGGTAAAAGAGAATGAAGTGTTGAAATATGTGAACAAACTACAAAACTTCAAAATTAATCCAGGGCAAGGCTTTTCTCCAGCTGCCATCTCTTTCTTTGTCACCATTTTCCATCTGTATAGATTCCCACCAACACAGACATGCACTTCTTCATTCTGTCTTCTTTCTTGATTGCAGTTAGCAGGTTGAAGAGGAATTTTCACAAACTGTGTCAATGAGATACAAAAATATCTCTTACATTCTAAGAGACTGAAACCTCACAGCCAGAGTCAACAGTACTCCTTGAGGTCACCTAACACTTAATACTGCCATGCTACTGTATACTCAGCTATTTGTTTAACCTGCCTTCAACGGAACAATTTAACAACACACTTTAGTTGTCTTGGATTTCCCATGTAATAAATTTTTATAACCTACGCTAATGCATAGCTATAATCTCAAATCATGTATTCTTCTGTTCCCCTGACCTGGAGAAGTGCATATGTGCTCTAATAATCATTTGCTGAAAACAACAAAAATAGAAGAGGACAACAAGGGAAAGTGTTTTGTATCCTTTTTTAAGGTGACACCAACATTACTATTGACTCTGAATCTGTTATTAATGCATTTAAACCAACGGCAATAAATGGTTGTGCATCATGTAACAATAGGTACATGTTCTGGGAAATAACTTGTTTTGAAGATTTGTTGTACCAATACCATAGAGAGCATCTACACATCTAGATGTCTATAAATCAACCACTTTATGTGACCTCTTGATAAAATCTAGAGATACAGAAAACCAGAATTCTGTGAAGCTGTAACCAGTACAATGTGTCTTACTCTTCTCTGTAAACTTTTATAATAATTTTTCTTCATGACCTGTCATCATCATTTTTCTCACTACCTGTCTTAGTTACTTTTCTATTGCTGTGCTAAGATATCATGACCAAGGGAAAGCATAGAAAAAACAGTTTATTAGGGGCTTGTAGTTTCAAACAGTGAGTTCATGACCATCATGGTTGGGAACATGACAGCAGGCAAGTACGCATGATGTGTAGTAGAACATTATTTTAAGGTGTGCTACTTTTGTTTATGTTGCATTTGTTTGACTCTGTGAAACTGTGTTACTGTGCCTGTCTAAAACACCTGACAGTCTAATAAAGAACTGAATGGTCAGTAGCAAGGCAGGAGAAAGGGTAGGCAAGGCTGGCAGGCAGAAAGAATATATAAAAGGAGAAATCTGGGAGGAGATAGGAAGAGATGGAATCATGAAAAGAGAAGGAGACAGAGAAGAAGGAGGACTCCTGGGGCCAGCCACCAACTTACACAGCAAGCTATAGAGTTAGAAACAAAGAAAGGTATACAGAAACAGAAAAAAGGAAGAGCTCAGAGGCAAAGGATAGATGGGATTTTAAAATTAAGAAATGCTGACAAGAAACGAAGCCAACCTAAGGCCAGGCATTTATAAGTAATAATAAGCCTTTATGTGTGAATTTATTTGGGAGCTGGGTGGCAGCCCACCCCCCCAAAAGGAGTGAAAAACCAACAATAACATTGGTGCTTGTCCACTAGCTGAGAACTCACATCTTGAGACACAAGATTAAGGCAGAGAGTGCTAACTAGGAACGTGGTGGGCTTTTGAAACCGCAAAGCCTGCCCTCAGTGACAGACCTCCTCCATCAAGACCACACCTAATCCTTCCCAAATAATCCTAGTAATTGGGGACCAAGCATTAAAAGACAACAGCACATGGAAGCCATTATCATTCAAATCATCATACCTTTTCTTGATTTTCTTTCTAAATTTTATAGTATAGTAACTCTTATACTTGGGGTAACTCTTATACCTTGTATATGTATACAATACAGGCTAGGATTAAATATGGAAGAAAAATATTGTATTTGGATTGAGCACATATTTTACTTTCTAAGGTCTATCTAATTTCACATAAATTTAATTTTTTACGGCTGATGAATATTCCGTTTTATATACTAATCACATATGCTTTATTAAGCTGTAATGAAAAGTAAAAAATGTGTTACAACTGAATTAACTACTTTCTTAACTCTCCTGCAAATTAAGTGTTACATGGTCACATGATCTCAGTTCACACACTGTCTTTCACATGTGTAGTTCTTCCCTATTCCTCATCCTCCTATTTTGACCTTTGGTTCCTGAGTTTCATGGGGTCTTCTCATCTGAGAAGCCATAAGTCTCTAGATGGTTAGGCCTGGAGTAATAGGCTTCTACCTCTAAGGGAATGGAGACATCAGTGTCTACCAGTCCAGAGCATAGATATTGATGACTGAGGGCCTGGGACTGCCAACACTAGAAGAGCTTTCCTTCATCCACTTATGAACTCTACCTGGGTGAAGCACATGCACGGGAGCCATCCCATCTGATCATTAGCAACATGATGACCAAAGCAGAGTTCAGAGTGATGCAGCCGTAAGTGAATAATGTCGAGAAGAGATATGGTTTTCCCCCAGATCTGCCCAGAGAGCTGACACCCATGTAACTGTGCTATTTTAAGGAACTGATTTTGGGATGTTTGCGAGAGCAGCAATTGGAAATTAATACAATCCAACAATGGATTGACTGATAGATTTCTCTTCCTCTGTATCTTTAAACTCTCCTTTTTACTGCCTATTAGCATGAAAACATGCTCAAGGGTCTCCTTCAAATGTCATAAATGGAAACAAAATTTCTTAGCGTCACTTGCTAGCTACTATATTTAAAAGAGTTTATTTTGTAGTTCTAGTATATTCATTGTCTCTTATTCTTCACTTCCCACCCTCTTCTCAATTGACTGCTTTCTTCACTGTTTTTACTCTATAAACTGTTTTAAACTTGCAGTGATAGTTTTAATGTGTAGACATCCATGTACGGTTTACAAAACACAGCAACTGAACTCTCAGCCTGACAGACTATGGAGTTAACAAGGGAGAGTAATTTAACAAAATCTCAAAGTGGATTGTCTTGGCTGGTCTTGTAGCTCCTTGGTGGACAGCTCGCCTAGCATGGATAGCCCTAAGTTCCATCTTCAGCACTGAAAAAAAAAAACAAAAAAAAAAAAACCCAAGGCAAAAATCACAGTAGTTTGACACTACTGCTGGGGGTGTAGCTCAGTGATAGAACAATTGCCTAGTCCTTAGGTGTGATGCCCAGCACAACAGAATGCTGGAGTTCCTCTTGTCTGTTCTTTGGAAATGCCTGTCTCTATAGTGGATACAAATAAAGATGATCTAAGACTGGACCAAAATTATGCAATATTCTCATGAGTGGTACAGCCTCTCAGTAACATGGCCTTCAGGCCCAGTGGGGCACATTCCTCCTTGGCTCTCTTGTGTTCTCTCTTGTGTTTGCTGCTATGCTCTGCCCGGCACTGTGAGGAGATCCATCTGGCCACAGTGTTCACCTGACAGCTGTGAATGTCATGTGGTGTGGTCTATGAGTTCCTGGCAAGAGCTTTAAGGATCAGTGTACATTTTGCCCATGCCTGCCCCTCACTGTGAGACACACATCTTGTGTTCTGAAAGGCGCTGGTGAACTGACATGAAAATATGAAGTGTGACAAATGCACTCATGAGGTATATAAGTCATTGACACTTGAGAGTCTTCTTTATTGAAGCACAAACTAGTCCATGTTGATTAAAAGTTTGCTCAAGCATTTTGTTAGGGACTCCACTCATGCTCCCTAGATGCTTCTTCCTTTCTGATATTATCTAAGAAATGTGATCATGATAGCCTCACTGATTCCCTATGCAAAAGAGCACTGACCTTTCAAACACCTGATTCACATTATGTGTTGGAAAATTGAAACCAACCCCAAGCCTAGTGTATTTCCCAGTTTGTTTTTGTTTTTGTTTTTAGCTAGTCCTTCAATCACATACAGAATCCTACAATCAAAAACATCATGATTGACAGCCTTGCTTTTCTTTACTGCACCTGCATGGCAACCCAGTGACTCTTTGCATCTGTGGCAGATACTGTAAGGAAGCACAGATCAACACCTCTTCAAGAGAGGACTCATGGCCCACCTGTGAGGACCATCTGTGATCTCCTTCAGACCCATCTCAGCCTAAGCAGAAGCTATAATCTCTTCAGAATAGTCTTGGCTAATGACTACTTCAATGGGGATGCCTGTATTGGATATTCTTTGATCCAAGGCTCTCAGTTGGGCTGACAGAGACCTTATCAAGTCTGTGTTGCAGTCTGGCAATTCCTGATACCCATGCCTACCACATTCCATCCATTCTTAGACATTGCTTCCTGAAATATTCTGTACTCCTACCCTTAGCTTGTCATCCACTTGCTAAGAAGCAAACTTGCACAATATTGACCCACTTTGGGGTAGTGCTCTCCTACTTACAAAGTCAAGACCCAAAGGTTTGTGTCCTATCTTGTGGTGGCTATTGTCAGTGCCTTTTACCTGCCTGTATTTGTTCAATGGGCAGCCTTATCAACCTCACTGTAATCAAATTCAGAAGAGAGCATTAATGCACAATAGCCTTTAGCAATATAAGCAGGTGTGTATCATTGTATCTATGAAGATCTCGAAAATAAATGCTTTCCTTTACAATATTCTCAGTGTAAAGAAAGGATAATAGAGCTAGTTTTCTCTAAAATTAGAAGGATAAATAGCTATAGTTTATTAAGTATTCACTTTAGGTCAATCTTTTTAGGTACTAATTTATTTCAGCTACTAGGGTGGACCAAGGGAACATAGCCCACAGCTCATCCTAGGCTGAGTGGAAAGAATAGATTCTAGAGTCTAGACAGAGACATCACAGTCCACTTAAGACTTATGCTTCCATATTCCTTCTCAGAGGAAGGCTTGCGAAGACCTTGTCCACATTGTGCCTGTAGATTTACCTCATTGGTTATTGGCATAGTTGCATGATAAAGGCTAGTCACATGATTTGTTACCCATTTGCAATGTTGAGGAAGAAAAAGAAACAGTAATTTAGTCAAGCAAGTAGAAGATCCTTTAAAGCTAGGTTAATAAATTTAGAAGTTATTCAAAACCCAGAAACATTAAGAGGAGACTGCCACTCAGGATTTGTTTAAGGGGGATTCTTGTAGTGTGCACAGTGGATTGAACTAGGCCATCCATGGAGATAAGTGATAGAATTTATGGAATGCTGGTTGTCTGATCTGTGGCATGCTGAGAGCTGTGCAGCCTAGCCTTGAATCAGCATATGACTACCTGTCCAACTAGTTTTTCTTCAGAGCAAGGTACCCCTAGAAATGGATTCTCACTTGGCAAGGACCTGTAGTCTGTGGGACAGTGTAGGAATTTGCAAAATTTATGCAGATCGCAGGTTCTCTTCTTTCTCACTATATTAGCAATTCTTTGGGTAGTTTTCATTTTTACTTTGTCAGTCACACATCAATAGCTATAATTTTCTGTGGAAATTCTGCTCTTTCTTGCATATTTTTTCTAAGTTTCAACAGGGGACTAAGATTTCTCAAATCTCTTATCCGTAATTGCTAACTACAATTCCTAATCCTGGGAACTTTTCTAACTCAACAGAGACAGTTACACACATATGAGATTAACAACACTTGGAACATTAACCATGCCTCGCAGTTCTGAAAAGGAGAAAAAGGCATGCATATACAGAACAAGGAAAAAGCCTCAGGAATACACACAGTGCCAACTGTTGAGAGTAAATTCCCTGGACAGCTAGCATATAGAATCAATGATAGAATCTAGTATGATCCAATGGGCAAAATGCTATGTAAAATATGGGATGGAGAGATCCATCTTTACCCACACAGGAGCTTTTATTGGTGGAAGAAGTATGATATAATGGGATGGGAAAGGGTGCCTTATCAAAGTCTGCCTTTTACAGAGAGATTGAGACATGAGACCCTCTTATAGAAAAGGGAAATGTATAAAAGCATATCTTGCAGACATGAAAGAATGGCTTAAGTTCTTGTCCTTAAAGCATTGTACCCATGTCTATTGCTTTTTAACTTTTTTACCACAGGTAGCTGTCAGATGATGTAAGTTCTGTAAGAGCAGGATGTGTCTGGCTTAATATTTAGTCAATCCTGCAAAAATGCTGAACTCTATGTCTAAAGTATTATGTAGAGGATAGGAAAGTGTATTTGGGGAAGCATAAGGGGGAACAATGGGGGCTTTCATAATGATTATGATGTATTCCTTAAAATATGATATATTTCTTAAAAGTAAAATATAGGAGCCAATAATAAAGCTGTTCATGTAAACCTGGAAGAGAAAACTCCATTAAAGTATAAATAAAGATGGCTTGAGCTATTCAGGGCCACTTGAGTGCAATCTACTTGGTAGTCAGAAGTTTTCCTTGTGCTGACGCCACTTTCCCACCTCAGGACCTGAACCCGAGCTGAGGCTGGACTGAGGCAGTGTTAGAGGCAACAGATTTGGGGAGAAAAATACATTTGATAGGGAAATGGTCATCAGGCCTATACAATGGACAAAGACCTGCAGATACCTTATGATACTGTGAGCCTGAGAAATAGTCTTCCCTAAGGAAAAGAACACCAATTGTTTATCCAATACCAAATGATCAGCCTGAAAACATACAAACAAGTAACAGTATGCAAATTGAAAAGACTGTATTTATGTATTTAGGATTATATATATATATATATATATATATACATGTATATATTCATTGTGTGAATACATAGACATACAAAAACTAAGGAAAAAGAGCCATAAATTTGGAAGAGAATGCTGGAACTACAAAGTAGGTGCTGGAGAGAGGAAAGGGAAAGGGGAAATTATGTAATTATACTATAACCTCAAAAAACATGTAAAAACTTTATATTTAGATTTAGGAAAAAAATTAAACAAAACTTTTTAGAGTTAGCCCTGTGATCCACGTGTGCCACATTGGTCTGCTGGTGAATCCATGTGTCAGTTGCTCATTCATGAAGATGAGAATTTATTTTAAATAAAATTCCTTTACTTAAAAAAGGAAATTGCTAAAGATTATTTTTCCCCATTTGTATGTGATATATTAAGAGAGGAATGGGTGAAGAGAGGCAAAAGAGGATGGGGTTGTAGACCTGAATGCAGTGAAAGGGATTTAGAGTAACTTTACTTGGGAACTTTGTGCATTTATGACATTATTGAGAAAGTCTATATTTTATCCAAAAGAAATAAGAAAAAAATCTAAATAGAGTGCATTTAACAGCCAGCTTTATGTTCTTCTTTAGCATAATAATCATAATCTTATCTTTTGAGAGAGAATTGAAAATGTTTGGAGCTGTCACTTGAATTGGAAGCAGGAGGTTAGTCATGGTATTTTACAAATTTCTAAAAGCACTGTACAAGCTCACCCAGAAAACAGCTTTTCTAAAAATAAAAAAATAAAAGCAAACCAACAACCCCAAACTGGGATTTATGCAAATCCCGTATGGGATTTATGCAAATTCCATACACTTTGATAGTCAGAGAAAATAGATACTTTCCACAAAGAGCAGTGAGTTGAGTCTGTCGCTCAAGCAGTAGAGGTAATTGTAGAAAAAGCAGGGAACCAAGATGCACTTTTTCCACGCACATATTCACAAATCGTGTTGCATCTGCTTCAGACCTGGCTGAGTAAAGTGCATCATTTTGGAAATTGCTGCTGAGTACAGTTTTTTCACAGGACACAGCAGAGATTCTGAAGTTGTCTGGAGCTGAGGTGGCAGGGTCACTGAGTGTTAGCTCTGTGGAAGTCATTTGTTAGAGGTCGTGGAAGAGCAGACATCAATTTCAGGAGTCAGAAGAAAGTGCCTGACTCTATTCTCTTCCTTGACAAAACCTCAAGAGATCATGGTGGAATGAACAAAATTTCTCTTAATTGGCTTGCATTTCTAAAACTCTGTCTTGTCCTTGTGTAGAATTAAAGGAGGGAAGTGACCAATGATCTTATTTTGGTTTTTTAAGTCTAAATATTTTTTAAAAGATATATACATACATACATACATGTACATATATATGTATCAGAGAAGAATAATGAAATACTAAATATTTACACAGGTTTCAATTCCTTGCTGAAATAGTATTCTTATATGTCAGTTTGACTTTCTTGAATCTTTCTATGTCACGAAACCAGGGAGATTTTCTCAAAGGAAAAATATAGTAATGACACTCACTATTTAAATATCCAGGTGTCTCTTCTCTTTAAAAAACTTTAATTGTTGAACTAATTAGCTACTTCTGTATAAAAACCCATGCAAAGATTTAGTTTCTTACAGTAACAAAAACTCTTAAAAAAAAAAAACATTTTCTAGGGCTTGGAACTGCGGTAGGGAGAGCGTAGCTATACACTGTGTCTTAAGATTTCATGAGGATATGCTGCAGTGGTATGAAGGCTTGACTGAGCCTAGAGGACCCACTTTTAAAAAAAAACTATCTCATTTATTGAGTGTGATTATAAATGAATTGTTTCATGAAATTGGATTTTAAAAAGCCTACTCTTTGAAGTGCCAAAGACTTTGTTATTTTTTAATTTTATTTACTTAGTTTTATTTTTTTTTGTTTTCAATTTATCCAACAGCAGTTTCCCCTCCCTCCACTTCTCTAATTCCGCACCCTCTCACCCCATCTTCCCTCTCCCCCAAATCCACTGCTCCATTTCCCTTCAGAAAAGAGCAGGCCTCCCAGGAATATCCACTGAACACAGCATGACAAGATACAAACCCTCATATCAAGGCTGGGTGAGGCAACCCAGTAGGAGGAAAAGGGTCTCAAGAGCAGAGAAGAGCTAGAGACACCTCTCTCCTACTGTTATGAGTCTCACGTAAACACCAAGCTAACAACCATAACATACATGCAGAGAACCTGTGCAGACCCATGCAGGCTCCGTGATTGCTGCTTCAGTCTCTGTGGGCCCTTGTTAGCCCTGCTTAGTTAAAGTCTGTTGCCTTGTTTTCTTGGTGAGGATCCACTTTAGGGAGGGTCACTTACATGTTTGTCAAGGTGTTGATGACAGATAGGTTTTCCCTACAATATTCTTTGATCATGCTGACAACATGGTGGCTAGCACACCCCAGAGTGTGTGAGTCAAAAAACTCAAGGCAACATTATTCACAGATGTTTATGACCTATTCTCAGAACTTTCTTCATTGGTTATATTATGAAGCACTGATTAATTATGGCAGATAACCACATGACATAATAGAATGCAAGGATCATTGGGCACTGTCTTAGAGTGTAGCTATCATGGTTGATTTTATTTTGAAACAGACTCCAAAGCCTTAGACACAATTCACAAAAGTTTTTGGTGTTATGATCATTTCTTATACTTTCAGCTCTATCTTGCCACTCTATGAATCTTGTTTTATTCAGAACATCAAAACTTTTCTTCAGTGATTCTAATGTGCCAGATTGCTTTCACTCTTTTCTTGGATCTTAAGTCTGAGTCCTCTTATTCATTCCTTAGGTGAACTTATTAGGTATTCCATTTTCTGAAATGTTTCTCTTGGCTTCACAGTTATAGAAGAATATGTCATAGAATTTTGTCTTATCTTTCATTTATAAGTATATATGTGTTTGTGTGCCTGGGTTTATATGCCATGTGTGTGCAGGTGCCAACAGTGGCCAGGAGAGTGCATAGGATCCCCTGAAGCTAGAGTAACAGGCATTTATGAGGACCTCATGTGGGTTCTGGGAACCAAACTCAGGAACCCTGGAATGGCATCAGATCCTCTTAACCACTGTGATCTCTCTAACCCTAATATTTCTCTTTATATATCATAAAACTAGAAAAAATATGATATATCAATAATAGTTTGATTTTCTGTGAGATAATATTATTAATTTTTTGAGTCCAGAGATGTAGATCCTAAATTTCAGACAAACTAGTGAAAATCACTTATTTTTCATGATTACAAATCAATACTATGGCAGTCAGTAAATCAATAAATTTTAATTAAAATTTTTCTCCCAAACTATATTTTTCAAAATTATGAAATTACAGTATTCTCATTCATATAAGCTGACCCAAGTATTGCATATATTCAAACTTAGTATTACCCATATATTATTTTTCATATCCTAGTTTTAAAGATGAATGACTTACCGTATGGAAAAATGTAGCACTATTAACTAAGTGGGCGAAACAAAGAAAACTTGACAAGTCAGCCAGTTGCAGGTGCCTTTACTTGCTGAGTCATCATGCTGGCACTGGGAAAGCTACTTTTTATCGAACATTACATTTGGTTGGTGAATACATGTTGATTGTATGGAAATTTAGTGTATTTAGTGTAAGTAAAATACTTACTCCCAGTTACTCTAACAAGATTATTACTTTTTAACATTTATTTTACTTATTGTTCTGTTTTCAGTGGCTACATTTTCCTTATTCTTGTGACCATTGCTGTTCGGCATTTCAACTCTGCTTTGGTTTACTTTATAAAAACCTAACTTGATCCCCATCGTCTAATATCATCCCTACTAAACAAGAAATACTTATTAAAGGTGATATATGGAATTGGTTAATTATCTGTAGATGTTGAAGAATATACATTGCTACTTATGTCATGGTATGTCCACTATTCTAGGACACAGTGCTTTTATGAACAGAATGCAAACACAGCCTGTCTTAGCTACTTTTCTATTGCTGTGAAAAGATACCCGGATTGAGGCAATTTGTAAAAGAAACAGTTTACTTGGGGCTTATAATTTCAGAAGTGAGCCTGTGACATTCATGGTAGGGAACATGGCAGCAGGTAGGCAATGGACTGAAGCAACAGCTGAGAGCCTACATCTTGATCCACAAGTGGGAGGCAGAGAGAGAGAGAGAGAGAGAGAGAGAGAGAGAGAGAGAGAGAGAGAGAGAGAGAGAAAGAGAGAAACAAAACCTCACAGCCCATGCCTAGTGACACACCTCCTCCATCAGGACCACATCTCCTAATACTTTCCAAAGAGTTCCACTTGTTGGGGAGCAAGTACTCAAATATATGAGCCTATGGGGACCATTCTCATTCAGACACAGTCTAATAATGGTATAGCCTAGATGTGCAAAGCTGTGGCTCTATAAATATTTTATTGATGTATATACCTGCATATATAACATAGTAGTCAGAGGTATTGTGATCCATGTAAAAGACTATGGCTAGAGTCTCAACTAATTACTTATTTGCCAAATTATATTTATGCATTTGTACTCATTCATTACTTATTCAATAAGCGTATTTATTCATTTATCAAAACATAGGCCTAGGAAAAAGCATATGTCAATAAAAAAAGTCATTATCTGTGATTTCTTGAAAATGTCATAGGCAGTATAAGAGGGCGTTGAGTGGACACTCTTACTGGTTTCTCAGCTATGAGATTTTTATTAGCCCTAACACTGTAGACAGTAGTCAGGAAATAATTCTGTCACTTTTCAAACCTGGGTGATGATACATCTATGTGAGACTTGAAATGGTGACAAGAGATATGATTTTGCAAACATCACCCAGCCTTCCCTCCACCTTTAACTAGATGAGACTAAGAGTCTATTCAAATATGTAGTTTGAAAGAGAAAATTTCTTCATCAAAAGTCAGAGACCAGTAGGCTTGCCATTTTTGTCCCTCAGAGAAAATGAAAGTAAGAATTTCTCCTTGAAAAACAAAAAGAAACAAACAAACAAAATGTCTCCTAGAAAACCATTCTAAGAATAATCTTAAATTCTCTGGAATCTGAGAGATACTCTAGCTGATGTATGATTTATTTAAAAAAAAACCACCAACAACAACAAACTAATGAAAATCTTTGAAAGTGCTTTTAGGCCGGAGAGCAGATCTTTCCCCTTAATACATGATAGTAGGTCAAATAGATACCTTCCAGGCAGGAAGGGCTTGTCCTATGATGAAAAATATGTACCATGTTTCTTGGGGGTCTAATGTAGGTGCCACATGAGACCCAACTGTGAGAATTAATGACAACCATTTGGACAAGATGACTTGGGGGTTCTATAGTGAGTGCCGCAAAATATGGCAAAAGGAAGAACACTGGGGGACGTTAATAGTCCTGGGATATAGGGCATCACACAGAACTCTGCTGTGAAGAGTTCTCTCAAGTGCCCCAGCTGTACAAAGAGGTAAAACAAGCCCAAAGTAACCAGGATGATTTTTGATGACACACAGGACAGCTTGGACAGCCACTCGCTTTCCTCCTGTCCTTGGCTTCTTTACATGCTATGCAGAGGAGCCAGAGTATTCAGAGTAAAAGTTCCAGTGAAGAAAGCAACCAGGAGTGACAGCTTCATGATTCATCCACTCCACGTCAACCCGGAGGAGAAATGACGAATTTGGAAAGATCTTGTGGCTTTTATGTCAGATTTGAATAGGATGTTTCATTACCATGAAAAAGAATGAAATGTCATATAAAATTCATCATTCACAAGGAAGCAACTGATTAAGGGAGAAATGGACAAAGTAGCTAAGAACTTTGAGATTCTTCTTGTCTTTTCTTTCCGCCTGATTTAACCTAAGAGGAAAGGGAAAAACAGCCCATGTTACACAGTCAGGAAGTACAGAAAAAGAGACGTCATTGTTGAACATGATGGGAACGTAGGTTAAATACATGGAGCATGACATTACAGTTATTACATTTCTGTTAAACTCCATCCTTAACCTTCAAGTCACTGCAGTTTTCTCACCCCCTTGTAATAACTACTACATCACCCCCACTATGTGCTAAGAGTAGTTCTAAAAGCTTCTGTATCTACTAATTCCTAATTCTCATGATAACTTCATGATGTAGGAATTGATGACATTCTGAATTTTACAGAGAAGAAATCTGAAGAGCATAGAAAAACAGCTTGACCAAAACTATATAACTTGTGACAATTTGGGATTTATACTCCAGCAATCTGGTGCTATGATCCTAACTACATTATATGTTATACTTAAAGATACACTTTATGTATTTAGTTTTATTTATTTAATAAATTTCAGGCACAGGGAACATACTACTTACTGGGGCTTGGGGATTTCTTGTCTTTTCCCTTCTGCTGCTCAAACCTCCTTAAGATTTGAATAGAGAAAAAGACACAATAACAAATTGCTCCCACAACTATAATCCTTTATTCAGGGTACTGATTGCTGGAACTGACTCTCAAAGCAATTGAAGAGCTTTAAAATGATTTGTCCCTCTGATAGAATTTGCTTTGAGCTGTGATCACACTGACTTCTGTGTTGATAATGACTTAGTGGAGTTCAAGAGTAGAAGATAGGTAGATTAGAAAGACCATTGTGAACTGAAGGTTGCTCCAGCTAGCTAATAGAAATGAGAAAGATAGGAGATAATAGACAGACGGATGATAGACAAAGTATATCTGAATATCTGACAAGGTAAAAGTAGGTCAGACTTTCATATTGAAACTGGAATGACAAAATTTATTTTTGTATTAAAACTGTAAGAATATCTCATAGAATAATAATTAGATTCTATAATTCATAGAAGACACATGGCAAGATGTACTATAAATGGTTTAAAATGTTTTCCAATGTAAGAACAGATCATATTTCAACATCCTGGCTGTTCTAGGAAGATCTGTTCAGTCCATATTCCTCCCACAGCCTTGCCTGTGAAGCACCAGTGCTTTCCTCATAATATCTCAAGTATCCTGTGAAGGAATCTGGGAAGGAAATTGCATAGTCCGTGGAATTCAGTTGATCCCAATGCTATCTATCTTTTATGAGAACATTTTTTTTATCTGCCTGGCAATGATACTGCCCTTCAGCCTTAATTTTCAGATGCCACATAAGACACAGCTTCACCTCAAAAGATGCTAATGTGCCACAAAATGAGTTTATCACTCTCATGTCAACAGGAAGATCCTGAAGCCATGAACAACACTATTTTGTGGTTATACAGAGAGGACCATCATGTCCTGAGACACTATCCCTCTGTATGAATGAGATAATCAGATAACAGAAAGAAACTGCAAATTAACCAGAGTGAAATATTGGATGAAATAGGTTAAGAAGAAAACCTTATCAAAGGAAAAGATTATCTTTATTGAGTCATGGCATTGAGCAAAACTTTGGCATTCTGGGAAATTTTCAATATTTTGTTTTCTGAGTTCATATAATATATTTTGCTCATATTCTTTCCCCTCCCCAAACACCTCCCATATTCCTTCCACCTTCTTACGCATCCAGCTTCATGTTCCTCCCCCGAAAAATCCCAGCAAAACAAAATAAATAAATAAACAGATAAATGGGTAAAACCACAATATAACAATCAAAGAATGTCCAAATAAAACAAAAGGCACAGATCAAAAAAAATATAGAGAGAGTCTGTTTTGTGTTGACTTAATAATTTTGATCATTGGGCTTTCCCTGGAGCATAGTTGATATATCCAATGACACTCAGTTGGAGAAAAGTGATTTTTCCTTTCCCAACGGATATCAATTGGAAATAACTTCTTGGTTAGGAGTGGGATTTTGTGTACACTTTCCCTTCTCAGTGCCAGGACTCTTATATTATATCTAGTTTTGGTTCCCTTTCCTTGGATACAAAGCTCGTGACTTGTTGGAGTCAAATCAACATTTCTTTTCTTCTCAGTTAGTATCTATCTGAAGTGCATTATATTTTGAAGACATACTCTTGTTTTTTTTTTTCAAATTACAAATAAAAAGTAATATTTATGTTGCTGCACAAACTTTGTCATGTATCAAAACAGTGACTTTGCAGTTATTTCATAGCTCCAGGAAATCATAGCTTAGTATGTGAAATAGATGAAATACAAGCTAATTTTAGATGAAAGTGAGTAGTGTACAGAAGTGCAAACCGGAAACAAATATTCTTAGGTTGAGAGCTATGTAAATCTAGAAAAAAAAGCTCAAAACTTTCACTTAAGGAAGAGCATCATGAAGATGGGAGTGATTATAGTTATGACTTCTTTGGTGAAGACAGATACTAATAATCTTTCCTAACCAGGAAATTGATGTCTTCATCTACTATTGTTTTGGTTTCATTTATAACCATTTGCCAATGCTCTTTTCAGGGGAAACCAGCTTTATCTTTGGCTTGTAATTCTTACAAGGTCAATTTAACTTCTTTTCTTTAATCTGGCATTCCTAATTACCTTCAAGATTAACTTTGTATAACTGGAATCACATTGGGCTGCAAATTTTAGCTCCCAGAATTTTCATGTCAGTGCTTTGTAATCAGTATCATTCAAAAATTTCTACTTGCAGTCTGTAGGACCTGAAGTGGTAAACACAGCCAGAATTAAAATATGACAAGTGAAAGTAAGTCCTTTGGTCTTAATGGGGAAGAGAGGAAGGCAGCTATCTCCTTGAGCTCCAACAACTTGATCAGGCTTCAATGTTTTCTTTCATTTGCTACATATCTTCTGGTTCATAGTTCGTATTCTTAATTATTTATCTGCTAGAGTTGGTTGATAGAAATATAAAGATGAGATGCTATTTAATTTGGGTGAAGTTAATTGTTTCTGTAAAAATCCTTTATGTCCCCTTCCATCCTATGTGCTCTCTGTAAACCTCCACTGTATAAGGCATTCACTGTCTGTCTTCAGGGTGTCTAAGAACCATTGTGATGAAATGCAGACTTTAATTCAGTAAGTAGGTCTGGAAACCTCAAATTTTGGTTTTCTTGGGCACTTTAGGTGCTTTTCCAGAGCCACAATTTGAGCAGTGATACTGAAATGAAGAGAAGGGTAGGTGTACCCTAAATCTATTACGATAGTGTGCTCACCATGTTAGACATCTTACATCTTCTATCTGCTATTAATTCTTAGGATAGTTCAAGAAAGTATCTAGTATTATCCCTAGAGTATAGAAAAATAAACAGATGCAACTTCACCATAGAGAATAACAAACTGATCTCTTTATTCAATAATATTGTGAAATTGCTAAACCTCTGAGGATTTCAGTTTCTACTTTATAAAGTGAGGATAAAAACATCTGCCTTGCAGAGCTCTCAGAGGATCTGAAATGCACATGAGACACTAACTGTGCCTGGCCCAGGAAAGCTCTTAAAACATTATCTATAGCTATTTTTTTATGATCATTCAAATTTTAGCAATATATATCTATATATAGATTTATCTCAACATGTCTTTTCTCCCCAGTTATTATCTATCTGAAGTGCATTGTATTTAGAAGACATACTCTTGAGAAGACATACTCTTGTTTTTTTTGTTGGCTATATATATATATATATATATATATATATATATATATATATATAACAAAACAAAGGGAAAGCTTAAGTGCTTATATTTCATATGTAGCTGTGGTCATAGAGATGATATAAATTGTCATCATGTATGTAATGAACAAATTTGTATTTGGTTGATCTGATTGGTTAATATATTTAGTCATACATCTTTTCCTCTATGAATTTTGATAATAACCATCCATTACAAATTATGAATGTACTGACTTGTAGTTTTCATCTGCCAGTGTTAGAGCACTGAGTGTAAACCCTTGCATGTAATCATTTAGTCATTGCTAGGGTGCTAATTAGCATATGTTGAAATGGTAAGATTATCAGTGTATAATGCATTCATTCATGTTAATGACTCTTTATTTGATCTTATACAGTAATCATACATGTCTCTGGAAGTCAAAAGAATAAAAGAATCAGCTGGAGGCTTTTGATAAAGGCTCTATGCATTTAGATGTATGAATAACCTACAATCACATTACAAACCCTTTATTTTAAAGAAAATTATGCAATAAAAAGAAAAATGCTAATATTCATAAAAGTAAAACCTACTTTTTAAATGTAACAGGCATTTCAGCATCTGAATCAGAAGGTCCACAGAAGTGCAAGAAGCATCCTTTTCTCTTGGGCATGTAAAAAGATTTACACACTAATGATTAGAGACTGATTATAGTCAACTTCATTGACAACTACATGCAAAGATGAACTACAAATGTCCAATTAGCATATGAAAAAGGTTAATCCTCATAAACCCGCAACAGAACTACAAGTTAAAACTACAGTAAGATCCACTTTGTGCCGGTGAGAACTGCAGACAACAAATCCCAACAAATGCTGGTGAGGCTGTGGGCAAAAAGGATTCCTTGCACACAGTGGGAATGTACACTAGTCTTGCCATTATGAAATCCATATGGAGGTTCCTCAAACATTAAAATTGTTCTACCATATGTGACTGCTGTACCACTGCTGAGTATTTGACAAAGGACTGAAAATCAACACATGATAGAGCTACTTGTGCACCATTTACAATAGCTGAGTTATGAAACCAACCTGGGTGTCACAAACTTATATATGTCCCACAACAGAGAAAGGGATAAATAAAATGTGCTGTATATACAATGGATTTGTTCAGTCATGAATAAGAAATGTTGTCTTCCTAAGGAAAGCATATGCTACCTGGGGATCATCTTATTAAACAGTTTAAGTCAGCATCAGAAAGACAAGTACTATGATGTATGTTTTCTCTCTTAGAGGGTTCCCAGATTCTGTACAGTACATAAGATGACATGGGTGTTCATGTCATGAAAGAAGAAATGCAACTTGGGAACAACAAATGACATCAGTGGGAGGAAGAAGGAGGAAACAAGCTCAGTGCACATTATATATTTTATATATATTATATGAAAATGTCCTTATGCAGCACAGCATCCTGTATAATGATTAGACACAATGAAAATTTAAAAACAAAGAATGTTAAAATAGGAACCATAGCAGTAGAGTTAAAATAATTATGAGTGACAAGTGAGACTGAAACTCAAAATTTATCTACTGAGTGGAGTGCGGAAATGAAAATCTCTGGCTGGTAAGATGGCTCAGTAGGTAAAATGCAGTTGCAGCCCGATGACCTGAGTATAATCCTTGGGATAAGGAAGTGTGAGAGCAGGAACATGCCTGGTATATCTTCTGCCATTGAGCTCCACTGTGACATGAAATGAAATCACAAAAATACTCTCTTAGAAAGAAGGCCTTCCTCAGTGTTAGGGGAGAGTTTGTGAGTGACCAAACGGATGACATGAGAGAGCAAGTCTGAGTGGGATGCTAGTGACAGTGATGGTGTGGGGAAAGATGAATCCAGGTGTGCTTCATGAAAAGAATTTGTGGAAACTGGCATTTCTGCATTGGAAGATGAGAAAGAGAGAGAGAGAGAGAGAGAGAGAGAGAGAGAGAGAGAGAGAGAGAGAGAGAGAGAGAGAGAGAGAGAAGAAATAAGGGAAGAAAGGAGGGAGGGAAGAAGGAAGGAAAAAGAAAGAAGCAAAGAAGCCATAAGTGTGAGGTGTTAACGTTAACATAGTGATGGATGTGTTTGCAGAGTAGGTCAAAATGCTTTTAAAGGAAGAGAGATTTTCATTGATGTGTATGGCATTTCTCCAAAATGAAGTGGTCCAGATGTGTCAAAAAATCAAAATTGGAAAATATTTGAAAATTTGGAGATTAGTTAACAAAATAGTATATTGAGTTATTTAACAAACATGCTAAGATACAAGTTCCATAGTTCGAGGCAAAGGCATTGGTACTAAAGAGTCTCTGTTATTCTGAGAGGTCTTTGTATTTGCCAATTATAACAAAGGCTTATAATTCCTTTTGTTAATAATGAAAATAAGTGGAGTGATTAATTTATAAAAGATGTTATTTGAAAAAATAACACACATATACACAGACACATGTGCACACAGAGAGTAAGTCAGGCGAAAACAAAACTGTGTTCTGCACTACAAAGTACTTTGGTGTCTTCCATTTTAATCTGTTATGGCTAAATTCAGCAGTTCAATACATAATCTGAAGTTGATTATTGTGCAAGATTCTTCTATCCTGAACACACTTTATCCAGCAAAACCACAGCTCAAATGTTGACAATAGTTACGGCAGAGAATCAATCCTTAAAGAGACTGGACCAGTCATTACTGAGATGGAGCTAGTTGGGATACCCCATTGCCAAAATAAATAGATTAATAACTGATATCAGCACTAAATTTCAGGATGATCAAGCCAAGGCATGTATTAAGAAAATGCACGGATGAGTGAATTGGGCTATGGTGTTTATATGGGGCTTGAAGAACTGTGGTGAAGGTTGGCACTTGCTGATGTGTCCCAAACTGCCATGTGTTTAGTTTTCAGTGCAGGTGATGAACTCTGTAAGCAACATTATCAATGCCTGAGTTGATTCTAAGGGAAAACTTACAACTGGCTGGTCCAGAGAATAGCCAAGCCATTGTGTGTTTCTGAATCCAGATAAATAGCAACCAAGGTCGCTTACCTAAAGATCATTTTATGGGATATCTCTTCTGCAGTATTTAGCATCATTAGCTGATGTGGTCAGAGCTCTGCCCATACCCTCTCATTCTTACCCTATACAGAGCATCATTTCATGATCTCTGAGAACTACCAATGTGATGGGAATAGAGAAGTCTGAGGACTCTCTCTTACTGAAGAAGTCCAAATGTCTACTAGTGTAGTAATGGAAAAGTGATGGGACATTAAAGTTTATTACTGTCAATCAGTGACTGATAATAGTCAGTGTATAAATATCCCAGCTGCATCACCAACAAGGTTGATTAACAGAGAGGTGTGTTCTATAGAGCCAAACAGTAACTTACTTAGCAAGTCCACTCATTAACTATCTTTCTTTTCTAGGCTTATAGTCTCTATAGGCACAATAACAATAACACATGTATTATTTATAAACTATGTTTAGCTATGTTAACATCATTATAGAACATTAGTTGCCAATTCTTGCTTTGAAAAAATATTTGTGATTTTAGTTGCTGAAAGCCATTGCAGTCAAATGTTGGACAACGCAGAAATGAGTTGGCAGCTCGCCTGTCTGTGCCTGAAATTGCCCCACAGGCATCACACTACACTGGTCAGTAATTGGCATTTGGCATTCATTTTGAAGGTCTTGGAAACTGGAGTTAGCAGAAGTAGCAGTGTCAAGGATGAGTGGCTACTTGGTTTCATTAGTGTGATCACACTCGCATGGGTTGCTTAAAAATGCCCAGTACCGCTGCTGGAGGAACTAATGATTCTGACTGAGGTAGAGTTCATTGTCGGGGAGTTAGGAGTCATAATGTGGGATGCCAGTGTCATGTTGTTTTATTACAATTCAGTCCGTTAAGTGTAAGGACTTTCAGAGGAAAGTGAGGAATACAGAAATACCCTGCTCTACAAAATTAACCTTGAACCCATGCTAAAGGTAGAATTTTATCTTTGGAGGAGGTGATGAACCCTGTTTCAGATACATTTAATTACAATAATTGTATTTGTAATTGTTTTGATAGGACTCCAACACTATAAAATCACCGTCTTTATTTCTTATGACATCAAGAATGTGGGGAAAATTTAAAGTATCAGTGCTTACCATACATTCATAGGTGAAACAATTCATTATCTGATTATTTTATAAAATGTGGGTGTGCCATTTTTCTATATAGCTTCATTCATTGAGTAATGTAATAGGTCATTTGTACCAGGTACTTAAAATTAAAGCAATTCAAAGAAATACAAAGCAAAATACCACCTTTGTGAATACAAATGTCAGAGACTTTTAAAAGGTAAAAATAATATATGTGGTTTATAAATGGTACAAACACACACACACACACACACACACACTCACACTCATAGACAGACAACACCCCCCCACACACACACACACACATGCACACGGATTCCTAGAGATCGTGAATGGACACAGAGTTGGGTTTGGAAGTCTGAAGAGAATAGTAACTTTAAAAGGGTGATCAGGGGAAAAAGCCATCATGAGGATTGACCAAAACTAGGAAGGGCTGAGAGAGTGACACATGGCAGGATGACAGAAGACATCAACAGCAGAAGGGGAACAATTGATGCAGGAGCGCTGATGTGGGTGCTTCGTTTCTGCACAGCAGTAAGGTTGGAATGGCATGGATGAGAAATGGAGAGAGAGAAGGTAGGAGAGACCCTGCACATCATCTGTTCTAGTTCACCTTCTGTTGCTATGACAAGGCATTATGATGACCAAAAGAAACTTGGGAGGAAAGGGTTGTTATAGCTTACCCTTCCACATCGTGGTCCATCACTGAGGAAGGCCTAGCACAAGTCAGGGCAGGAATTCAAGGCAGGAATCTGGAGCAGAAACCATGGCAGAAGGATGTTTAGCGAGTTGTACACATGCTTACTTTTCTGCTAGCTTTATTATGGAGTCCATGTTCACCTGCCTAGGGATGGTCCTACCTGTGGTGGTATTGTGTTCCCCAAAATATTGTGCTCGTAATAAACTTATATGGGGTCAGAGACAGAACAACCACCAAATACAAAGGCTAGAAAACGGTGGCACTCACACCTTTAATCCTAGCATTCCAGAGGTAGAAATCCCTCTGGATATCTGTGAGGGAAACAGCCAGGTGTGGTGACACATGCCTTTAATCCCAAGAAGCGAGTGATGGCAGAAAGCCAAAAGATATATAAGGCATGAGGACCAGAAACTAGAAGCATTTGACTGGTTAAGCATTTGGCTGGTTAAGCTTTCAGGCTTCTAGCAGCAGTTCAGTTGAGATTCGTTCGGATAAGGACTTAGAGGCTTCCAGTCTGAGGAAACAGGACCAGCTGAGGATCTGGCGAGGTGAGGTAGCTGTGGCCTGTTCTGGTTCTCTGATCTTCCAGATTTCACCCCAATACCTGGCTCAGGTTTGATTTTATTAATAAGAACTTTTAAGATTCCTGCTACACCTACCCACCATGGACTGCTCTCTCCCCTATCAGTTATCAATAAGACAATTCCTAGCACATACGTTCACAGGCCAGTTTGGTTAAGACAACTCATCAATTGAGGTTCCCTCTTGCCTGGTGACTCTAAGTTGTGTCAAGTTGGCAGTGATAATTCATTAGAACACCATTTTTAAGGACTTTGGGTTTAACACTGAGTTAAATAGGAAAGCTCCTAAAGTTTGTAATGAGTTGACGTACATCTTAGTACTATGTCCAATCTGTTCTTATCAAGACTTGGCAAATGACTTCTTAAAAGGAAAACATCCCGTCCTAGTGGCTTCACACAAAGAAAACACTTACACTTGTTTCTCCTGCTCACGTAACTAAATGAATGCATGTTCGGCACTAGGGAACTCCACTCCTAGTCATATCTGAGCAGTCCACACTTGTGAATCTTTTGGTCCCTTGGAGACTTAACCCCAGAGCATCTGCTGTGTGTTACACCTGCCCTGCTGTCAAGTGTGAGAGGAGAAGCCTCGTGAAGTGTCATGTGTTAATTTTTTATTTTATAATTTAATTTAATTTTACATATCAGCCGCGGATTCCCCTGTCCTCCCTCCTCCACCCCACTCCCCGCAGCCCACCCCCCATTCCCATCTACTCCAGGGCAAAGACTCCCCTGGGAATTCAGCCCAGCCTGGTAGATTCAGTTGAGGCAGGTCCAGTTCCCTCCTCCCTTCACCCAGGCTGAGCAAAGTGTCCCTGCATAGGCACCAGGCTCCAAACAGCCAGCTCATGCACTAAGGACAGGTCCCAGTCCCACTGCTTGCGGGCCGCCCAAAGAGTTCAAGCTAATCAACTGTCTCACTTATCCAGAGGCCCTGATCCAGTTGGGGGCTCCTTGGCTATTGGTTCATAGTTCATGTGTTTCCACTAGTTTGGCGCCTTATATTTAAGGCATCTTTTATAGCGTGGTTCGTACATCAGATCGCCATCGAGAGTCATGTGTTATTATATCCAACAATTCACTTACGAAAACTCAGTCCCGTGGATGAACTGAGCAGAGAAGGATGCTGGGAGGTGTTGTCTAAATGTGTGTTCAAGGAGGCAACAGAGCATTACTGTTTCTTCCACAGGGAACAGGAACACTAATTATTCACAGACATTAATTAGGAGGCTGTCACATTTATCCAAGAGAGAGAAAGAGATGATATAGTGTAGCCACTGGGTAGCAGTGGAGACCGAATTCCCCAAGCTAGTCTGTGTTTAGTTTGTGTACTTGTTACTTGTTTTCTGGTTGAGGGGAATAGTATCAACAGATGCTTTTGTAAAAATTATTACAGACTTCAAATATGATCCTCAAATTCTAGATTTCTCTAGAAGGAACTGTTTTCAACCTTTATTAGGTTTGTGTTTTCACTATGGAAAGAAACATGGGATTTTATAAACATGACAAACTTTAATATGTAATATCACATTCATAATATTTCATAAAGTATTCTTTGAAAAGGTGATCAAATTATTGATTGTTGGAATTATCACACAAAGAACTTCAATTAATGTGTTTAATATACTATTTAACATCTCATGGAAGATGTACATTTGTGTTATGGTATTTTTAATTTTGCTTCTTTTCTCTTTAAGGTATTGTCATATCTCTACTTACACCTCTTTATTCTATAATGCCTACTCTGCCACCAAAACCCTTACAATATTAAACATATGATAATGGTTTAATCGTTGACACACATACAATGTAGTATGTGGCCTTGGATAGCTATATTCTAATTGAGGTTTATTCATTCCTGAAAGTGGACTCAGTATCATTATACTGCTTACCTCACAGGGTAATTTCTTTCTCTGGAAAAGATAGACACACACACAGACAGAGACAGAGACAGAGACAGAGACAAAGTGTTTCTTTCAATGCTTTCAACACTTCCTCCTATCTTTTTCTTTCTTGTATGTGGTTTGACTAGTCTGAAACTTGATACGTAGAGCAGCTGGTGTCAAATTTTCAGTAACTCTCTTGTCACTTCCATTTGAGTGCTGGAATTACAAGTGTGGTGGCATACCCCTAGCCTTGATTGGTTTCTGACACGATGCTATGTGATTTTTGTTAGTGTTCCTCTATGTATTAGATATTTATCCCCCGAAATTCCTTTGAAAATTTTATTTTTGTTATTTTTATTATGTATATTTGTGTATTGTATATATGAATGTGAGTGCAAGTGCCCATGATCCCTGGTCTCTGATCTGTAGCCTAAAGCTACAGGGAGTTGTGAGCCACCTACCTTCAGTGTTGGGAACTGAATTTGGATTCTCTACAAAAGAAGTACGTGCTCTTAACCACTGAGCCATCTCTCGAGCCCCTGCCACCCCCAGATGCTCTTTAACTTTTGTGTTCGTCTTTGATTTTCAACACCTTCTGGATCGTTGGTTGGGAGATTTTAAGCCACTTTTTTCCAATGAGTTTTTCCCCTTGTTCTCTGAACTATCCTTACTGTATTGTAGCTATGCTTGTGTTATGGATCTTTCATTACTACAGTTTCTCAGTCTTTTTTCCCTTTGATTCTTTATTATCTGTGTACTTCAGGTTGGGATGTTTCTATTGAGTATTTTCGGATTCTATCCTTTGTAAAAAGTGCCAAGTCTACCAACAAGCATACTGAAGATGTTCTTTTCTGTTGTGGCATTTATTTTCAATTTTGTTTCTTTTCTTTTTTTTTTTTGTTTTAAAGTGTTTTCATCTCTCTACTTATACCTCTTTACTCCATAACATTCACTCTGCCACCAGAATCCTTGCTTTTTTAAACATAGCGACTGAAGTTCCCTGTGTGATAATTCCAACATCTGTCATATCTGACCACTGTTTACATTTTTCTATTGAGTTCTATCTTGCCTTTTTATGTTTTGTTGAAAGCCTGTTATTTAAAACAAGAGTAAATTTGTCTTTAGTGTAGATATATTTTGTTAATATAAACAGAATGTGGTTTATGTTTAATTCTTGAAATAGCTGCAGGTTCAAATTAGTGTAAGTGGGACTTTCATTTTACATATTTTTTAATAGTGGTTATATATCTTTTGGTTTCTGAAGTATAATCCATTCTTACTATGTAAAACCCTTAGTGGTGTGATGGCAAGTCATGTAAATGAAAGCATTGTTTGATCATTAAATGAAACCTCAGTGTTTTGGGGGTTTCCTCTTTTGGAGATGTGACTGCCCAAAACATAATTGGTGTCTACAGGATATCAACTCGCTTCCCTGGCTGCAATTTTGAAATTTGTGTCCTGTAACCCCTAACATACCTCACTAACACCCAACTTTGTATCTTTTAAAAAATAGCAATCAAATCCAAGTTCAATTTGTGCTATCCACACACAACTGAGTGTAGCCAATCCAATGAAGTGTGGTCAACATACCAGGAATCATTTTCTTAAACTGAACTGATTCTCCCTCCCCAGAAGCTATCAACTATTCATACTCCTCAATTGGGAGTGGGGACTGGTGAACCACTTCTCAATCTCTTAATGTTGATCCTCTTGATCCTATGCTGGAAACCTCAGCTTCTATGAGCTCATGCGTTCAGTTGTCTTCTGGTATCAAGAAGATAGTGTTTTTCTTCCAGTCGTCCTCAACCTCTGTCTCTTACTGTCTTCCTGCCTCTTCTTTCCCAACAGTCCTTGAGCCTTGGGAGTATCTAAATATAACATTGTGCCTTAGATTCCATTGCTATTTAATCTCTTCACTTTGACCAGATATGAGTTTCTGTATTTATCAACCTCCACTGCACAACCAGAAATGCAAGAAGAAAGCAGTTGGCTAGTCCCATAACATTCATGCCACTATGTAATCCCTGGGAATATTTTGGCACGCTGGTTATTACTACAGTTCACAGGGTTCACATCTGGTTAAAACTATAGATGACCTTACTCCTAAACAACTCTTGTAGTACCGGAAGTGCTTGTACTGGTTAGCTTTCAGAGTCCTGAAGGTGTTAGCCAGTGGAGAGAGGAAACGTCCTGGTCAGTATCAGATTAATTCTCCATGTCTTGTGAACAGTACACAGGGTGTCTTCAGCAGTAGGCTGTTACCATCACATTCTGGTGGGCACTCAAAAGTAATATCAATAGCCTACATTGTTTTGAGTGATCTCTTGGACAACTCTAACTAACAACTCAAGGGAATAGCAACATGCCTGGCACGGGGATTTCTTAACATATGTGTTCATGTTCATATAAAATAGCTTAATCAGAACTATCCTACGTATAGAATTAGGCTCATTCCAGAAGCATTTTTGTTGTTGTTGTTTGAGGAGAGAAAGGACTCCCTTGCCAAGAATGAGGTTTTCTAGGGAGAGAGGTTAGTATTCCACAGGGAATCCATGTGAATATAATTTCTCATATACCTTGCCTATATTTAGGAAGTCTCAGGATAGATATTTTTGATTTACATACTTCAAAAGCTGATACTGATATAGGTCACTTAACCCTTTGCACTCTTGGTGGAGCAGTGGTTGGGAAGGATGGAAAGTGTGAACAGAGCCCAGCAAAGAAATTATCATTTATCCTAAATTCTAGCATGTTAGATTTGGTTCTAAGATACTGGATGCCAACTTCTAGAAGTAAGAAATTAATATACTCATACATCAAAGAATATGGGATTTTTATTTTATTTTTTTTTTGCATCAAGGCACTCAAAAGACAATGAAGAAAAACTGAACAATCTATTTTCTTTTTCAAAAATAAATTGAAACTAGCATTGGATTATGTAATGTACCACTGAAATAAGCATGCTGTGTGAAGACTGGAAGTCATAGGCTAATTCTTGACTGTGTGGGGTCAAATGATCAGAACTGGAAGGAATGTTAAAGGTTGCTCTTCTTATGAAACTTAAGCAATTGGTTTTACTTTAGTTGTGTGGAGGGATGTCTGAAAATACATGACTACTTTTCTAATAATTTTCTTCTTGTTATTTCACTTTGTATGAAAAAACAAAACTAGTTCATATATGGCTGACTGGCATAAAAAAAACCACAAAAGTTTCAAAGCAGTAAGAATGTATTTCTCCCAGGCAAATTTCAGAAAGAGTATTCCTGAGTTTCTGTTGGCTCTATTCCCAAAACTGGCTCCTTCTATAATGTGTTCCACTAAATTTAAGCTCAGGTAATACTTTCCAGATTGCACTGCGAGATCTTATAGTTGGGATAAGCCTTTAGTTGAGATAAAATAATGGAGGGTTGAGCATGGGCAGCCTTTCTGGACCAGTATGGAAAGGTAGACATTTTCTGTGATCAAAATTCAGGTAGGTATTATGACCACATGTGACTATAAAGGAGGATAAGAAGTTTGATGCTTCCATCTTCATGCTCACAAAAAATAAGAACTGGATTTCATTAATGGTCCCGCAGTCTATGCCATGGAAGCTGCTCCATAGCACTGTGAGAGTTATTAACCTGCCAGAGTCCCTCATTATTCACAGGTGATGAGGGAACTGGCTATAAGAACATCTCAGATACCAAAATCTGTCCCTTACTTGAAATGGTGCAGTATTTGCATATAATCTTAACATACTTTCCTGCAAACTTTAGTACAGTGTTCTCAACCATGGGTCATGATACCTTTAGGGTCGCATACCTGATGCCATGCATATCAGATATTTACATTACAATTCATAACAGTAGCAAAATTACAGTTGTGAAGTAACAACAAAAATAATTTTATGGTTGGGGGTCACCACTACATGAGGAACTATATTAAAGAGTTGCAGCATGAAGAAGGTTGAGAAGCACTGCTTTAGAACAGCTCTACATTTTAAAAATAGTTTGTACAGTGTCAATATCATACAGTTCATAGAAAACTATGAGGGGACTGTTTGTTCATTAGTGACACATTTGTTTTCAAATATTTCAGTGTGATTAGCAGAATCCAGGAGAAGGAAATCTGATTGTGATACTCAAGATATACAATATTTAAGATTGTCTCTAGGAATTTGGTTTGTGATATTTTAAATATGAGTGAAGTATATAAACTAAATTTAATATTATTATGCATATGAATGAAATAATTGTGATTCATACTAATTGAGTAGCTTTCCCAGTGCTACTTATGGAGAATTGGTTCAAAATTTAAAACCTATCTTATTTTCTTACTGCATTGTGTTTACCCAGTTCTGTAATTTAATTATTTTGGCATTTCTAAAGCACATCCCATTCTTATATTTTCAACTATGAATCAAGGGTCTCCTAGTATAATTACATAAATAACGGGGCTACTTTATCAAATACTTTTGGATCTTTTTAGTTCAGAAATTGGTTATAACATGAATTCTTGTTTCTAATAGTCATAGGTTCAGTCTTTATTTAATAAGACAAAAATTAAAGAAAGTAGATTTCAGAGGAATAATAAACACAAATTGTCAGTTTTTAAAGGGAGTTCTATTTCTTAAAGTTTGTAGAAACTAACCCAACTGAAGTAGACACATCTTCAAACTGTTTTTGCCTTTTTGACATTCTCAGCGTTTTGAGGCCAATTAAGGTAGTCTAAATCTTATCAGTCTGAAAATAGTTCAGCATCCTCCAAGGTGATATCTGGTTGCATATTTCATCTTATTCTTTGCATTTCTCTGGAGATCTTGTGAATTTTTAACAATGTTTTATAATGATACTTTTCAGAAAGACAAATCATGTAGCATAACATAAAGGGAGAAAGGGATGCAGCTCAGTTGGTAGAATAATTGACTAACAAACCTAACATACCAGAGGCCCTGGATCCTATTCCAGGCACTGCATGAACTGGTCATGGTCGTGCACTTCTGTAATTGCAGCACTCAGGAGGTGGAGGCAGGAGAATTGGAAGTTCAAGGTCATCCTTAGCTGCATAGTGACATTAAGGCCAGCCTGGTCTATATGAGATGAGCATCTTTCTCTATAAGGAATAAGAATAAGGAAATAGGAAAAGAGCTGTGGGCATGAAATGGAGGAGGAGATTGAGAAAAAAGAGGAGTTTAAAAAGAAGAGGAGGAGAAGGAAGGATCTGTACCTTCATACTTGGCATGTCTTCTCTTCCTTCTATCTGTGTCTTCATGTATGTGTTCTCCATATGGAACTGCAGTACACCTACCTCTTTATTTTCTCCGTTGTTGGCTAGTGTTTCCATGGAGTCTTCAAAATGACCATTTAAGGGTATCAGGACAGTGTGTATTTATTTACATGTAACCCATACTGACTTTCATATCCACTGTAGCAGGCTTTCTTTTGGGCTACCAACCAGCTTCCAAATCATGACATGGAGACTTAGTATTAGTTAAGAAATACTCTGCCTTATCTTAACCTTGTCCCACTAGCTCTTGTAACTTAAATTAACTTGTTTTGCCTTGGGGCTTTTTACCTTTCTTTCATTCTATACGTTCTACTCATGTCTGGCTGGCTGGTGACTGACAGGCTAGATGGCCCCAGGCATATCTCTCTCTCTCTCTCTCTCTCTCTCTCTCTCTCTCTCTCTCTCTCTCTCTCTCTCTTTCTCTCTCCCTTGTTCTCTGCTCATTTCTGTCTCTCTTCTAGATTCCTCATCCTACTTATTCTCTCTGCCCACCAGCCCCACCCATCCTTCTACTGCCTAGCTATTGGCTGTTCAGCTTTTTATTAGACCAATTATGTGCCTTAGGCAGGCAAAGTGAAACAGTAGCACACTTTTACATAATTAAACAAATGTAGCATAAACAAATGTAGCACATCTTCACATCATTAAACAAATGCAGCATAAACAAATAGAACACATAGTTAAAGTAATATTCTGCAATATAAACAAATGTAACACACCTTTGCGTAGTTAAAGTAATATTCTATAATATAAACAAATGTAACACATCTTCACATAGTTAAAGTAATATTCTGTTCTATAACAATCCACTATCCCATGTTCTCATATATGTATTTTCTTCCTAGTGTTCGAAAACAGGATGGGAAGTTATTTTAATTTGTGCCATCATGACATTCTAGCTTAATTTTATTCCTTTATTTAGTTACCACCTATTCCCTTTTAAAACAAATTTCTCTTCCTCCTCTTAGTCTTAATTACTATTTCTTCTTTGACTTTCTTGAGTGTCCTTCCCATCTGCTCTCTTTCTAAATACTGCTCCAACTTCAGTCTTCAGATGTTTTCTTTCTATTTTCTACTGCAAGATCCAGATCGTATTATTTACGATTTCATTGCCTGCAAATTGATTGCACTTCAGAGTCTCATTATTGAACATTTTAGAGCCATTACAATTAAATATAATATGTGAGATTGGGCTGTAACTTGTCCAAAAGATCAATAGTGTATGTGAAGATGAGAGCTAATAAACTTGTAAAAGCTATCCTCGGATGCGTTAAAACACAAATGATTTCAAGATGGATCATTTACTTAGTGGTTAAACTAATATTCTTAAAATGTTAACATTGTCATCATTGATTTTTCAGTATTATATTTTCTCTTACTCCCTGCTTCCAGACAGGTTCATGTAGATTAGACTGGCCTTGAACTCTTGAACTCATGATGTAACCAAGGTTAGCTTTGTACTTTTGTTCTTTCTGCTTCTACCTCCTGGGTGTTAGGATTACAGGTATGAGCTACCATGCCTGGTTTAAAGGGTCCTGGAGGAGCATCATTGGTAAGCATTACTCCACAGGGGCTACTTTTCCAGCCCTGGAGCTCCATTAATGTAATTGTTAGTTTGCCCTATATAAAATGTGCTCTTTGTAAGATCTGATAGACATGATTCTATTGAGTGATTCCAGCAGAAATGTCTTTTGGCCTGGTCTCATTGCCTGTTTGATTCTCTGGGGCTCAACTTGTTTCTGCCACCACAAGGCTCCAAGGTACAGGATGCACAGAACACAGGCCCCTGTTCCTTTAAACGGTGTGATTGCTCCTGCACCAGCAGTTCCATCCTCATAAGGAGAAACTTGGTTTGTTTTTATTTAAGGCATTTGATCATCTGATAATTATTCAAATAATTAGTCTTTATAGCAGTTTTTGATCATTTTCAAATGATTTTTGAAGAGTTCTGGTTTGGAACTTTTGATTGATTTACTTGTGGGTTGAGTAGAAAAATGTGACTTGGTTCATCTGGCTGGATTTACTTACTGTCTGGAAAGTCAATTTCATAACTACTTATGTGAAAATATAGATTTATTTGCTTTTGTATGATTAATTCAGAACTATAGTGTGTATTTTACCTAGTCACATTTATTTACAGAGTACATATTGGTTGTATAAATTAATTGTACATGCATATTATTCTGTGCTTAGATTGTCTATGATTATTCTTAGATTATTCTCTATATACAGTTTTTTTTTTAAGTTTGATTTTCACATACAGCTACAAGTTTATGAGGAGTCTTTTTTAGGTACATCTCCTCATAATTTAACTACAAGAGTATTCTAGGAGTGTGCTATACAAAGGAGTGTATGCTGCCATTGTATCCATGTAAAATTTGACACCGTGTCTCTGTGTGAATTAATTTAATGTACTCATATTTTTTAAAAGATTTAAAATATGGAACTTAAATTAGCATAGTTGAATTTTAGTATATTAGGAGATCTTATATCTAAGATAAAAATATCAGAAATTTTTTTAGGCAACCTAGAGTTATTTATTATAATAATTATAACTTTATGAATGACTTTCATCTGAGTCAAAAAAACAGCCTTCTGTTTATCTAAAAATGAACAACAAACTCAATGTCACATTATTTCAAATAATTTCTCCTGAATTAGGCCTAAGAGTGAGAAAATAATCTGTGTAGCTCTCTTGATGTTTAATCCTTTGAAGCACTATAACTAGATACTAGTTGAGTGAGGTTTCTGTAATAAAGTGTGAACACACCGACATCCCATAAAGTGTGAAGGTGCTGAAGGAACATGCCTGCTACCAGGAAGAAGAGTGTGAATAGGGCCTGGCTTCTTCCCCTTAAGTCTGCTCTTCTGAGAAGAATGGGCTGCTAAGCAGGGTCCTTGGCATTCCAACCCCCACCACAGTGGCTGAAATGATGGAATGAAAAAGAATAAGCACCTGGTGGGAGTCCTCAGCTCGGGGTCGAAGCTCCGGACCTTCCTAGGCAAGGCATAGACACCGCTTAAAGTGCAAGTGACCTGGACAACTAGCTAACTTCTGCCCCTGGAAAACTGTCAGAAGCAACAACTGAAACAGCAGCAGCAGCAGCAACAACAACAACAACAACAACAACAACAACAACAACTACAACAACAAGAAACAGCCCAAACCAAAACAGCAATTGTTGGCTAAAAGTCTACAAGTATGGATGAAAACAGAAAGTTGTAACTGCAAGCCTGGCCTGGGGACTAAAAATAGGGGCAAAACACTCAGACTCTTAAAACCATATTGTATTTATTGTCCCCCATCAGGAGTCCCTGAGACCATAGAGAAAACCTGGGGTGGGCGTGGGAGAACCGAAACCCAGCACAAAGTAGCTATTTTTCTCCATCTTGGAAAATGTTTCCTAAAAGCGTAGCCTAATGTAATACCTAATTTCCAAGTTAAGCCCACACTGAGCATTAAGTACCCACCACATTTCCCCAGAGGCTGAGCATGCTTTCTTGCCTTCAGTGGCAGGAATAAATTCATGTGCATTAGAACATAGTTCTAAATGTGTAACTTTCACCTGTGAAAATTTAGAAAAATGGATGGTTAACTTAAAAAACTGTGCAGAGATTATAAATTAAAGGTTAAATGAAGGTGAATTAACTAAATACAGTTCAAGAAAAGTAGAGATTATAACACTGATTTCAGGTTTTTTTTTTTTCAATTAAAAGAAAAATAAAATGATATGTTTTCAGAAACTTCAGTTTTGAAAAACCTCTAAATAACAAATCTGTCATGTCCTAACTAGTTAGGCATGTTTCAGGTTCTGCATCGTATGTTAGAGATTATTATAGTAATTACATTCAGTTTCTCAGTTATCTCTATATTATGAATTCAAACTTTATAATTTTGAAATTACTCTTTTGAATGTTTCTTTTCCTTTAAAATGTCATCTGTTTGATGTCTGCAGCTATACAAGATGTTGGTGGGGTGCAAGTCATGTCTCTCTTGATCCTTTTGACATCCTCCTGTATAATTAGGCTTTAAACTAGCCCTTTGTAAGTGGCTCATACTTTGGGCTTTTAAATCATCATTGTTAATTTCTTAATTGGAGAGTTAAATCCATCTGTAGTTCCTGTACTCCTGATGCTCAATGCAAATCTGCACCTGCCTTTGAACTTGTCCTTGGCGTCTCGTGTTTATGTGACTCTCCATTGCTGTCTTTCTTTTTATATAAAAACATTTCAGATAAAATTTTCCTTCAAAGTTTAGGCCTCATAAATTATTGATTAGGGCGCTAGAAGTTGTAGTGTGTGTTTCTAAAATGAAGCACTTTTATTCTTCTGTCGGATGGAGGAGAATGTTAGAATACTTGAGTCCCACTTGCTCTGGACCAACATGCTCTTCATGCATTAGTTTCATCCCCTTTGTGGGTGTGAACACAACAGCATGCCGCTATTACTATTCCACCCACCTCCGAATTTACTCAGGCCTGAGTCACATCCAGTGACTGCCTCACATGGAATTGTCAATGCCTCTTTTAAACAACCTGTGTGTAGATGTGCGTGTGTGCATGCGTGTGTACATGTATGTGTCCCTGTCTGGGTACAGGCTCACACTCCACTACAGCATCTGAGGAGATCAAAGGATCAAAGGACAACTTGGGGAAGTTGGTCCTCTCCTTTCCCTGTGTAGGTTGTAGGGATGGGACTTTGGACTCAAGTCTAAGGGCTTGCTGAACAGACTATTGTTTCATTTCAATCATCCAATTTCCTATAGATGATGTAATTACTGATACCTGGATAAACAACTTATTTACATTTTTAACTCATGTTAAAATCAGTTTGTGGTTTTGTTGTTGTTGTTTAAGTGAAAAGGAGCATGGTGGCAAGGTCTAACATGTTATTACACTTGAGCTGCTTAGGAGAATGACTTCGGCCGTTACTTTTCTTGGTGAAGACATCCTAGCTCACTAATATTTTCATTTTTCTCTCTTTCCCTTTTTTATAGTTACATGGGCAATAAACGTATTTTGTATCCCGAGTCACCTCTTGGAAAACTCTCCTCTTGACTAGCTTCACCTACTTGTTCCTGTCTTGAAAGAGAGCTACCTAGGTGTGTCAACTACAGCAGGCTCTATTAATTGCTATCAGGAACATTTCAGTTGAGTCAGCCTGACTTTTCTGCTCCTCAACCCAGTTTCAGCCTGTTGGGTTGCATCCCAAGACCAGGTGTTATTTTATATCTGGTGTGTATGTTCTGAGCCAAGTAGGATATTATATCCCAGAAACATTAACTACAGCTAGTGATAGAGATGAAAACAATAATTAAATTTGCTGTGTCATATACTGGCAGGAGAAGAACTTTAACAAACATCAGTTAAGGCAGGAGGCAGGGGAAGTATGACGTAGAGTCTTTGTAAAGGTTAACACTGCTGGGGCTTCAGAAGCCCATTTTCGATCAAGATCGGTAATGCCAGCTCTCTGCATTCAGAGAAATAATTTACATTCAACATTACACAAAACACTGAGTAAAATGACAACAGCTAAATTAAATTGAAATATGCATCACAATTGCAAATGGAAAAAAAAATGAAGCCTTACCTTCAAGATATGACAATAGCTATTACAGATGAAGAGACTGGAATCTTTGAATTTGTATTACAGAGATATATTTGCAAAAAAAAAAAATAAAATCACAAAAGGCTGAAAATTATATTCCTTCATATACTTGCTACATCAGTGAATACTCCTTTCTCTCTATTGGACTGTTCTTTACTTCAAATAATGAAGTGTGAAATAGTTACATTTCCCAGGACACTTAAATTTTGAGTCCTTTAAAGGATTTGGGTTTTCCAATTAGATATCCTAAATAAACACACAGGGAAGAGGCAAGAAGGGCATTTCCATCCTCCGATTACCCAATAGCTCTAGGACATCCTTCCAGGATCATGGTCCCTGTGACAAGGCTGTGTCTTCATCACAAGAGTTGTCCAGTGTGCTCCTTGAGGTGGTTCTATGAAATACAGTTCAGGGTAGGTTTTCAGCCTTCACCATCCTGAGACATTTATATTTCATAATGCATCTTTTCCTGTTAATATTATAAAATAGACATTCTCTGCTTTGGAGATAACTTCTGTATTATAACATTTAAATTATACTTGCTTGTCTAAATAATTAATAATAAAAAATTGTGTAATAGGTGAATGTCATAGACATATTAAGTATATTATGTTTAGCATAACTGATTTGAAATGTAGTCAAACCCCATCATTTAGTTAAAACTTCTTCCTGGCTTGTGGTTGTTTGCTCTACTGTCTGTATTTCTTAACACTGGTTCAAAACTCAACACACCTCAGTGTTGTTGGCCATGACCTGAACCTGATGGTAACATCAGAGTGGTATAAATCCATTGCCCTCTATAGTATTTACTTTAGACCAGCTAATCTTTGGATATTAGGTAAACCCTGGAGATGCCATATATAAACTTTAATACATGCATATAATCCTGCCAGTCTTTGCTCTTGCTCTCTGCAGTTGAGCTTATTGGACCTCCAAAAACCTCCTACCAGTACCCCTAACCAGTCTGGAACTTAGAGAAACAATTTTGTGCTCTGTGCATTTTAATTTCAATTCCATTTCCTACTTGTGTCTGATCTGCTACCTATATATTTGAGTCTCCTTTCCACTCATGACTCAATAAGGAGTCTCTGTCTTTCCTCAAATAAGCTAGATGTAGGTCAGGTAAGAGCAACAATAGAATATGCCAGTACACACAACTTCCTTTGTGGGAGCAACACCTGATTACAACATGGACACTTTGGTGTTGGGACATCTTTCATGATAAGAGGTACTCTGTAACTTGTACAATTTCAGCAACCATGGACCAGATTCATTGACTTCTAGGGCAGGGCAGGGCTGAATTTATAGCTATTCATAAGACAGAGACCCCAATACCAAATTAGAAAGAAACCAGGACTCATTAAAATTAACATATACTGGTACAACTAGCCAATAAAGCACAGATATTCCTATAAGTGAAGGAAACAGTTCTTAACCTCAACATTCCTCTTCCCAACCACAACAGCTGGAGACAGTCACTTTAATTATTTATGTTTTGTTATTTTACTGGCTGCTTCTTATCACTGCACAGGAATATCCAACAGCATTGACATGCTCGTGTTGTGTTGATTTTCTGCGGAGTTACACTAATAGTTGGATCTCTTACGCTCCTCCTGTCTTCTACCCAGAATCATTCACTGCAGTTATACCAATTTGTTCCTTTATCGGTTATGTTTTAACTTTGTGTAGAATGCTTACAGTTTTTTCTCACTGTTTTGTAAAGTCCATGAATAGTGCTTTAATTTCCTGCTTTGTTAAATCAAGTTACCAACACCCCCACCTCTGGCCCTTCTTTCTAGTCTATTTTGCATGCAGTTATAACGTAATAAAAATGGTAAATAGCACTTTCTCTTTCTCTTGAGAAATTTCACTGAACTAGAAAGAAGCTTAAGCTGCTTTCATATATGATGAGATTTGACCATGAAGACCCATTTTTAAGATTGCCTCTGATTTTATTATCTTTGCTCGTGATTGCATATTGCGTGACCTTTCCAACCAAAAGTTCCACATGGGTATATTCTCATATTGGAATTCCTTTATGGCCTTGTTTTCTGAGACTTCTCCTTCTATTTTATACTTAGTGGAACACCAGGAGTGACACAGGACACTAAGATGTAACTAAGTACACCATTCAATGAAGAGATGAATGGTTTTAGATGCCCCAAAACATTATTATTAGTAAGGCAAATTTATGCCTTATTGGTGAGCAATAAAGTCACACTAAGGGGACAATATGCAGACATGTCCGCTCCCTTTCATGGCCAATAATTCAAAACTTACAAGCCATCATTTTATGCTTATAGATTATTTCCCTAACCTTTTACTGAATATATTGATTTATATTGAAGTTCACTGTCCAGTTTTATTTTAACTCAGCAAGTTGCAATTTATTTTCCATTGTATGTCATTTAGCTATAAATGTTTAGGAAAAATTTGCATTTGAGAATTTGTCTGTGCATGCTTCTTCCAGATTATTTATGACTGTACAAGTTGCTTACATTTATGTATGTATGTTCTTAGAGATTAATTTTATATGCTAGCACATATTCTAGTAATCATTAGAACATGTAGGAAGATAATGGATACTATATGCTGTATTAACTTGCAGTTATACTGAAATCTTTGTACCTCCAGTTAGGAAAGGGATAGGAAACTGAAAGCAGGAAGGAGCAGAGCCAGGCAGCTGAAACAGTAAATGGTTTCTTATACAGGGACCCCTAGTACAGTTAACCCTCTTCAATGTCTATGCAATATGGATTACAAATCAAAGATGCCTATAGATTGTCTTTTACTTTTATTGTGATCTTATAGATTTAGTACATATCTTGGACTTCATGGTCACAGGAAGGGGGATAGACAGCAAGGCTAACCTCAGTTATTAGGAAGCAGGGGAGTGGTCTACCTCCATAAGATAGTGGACTACAATGAAGGGAAAGTAAAATTACAGTTACATTCCCAGAATACCATGATGCAGTCCACAAAAGAGTTCATTGGGTGTAAGGTAATCCTGGGAGTTAATTCTGATCTACTGTTCATTGTATATCATCTGTTGTTGCTAGGCCTAACATTATGGTTGAACATTTAGATTATCATAACTGCTCCAGTTTTTATTAGTCCTAAATTAAGGCTCTGATAATCTATATCGAGCTCCCCAAGAATACTTACGAATCTTCATGCTTGGGTAGCACATGCCTAGGCATAGTAAATACCTAGTTTAGGAAAGGAAGATGCCTGCCAGGCATTTCTAGAGCCTTCTCACTTCCTTTTCTTCACTCAGAAATCAAGGAGAGTTTCCCTAAGCAGGACCTGCCACCATTTTCAGCATGGCCAAAGGCCTGAAAAGGATGAGAGAGCACCTGAAGGCTGTTTTACCTGTAGTGAAGTGGAGCTGCAAAGGACACACTTCATCTTCACTCGTTTTTCCTGTATTGGCTACATGTGGCAATGCATATGAAAAGTCATTTTTACTTCATCCTGTGCTACGACACTTTCCACTACCCATTAACAGCACCTAAAGGTGATGTGTAGTCAAGGGACCCTGCAAATCGAGATCAGCCAACAAGCATGTTGAACATTTTATAGGTTGTGAGATCTTTTTGTCCTTCATAGATTGGAATACTCTCATTAATTTCTTTAACAAACATGAAATCTAGGGTAGCTTTATGTTGGTTAAAATCTTAAATACACGGTTGACATAAAAAATACAGTTCCACAGTTTAATGACTGGTTTCTTTTCATTCCCTGATGAATGCAAGGGGGGGGGGGTATTAGCTGGAGTAAAATCATCTAGAGTGCTGAGCTGCATTAAACTGTAGAGGCTTTAGGAGATGTGAAGAAATGTGGTTTTAATTTCACCCGCTGACTGTCTGAAGGCAACTTAATGTAAGAGACTTGAATGGTGATATCATGCTGTCGGCACTTGAGCTTTCTGCTGGAGGTTGCCATCCAGTCTAGGAAACCTGTAATTACTATTTCTTGAGTAATTCTAGGTTTTGATTATTCAATCTGGGGATGTCTAACAGGCATTTGAGAAGTGATATACAAACAGGCATGGACACAATGCAAACAACAACTCCTTTGTGTCAATACTGTTCAATGTGGGTCTTTTTGGTGCTATAACAACATGTGAATGGAAAGCAGAGTGAATGTAACAGACAGGATACATCTCATTATTTCATGTTGTAGTTGTTGTATGTAGCTACCCAGGTTATTACTCCTTCAAGTGGAAAGGCATTTTATTCGAATTTTATGAATCTATACATTTCATTTTAAAAGACAGGGAAACTTTCCACTAATATTTAAGTATTTGCTCACAGTTGTTTAAATTCCCTATTTTAAATAACAGTGGATTCTTATAATGTTTCATTGACAAAGTAAAGGCCACACATTTCTATTTAATGGAATTTAAAGGCGTAAATGTTATTTAAAGAAATAGAATCCTATTACCATCATTGTTGCCTCATTAAATATACAGTTAATTTAAGTGACTTGATAAATGGGCAAATGTCAAATACAAAATTCAGTTCTATGTCTGAAAACACAGCATACATAACACCTTCTTTTGTTAAAAATGAGAACACATTTTAAAATCATTTTAATCATTTATTTCTTTAAGTATCAATTTATTCTTCACCCCCATTGTGTGTGTGTGTGTATAGGGTGTAGGGATGTATGTGTGGTGTGGTGTGGTATGTGTGTGGGGGGGGGTATGGATGTGTGTGTGGGGGGGCTGTGTGTTTATGACCTTCATGGATCATGTGGCTCTTTTTATCTCTGTCCATATCCAAATCTATGTGTAATGATATAGTTTTAAAATCTGTTTGTGCTCCTTGATTTAGAATGGGATCTAGGATCAGACAGAAGCCTTGGGTATCCTTAGTTAGGATCATCCAGAGAGGAAGTCAGTTGTTCAGAGGCCAGGATTTTAGTACTGTAATGGATGTAGAAAGTCTGACTCATCCCCAGATAAATCTCTACACTAACTGAGCCTTAAGAACACTAAGAGTTTTATGTGAAGCAAATGATTATGAATTTGGTTAGTCTACAGCTACTAACAAAATAGTAGGTACCAGAATTTTCCAAAGACATCAATGGATTTATCCCTATAAATAGGACATTTCAGAATGGAAGCCCCCATGGTTAATGTATTCCAAGTTGATTATAATTTATTGACCTAGATATGTGTATGTGCATGTGTATACTCACAAAAGGCATTAAAATATTATTTTTTAAAGAAAGTGAGTAAAGTTTTAACTTTTAAAAGTAAAAGATGCCTGGCTTGGTGTTCCATGCCTTTAATCCTAGAACCTAGGAGGTAGAGGCAGGTAGATCTCTGTGAATTTGAGGCCAGCCTGGACTATACAGTGAGATTCTGTTTTAAAAAAATGGTGTGCTGAATATATTTTCAGTTAGCCTCAATTTAGGTTTCAAGTTATAGTAGCAGCTAGCCTCTTATGAGTGCTCATGAACGCTTGGACACAGGAAAACCTGCAGATCACCTTCAGGGGAGGAAGAGAGGGAAGGTTAAAGAAATAAACTGGGTTATGAAACCTTGAAGGATATGCATACATGCATATGTGAAAATTAATAAATGTACTGATCCAAGTCTCAGGTTACAAAGTCAACATCCATATAAAAATCCCAAAACAAATGAAAAAAAGCACCATTTATAAGAGTATCAGGAATATAAAATATTTAGAAATATAAGCTTAATGAAAGTAGTAAATACCTTTATGCTAAAAATGAAAACATTTCTGAAATCTGAATAAAGGAAGAAAAAATATTCCCATATCCATCCATTAGGAAACTTGTTATTAAATATTTAATTGCCTAATAACATTCATAATATTAAACCTATCTTTGCCTATAATTTAAATCTTATAAAAATATCAGTGGTATTTTTTTTTAAACTACAATCAATAGTCCCATAATTCAGATGGAAACATAAAGGCTCACAGAGAACAGAAGCAGAGAGGGACACAGGAGGCCCACTGTGCCTGGCTTAAGATATGTTTCAAAGCTGAAGAATCCATAATGTGGGCAGGAGACCCTGGGTAGGAAGCAAGCAGATGTCTGTTTCTCCAACTGATGGTAATCACACTTGTGTAACAATTTGAGAACTTTGAAGTCATTAAACACTTTCCATTGCCACAGGAATGATCAGTGAGGTTGTTGACTCAGTTATGGTACTTACACAGTGGTTGCTATTGCTCCTCCATCCTGGCCCTGTGGTAGACAACAGTGCTCACAGTGTATTGCAGCAATGATTATAACTTGCAGACGTCTAGACAATGTGCTTCTATCCTCAGAACACTGAAGACCTGCACTTTGGTCACTGTTGGCTATTTCCCAACATACGATGCCCACAGAGAGGCAGTAGAGGCAGGTAGCTGGGACTCTTATGTATTTGCCAGCTCCATTCATTAGGCTGAAGTAATTTCAAAAGGATTAAAGGCACCTCTGTTCTTTTCCTTTGGTTAGTCTTGTAGCTGAAAGTTCTCCTGTGTCCCACCTGGTCTGCAGCTACTCAGACCCAAGTAAACACACAGAGGCTTATATTAATTAAAATTCTTCAGCCTTTAGCTCAGGCTTACCACTGACTTGCTCTCACACACTCAGCCCATTTCTGTTAATCTATATGTTGCCACATTTTCCGTGGTTTTACTTATGTGCCATTACATGCTGCTCCCTGGATGTCGGGCTGGCATCCCCTGACTCAGTCTTTTCTCTTCCCAGAATTGTCTTTGTCTGCTTATCCTGTCTATATTTCCTGCCTGGCTACTGGCCAATAAGTGTTTTATTAAATCAGTGTAAACAAAAGCATTATTCCACAGCATTTTCTATTTTTCCTTTTTGAGAGGTAGATGCTGACTACCAGGACATTAAAAAAATCAAAGTACATTTCAGATAAGATATACAACATGTTTATACATGCCAAGGGAAAGGTACAGGTTTAGAGAGTATTGACCCTTGGCACAGACACAGACTACAATAGAGAGGGTCTACAAAATAATGATCAAAACATGGAAAAAATCAGAGCTTGGTAAAGAAAAGCTGACTTATTGAGTTGCCACATCATTAGGTTTCTGTTTCTAGTTATGAGAAAAAAATCACAAACTGTATCAAGAAACCAGGAACTGTGGCCTGTTGGAAGAAAAAATAGCCATATATATATATATATATATATATATATATATATATACATATACATATATACATATATATATATATATATATATATTCCTTGCAAAGGATCTGAGGACAAATTTCATGGGCAAGACTATAGAACAGTTCAAGGAAGGTCTGGAACCAGCACTGAAGAAAGATACGTGAACAAAGTCAAGCACACATGTCTGAACAAAGTGATAATTTAAGTAGCTAAAGACCCTGAAAGGTGAGTTAAAATTTTAGAGCTGAAAAGTACAGCAACTAAAGTTAAAAGCTCACTGACAGATTCTAAGGCAACATTGAGTAAACAGAGAGAAATCATCAGTGAAAGATGAGCTGAAAGAGATTCGCTAGTCTAAAGGACAGAAAAAGCAAAATAAAACAAATTTATCTCCTCCCTCTCTATCTCTTTATCTATCTATCTATCTATCTATCTATCTTATCTATCTATCTATCTAACTCTCTATCCATCTATCTTTCTCATCTGTCTTAGAGTTTCTATAGCTGTGAAGAGACACCATGACCACAGCAATTCTTATAATGAAGAACATTTAATTGGGGCTGGCTTACAGTTCAGAAGTTTAGTCCATTATTGTCATGACTGGAAGCATTGTGGCATTCAGGCAGATATGGTGCTGGAGAAGGAGCTGAGAGTTCTACATCTTGATCTGCAAGCAGCCAAAGTGAATGTCACACTAACCCTAGCTTGAACATCTGAGACTTTAAAGCTGGCCCCCACAGTGACACACTTCTTCCAACAAGGCCACATCCACTCCAACAAGGCCACACTTCCTAAAAGTGCCACTCCTTATGGGCCAAGCAGTCATACAAATAACTCTCTTGGGGCCATTCCTATTCAAACCCCCACATTCATCACCATGCTATCTATCATCTATCTCTGTATATGCAGAAAAAGTGTAAAAAACGTCGACAAAAATCACAGAATCACAGAAGAAAAGAGATAAACAACATTAGAAGAAATGAGTGATTAAAACTTTCCAAACTTGAAACACAAATCTAAACATTAAAAGCTCTTAATAAAGCCATGGAAGAGGAACTTAAACATGCACATATTAAACTTTTGAAAGCCAGCTAGAGGCCTAGGGGTATAGCTCAGTGGAAGTATATGCTTGGTATGTAGAAAGACTTTGGATCATTCTCTACACCATCCATAAAACACCTTGAAAGGCAAATCAAATAAGAAATTTGAAAGCAGCTGAAGGAGAGCTGTTCTTATGTCCAAGGAGTCATGAACATAGTTATCAGTAGGTTTCTTATTACAACCTGGAGTTGAGAAGATATATTCAAAGCACTAAGAGAAAACTATCTTCATACTGTGTTTTATATATCACAAAAATGCCCTTCCAAAGTGAGGGAGAAATTGAAGAACTGCCAGACAAACAAAATTTGAATGAGTTCAACACCAGACCAACCTTTAAAAATGAGGAAGCAGGGTGGTCACGCTGGAACAGGGACAAAGTGGGAGAGCAATAAAAGAGATATCTTGGTATAGGGAGACATCATGGGGATAGGGAGAAACCTGGTGCTAGGAAGTTTCCCTGGAATGGGCAAGGATGACCTGACCACAGCTTAAACTACTAGCAATAGTGAAGAGGGTGCCTGGGCTGGCTTACCCCAGTAATCAGATTGGTGAATACCCTAATTGTCATCATAGAGTCTTCATCCAGTAACTGATGGAACCTGATGCAGAGATGCACAGCCAAGCACCAGCCCGAGCTCCAGGAGTCCATTTGAAGGGAGAGAAGGATTCTATGAGCAAGGGGCATCAAGATCATGATGGGGAAATCTACAGAGATAACCAAACCAAACTAGTGTGTAGCAGAAATCTTAAAAGTTCTTATTAATAAAATCAAACCCAGAGCCAGGTATTGGGGTGAACTCTGGAAGATCAGAGAGACAGAAAAAAACCACAGCTAACCTCACCTGGCCAACTTCTCAGCTGATCCTGTTTCCTCAAGACTGGAAGCCTCTGTGTCCTCATATCCGAATGGTTCTCAGCTGAACTGTGCTGCTCAAAACCTAAAAGCTTAACCAGCCAAATGCTTCTAGTTTCTGGTCTCCATGCCTTGTATATCTTTCTGTTTTTACCATCACTCCCTGGGATTAAAGGCTCACTTCTTGGGATTAAAGGCGTGTGTCACCACACCTGGCTGTTTCAAATGTGGCCTTGAACTCAGAGATCCAGAGGGATTTCTACCTCCGGAATGCTAGGATTAAAGGTGTGAGTGCCACCATTTTCTGGCCTTTGTATCTAGTGGCTGTTCTGTCTCTGACCCCAGATAAGTTTATTAGGGTGCACAATATTTTGGGGAACACAATACCACCACACTAGTGGGAACTCATGAACTTTAGACCAACAGCTGTGGAACCTGCATGGGACTGGATTAGGCCCTTTGTCTAATTGAGACAGTTGTGCAGCTTGATTTACTTAAGGGACCCCCTGGCAGTGGGATCAGGATCCATCCCTGGTGCATGAGCTGAATTTTTGGAGCCCATTAACTATGGGGGGGGGGGACACCTTGCATAGCCTTGATGCAGGGGGAAGGGTTTGGACCTGCCTTTACTGAATGTACCAGACTTTGCTGACTCCCCATGGGAGGCCTTACCTTGGAGGAGGTGAAGAGGGGGATGGGTTGTGGGGGAAGGCTGGGGGGAGGGAGCAGGAGGAGGGATGGGGGGATCTGTGGTTGGTATGCAAAATGAATAAAAAAAACTCTTAAGAAAAATGAAAAGAAAACGTCCCCAAAGAAAGAAAAATGCAAGTGAAACTCTCCATTTGAAAACAACAACAACAAACCCAAAAAACAAACAAACAAACAAAAAAACAATGAGGAAGCAATAAGAGGGGAAAGGTGTTGAGTGATGGGGCAAGCATGTGTTCAGGTACCTGTAAGATTTTGGAATTTAAAGAGTACTATCAGTAAGGTACCAGCACTAAATCCAGAAGTGACTGAGATGATATGTAAATATGGTAAATTTTTAAGAATTTAAAAATAGAAGCACGGGGACACGTTTTTCAACTTCACATGGCTGATTCCACCCTCGGCAATATCATCTACGCTGTGTGTAGCAGTGAGTTGTAGAGCCTACCTTCTGCTAGGGTGAAGAGAAAGAGGTGTGATAGAAGCCGAAAGTGTCATCGGCTTGGTTCCTTTGTGATAGAAAAGGGACAGAGACAAGCTCTTGAGATCCCTGTCCTTAGCCAGAACTCATGGTAATTTCCTCTTTTTATATCCTGGCAATAATGAAAACCCATGTGGGACCCATGTCCCACTTCTAGCAGGGGTGCATGACAGTGTTTGCATTTGTCTGGTTCTAATCTAAGATGGATTACTTATGCTTTGGCGGTTAGTTTACTAATTTTCTGTCTTCAGTTCTCTGACAGTGTCATAAATCATGATTTTATATGTCACTTGGTGTTATCACAGGGTTGCCTTTCAACTCTTTTTTTTTTAACCACTTGACTTAGAATTATCATGTTTTTCCAGACATTCTACCCTCTCTGTGAGGTTGACTGTTTTAAAGATTCACTTAACACACTAATATGCTATAAATATTCAATGTATGCACTTTGAAATATTTGGAGATACCTTATATAAGTGCAACTGTCCTCACGGTGTATTTTGTAGACATACCTATCACTTGCAACCATTTCTTCCTCAGCTCTTAGATTATAATGTGTATGTTGCAATAAGGACAATTAGCAATATCTATCCTCTTAGCAAGTGTGTAGGCATATGGTATAGAATTGTTCCAGCAGATGTCTAGGACCTCTCCATCTTGCATTAAAAAAATTTGGATCATTGGACTAATAACACTGGGTTTCCCATCTTCCCAGGACCTGGAAAACCCCATTCCCCTCTCCGTTCTGAGTTTGCCTGATTTAGTTAGTTATGAAAATAAAATTCTGTGCTATTTCCCCTTATTCCTTTTTTGCACTCTTGTAACTCTAAATTACTGCCGCCCTTTCAAGAACTTTTTGAGGATTCTTCTGTTACGTACATTTAATAAATGGAAAAGTGCTTGTTTTGATTCATGTTTGTGTGCTTAGTTGCACTAGGAACACCAGCTCCACATCCTCAGTCAATGTTTTTGAGTTAGAAATATTTAGTAACCTCCCCAATCAATTCGTCTCAAATATAGTTACTAGCTTTCTTTCCAGGGTCTAGAATTCTGCCACATTGATAAAAAAAAAATGTAACAGAGGAAGCAAAACTTAATGAATATTTTTTCTGTGGGCTATATATAATTTTATATCCCAATCCTGGTATTTATGAATTATTTATCATATAATACATGAATTAATTATATATAATAAAAATACAACGGTATAAGATAAATATATAATATCATTTATATTTATAATTTATAAATATGTAATATTTATAAATATAATTTATGTGTTTGTGTCCACGTTTTATACATGTATGTGCAGGTTTCCAAAGAGTCCAGTAGAGGGAATCAGATGCCCTGGAACTGTAGTTAAAAGTGGTTGTGAGCAGCCTTGAAGTGGGTTCTGGGAACAGACCTTGGCTCTTGTATTGCTAGGAACCAAATGTGGTCTTCTGGAAGAGTGGGGAAACACTCTTAACTGTTGAGCCATGTCTCTAGAACGGGCTACTCTTGGTAAACAGATCTTGATTTGTTCATGGAAAAACCTTTTATCCTGGACTTTTTTAAAGCATAAATTAAAATAAAACTAATAATAGATTACTGCTCAACAGTCTTTCCATAAATTTCTTGTAGAACATTTTGTGACTGGAGTACATGAGCCGGCAAGCTTGTGTTCTCTAACAACATCCACCTCATCTGCACTTTCACCTCCTCATATTCTACTAAGACAATGAGATTGATGGGGTGCTTCCTGATTTCTCAATTCACATTAGTGTTACACATACCCCCAAACAATATCTAAATGTTTAGATTAATTTTATTACTTAAAATTGAGTTTTCTCATAATCTAAGTTATAGTAACCTTTCAGGTGTTTTTCAAAACATGCAAATAGAAGATCAGAAGAAAGGAATTAGAGAAGGGGAGGGAAAGATGATAAGAAAAGAAGGAGGCTAGAGAGGAAAGAAAAGCCAAGAAAAGAACTTTGTTTCATAATTTCTCCATTAAAAAAGAGTTAGGTAAGTAAGGAAAACATCAATACTGTAAAATGACCTAGAAGAGCATATGGAAACATGAAAATCTCAAAAACAACCTGAACATTTAACAAAAGGAGTTATGGTCTCTAATCATAGAGCTCCTAAACTGGATCATGGAGTATGCTCATTATGGTGTTATGTAGTCACAACAATTCAAAAGGATTAGATCACTAACTTTAAAACTTGGTCTCATGATGTGTGATCTCTGTTAAAAAGAAATGACAAACCTATTTATCAACAAAATGAGAGTTAAAGTTGATAGAATTAAAGGTCAAAACTACAGCATATATATTACTTATACTGAAAATGTAATATATTAGAACACTGGAAAGCTTCCCAACTCTAAGAACTAAGTGAAGTTGTATAGCATTTGACAAATGGAGAAATGAGATAAAAAATAATGAAATTATCAGAGATAGTCAGGAGCCGGACACTGATTCATATTCCTTTAATTTTTAATTAAGTTTTAATTCCTTACTTTTTATTATTTTATGCCAATATATAGCTTAAAAGTAAAAAGTAAATTTTCTCATAGTTCTATTTTTAAACCAACTTTGCTTTTAAAAATTATTTTTAATGTATATATTAAATTTATATATCCATTTATGTATTTATTGTGTGTGTGTATGTGTGTATGTGTGTGTGTGTGTGTGTGTGTGTGTGTGTGTGTGTACATGCTTGTGTGCATGGTGTGCAAATGGAGGTCAGAAGACAACTTGTGAGAGTCAGTTCTCTCCTTACCACGTGGTTCCTGGAGATTGAACTCCGGTCCTCAGATGCCTTTATCTGCTGAGACACCTCACCAGCCCGCATGAAAACAGTTCATAATGTTGTTCTTTGACCATTTCATGCATGTATAAGCATTCTGATTATTCTCACCCCCATGCTCTCTTATCTCCACCCACCCACCCATCTCTGCCACTCTCATCTCAGCTGACAAATCCCTTTCCCATTTCCAGGTCTGTCTGTTTCAGTGTGTGACCCATGGTGCCTACCCAGAGCCTTAGGTGTGAGGATTGTTTGGAGCAGTTTGCTGGAGCTTGCTGATATCACAAGTGGGTTCACAACCCAAGACAGTGACTCGCTTTCTCCCAGAATCTGTCAAGTAGCAAGTGATGCAGGAGAAAGGTTAAGGTGGTTATTTTTTCATTAGGGAGTTTTTCTCTTGAATTGGAAGTGCTTGTGCTGTACAAGAGAGCTAAGAACTGCAAGCGCTCCAAGGTAAACATGTCCTCCTCTCTCCAAGAGACTACAGTCTAACAGTAGCCCACAAAAACCAAATGGCCTAAGTTTCTCATGCTTCAAATTTTGCCAGATATGTAAGCCATCGATTTCTCAAAAAAGAGAGAAAAAAGGAACAACAAAACAAACAAACAAAAAACAATAAAAAATCTTACCTTTCATGGGAGTATGGTAACATTTCTGCTTCTCAGAATTTGTGTGAGTGATGTCTTGGGAGTTTCATGTGTATTGAGGTATTTGTGAACTTGTTTTACAATGAGTTTTGATCCTGTCTTGAGTGTGCAGACGATTTCAATTCCTCCTGGCTCCACAACCCCAAACTTAATGCCTGTCACATTGTAAGAGCTCAGTAGATGCTCAGGTTTCCTATGTATCTATCACTACACAGGAAGACACACTTCATATATGATGCATAGAGGAAGAAATTTCCCTCTTTTACCTACTTTTATTGCCCTGAGTTAATCGATGATGACTTTTTGACTCTAAACCTCTTACATATAGGTTGCATATACAAATATAATTGTTTGATTACATTGTCAACTTCTAAATATGTTTTGAGAATACAAAATGTTATTTTAAAAGAGATACAACATGAACGATTTAAAACCCTAATTTTATTTTATCATATTAATCAACTTCCATGCCTTCTGAAGAAAATTAAACACAAAACTAAAAATCACAAATAGACACAGTACTGGCCTTAAACCTTAAGAGTTACATAGTTATCAATAGCATCCTGCATACGACAATGCTGATAATCACTTTACATCAGCTTTCTGTCTTATAGGAATTTTCATTTTTCTAACATCAATTATCATTGTATTTTCATTTATATTGTAACAATTATTGTTCAAACAACCAATCACCTCATTTGTTTCTAATCTTTGAACTAGTGACTTACATGCTAGTGTTGCCTTGCACAGTCTTCTCATTCAGTAATAGAGATCATTCTAAGTCTTTTGAGAGCTCATCTCTGGAGAGTGATGTATGATATTATGAAAACCCATCTGAAGCTCTTGGGAGTCATAATCCTTTGGTGTTGGAGTTTATTGCAATTTCTTTAGTGTTCTTTATTTCCACTTCTTAATCTTATATGAGAATTATCTAATTAGAAACACTAAAAAACATTAGTTTTATGTGATTTATAGATGTAATCACCAGTTTCCAAGAATCCTTGTCCTTTGAGGAGTTCATAAATCCTCCTCCTGGAGAATGTGACAGAATCACTCAGTTCTGCAGAAAGCTTTACAGTGGACCCCAGCACTGGACACATGGGACAGTTATTTGTTTTGTGGATCTGTCAAATGCTTATATATTTCATTGTAAATTGATCACTCTCAGATCACTTTTCAGTTTCTGTGCAGAACCTCAACTTAATATCCTACGTAGGCTATTATTCTCTTCTCTCTCTTTTCCTAATATCATACCTGTTCTAGAGGAAAGGTGAATACATGTACACTTTAATATTATTTCCGTTTGCTTTTTTCTAAAGACAGTTAAGTACACATGCTTTTGGAGGGCCAATTAAGTCATCACAGCTAAGGTGGGACATTTAAAAATGCCTGTTAATGTAATCTTTTAAAAAATCTTCCAATAAAAGCACACAATCTTTTGATTAATTTATGAGGAAAAACTCCAAAGTATTTCATTTCAGGTTAGTAACTGAATTAGATGAATTTCATTCTTAATGTTAAATATGGGTCTTGATATTATATCAAATATTTTAATAAATTTGACTTGAACAATTTTTGTGGATTTTCATTGAGTTCTGCTCACATAGTATTCACTAAGAGGGACTGATGGGTAGCTATTTAATAAAGATATCCTAGACCCAAGAAAATTCATTGTCTTTATATTAAAATACATCAGTGGAGAGACCTGGAAACCCCAAAGATGTAGATACATGTGTTTGGATGGAGACACAGTTTATGAACCTTGAAATATTAAAGGTTCATAAATTGTACCCAAAACATTTCCTCTATTTTGAATGAAAGCTTTTTATTTTTATTCTATTTATGTAGATCTTCTGAACTATTTATATTAAAAAATCTACTCTACAGAAATGAACTTTATTTTGTCTTTCATCTCTCATCTTTTCTTATTTTTCATGTGCTTTTCACCACTCTTCAGTGCCAGTTAATTATAAATTACCTTTTAACTCTGTGATGTGGTCCAGTCTCTTGCCCTTTCCTGTGAAGCTTCCATCTTTCATGGTAAAAACTATTCAAGTCTAACAAACATCAATGATGACTCAACACTGCATCAGAGGTTAGGTGCAAATTAATTTAAAACTCTCAACAGTACTAAACTGTCCAACAGTTCTATAATTCATTTCTACATTCTTTTTTTATTCTCCTCACCACAATTCTCAATACTGTCATCTCGAGTTGGTCCCAGAACTCTTTTACCGTTCTCTGAACATTTCTTTCTAAAGCACTATTATTTTTTTTACTTATCTTTAATGTTCTCTGTACATCTGGACATTACAGCCACACATATGTATTTTTCTTTTTTATTATAATACTATCCCTTCCATGAGAATTTGGTTTGTTTCTTTCTGAATTTTTTTTCAGTTTCTGTATCTTTAATATTTAAAATCTTAATGTATTCAAATTATTAGTATTAGTCCCTTTAAAAATGATTTATCTATTTTTTATTTTATACCTACAAGTGTTTGCAGGGCTAAACGTGCACAATATGTGTACAGTGCCTGCAGAGGTCAGAAAAAGATGTATGAGTTCCTGGAACTGGAACACCAGATGGTTGGGAGCTGCTGTGTTTGTGCTGTGAACCAAGCCTGGGTTCTTTCTCTCCAAGAGCAGTAAGTGCTCTTTACCACCAAGCCATCTCTTCAGCCCCTAGTATTAGTTTCTACTGTAGTATATAGTTTATAGTATTTGTATAGCATAGTTATATTTTGTTTGGAGAGACTGACACTCAACTTATTTTCACTCAGGAGTGTATGTGCTGGTGTGTGTGCCTACAGGTACGTACAGGACTAAAGGTGGCTGAAGACGTAGTAGGATACTTCTGACTATTTAATTCTTTTGTCACATTCCAATTCTGGCTACATCATATCAGTTGCATGTTATACATTAGTATGTCTTACAAACTTCCTTCTGCCATTGTGATCCAAGCTTTCCCGCTTTAACACATCATCTGGCAGCTTCGTAGTTTGCTTTTATCTGTTCTCTACTCAGCCAAATTAGAAATTCTATTAAATGAAAATAGCGCGCGCGCGCGCGCGCGCACACACACACACACACACACACACACACACGCATCCACTGGGATCCCTGGTGGTTTAATTATCACTGATATTTTTTTAAAGCAATTTGAAATGGTCTCCAATTGTGGCTAATTTAGCAATACTTTTTCAATGGTGAGGACAGGGTAATAAGTGGTAAAATATTAAACAAACCATCTTGATTTTTCAAGTTTGTTTTAGAGCACAATTAGCATAGAAGTCCTTGTAGTCAAGTTTTTACAAGCCCAAACCTTTATTGAATATATGTCTATTTGTTTTAAAGCTCACAGTGGAAAAACAAATTATTTGTTGGAGAAAGTCAAAGCCTGAAAGTGAACGTTATTCCTTCTCAATTTTAAAATATGAGATATTTTCCGTAAAAGTAGAAAGAAATATTATCAGTAATCTTTTGCTCATCTCCTATTTGTTTATACAAAGAAAAGCAGATTTGGGAAATGAAATGGTACATTGGTTTTACCTCCCAGCTAGATAATCATAATTTGTAGGGGACACTATTTGATAATAGCTTAAAGGATATATGTAATAAGAGCATTAAACCATGTAAAGCGATTAGAGTAGGGTTTTCACAGTAATGGCCTGAGCACTGTAATTCTGGTGCTTCAAGGGAGATGAAATGTGTATATTCTAATCTAAAACTTGAAAAGCATGTTTACTTTTAATATGCAGTAAATGTTTTAAATAACAAAAACATTTTCCAACTATCTTCATGGTTTTTCTAAAATCTATTATTTCAAAATGTACTTTAAGCACAGTGAGACAGGCCCTTATCATTTAATGAAAAAGATTAGGAGTCTGTAAATATGTCTTAAGTCATATTTCTCAAAGTTTGTTCTGTTCTGGGAAATAAGTCCTCTAAGACAGTTGTTGAAAATGAATGTTCATGAACAAGTGTTTGAAAAACATTGTGCATATCATGTTATCATAGTTAATTCTGTGTCCCATTGACACATTAAAGACAGTATTTTCCAACACCTTGGAAGTAAATTTTCCTTAGAATTATATCAAAATAAGATGTTATCCCAATGACTCACACACACTCCTCCACTAAGAAAACAAACAAACCAACCATCAGAAACCCCTTTTCCAAGTTAGTTTTTAGCTGTGTTGGATGATCTCAATTTTTCAAGATCAGTATCTCCTGTCTAAATGACTGTATGAAGTGGATTCTGCTATTCCTGCTCCTCTGAGGACCTGCCCAGATACCCTGCTGGATTGGCATTACTTTCAACATCTCAGTGAAACCTTAGTTATTTTTTATTAAGAATTTTTTTATTCATTTTACATACCAACCATAGATCCCCTCTCTTCCCTCTTTCCACACCCCCCCAACCTTCCCCCTACCAACCCACTCTTCCATTCCTTCCTCCAAAAAGATAAGACCTTCCATGGAGAGTTAGCAGAGCCTGATACATTCATTTAAGGCAGGTCCAAGCCCCTCCCCCTGCATCAAGGCTGTGCAAGGTGTCCCACCATAGGTAATGGGCTCCAAAAAGCTTGCTCATGCACCAGGGATGAATCCTGATCCTACTGCCAGGGGCCCCTTAAGCAGATCAAGCTACACAACTGTCTTGCTTATGCAGAGAGCCTAGCCCAGTCCCTTGGAGGCTCCATAGCTGTTAGTCTAAAGTTCCTGAGTTCCCACTAGCTTGGAAACCTCAATCTTGATGGAAATTCTCAGCATCCCTTTGTCACATGTCTGAGGTTCAGTTACATGTTGCCTGGTTTCATTCCCAATGAGTTGGTGGTGTGTGTCTTCAGTCATAGCAAGTTCACATCCTTTCTCCAAGACTTCTAAAACTTTAACCTCTTTTCCTTCTCTACCAAATTTGTCAAGTCAATTTTGTCTTCTTTTAATTCACTACCAACACATAAAACTACCAATTGTTCCTATAATGTAATGCTGATGTACCCAAATCATAACAAAACAGCACAATTAAACATCTAGAACCTCAATTCTATTCCCTTCAGCTACTTGTCATAGCTCTTCCTGTTTAAAACTTTTTGAAATAAATTTCTCTATTAGCTCTCTTTCTTCCAATCATGCAGAATAAATAAATCACAAATCTAATTTTGATCATATAATTTACTCTCAAATTGATTTTCAAACCCTTATCCACAAGTGTTTCATTGTTTATTAAGAGAAATACTTTACTATCAGTTGAAAAATACTTTAAGAAAACTAACTTGAAGTTTCGGTTTCATTTTCTTATTTAATTGTTTTGAGAATTGCATACATACACTTACGTCATTTCCACCCTTCCTTTCCTACCTACTAATTCCTCCTATGTCTCTGTCCTAATCTCTCTAAAATTCATGACGCCATTTTCCTTTAATTATTATTATTACATATATAGAGCTAGATATATAGATAAAAAGAGATAGATATACCTATATATCTATAGAGAAATATATATATATATATATATATATATATATATATATATATATATACAAATTACATAATTACAGCATGCAGAGTGTATCTAGTGTGTTGTTTGTATATAGATGTGTTTAGGGCTAGCCACTTGGAATTGGACAATCTATCAGGTTGCATGTCCCTGGAGAAGACTAATTCACCTGCTCTCAGTAGCCATTAACTGCCATTTGTTTTTCACCCAGAGGTGAGACCTTGTGAAAATTTCCCTGTCCATGTTGGCATGTCAACTAGAGTTATCACTGTACAGGTTTTTTTTTTAGGTGACCACATTGTTGATGAAGTTGAGGGCAGCTTTCTTCATATATCTAGAAGACACTATTTCATAGCAGACATCAGGTTACCCTGGCTCTTACACTCTTTCCAACGCCATATCTGCAATGTTTCCTGAGCCTTGTGGTGTAGGAACTATGCTATAGATGTATTAATTGGCAATGGACAACCCATGCTCAGTTGTTCTCTGTATTGGTATCTGTCTACTTCAAAAAGAAGCTTCATCAATGAGGAGCGACAGCTACACGTACCTCTAAGTATGATGAAAAGCATTGTGAGTGCAGTTAGAAATTACACTGGTTTAGGATAGTGGCAGTTGTAGGTGGCTTCTCCTCTAGGTTGGTTCTATGGCCTCAGCAGCCACAGGTAGTTAGAGAGGTTTACATCCTTTTCTTTTTATTACCTGTCACCTAGTGAGCAGGCCTAAAGTCCAACTAGAGGGCTCTTGGTCACCATGCTGCTCATTGTTGTGGTTCATCGGCTCTAAGGCAATATGGGCCTATTGATTGCCTTTTTCCCTTGTCAGCTTGCATAGTATCAGATACTATGGAGTCAGAGCTCAGGGAAGGCACTTCCATGCCAGTTCCAGCTTGATTGCACCAAGTGCGGTGTCCAAAGTGGCATCTTCAGCAATAGGGCTTACCTTCCAGTTCTAGGGGCAACGGAGGCCAATGGCAAGGGACTATATTGAGAGTCCCATTCCCTCTTAACCAACAACTCAAAGTGAGATTTCCCATGACTGGCTCTAAGTTTCTGTTAGACTATGGCTCTTGGGATGAACATCATTGTCCCAAGTGGCATAGCTTCATTCAAACTATGTGTGTATGCATATGTGTGCATTTTTAATTTTTTTAATTAATTAAAATATAACTACATAATTTACCCCCCTCTTCTTCCCAAAACCTCATATACCCCCCCATTTTATCTCAGATTCTTTAATTATTGCTGTTGTTTTATGTATGTGTACAAATATATAAATGAAACCTGCTGAGTCTGTTTAGTATTGTTTCTATGTACATAATTTAGTGCTGACTGGTTGGGATTGGATAACCATTTAAGGAGCTCAACATGGGAGATTAATTAACCCTTTCAGTAGTCTTTAATTGTCTGTAGCTCTTCACCTAGGGGTGGAGCCTTATGAGACCTCTCCATCCATATTGGCATGTCAACGGCTGTTGTCGTCATGAAGGTCTTTTTAAAAACATCTATATTATTGATGTCACAGGCATAGCTTCCATGCTATATCTAGAGGACACAGTCTTGCAATAGACTTCCTGTTCCTCTGGCTCTTACAATCTTTTTGTCCCCTATTCTGCAGTGTTCCCTGATCTTAAACTGTAGGCATCGTGCTCCAGACGTATCAGCTGGAGTTGAGCACCCTATGGTTCTCTTCATCCTGGCCAGTTGCAGATCTCAGCAATAATTACTATCTGCTGCAAAAGGAAGTTTCTCTGATGAGGGGCAAAAGATTAATTTATCTGCAGATGAAAGGTTTAGCATTTAGAATGGAGTTCGGAATTATACTGGTTTAGGAAAATGTATGTATTTTTAAGTAAACATAAAATGATGTTTAGCTATGTTTTTTTTTTTCAAACGCCCTTAAGTGTTATTTGTCCTTCATCTTTCCCTATCCTTCTGTAGTACTCTACCTCCCTTTTCCAGTTAATCCCTCCCTACTTCCCCCATTTCCAATTTAATAGCACCTGTATTATCCTCTTCTCCCCCAGCCACCCTGGTTACTCTTCACTTTCCTTTCTCTGTGTGATTTGTGTAAGATGTGTAGTCCGCCTGAACACATGAGTCTATAACTATTGTTTTTTTAATATGTAGTTCTCTTGATAAAATTAAAGGGAAAAGGAAGGCTATTTACAAAATGAGAAATAAAGGGACAGTTTCATATTCATGCTGTTTTTTTGTTGTTGGTCTGTTTTCTGAGACAAGGTCTCAGTGTTTAACCAGGCTGGCCTCCCTCCAGTTGACCGTCTTCCCACCTCCTCCATAGTGCTGGAATCATACACATAAGCCACCAAACCTAGTTCTTGTTGACTTCTCTCAAATGCCAATTTATTTCCACTGGCTCCAATTTGGAATCTTAACACCTCAGGGTAGATATCTATTTTCTCTCAGTAACTTCTTGATGGGCCACATACAAATTAAATATTTCTCAACATATTGCAATTGTGCACTGCTTCCTGGAAACTTAATAGCATTACTTTATCCTTGTCCTTTATTCACATCAGAGATCCAACTAATTCTTCAGTGTTAAACCCAGATCCTTAGAAGCTCCTGTACATTTTAACAAGCTCCATACAAAATTTTCACACCCTCAGTGAGGTATGTTTCAAATGCAAAGGAGTTAGGAATTTAGGTTCAAAATTTGTCCTAAAAGTATATATTTTCTTCCTGTCTAGAACCCTCTTACTATCAAGGGATAGTTCTCCTTGTACTCTAAAAAGCCCCACTGAATTTGCAAGGAAAATAATTTTAATTACGGTGACAGAAAAATCAATATATTTCCTCTCAGCAGATTGTTCCTTATAAGCTCATTTGAAAAGCTAAATTGTATTGGGCATAACTTATATGCACATTATACAGTTTAGTATGTAAATGGTATCTCCTATCATAATGGTAGCCAGTTTTGTAAGCAGTATTTAAAAGCAAACTATCTTGGCTCTGTGCAAATCGAAATGCTTCCTATGAATAGAATTTGTTTTCTGCATATTGCCTTTCTTGGTCTTTATATTTTATTTTGTCTTTCCCCCTTTCTGTGCATCAACTATATACTTTACCTTTAATCCTCTTTCCAAAATGCTAAACTCCAATTACAGTTGTTGAAATAGGACAATATAAATATTGAACTGGAAGCTAAAGTACACTTATATTTCAGAGATTGAATTCACACTATTTTGTATTGAGACCAAAAAGCTATGAGTGTTTCAGTTTCTCCCAACCTCACCAACAATTTTTCACTGTCTTTTTGGATTATATCCCAGTGAGTATGAAATAGTTATGTCACCGTGGCCTTTATTTCATTCCCTGATAACCACTATAGCCCTTTGTATGTACTCAATGCCTTGTCATATATATATATATAATATTCATATATATATATATTATATATATATGAATAATTAGAGTCTATATAATTCCTTTGCCCTTTTCTGGGTTACTACTTTCATTATTGAATTTAAGCATTCTTTGTGATATATGTGATGATGTATATGTATATAAACTACTTCATATGTATATTACATCCATACATATACATATGTGTGATGATATATATTAATCCATATAAGTGTATATATGTATATATGTGTGTATACTTATGTGAAATGATATATACATGTATGCATATATATGGATATAATATATATATCATCAAACACAAACATATATTATGTGGATATATTTTTTTTGCCAGATTTATGACTTACAAATGCTTTCTGCGGTTCTGTGGTATCTTTGAGACATACAAGTCTTTATAAAGATAATTTGTTGGCTTGTTGTTGTTACTTACGGTCTTCCTAGAATCTAAGAAATCATTGGCTAATCTTGGACCACAAAGATTTACTCCTGCATTTTCTTTTTAATAGTCTAAATTCTTAAATTTAGCCCTATGATGAAATTTTAGTTAACTTTCATATATATGCTGTAAAGAAGCAATGATTTGCCTGTTAATATAAATGTTTATTGCTGGGTTCTCAATTACATTCCATTAATTTATATATCTGTATGTACTCCAATACCATTTTACTAGTAGCTTTGAAATAAAGATAGCAAAATGTAATTCCTCTAAAATTGTTATTGTTGAGGTAATTTGGCCAAGTATATTTATATGGAAATTTTAGGATTAGCCAGTATTTTTTTAAACTGATATTGAGAGTAACTGAAATAAAAAGACTCATAATGTTGTTACATTTATTTGTTCCTCCTTGTTGTATTTTTTTTTTGGCCTTTTTCTGCCTTAATCTTCTCTTACAGTTATTCTTCAGCATTTTATTATTCACAAATCTATTTTAAGTAGAACCATTTTCTCAATTTTTATGTTCATTGCAAATAAATAGACATGTAATCTGTATGTTTGTATGTAACACACACATACATGTATATATACATATACATACACACACATACACACACACACACACACATATATATATATATATATATATATATATATATATATATATATATATATATATATACAGAGAGAGAGAGAGAGAACACTCAATGAATAAAGAGCTTGCCTTGCAAATACAAGGACCAGGACCTGAATTTGATCCCAGGGACACATGTAAGAACACTGGGGGTGGTAGCACACTCTGGGGAGCTGGAGGTAATAGGATCTCTGAGCCTCACTGGGCAGGCAGTCTAGCCAAATTGATGAGCTCCAGGCCAAAGAGAGACCATCTCCCAAAGGATGTAGACAGTATTCACGGAGGTCACACTGAATGTTTTCTTCTAATCTTCCACACACACACATGAACCCCAAGACACATGTGGAACTACACACACCCTCATGTTTACATACACACATGCATGCAATACACTTATAAAAATACCTAAATACAGAGTTAATAAATTAATATGAAAGCCACTAGGGAGGAAGATAAGGATGGTTGTGAAATTTAGGAAGCTGTGAGTCAAATTCACAGAAAATCTCTGAATTAGAATGTTTTCTTACATCTCCTTCCATCCTGTCCCTTTCAGCCTCTCTTTATGCCAGGAACAGCACTGCACCTCCTGTGTGACACTGAGTTACACTGCTACCCCCCTTTTACCCTCACAACACCACACAGTGAGTGATGAATTTCACCACATTCAAAACTGTGTTCAAATCATATCCCAAGCTTTGCAGTACCGGACATTCCGGTTTATCTAAACAGTGCTGAACTGTTCTAGAATCCATGTAAGAATTTTGTAACTAGGCTCCTCCTTTGAGACCTCGGGTTTAAATTTTTTCAATGTAAAGCCACAGCACTGTTTAGTCCAGGGCTATTTATGGCAAACCATTTCCAAGTACTTTACTAAGTGCCCTGGAATCACAGTTTCCTGGTGGGCTGGTGGGAGCAGGCATACCCAAACTCTGCTGGTTCTCCCCACCACCTGGCATACTTTCCTTACATGCAGGCACTGCAGTGTGCTCTGCTAGATACTCTGATGGGAACTCTCTGCTACTGCTTGACTTCTCCGGCTTTACTACAAATAAGAAAACTCGACTGAAAGTGCTTCAGACCTTTGTTGCAATTCGTTGCAAATACATTATTTTTCTGTTGTTGCAAAAGGGCACCCAGACGTGTGACTACACAATAGATGCATTCTGACCTTGTTTTCTAAGACAACTGGCTGCCCTGTGATTCAGTTTGTTGGCCCCTCTCCCAATTCAGGCTTTTTATTACTTTGGATGCCTTTGTTGAACGAATAGAGAAAAATTGTTTTTTCAGATCTGCCATGTGACCCTCATTTAAAACCTATAATTCACTATGTATACCTTTCTGCTTTTGTTTTTATTTGTCATTCAGGACTGGGAATTGAACCCAGGCCTTCAGCTTGCTATCTAGACTCACGGCTCTTTTTAAAATTATGATGGTGGTGTTCTTTAACCTGACTAAAGTGGAGTGGCACTATTGCCCTCCTAGCTGTGGATAGTCTTTTACACTGATAACCACAAGCTTAGTTTATGCAACAGCATCACAGCCTGACCTTCTCTGGACCTGATGATTATCTGACATCCCAAGTCTTTCTGTGAGTCATGTCTCTTCTGTATTCTCTCTTTTGCCCTTGTGTATTTTCTTATTCACTCAATCACCCCTACAGGAATGTAATCCTAAGACCTGCCACTCACAAAGTGTTCTCCATCCGAATAGTTCACATCTTGTGCCACGTTCACAGTAGCTCTATACGATATATAATTTTACATATATATACATATTACATTATATATAACGTATTATCACAGTCCCTCTAGAGCTTGCTCTGGATTCTACTTAATATGGTAGAGTGAGCTGTGTCAGCATTTTTCTGTTTCCAGTAAATCATCCTGTGATTTGTAAAAAAAAAATATACTCTATTCTGATTCGATGAAACTTGAGAATTTTATCACCATGTCTCTGATTCTGTTCTCACATCACATGAGTATTTGGACTCTTTAATGCTATAATTGTCATTTGTCATATAAAACCAATAATGCCAGTGCTATGAATGGTAAGAAATTGGGTTATTGAGATTATCTAAGTTGGACCTGGGTGATGGCTTAGTGGTTAAAGCACTTGTCCAGTGAGCACTGGGGTCCTGAGTTCAAATCCTCAGAATGCATCTAGAATGCTGGGTGGGTATGGTGACCCATTTGCAGTTTCAGTCTCAAAAGGCAGAGCTGTGATCTCCAGGGCAAGGTCGCTTACAGTTCTAAGGGTAGCCTCACAGGCTCTGAGTTAGAATAAGAGATCATGCACAGTGAGGCAGGTGTAAGAGAGATACAGGATAATGATGACACCAACATTCGAAGATACATTTAAGGACTTGTAAATAATGCCTATTTACTACCTAGGGAATTTAATCTTTTAGTCTCTCCATATACTGTTCTACGTTTAAAAAGGTTTTGCTCATAAATTAGAAAATTTCTTTTTTTTCTTTTTTCCATTTTTCCTCTCTGTGTGTGGTATGTATGAGTTTGTATGCGTGTTTTCACATATGTGTATTTGCATGTGTCTGCATGTATATGGTAGCATGTGGACATCTTCTGATATACTCTAGCATTCTTATAAAAATATTTATATTGTCAAAGAAATCACAAAGGGTATTATAAATTATAAAAATGAAGATAAATCTGAAATATTTTTTGTCTTATGTTTTAAAAATATTTTATTCTTTGGGAATTCTATGAAATGTATTTTGAACATATTCACCTTCAACTTCTCCCCTTTTCTACCTCTTCCTCCTCCCATTCTTTCCCACTCAACTTTGAGATTTCTTCGTTTATCTTGGGTTTTTCTTCCTTCTCCTTCAAATCTGATTTGTACTGTCCAGATGGTCTCAGGATTGTGGTCTGCTCTGATGTGTGCTCTTACTTTCCTGTAATAACCTTTAAAAGTTTTGAATTTGTATTTCTAGCAATTACCTTAAGATGACAATGCATTCCTGAGCAATACAAATCGAACATTATCATTAAATACTTTATTCTCATTGTTGCAATAATGTACTGAAAGAAAAAAAATAGTAACATATTCTAGGAAATGGATAGATTATCAAGGGTATGTGCTAAATTAGCTACTGAGTCAAAATGCATGTTTTGCTGAACATGAAGTGTGCATTTATTTCTGGGCTCCAAGAAGATGAATCTACATTGTCCCAACAGCCTTTGTCCAAGTCAGGCAGTGGAACAAAGGGCGAGTCCATGAGAAAGTGTAGGTAAGACCCATGAGGAGAGAGTGGGCTGAAAGGCACAGCATCCTGATACAAAAACAGGGAATCTTTGACAGTGCCTTGAAGCCAGGAAAGTTTCAAGTAAATGCATTTATTTAAAATTGTAAAGCCCAATTTAGTCATAAACAGGAGATGTCAGTGTTCCAAGCATAGGAATGATTGATCTCATGACAATTACTGTGAAGATGAAAAACATCACGTGAAAAATGACTACTTCATCTGTTGAGATTTGAGTTTGCTGTGTTAATTTATAAAATCAGAGCAAAACATTTTCTAAATGAAAACCATGTTGCTCTAAAGTGGAGGCACTTACCCAAACAGTGTCATTTTGGCAGGTAACTGCTAACACAATGCAGGGAGAGGGCTGCTGCTCTGTTTGACATTTTCCTTAGTTTTCAGGGAAGCTCTGGATTTCTCAGCTCCACTTCTTCTACCCGTTGCTTTTATGCTGTCGACTGTGGTTTGGAGAAATGCACTTGGCACTGAGAGAAGAGAGGAGAATGACTGGGCTCTGGGTATGGACTTAACACATGTTGATACTGAGAAAACAGACCAGAAAGAGGTGACAGAGAAAAGGGGAGGTGACTTTGCCTATTGCTGGCTTTCATCTGAGTTATAGATTTCTGAAAAATCAAAATTTTATTTAAAATATAAACAGAACCAATGATCTATATCATCTTAGATATATTGACCTCCAAATTCAGTTTATAATCATGAACTTAATGTTTAACTTCATAATTTTCAAAGAGGGCCACTTGTATTTTTCCAGACAGTGTGTTAGAAGGGTAATTTGTGTTTTAAAAGAGTAAAAATAATAAGCCCTCACTTTGATTTTGTAGACAAAGCAATAATGAATATTTTAAATATTTTCCTAAAAGAACCAATGTTCAATTATCTGAGAAGAATATTAAGAACACTCATGGTTTCTGGAGTTTTCAAAAAGTGAATATGTAAACTTATCATTCAGTGTTGAATTTGCTTGCTGTTCCTTTGTTGAATCATTAAGACTCTTTGTTTCTGTTTCTTTCATAATATGAATTGTTTTCTTTATGCCATCAGGTCCTAACTCTAATGTACAAGAATATGAAAGTGTCCTGAAGATATATTAAAGGACTATATTACTTAGCCTGTCATGGCTCCTGAGGACTTATACTTTGTATTAAGCTAATAACCTTATTATAAAGTAGGTGTGACTGTCTGATACTAATGTAAGGAAAAGCCAATGAGTAACAGGAAAATAACTTAATAATGAACACCAGGAGTCACTCTGAGTGTTTTATGATCCCTGAAGAATAGAAGACAATATCTGATGTTTTATAATCATCATCACCATCATGGCCATCATCATAATTATAACCATTATCATTACCATCACCACTATTATCATCACAGTCACTAACTTCACCATCACTATGATCAACATCAGCATCAACATCAATACTATCATCCATCATTTAAGCAATGATGAGGCTAGAACTCGGGACTTGCTACATACTAGTTGAGCTCTATGTCCCTGAGCTACACTTTCAGCCTTATAGTTTTCAGTTAAAAGATTGTGGGGAAAGTGAAGTGCAGGGATATGAGCAGTAACTGAAAGAACTAGGTATATCTGTTCTAAAGAAGAAAAGGACAGGCATGACAGAGATACAGCTCATTAGTGCAGCACTTGTCAAGCGTGTGCAAGGCCAGATGTGCCGTGAGTGTGTCAGGTTTTCCTGTTGGAAGAGTGTGAGCAGTACAGACAAGCACTCATTAGCACTGTTGTATCACATATTGTCTTGGTAGAAAAGGGTTTTGAGATCTCCAATAGCTCTTCAGGAGCCTTCAAGAGCCCTTCCATCGATCATGATCACATTTTGTAGTTTTCTGATAGGTTCCAACACAAGGGCTTTCAAATGTATTAAATGAAAAAAGAACCCAAATATAGAAAAATGGCACAATGCCTGTGACTCAAATGAGCTTGCTCATAGTTCAAATTATTTTTAATATTTAAAATTTCTTCCTGTAACAATGGTGGGTACAGTACCTAAAGCATAGTTAAAAGACAAACTTCTAGACATTGTAGCAAGTTATAAATACAAGGTTACACACTAAAACAGTAATCCTTTTGAAATAATCATTAAAATATATATAAAATATTGATGGTTATTAAAATGTAGGCATTCTTCAATTTGCAATATATGTAAAATAAGTGGAGAAGGTTACAGGTTTTATGTCTGACTTGATTGCTGGTTTAAAACTGCTAGCTCTTTTGTTAGTATGAAGTATTACTCATGGGTTGGCATGTATATCGCAGTGTTTTAAACAACTACAGAGAACATTGTCATATAAGAGCAAACCCACCTGTGAGTGTTTGCTGTATTTCAAGTGAGAAGCAAAGTGACTCACCATGGGGCAGATTATGTAAGGGTCACAGCTTGAGGCTTGGGTTATGTCCTTGATGCTAGCTAGGAATGTATCCTTTGATTTTTGCTACCTGATTGCAAAGTATGCATCACTCAGGTAAAAATTACAATAAAGTACTTTAAGGATTCCCTGTGTAAGTAGATTGACTCAACGAAGATACTTCATGTATGATGAAGTGCTTAGTAACAAGCATGGTATCAGTAAAGATGAAAAAATGTTAGATAAAATGATGTTGGGAAATTAAATTTATTATCATTTGTTTCCAATATTCCCCAAAGCTAGTGTTTTTCTTTATGGAAAAAAAGAAACCTCACAAGAAATTTCCACTGACATGTTTTAATTCATAAGGCAAATATTTGTCTTTTACATATTGATAATTGCTATTTTTTGAAGGTCAATAGACTATATTGGTAATTTTAAAGCATTATGTACATTAAGTATAAGCCTAGAAATATATAATTATTTAGTTAAGGCATAAATGTCTTTTAATAGTTATAAATATGACAAAAGCTATGAAAATCATGTATAATTTAATATAAAATTACCCACCTGACTTTAGTAAGTTAAAAAAATGTTTCCTCACTTAGAAACAAAGTATTTTTAAAAGGACAAACCAAAGTGATCCGCATGTTTCTTTACTAAACAGTACATGCTATATAGCTAATTAAGAATGCTTTCAAATGCACAGATGCATGCATTACTTTCCATATGCACTCAGATTTTTGCCGAGGTGTTTTTTTCAGTCCTTGACATCATCTCCTCCTTCTTATCTCACTTGCTGTTTAGCTCTGCACATTTGAATTATCATCTTATTATGGCAGGAAATACTTCTGATTAATTTGTTAGAGTTTTTTGTTATAAATCGTGAATCTACTTTGCCATTTGGTCTTAATATGTGAGTATTGTGGACAGGAAAGGATATGCACTTTACTTCTTAAAAGATTATCCTGCCATTATATCTACACCATACCCCTCTATTCTCTTTTATACTCTCTGTCAGCCTATTTAGATAGTAGATATTCTGCATGCATCAGAAATCTGACGACTTGTTTATCCCTTTAAGATTATTTCCCTATATGGCATTATTTATTGTTCTTTCTCTTTATTTTATGTATATCAAGATGCCTCCCATATGTACTTCCCATCCAGCCCACTTCTCCCATTGACTTCCAAACTCATGTTGTTAGGATCCTGCTCTCACTCTTACAGGTCTAACGTCCTACATCATCAGAGGGGCGCAATTTCTGCCTTAAAAAATCGCACACGGACCCTCACCCCCTTTCTCTGCGGTCCTCTTTCTGTTTCCTCTCTGCTCTGCTCCTGCCATCTTTCTGTCTCTCCAGGCCTAGTTTCTTTCTAATAAAGCTCTTTCTAACTCTGATAGTCATAGCCGTGGCTCCTAACTCTTTCGCCGTGCCTGCTCACCCAGCACCACATCCTTTCACATGTATCCAAATCCCTCCTGGAACACCATCTCCTTTATTCTAGTATATTCCTCTCTTCCTGTCCTTGAGTTGACTGAAAGGCAAGGCTAACTTTCTGCTTAATGTTTCAAAACATGATAAAACTTAAACAACCTACATTGTTATTGTAAGCACAAGTGGAGGGGCCAAACTACTCAGGATTACTTAAGATGCTGACAGCTGAGCTGAGGTTGTGAAAGATAAAGAATAATATTACAAAGTATTTTGAACATTTTTCTTACGGCAGTCATAAATTCACAATTGAGCCATGTCTTAATTTATGGAGCCCTCTTCAGACTAAATATAAACTTGAGTCCACATGTTTTAATTCATAAGAAGTGCACTAATTAAATTAGTTAGAATTTGGGGTTCTTGGTTTGTTAGTTGTTTTATATTGAAAGAAGTATGTATCTTTACACCATTAGGGTGTTTTACATTTATTGTTCTATCTGTCTTAGACTAGAGAACTGCCCAAGAGTTATCACTCATACCACTAACTGGTTGTATGGCTTTGTATAATATTCTGCTAATTTGAGCAAAGACTCACTTTTAATTTAAATCAAAAGACCTAGAAAAATGAAACCCAAGGCAAGGAGCATACAGCTGTTACATCAATGAAGTAAGGAGTCAGGTATTTTGACAGTTATGAGCAATACTGTTCCATGAGTATGAACTTTGAAACCCAGTACCTACTTACTATGTGGTAAATATTGTTCTAAGCACTTGTTTACAACTAGCATTAACCAACCTAGTCCTGTAAGTCATGGACACAGAAATCAATGGGGATATAAGGACACACAAACAAATACACAGAATGATTTTGAGAATGATAAGTGCAGAAGTTTGAGAATGGCATTATTCTGTAGGGAAATGTATTGGGATAATTTGAAGATTATTTTAAGATTCTGATGACTAAGCTGAGGTTGTGAACATTAAGAGGTCACCCTGGTGAAAGGCTTTGTAGGCAAACATTTTAGGCACATCAACAAAACATGAAAAGACTCAAAGGACTAGCTAGAAAAGAATAGTACTCAGAGTGTTGCAATTGAAACAAACCACATGGTCTGCTTATCCAAAGAGAAAGAAGTGAAGATTTTCAGAAGTAAAGCTTTGGATATATTATTAACATGCCTTTTGTATCAACAATAGGAGTGCAGATCTAGGCTAGCAGGCTGTCTCACAGAGGATCTACAGTAAGCAAAGGTTTATGTCCTACAGTAAGACAAATAGGACAGACCTGAGAAACTAGAGGGGACAAGGTCCAAGGTTTTGGTATTTTTTACAACACATATGCATGTGTGTGTGTGTGTGTGTGTGTGTGTGTGTGTGTGTGTGTATGTGTGTGTTTAGATAGATAGAGACATAGTCACACACAGAGGGGGCATTAAGGAATAAGATACAGAATAAGATCAAAGGCCGAAAACAAAGGAGAAGTTAATGAAACCTAGGAATACGACTAATGATATAAGACACTAGCTGAGGTGTCAGAACTTAGCATGCCAAATGCGTTATCCTATCACTCCTGTATGCTGCTCTTCAAGAAATCAGGAGAAATTTCAGCACAGCATGAATCATTGGTAAAGACTTGATAAGTAAAAGTAGAATCTTACTTGGTTGGAATTAGAAAGATAGAGCTTTAAAGGGGCCTTTAGTTTGATCATTCTCCAGAAGGCCCTAGCATTGACCTGCTCAACATGCCTGTTTTATTTTTTTTAAATTACTTTGTATATTTTATATACATTGGTGTTTTGCATGTGTGTGTGTGTGTGTGTGTGTATGTGTGTGTGTGTGTGTGTGTGTGTGTGTGTTGGATCCCTTAGAACTGGAGTTACAGACAGTTGTGAGCTGCCATGTAGGTGCTGGGAATTGAACCTGGGTCCTCTGGAAGAGCAACCAGTGCTCTTAATCACTGAGCCATCTCTCTAGCCTGGCCTGTTTTACTTTCATGGAAGAGCTCTTATTCATACTTCTGTGGACATTGATATAGCAAGCATGAAAATGACATCATTTTTTGGATTTGCTATTCTGGCCAATTACTAGGATATCTCCACAAATCTTGGTGTATTCAAATTTGGGAAACAAATGTGTGGAGTTGAGAAATTACTTGGTTCACGTTGGCTAAGGGAAGAAGCCACTTTTTTAGTTAGTAGATGAGTTTCAGAACCTAACTGAAGGTCAGACAATAAAACCTGTCTTAGCAAGCTCAGTGTATATTTATCCCAGAGTTAGATTCTAAGATCAAGAATTTAAAATGTTGACTCTAATAAAATGATGCCTTTGGGTGGGAAGAGATTTTATCTAAGACCACAGAAATTAAGTGATCATATGAAAATTTAGGTATTTGATGTTGAAAGTAGATGGGGAAAGAGAAATTATTTAAGTAAATAATGTTCTCTGTAAAGCACAGAGTTAGGTCATTTGCTGAGGAGAGAGAGTTGTATTGAGCTTGAGGGCCATCACAAAGGCTGAAAACTCTCATGAAAGACGTGAAGAAAGCCAAGAAGCAGCAAAATTGTTGTTAAGAAATGAGAAGGTCCTTCATGATGAGATTTTATTGAGGAAAAGGAAGAACTACCAATATGTTTATATATTGTATGTGTTTACAGGTATGTACAAATGTTTTCCTGTAGCAGTGTTTAATGTTTATAGAAATTATGCAGGTAGCTATGGAAAGGACCCACATGTGAGTATTCTTCTAAGAGTATGTGTGGTGGTTTGAACAAGAACGATGCCCATGGGCTCATATATTTGAATGTTTCATCACCAGGGAGTGGCACTGTTTAAAAGGATTAGAAGGATTGGGTGGTGTTTCCTTGCTAGAGTAGGTATGGCGTTGTTGTAGGAAGTGAGTCACTGGGGGTGAGCTTTGAGGTTTCAAATGCCTATGGCAGGCCCTAATTCTCTTCCTGCTGCTGTGGATAAGGATGTAGTTCTCAGCTACTGCTCCAGTACCTGCCTGCATGCCACCATGCTCCCATCCATGATGATAATGGACTAAACCTCTGAATCTTGAAGCAAGCCCTCAATTAAAGGCTTTGTTTCACAAGACTGCTGTGACCACGGTGTCTCTTCACAGAAACAGAACAGTGTCTAAGACAGTATGTAATCGATGGATGGGATCTAGGATAATCAATGATGTAGTGTGATATTAGTTCATATGGTGCACATATTCCACGGCATGGGCACTCATTCTGGTCAAGGGGAAAGGTTCACTGGAGGGTTAACATTCTCTCTGTTTTAGGAGACACCTATGTCCTAAGAATGTGGTGAATGTCAAAAGACTAGGTGCTTGGAAGGTTTTGTCAGACTGAGGAGCACTGATGTTCTCATTGTTTAGTAAAGCTGGTTAAATCAAAGTTAGAATGCAGTGCCATGTAGCTGGAGTTTCTCCAGTCCTGCCTGGGCCCTGCAGTCCTGTGGACTGCTTATAAAATAATCACAGAGAGGCTTAATATTATTTATAACTGCTCAGCCATTAGCACAGGCTAACTACTTACTAGCTCTTACACTTAAACTCATCCCATTTCTGTTAATCTATATGTCACCACATGATCCATGGCTTCATCTGTGTGCCGTTACATGCTGCTCCCTGGACAGCAGGCTGATGTCTCCTGACTCAGATTTCCTCCCCCCACGATTATCCTTGTCTGCTTATTCTGCCTATACTTCCTGCTTGGCTATTGGCCAATCAACATTTTATTAACCAGTGTACAAAAGCATTATCCCATAGCAAAAGATGGCTGTGATTCAGAAGCATTCTGACTGCAGCCAGGATTGAGGTGAGATTTGAAATTGAGCTGGTCCTCATTAAGGGCTTGGTCTGTATAAAACAGGGAGAAAGCAAGAGTGATGATGAATTCAGGACTTGTTATGTTGACTTTTATTACATTGGAAAAGTAAATAGGAGCTTTTGCATATAATTTAGGAATAATTAAAATGTGCATTGATATTCAACTTCTATGGTCTTGCTTTTCAAACAAAGACTTTGTTCTTGGTTTAATATTATGAGTGTTAAGATTTGTAGTGCTGAGTGTAACCCTTAGAAGTGCAAATTTTCTTTCATTTACTAATGACTCTGATTAGGGTACACCTTTCCTAAAGGATCAGTAGATTCAATAACAAATATACCATAAGCATTGTTAGGTTATGACAGATAAAGCATGCTGACATGTGTGTTTATTTGTCCTTATTTTTCTTCAGTTTACAAGTGAGTTTATAAAAGTGATTATAAAACCATTAACTCATATTATTATGAATATGCATCATATGTGTGCTTCTTTATATATTGTTGAAGATAGTAGAGAGCTTGCAAGATTAAGAGGGTCAGCTGTCTCACTGGATGACAAGATGGGAGTTGGCTCTTTGCATTTCCCTTTTTTATCCCTTGCCATCTTTCTGAACCCTATACATTCAATTGCCAACAGTGCAATAATACAGAGGAACACCAAACAGAGAAACAAAACAAGCAAATGTGTTAAGTGGGTTATTCTGAAAAAGAACAAGGAGCAGATGTTCCACTTCTCTGGTGGACAGTGAATCCGATCCTCCCAACCATGACATTTAATTAGGTGGGTGTTTAGGACAGAAATGATTTTCTCTGATAATTCATAGTTCCTTTTCTCCTGTTATAAGTACTGAGTGTTGCAACTGACAGGCAGCCTTAATGACGTAGGTGATGAATTCAAACAATGAGGAGCCAGTACTAGAACTACCTGGAGGTAGTTGGATGACATGGGTCAACAAGCCTTGAGAGGTGAGAGTGTAAGTAGTGGTTAATGGGGATGGTGAAGAGAACTGGGCAGAGGTTGAATCTGTCATGCAAAGAACATGCAGTTGTTTTGGGAACCCATTCAATGAATTCTGTTTTTTGAGAAATCCTCAGGACAAGGCAGGGGCACAGCATGAGGAAAACTTCAGCCTTGGCATGATAGCAGGGCACATGGAAAAGGCAGATGGACCAGATGACAAGAACAAAGATGTAATAATATGGCGAGATGTCTATTGGTCAAACTGAGACTCAAAAATAGAGCAAAGTTGCTAAGCCCGTATGATAATGAGTTGTCTATGCAGATGAAAGGCATGCTTGGCCAAGAAGACAATGTCTGTTCAATGATCTGGGATTAAATGCAGCTGGGACTAACTAAGTCCCAGTGCTGGATAAATGAGAGTGCCAATCCTCGTGAGCTGTCACTACCAAATCCTCCTTCTGAAATGTCATCCCATGCCTGTTAATGTGCACAATTGTTACAAAGTTAATTAACACAAAAGAATGCTCGATGGAATCAACATATTCATTTTGCTGATGATTTCTTAGATATAGACAATAAATGGGGAAAAAGGAGATTAATTGGACCTTACAAAATTAAAATTCTTTGCACTTTACCCAATAAATATTCACAATTGCTATGTGCCAAGTAGAAATACAGATATATTTTTTAAAGTATAATTAGAGTTGAGTTTAAAGGAAGTTGATTAGGTGTTTACCTCTAAAAAGATGTGTGTTTGCTTGGGGAAATGAGAAGGTGTAACAGCACATTGAACCTGAAGAAGAGGTTGCAGTTTTTAGCACAATTTAACATAAGATATGCTTGACTTTAAACTTTTTTTTTCTTTCCTTGCATTTAGAACATTTGGTATTCAAGTGACATTAGTGCAGCTTAGTCTAATAATGAGTACTTGGTTCATTCATTCATTCATTCATTCACTCATTCACAGAAGGATCCTGGGGTGGGAAGATTGCAGCAAGTTTATATTCATCCTGGACTACAACCCCTGCTGCCACACACAAAAAAAGAAAAGAAAAAAGAAAAAAAAAACAAAAAGAAATTGTTTCTAGCCTTTGATACATTGTTGTACATTACCAACTTCTTGAATTACAAATATAAAAGAAGGCCATTAAATTTCTACATTTAGGCAAAAAGGACGGGGTTATTTAAAGATTGGAATATTGGTTCTTTGATATATACTGTCAAATTGGATAATCAAAAAAATGTTTTAAAATTTCCTTTGAAAATTCTGTTTCACTTTAAAAATAGGCAGCTGAGAAGAATGTCACTCCAACCCTAAAGATGAGAACAAATGAAGTATAAAATCATGACTTTTTTGAGTTCATCAGAGAACTGAAGTCCTGAGACACCAAATAAACAGAATTCTGAAAGGTGATGTAGCCTCAGGAGAAAGAGATCACACAGAGCGACAAAGGAGACAAAGGATGGGAGAAAGGAAAGTGTCAGAATAGTTCAGAAGAAAACAGAGGCCATGGAACTATTTCCATTCAAATATGGTGTCTTAGGGGTACTATCGCTGTGATGAAACAATCATGACCCAAGCAACATGTAGAAGGTTCATTCACTTACACTTCCTCATCACAGTTCATCATCAAAGGAAGTCAGGACAGAAACTCAAGCAGGACAGGAGCCTGGATACAGGACATGATGCAAAGGCCATGGAGTGCTACTGCTTCCTTCCTGGCTTACTCTCCATGGTTTGCTCAGCCTGCTTTTTTTACAGCACCCAGGACCACCACCCCAGGGATGGTACCACCCATAATGGGCTGGGCCCTCCCCTATCAATCACTAGTTAAGAAAATACTCTCTACAGGCTTAACTACAGCCAGATCATCTTATAGAGGCACTTTCTTAACTGAGGTCCCCTCCTCTTGAATGCTTTTAGCTGTGGCAAGTTGACATAAAATGACGAAGCACACAAGAATCTAGAGGCAGGTCAGAATCTAGCTGGGTATGCAGCAGGGGAGGCAGCACTTGTCTTACAGACTCCCGCCATGGCATCATAAGAGAGAAGGAGTAGTGGCAGGCGGGGGGGGGGGGGGTGGGGGGGTGGGGTTGCTGGGAATCTCAGTGGTCTCCCTCCATGGCCTGGGCAGAAATCCCATTTCCCACAAGCCTATCTCATTGAAGCAATAGTTGTATTTTGCTAGAGGAGAAGAAGGAAACCCTCTTGTCCTCTGCTTTCAGTTAATGCTCAATAGCTGATGGAGGACATGCAGACAGAGAGGAGCAACAAAGGTCCCTGAGTTCCACATCCCCACACCGATCACTACCAGAACAGCCGGATATTCTGTCACTGAAAAAGCCATCGTAATACTTCCAAACATGAGATGGCATGACCAGCCTGGTTTTAGCAACTATGAATGGGAACAAAATGCATTCTGGGAATTCAAGACACTGACATTCAGTTGCACTAATCTGTCTACCATTGGGGTTTAAGGGAACTCAGTTGCATTGCATTATTTTAGGGGGAACTGAATCACAGTCTTGTCAGTCAGTCTGGCAGGAGACACATTCTATTGATATTACCATCTTGAACCCCAAATCTTCAGGTGGGAAACTTAGGGAAGGCTCTTAGTCTACATTGCTGTGGCTGGATTGGCTCACTGGGGAGTTGTTGTGCTCTTTAGGCCTTCAACTGGTTCGATAGGAACCATCCAATTACAGGGATAACTTGTGCAATTAACTGTCAGCTGATTTCAGACTTAACATCTAAAACTGAATTTCCAAAACAACATCTATGCGTGTATTTGACCAAACTACTGGACAACATAACCTATTGAGGTCAACACAAAATTAACTATCATAGTGAGTGTCAGAAAAAGGACCATGAGCAGTTAAAACTAAAGACTGGGAAAAGAACCCATTCCTCCAATGAACAGCAGTCCTAGGCATATAAGCCTAAATGCTTAGAGCAGGAGACTTGAGCGATTCTCTGTGTACCGCAGAACACGTAAACAGAGGACAAATTATAAACATTTGGATAGTGCTATCAACCATTTTTGCCTAATTAACATGTTGAGGACACACCAATCAAAAACTGAAGAATTGCCGGGCGTGGTGGCACAAGCCTTTAATCCCAGCACTTGGGAGGCAGAGGCAGGCAGATCTCTGTGAGTTCGAGGCCAGCCTGGACTACCAAGTGAGCTCCAGGAAAGGCGCAAAGCTACACAGAGAAACCCTGACTCGAAAAAAAAAGAAAAAAAAAAAAACTGAAGAATCAAGATTTTCTGGAAAAGCAAGCTTCATAAATTTGAGCAGATTTAACAACTGATAAAGGCGTCATTGTATTTGCGTCCTGAGAGCATCATACTGAGTTACAAGATAGCTCCAAATGGCTGTGCACTTATTGCTTCAGTTGTATGACACTCTACTAAAGGAAAGATGATGGAAACAGAAAACAGATGCCAAGCTGACAGTAGCTGGATTTGCAGGGCTAGTAAGTGACTGCAAAACATATAGAGAATTTGGAGGATTATAGAAATTTTCTATATTATGACATTGCTGTGGTGGCTACAGGAATGTCTGTATTTGTTAAAAACAAATCAAATTATTGTCAAGTATTGTTTTTATTCTTAGATAATCCATATTAAAATAAAGTAATTAGAAAAATAATTTGAGGTAAAAGTGTTCAATTATTGATTTTGTGAGTGTGTGAATGGATTCACAAGTCTTATGAAGATAATTTAAAAGCAGAAATGAGCCCATTTACATGGAATAACATTTTAATGGGAAATATTTTCACCTTATCTATGCTTATGAATTCTTTAGTCAATTTATTGGTGAAAGAACTCAGAGGACCAGAGTGACTGTCTTGACAGCTTTTCTAAAATTGAATACTTGAAACATCCTTATTTGGGTTTTTAAGAGACATTTTAAAATGTAAAATCTTGTTCTGCTGAATGTGAAATGTGAGAAATGTCTGAAATATGATATTATTTACTTTGTACTAATATTTATTTGTTGTGTATTTAATTTAATTACTGAAATAAGTATAATAAAGACTTCTAAATAAATTGTTCTAACTTTTGCTCCATATGCTATCATATATAAAGAATTATAGCTTTATATAATGATTGTGAATTGTACATTTAATTATTAAATGTTCCTGTAACCAAATATAATAGCCTCCTTAACATTATTGCTAATTATGCAAAAATAATAATAGCTTAATGTTATTTTGTTTTTAATTTGATTTATGACTTTATTTTGTATATGATTATTAAGTGTGTGCTACATATTCTTACTGGACAAGAAAATAATAAAAAATAGAAATAAACAAATATAAGTAATTTTTGTCTGCCTTCTTGCAAATATTTACTAATTATTATTTGGAACATTCTTGTATTATATCTATCAAATAAAGCTATAAATAAAACACAAAGTACTACTGGAAACACAATCAACAAAAATATAAGAGCATAAAATGACTGCAATTCTATACGTTTAATAATAACTTTAAATATTATTGGTCTCAACTTTCATATTAAAAGACGCAGCCTGGGTGAATGGCTCAAGAAACAAAACTTGTATTTATGATGTCTATGAACAACTCAGCTTTACAGATAGGCACCACCTTAGTGAGAAAGGATGGATAAAAATACTTCAATCAAATGAGACCCGGAAGCAAACACGTATTTCTATCCTACTATCTGACAAACAAAATTCAAAGATGAAAGGCACTGCATTCAAATCACGGGAACAATTAATCAAGAAGGCACAAACTATCCTAAACATTCATGCACCAAACTGTGGTACACCCAATTTTATAAAAAGTGTACTATTGGAATTAAAGACACAAGTTAACATCAGCCCATGACTAGTAGGTGATTTCATTACGTTCTCCATTAGACAGGTCATCTGGGAAAAAGGTAAGTGGCTTGCAGGAGCTGCTCTATAAGAGATCTCATCCTCGGACACAAAACAAATCTTAACCAATCCAGACACACTGAAGTAACTCCACATATCCTATCTGATCATAATTCAATAAAAATGAAAATTGACATCAAGCACATCTCTAATAAATACACATACTCACGGAGATTAAACAACTCAGCACTGTATGATAAGTGGGTCAAAGAAATTTCTTAAAAATTTTGTAACTAAGTGGAAATGAAAACACAGCACAATGAGACCTCTTGGCTATACCAAAAACAATCCTACTTCCAGTTCTAAGTGCTTTTATTAAAAATTGTAAGGGACAAAATAAGATACAAGAAGACTTGGAGACGTGCTCTTTTTTGAAGAGGCAACAGAGGGGAAGTAGATCTGAGGGAGAGAGGAGATGTGACTAGGGGATTCTGAGTTGGGAGGAGTAGAGCGAAGGGAAATTGTGGTCTGGATGTGCTCTATGAGACAAGAATCTATTTTCAATAAAAAATAAATAAAATCATAAGGGAAACAAATAAATGACTTAATGATACAACTCAAGGTTTTAGAAATACAAAAACAAATCAAACGCAAATCCCATAGATGGTAAGACATAATAAAAATTAGAGCAGAAATTAATGAAGTAGAAACAAAGAAAACATATGAGGAATAAGTAGATCTAAGAGCTGGTTCTTTGAAAAGATTAGCAAGATAAACAACACAAGAACTAGCCAAAAGAAAGGGAAAGATGACCCAAATTAACAGAATCAGCAATGAACATGGGAACGTCATGACATACACCAAAGAAATTCTGAATATTCTAAAAAATACTTTAAAAACTTTTGCTCTGATAAGTTGGAAATTTAAAAGGAATGGATAAATTTCTACATTCACCCAAACCACCAAAATTAAGAAGAGATGAACAACCTAAACAAACCTATATCAAATGAGGCTTTGGAAACAGGGATAAAAAGCTTCCAACTAAAAAAAGTTCAGAACCAGATGGATTTATAGCAGAATGCTACCAGGCTTTCAAATAAGATCTACATTCAATTCTTAAATTATTTTAAAAATGGAAACAAACAGAGAGTGTACTCCTAAACTCTTCCTATGAAGTTGATATCACTCTCATACCAAAACCAGGTAAAATTAATAAACAAATAAACCAAACCAACCAAACAAACAAAAACTACAGGCCAGTATCAAGTACTTGCAAACAGAATATGGATGTTCATAAAAAGTGTTGTATACCTTGGCCAAGTTTGCTTTGTCCCAGAGAGACTTGAACACATGCAAGATAATAAATGTAATATCACATAAATGGAATTATAGTTAGAAAACAGATGCATTTTATTGTGTCTTTTTCTCACTTTATGAATTATATTTATAAGATATTTAACTCCCTTATGTGCAGTCTTCTGTCATATTATTTTGTATTTTTAGTTTTACAATCTCATCCAAAATATTGACTGTAGCTTCTAACAGCTTTATCACTTTACACATGGTTTTTACTAATTAAATTTAATTAAAATATAATTACATCATTCCCCTAGCCTTTCTCTAACCCCTTGTATGATTCTCTTTTTTCTTTATTATATATATGCATATTTTATATATATGCATTTTTTACATCTGAATAAACATACAAATCTAACTTGCTGAGCCCTCTTAGTGTTGCTTATATATGCATGTTTCTAAGGCTGACCATTTTGCATTGAATAACCAGTCAGTGGGCCAGTCCCTGGAGAAAACTAATTCTCCCTTTTCAGCAGTCCATAACTGCTTGTAGACCTTCATCTACAGGTGGGGTCCGGTACGGTTTCCCCCATACACATTGGCACATCACCTGATATTGTCATTGTTCAAGCATTTGTTTAGGCGGCCACACTGGGGCTATTTCAGGGCCTTAGCTTCCCTGTCATGGCTTAGTGGGAGTGGGGGTATATCACACCAAGTAGTGTAGTTTTCATTTAAAAAAATACGTTTTCATAATACAATTACGTGTATTTGATGTAATTTTAGGTAAACATGTCTTAAAATGTATTTTATTATTAGTTTGTGTGTGTGTGTGTACTTGCATTCACTCATGTGTATTTGATATGTATGTGAATATGAATATATGTGTGTGCCATATAACACTTTAAGACATGGTTCTTCCCTCTCCATGAGTTCTGGGGACTGAAATAGGTGCAAGTGCTTTTACTGGCTGAAACATTTCATCGTCTGTATGTTATCTATTTTTGACAATTACACTCATATATAGATTATATTCGGTATTATCACTTCCCGTTATCCTGCCACCCCCCCCCACTTTTCCCTCTCCCACTCTTGTTTACTCCCTTCCTTCCAACTATCTCCCCTAACACAATGTCTCTCCTCTCTCTCTCTCTCTCTCTCTCTCTCTCTCTCTCTCTCTCTCTCTCTCTCTCTCTCTCTCTGTGTGTGTGTGTGTGTGTGCAGGTCCTGTGCAGGCAGCCTCATCAGCTCTGTGCTCATGGTTGTGTTAGGCATACCATAACTAGAGTACTGCATTTCCTATGCTATTCTAGCTCTTAACATTCCTTTGCTCCCTCTTCCGGGAAGCTCCCTAGGCCTCAGGGTAGATAATGCCTATGCCGCATTCAGGGCTGACCCCTCTCTGGTCACTTTGACAAGCTGCATCCCCTGTCACCAGCAAAGGAGGCTTTCCTGACTCAGGCTTAGAGCAACACAGTTTCGCTACACATCTGATGAAAGAAATGCAGGGCACCTTTGAGTATGATGGAGACCTTTTCTCACCTTAAATAGTCTTAGTTCTGGGAAGAAGAGTCCAGAAACCTAAGGGGCCACCAAAGCTGTCATGAACCAGTAGCCTCTTAGATTGTGTTTTGTGAATTCAAAGAAAGAAACATTTATGGACCACAGAGGATGAGTTTGAGAGAGGTTTATTGTAGATTCATGGGTGGGAATGAGAGACAGAGACAGACAGCGATAGAGAGAGAGTCAGACAGACAGGGTAGAAAACATCAAGGCACCAGGAACCAGAGTCATTTCTTAGGATTCCTGGCCTCTGATAATCCCTGGAACTGCTGCTTTGGGGTCTCTGTACCACCTGACCATTTTTTGTCTCCTGTTTCCATCCCCACCCCAACCCCACTCTGAAGAGGCAATCCCAACTGTCCTTAGGGAGTTTTGGTGACATTTGATCTCCTTTCTTCAAGGCTAGTGAGGTTACCAGCTGTGATAATTGAGGTACTACTCCAGGTGGCCTATCCAAGGAACTCTGAGAATGCTGAATAGAGTTCATTGTCTTTTTATGGTGTGTGCATATGAATGATATTGGTATAATAAGGGTCTGACTTACAGTTCTTTTACCTTAAAAGGCTTTCATTTGTTACTTCATTTGATCTAAATTATTGTTGAAAAATGAAGTCTGTTTTTCGGCCTTTGATTAGGCATATATCTCTCCTGCCAAATAATGTAGATTTTTAGTTTTGTTTGACTATGTTTTGCTTAAGAATTTTTAATAGTGCTCCCTGGTTACATTTTTATTTAAGTAGATCAATCCTGTAAATGAAATTCACAATTCTTCCTGGTCGAGAAAATGAATTGTAGTTTTAGACCACGAATTTTAAATCATTATAACTAGGCTCAAACATGTCTTTATTCACCTAAATAGGCACAATTGCAACCAACACATTTTTCTTTTGCCAACGAGAAATAAACGTGTTCATTTCTGTAGCATAAAAATTCAGGCTTTTTTCCCCCATCCTGTTGGGTATGGAAGCATTCTCCCTTTTGAAATATTAACAGGCTGCTTGAAGAAGTGGGAGTCAGCTGGTAGGAGGTCAGGTGGTGTAGTAGATGATGCAAAACTCAGTAATTTGTTCAGTCGTGAAAGTAGTGTTTATGTGATGTATACTTGGATCTGTCGTGAAGAAGAACCTGGACCTTTCCTATTGAGTGATGCAGAATGCAGGTGTTTCATTTTCTGTGCCGTATCATTCATTTGCAGAGCAGACTTCTCAGACTATGATGGTTTTTTTTTTATCAGAATTCAGAAAGATAAAGACTGGCAGCAGACCACTGAACAGTGACTGTATTTTTCTTCTTTCTTTTTTGTGTGTTTGACTTTGGGAAATGCTTTGGAGCTTCTTATTGGCCAGGTGCTGAGCAGCTCATTACCAGTTGATGTATATGATCCACTTTTCCTCATTCTTAACATTGTGATTGAGAAGCACTTTATATTACACAGAATGGGAGTGGCTCTTCACAATGACAGTTTTATTTTTTTGCCCAGCATCATTCTGTGAGCTGTTTTACCTTTCTGATTTGCTTTGAGTTTCCAGCAATCATCAACTGGTCCTGAATTCTTTGGCAACCTCTCCTGTGTTCATAAGGAAGTCAGTTTTGAGAATTTCTCTCAGTTGCCCACTTTGAACTTTCACCTGTCCACCACTGTCCTCATCTCCAAGAATTAGCAAGAGGAGAAAAGCAAAATGCGTTTATTTAGTAAAATTTTGCACAATGCAGGTGCCTTCTAAAGCAAGACAGGAAAGCTATTATGGTAGGAAAGTAGCCAAGGCTACTTGTTCACGTAAGTCATTGTATAATGAGAATACTGTACTGGGAGATATAGGAGCTAGAATTTTAGCATACATACATTACTAGATATATTGATTTAATATATCATAATATATCAATATATATTTGGAAAAGTTCTGACCAATTCAGTATTTATGTTAGAACAACTGCAAATGGAATGACTCTTGTATTTATCAATTTTCTTTTTAATTTTCACATCAAAGTTATGATTTCATACTTGAAGATAAGATTGGATGATTGTGAGTGTTTATAACATTTTTATGGATTTTCTTCTGTGGTTCAAATAAAGTTGAACCTCTATCAATGTTTCCCATGTGCTCTGAAATATAACTATTTTCTTTTGGGGGAAGATTTAGGGTTTGTATATAGAACAAATTCATAGAGATCAAGTCACTAAATATATTAATTACTTTTTTGTTGCTGTGATAAAATGCCATGTCTACAGGCAACTTACAGAAGGATTTTATGTTGGCTTATGGTCCCAGAGAACTGCATGTCCTTGATGGTGGGGAAGGTGTAGTTATAGTGTGATTTAACAAGGCAACTCCACGTAGTTCATCTGATAGTTAAAAGGAGGTTTATTTTGGGATAACTTACAACCAGTAAAGGGGTCAGTTACAGGATCAAGTAGAGATGAGGTGCAGTCCAGTGTGGTTCTCTGGAGAAGTCTGACTTGGTCTGCAGTACAGCATCCAGGATCACGAGGAGACAAGACGGCCAGCTCATATGCATCTCAGGTCTTAGGGGCTCCTGTCTAGGCCATGCCCCAGGGGCAAGTCATAGGCATGCACGGCAGTTACCAGTTGCCTCACTAGGGCCAGTGCTTCAAGGTCAAAGCTGGAACAGCTACCCACTACACATAGTAGTAGGAAGAGAAAGCTGACAGATCTCATCTCAACCACATAAAAGAGAGCAGAACTGGGAGCAGAACAAGACTGTAAAACCCACCACCAGACTCCCTCCAGCAGGGCTGTACTTCCTAAAAGTCCCATAACCATAACCTCCCTAAACAGCACCACCAACTAGGGACCAAGTGTTTAAATACATGGGCCTATAGGGGACATTTTTTCTAACAGTGACACACTAAAAAGTGTTAACTGTCACCTATCTGAACTGAAGTATCTAAAGCTTGAGTGGATACAGTACATTAACAATGGTCATTTAATTCCTCAGAAAAATTCAAACTACAATTTTATGGTGAATTGTCAAACATGCTCCTTCTCAACCTTCATTTTCCATATCCAAGACACTAAAATACTCGTTAGGTCATCAGAAATTTCAATTGTCCCTTGAGTCATCTGTTGTTTAGAGACACACCTAGAAACATATTACCCAAAGTGATTAGTAATATTTTCCGATTTTGTCTTACTCATATATGTGAGACATATGCTTTAGTAGAAAAAAAAAGCTTGCTATATTTTAAATTAACGTATCTTTATCTCATTCAAATATGAATAATGTAAAGCATCATTTTAGGGTTTATTACAGTTACAACAAATGCTATGCTGTTTCAGAGTTACCATTATCAGGCTTTCATATTGGCAAATAGCCATCCAAACGCTTTCTTATGAGATGCCCAGGCAACCTCCATACACTGACTTTATATGAACGTTACAAAATATTTTTCTCCTCTTCCTCCTGCTCATCCTCTTCTTCCTCTTGCCCCTCTTCTTCTTTCTCTTCTTTTTCTAGATAGGCTATCGCTGTGTATCTGAGGCTAGTTTGGAGTTCACTATATAACAGAGGCTGGCATCAAATTCATGGCAATCCTTCTACCTTACCTTCTGAATGCTGAGATTATACATATGTGACAGAATGCCTAGCTCCAAATCTTTGTATTTTCTTCTTCTAGCAAAGCTATTCCTGTGTAAAATAAAGTTTATGTTAACTCCAAAATACATATTTATTCCTGTTTTCTATCATTCTCACAAGTACACAGACATACATATCTCCTTTGCTAGTCCTGTGATAAAATATCATGGCCAAAAGCAACATAAAGAATATGGGTTTATTGTGGCTTATAATTCCAGAGGAAAAGAGCACAGCATAACAGGGAAGCCATGGCAACAGGCAGCAGTTGCGAGAACCTGGCTGATCACATTCCCACCCATACACAGGAAGTAGAGAGAAGGAATAGGGAGTATAAAAAAAAAAAGCTATCAAGCATTAAAACCCACACCCCTGGGGTATACTTCCTCCAGAAAGAATGCACACTTTCTAGAGGTTCAATCACCTCCCCAAACAACATATCAAAATGGTGACCAACCTGGTATTCAAATACAGGAGCCTGTCTATGGGGAACTTTTCTCACTAAAGACACTACTTCCAAAGTGGCACTCATGGTTTCTCTGGGTTGACGTCAGTCATCTTTCTAATAGTCCTGAATATTTCAATACTTGTTTTAATATTCATTGTTTTAGATGCCACTATAATTACTGTAACTTCCAGTGGATGGAGAAGTCATGGGGAGAATAAGAATTTATACACAGTTTTGGCCAAACTGAAGCAGAGAAAAATTCTCAACCTGTCTTTCCTGTAACAGTTTTGCAACTCACAGGGAAAAAAAAGACAAAATGCAAGCTAAGAAATGCACATTTGTAGATTTAGAGATTGGTTCCATTACTAGAACTGGTAGAGAGATTTATCAAAGATAATGAGTGTTTCTCCTGCTGGCAGGGCTCTCGAGATGAGTGATTTTTATTCTTAGTCTGGTTATTTTCTTTAGGGATCCTAATTCTTAGAGCTCCCACTACACGGTCAATTCTTCATTGTTTCCTTATTATCCTGCAGACTCTGCAGCTCCATCTCTTTGCAAATGGCATATTTTTAGAGACAAACATGAAATGTACTCTGTGGTTCTCCAGTACCCCACCCCATCTTCCTGGACAATCAACATACTAGATAATAGGTTAATACTGTGCCTGAGAATTACATATGGGAGGATTAGAATATATTCACAGGCTAGTCTTTAAATCAAGCACAAAACACTGACTTGGTAAGTTATACACACATACACAAACACACACACACACACACACACACACACACAGAGAGAGAGAGAGAGAGAGAGAGAGAGAGAGAATGCATCTATGTTCTTCCTAAATGAAAAATCATAAATGAGCACAAGGTATATAAATTGTATCTGCAAGGCTAAATTTTAAACATCAAAAAAAAAACCCATTTCTTAGAATACTTACAGTTTTAAAAGAATATACTTTTCTTTATAGCTACAGTTTGATGCTATTACTTTCCATTTGGCAGTACTACATTATTTTTCTGCCAATGCTTAAATCGTCAGTGTTTCATTTTTCATTTGTTCCTGAAGGCAGAATAGAATATTGTGTTCGTTAACTACATGAGTCTGAGGGCTTTAGGTATGGCGTTAACCATATCCTTCTTTCCTGTAAGTTAATATTTCACAGGGAGTCAGTCCCATGTAGTTAAATACCTCCTAAAAGGACTTCCCTTAAAAAGAAACTTCAAAGCAAAGCCCTCTCTCGGCTTTTCAGTGGGTTGAAGGAAAATGCCAGTGATATATTGGTTCTAAGGGGTTTTTTTGGATCTCCTTCACTGTTCTCAGCCTTCCGTAGTGTCATATGTTTCTATATTAGGCTACAGTATTCAGAGAATAATGTTGACAGTCCCCAAAACAGCATATTCTACTCCACAGGAATAATGGTGTTGCTTTTCTTTATCAAGGCTTTAGAGATATGGATATTGAATATTGAACAATATCAATTGTAGGCTTAGAAGTTAATACTAACAATTTTGTTTAACAGGAACAAGAATGTCACCCTCCATGAGTGTTAGATAGGGATGAAATCTCTAAATATTTCTGGATTTGATCAGAGATATTTCACAAAACATATGCATTTTTAAATGCATAACCTAACCTTATAATGTGTCTACTCCAGTAGTATAATTCCACACTTTGGTTTATAACACTGTGGCAACTCCCCTTCAGGTGCCTAATTGAATATCAGTTAGGATGTGTTCAGCTGCCAGGACACTGTATGAGTAGTGGTAATAGAAACACACAAGAATCTCATTATCTCACGCAGTGCAGCCTGGTTGACAGAGTCAATTGTCACCTGTAGTTGTTGTAGAGATAGAAAAATAGTTTTCTCTCTGCCCAGCACATTTCCTGTGCCTCCCTGCAATAAGAAAACAGCAAACATATTAACATGTGTACCTCACGTACATGGGGCAGAAAACATAGAGGAAGAAGTAAGTCTCTTCTTCTAAGGTATGAAATCCCATCCTTTCATGAAAAAGGGAACAGAAGGTGTAAGGGACAGTTTAGTTAAGATGAAATTGCTGGGAAAAGCTCCCTGCAAAGGGAATGTTTGTTACCCGGATATAAGTCAATTCCTTCTCCAACTTCAAAAACCTCCGATGACTCCATTCCCCTTGCTTTCTGATGTGGGATCTGGGGTCTCTTTCATTGTAGATGTAGATTATTTTATGAAAGAAGAGCTTTTCAATTCTATTTGTGCATCTGCAACTTCTGGGAATAAATAACTCAAAACAACTGGTATACCAGAGAGTCTTATCTTGGCATGGGATGCTCTGGTACTTTGCAATTATATTTTTTGAAGTGTTATTTCTTGAGCTCCATTAGTGTCCTGCTTTTGTCCTCATGGTCATGAGATGTGATAGGGAACACTGGGAAAAAGAAAAGAAAAGGGCCACAGACATAGACCTGTAATCTCAGCATTTGGAGAAGCAGAAAAAGTTCTATACACATATATCACATATATACATATGTATGTGTGCATATACACATATATGTATGAATGTATATATGCCAAAGCAGCCAAAATATCCACTTCCTAAATATTGTAGCCCTTATCTCATTGAACATTGAGCATGACCATGTGGTTATTGTTGCTATCAAGACAGTCTAGACATTTATTAAGCTTTCTAGACTCTAGTAAAATAAAGGGGCTGGTTTGTGAATGAGTGGAAGAACCAATATCCAGAACCTATGAATTCTCTAAGATTGACCATCTAGCTTTTTGCTGGGCAGTCATGTTGGTGAGACATTATATTTGCAGCTCTTAATGTTGCTATCAGACAGAATCTCACAGCATACTCACTTATCCTCTGGCTCTTACAACCATTCTGTCCCCTCATCCACAGTGCTCCCTGACCCTTAGGTTTGGGAATGTTTTGTGGATGTCTCCACTGGGACCGAGTTCCACCACTCTGTACTCTGATTGGTTGTGGTTTTCTGTAGCGGTCCCTCAGTTGCAAAGAGATGTTTACCTGAGGAAGGGTAGGGACTGCTTATCTGTGGGTATGAGCACAAATGTTTAGAGGTAACCAACATCTCTCTAATGGAACTTAAGACCTGTTCAACAGGAGGGAAACTATGCCTGGTATGGGAAGCCTAGTTAACTACTCAATGCTTGGGAAGCCATTGTTATGAAGGAGAAACTACAACCACTAATTTACTAACCTGGGTAAAAATTTTATAGCATTATTTAAAGAGTATTTCTTTTCCTTTTGATATACATGAAAGATATTTTAATAAAGTTGTTATTGCCTGAGAGGGGCAACCAATCTCCCATAAATCTCATTCCTCAAGCTGTGACCAGAGAAGCAAGTTTCCTGTTCTCTGTTTGGGTTCTTAGTCTCCTTAATAATAATAAAAAAATTAATTAAAAAAAAAACCTCAGAAGGAAGAAAATGACACATTTATTACATCTTGAGAGTAAAACCAAACAATAATAGCAACAAAACATCAAAACAAGAAGCAGGGAAGGCAAGCTGTAAGTCTTGGTGACCGCTAGAAGAAGTGAGACGGAGAAGAAGGAAAGAGAAAACCATGACTATTCTCTTGGAGGTCAGCAGGTTGCTACTTGGTGGTACGGAAGGGGGACTAGAGAAAGAGTAGGAACACCCAGATTGCTAGGAAAGGTATGCCCAGGATGGCCAGTATATGAAAGAAAAAGAGATTTAAAAAGGAGAAAGTTATGCTTTTTTGAGTGTGGGGGACCAGCCCCCACATTTATTTACCCCAGGGACTCTTGAGGAATGAGGAATAAGAGACTTAGATAAAAATGAAGAGAGGAGAGAAACAGAGAGAAACACAGCATAGGCTCAGTTGACCCTGGATCCTCATCCACTGGCTTAGAACTTTATTTATAACAATGCCAAGGGGTGGAACAAAAGACCTCCCCCTTGCTGGTTACAGTCAAGTGTACACCCTTACAAACACCTGATACTCAGGCCCGTGGTCCAGTCAACCCCTTATGCAGTCCTGCTGGGTACGGTCACCAGAAAACCTACTTGGCTCCAACATCTGAGTAAATGAGAAAAGCAAGCATGCCCTAGCACTATGAGATGGAACTTCTGCAAGGGACTGATAGAGAAGTTAGGTAAGCTTTCTGGGAATATAAGTGTCATTGAAAAGATAATTAGTCCTTTTGCCTTTTCAGTTTGGCTTCGGGTGAGCCAGCTTTAATATAGGGTGGACTCTAGGCTAGGTGATTGACAGCCCCCCCCCCTAGATTTCTTCTTAAAAGAAGAGTATGACAATGTGTAATATTTTGGTTTGCCTAAAAGGTCAGGTCTCCAGGCAGGGCCAGAGGTAAAACCTACGTTCTATTCACTTGACCAGAAAGAAGTAGCTTTGCCCTGGTGTGCCTACAAAGTCCAGATCCTTTTGCATTTTTATGTGGTGATACTAATCCTAAGAAATGATAAAGCCAAAGTTTACCAGGAGAAAATAGGAGATGGGACCATAAGCCTCTAATTGCCCTTTTTCCTGTCTTGGCCTGTCTTGGGCTCTTTGCGGTTTTCTGGTAGGTTTAGTGGTTATTGATCCATCTAGTTTTTCCTGGAGTCCAAGATTACTAATGAAAATAAGTTTTTTAATACCTTTGGAATGTTTTAAAATCTGATGGTAAATGAAGGCTGAGGAGCCAGGGGTTTACCTTGCTTTTAGGTCTCTTGTGGACCCACGTAAATCAATGCATTTTAGTATAAGTCATTTCTAAGTACCTGTTATTATGCAGTAAAGGAGGCCTAAATAATTCCTATGAAAATGTCTGCTATCTCAATAAACTTTTTATTTAAAATAGATGATCTTTAAATTTCTGTAGGCAAACCAATTTCCAAAACTAAAACATTTTTGGAACTCTCTACTATACGTCAACTAGCCAAAGACAACAGTTCTAAAGTGCTTTCTTTTTTTTAAAAAAAAAAACTATGTATTGCAAGTTTCCTTAAAAGAGAGCATATTTCACAGCCTAGAGTGGGACATTATCATTTCTCAGCAGTAGAGCTGATGTGTACAGTGTGTGGCACTCATCCAACCATGCCATCAGTCAATGAAATTTTGGGGGGTGATTATACTTCAGCACAACGCCACAGTGTAGAATTGCTCCTTTCCCTATGAACTGCCATTTAAAGCATGTCTTTTGAAATGAAATGTGTGATTTCCTGCTAACAGCTAAAGAAAGGAGATGGGGAAGGAAGGAGGGAGAAGAGTGTCACTATGCTGAGAGGGAATGTTGACACTGTAGGAAGAGAAGACTGAAGCTAGCAATGTCCCCAGAAGGAAAGGCACATGTTCAGCAAGCTCTCTACATCCCAGGTTTGTAATTACTTTGATGTGCCCTATCAGCTTCTAAAACAGGCCATTTCCAAATAAGGCATATCTCTTCTTGGTGTGGTTGCCTCAAATTGGATAACATTTTCGCAAATAGAATTTGGCCATTAAGATTCTGATAAGGAGTGAATTAGATGGAGAAGGAATTTATATTTTTAATCCCTTCATATTAATCACTATCATATTCAGGCCAGATCTCTGTTTCTCTGGTGAGAAGTGGAAGTCATGACCTTGATAACTGAGGAAAATCATCCAGAGGACACTGGGATTTTTAGTTAGCATTGTAAGAAGCCACAAATTTATGGGGTTTGCTGAGGAGGCACTCAGCTACTAAAAAATGAAATAACTCAAAATGGAATGAAAGCACTGTTCTTTACCTGCCTGTGACAAACTCTAGCATGGGTTTTGTTTTAATAGAGACCATTGAAAAGATTAATTAGAAATTAACAAATGATGGTTTCATTTTGGAATATTTGAAAGTTTGACTAATATTCACTAATTTGAGCAGAAGAATCTATTCAAAGCAGAATAAGTAGACATATTGCCTGCAATTAATATTGGAGGTTCAAGCCTGGGAAGCAATTGGTTAAAGGAGCTCAAATAGATTTCTTGTAGGAAGTTTTCCTGAAGATTAGATTCTAAAATTCCCATTGGTGGTAGGAATACTGAATGGGGATAATGGGTGATGGGTTTCCTCCTAGGCAAGTTCAGGCTATCAGAAGCAGGTGGTGGTGGTGGTGGTGGTGTCAGTGGTAGTGGTGGTGATGGTGATGGTGGTGATAATAATGATTTGATGATAATGATGGTCATGGTGATGGTGATGGTGATGTAAATGTCCTATAGTGCATTTGTTAGTAGAATGGGGAGTAGTGTGGCTTGGCATGAAAATGTTGAAAACAAAGAAGAGCAGAAGCTTGAACACTGATCATTACAAGTGGGTAAAGAAGAAGCACTGGGGTATGAGTGTAGAAAAGGTTCTGGAGTGCATCTCAGCCTAAATGTGGTTCCTGCTGTTGTTGCAAACAGACTTAATAGCCATAGCAAAGTCATTTTACTGCCAACTAATTTATCTGTGGATGAGACATTTCTATTAACTCCTTCGGCAAACAAGAAGAGCTTCGTTGTTTTTATTGCTTGTGTAGTAGTTTTTACAAAGATATTTATATTTTATAATGAAATATTTTTATAAAAATTGTATTTTTTTAAATAAAAATTGACTTTCCTTAGAATAGAAGGAGAGAGATTACCTATATTCCGCTTACCATATTCCATACACCAATATAGCCTTGAGCATGGCAGTCAGAGTTGAGAGCAATGAACAAGCTAATGACAGATACTGGCATGGTGGCTTCCTCACTTGGGAAAATGAGGGGTAACAAGTTAGAGTGGTTACTTGGCATATAGCACATAGTGGTGGTAGGAAAGCAAGGGATTCACATTGAGTTTCATCCTTCAATGACCTAGTGAATTGGCTGTTGGTCTCATGGATATGTGTGCCACTTTTTTTTTTCCCAGACGAAACTTCTTCCTTAGTAAAACAAGTAAAAATTTCAGTTGAATGGAAATGGAATTAACATTTGAATGTCATTTAACTTGAGCATTAATTTGTATCATGTTTGCATTATTCTTTTTGTGCTTGAATGTTTGGTCTAACTGTGGATGTGTTTTCTGTTCTACTTATTTTTCTTGTTTAAAATAAAATTATACCATAAGTTAATTTAACAATGCTAAGTATTTCTTAATTAAAAATTTACTTTTTTGAGTAGATGGCATACTTGTTCATGTATAATATAATGTCTGATTTATTGAAAACATTATTCATTTAACAGTAGATCTTCAAATTCTTTAATAAATCCTGTGTGTTATTGTTTTGGGGCTGTAGCTTAGTGGCACAAATATTTATAAATTTAAATATTTATTGAATTAGAGATAAGAAACAATATTTTAATGTCAGAAATGGATTAATATAATTCTAAATGATTTTAAATTCATAGTTAAGCATGTATATTCATTTCTAACTTCTTATGAAATGGGTCCATGTCATATGACCTTCTTCTAAGATTGATGAAACAAGACCACTATAACACTTGGCTTAATAAGTTAAGAATGGCAAATTTTGAGTAACTTCATCAGAAAACTTTTCTGCCAATGGTAATACAGAGAAGCATCTATTATATTAATAATGAAGACAAGAGACTAAGATTTTAACCAGTGTGTGTGTATGTGTGTGTGTGTGTGTGTGTGTGTGTGTGTGTGTACGTATGTAGTATTGCAACATACAACATACAGCATTCATTTTCATTTGTACAATTTGAAGTAGACCTATTTGGCAGTTTTATCTGAGCTATTTGTTGTCTATTTTATTTTGTTGTGATTCATGTAATATTAAGAAATAGAATATATATGTATATATATATATACACATATATACATATATTCTTTAGAAAGAAAGTATTGGATACAATTTATATGTAAGTACTTGATTCTATTGCATGAATTTGCCACATTGATAGGTTTTCTTGAGAAGTGAATTGTTTGTTAAAAGTGAGGCATGGATAAGTTAGGTTTAATTCATTGCTTACTAAAATATTTTTTTGATTGCTTTATTAAGAATACTCCACACTAGATATTAGAGGTATCAGTTCATTGTAAAATGAAATGCTAGTGTAATGTGTTCTGTCCTTGTATGTATTAATTGTCTTTGGATAGGAAAGTAAATATTTTTCTGGCAGTATATGTGAATTTGCTGTTTTTCAAGAAAATACAGAATAATAAAACTAATTCGTCTTGATAATATACACCTTTATATGTCATGACAAAAAGTCTTAAAATCATAGAAGAGAAAATCTTTGCTTTTTATATATATAGGAAAAAGTTCATTATTATTATTATTATTATTATTATAAACAGTATTAAATAAAACAGGATTGAAGGATTAAATGTGTCATGTGGTTAAGAACCTAGTTCATAACCAATCAAAGGAAATATAATGAATATTGAGGTTCATTCACTTACTTCACAACACCCATCTATGAATCAACAGAAGTAGAAAGACACCCCAAAGAAAAAGACACCAGAGGCCGACCTAAAAATGCCTTTTATCCTGCATATTCAGCCTTATGAAAACCATGCCATTTCTGTCCTCCAAAGAGGACAGACGCTATTATCTTTAAACCAAGATTTAAAATTCAGCAAGTGAACAAACAGTCTTTTCTTCCAAGTCAATAGTTTATTGAGAGCTGCCAAGGTTATGATAGGAAGTATAACATGAAAATTACATCAATCTTAATTATTTGGGCCTTTTACAAAAGGTATCAACTGCTTACTGTTCACACCAGAAGGTTTGGACAGCAGCAAGATCAGGAACAAGAAAACAAAAGCCTAAAGGTCAAGGTGCTGCTTGCCTTGTAATTGCTGCCTTCTGTCTTCAGACTGTCAGAAAACAGATGGTTAGAAGACGGAACCCTTATTTTACTTGAAGGTTTCCCACTATTCTTGACATTTCTAACACCTTAGCAGTGAGGCCAAAGGAAACTTGAAGCGATGAATGAGGAACATGAGGAAGGAGCAGCCCACACAGAAGAGCTGTCTCGGCCTAATTATCATTCAAAGAGCAGATGGAAAAATGAAGCCAAAAGAGAGAACAAAAGTGATAGGGAAATTATGGTACTTGATAAAGAGGGGCTGTCGTTGATAGACAAGGTGAAAATGGTAAGTTCCTTCAACTCTGGTTTTTAACAAGATTGCAAAGACTTACAATATAATTCTTTGGAATTTTTGACAGGTTGGAGATTATTAGGTTAAGGAAAATTAATATACATGAAACTTGAAGCGTATACCATTTTATATATTCATAGGGCCCACCAATATTCAGATGGCAAAATTAAATACATAAGATGACACATCCAATAATACAAGAAATTTTACACCCTCTTTGTATTAGCAAGTCATCAACATATGCTAATTGGCTATGGATAATATATATGCCATAAAATAAGATATTATTTCAAAACTAATTGTAAACTGGCAAAGCTCTTATGACTAGGTTTTTATTATCTTATTAGTATATGGGAGCCATGTCTTAAGTAATAATTTGAAAATATCTTCCATTCATTCATATGTCATGGATATTACCTTATTTGTTCTCCAGTCCCCTTAAACAACTTTTAATTGATAAGATAGTTGAAATACTTCCATTGTATAAACTCTCCTTAAAAGCAAGGTTACAAAATATTAAATGTAAAATTTTTAACATCAAAATTATTTTATTTTTACTTACCTAATTAAATTATTTTACTTTGCCTAAGTATTAGTGCTGAACATTTACATGTATATATATATGTTTGTATGTATATGGGTACATGTGTATGATGATATATGTGTGTCTGTGGGTGAACATGCGCATTGTGTTTCAAGGCACAAAGTTGATGTTGGTAGTCTTTTTCTATCCTTATCCACTTTCTCTCACTGAACTAGAAGATTCCCGATCAGCTAGACTAGCTAGCCAACTTACCCCAAGAATTCCCTGTCCCTCCCTCCAATGTGCTCAAGTTATCAGGACTCTCTGGCTTACTCATAAGGAACATGTTAATAAATTCAGAGTAGTATAAGGAATTTCTTTATTTCTACAATCATACATGGGTAAAACGTGGAAAAGTACAATTTTCTGTGTAACAAAGATCTTCAGTACAAGGCCCAATGTGGACATTATTTATCTGGTGAAGCATGTTATTAACAATGTAGCTGTGCCATTTAATGTGTGGTGCCTCATGCTCATGCTCAAGGGAAGTCAGCAAGACAGTAATTCTATTTGTAGTTGGTCACCAAAGCCTTGTTATTCTGTTCCTGGCTGAACTAAGGTGTCAGAGCAGCTGATTTGGTATGAAATAAAAACTATCCCCTTTTGTCTCTATTCCATATTTCTTCATCAAGCACTTTCCCAAGATTCATCCTGGGCCACATTTCCTAGTGCGGAGGTTTGGATGAGAATGCCAACCCCATCCCCCTGTGGGCCATTATATTTGAGTGTTTGGTTCCTAGTTAGTGGAACTGTTTGGGAAGGATTAGAAGGTATGGCCTTGTTGGAGAAGGTGTGGCCTTGGCAGAGGAGGCGTGTCACTGAGCATGGGATTCAGTGTTTCAAAAGCCCATGGAATTCCCAGTGAGCTCCTGCTTGCCTCATACCCTCTCTGCTTCCTCTTTGTGGGTCAGATGTAAGCTCTCACCTACTTTACCGGCATCACATCTGCCTGTCTGCTGCCATACTCCCTGCTATAATGGTCATGGACTCTAACTCTAACACTCTGGAACTGTGAGCCCCCACACAGAAAGCTTTCTTTAATAAGTTGCTGTGTCATGGTGTTCTGTCATGACAATAGAAAAGTAACTTAGTAACCTAGCATCTCATTTGTTGGCACATGTTCAGCTTATTGTAGAGTTGGATGAGATACTACAAGTTACATTGTAAAGAAGCCAAACAAAGGAATGAATGGTAGAGGAAGCAAAAAGCCCCAAGAGCTAATGTTCATCTGCATAACATAGAATGCAATAGATTTGGGAAGGCTAAAACTATAACTGTAAGAGTGCAAGCACATGAGAATAGCAAATACATTCTTTTAAGAATTTCTACTTTACCAATAATGCTTTAAGGTCAGAGAGTCAGAAATGCGACTGCCAAGCCCACAGGATTCAAACTCAAGGCCAGCCTGGGCTGGACAGTGAGTGAGATCATGTCTCAGAACAGAGCAAACGAACCAAAAATAAAAACATGTAATAACAAAGACAAATTAAAAGGTATAGTATTTATAATGATGATTCATAATTATTTACATTTTTATTTTAAAGATGCACCTTTGGTCCTACTGAGTCTATCTCAAGGTTATTTGAGGAAAAGAAGCCATGTATGACAAAACATTAGTCAGGGAGATAATTGGAATCAGAGAAATCATGTTTTCTTTTTTTGTTTGTTTGTTGGTTTGTAATCATAAGTATTTTTTTAACTGCTCTGTTTACAGAGAAGTCTGAAAATTACTATTTTGAAAGTGAGTTTCACCTTTTACTTTTAGGAAAAGAAAGCTTACAATATGAAAATATGATAAAATTAGTTGGAAGACATTTAGGAAATGTATATATTTTTATATTTTGATGCTATATGGATCAACATGTTTTTTTCCTTTTTTATTGAGAAAATTTTTACTCATTTTACATACCAATGACAGATCCTCCTCCTCTTCCCTCCTCCTCTGCCCCCTCCCAGATTCTCCTTCCAATTTACCCACCATTTCCTCCTCTAACAAAGTAAGGCCTCCCATGGGGAGTCAGCAAAGCCTGGTACATTCAGTTGAGGCAGGTCCAAGCCACTCCCCTTGCACCAAGGCTGTGTGAGGTGTCTCACCATAGGTAATGGCCTCCAAAAAGCCAGCTCATGCACCAGGGATGGATCCTGATCCTACTGCCAGGGGATCCCTTAGGCAGATCAAGCTGCACAACTGTCTCACTTATTTTACTTACTTACTTATTTATTTATTTAGGTTTTTCGAGACAGGGTTTCTCTGTGTAGCTTTGAGCCTTTCCTGGAACTCACTTGGTAGCCCAGGCTGGCCTCAAACTCACAGAGATCTGCCAGGCTCTGCCTCCCAAGTGCTGGGATTAAAGGTGTGTGCCACCACCGCCCGGCTCAAATGTCTCACTTATGCAGAGGGCCTAGTCTGGTCCCATGGAGGCTCCACGGCTATTGGTCTAAAGTTCATGAGTCCCTGTTACCTTGGTTTGTTACCTTGTCTCTGTAAGTTTCTCCATCATGATCTTGATGCCCCTTTCTCATATGTTTTGTTAATGCTATAATGTGACACACACACATATATATTAATTACAATATAATATTAATTCCACATCAACACTGGAATTAACTGCTGACAGCACCTGAAAAAAAAATAACAACTCTTAAAACAAAATACTGCTAACATTTTGTTTTTCTGTATGTAGTGATTTTGCAAAACTTGCCATGACTTTTGTCATTTTTACTGAATTGCAATATTCTCCTGAGGCTCAAATCTATTAATAATATCGTTAAAAAGAGATAAGTGAGTATATATGATTATATTGTGTTCAGTCCAGGTTTGTTTAGACTGGCACAAAATAATACAATTATGAGTCAAATAATAGATTGGCTTTTATTGGGAGCCACTAATCTAATTGAATGAGACGTTATACTAGATTAAACCATAGTCCATAAAATAGGACTATATTTTGAGTAAAATTGGGCTTCCTTTGTTACTCCACTATTTGGCTCTCTTCATTTTATACTGATGATATAAAAACTACCATAAATATAGTAATTAAGCATGAAGTTTTTCTCTCAAGTTACCATGTTTGGAATCTGAATAAGCCCAGCTCTTGCTGAGTTCGCACAAGAGGCTCAGCACGTCTGAGTTGTGTCTTTCTGACTAACCACATATTTGTGACCTTCGTTATTAAGTCACTCCTCACATAGTTCCCTATTTCCAAGCATGCGCACAGCTCTAGGGGCTCCGGCTTGGATGGATATATTTGGGAGACAATGTCTCACAGTAAACTCCCTGAACATTTACTGTGTGAGGAAATAATACTTAAGACCAACAACTTAAAAAATAATTAGAATAAACATTACCCATTATTAACTGTGCTGGGCACATTTTATGAATTATTATCTAATGTTCTATATGAAGTACTTATTATACCCACTTACCCAAAAAGAAACTCAGGGTTCTTTTCAAAGTCCTAAATCCAGTGTATGTATCTTTGCCTGTGTTATACAAACCAATTCCTAAGACTGGATAATTTATAAAGACAAAAAAGTATTTCTCACAATTCTAGAGTCTGGAATGTCTAGATTGGAGGAGATAAGTTGGTGGGGGCTTTCTTGCTATGATTTGATATGGTAGAAGGAGCCACAAGGCAACAGCAGATTGCAAGCTCAAATTTTTCACCTTTTCTTTTAAAGGTACTAATGCCTTCATGGGACTCTCATTCCCATGGCCTCCTATCATTCTAATCTTCCCAAAGATCTCATTTCCAAATACCATCAATGTAAGCATCTGAGCATTAAGCCTCCAACATGTGACTTTTAGGGTCATCCACCCACCTTAGCAGTACACAGACCACAGAACACTCAGGGAACTTGGACTCAAAGGAGGGAGAAAAGAGAACATTTAAGACAGACCGATATGATCTGAGGCTTAGTCTAGGCCCTCAAGGAAAGGAGAAACGCCTTCATCTCAAGGACTCTTAGGAGGAAAAAGGAAGAGAGTGGTCTCACACTGTGAGGAGGTAGGCTTACTAGACAGCATGTGAGCCATGCTATATGACAGACATAGGGCAGCAGAGGTAGGTAATATGACAGCGTCACAAAGATGCTGGATAGAGGATTGGGGCTTGGTTTTTATGTGACCACAGTCAAGCTGCTTTGGGCCTCCAAAGGCAGAGGGTCTGGGTACTGCCCCTGACTTGCTCACAGACTCCTCTTCTTAGATGCAGTTGCTCTAACAGTATTAAGCCCTGCATTTCACCCCATGTCCAAATTATTACTTGGTTCTCTTAACCAAAAACATGATGGATCAAGACATCTGAAATCTTTTTTTTTTTTTCTTTTTTTTTTGGGGGGGGTTTTTTGAGACAGGGTTTCTCTACGTAGTTTTGCGCCTTTCCTGGAGCTCACTTGGTAGCCCAGGCTGGCCTCGAACTCACAGCGATCCGCCTGGCTCTGCCTCCCGAGTGCTGGGATTAAAGGCGTGCGCCACCACCGCCCGGCTCTGAAATCTTTTTAATTCTTCAGTTTACAGTAAAATAAGATAATTTCCTTTGTCAAAAATATGCTAGCACAAGAATTATTTCTTTTCCTACATGTACAACTTTCTATTTGGGGGTATTAGTGACTGTTTACCTCTAATGTTCTTAAGTTTTTCCCACCCCTGCCTGACACTTAACAACCCAACCTTTGAACATGGCCTAAGTGAACACATTGGTAAGATATACTAACAACCAGGACAAGGTCACTAGATCATGAATATGAGGCTGGGATTTGGTTAAATTTACTATTAAATCAGGAAAATTTTTATAAGTCACCAAAACCTAAGACTGAGAAAACAAAGCAGGCTGCCCCATCATCCAAAGCAGAGGCTTGTAAATTCTTGAACCTGCATGAGGTAGGTCAGAAGGCAAGAGAATACAGGGTATGAGGCAAGATTAAGTAAGCAGGCTTCAAGAGACGGTATGCCCAGCAGCCAGGTAAGAACTCTGGTCTTTACCTTTTCAGTGAGAATCCCTCTCCTTGCTAAGGGCAAAAATGTTAAAATGCGGACAAATTACACACACTCATACTCACACACATGTACATGAGGCCCAAAGTAACTAGGCGTCATGTCCTATGTTGCACTGTAGGCTTCGGTAATTTGGAGAAGGGGTCTGTACTTCAGACATTGAATGCTGTAGCGAAGAGCGTGGGGTACTAATACAAAAAAAGGGGGGGAGGTGGAGGAAGATTTGGGTATGGCACCTACCATGTATTACTCTCTGAATTTGGTAGAGCTCAGTGTAGATAGTAAGTCAAGAAACGGAGTATCTCTGAAGTCCATTGTGCTCTAACTGTTTGTAGATATGTGTTGAGTGAAAAGAAACGTGGGCGTCCACCTGGGATTGAAGTCGGCTGCTGTTTGAGTGCTCTCTCGGTCATGGCTGTTCGTTTGTTCCTTTTGTTTTGTTTTCTTGTGGTCTAAAGTGAGTAGATAGCAACAGAATAGGATATCAACAAGCAGGTCTTCATTTTCACTCCTTCCATATTTGGTAACAGGAAATACACCTGCCACAGTCACACTGTAAAAAGAAATTCAGGAGAATGGGGGATGCAAAGTGGTAGTTCACTCCTGGACTATTTCAGAGTTCCGTTCCTATTTCTTGCTTTTGTGAGGCTGCCATCAAGCAGAAACACTTCCGGTTACCTGGTCTCCTTTTGTTGACCTATGCCACCAGTCTCGTGTGTTCATCAGCTTTCGCGTTAGCCTAACTGAAGAACTAATTCTGCCCCCTTAATGTGTACTTACTGTTGTACCCATCTGTCGCCATTCCTGAATTCAGCTTCCAGATATGAATGTGTGAGGGCAGCATTTCCACAAACACAGTTTTCACTTCTGTTTCTTATCCTCTACCCCTACTTCCTGTGTCCCATCCATCGGAACCTGATGTGCTAGGCCGCCACAGCTCTTCAGCATGCCTTAACCAGTGTCAGCAGTGGCAATGAGTGTCAAACGGAGATCTGTCCTTTGTCTCCATCAGTATCTGCAAAGGCCTAGGTGAGATATGATGATAGAATCATGCAGTCTGCGGACATTTTTCTGTTTGCGTAAAATTGGAGATGAAGATTAATGCAAAGAATCTATATTGGTTTTAATATATGATTCTTAAGCTTGAAACTGTTTTATTTTTAAAAAATAGGCTGAATTTTATTGGGGATATTTGAATAATAAGGACATAGATTATTATTTTGGTTTCTAAGACATTTATAAGGAAGATGCTAAAACTGTGGTCAATTTTTTAAAATTACAATAATCAAATTAGCTTGATGACACCTGAGAAGTTGATACCATGTTTTGATTTCTGTAGAAACCTCTACATGTAAACTTACTTCAAGTTTATTTCAGAGATGTTAATTCTTCCATTTGTCCCTGTATTACATGTAGGTTATATTTCTAAATATCCTTCAGGGAAAGATTTTGTCATGATAAATCCCTTACTGAGAGGAAATCTGACTTTACCTTTTAGAAGAAAATCAATTCTGTGTCACTAATATATTAAAGGGGATGCGAGATGGAAATTTTTATATGCATAACAATACAGAATTCTTGTAAATTGCTGAAACATGAAATAACCAAATAAACTTTATTATTGAAATGGATTTCTTAAGAGCATAAATGTGTAATATAACTTCTCAAACTTGTTAAACCATAAAGAACTACAGCAATTTCATAACATGGAGTACAGTGTATATAAAACCATGTAGCATAAAATGCTCAGCTGCTCAGGTAGCGAGAAGGTTCCTGGAGACAGTTTCACAGACTTGCAAATACTGCCCTTGTTTCCTTGACTTCCTCATCCCACTTAACCAAAGCAGTGGTGCTGACTTCCTCTGCTTTTGGAACATACAAAGTCCTTTAGTTGTATGCATTTTTAAAAGTATTTCTTTTTCACTAGAATATTCAACAACTCATAGAGGAATTCTTCATAATATTGTGTTGGTGGCAATGCTCCAATGGAAGGCCACATGCCCATGAATACATGATAGGCAAAAAAAAAAAAAAAAAAAAAAAAAAAATTGGCCTTGGTAGGTGAAAAAAGAAAAAGGACACAAAAGTGGATGAGTAGAGCCCAGGGTGAATCTCAAAGGAATTGAGAGAGAGTGTGAATATGGTCAAAACTCATTGTATGAAATCCTCAAAGATACAACCAAATAAGTAAAATCAGTGCTCTGGAGCACACTTAAAAATTACTGACATGAGATTAAAAAGTTCTAATAATATGTATCATGAAAAAAATGTTTTTAGATGCATCTGTCAACTGATAATATGGAACAATGCTGTAATGCTACAAAAATGGATGAGTTTCATGATAAATTGTGTCTAGTAACTTACACTTCAGTGTCTTTTTAGGTCTTGGCTTCTTCTTGTCAATGTTGTAGTTGGCACTACCAACCATGTACCAAAGCAAAAGACGAGTTGTTGGTGTCCCTTCCTGCCCCTGAACTGAAAAATGTTGAACAATAACAACAAGGTGATTTAGCTGTTATAATTCCAATTAGGGCACTGTTAATTAGACCATGAATGGTGGAAATACCCTGACTGTTTAGTAAAATTTAATGTGATGCTAACCCAACCCTAACAAAGATTTTAATATTATATTTTTTTAAATTTGTAATACCAGGAAAATGGTGAGTGTACATTTATAAAAACATTTCTTTAGGAAATGAAGAAGACTCGATATTTTAATTTGCAGGTTTCTACATACTGTGCTCTGAACCCGCATTAGTTTTATGACTTTTGTTGCCTTCAACTTTGCACTTAAATATGCCATTTTTAATATGCTTCTGTTGGGCACTGAATTGTCTGCAGAGCAGTGAAAACATGAGCACAATATAGTGGCATCTGCACTAATGATGAGCATCTCTAGGGTAAATAAATCAAAGCCATTCATTATCTTGAGTTACTACTGTACTCTTAGCTAATGCTCTCTTTGTCCACTGGCCCCACAATTCTCATTTTCTACACAATGGCTAGAGGTAGCTTTAAAAATACCAGTCACATGCCATTCATATACTTTATTCATCCCATTTTCCATGGATGTCTTAAAATGCCTGAGTCTGGAAAATGTGCAAAGAAAAGAAGCTTATTTCTTCATAGTTCTGGGAATCAAAAATATGGTGCTGGATTCTGCACAAGTCTGGCAAGGGTCTGTTGGCAAACAGCATCACAGTGGTGGGTGTGTAAGTAAGACAGGATGCCACATAAATTCAGGGATCAGTCTCATTGCTCTGTAACAAGGCATTCTGATGAGGATCAACTCCACAAGACTAACTGAAATTCTTCTAAGGATGGGGACTCCAGTTACCTAACCACCTCATTTTAAGCTTCACTACTTAAAAGTTCTATCACCTATCACCTTGCCACATAGTCACTTATCCTTTGTCTCAATAATCCTTGGGAAATAGGCAAAAATATTTAGATACCTACTCACAACTTTGAAATCATCACAGGATAAATCTATCTTTGTTTTTCAGCCTCCTGTAACCAGAAGGTTTCTTTGGTCCCACCTGGTCCCACCCAGCTACATGTTCCCTCAGCCACTTATAAAATAATCATTCAGAGGTTTAATATTAATTACCAATTGTATGGCCTATTGTAAGGCTTCTTGCTAGCTAGCTCTTATAAGTTAACCCATTTCTATTCACCTATAAGTTGCCACATGGCTGTAGCATTACGATCTGTTGGCATCTTGCTGCTCTTTCTGTGGCACCTGGCATCTCCCGCTCCTCTCCTTTCTTCTCTCTGTATATCTGCTTGGTTTTCTCACCTGCCTCTGAGATGCTTTCCCATAAGCAAATGCAACTTTATTTATCAACCAATCAGAGCAACACATATTCACAGCATACAGCAAGACATCCCACAGCACTTCCCCTTTTCTATCTAATTGAAAAGTTTTAACTATAACATAGTAAAATTACAGTTGTCAAGCAGGAATTACAGCTATAATATCTAGTCTATTTGTATTTGTCAAAATTAAAGAAAGAAAATATCTTATCTATCCTATATTTGTGAGTCTAAGGTTTCATATCTAACTTATCTTTTATCGTAACCAAGGAAAATTATAATAATTATTTAGTCTTCAACTATATTAAAGACCCCAGAAGGATATAATATCTAAGTAAACAGGCTGGGCTTTGGTGGCACACGCCTTTAATCCCAGCACTCGGGAGGCAGAGACAGGCAGATCTCTGTGAGTTCGAGGCCAGCCTGGGCTACCAAGTGAGCCCCAGGAAAGGCGCAAAGCTACACAGAGAAACCCTGTCTCGAAAAACCAAAAAAAAAAAAAAAAAAAATCTAAGTAAACAGGAAGCACATTGTAAACAACTTCCAAAAATCTAGAATGACAGAGACAGCTGGCTTCCTGGACAGTCACCCAAAGTTCCTCTGCCATGTTGGGGCATCCATCTTCAGACTATAGGTCTAGAGTCTCTCAGTCATTTTTTCCCTGTGTCCTGTAGAATGTCTGGTAGTCTCCTCTGTGAAGCAGGAACCTGAAGCACCATTTTGCCTTGCTTTGGCAAATTTAGTGGTCAATTTCCTATGGATCCTGTATGTCCAGTTTATACAACATATTATCAAGCAGTCCAGGCAAGAGCAGTTTCTTGCCCAAATGGCTATTTTTGCCATAAAGAAAGCAAACTCCGTATGGAGTTTCTTCGATGACCATCATCCTCTTTGAAGTAATGGGTGCTGTCAGGAGCAGACATGTCTCACTGTCCAGAAAAGTCTCAGTTTTTAAAACTTTTTAAATGTCATATTCTGTAGGTCTTTGAAGTGTTTGAAGATCACCTACCTAAATAAATATCTTTGTATACCTAAAAAACTTAACATGACTATAAGTTTGATTATCATAAATGATCAATTATTAATCTGTATTTCTTAATTATACATTACAATTTTAAATGAGTTTCATAAATATAATACCTTAAACAAGAGTAGAGATATACATACAGTAAAACAAAATTAACTTTAAATTTGTAATAAACTAAAATCCACAGCAACATAAGACTTTTCAAACAAATTGTTGCTCTTTAAAAGGAGATTCCATAATCTACCCTTTTATCCTATCATATCTATATCCCCTTTTCTTCTTTAGAAAGAGATTACATTTATAATCAACCTCCTTTAAATAAAAATCAATATTTATAAACAATATTTTGGGATTTAGGGTGTACCTTCTGATACTACTTCCTGCTGATTGGGGCCACTGTCAATCTTATGGGGATGCTGAGAGAATTAAGAATTATAGATAAATCTTGGCTGCAGTAGTCTGTAAGGTTGCATTGACCTTTCAGAAGATCTCGTTTGATCAAATTATGTTAGCCTGGAAGCAATCCACAGGTTCTCATCTTCTGTGGAAACAAAAGCATAACCTCTTTTCCAAAACAACATATCCTTAGACACAAATTTTGAAGTTTTAAGATACCTTTAAAATATATATTGGTTTAACTCAGCAGCCTTTACAATCAAATGTCTTTCTGCAGTTAAAAATTTCAAAGCCATTACAATCCAGTTTCTCTATGTGATTTCCACCTTTACGTGGCTTATTATTTTTATTGTCTCTTTAAAGACTTTATTTTTTAAAACTATCTATTTCTTTACATAACTGTCTATCTTCCTTTTCCTCTTTCTTCCAAGGCTATGTACATTTGTACATACATTGTAAACCATTTAGAGGTTTATTTTATCTGAATCTATCTTTTGTGTATCTATAATCTTTTTATGATCATTAAACCTGCAGCGTGGCTAAGATTGAAGTGCCTGCCCTGGCTGCTGACTCCATCCACTTCAGTTTCCCAATATGGCAGAGGTACCCAGGAGAGTCACATTTACCCCGCCAACCATCAGGTAGCATGTAGTTGGCCCATAAACCTTTTTGTCTGTATGAGCAAAAGCTAAATCCACCATGTAGTGTGCTGCAAGCTTGTAGACAGCTCTGTGTACTAATAGGAGAATCCACCATGCTGCCCTCAAGCCCAAATACTGTGGTGTCTCTGTATCATGGTGTCTTCTGTACGGTGGCCTGCATGAGACATGAAGTAGAAGCTATTTTTGGATCTGTTTTAGAGTCTCTTATTAAGTTCTTTCAAGTTTTAGGTGGAAACTGGAGCCAACATGTTGGGCAGCCAAATTTAGCTGGAAGGTTTCTCTGGTCCCTGTTGGTTCTGGCTGGTCTTGCCCAGCCCCATGGTCCCTCATTCACTTATAAAATAATCATTCAGAAGCTTAATATTAATTACCAATTTTTAGGCCTATGACAAGCTCCTTGCTAGCTAGCTCTTATAACCTAACCCATTTCTATTCATCTATAAGTTGCCACATGGCCGTGACATTACTGGTCTGCTGGCATCTTGCTGCTCTTTCTGTGACAGCTGGTGTCTCCCTCTCCTCTCATTTCTTCTCTCTGTATATCTGTTTGGATTTCCCACCTGCTTCTGAGATGCCTTGCCATAGGCCAATGTAGTTTTATTTATCAACCAATCAGAGCAACATATATTCACAGCATACAGAAAGACATCCCACAGGAGCCTTCAAGACACTGAATGCCATCATTCTGGCTGTCTTCTCATCCGTAGTCTGCCTTGATTGTTTTCCTTAGTCTTCCTAGCTTTCTTCCAAATCTTTGAATGTACCAACTTCTCCAAGACTTGTCAATTTTTCAACACACAACTATCTGTGCCTGGAACTCTGTCCTGAGGTCACCCTGAAGGTTTTTCCTACCGCTCACTTGGGTTTGAGTTGGAAGATGAGCTCTTCAATGAGAGCTCTCCTCACTGACTCATGGAAAAGAAATTCTTCCCTCCAGTCATGGTCATATTACATTTTTATGGTTCTTTAGTAGCCAGATAATTTTGTTTATTTTGTTTTTCCTTACTTGTTCAGAATCCCCTGAGAGAGACTGTACCTGTCTGTTTTTCATGCTACACCATAGCCTCTCAGCACATATTTGTTTAAATAATGGGAAAAGTTAATGTTCATATCCTGATGCATATCTAAACATAAGATGCAGTTATTAGATGAGCAATAGTCAGGGGAATAGTATGTGTACTTGTTGTGGCAAACCAGAGGGGAGCCAGCAACTGCGAGTACATGTTTTCTTTAAGAGCGAGTAGGTAAATGGTAACCTAAGGTCGTAGGACACAAGTTATTTTAATGTTGATTTGTTCTCAGCCCACTCTGAACCTTCTGTTTGGCAATAATTAAAGCCTGTGAAGCAAAGTGAAGGAAACATTCACAAAGTTGAATTACCGAAAGCAAAGACAAGGGTGTCTAATTAGTCTTTCTCGTGACAATCTCTTTTGGAATAATATTCTTCCCTTTGAAAAGTCTAACCGTGGTGCTTATGTCACCAACTCTACTGATAATTAGCAGTGTTCTCCACACACCTACACTCACTCCCTCCAAAATATCCTATGTAATTCCACCATGAGAAAAAAAAAACATTTTCAATATAGACAGGCGAGCATTTCAGTAGCTATCATGTGGTCTTGAATAATGTTTCCTATTATAAAGAGAAAAAAAAATAAACTCTCAGCTACAGGACAATATTTTATGTAACATGCCTGGTGCATTGTTTAACAAAACACCTCATGGATACTTCATCGGGACATGGCTTGATTAAGATTCAGAATTAGCATGCACCCACCTCTTCTTTTTTTGAACCTCAAAGATGTTTTCTTGTGCTATTTCCACCCTAGTCAGAAGCTTATTAACTTGGGAATGAGGTGACAAGGCCTTTGTCTTCATGTCTTGTAATTATAATTAATAGTAAGTTAAAGAGAAGCAGAAAGCTTATATTCAAAGTTTAAAGTAAAGTGACTATGTGGCACTTGGAACAGGTGCTGGGGAGACATTAAGTGGGAACTTATTCTTCTTAATTAGAACTTTGGGAAACATCTTGGAGAGGGGAAGTCAGTATGTAGTTGTGGAAAGATATGCATTTGTGGCAGAGTCTGAGGGCAGGGCTGACTTCTGCTGTCTTCATCTGGGAGCCCAGAGCCTGACAAGGACCAGTTCCTCCTTACCACCTGAGCCGGTTGCAAACCTGACCTCAGCTTGTAGAAGTGAAGTCTCTCCAGAGCTTTCCCCCTCACTGTGAAAGAAGCCACAGAAATCTCCTTAGGTTCACTGTGAAATTGTTGTTTACAGTAGATTACTTTTATCAGAGATCTTACCAATTGTGGAAGGCTGGCCATTATTACACACACACACACACACACACACACACACACACACACACACACACACCACAAACTATTTTTTTTCTTCAGAAAACTTCTATTAACACAATCTTTTATGTTTGCTGTTTGTTTGGTTTGGTTTTTATTGAGACATGGTCATACTATGTAGCCTTGGCTGGCCGAGAGAGAAATCACTGCTTAGACCTGCTGGCCTCAAACTCATCTGCTTTCATCTGCCTTTCCGGGGTGATTGAAGGCATGCACCACCACACCCAGTGTTCAGTCTTATTTTTAACATAATTTTATAAATGACAGACTAGAGCCTGTAAAGTGAGGCAGGCTTCCTCATGGCACTCTGTCTGCATATATCAATGTTCATTGTGTCCTCACCTGCCCGGCACTGTCCCAAGTCCTCTACATGTACTAATTTATGCAGTTCCCCCAAGTCTACTGTATCAGTACTCTGATATTTCTATTCTTTGCATAAGATCCAAGGCTTAGGCTAATGAAGAAATGTATTCAAAGATAGGTAGTTAATGAGACAGGAAGAAACATGTGAACTCACTTCTTACTCCTGAGCCCACACTATTAAACATTAGTGTATTCCGTGTCATGAAAATTCTACCGAAAATAAAGTCAGCAAGCTCCAGCCACAGGTCAAATGTGACCCCACACCTACTTTTGTAAATAAAGTTATATTCCATCACACCCTTGCTTATCTGTTTAGTCTTGGTCTCTGGCTGCCTTCATGCTACCATAGCAGCACTGAACAGTTGCATCAGAAATTCAGGGCCCATAGATTAAGATGCTTCTAATCTGTCCCTTTACAGGAAAAGCAAACCAGCCTCTGCTTCAGACCACAAGCCGTTCTTTCCCAGTCAGGTTTATTTAATCCACCATTCTATCATTCTGAACATAGCCAGTGTCCAGATTTCAGGAAAAAAAATCAAATAATTCTAGCCTTCTATATAGTGTTAAAGAGATTTTTAAAATGTGTAGCTATTCTTTAGAAACTTATAAAGACATCTTAGTAAATCCTCCAACATAACTGAGATAGCATTCTCTGCCCTTGTTATCCAAGAAGAGGAAATGATAATTGAAGTTCTGAGTTTGCTTTACTGAAGAATATGGACTCTGGAGACAGTCCTTTCAAGGTCATAGCACATCCTGGCTCTGCCACCTCCTGACATCATGCCCTTGGGTATCATCTAAGCTCCAGGTGCTCTAGTAACTCCATCTGAAAAAATTATGACTGTGCTTAAATCCATTTAATAAGAGTTCTCTAATGATTAAATAATTGATTCCTGTAAAATATTGGTTACCACTCCTTCAGCTTCTTCAAAAGACTGATTTAGAAATAAACAGAATTATAAAAGCTGAAGCCTGAATATGATGGGAAAATGTTCAGTGAATTAATCACCTAAAGAATTGACATATATCAAATACTCTTCTACATATATTATGTAGAGATGTCTATGGGGAAAAGTTGAATGAAACATCAATTCCTTCTGACAACTTAATATACAGTGGAAAACACATAATATTAAAATAAGAAAAGAAATTAAATATAATCAATGCAACATATTGTTCATATTGCCAAAAGCCCCATGTGAATGGTTTAGGACAGTTAACACTCATCGGGTTTCTCTAGTGTCCACAGAATCTTAGCTGCAAACGGTAGGTCTTTTAGTTCAGGACCATTAGATATTGTAGTATTGCTCATTTTCCAGAGGAGTTCTTTAACTTGGATTTAAAAATGACTAAATGATGTAAGCACATACAAGGAAAGATAGAATAGAAAAGCTCTTTAAAATGAGTTATTGGTATTTGTAATGCACTTACAAACAAAAATTATGAAAATATGTATGTATCAGCAGTAACTAAAATCATCAGCCATAGAACCAGACCATCCTGGACTCAAAGTCAACTTCCATCCATTTCCAACTGTGAGACTAAGCAACATACACCCTCTCTGGGACTGTTTACATGTGATCAAAAGAGTAACACAAACAATACCAGCATCAGCCACTCAGCCATATATCTGACTTGCATTTATTAAGTAGGTATCATGTGCCACACTCTGCTGTGGTTGAACGTAGAGCGAACAAAACAATCAGAAGCCCCTCTTTTGTGATCTTTCCTTACAGTTGTAAGAATTAAGCATTTAGTACAAAGTGTAGGAGTTTGATATCATTACCATTGTTGTTGATGATGATGATGATAATGATGAAGAGAGTAGGGGATGGTGCTTTACTTCTGTTTGGGGGAAATATTCCTAGTTCTTGGCCTCAGAATTATTGAACTTGGATTTTCACCTCTTGGTTCAGACTAAACTTGTTCAATGAATAATTAAAACATGTCCTTACTGGTTATTCGTTACTTTCAATTATGCTTAAATATTTCTATTCTTTTTTTTTTTTTTTGGTTTTGGTTTTTCGAGACAGGGTTTCTATGTGCAGTTTTGCGCCTTTCCTGGAACTCACTTGGTAGACCAGGCTGGCCTCGAACTCACAAGAGATCCACCTGCCTCTGCCTCCCGAGTGCTGGGACTAAAGGCGTGCGCCACCACCGCCCGGCTATTTCTATTCTTTTAACGATCTATTCATGGATGAATTAAATGTTCTAATCTTTACAGAATAGAATATCAGTGTTTGACTGAAGTGTTCACATATTTATCAGAAAAAAAGATTATCCAGGCAGTGGTGGCACACGCTTTTAATTCCAGCACTTGGGGGGCAGAGTCAGGCAGATCTCTATGAGTTTGAGGCCAGCCTGGGCTACAGAGTGAGTTCTAGGAAAGGCACAAAGCTACACAGAGAACCCTGTCTCGAAAAACCAAAAAAAAAAAAAGATTATACATATGCATATTGCATATTTCATGCACACTTACATGTATACACAGAGTATATATATATATGCATGTACATATATATATATTTCATGTACACATACATTTGCACAAATATACAGAAACAGCCCCTTATGTAATATTTTGCCTTTCATGACATCAGTTATACAAGGTCAGCTATGATCCAAAAATCTTAAACAGCAAACTTCAGAAACAAACAATATGGCATATAAAATGCATAGATTATATGTGTGTAACGCAACAGAAACTTGTGCTAGACTGCCCCATCCTGGCTGGAATGGGGAATACCTCTCTTGCCAACAGGTACACTCTGTGTGCACTGCCTTCTCGTTAGTCACTTTGTGACAGGATTCACCAGAGTCATGATATCAAAGTGCTTGTGACTAAATAAGCATTTTAGAAAACTTTATAACGGTTCTAAGTGCAAAAGTCCTTGACAAGTCAGATGTGTCCCAGAAAAACCATGAAGTTCCCACATTAGATGAAAAGTTAGACATTCTTGGCTTATTAAGAGAAGAACAAAATTGCTAAAAATAAATAAAAAGCATAAGAAGAAGTTGCCAAAATCCAGGACAAGAGCAACTCTGTTCATAAAATTGTGGGAAAAAATACATTTGTGCTAGTATAGTTGCCAGACATCATGGTGCATGGGAAGTGCTGAGTGGAAATAGAAAAGACAATCATTTATGAGTGGAAGCCATGAGCAGAAAATGTGTTATATGTTTCCATCTCATCACTAGTTATTTCTGTAATCACTTACAGCACCTAATTTCTAAATTTAACTTTATCCCAAATTATATGTATGTAGGAAAACTAAAACAGTGCCAAGAATAGAGGGTTCAGTGCTATAGGTGTTTTTTTTTTTTTCCTTTGTCCACTAGGTAGAGTGACTTGGACTGTGTCCCTTGCAGATAAGTGAGGACTACTATGCATGTGTGAGTGTGTGAACACACACACACACACACACACACACACACACACACACACACACACACACACACAAAAAGACATAGAATGGTAGAATTCATTACCATGTGACCAGGAAGCATCAATGTGAAAGGACTGAGGAGAGCCAGAGAGGACATTTCCAAACGGCTTTGCTTTTATTGAGTTTCTGTTTATTCCTGCCCTCTGCCTTCTACAAATAGCTCCCCTCACAAAAGTCATTTTGGAAACTTATCTCTCAAAGTTAGTAAAGACATCAATGATTTTAGTTATCTTCACTTAAAGAGGGTCATTTATCATCTAGTCAAGTGTGACTGTGTCTGCCAGGAAAGCTGTGAGCCAACATACATCATACTCAGTAGCTCCAAGGATTTGCTATGCCTTCCAGTGTGCATTTGAATACAGAATTCGTTTCAATCTGACATTTTTACCTCTCATCATATTTTTCTTCTAATTAAGTTCCATAAATGCATCCTTTAGCTGTTTGAGCTGTAATAAATTTCTTTCATGAATTGGCCTTCTGAAAGTCAAAACCAACATTGTGCTGAACTGAAATATGAATAATTTTCCTTCCGTTGTCTTTACTTTGAGTAGTAAAATACTAAAAAATGGTAAGTGAAGCAGTTTCACTAGATCTGTAATCTCCAGCATGGTGAATGCATGTTGTTGAACTCTGACACCAGACCACTTCAGTTCATAATCTGGAGGTTTAACAGTATTGATGAAGGAATAGATAATGAGAATATAATTTTTGTCATGAAAGACCTGGAATAATAGATCAGAGACCTAATTTCTTGAGTAATTGATTCCCTAAAGTCCCTATTCCAGAACAAAATAGCAAGGCCATTCAGAGACTAGAGAAGTGTCTGTGCAGTATTATTTCTTAATCATGTTTTGTTTCATTGTACTGTCTAGGTAAGTAAGCATGTTCTATGTTGGAACTAAAATAACCAAGCAAAAATTTTACATTTGTTAATATTGAAGTTGGTATTTTTTTTAAGTTGGTATTTTAGTAGTACTTAAACATAAGACTCATCTGCATCCATTGAATCATAAGGCATAGACGAGACTCTGTGTAAATAAGATTAAAGCATTGCAATAGACAAAATATCAGGCATTAGCTTGGTAGACTCAATTTTGCGATAATTTGGCTCCTATATTTAATAGTCACAGTGATAGGGTCCAGTTCAGATAATAATGTTCATTGTGTTAATCGTTAATTATATATTCTTCTTTCTCATTTCCCTTTGGGCCTTTATAAAGTGGAAATTTCTTGATACATCTTGAATTCATTACTATAATTTGTATACTAGGCATTGATTGAAACTAGTCTAAGTAGCATGGTAACAAAGTTGAACTCCTTATCACGGTGAAGTTAGTGGGCCACTGAGTTAGTGCTTCAATCATATTTATTATCAAACTATAGTAATGTGGTTATGATTCATTACCTTCTTTCAAGATAATACCTATTTGAAGACAGACTGTACTCTGAAAATGGTTTTCTTTTTTTTTATTCTGTATTCAGAGCTTTATTAGGAGGAAAAGGGAGGGGCATGGGGAGAGGAGACCCAGGCCTGGAGAGGAAGGAATGTGTGGAGAAAGGGAAAAATGGTGGGGGAAGAGACAGAGCAGAACAGAGAAAGAGCAGAGCTTTCTTTTTTTTTGTAATAAATTTTTTATTGTTACAATATCTTAACACAAAAATGCCAGTGGTGCCTTTCCCCTCCAAAAGAAGAACCAGCTGTTGTTTTAAACCCAGAATTATACATGCAAGATCACCCAAAACAACGACTTCATTTCATAAATGAGGAATCTGAGATCCAGTGAGTTGTTTAGATTGATGATGCTGAGAGAGGTCTTAGGGTTAGAAATGGAATATAGAGTCTGTTTTTGAGACTCTATGAGCCTGCCTTGCTAAAATGGAGCAGTAATTGATGTTTCTTTATTCACATTGGAAACTTCTTACTTTCATCCATCCACAATGCCCTTTTTTCTCTCTCTGTGTGTGCAGTATCGTCATGCACCCCTGCAAAGACATTCTGGTCTCCTGCAGTGAGGATCGCCTCTGGAAGATGGTGGGCCTCCCAAAGGGCAACGTGCTTCTTACAGGATCTGGCCACACCGACTGGTTGTCAGACTGCTGCTTCCACCCCAGGTCAGTGCACACAACCCCTATACAGCCCAATTCCATCCGGGAAAGTGACTGATCATCTGCTGCCATACTCTATAGCTTTGAAAGAACAGCTGTTTATTTCCTCTGAAATTTTACACCCTCCTCACAATGTAGAATGATGTAGATGAATGTGCCATTGGACTTCATTATATTAACTGTAGGTTTGTTGCCTTTCATATTGATACATGCGAAACTCGGTCCACAGGCTGACACAGTTAGCAAGAGAGTCAAGCTTTCCAGGACAGGCACTATTAATGCTGCTTATGTGCACCAGCTCTGAGAGGACACATGGGATTCCAGTCAATAATGCATGCCAGCGTTTATTGTGTCTCTGTTAATCTGCAGGTTTTCCTTTTAGAATTAAATTATCTACCTAAAAGGACCAGAAGGCCATGATCAATTTCCGTTAGAATCCAATGGCACTCAGCATATTACAGAGAACAAACAGATCTGAATACACTTCAGAATTCACTGACACCGTGTCTCCAGAAGCCTCAGGGAGTGACAGAAAGGGTTCTGTTAAGCACACAGGCAGCACAAAAGTCTGTCTATGCCTCCTTATTAACAACTTCTGCCAAACAAGGCTGACTACTTTCTTCTATTCATTCTTATTTTTTCACACTTTTTGAATACTCTTATTTCTGAATCTTCCTACTCTGGCCTAATCATTTTTGGTTCTTGGGTTCATTTCTAAACTCTTCCAGTTGGAAGTTCTTTTCTTAGGGAGCTCCCTCATTGAGTCATTTTCACGTTTTCATCACGTTCCTTTTGCAGTAACCATTTTTGAAATTAGATTGAAAAAATAAATAAGCTTATTCAGAAATCTGAAAAGGCAATGACAAGACTGAGTAGGGTTTTTTTTTCTTTTTAGTAAATTTTGAAAGCTTCCCAATGTTGAATTCATCCTTGCTACTATATGCTTGAACTTAATTTACGAACATGTCTTACATCTCTCATCTGATCAACAGAGCCCCGCCACCCTCTCACCCCTGAGAAGCACAGAGCCCATCTTGTAAGGAGAGACAGCACAATTAGAAGTGTGGCCTATCACTTCAGTAGCTCCTAGGCATACTGATCAGATTTTGATAATGCCCTGTTACCATGACAGCCAGTGACTCAGATGTTTTCTCATTAGTGCCTGACCAGCAATGGTCCTTTTAATAGATCTTTCTGTTTCCTCAGTCAATTACTGAAATTAAAATGAGGTTAGATACATCATTATTCACTTTTAATAGGGATTTACATTCAGTTCTTTCTTATGGCAGGGGAGTTGTGAATGCTGCTGTACTGTTTTTCTACAGTGCTTCAGATGAAAACAGTGAAGGAAATACGTTGTTAAGTGAGCGATTTCAATGGCAAATGTTCTTCTGCTATACTTGAAGATACCATTATTAAAAACAACCTTCAAAACTAATTTTTTTTTTAAATTTTCTTGGGGTGAAGATAAATTCTGAAAGAGTTTATCATTCAGACCTCAAACATTTTATAGTACTTAATATTTGTAGAACATCACTAGAGACTGTATTCATATAAAATGTGTATGTAGAAAGCTATAGAGAATCATGATTTTTGAAATTTAAGTCAATTTAAATTTGTGACATTTGAGTTTTCACTTTGCCTGTTTCAGTTAGTCTTTGAAAACAACTTATGGCTGAAGATACTATTTTTTTTCTGTCTTCATATATATTTTAAAACTTGACTTGTTGAGAATAAGCAAGCATTCAGTGGGAAGGACAGTGGGGCAAAAATGATGGGAAGCTGTTGCATATATGTATGAAATGGTCAACCAAAATTTTAAAAGTGAAAAATGTCAAACTTTAAAAAAATTTTGTTTTACCCATTATATTTTAATCTAACTTGATCCAGTGGAATCAATCATAGGTAAGTAATGTAATCATATTCTCCCTCAGCTCAAACTATGATCGAGTTTTCTTCCTTAGACAACACTGTGGGCGAAGATAAAATGTGTTAGCATTGGCTCACCTCCTGTTCTAGTCATATAAAAATGAGCTCGTAAATTTCTTGTCAATTTGTATTGCTCATTTTGGGTGGCTTCTATAATGTTGAGTAGGATACATTCTCTGTCAACTTCAGAGCTACTTTAAAAAAACATTTACAGGATGAACCATTTTTCTAAAACATATTCACCACTAAAGCCACTTGAACTGGAAAAAAAAAACTATTTTTATTGATTCTTCAAATTTTTCATACAATGTGTTTTGATGATCTCCAACCCCATTCTTCCCCTAACTTCTCCTAGATCCATCTCTACCTTCCCAACCCTTCCCAATTTCAACTTCCTGATGTCTTTTTAAAAATTAACCCACAGAGTTTAGTTTTTCCTACCCATATAATCCCAAGTGTAGGGCTGTCCACTGGAGTGTGATTACCCTACCAGGGGCCGCACCCTTAAGGAAAACTTGCTTGCCCACAGCATCCATCAACTGTCACTATCTTCTCAGGTAGGGGTGGAGGCACACGACCCCTCCTGCTTTTGTGCTCGAATGCTGATTGGCTTGATTGCCTGCAGGTCTTGTGTATGCAACCATGGCTGCTGTACAGTCATGAGTACAGCTGTCCTGTCACATCCAGAAGACACCATTCCACTCTGCTCCTCCCTGACCTCTGGTTCTTACAATCATTTTATTCTTTTTTCCATGATGGTGCCTGAGCCTTGGGGACAGGGAGTTAGCTAAAATTGTTCCACTGGACAATCTACCAACACTTAGTCTTTGCACTTTGATCAGTTGTTATTTTCCGTGTTAACCACCACTGACTGCACAAGGAAACTTATCTAGTGAGGTCTGAGAGATATATTAATTTATGGTATAAAGATATTAATTTGAAGAACACTTTGATAGGGTATCCATTGAGCAGGATAAAAGTAGCAGGTTTACCCACTGGACCTCTGAGTTTTCAACTATGTATTCTTGGCCAGATTTACAGTACCAAGCATGCATGTCATTGTATGGAGTGGGCCTAAAATCCAATCAGAAAACAGTTGGTTACTCCATAACATTTGTGCCACTGTTATATATGTGGGCATCTCTTGTCACACTGGTCATTAATGCAGTTTACAACATTCACAGCTGGGTAATACTGCTGAAGATTTTCCCCTCCAACAAACTTCATAGTTTCCAACGAAGAGGAAGCTTCCTGGTCAGAACTGTGTCCCATTGCCAAAGTGTGTGGTATCTTCAGAAATAGGGTCTTATTGTCAAGTTCTTGTGGACAACTAAGAGCTGTAGCAAGAGCTATTTTTCTTCACGTACACTGACTTAACTGAAAAAAAAAATTGAGAAGCTGGGCTGGAAAGTTGGGTCAGCCATTAAGAATGCTTACTGGTCTTCCAGAGGCTCCAAGTTTGGTTCCCAGCACCCATGTCAGGTGGCTCATAACTGCCTGTAACTCCTGCTTCAGGGGATCAAATGACCTCTTCTGACCTCCACTGGTACATACATACATGACATACAGAGACACAGACACAGACACAGACACAGACACACACAAACATACATATAAAAAAAGTAAAATTTAAAAAATTTTAGAGGTTAATCCTACTTGGTATGACAGTAGTACACCTGACTAACCAAAGTTGGTCATTGTTTCCTATTTCCATTTTGCCAGCAAACATCTCAAATTCATAAACAGTATAACAGTTATCACACTGTTAGCACTGGATAAAAGGAGGGTTACAGGTAGTAAAATAAATCCAATGCCTCTTGAAGTCTCGGGTAATATAGTAAAAGAAAATATATAGGAAACAGAAGACTTTACAAAGAATGGCAAAATTCAGAGTCATTGGACTCAAATATTAAAGCCTTGAGAAAGAACTTGCTTATGAAGTAATCCAAATTACACTGAAAATAGAGGAATATTAAATATATTCAATAGACAGTAGATTGTCCTTCTGCTTCATTAATGAACCACACAGAAAGCTTTAGGTCATTTATAGTTTTTTTTTTTACTTAAAATTTTAACTTTTTGATAATTTCATACCTGAGTGCTGTATTCACATCCTTTCCATTCTTCCTTCTTCCCTCCAACTCCTCCTGTGCCCCCTTATTCCCTCTCAAATTCATGATCTCTTATATGTAATTACTATTGTTATATATGTGTGTGTTATCTTCAAGAGTACATGTGTTTAGGATTGACCCCTTTGTATTGAATAACCTAGCAGGGAGCTCACTCATAGAGAAAACAGATTCCCCAGTCTCTGAGCAGCCATTGATTGACTGTAGGGATTGACATCTGACTAATTGAAATCCAGGGATGGGACTTTTATTTCCCCCTCCATGTTAGCATGTCAACTGGTGTCATTATACTGGTGATATTCATGAAACCATATTGTTAAGATTTCAAAGGACTGGCTATACTAAAACAAAATAAAACCATCATAGGAGTAAAAGTATCACAAACTAACTCAGAAGACAGACAAGTGAGGAAGTTGAGACAATTTGTCACTCATATCCCAGATGAAAGTCTCACGCTCCTCTTAAGTAAGATTGCATCTGTCACGCAAACAGCAAAAACACAGACAAAAGTGGAAGTCGTCAGTATAGTACAAACAGCCAATTGTACAAAACAACCAACTTCCTGTGTTTTTAAAGTTTTCTTTATTTTTGAGAATTTTATACCTGTATATAATTAAAGACAATCAAATCTGTCTCCTATCTTCATATTCCTGAAACATACCCACCTTCTAATTTCAAGTCTTTTTAATTTTTGTAAACTCACCAAGTCCAGTTATAACTCTGCCTGTTTATACATGGGCATGAGCATGGAAGTCCTACCAATTGTCATACACTCAATAAAGAAGGGTTGTCCCTCCCCTGGCTGCTACCAACTGCCAGTATTTCCTCAGTAATGAGTTGGGATTTTGGTTGGCTTGATCTTGTGTAGATCGTGTGCAGGTGAGCACAGTTTCCATGAGTCCGTGATTGAAAGGAGACCGCCTTTCATAGTCCCCTCCCCCCAGCCTCCAACTCTTCTGTGTGTTATTTCCATCTCCTCTGCAATGGTGTTCACTGAGCCATGGGGTGGAGGTAAGGATGTGTGGGGGATATTAATATTGAAATCCCATTTACTGCTCAGCACTCGGTCTTTTTTTATCCTCAGCAGTTTGGTCAATTATTTTTCTTTCCATTTGCTGCTGTCCAAAGTGAAGCTTCTATGTGCAGCCCAGGCCTACAAATATCAACATAAATATTCAGAAGACAATTTGACAGCATGGTCATTTATCAAAATAACAAAGCAGGTTCTACTCGACACCATAGGGCCTTAGGAAGTATGCCATCCACAGACTTCTTACCAGGACTACAGTACCAATCATGAAATCTCTTCCTGTGGAGCAAGCCTCAAATCCAATGAGAAAGTGGTTAGCCACACTTTAACAGTGGTAACTCCACGGTTACAGTGGGCACATTTTGCCTGGCAGGTTTGAATTACAGCATGCAGGATCTAGCACTAGGAAATTGAATTCAGTTGCATGTTTATAAGAATACAACATACAAAGAGAAGACTTGCATTTGAAAAGCATGGGGAATGCAGATGAGGCAACTTCAAAGACCTTTATCATATGTTACTAGATAGTAGATATTAAACACACTTTAAATTATTACATATAACCAAATACTTAGACCTCTCAAACTACATATGTTTGCACAATCTTCTATGCCTTTTGAAATGACAACAGAAGTGGATTTTGTAAGTCAGAAATAGTGATCAGATGCTTTGAATCCAAAGAATGAGCGACTATAGGAATTAGGTTGAAGTGGGCAACATGAAGTCAGATGGCTAAAGTCATAGACATCACCTAAAGTTAAAACAGAAGCAATCATCTGATTGCTCCATCTTTCACATGTGTATTGAAACCTACTTATTTCTCCAGTTACTAGTTATTTTTCAATAGATGTAGGCTACACTTTCTTAAGGATTATGCATTAAATAATTGTACTTCTGGCATTTTGTAACATAAGCATAAGTGAAGGAAAGGAAATAAGTGAGAAAAAGAATTTTAGCTATGATTTTCTCTCTCTCTCTCTCTCTCTCTCTCTCTCTCTCTCTCTCTCTCTCTCTGTGTGTGTGTGTGTGTGTGTGTGTGTGTGTGTGTGTGTGTGTGTGTGTGCTTGCTCAGGTACATGTACTCATTTGCATGCATACTGAGGACAGAGGAAGATGTTTGGTGTCTTCCTTGATTACTTTCTGCTCTTCACCTTGTTCTCTTAAGCCTGAGCTTGAAGCCTCATGGTGTTTTGGCTGGAGTGGCTGACCCCTCGGATCTGCCTGTTTTCCCTCTTACCCTCTGCAACTCCAGGCAATACAGGTACCCATGCAATGCCCCAGATTTTACCTGGGGCCTAGATATTTTTCACCCAGCTTCTTATGCTTGCTTCCTCCCACCCCTGCCATAACCTTATCTATAAATATTATACAATTATGCGGATTTTATACCAACTGAAGGCATGTTAAATTTTTTGTAAAATAATTTCCTGAGTCTTTGTCAAGATAGTATAATTCACACAGCTTATCATTGCCATATATTCCTTACACTTAATTGGTTCTGTCTGAATGTACCCTCTGTAAGTTCTTTAGTGGGGTTTGTGTCTGAAGACTTGGGAAAGAAAAAAAAATTAATAACTCATTAGAGACTATCCCGTTGTTACCACATAGTTACCACTAGATGGCGATCGTGCATCGATAAGGGAAAAAACCCTTTGCATTTACTCGGAAGACTGATGAATTGGCCCTGGAAAGTAATTCATCAGTTGCTGAAAATGATGAATGAATGGAAAGATGAGGGGAACGTGCACTGAGCTGTCTTTGCACTATTGAGAGAGCAAAATGGATGATACCAGAAGCTGGAATGTAACCTCACTCCACTGGGAGACAGAGGTTGTGCTTCGAAGCCACTCAGAACTAACGTTTCAGTTCCATGTTAGAATCCTAGGCCTAGCAGCTGCCCACCTTACTGGTTTTCTTGCCTATGACATGCTAGTTATGATGATGCCTCCTTTGTAAGTTGGTTTTGAAAGCCAAATGCTCTATCAAGTACACAAATGCTATCACCTGGCAATTGTATACCCAATCAGTGAGGCTTAGCTTCTTTAAATTGTCATTTCTTGATTGAACTCTTGAGAATTTAGCTCAGCAGTAACCACGGATCTGGTACCTCAATAAGAAGAATCCATCAAAATGCTAAAAAGGATCCATCCAAATGCCTGCGTTATTTATCAAGCTCCCCAAGGAAGCTATTTTGAAGGCTTAGACAGTGAGATCATGCTTCAACTTTGCCCTAAGTTAAACAGGAGACTAATTATAAGCTGAAAAAAAATGAATACTGCTGTAAAAATATGTATGGTATGCAATTGTTATTAGGCCTTGAATATATTTTTAAATTTATGACAAATTCATCATTAAAAAAATTCTACACACAGAGAGGAGACTATATCCTATTTTCTTTAGATTTAAAAGGCTGTATTTTAGAATCTTTTAAACACCAACAAAATTACTTTTTGGGTGGTCTTTTATATTTTAGAAATTTAAAAATATGCAGAGCCTGCGTGCCTCTATCCACCGACCTCCCCTATTGTTGGCCCATTTAGAGTAGCCCTGAGCCACTGAGATGGAGACCTGCATCAATCTGCAAGTGTGTATTAACAGGCCAAGGATATTCTTAGTTGGTCATGACCTTTAGCAGGACACTGTTGGCTAACAGCAGTGTAGTCCTGAATGTATACCTCCTGTCCAGTGCTGGGTTTCCCTTTACTGTTCCTTGACCAGTGCTCATTATGAGAAACAGCATGCATGTTCCCACAACTCTCTATAAATAAAAGCCGCAGGATTAGTGGCTTATACAATTTCACAACGCTGCATTTTATCCTGCGTCCACTGCCTGAGGCAGAAATGGAAGTGACAGCATCCTGTTAAGCAAAACATCTGCCCTTATGAGCTGATTTATGAACTGAGAATAAATGGCCTTCTTTGTAATACCTTATAGTCACTCGTCTCTGTGTAAGTTGCCTACTCATGTATTTACATAATGCCCGAGACCATAGTCTGAAGGCTGCTTGATAAGTAAATCATTTAGTTATTTTACAAAAGAAATGAGGGTAACTTCTTATTTGACATAAGCGTAAAAACCGAGAGCTCAAATTTTCAGTCCTATGGAGTTATTGATATGTCACCCGCCTAAAGGTGTGGAGCTCCACACTGTCTTTGGCAGCACAATGAATGCCGACAATCTTTTCAGATTGTTGAAAAGATAATTTTGACATGTGCTTAAGAAATAATGCTATTCTACTTTATATACTTTTCAGAAATGTATGTTATACTTCTGTCCTTAGTAAGAACTGTTACCTTTATATGAAGGAAATGAGCACCAAGGGCAATAATGCACTTCTTTAAACAGTTCTGTTGTCAAGTCCTAAAAGTAGTGCATAAGAGTAAAGCTTTGAGAAAAGTATTTCCCATATTCCTACTGTCCATTGAGAAATACATCCCTGTAAAATCAACGTTGTAAACATTAATACACGCATGTTTTCAGATAATAGTTCCTCTTAAGTAACCTAATTATCAGACACATTACACTTTATTCATTCATACTGTATGTGCGTATTAGTTGTTTGCTTAATATTCAATCAGTTAGTATTGTAGGAGGAAATTCAATTTAAGAGTGAGCCTTCAGATCTCTCTGTTCTGGAAGAGTGGACTTAAATGCTGATAGCAGTTACAACTTAAAGAGTATCTGATATGTGTCATGAATTGTAAGTAGGAAGCAGGGAAGACTATCTGTGTTTACACATGAGTCTTCCTCCTCCACACACAGGACACTTGATTCCACCATCCCCACTGTGGTTGAATGGAAGGTGATGTGGTGAGTTAAGATGAGTGGAATCTGAATGGAAGGGCTACTTCCAGCTGTGACAACTGAAGCACCAAGTGTACTCTTCCATTCTCCTGTCCTTGCTTTCAGTACTGTGTGGCACAGTGGCATCATTTTATGGTGGAGCAGAACACCTCCTTCTTCACTAGTCAAGACAAATAAGACACCTTTGCAATACATTTCAGGTGGAATGCTTTGTCTGTTGTAACTGGTACTGTTGGTTTGCTTTTAAAGCAAAATTTTCTACATAGCAGAGATAAAGCCCTGAGGATTTTCTTTTTCCAGTAAGTTACTACATCTGGTTGTTCACATGTGCAGCCTTAAAGTCAGACTTATTTTTAGTGTAAAGGTGACAAGTATTTCATCTGTTGTTTCACTTCATCTGAGAGAACCTTGGCTAGCCTTTGAAAGTGGGGGTAAGCTGAAATGGGTTTTCAGGACTTTTACATGGGGAAATCTATGCATAGCCCTTGGCACAGTCCCGGGCTCAGGGGAAATGTTATTACATAGCGTTATTACTCTTTGTCTCAAGCAAGATTCTAATGTAGGCCCAGTTTTTCTGAAAACAATATTGTCTTCAGGTCTCTTGGCATTTCTTGTCTATTTTTTTTCTGGTAAGAAAATAGCAAACTCCTAGGAACATCATCCTCTCCTTAAGGACAGAGTCTGAATCATATCCAGTCTGTGTCCCAGGAGGCCAGCTGAAACACTGTACTGAATTATGTTCTAATTGTGAAATGAAGATAGTGGACCAGGAGTGTGGACATTTCGTCTTCTCATTTCAGAAAGCATTTTACAATTTTAGGGATAAACATACACATATATTAACACCCACATTGGCCAGTCCTTGTTTCCGAAGCCACACTGTCAAAGCAGCTAAACAGTAAATGTTAGTCAATTATGTCAATTGACATAAAGCCAACAAATTCAAATTTTTCTATGAGTTCTACACCTAAACTAAATTTCAGTCAAAAACCTTAAGTAGAAGGAAACATCTCCAGAATTTCAGAACTGCAGAATAAGACTATTTAAAATATACTGCTCTGTAGATACAGAATGACCACGAAAAACTTATCAGAATCAATATTGTTTGCAACTCTAGGACTTTTTTTCTATAAACATTTTCCCTTTTATTAAAAATAGATCTTCTTCTTATGTAATGTATCCTGATTAGTATTTTCCCTCCCTCTACTCCTCCCAGTTCCCCTCCCCCACCTCCCTGCTTTTTGTCTCTTGGGATCCACCCCCTTCCTGTCTCTCATTACAAAATGAACAGGCTTCTCAGGGATAATAATGATGAAATAAAATAAGATAATAATAAAAAATACCAAAAACTAACACATCAGAAATGGACAAAACCAACCAACAGAAGGAAAAGAGCCCAAGAGAAGACACAAGAATCAGAGACCCACTCATTTGCACCCCTAGGCATCCCATAAGCACACTAAACTGGAAGCCATAATATATATGTAGAGGACCTGGTGCAGACACACACAGTCCCTGTGCATTCTGCCTCTGTCTATGAGTTCTTATGTGCATTGATCTTTTGCTTTAGAAGGCCTTGTTTTCTTGGTGTCCTCCATCTCCTGAGGCTCTTATACTCTTTCCACCTCCTCTTCTGTGGGGTTCCTTGAACGCTAAGGGAGCAGAATTTGATGAAGACATCTTGTTTAGGGCTGAGTATTCCAAGCTTTCTCACTTTCTGCATATTGTCTGGCTTTGGTCCTCTGCATTTGTTCCTATATGCTGCAGGAGGAGGCTTCTCTGGTGATGGCTGAGCAAGGCACTGAACTATGAAAATAGAATGTCATTAGGAGTCACTTTATTGCTTTTTTTTTTTTTTTTTTTTTTTAAGAACAGTGGTACTTGGTTCTATCCAAACCCTCTGGGTTCTCTACTCTTAGGTTCTTGGTCATTCAAACAATGTCAGGTGTTGGATCCATCTGCTGGAGTGGGCTTTAAGTCAAATCAGATAGTGGTTAATGACGCCCATAAGCTTTGTGGCACCATTGCGCTAGCATATCTCGCAGGTATGACATTACTGTCAATATGGGGATTTGTGGCTGGGTTGGTTTTTGTGTTTCCCTTGTGTTATTGTGCAGGATACCTTCCTGTGCCAAAGATGCTAGAAGATAGGGGTGAAGGCTCTATGTATGCACCACCTTGAATTTTCCACAGTCAATGAGCTGTGTAGTTGTTTTCTTGAGCAATAGGACCTTGATGCCTATTTGGAGAGCCACCTACAAGTTGTAGCAACTGCCTGCATTGTTTAGGGATTCCCATGGGATTCTTTTGGCCAACCACTCAATTAGATGAAAACCCATCCTGGTAGTGGAAGCTTTATTTGGTAATAAGAGATGGTCAGTTGGGGCTTTATCTACTATTATTTGGCAATTTCATTTATATTACTTTCATATGCATATTACTATTAGTATATTATTAGTAGTATATATATTAGGAAGCTTCTACTGTATTAGATTATATTACCCCCAAATCACCCTTAATTTTAGCTGTCTACCCCATATTTCCTCCCTTGCCCCTCCCTGCTCTTTCCTTTCTTACTTGGTTTTCCTGTTTTAGCACCTCCCCTCATCTATTTATAGCTGTTCCATTTCCCCCTAACAAGATCTGTCTGTCCCCTTAGTCCCTTACTATATACCTAACCTCTGTGGTTCTATGGATTGTAGCTTGATTATCATTGACTTAACAGCTAATACCCACATAAAAGCAAACACAGCATATTTGTATTTTTTTCTGGGTCTGAGATACCTGACCTAGGATGATTGTTTTCTGGTTCCATCTATTTCCCTGTGGATTTCTTAATTTTTTTTAACAGTTGAGTAATAATCTATTGTGCAAATGTACATTTAATTTTTTTTCTTCTGTTGAGGGACATCTAGTTTGTTCCTGATTCCTGGATATTGTGAGTGAGCATGAGTGAGCAGGAATCTTTGTGATAGGATGAAGCATCCTTTGGGTATATGCCCAAGAGTGGTACAGTGGGATCTTAAAGTAGATCACTTGCCATGTTTCTAAGGAACCACCACCGACTTTCATAGTTTATACTCCCATCAGTAATAGGTGAGTGTCCCTCTGACCCCATATCCTCTCCGCAATAAACTGTTACTTGTTTTATTAATCTTAGCATTTATGACAGATGTAAGATGGAGTCTCAAAGCAGTTTTAATATACATTCCTCTCATGGCTAGGGATGTTAAATATTTCTTTAACTGCTTCTCAGCCACTTAGAAAGTTTCTTCCTTTTACAACTCCAGAACTTAACTAGTCCAAGAATCATGTATTCAAGAAACATCTGAGTAATAACAGGGAATAATTTTATTGTTATATGTGTTAACTCAACCTGTTCCCAGACAGAAAGTCTGCAAAATGAAATGTCCTGCCATGCCTGTCCCTAGGAGTATAGGGGACAAAAGGACATAGAGGGTTATGCCTATGTCTAGGAAAGCCATGAGGAGGTGGAGTCACTCACCTCCTGCTAACCTTGAGAAACAGAACAAGCTAAAGAAAAACAAAAGGGAACAGTGTACTGCTTGAGTGGTGGCATTGTGTTACAGCATGCACACAGAATGACTTGACGAATGGGTGGGTGATTGATTCAAAGCATTTAATGTACCAGCTCTCCAGTCAACTGGCCACTAAACTAACCTAGCAAGAACTGCTATAACCACATGAGACATGAACAGCATACTTCACCTACTTATTCCTAGGAAGGCACCAACAAAACCCAAACAGCAGTCAGTTGCAGTATTGGTTGGCATGTGATCTCTAACATGGACTGCTCTCACACTGCTCTGTAGTTGAGGCTTACATTGAACTGCTGATCTTGTCTCTATCCCCCAAGCTCTGCGATTACAGGGATGCAAAAGTGCACCTGGCCTTTGCTGCTTGCTCAGTTTCTTAGCATGGAGGATAGCAAAAACCATAATTTTGAAAGGTATTTTTATTGTTTATCTTTGTAAACTGGACTTATTTCAGCATGAGACTTTTAAACAACTCTATAATTAGTTAACAATATCTTTTATTATCAGGAATTGTTAAGCCAAGATTTCCATATTTTATTTTATTTTTTTGTTATATTTGTGGGTTTTTTTTTTTTGTGTGTGTGTGTGTGTGTGTGTGTGTGTGTGTGTGTGTATGTACAACTTGCCAGAGTCAGATATCTTCTTGTACCATGGGAGTCTCATAGAGCTAATACATTATCTCATCAGGCTACAGACTGTCTGGTTTTGTGTCAACTTGACACAAGCTGGAGTCATCAGAGAGGAAGGCACCTCAGTTGAGGAAATGCCTCCATGAGGTCTAGGTGTAAGACATTTTCTCAATTAGTGATCAATGGGGGAGGGCCCAGCCCATGGTGAGTGTTGTCTTCCCACAGCTGGTGGTCCTGTGTTCTGTAAGAAAGCAGGCTCATCAACCCATGAGAAACAAGCCTATAAGCAGCACCCTTCTGTGGCCTCTGCACCAACCTTTGCCCCCATATTCCTGCCCTGTTTGAGTTCCTGTCTTGAATTCCTTCAATGAAGAACAGCAATGTGGAAGTGTAAGGCAAATAAACCCTTCCCCCAACCCCAACTTGCTTTTGGTCATGGTGTTTTATTGCAGCAATAGGAACCCTAACTAGGACAGGCTAGGTGGCCAGTGACTTTACCCACTGATCTATTTTGCCAGTCCTCAGGTTTCTATATTTTTACTAGTTTTATACATTTATTTCTTGATGATTATTTGCTGCCTTACTTCTGAACCAATGACACTCTTAAGTCAATAATTCTTGATGAATAAAACTGTTCTTCTTATGAATAAACTTGTTGAATCTAATTTTTACCTCTTAAACTCAAAGTAGTTTCAAACATTATTTTTATGATTATTATTTTATTCCTATATATACACATACATGTGTATATATTTGTGCATATGTGTGCATGATCATGTAAGTACATATGGAAGCCACAACACACTGACTGCCGTCCTCAAAATCTCTATCTATCTCCTTTGAGACAGGATTTTTCATTGTCCTAGAGCTCACCAATTAGGCTACACTGGCTGGCCAGTGAACCACAGTGGCCTTCTGGACTGCATCTCCAATACTGAGAGTAGAATCACATTCTATTGTACCCAGCTTCTTACAGGAGTGCTGTCTTTGGTCCTCAGGCTTACAAGACAAGGACTTTCCTGGCTGAACCATCTCCCCAGCCCTAGAATTCTATTTCTGCTTCATTTTTTTTTTGTGTGTGTATATTTCTGACACTTCTCTTAAACATATATTTGACTTCTTATATTTAATCATCTATTATTACCAACCTCAACTAGTTTGTCTCTTTGCTCTTCTCTCAGGAATGAAATTAAAAACTAGTCCCCCCCCCACCTACTTTGTAATTAACATTTGTAAAATACTCTATTTACACTTGAAGCTTGCTCAGAGTTTAACTGGATCCATCCCCCTGCTACATGGAAAATATTCATAGTTATGTTTCATTTAAATGTACCTTTAACCAGAACACATGTATAACCCAGTTCATTCTTGCACACCATCTTCCTCTGGAAGGAAGGCCTGGAAGCAACCTCATCCAACTTCATTCTCTGTCAGGTTCTCACTTGCCACTTATGTCTGTCACTTGTCCCCTCAGTATTATGGCTCCTCTTGAAAGAGCTTTAATTGGGTCTACATAGAATTGAGTCATTTCGATTGTGGTGTATCTTAGTTAATTTTCATTGCTGTGATGAAACACTGTGACTGAGGCAATTTATACAAGAAAGATTGTAATTCTGAGGTTCATAGCTCCAGAGGGTTAGTGTCCTTTTCATCGTAGCAGGGAACACGGCAGCAAGCAGAGTGTCAGAGCCATAACTGGGAACGTATATCCTTATTGGCAAGAAGGAGGTAGAGTGAGACTTTGGGCCTGGTGTGGGCTTTTGAAACCTCAAAACCTGCCTCTAGTGAAACAGCTCCTCCCATAAGGCCACACCTCCTTATCCTTCCCAAACTGTTCCACTAACTAGGGACTGAGCATTTAAATATATGCTCCTATAGGGGCCATTTTCATTCAAAGCATCGCATGGTGCCACTGAAATGACCATTTGTTTGAACTACACATCAAGATTTAGTTTCAGTGTGACAGAATACATTCCCATATACATATTTAGAGCACAGATTCATACTCAATGGACTTTAGTTGAATATTTTACCTTCACACTGATGTTTCACTTGGGAATATAAGTGTGAGTCAGATTGCTAGGCACTTGGTCGCAGATAGCCTAAGCTTCCTTGACTCTTCATCTGCTTGTTCAGTTATCTGCTGCACAGTTCTCATATGGTCAGCCTCAGAACCAGCCCAAAGCCTAAATCATATAGACCTGTGTCTTCTGGAGAGGTGAACTGAAAATGTATTTATCTGATTAGTGGTGTAAGTGGTACATTCAGTTTAACAAAATCTATACTCAAGCGATATAAAAGTATTGGGTTTGAGACTATAGCTCAGTGATGTAGTACTTACCTAAAATGTATAAGGCCTTGGGGCTAATCCTCAGTAACTCACATTTAGAAAAGAAGAGGAGGAGGGGGAGGGAGAGGAGGAAGAGGAAGGAGAAATGACTCATATAGTTTTCAGTGCCTGTCTTGTGCTCAGTTTGATACTCTGATATTATCTGCACAAGGTCCCCACTCCTCACTGTATCACATTCTCTTCATCTCGGAATTTTTCCAACTTAATACTAATTTCTCTAATTTTATAGATACCAGTTTGTTAGATGCTCAGTGATCTCGAGCCTTTGAAATTAGGATATTGCAGCCTTGTAATTTTTTCTATTCTTGGTTAATGAATACATTTCAGAGAGAAGTATTTTTTTCTGAATCTTTAACAGTCTTCACTTTTTTTGACTTCCAGCATCATTTTTTAAAGAGTCTTCACATATTTTGACTTTTAGCATCATTTTGAAGGTTTTATTTCTTGGGGAAAAGAAAAATTACTCATTTGGAATTCACCTAAGTGTTCTGGCTTTGCATTTATTGTTTCTCGCACATTTCAGAGAGAGAGATGTTACGTTTTATGAACTTCCTGCTTTTGCTACTCCCTTACCCGAAAGGAGGGCTTGCTTCTGAGGCTTGTTGACTCTTTTGGTCTATTCATACAACTCTACAGGGCATCAACACTGAAGACTCGGGGTGTCACTCCTTCCAGACAAGCAGCCTGACTGTGATGTTTTTCTACTTATTTTAAAAAAGAAAAGTAGTCTCATGAATTCTGCAGTTTCTAGAATCTTTACCCAGGTTCTTCTTGATGCTGCTGCTCTTGAATAAAGGGAGAAACTGCAAACTAAACTTGATGCATTTTCAGCTCACTTGGTCTACAGTTCCCTTTGCAGCTATTTCTTGACACCTTGGGAGCTAGATAACAGACTTTCCTACTTCCTGGGCTTAGAGAATGTTGCTCCTTGTTTTTCATGTTTTCCTGGTCATTCTTGTGAATGCTGCATGGGGAAGTGAGAAATCTGGGTCATGTCATCATTACTCAGAAACTGGTATTTATTTTTTTAATAGATGAATAAATTTGACCTTTAGGGTCATTCTTACTCTTGAGATTTTTTTTATAAGCAAATTTTACCCAAAGAATATTTCTATAGGCAAGAAGTTTCTAGGGTCAAATGGCTGCTGTCAACATAATGGCACCAGGAACAGTTAAATGCCATGAGGAACTGATATTTTTGCCTCTAGTTAAAGCAAGAATCATTCAACTGTATCTAATCCACAAATAAATATTAACTTGTATGACCCAACCTTGCTGATTGATGGCCTGGTTAAATTAAAAGGAAATCTTGGCAAGTTACAGCTGTTTGTAGAAAATTTTGTTGCCATATAAAATGTTAGTAAAGCTCCAAATTCTCACCTTAGAAAGGCATTTCAGTATATCTGATGAAGTTCTGATCGAGGGAACATCACACCTGGAAAGACCTCACCCTCAGATTAGGAATTTCCATGCTGTGTCTACAATGCATTTTATTGTGAATATACTTTAGGACTACACTAATTATTATTATTTTTTGTTTCTATGATAAAATACCACGACAAAAAGCAGCTTAAAGAGGAGTTGATTTTGACTTCCAGAAGAATAGATGTTAATACTGACAGAGAAGGCATGACAGAGAAAGCATAGTGGTAGGATCAGGAAACAGAGACACATCTCTACCTCATACAGGAAGCAGAGAGAGCAAGAATGGAATATGGGACAAGGCTACAAATATTCAAAGCCTTCATACATTGACATACTTCCTTCAAAAAACCTACACCTTCTAAGAGTTCCATAACCTCATAAAAAAGCTCCACCTACTGGGGATCAAGGGGTCAAATAAATGAGCCTACTGGGAACATTTCTCAGTTCAAGTCACCGCAAGATCCATGTCTGTATTGGCAAGCGACCTATGACACCACTGTCCTTTTATTTTCAACTCCCTTAAAAGACTCCATCAAATTCTCAGCATTGCTCACCCTAGACTGATCTGTAGACATAGTCAAGACAGTATCACAACAACAAGCCCTCCCAGTTGGTGTCATTGTCAACACATGAGGCCTTTTTGTCATGGAAAGTCTTAGTAATCTATTAGGTACACCATATTTCGGTTTTATTGTCATTTTTGTCATGGAAGACTAAAGCTTTCCCTAAGGATGTTGAAGAGCAGTGGCAAAGTTTAAGCAAGTTGTAACACTTATAGAAGATCGATTAAAAGAAGATGAGGTTGCAGAGACTACCAAAGATGTATTAGTATAATCCAGGCAACAAATGAGGATAGCCTGTCAATCTTTTTCAACCTCAATTTTTCAATGGAATTAACCTAAAAAATTCCTTGGATGACATGCTCTCCATCTTCCAATTCTTATTGAGTTGGAGGCAAGTTAACACATTATATTCAATGACTGGATTTACTTATTGCAACTTAGTGTTCTGGCTAGCACACTGTGGTGAAGGCAGTTGAAACAGGAAGACAATGTCTTACAAAGTATGAGAGACTGAATATGACAAGATCTCAAACTGAAATTGGGAAAGAATACAAATTTTATAGGTTCCTTGTTTTTAACTCAAAGGCTAAAGTTCTAGGATAAGGATTGTGTGTAAAGGAAAATATCAGTAGAAATTTTCATAATTTTGATTTGGATTTATTGAGTTTTCAATGCCTGTGTGATGTTTCAGGAAGACATTTAGTATATATAAACCTAATCCCAAAGAGAGATTTAGCCTTGCATATGAAGTATGTACTATGAAGTATGTAATAGTGCAGTGACAATATGCATTAGACCATATGCTCTAAACTTTAAATTACACAAAAGGTATTTTGGCAGCTTATGGTTCTACATGTGAAGACCACATTGAGCATATCTGTAATGAACTTCCAGTATCACCTGGATTTCTTCATTTAACTGATCTGATGCCAAATAATGTGGATGGTTCAGTGTTTTCTTGTAATATCAGCTAGAGGTACTTCAACGTCTTCCATGTGTCTTACTTTGTATGTCCTTGTTACATCCTTCTTTCAGGCTCTAAGCTAGGTGTGTTTTCACAGAAAAGCTCAGGTTCAAACAATGGCAAGTCCAATTACACAAGAGAAAAAGCAGTAGTGTGCGTTGTATCGGCATATCCCAGAGACAGGGACTGTGGCACCACAAAACTGGTATCAAGGGCTTAGATAGTGATAGAATTGGGGAATTCAAACAACTTGCTGAATTTTACCAATTGCTCCTAAATATCTCATTTTGTTCTTTATATCCTCATAAAGATACCAGTGTCACACTATTACTCTAAGATGAGTTAAATTGGTAACTAAAGTGAGCATTCCTTTTGTGGAGGCATTGAATGGACAAACTCTTCAACAAAGTAGAATGTTCAAAGTGAGAAGAAGAATTACATTGACACTAGAGTCCATGAAGAAACAGGGAGCAAGGTGTGTTCCAGTATAGAATGGTTGTGAAAAGAGACAGACAAGAGTGCTATGTGAATGAAGGCTAATAACAAGGCTAACACCAGGAAGGTGTGAAAAACATTATGGAATGAAGATGTCTGCTGTGCTTATCAACCTCAAGGGTGTTCAGTGAATGTAATGAGAGATTTCAAAGGTGTTGCTGCGGAGACTTGAAGAGGTGGTGCCAAGTCTTGTTTCTGTGAGCTTTATTCTTGAAACTTTTAATTGCACTATCCTGGGCCTTCCATGTAAAACAATCAAGACTAGAGTCTCTGGATTTCTCATACTTGAATACTAAGTGCAGATGCCAGACTAAGAACAAATGTGTAAGACTTAAGACCCATAGCTTCGATTTTTTTTCCCCTGCCCATCATTTTTGATACCAAATGAGAATAGTATGATGTGGATCCATCAGAAATTATTTTAATTTAGTTTGTTATGATCATAAACTAATTTTTCTTTATGTGTTTGCTGTCTTTGATTGGCATAAATCTCAACAATACCTACTGTAGTTCTATTAAATATTAACCAGGACATTACTTTGCACCATTTGGGAAGTTATGAAATTTTAGCCTGATCCAAAATCCTTGCCCAGGATATTAAACATGACAGCTTCAAAGCTTGCCAAGACATTGTTGACAATTGTCCTAGCTTTGATGAAACCAGGAAGAAAATAAAAATCTCCCTGGTAGATTTCCTATCAAAAGCTTTGAAGATTTGATACTGTGTAAAAGATTACATCTACAAGCAGGTGCAGCCTTAATGGTAGTGAATGACATTAAAATTTTTGAGTAACAAAACCTGCAATTGAAATTTGGAATGATAGCTTTTAGTGATTTGCAGCATCAGAGATAACTAACTACATAATACATAAAATAATAGAAAGTACAGCTAGTTTTGACTTTATGACAGTAACCAAAGAAATAAAAGGAGGAAAAAAGTCCATGATCTCACATCGTCACACATTGCAAACCTATTTTGTGTAAGTGGACATCAAATTCCCTTTGGGATTTTTCAATTTCATTTATTTTTATCAATAAGAGCCTGCTTTTGGAGAAAGGAATAAATCACATTTAAATGAAATACAAGAGATTATGCCAATAGCCAAGCTCTTTGCCTTGACTAATCCAATAGCTTGGGCCAAATATCTCAATGTCAAAAGCATTATAAGTATTCTACAAGGTAAGTCTGGCAAGGAGAAATCAATAACAGTGTATTGGATTTGATTAAAATGTTTACTTCCCCCTTCCAACCTCCCCCTTCCCAAGCTAAATGGCCCTTCCTCATGCTGATCTGATCTGTGTTGTAGTAATTGGCTTCCCCATTTGTGTCATGATGCCTTAGTCTTAGACCTGATTCCTGAATCATACACTTTTCTATGTTTCCATGGTTAGTGTTTAAGGCTCTGCTTTTTGGTGACACTGAGCTCAATAACAAATTAAAAGAGGTTTTTACAGATCCACTTATACAAATAATTAACCTTGAGCTTGCAACCTTTAGAATGCACTGTGACATTCTTGCAAGGAGAAATCATGCACTGCAAGATAGCTGTGCCCAGCGTTGATAAGATCAGTTGTGGTGGTTGCATCTTTCAGTTATTTTGTTCCTAGAAGATTCTGCAGTGTCATGGGAACCCAGAAAACTTATCTTGGTGTTTATCTCACCCATCATGGCCCTTGCAGGTTCTCTTCTTTTTGCCTCAAATATTCTCTTCTTCACCTCAGCATTCATGTACGTAATTCTCAACCTTTCCTTAGGGACTGCTTTCAAATTTGCTACCTAAGAACATTTTTTTTTTAATCGTTCTAAATTAAGACACTTTATCCATAACTTTCTCACCCAGAATTTGTCAGCATTCATTTCACAACCTATTTCTGAGGACAGTATTGTGAACTCCAGCAGAGTGGGTCTGAGAACTATGAAGCCTCCTTATTACCTTGTGCCACTGAAAAAAAATTGCTACTTAACCAGTAGTTTGCTTACTGTTCAGGTCTTCTCAGATGTATAGATCATGCACATGGTATGTCTCAAGTACATATAGTCAATGTCTGACTGGTTTTCCGTTCCTTGTATATTAGTTTTATCATAATTAGATTGAGGACAGCCATGTTCCCCTCATCTACTTTTTATTGAAAAAATGAGGTTCTGGAGTATGATATTCAAGGACTTTCAGAAATGGACCTAGGTGAACTTTCTGATTTTTGTGACATCATCTCCCTTACTATCTAGACTAGCTGATGGATTGGATAGAGAACAGTTTATATTGTTGTTTTCTGTGAACTAATGCCCATTCATCATTCATTCTCCACCTTCTCACCTGTCCATCAAAATTGTTCCCCTTGTAATGTCCTGACACATTTTAACCATTCAAGGAGCATTTTCTGAAAGGCCCTTTCTTTATTGATTTCTCCTTCTTTTTAATTCCCATTAAATGTTACCTTTTCAATTGTTGCCCTATAAAATTTTTTCATTTGCCTTGAAGAAACATTTGGTTTCTGCTTCATTGTCTCAATGCTCTAAGGCTTGGAAAATTGAATAGCAAACAAATACAGTTACTGCATGTATAAGATGAATCATTTTCCTTAAAAACCAACTGATAATTTGTGGCTCTGAATGTATACTTTTGGTCAATATGGCATCAAGGTAGCACCACCCTTGATGGGATTTAGGAAAAAAGAAAACACTGACATATTGCTTAGAGCAAATGCAGACTGAGGTGGTTCAGACAGCATTTTGTCAATTTTGCTGGTTAAATATAAATAAAAATAGAAACATATGGCAAAATAATTCACCAGAAGTTATTGAAAATTAAGATCTGGGTATACTGACATAAGCTTTAATAAACATAGCCAAATAAAAATGTTCTTTGTGATGTTTATATCTCCAGTGAATTCTTCAATCCTCCACATGTTTTCAGGAAGTAAAGTCTCAAAATATTAGGACTTTCTAACAATAACCAACAATTTGAAGATATATAAATTAAAGAAGAGACAAGGCAGCCATGGAGCATGGAAGACTTCAGAGCAGAAATCTGCTGCCTCCCACAGTCCACTTTCATTATGGAAGTGACTTCATTTCCCAGACTCCCATGTGTATCAATGGAGAGTCCCAATTGATCAACCCAGCCACAGGAGAAAACAGTATTCTAGAAATACAAGCTTGGATGGAAGAAAGACCATTTCCCAGAATCTCTCTCCTGTCTACTGTCTATAACAAAAAATTACATCATCCAGTTAAGCTTCTCTGCACCTAATTATATTTGCAAACATACCCACACATATCCACATACCAACTACACTCTGCACCTAAATACATTTGCACACATACCCACATACCAACTACACACCACATTCTACATACACTCCTTCATAGTCCACGCACACCCAGATCCCCCCCCCCACTCTTCCATTCTAATGCCTGCAAACTATATACACCTATACACCCAAACCCACTACATATACACACAGTACATATATACCCAAATCCCCCTCACACCCACATGTATCAGCAAATACTCTCACACAATACACTACACACACCTAGACCTTCCATATACCCCTAACCCACACATACGTTACAAACATCCACACACACTATACACACCCATATACATACATATCCAGATTCCCCACCTACCAATATGTACTCACAAATACTCTACACATTCACACATACCCATACATACTACATAGACCCATATAGACCCATCACTACACACACACACACACACACACACACACACACACACACACACGATTTCCAAACCCCTCTCCATGAAAATGGCATAGATACAAAGAATACATAATCTTTGACTACTAAACTCCAGTAGGAAAGACAAACTTTAATTAATTAATAAGGTTAGTATTTTACTTCCACCATATGAAAGCAAAAGATTTTAAAATAAAGCATATAATATTTTAAAATGTGAGAGATAATACAAAACAAATTCTTGCTGGGGGTGGTAGTGTGCATGCCTTTAATCCCAGCACTCAGGAAGCAAAGTCAGGCAGATCTCTGAGAATTTGAGGTCAGCCTGGTCTACAAAACAAGCTCTAAGACAGCCAGGGCTCTTACATAAAGAAACTATTTCTCAATAAATAAATAAATAAATAAATAAATAAATAAATAAATAAATAAATAAAAATAAAACAAACAAACAAAACAAAAACAAATTGTTTCTCAAGGAAGCTTGCAATTGTCACTGAACTACAGAGAAAATAAGAAAATTGTGAATACTGTTGAGAAGAGACCCAAAGTGAGAGAAGAATGTTCCAACACAGAACTGTTGGTGGTTGTTTTTCACTCTTTTACGTGGAGGTTTATTCTTAATTATGAATGCTTGGCCTTAACTTGGCTTGGTTCTTCCCAGCTTTTCTTAACTTTAATTATCCCATCTACATTTTGCCTCTGGGCTTGTCCTGTCCTTACTTATATAAATCTTACTCTTACTCTGTGGCTTGCTGTGTAGCTGCGTGGCTGGCCTCTGCAGTCCTCCTCCTTTTCTGGCTGCTCTTCTTCTCTTTCCTCTCAGATTTCTCCTTCTATATATTTTCTGTGTCTGCCAGCCCTGCCTATCCTTTCTCCTGCCTCGCTATTGGTCATTCAGTTCTTTACTTGACCATCAGGTGTTTTAGACAGGCACAGTAACACAGCTTCACAGAGTTAAACAAATGCAACATAAACAAAAGTAGCACACCTGAAAATACTATTCTACAACACAGAACTGCTATTATTTTCATGAAACAAAAACACACACTCAAATGCATTGAAAGTTTCCTTAAATGGAAAGTCAATGCAAACATCAAAATGGAAGTTTTAGGACATAGCAATATTAAGACTCAGCCTTGTTAATTATTGAACTCCAGTCGTAAAGAAATCCACAAACGAGCTGAGAAATTATTTACACACAGAGAAAACGGAAACAGGCTCTTTTCACATTTTTTCCACACCAGCCACGACTGCCAGAAAATGACAGAGCATTGTCTCCAAAGTGTTAAACCTCCACTCCCTGTGCACCAAGTCTGCACAAGCATTGCAAATCATCCCCAGATAGCAGAGGACTGAGAAAATAATAGATGTATGTGCCTGCCCTCACAGAAGGAAACATGAACACAGCAGTACCAGAAACATGAGAACATCTGCCCAAACAGATGAAGGTAGAAGCCCAGAGACAACGGGCTAGCGGAACACTCCATACGAGATAATGCCTGAGCCCGGCTAACATGTGAGCAAAAGGAAGCAGGATGTCCATGGCATCACATACTTCATACATGTATTAGAAGTCGAGGGCAAAGAGTGTGAGCGCCACTTGGAGGAAACAACAAGACGTCTGCAAGCATGCTCTCTAACCATAAAACAGACTAAAGATAAAGACAGGAGAGAACCTGTGGGTAAAGGGCTGATAATGCCGATGCCGTTGATGATCAGACCTGAGTGTGCTACGTGGGTATATGTTGTAAAAAGTGGCGAGTGTGCACCCGTGGGAATCTGCAATGAAGAGTTTAACAACATAAACTCCTGTGTGCTTTAAAGCTGGGCGTTGGCAGGCGTGGTGTGGAAGCAAAGCATGATTCTTCTTCTTCTTCTTCTTCTTCTTCTTCTTCTTCTTCTTCTTCTTCTTCTTCTTCTTCTTCTTCTTCTTCTTCTTCCTTCTTCCTTCTTCTTCTTCTCCTCCTCCTCCTCCTCCTCCTTCTTCTTTTTATTTTTTGTTGTTTGTTTGTTTGGTTGGTTGGTTTTGTTTTATCCACTTTAAACTTTTTTGACATAATTTTTAGACCGGGGCATGCTCCAGTCAACTTACCTAATATTAGTATCTTACATAAAGTTAGTAAAATTACAGGAACATTGATGTTGGGACATTACTTTTAACTGTGTATTTTCATAGAAACTCACCAAGCTCCCCAGACTCCGTGTTGTTTGTGTTCCACAACCCCGGCCGGGGGCCATCATCGCAGAAGCCTCAGATGTGTTCCATGTCATCTCCGGTGGCCCATCCCATTCTCACTTCTCTGGTGGTCCTGGCGTTCTGGGTAGAATACTGGCAATGTGCTTTGTAAAATGACCTTCAAATTACACTTGTCTTATGTTTTCTCCTTATCAAACATGGGGACTTCCGAAAAGGTATCACAGAGTTGATGGATCCTCAATGTATCATATCATGTGATGCTTATAATTAAAAATATTAGCAATTTACTTTCTTCATATTATTTCATAGACTAGAGTAAAAGAAAAAATATCAGCTCAAAATTTCTTACACTTTAACCCATTTTTTTTTATTTTTTTAGTAAATTTATTTTACAACATCATTTAGTTCAACATAATAGCCACAGATTCCCCTGTTCTCCCACTCTCGTCCCCTCCCCCTCCCCCCACCCACCCCCCATTCCCACCTCCTCCAGATCAAGGTCTCCCCCGAGGACAGGGATCGACCTGGTAGACTCAGTCCAGCCAGGTCCAGTCCCCCCCTCCCAGACCGAGCCAAGCGTCCCTGCATAGGTCCCAGGATTCAAACAGCCAACTCATGCAACAAGCCCAGGACCCGGCACCAACACACATCTGCCTCCCAAACAGATCAAGCCAAATGACTGTCTCACCCACACTTTAACCCATTTTTAACTCAGAACTCAGCTAATAACAACTATTAGAAAAAATATTAATTTAAAGGAAATTAGTGTGATTTCAATTTTGATAAAATGTAACCTAAAAGTTAACATGATTGTATTTTAATTTCCTTCATCTCTATTCTGTCAGCTCTTTACCGATTTCTATGTCTTCATTTACTTCCTGCTGGAAGCAGGTGCAGAAAAAAAATTTCTAGAAATGCATTTTGGTAAATAATGACTACAGTTGTTGCTCATTGGTAGAATTTTGGTGTCTATTAATAAATTGTACTTTCTTCATTTTTCCTCGTTTTTGTTCTGTTTAATTTATTTTCTTTATATGGCATATTATATTTATGTTATTTAAAAAAAACATACTCAGTCACTTTATGATGGGGAACTTGCCCAGCATGTACAAGGTCTTGTGTTTGATCTTCAGCAATGGAAAAAAAAAAAGCAAAATGAAACTAATAGTGACAGTAGTTTTTCAATGGGTTGTCGGTATGACCATATTGTTCTGGGAGAAGAGAGTTGCTGTCTTCCTCATATTGAACCCTTCTTACTGAACAAGTTGACCCTTACAATAAAGATATCCTTTAATACTTTTATAATTAACTTACTCTGCTCTGATAAATCATACACTTTGAAAGACTCCTCACTTAAATGATATTTTTTTTAAAAGGCAAATATAGGTAACATTTTTTTATTTTAAGCATTTTAACATGGGATAGATTACTCCAGGCTTAAAAGCCCCTTAAATGTAAGTACATCATTGAGAACTTACATGAAATATTATAATATATAAACAAGATTATCCTGTGAATATTAAGAACCAATTGGATAGAAACAAATCCTTCTGTAAGCTGCTTGAAACAAAACTCCAGGCTTCTCATGTAAAGAAATTAATTAGAGTCAGTTTCTATCCCACCACTGATGGAGATTGGAACATTTTTCTGAACCATGATTATTGCAGAAAAGTACAAATGGAAACAATCTTATTAAGTTTAGTGCAAATCATTTGTAGAAAATGAATGTGAGCAGAAAAAAAACATAAGTGTTCTGGAGTTAGTGGAACCCACAGTGAACACTTGTCAGCTAGGACAGATGATGCATGACTGGTACCTTGGTCCAGTAATGATGATTCCATCTTGTATCATAAATAATAAAACAAACCAACAGCTTTATCCTAATTTTACAAACAAACAAAATTCTCACTGAAAATTGGCTTTCATTTTAAATTCTTGCAATTGGGAGGGACAATCTGAACAATTGAAGGTCCAGGCTTACATTGCAGCTGTATTTCTCACTACACATTATCATTTTGTTTTAGTTTTAAATAGGCATCTTGTGAGCATGCTCAGAATGAACCAGTCTATGTCTGCTCTTTTCTTGTTCTACCATAGTGCCTTCCCTGCCCAGTCCCAAGCCCAAAGGATACTGCATTGGGGAGGTATGGGACAGTCCTGTCAGTTCTCTGTTTGATGTGTTTTCCTATCAATAGGAACCACAAATCTGTGTCAGTTAGTCACTGGAGACCACATATGAGCCTTTTAACTTTTTAAGCAACCATTACAAAATTATTTAAAAGATAATACAATGTAATTTTTATCATCATTTCTCTACCCCAGCTCCTCCCAGCTCCAACCTCTTTACCTTCTCAGCTTCATAATATTTCTCTCCCACTCTCTCCCTCCCTCTCTCCCTCTGCCCCTCTTCCACCCCCCTCAACCAAAACAAACTAAAAATGAAAATCTAAACAAACAAACAAACAAAATAAGACAAAAATATCCAAACAAGACAACATGAAAAGAGGAACCCACAGAAAAAAATTGAGTTTGGAGTTGGTTTTGTGTTAAAGACATGGAGTTTGTTTTGTGTTGGTCAACTACTCCTGAGCAGCCTTAGACTGTGGTTAATACATTCAGGGACATTCCATTAAAGAAAGCGGATCTTCTCTTTGCCAGCAGCATTAATTACAAATAGCTTTTTGGTTTGGGATGGGACCCCATGACCACTTTCCCCTTTTAGTACTGGGACCCCATCTGGCTTGAACATGTGCAGGTCTTATGCATACTGCCACAGTCACTGTGGGTTTGTATGGCAAATTAGTTCTGCCCTGTCTAGGGGGTACTGTTTCCTTGCCCACTTCCTCCACTGCCTCCTACAAACTTTCTTCCTTCTCTTCCACATGGATCCCTGTGCCTTGAGGAAAAGTTTCCTTTCATAAATTCTTACATTGGGACAACTCAGTATAACACTGGGTTTCTTTATTTCTTCACAGAAATTATTTAATGTAGCATGAATCTTAGAAGGTCTTATTAATAAAAAACAAACCTGGAGCCAGGTATTGGGGTGAATGCTGGAAGATCAGAGAAGCAGAACAAGCCACAGCCACCTCACCTTGCCAATTCCTCAGCTGATCCTGTTTCCTCAGACTGGAAGCCTCTCAGTCCTCATCTAGAGTGAATCTCAGCTGAACTGTTGCTCAAAAGTCTAAAAGCTTCACCAGCTCTAGTTCCTGGTCCTCATGACTTAAATACCTTTGTGTTTCCTACCATCACTTCCTGGAATTAAAGGCTCTTGTTGCCACTCCTGGGTGTTTCCAGTGTGGCCTTGAACTCACAGGGATCCAGGCAGATCTCTGCCTCTGGAATGCTAAGATTAAAGGCATGTGTGCCATCATTTTCTGGCCTCTATATCTAGTGGCTGTTCTGTTCTCTGACCCATGATAAGTTTATTAGGGTACAGAATATTTTGGGGAACACAGAATCACCACAATTTAATGATTTTTTTGTCAAAATTCTAATACTGCTTCAAACAAATTTGCCATGTAATTAGATGTCTACATTCAGTAAAATCCTGGTCCTGTTAAAATATTTTTTAATTGTGATATATTATTTGTCTTAATTATTCTAATTATTAGTGTATTGTTGCTTTGTCTCTCCAAGGTAGATCATTAATCCCCTTAGGACTGTCATCACCTTGACTACCTTTGTATGCTTTGTTTCCAAGTTATGTAAAGAGCCACCATAGTAAAAAAGTTAAGTTGTAGGGAGTCTCTCAAGACAACTGTTAGTGCAAGAGAGTTAGGATGCTCTCTCTTCTCAGATGCTAAATGCATGTTTTATATATTGTGAATTCCACAGAATGGTTTTACTATCACTTTGTAGTTCACATGTAGTCACACAAGTATCTAAGTCAAGTGTAGATTCATGTGGACATAGATTGTATTTGTATGTACGTGCAAAAGCAAGCATGTAATTGTCAATAGTCAATTGCTAAATTCTATGATGGAAGGCATGCTTAGAGTTTTATTAATATATTCATAAGTATTTACTCAAATGGGTCTTTTAAGAGGTTCAACTATTGTACAAACTATATGATCTAAAAATGAAGCAAATAATATTTAAAGAAAACTATGGTAAGAGTTAAATTCTCTGTGAATTTAAGTCCCAAGTCCTAGTATGTCTGATTCAGATGGTTTGCAGCAGCTCAGAGAGATTGCATTTCTCCAAGTCCCTCCAAGATGGTGATTTTAACCGCCAGGGACAGATGTTAAGAACTCCTGCCCTAGAACAAGAAGGATAGATCTGCAAGCTAGTTCACAGTGTGGGGACACTGTTGGATCATCTTTCCTTGTGTCTCCTTTGACCACGATTCCTTTCTGGCTTGATGATAGGACTGAAGATTTTTCTGGACTATTTTGGAATATGTGCCAACCCTGGCAAACTCATAGTTGTATGTCTACTCTTTTTAGAAGAAACATGTAATTTGAAGAAGACATGGAAAGCTAAGATAAAGCCTACCCCGAATTCATTCTGTCTATCTGTCTACCTATCTACATATATCTATCTATCTATCTATCTATCTATCTATCTATCTATCTATCTATCATCTATCTATCTACCTATCTATCTATTTATTTTTGATGCTATTTTAAAAAATGCTGACCATTTTGATATTATGGCTGCTCTGTTCAATCTGTTTGTTGAAAGTTGTTCTATCATTCTGTCAATACCATGGGCTTAGTGGCAGTCTTGTGTATCGATTCCTTTAATCCTTCAACTCGGCATCAGATATTTTTAATATATCTTTGTGTTATAAAAACAGGAAGGTATTCCTGAAACCATCTTATTTTATGTTGTTTCCAGACATGAATTGGCAAAGATTGTTGGTCCTTCTTGTTGAAAAAGCCACATCAAAGACACAGGTGTGAGCACAGAGAGCACATATGAACAATAATGGTTGTGAAGTTGTCATTGTTGCTACAGTAGCCCCATAGGCCAGAGGGACATAGCATCAGCAGTTGCTTTTCTAAGACAGAGTTTGAAGAATCCTGCAGCTGTACCTCCTGATAGTCAGAATCCCACTGTTTCTTTTTACTGAGAACACACTGCCATCATGTAACTCGTGTTCCTGGGAAGCTGAGCGCCAAGAGTCCAGGATGAAAACGTTTGTCCCCAGTGATGCCATTGAAGTGTAAATGCAGAACAGCAGAGAATATTTTTTCCTTTACTTCTACAGTGGTGGCATCTTACCTTATCCTGAGTGAATGAGTAGAGTTCAATCCACCATATACACTGAAATACTATTTACATGGGTGATCGGGGATGATATACTATATTTCTGTTTCAGTGTCTTATTTTTTTCTTTTAATTGTAACATTAGAACCTCATAGATATAAAGAATAAAAGAATTATCAGTTGTTATCATAAAGGCAGCAGCATCAGCAATTTTGCCTCACATTCTTCATATGTTATGTTTCTCCTTCTTGAGCAATTTTGCAGCTTGTTTGAAATTTCAGAAAATTGTATTTTGCAACAGTAAACCATTTATACTTAAAATATTAGTTAAAATACAAATCTACAAAATTCTTTAGGTTCATGATTCCTCAAAGTTACAAAAGTGCACTACTATATTCATGATACTATATTTAAGAATTGAAGAAGATATATATCTAAATATTTATTATAGGTGAAATCCTTTAAAAGATGCCCAAATTCCTATGTAAACTATTTTCTTAACACATTACACTATAGTACAGAATAAAACTTCAAAAATTTACTAGATATTTAATTATTATACTGAACCAAGAAAGCCTTAGGCTTATATTTCTAATATTCTTATGAACAGCAAAATAGACATTTTTATAAGTATATTTCAATATAGGGGAGAGAGTAATTCTGACAACTAAAATTTGCTTCAGTAAAAACTCACTGCCCTAATTCCTCCTTCCTTCTTTCAACATTGAAATATCTACCTATATCAAGTAACATTCCAAGTCTGCATAGTTGGATTTCACAATTCTTTTGGTCGTAAACTCCAATTTTTACACAAGACAGATTTCCTGGAACATGGAAGTAGGAAGGATCATTACTGATCCCACCAAAACAAAAAACAAAAAAACAAAAAAACAAAAAAACAGGAAAAGTCTCCAAAGCAGTATGTTCTGTGCAGGCCACAAGTCCTTAAAGAGAATATACAGTGTGCTCATTGTGGAAGAAAGTCTTGGTTTGACCTGCTCTATAGAATCACAGTGGAGAGGTACCATTTGTCTTTTACTGATAATGATACTGAAGAACTAAATGTTTCAAAAGCAGAAAGGCTTTGACATGACAGTGATGTGACTACAGCAGATGAGTTCTAATTGCTACTAATCTCTATTTTTACCTTATATACCCTGAGTGGAGAGCTAATGAGTATTAAACTTAATTCACTTTAAGCTGGTGGTGAAGAACTCAGAGTTGATACAAAACTCACTGCCTATCATGTTAGAAAATTTCCATCTCTAGTGAATGGTATAGCCTTGGTGATGGGTTCTGAGATGGGGTAATGAGATGAGATAACTATCTAGTCACAGCTACATCTTTCCCATTCATTGCTGGGACCTATTGTATTCCAAGGAGACCAGAGAAGTGTTCAATGGTGGTGATATTGTTGGATTTGATTATTCACAGGATGTTCCTATTGCTCTTTTTCTCATGTACATCTGCAGTAATGGAGGGACAGGAGAGTAAATTAGCTACATTTAATCATGGCTGAGATTAATGGCATTTAGGCTAGACAAATGGTGTTTAGGTATCTAAAGAATGGCTTAGTAAACTTAATTGCTCAATGGAGTTTCAGGGTAAGAATACAATATAGCTCTTATTAGAGTGAGCCATTTTTTTAATAAACTGATCTCATCAACAAGACTAATGCTCACATGAAGCTAAAGAAAATAATTTGAAAATGAAACATGAGAAGCAAACAGTAAGGATATTTAATGCCCGAAATTGAGAGTTAAATCAAATGCGTCTCATATTTTAATATGTGGGCATCAAATATAGTTTTATATTTAATGCCGAGATTTAAGATACTGGGAAAAGGTTGAAATAATATGTTGAAAATATATGTGCTGTTGAATAAAGGTAAATCAGCTATGAGCTGGGATAGAGTGGGTGCAGTTCTATTGGTAAAATGCTTTCCATGAAAGCATGAAGATCTGCTTTGGATCTCCAGAACCCATGTGAAAAGACAAGCATGATGGTATACACTTGTAATCCTAGCACCAGGGAGGTAAAGTCAAAATTAGGCAAGTTCAAGGTCCTAGGAGAGACTCCACTTCAAAGAAACAATGTGTATGATGTCTGAGCAACAACACTAGGGACTGGCCTCTGGCCTACACATGCACATGCATGGACACTTGCACACACAGCAACATGCACACACACACACACACACACACACACACACACACACACACCTGATGAAATAGCATACACAGCATGTGGCAGATGGTAATCCTCCAAAGAGGTAAATAATGAAATGAAGTTGTTCCACTCAGCTGTAAGATGCTAAGAGCATGGTTCACAATCTAGCGACGAGAAAATGCTTGATAAAGTATATGGTTTTGCTCTTTGTGAACTCATTAGGCATCTGGATTCACAGTGCATTCATGAAACCTAGAAGTCAATACAAAGCAAGTGTGTGCAAAGAGGGATGGAACATGAATGAGCTATCAATGGCAGAAGAAGAAGAGAATTGGTATCATACCTGAGAGAGAACAGGGGAACTTTCGTTAATGTCTGTCATAAACTGCTGAGTGAAGCAAGAATAAAAGTCTGAGTGAGGCAAGACTACCCCTTCCCGGAAGGGGTAAATAGAAATAAAATGCTTTGCCATTGAATATTTGAAAAGGAGCTATTGATGCAGGGCTCAGAGGGACTCTGGACCCACACTTGACACAGCCACTATTGAGAGCTCTGATGAGTAAGTGCAACATTCCACCACGGTACCAGGAGCAACACTGTCTCTGTTCCTGTTATCAAATTGGATGGTCTGTAAGTTCTGCCAAGTCTAACTTCACGGAAGGGAGTCCTTGAAACTTACAGATTCTTCCAAACAGATATGTTTGGTGACTCGGAGGAAGGTTGGGATACTAGAGGGAACATCCCTGGGTGAAGTTGCCCAAGAAGGGCCAGTACTCTACTGGGATCATTCACCCTGGAGAAGGAAATAAAGAAGATTTTTTAGAGAGTAAGTGGTAAAAAAAAATAATAGAATAATTTGTAAAATTAATTAAATGTAGGGATGTGTGATTCAGTTAGATGGAGTTCAGTGCTCTCTGGGTTTAAGATTAAAAATTTCTGAAAAACTGTCACTGTGATATCATCATTATGGAAAGTATCCAATTGGATACCAGGAACAGAGATGGTGTTTGTCCTGGTACCATGGTGGAATGTTGTCCTTATTCATCAGAGCTGTCAACAGTGGCTGTGCCAAGTGTGGGTCCAGAGTCCCTCTGAGCCCTGCACCAATAGCCACTTCTCAAATACTCAATGGCAAACTATTTTATTTCTATTTAGTCCTTCCAGGTAGGGGTAGATAACAATCATTGGCAATTGTTGTCTCTACAGGTGGATCCCAAGGTATGGCTGGACAGCTAATTAGAGAGTCCCAGGCCCCAGAGAGAGATCCTGTCACCTGAGAGTGACCACTGACCTCTACATGTGTGCACACATACAAATACACAGGAACATGGACACACACATACACACATACACACACAGACACAGACACACAGAAATACACACAAAAGAAATACTGTGCCTAATTCCATTTGGAACTCTCTTCAAGTCTGTACAAGGCATGGCTCTTCACTGTTCTTATTTTGAAGCAGCTTTGTGAACAGGTCGTAGCAGCAATGTGGAGAAAGGATTGTATTCCATTCCATAATTTATTTTGAGCTGTGAGTGTTGGGCAGTATATCCTGTCTCTGCTGACCTAGAATATATTGTCAAATCAATCCTCATAAGACTTGAACTTGATGCCACACTCACGATTTTTTGGTTACCATGTACTCCTGAAAGTCAGAAGAGAGTATATTGAAAAATTTTGCGACTCGGGAATTTTACTCACTCAGCTCAGAGGTCAAAAACAGGTGCAGAAGCAGCAGCCTCCCAGGAGCACTTTTCATTGCAGGAAGAGCACACCGCCTGTATTACAAGTTAGACTCAGAAAAATGCCTTGACTAAGTGGGAAATACACGTGTGAGACTGATCCCTGCTCTTGAGACTCATTTCCCTCATCCAGGAATGACTGTTAATATGCAAAGAGCAGATATCAAAGCAATTCGGTTCAATATTAAATGCAAGCCTACATTGGAAATGTTTATAATTCCCCTACACAACTCCTGTCTTGCTCCTGTAGCAAGCCTGCCCCTCCTGCCCCTAAAACTAACACCTGATTACACCTCACTAAGGCCTCCTGACACCCTCCCTGCTCAGAGCCTCATTCCATAGGACTCCAAGAAAGGCCTTTAGTAGTTGATTGTTGCTTGTCCACTCTGTCTAATTTTCTACTACTCTTCTCTTCTTGAATGAAAAAAAAACCTTAAAATCTGAGAATATACCATAATTTCCTGCACAATAAACTCATTCTTCTAATCCCCTATTTTTATGTTGTAAATACTTGTGTGTATGTGTGTGTGTAGAGATAGATAGATAGATAGATAGATAGATAGATAGATAGATAACTTTGTTCAAATGTGTCACTTTTTAAAGATGATCCTGGCCATTTCTGCCCATTCTCTGCCCCATCACTTCCATCCTTTATATTCATTTGGTAGAATTCTTAGGGAATACTGACACTAATTGGTTATACACTTATGTAACTAATTAGTACATGAAGTCTTTGAAGAAAATTATATCTTTGTATTTCTAAAAAGATGGTACATTTTGTGAATGTTAAACTGTACTTTAAATGCAAAAGAATATAAGACTCTTTCAAACATGAACTTTTTGAGAGGTAATTAAGTGTAGGATAGCTTGATAGATGAAATAAAAATGACTACAGAAGTTGAATTGACACACACAATGCATATGAACTGATTTCAATCTTTTCTATCAGTGAAAAACTACTATGACTTCACTAAGGATTCACATTGCCAATGAAAGAAATTGCCTGAAGCTGCTCAGCGGCTCAGCTGAAACTCCCAAAGCATTTCATCCCTGAATCCACACTATAACTCATGGTGCTATTAGGTGACATGCATCAAGCAATGACTTCAGCGGCAGCATTTTGCTGACACAGGTAGGGTGTGTCTCCTTGTCTCTCTGCGCTATAGTAAGGAGGACTCCTAAGACAGTCTGAAATGCTACAGACAAGAGAGAGAGCAGGGACAAGAGAAGACACAAGAAACAGAGACCCACTCGTTCATACACTTAGGAATCCTTCTGTTTGTTTTGTGTAATTTTGATATTTTAGTTTTTGTTTGTTCACATAATATTTTATATTTATTATTATACCTTAAAACATCTCTACAAGTATGATTTAATCAAACATTTGTGGAAATTTAGTATGGGAAAGGCATAGTCAAATAGCTGGTCATTACTAACATGAAGAAACAGACCTTGTCCTTAGGGACTAAAAATAATAAATGGCTATGATAATGTTAAAAAAATGAAGAAAAAGAAGAATGAGGAGGAAGAGAAGAAAAAGAAGGAGAAGGAGAAGGAGAAGGAGAAGGAGAAGGAGAAGGAGAAGGAGAAGAAGAAGAAGAAGAAGAAGAAGAAGAAGAAGAAGAAGAAGAAGAAGAAGAAGAAGAAGAAGAAGAAGAAGAAGAAAAGAAAGAGAGAAAGGAAGGAAGGAAAGAAAGAAAGGAAGGAAGGAAGGAAAGAAGAAAAAGAAAGATAAGAAAACAGTGCCAGAGAAACAAAGTATTGAAGATATAATTTTCAAGAGGTTTTCAAACTGGTTCAGTGTAGATTTCCCCCTGTGATGAGGTGAAAGAAGAGGAAAGACTAAAGCTCTAGAAGCACTAGGTCTCAGCTTCCTAGTGCTGAACAGGATCCACAGATGCCCTGCAGGATGTTGGCTTTCTGTGCTGGTACTGCAGGGGAAGATGGATTGAGTTGTCTGGCATTCTATCTGCAGCATTTGCACCAGCTGGTCCGCCAATCAATAAACCTCCTGGGTCAAATCTCAGCACTTAGGTGGCCTTTCAGATATCTTTATGACCAAGGGCCAACAAAGACTTCTACAGTTGGCTCCTCCTACTTCTCAGGCCACCTCTTCTTATCTCCACCCTTCTCTACATCCTCACTCACCCCATGCCTCACTCCCCTTCAGTTCCCTTTGATCAAGTCTTGACTGCCTCAATGCCTGTACCTAGAACTTGTGCCCTATGCTTCCTGAAAAATCAACTCTGTCTCTTGAGCTGCTGCCTAATTCTGCTCTGCTTTTAGCTCACAGTTCCTCTCTTCAGTGGATACTTTATGCTCTCTACACAGTGCACAGCATACCTCTGAAGAGGTCTTACTAAGTCATTTACTTAATTACCTCATTTCCCTCTTCAGTTGGAAGGCAAGCTTCATGAGAACAAAGACTTTGTCTTTCTGGTTTAACCCCCCTTTATGAGAACCATGGCTCTAGGCACAATGCTAGATATTAGCTGAGTTTTCCTAAAAAGAAAGTAAATATATTCTTCATATCTTTTGTTTCACAACAGATGGGTATTATAGAATCTGTTAAATGATGATTATTTTCTTTTATCTGCTATGTTATATAATAATTAATTCTTAAATAATAATAATGCATTTGTTAAAAGAAAAGAAAGTTTCAAATGTAATAGTCTTCAGATAGCCCAAATAATTTTTAGCCATAAAGTGAAAATAGACTTTAACTATGCATAAATATCAAAAATTTATGATTAGACAAGGTTATGCTTTACTAGAAAATTTATTTTAATGTCATATGTATGCACAAGTGTTAATGACCTAAACTACTCAGGAGAATGTCTACTGCAATCAAAAGGCAAAATTAAATGAATTCCAAATATTTTAGTTTTTAAAATCTTGAAGGGAATTCTAGAACCCGTTTATCTTATTTCCAGCATAACATCATCAGTCCTGATCTGTTGAAAGTTATTAAACCAGCCTATAAGCTTTCCTTTTCCTTTTACAACCTAAACAATGGCATCAATGCAAGATATGAAACAGAAATAGGAACAGAATTACAAATTACATTTCTAATTCTATGTTTTTTTTGTCCTGTTTAGCAAGATGTCTTACTATACAAAAAGTTGTACCAGTTTTTCATTGGAATCTCTTTTTTCACTGTATACACCATAAATAGAATTCCTCAGTCAGTAGTATGCTCTAGAGTGGAGGAGGGACACCCAGGGCATAAGAGATGACTCAGTGGTGAACATCACCTTTTTCTGTTTGTTTGTTTTTTGAGACAGGGTTTCTCTGTGTAGCTTTGGAGCCTGTCCTGGAACTCACTCTGTAGCCCAGGCTGGCATTGAACTCACAGAGATCCACCTGCCTCTGCCTCCCGAGTGCTGGGATTACAGGCATGTGCCACCACCACCTCCTGGCTAAGACCTGTTATTACTCTTGCAGAGGACCTGGATTCAGCACCCAGCAACCAAATGGTAGCTCACAACAGCCTATAACTTCAGATCCAGGGGATCCAGTACCCTCTTCCGACCTCCATGGTCACCAGGTATCCAAGTACAGCATGGATATTCATGTAGACAAAACACTCATGCACATGAAAATATAAGAAATCTGAAAAGAACATTCATGTAAAATAAGCAGCTTATCACTCAATACAATGATAAGGAATTATGGGTATGTCCATTTCTCTGTCTTTCCTACTCTCCACAATATGTGTGGCTTAGAATTGATTTTATAATGAGTATAGGAACAAGACCTATGTAGTAGCTCCCAGGCTTCTTTTATGTATAATAGGAGGAAAAGTGAGCATTTATCAGAGTAAACCTAATGACTGCATTCTATATATGTTCATGCTGTGTACAGGCCTTGTGATAGGCTGTTGCTCTTTTGCCCATGTGTCTCATTTATGAGTTCTTCTAGTTAAAAAAGAAATAAAGACAGGAATAAGACAGCATGAAGAGTAAACTCAAATACATATGAAGATTGACTATGTCTGTCTTCATATGTACTTGGATCTGTCTGGAAGACTGGATTTGTTACTGACATGTTGTATTCTTGTTTTAAACACATCTTATTGTATTAAATGCAATCTCAATGTTGAGCAGAAAAGAAAGTGGAAGGTGGTTAAGCAACTGAGTGAGGGGACCCCAAAGCTCTAAACAAAATATCCCAGGAAAAGGTGGTATTTTTTTTTTTTTTTGAGAACGCTAGATATCTTAGTCTGGGGGTTATTCTCTTTCCATGCTGTGCTTCATACCATCCCTCTTTGATGCTCCCCCGAGTGTCAGAACATTTAAAGGAAGCTTCTAGAGTCCCACAGAAAAGAAGTCAATGGTAATTTACCATGCATTATAGACAGAAACGAATTCAACAGTAATTTACTGTGTGTTATGGAACATTATTTTAACTGTGTAAAGATGTGTTACATTTGTTTCTGCTGCTTTTGTTAATGATGCAAAGATATGCTAGATTTATTTGATTAAATAAAATTAACCTGGGGTCAGGAGGCTGAGCAACTAGCTGACAGGAAGTGGGAGGGAGGAACTAAACGTAGTGAGGGTGGGCTGAGCGGAAGGATGGCCTCTTTTTCTGGAGACTGTAGCAAGGAGAGAAGGTGAGGAGCTACTTGTTATTCACCCCTCTAAGCTGGTAGGATTTCACCTCAACCTTTGAATCCTGAGTTCTATAGAAGGATAGGGATTTAGATAAAGTTCCCTTTAGGAGCCATGATGGAGCCAGTGCCTGCGGAAACAGAATTCCTGCCTGGCTGTGGTCTGTGCCGCTGAACCGCTGCTGGTAGCTGTGGTTGTAATTGCCAGTTGGGAGAGTTGCTTAGGGTTCAGCCACTGTATTGAATGCAAAACAACACTATGAACATCCCTGGGAGTTCATTACTGTCAGAAAAGTATTTTCCTTTCTTTGTTTATTTCTTTCTTGAATTCTGCCCTGTCTTTTACCATATCTCCCCCTCCCCACCACCATACACACACAGCAAGCCTTGGGACACAGGCCTAGGTGTTCTTCCATGGGCCTCTCCTATTTTCAGAATCTGTACAGTCTGCCCACAGTTCTGTCTTTTTGCTTCATTTTCTTTGTCATTCTAGATTGTTTCTAGGATTTTAGTGAAAACAAGGCGTGTCATTTGAAAACTACAGTAAAAAACACTTGGACAAGGGGAATTTTTTACTTCAGAAAACCAGCAAAGACCATTCTCTGTGTAGATGTGTACTGAGCTTGATTTATCCTGTCCCAGTGGAGAATTCACTCACTCTGCAAGCGATCTGCTAGCTCTTTATCAAAGGAGACAAGTATAAGAAACTTGCAGACACTTCTTCCCTAATGTACCCTAATGTCTGAGAGCTCTCATAAATGGTTTATACTAAATGTGTCATAAATGTGTGAATACATTTCTAATTTAAATTCTAAAAGTGGGTGTTACAAATATAAACATTTTATGAGCTGAGTAAAACAGAGAATAACCCATTTTACCTGTGCTATCTTAGGGTTACAGTTGCTATAAGCTGTGAAACACCATGACCAAGGCAACTCTTATAAAACAAAATATTTAATTGTGGCTTACTTGGAGTTCCAGAGGTTTAGTATGGTGGACCAGCCCCCACACTTATTTACCCTAGGAACTCTTGAGGAATGAGGGATAAGAGACTTAGTTAGAAATAGGGAGAGAGAAAACACAGGATAGACTCAAGTGGCCCTGGATCCTTATCCAACCAGGCCTATAGCTTTGTTCCAAAGAGCTATTTATAACAATGCCAAGGGGTGGAGCAAAAGACCTCCCACTTATTGTCACACCCTTACAAACACCTGGTACCCAGATCCGTGGTCCAAGCAACCTCCCATGATATCTAAAAAACAAAAGAAGGAGAAAGAAAAGTCCCTGTTTTTTTTCCCATCCCTGTGCTTAGCACCTGAAGGAAATGAGTCACCTGAACATTTGCATGGTATCACCTTTTTATTCTAAATTCCTTCATCCTGTGGTTTTAGCACATGTAGTGGCACACCTATGTTTTACATGTGAACACATTGGGAATTAACACTTTTGGCATATAGATCTTAGCAAGTGGGGACATACTTGCCTGCTCTTTGAAAGGTTTTTGCTGCCCCTGGGGATTTGGCAAGATGCTGGAGAAATGCTAACTTACATTACTGAGAGATTGTATTTTATACCCCTGTCTCACATGCTCTCTCCCCCTCCCTCCCTCTCTCTGTCACTGTCTCTGTCTCTGTCTCTGTCTCTCTCTCTCTCACACACACACACACACAAAGTCCACTCAGGAATGTCCTCTGTCTTCACAAGAATGAAAAGTATACTGTGTTTTATATAATATACATATTTTGAAACATGAAAATATTTTAAAAGAATATTCAGGCTTGTATTTCTTTTTATTTAGAAGTATTTATATCCATTTGTTATAATTTTTAAAACTTCTTTAAATATTACTTGTATTTATTATTAAATATCAGCTTGTGATACTTAAAAAGAAATGGCAGTAAAATATCCCAGTTGTATTTTAAATTAAAAGAGAAGTATATTAAATTTGTGTGGAGAGTTCTTCAGCTACAGGCAAAAGACTCAACAGTAATTCTTATCCTAGACCAAGACTTTGATCCCTGATAGCCTGCTAACACATAAGAAACAGGTTAAAGAAGAGAAAGAAATTGTTTTATGTTTGTTTAAATATTTTAGATAAATGTATTTTTTATTATTTGGTGTCCAATACCGAAAACTAAAAGTATAAATGACAAGAACATGCATGAACAAAGCGTTGCTACAAAGCAAAGAATATGTTTATTTTCTCTCTAACTGTGAAACCCTGACTGTCCTATGGCAATTTTCAGCTATGCTAATTGAAAGGTAAGTAGATGTCCTTTCTAACTTTAGCGGGAATATCTTCAGTGCATATAATCCACCACGCCTGCAGCATTTCAAGAGCTCCCTGCCAGTGCTGCCTGTTTCCTCTGTACAAATGGAATTTCTGTGGCCCACTTAAAATAAAAAGTTCACTATTAAAAGTCAAATACCTTTCAATATATTGACTTTTTTTTGTAATTTAACTAAAATATAATTACATCATTTCTCGTGTTCTTTTCGTCCCTCCCTACCTCCTGTGTCTGACACTCCCTCCCAAATTCATAGCCTCCCCTTCTTTAGCAGTTATTGTCATATAATCTTACAAATAAATAGACCTACACATATAACCTGCTGATTCTGTCCAGTGTTGCTGCATGCACATGTTTCTAGGACTGCTCCTTGGCACGGAATGACCAATCCCAAGGATATTCCCTGGGGAAGATTTTCAGGAGTTGCTAATTGCCTATAGCTCTTCATCTAGGGGTGAGGCTGCTGAGCTTTTCCCCATCTACAATAGCATGTCAACTGTTATTGGAATTGTTGAGGTCTTGTTTAGGCAGCCATGTTGTTGAGATTTCATGGATGCTACTCCCTTGTTATATACAGAAGACACCATCTAACAGAAGACTTCCTGGTCCTCTGGCTCTTACAGTCTTCCTGTGCCCTCTTCCATAATGTACCCTGAGTCTTGGGTACAGACATTGTATTGTTAATATATCAACTGGGGCTAGACGTCAATCTGTCACTTTTTCTCCACATTTTGACTAGTGTGGCTTTCTGTGATGATCTCCTGCTGTTTCAAAATAAAGCTTCCTTGATAAAAGGTGAGGTCTCCACTTACCAGTGAAAATAAAGATTAGTATTTAGAATGTAGTTAGGAATCATGCTGGTTTAGGAAAGTGGCAGTAGATGTACTTTCCTTCTCTATTCATAGTGTGGCTTTATTCACACATTCATCCAATTTTACTTATTTATTCTGAAGTGTTTTCTGAGCACCCCAACTAGCCAAGCATGATGCTAAGAACACAGAGAAAAGATGTGTTTCCATGATTTAAAAAAAAAAAAAAAAAAACAGGTTGAGGCAGAGGCCATTACAATTCAGTGTGTGAAAGCTACCAAGGGAACACAAAGAATATTCAAGGTCAACTCACACAAAGATGATGAAAGTGTAGTTTGCTTGCAGCTGATATTTTGGCCCAATACCCCAGAAAAGCCAGCTGCTCCTGATCATTGACAAGCACTGTTTCCTTAAACTGGATATAGTGTCCATTCATTGAACGCCATGGCTTTCAAAATATCTGCTAATAACTTCAATAGAAAAATCCAGTGATTCATCATCAATTACTCAGTACCTTAAAATTCTCATTTTTAATGATGAAGTACAAAAAACCCTGCCTTGTCCCTCATCTTCTTGAAGAATTTAATCAGTGTGACAAGGGTCAATGACAAGAGCTTTCTCCCTATTGTGTTTTTGAAGGGTCTTAACACATCTAGACGGTCTTCATTTTGAAGTCTCCCTTCTCACATAGTGTAACACATAACCTTGAACTCAACTCAACCTAAAAAGGAAAGTGCTGTGTTGGTAAATTAATCAGGAGCACTCTAGAAGATCTAATTTAAAAAGTACACATTAGCAGTTTATCTCATAGTATGAATTCCTAATCAATCAAAGTAAATAATTGTGTAGACTCAAATTTTATCATGAAGTCTAGCCATTTAAGTGTGTAACTGAAGCAAACAAACCTCAATTAAACACACATCACTTGTAATAGTATATATATATGTATAAAAATATATATTTTTATAAGTATGTATAAATATACACATGGTTCAGAGAAAAACGAATTGCATTTTAAACAAATTGTCTTCTTGTTTTCTTGAAAACAGTGGCAACAAGTTGGCTACTTCAAGTGGTGACTCCACAGTTAAATTATGGGACCTTGCAAAAAATGAATGCATATTGACCTTTGAAGGACACAGTCACGCAGTATGGTCCTGCACATGGCACTCTGGTGGTGATTTTGTGGCTTCTGCCTCACTGGATATGACTAGTAAAGTCTGGGATGTCAATAGGTAAGAACCACTTTTCAATATTATCAAGCTATATTGATATACATTTCATGAGTAGAGTGTGTTGTTTTCCTCGATACTAACACTGGGAAACATTACCAGAAACTGTTCACTGCTAGGATTACAGGGAGTGATGTAAATAATCTTTGTGAAATCCATTTCAAAAAACATTGATCTTTGTTGATATAATAATTCCTTTCTGAGTGTTCAGAACAAGATCAAGCCTGTATTAAGAGATTAAGGTTTTGTCAACTGGAAGCTGCTTATTAGAAACTGATAGAAATGAATATTTATTTTAAGTAGATTTTTTTGCTCTGCATAGCACAGGGTTGCTATATCTCTGCACTGTGGAAGTTGGTTTGGCAGTCATGAATATGATGGAGTTGGCTTATGCTCAATTTTTATTGATACCTTGGAATGTTTTCCCAAACCAATAATTTTTAGTAATTCACAAAATTATAGACATGAAAGTTTTATATTTGTCTTAATTCAAAATAGACATCCATTTCATATGCAGTATCAGTAACAGTATTATAATATGTTAAACACAAGTAAGTTGCAAAAATGGTACATTAGGCTATTATCAAATATCTTAATTGTTTCAGCTTAGAGGTTATCTGTCAGGCTTTGGGTCTTGTTTGTTGTTAAAACAATGTACAGGTATTGTGGGATTTATTAAGGCAACTCCACATGGTTAAAAGGGAGATTTATTTTGGGGTAACAACAAGTAAAGGGATTGGTTACAGGATCTGGGAGAGGTGAAGTGCAGTCCAGGGGTGTTCTCTGGATAACTCTGCTCAGTCTACCGTCCAGCTTCCAGGATCACCAGGATCCAAGAGAGCCAGCACATCTGGATCTCAGGTCTTAAGGTCTCCCATCTCGGCTCCGCCTCAGGGGCAGGCCAGAGGTAGGCGTGGCAGTTACCACAAGCCTCACTGGGGTAATATTTCCAGGCCAAAGCTGAAACAGCTTCCTACTACATACAGGTCCCAAATTGTGGATGATAACTCTTGGAATGTTAGGCCAGCTATTGTCATCCTATATCCAATATAACTTATCTTTAAAAAGTAAGAAAATTATGGAGCCATCATAAAGGCTGAGACTTAGAATTACACATACAGTTGGTCCCTTAAACAGCTGTCCTCCATCTTTCCAGAGTTATGAGTGGCATCTTGAGAGCAGAGGGCAATTGGGTGCTTGGGACCATAATAAAGACTCTCGGGAAGATTCAGTTGAAGGTTATCTTAAGCTCTGCATATAAATGATTTCCAAACGCTGTGCATCAGTTACTAAGCTCCTTTCTCTCTGCACTGTGCTTTGTTTCCTTGATGCTACCCCTGGGCTCTGTAAACTTCACTGTGGCTTTGCTGGATAGCATGTCTACTTGGCGCATGCAGTAGATAATGAGTCTGACAATGGGGGAGGCCTTCCTTCTTACTATCCCTTTCCTCTGAGCTTATTGTAAACTTGCTATCACTCCACTGGCTGTTCTTATCACAGCAGCAGAATCCAGTGACAGGCTTCTTTCTATACAAGCAGCCTCACTGGGGCACCATTTAGAGAGGAAAACGTCAGGTAGCAGATATTGCTTCTCCTTGGTCTGTATTTCCCATTTCTCTCAGAATATATCCTCTAGGCAGAGAAACCCCATTACCAGCATGGAAATACAATCCCCCCTGAGGAATGACTTCAGCCACTTCAACTACCAAAACCCCCTTCTTCAACTCTGGGGGTTTTGTGAAAGCTGAGCATTGATCATTTCTACAGTATTTCCTTTGTGATTTCAGTGTTTCGGTTGCCCTCTCTTCTCTGATGGAGTTTTGTCTGTCCCTTAGCACTTTCTTCTTCTCATTACTTAGTGAACAACTTACATAGCTGTCAGCCCTGTCTGGTAAGCTTTGATCTTTAAGGTAATGGGAGCCCTTACTAGACCATGACAGATTCAAACATAGGCAGATAAATAGCACAATCCATCTGAAAGGAACAACTAACTAAACTTTGCATATCCTGTCTGAGAAAGCATGACTCAGAGCGATAGATTTCTACCTAATTCTATCTAAAACTGGGACAGTTGTTTTCTCAGTGGGGCATTATTTTATTTGTAATAATCAATTGCACGAAAAAAATTCCAAGTCTATTATGCTTCCATATCATATGATCAGATTTCATTAATATTGACAATACTGAGTCATTGGAAATTCAGTGTAATTATGTAATTTTAGTCTTTTTCACATTTGACTTAGATGAAGATCCTAATACAAGACTGTAGTACATTGAAAATATGTCTTCAAATCTATTAACCATTCAGAATGTATAAACCCAACTATGGCTAGAAACTGCTTCCCAATGATCTTCACTCCCCTTAGAACAATTTCAAACACTATGATTTGACAACCTTCCCTTTGACTCTGACATAAATACTGTCATCACATTGATGCCCAGTAGATATTGACATAGCAGATCAAAATTCCTCTTGATTAATGTCAAAATCCTCTAAATTTAAAATTTTCCATCAATATCAGGAGCTCAATCAAATTCATCACCAATGACAAAAAGTGATACCGACTTTGAAGCTGAACTACTGCCCACAGGGACATGTAAAGGGAGACATTGATTACATCTGAAGGGCTGTTGATACATCTTTCAGAGTTATAATCAAAACATCAAGTTCTGATTTGTAATTACCCAGGGATCAGAGTCGTGTAGATATGTCTAAACTCTGAGAGTCTTAGTTTAAAATCTTTGGTTGCTTGAAATGGCTTAGTGACTTCAGGGGAGAGTCACTTGCCTTGGTAATTTGGGTGTTGGCAGAAACTGTGTCTTGTTGTGTACCTTACTGTTCTCTGGATGCCCTGTGGTTCTTAAGAATGGAATATTTTGGACTGATATGTAATGTTGTCATTCAATTGGCTGTTTGCCAAAATGTTAGATCACTGGGAAGCATAACCTATATAACATTTCAGATAAAGCTTCATATTTGCTGAGCAACGTTAAGAATTTTCTGAACACTATCTAAGGACTCAGTGGGGGTAAAACCTCACTCTGCAGAGGTTCTGTAGCCTATTTTGATGGTCTTCCCAAGGATCACATTATGAACTGACAGATGTATGTGTTGCAGTTAGAAATCATTGTTTCCTACTTTGGTTTTAAAATATGCCCTTTAAGGTCAGTCACTAAGCTCTCATGCACACTTGAGACACACACACCTGCACACACACATTCACACACACACAAACATGTGCATAAGCACATACATATTCACACACACAGCACATGCACACTTACATATACATACAAAGAAGTATACACACAACTGCACACACACACACACACACACACACACACACACACACACACACACACACAATGTATCCAGGACACAGAATGCTTGGCATATGACTGTTTACTTGCATGAATGAATAAGTACCCATGAAATCTGTACAGTAGGAGTTTTTACCTTCCAGATCCATATGAAGTTGTGTTATAATTTTCTGTCTTATCCCGCACGAATCTATAAAATGATAAAAATTGGGTAGAAGTATTAAAAATGATCTCAGTCACCTGTAAAAAATAATTTGTTTCTTCTCCTAGGCATTTACATGTAACGCCAATGAATAAGTGTTTACTAGATGACTGAACAGTGTTGGGCTGTTACAGATACACGGAGACTTTCAGACTCAATCACTATCCTCAGTGAGTTTATAAGTCATTTAAGGATGTAGGGATTTTGAAGCAATCATAGAATTTGCAATGCATCTGCTCTCTGTATTATTGCACCCTGTATTCTGGGAGAGTCCTGGCTGTTTTTCTTCCAAGGTAACTGTATTTGGCGAAGCAGCTTCATCACCTTGTCACTTTGGTGTTTGGAAGGCAGACCGTGTGCTGGTTCCACTTGTCGCTGGAAGGAAAAGGATTGGAAATGGCCAAAATGTCGCTGAGTGTAGCTGCCTCAGCTGCTTCAACCAGACAGCAAAAGGGCAAGGACTCAGCAGTCTGTAGCAAGGATAGAAAGGAACAGGGAGACTTGTAAACTTCAACAGCTTCTCCCTCCCAAATGCTGGGAAATAAACGTAATGGCCTTAATGCTCTGCATATTGTTTCAGATGCTCTTGACATTCCGTGGAGAAAGGAAACAAAGCAAGTTAAGAACCACGTTCAAGGTGTGGTTTTTCTCTGTATTTTGTTACTAGGAAGCAGATTTTCCAGAACCCTGGGTTTGTGGGAAAATCATGTTGACAAAGAAACCATGAGCCTACAGTTAGTAACTCACCCATTCTTAAAATAGTCCTTGAGGCCCCAAATGTATATCCACAGGAAGTGGAGTTCTAGTGTTCCCTAGTCACAAGGGAAAGGAAGAGCACAGAACCTATGTTAGACACAGCCATAGAGAATAACGGATACGGGAAAACCTTCTGTGACACAAAGGCAGGACACATGCAAGAAAAATGCATACCAAATCAAAGCAAACCCTGGAACCACAAAGCAAACATACAAACGGGAGTGGGAAAAGTGTTCCTCTTGTGAGCATGCCATGGCTCCCATAAGGAAGTTTCTTCAGTGCCTTGGAGAAGTTCCTTGACTTGCTTTGTCAGGCAATTCACAAAGTAGAGGGTTTGTGTTTCTCACCCTCTTTTCCTCTGTTACCATTTGTACAGCTGCTAGTCCATCCTTCCTCCATCATTTGTGGTGTGCAGACAGCAGAAACTCGGTTTTACCTAGTTGATCAGCAGAAGGGACCACTCTGACCCCTGGGAGCACCTTCAGTACCATCCAGAGAAGACGGACTATAAAATACACGGCAGTGACTGATTGTGATCTGGGGTTGTCTCCATTTCTAGATTGGGAAAACAGGAGCAAATACTTGTATGCGGTGGGAAATGTGGCATCGTTATATGGCGGGCAGAAAGGTGTAGTAGAGATGTTAGTATTCATTTGTTTGTTCCCTTCTCTCACATTCACTAGAAACATGGCCGTCTAAGTGCTATTTCTCAGCTTTGCTATTTTTCAAATGTGGCTGCACTAATAACTTCTACACAGCAAACAATAGTTAAACTGATAGGGACCATTTTCATTTTTGGATCTCTAGGGTATGCAATGGCCATAGAAGCCAGTTATTTTTCTTTTAAAAAAAATGAGAGAGCAAATCTCCACATGCTTGGATTGCATGACCCCACTCCACCTCTCCCTCCAGTTAGCCTGTCCTGTTGTCTGAGGAACTCAGGAACAGGGGAGAAACTAAGTTATTGATGTCATTTTATCCCAGCCTCTTTGTTGGGGCACTTGCTCCTGCTGGTCTAATACAGGCTTCCTGTGAATATTTTCTAGGTGATGCATACTCCCTCATGACTTACTTTTAAGGCAACTGGGACAAGTCTTGAAGTATTTGCAAATGTGTAGATGGGGTCACTTCATGAACATTCTGACTGTAGTCAATGGCTCTTTAACTCTTCTCATGTTATGACCTTAATATACATTGTAATACTGCTGGAGCCTATGAAATCGCAATTGTCAGCAGAAATACTTGTAAGTATAATAATGGGTTTGCATAGGTTATAACGCCGTAAGAGTAGTTGTAAATTGTTAGAAAAAGTGAAACTATTATGCATGTGCCTCCATTAGTAGAACTATGATTTAATAACGATGAATTAAACAAGCACCAAGATTTAAAGTTTATAGTAGTAGTGACTTTATTCATGGGAAGAGTTGAGAAAGTCAGTTTTACTGATTATAATTAAGCTATAAAAATATAAATAGCATTTTCCATATCGATATTATTCTAGTATTCTAGATTCCTTCCTGCCTCCCTTCCTTCCTCCCTCCCTCCCTGTCTCCCTTCCTTCCTTAAATATGTATTCTTAATTCTTTATTAAATAATGTATTCTTTTCTTTCTTTATTAAATATGTATTTTCCTTACTTTAAAATGTTTTTTAATGTATGTATATGTGCACAGGCATAATTGTCTATATCTGCATCAGGTACAAACATGTACCTTGGATGAAATTAGACTGTTGGAGCTGGAGTCACTGGTGATTATGAGCCAGCCTATATAGGCAATACAAGGACAGTAAATGCTCTTTAAGCACTGAGCCATCTCCCCATCTTCCCAGTATTTGTTTGTAGACCTAACAAACATGCAGTGAAGCCCTTATCTAATTTATTATTCTAATCACTACAGCAGTGTGGTGGTTTGAATAAAGATATCCCCCAGAAGCTCATATATTTGAATGCTTAGTCAAAAGGAGGTGGGACTTTCTGAGAAGGATTAGAAGTGTGGCCTTGTTGGAGGAAGGGTACTATGTGGGTAAACTTTGAGGTATCAAAAGCCAGTGTGAGAATCTCTCTCTCTCTCTCTTTCATCTGCTTGCTGTGATTTAGAAGGTAAAGTTCTCAGCTACTTCTCCAGTGTTATGCCTGTCTGCTGCCATGCTCCCCACCATGATGATCATGGACTAACCCCCTGGAGGTGTAAACAAGGCCCCAATTAAATGTTTCTCCTCTGAGTTGCCTTGATCATTGTGTCTCATCACAGAAATAGAACAGTGACTAAGACAAGTAGTAAGAAAATAGATGAACATAGATGGCATTGGATTGAGAAGAAAAACCATATCAAATGAGTAATAATGTATTAGCCTGAGATGACAAATTTTGTAGAAAGAAAAGCATGAGGGATGACCAAAAATTATGGTCATGGGAAAAGATGATATTTTCAAGGGGTAATCTTTATTGTAAAGCTGATTAATATTTGGAAGGTCTCAAAAAGCTGAGACAACTAGCCAAGCAGGTATCCCGGCTCTTCTGAATTTTCTATGGTGATGTCAAAACTCATGTTTTGACAAAACTATTGAAAGGCGAGTGTACCTGCAGTAAATTTAGCAGACAGTTGTTCAGATCCTTGTGCATATGTGCATTTTGCAAAGGGCCTCACAGCCCATCTAGTGCCTTTTAGCTTCATTTTCAATGAAATGGCAGACACCTGCTAGTTTTAAGTACCAAGTTCAATCTTCTTTACATATTAATAGATGGCTATGGTGAGTTGTGAGATCAGACTATGGAGAGGAGGGTGAAACACAGATACCATTGGAAGCGCCTGCTCAAAAAGCACTGCCAAATCCAGGCAAAAGGTGAGAAAGGCTTGATCCATGCTGGGGCCAGCCATTGTAGTAAGAATTCCTTGTATCCTGGGCAAATATGGAAGAGAAAGCCAACAGGAGTTCTTGAGCTAATATGATCTGTGAGAGACAGAGAAAACAAATGACCTGTTAATATTTAAATGACTAAAAAGGAAATATCACTCTCTTTATGCTGGCAAATTTCATAACTAAGTATAAAGGGGGGATGTCCTTTGATTGTTCCTCTAACATTTCTAGGGAAGAGAACTGAATGTTCCTTCTGTCCACTGGCATCGCTTCCTACTGAATTTAATAATTCATCGGTCAATCAAAACCTTGGGCCAGATGAGTGGAGAGAAACAGAAGGAATCACTTAAAAGTAGGAAAAGGAAATGTGAAATATTAAAATTCTGGTTCAGTGAGTTATTTCCTGTTAGTGAAATGTAGTATTCATTTCTTTTGGACAAATAATGTGCTAAATTGAACTTCAGAATGAGAGAAAATTCTTTATTTCTGAACAACATTTCTTTATTAAAAAGTAATAAAAGTTGGGCTTGATATTTATAATATAAAATATTCCATTAGTACATTTCATGTTCATTGTGACTCACTAGCAAAGTTGCCTGTGCTGGTAAAGAAGGACATATTGTACAATATTAATGATTTTAAGACATAATAATGTAGGAAGAAGTATTAAGACTCAAGGGCATGGATTATTTCTGCACTAATACTTGTCTTGTGTTGTGAGGGTCTCCAATTTGCCTTGTTATACTTGAAAAAGCACCCAAGGCATATATTAACCGATTGCTAAAGTAATGCTTGAAACATGATTATGCTATATTAAAAGAAATGGTTAGGTACCTCTTGTGATTAATATGTCCTGTTCTATCCAATAATGATTCAACTTTTCTGTCTGAAAATGAATAATGCCTCCGTGGAATATGAGTTTGAAGAGATATCTAAATGTGGAACATAAAGAGAACATGAAAATAATGTTTTTGACTTTAATTTCTCTCCCCAAAAGAGCACACATTGCATGATTTAAGAAATAATCTGTTTTATAAGAAAAAAATATTAAAGCTAAGGTTCATACTTTATTTGGAAAGTTTTAGTGTGATTTAAATATTTAACAGTTCTCTCACAGCTAATATGGCTTCATCTGTATTTGTGAAGAATGCCTACAGCAAGTGCCCATTGCAATAAACTCGATGTGAAAGTTCTTTTATATTATTATGAATGAATCAACAAATAAGAGGATGTATTTCATGAGGTCTTTGAAATGTAATCCTATAGCCTTTACACAATAATACTATTTCATATAAATGAGTTGTATAATTCATATGTAACTTATATTAGATGAGATGTACTTTCTCCTTGTTAGATTATATACCAAATAAACTAAATATTAAAATGAATTTGGGCAAATAAATTATCCCCTTACACAATAATACTATTTCATATGAATGAGTTATATAGTTCATATGTAACTTACATTAAATGAGATGTACTTTCTCCTTGTTGTCTTACATGCCAAATAAACTAGATATTAAAAAGAATTTGGATGAATAAATGAGATTAAAGGTATTCTAAGTAAATAAATATACTTTATAATATAATTTTACTTTTTTACTGCCAATCAAGGCAAACACTTTTTCAAATAAACTATACCATTCTAATTAAAATTTACTTAATAGATGAATTCTTATATTCCTCATTGCTAATGACTTAAAAATATTTAATATATTTCTTCACTAATACCTTTTAACATAAAATTATTGCAGTCACAGATAGCATGAGATGAAAGACCAAAATCACACTTGTTAATGGTGTAAGTTTATATATACATATGAACATTTTAATGTGCAGAAGTTTAATGTCTACACTCATTACTTTGAATGAAGTAAATTTAAATACTCAAATTAACCTTAAAATGACCTAAAATATTTGATTGTTTTAAATATGTAATGAAAATTACTTTTTACGTCTTTATGATTTATCTGGGCTCCAAAACACGAATCATTTAAAACCATTCACCTGAGAAAACAAACACAAGTGTTATAGTATCTCAGAAACATTGCTTAAGGATAACAAAAGCAGTTCTCATCAAAAGTAAATGCTAACATTCAAGTCAGTTGCTGGTGGATTGAGTTGGATGTCCATGTCCATCAAACCAAATGTAAGAAATAAACATAACGTAATAAAGTACTTAAATTATGGTACTTCACATTGCCTGACATTGGTTGTGAAAATTTCAACTTTTACACAAATGCAGAACTTCATAATATTTCCTCGGTGGAAAGTGGAATTCAAGAAGGTGAAGGAAAAATCCTTTGTCTGAGCTTTGGTGATCCAGCCACATAGAAAACAATACACGGTGGAACCAATACTTCTAGCAGAGTTTTCCCTTTGAGAAAAGTCATCTATGCAGATTTCCCCTCTGTTTTCTTGCGCTGTTTACTACATTACATTAAATAAGTACTAAAACCTTCTTTCTTAGATTTTTATTATTCATTAAATAACTCAACATGTGTCCCCTGTGTTTCTATCCCTGGATACTCTATGTCTGTACCCCTGGAGATGAAACTACAATCCAGAACCTAAAGTCAAGTCTCTTACATGACTCATATTATAGAGCTCAACACAGCAGCTGATAGCCACGTTATACACATTACTAGACAAACTCCGGCTATACCACTGATCTAAAACTTAACTTCTTTTCTCTGTGCATGAGAAGGGGAAACCAAGAAGAGTACAGGCTTCCTGCAATCACTAGTGAGCTAGTTCTAGATTTTTCTGCAAAAAATCGTGTAAGCTCAGGAGCACACACCAGTGAGGTGGACAGCTAGACTGCCAGGCCTTCCCAGCTTTATGTACATTGCTTTCCTCATTGGAGTTTTGTTTTTACCAGCTGCTAGACACTTATCACATAAACATCCAATTAAAGGTTTTCACATGAAGGATGGGTTTTCCTGTGATCTCAGTATGGTTTGGGGGTAATTATGTGAGTTGGCTTTGTGTTTTGAATGAGGAAGAAATTGTTGAACTTTATAATAGCATATTACCAAAGATCAATCTAAAACATAAAAAGAACAATTAGATATACCCATACCAGCATGAGCTATAGCCTATCTACTTATGATTAAAATATTTCCCCTTTGTACAACAAAGTGAATATCTAAATTATGTAGTTTCTTAAATATGCATGTCAGCTCAGAGAGATCTAAAGATTCATATTTTTTTATTTATTGGAGATATTACTGTTAGTGTTGAAGATGCAGGATAAGTTAAACATGGGTGCTTGTATGTTACTATCTTAACATATGTCTAAATATAGTGTCATATCCACAAATTTAAAAATTTAAAACTTAAACTTACTCTTGGCAATAAGTTGGTATCTATCTGCCTATCTATCTATCTATCTATCTATCTATCTATCTATCTATCTATCTATCTATCTATTTATCTATCTACCTACCTACCTACCTATCTACCTATCATCTATCTGTCTCTCTGTCTGTCAGTCTATGGGGACATATCTATTCAAACCACCACAGTATCTAAGTATGCATGTAATTGCATTTGTGCTTCAGTGTGTGGGCTTCTGTGTGCAAATGTATGGAGGACCGAAGTCAGTGCCAGGAGTCTGCCTCACTCATTCTACACTTTTTTTTTTTTTTTTTGAGACCAAGTCTGTCACTGAACCTCCAGCTCATTGATGCAACTGACCAGGTAGCTCCACATATGCTGCTGTCTCTCCGTTCCCAGGGCTGGGATTACAGGTGTACAACTTTGTACCAGGCTTCTATGTGGGTGCTGGGAATCTGAACTCAGACTTCTAGCTTGCACAGCAACTGAACCACCTTGCAGCTCCTAAATAAATATATTTAAATATAAAACATTTTAATACAGAAAACTTATATTAAAGCCATAAATACTAAAAAGAAGTAGACATTTAAAATTCTTTCCTCGATTTACTTCTCCCAAATAGTTGACAAGTTTGTAATAACATCTATTGTGTTCAGTCTTAGAGATGACCTGTAATTTATTTCACTGTCTACTTTCTAGTTATGTGGCAAATTAAATGTACTTTTTAGAAAACTGTTATTACCAATATTTCCACAATAAATGGAAGTTTACTGTTTTACATATATGAATTAATATATCAAAGGCATATGAAAGCAATAATAATAAATTATGTCTGTAGCCCCCAAATGCTGCCTATGTGCTTAATATAAATCTCTCATAGAAATATTCTTTTATTTAACAAACTTGTGCTATTTATATGTGCAATCACACTTTGCTCTTTCTTTCATTTCCTAATAGGTCACTTCTAGACTCACCTTAGAATATAGGATTTGGTGACATCTCTAACAATAACTCACCTCTACATTATCTGTATTACTGTGGTTTTCATTATCTCTGCTCATATATTTACCACCACAAACTAAGTTCCTAGTTTCCAAATGGAAATGGACTATTCTCCTTCTTCTAAAAGGACATTGGGATTAATCCTATTAAGCTAATAGCCCTGTTTACCTGGGTCACCACAAACATGCCAGCCACTGTATTCTAGATATTGTCCATGTATTCACCAATCAGACTTCACCGCTCACTCACCTCTGATTGCCTTTTCACTGCAGGCTTTGGAATTCAATGCCTCTCATCAGCAAAACATTCTCTGTCCCCAACCTCTTCAGTGCACTATTTATCTTCTTGTTTAAGATGGTGCTCCCTAGAGGGTATTGATTCCCTTTTCTAATGGAGCCTGTAACGCCTTCCCTTTAATCCTGCTCAAGAGATTTAAAGCTTATAATGAATAATAAGCATGTTAACTAAGATACATATAATTTGTTTTGGAATGTTCATCTATCATGATGTGTGTGTGTGTGTGTGTGTGTGTGTGTGTGTGTGTGTGTGTGTGTGTTTGCATTTCATTTGTTTTTAGAATACTAACACAGATTCCATCTGTCTGAACCTGGTGGTTTGCTGGCATGTATGTTGCCACTAGTCTGAACACGGCTTCACCTATAACTGGGAAACTAATAAGCGTTCATTGGAGTACTATATAAAGTGACAATCCCTCGTTGCTTTTTATTGTTGCTTATAGACCCCTTCACTTCCTTTTTGTTCCTCTATAAACCACGCTTTACTGTAAGCACATTCTTCCAGATTGCACCTTGATCTTTTTAATTTTATCATAGATGCTACTGTCCTACTTACCTCATCACATGTTGACGAGTTTGGTGCTGGATTTACTGTCTTTGTTAGTTTCAACATCAGGTTCTCAAAATAACCTAGACTCCTAACGCATTTGCCTGCTTTTCTCCCTCCAGCTCATGTCTTCCAGTAGTACTCATTGCAATGGCTCTTGAATTCCAGTAGTGTTAGAAACAGTTTCCACAATGCCCAACCCTGAATAAGAACTGTATTATTACATGGAGTGGTTTGAATGAGACGGACTCCCATAGGCTCATATGGCTGAATACTTAGTACCCAGTTGGTGGAACTGTTTGGCAAGGATTGGGAGGTACAGCCTTGTTGGAAGGGGTGTGTCACTTGGGGCTTTGAAGTGCTGAAACCCCAAGCTATTCCTAGATAAGCTCTCCCTGCCTGGTGCTTGGTCCCTCATCTACCTGCCTGCCTGCTGCTGTACTCCTAGCCATCACAGTCTAGGACTAAGCCTCTGGAACTGTCAGTCTCCAGTGGACTTTTTCTTCCCTAAGTTGCTCTGTCGTGGAGTCTTATTGCAGCAACAGAAAAGTAACCCAGACATCGTGAGTAGATTCTAAGCTCCATCACAGTGTCCTCCCCTTCTCTTACCGTGTGACTTCCCTGGCCATGCTCCTCCTCCATGTCAATTCCCCGTGAATTCTCTGCTGGTGCTGTTCCTGCACATGGTTTAGCTGCTGTGACTGAGGAAAGGAAAATCACATTCATGCTGACTAGTCTCACTTGATATGTATAACTGCAACTCATAATTGAATTTTACTTCATCTCCTCTGGCAGCTTACTCTACCGGATGAGTATGGAATAACTTGCTCTTCTAACTCCGTATTTTTAACACTCTCACCATTTCTTTCCTTTTTGAACTGAGGACCTTGATTTTTTTATTTCATTGAGAAAATAGGTCATATTAGACAATGAATTTTTAGTCTGCTACCAATTCCATCAATGATTATATTTTTTCTCCCCTGTCAGCCATTTCATATTCAGTTTTGTTCTATACTACTTTGCATTTGGTTGGTTAATCTGAAATAACTGTATTCAGATGTATGAAATTTCAATATGAGCACCAATGTGACTGTTTATCCAGCATATCATTCCATCAGTAAGCATGCCTCCATTTGCCATCAAAGGTTGCTCAACAGTATGTGAGATTAGACAATGCATCATCTAAACTTCTACTTGTCATGGTGTTATTGCCCAAAGAGGGTCAGTAACATCGTCAAGATTAGAACTCCCTTGGGAGTAAATACTTGAGAATTGGCAAACAGGAACGTCACCTGACAACTATTCTGGACTAAATTCTGGCCCCCAGACCAAATTCATATTGAAATTCAGATACTTAAAGTGGTGGTATTTGGAGACAGGGACTTTGGGAGATAATTAAGTCATAAGGATGGTGCTGTCATTGGTGGGATTAGTGGTTTTAGAAGAAGACATGGGAATGTTGTCTTTGCTGTCCTCGTTGTCCACCATGTTAGGGAGTGTAAGAAGACAGTCATCAACAGACCATGGAGCAGGCTAGACATTTTGTCTGCTGAAAATTTAATCTCAGAATTATTAGCTTCTAGAACCATGAGAAATAAATGTCTGTCTTAGCTACACATTGTCCACCTTAAAACAACCCACACTAACTATTTGCAAGGAAAATGTCCTGTTTTTGCATCTTTGTTCACATTACAGTAATTGCCTTCTAAATATAGATATATATCAATCTTTTATCCATATGTCATAGTGCATAGAATTGATACACTTCAGTTGATCTAAGATTAAATTACAACTTTTGACACAATCCCTAGACCACAATTAGGTCTGACTTAGAGAGGATTTTGAAAAAGTACTTAAAAATCATGACTGGAGTAATTTTAGATTATATGTGCATGCCTCCTCAGTAAATTTTAGATGATCCTTATTAAGTTTTACTGCTTTTTATTGTGAACTTATTTAATACAGTAAGTTGAAATGGACCCACTTTCTCAATGATAATTACATAGTTTTGCATTTCATCAAACCTAGGAAATGGACATTAATACAATATTTTGAAGTCAAGCAGATACATTAACTGAATTTCACCAGGTGTTTCTTGTTTTTTTTTTCTGTCTGTGTACGTGTGTGTGTGTGTGTGTGTGTGTGTGTGTGTGTGTGTGTGTGTACACATGTGTGTTTCTGTTGTCTGTCTGCCTATGCATGTGTAGTTTGAAACTTTATCAACTGTGTAGGTAAGAGTAAACATTATAGGTAATACTAATAGTCAGATATACACAGATGCATCACTATTGGATTCTTTATATTTTTCTTCAATCCATGCTCTTTCTTCAGCCTACCTCTTGGAAACCACTAAAATGTTGTGCCTCTCTATAATAGCCAATGTCTTATAGCTGGAATCATACTTGATGTCACCAACAAGGAACAGCTTTTCATTTTTCAAAAATTTGGCACCGTAACCCAGAAATTCATTCAACTGTTACACATAGTTATGGGTAATAGTTCATTCTTATTTGTTGCTGAATAATAATTATTGTATGCACAGTCCACAATTTATTTGTTCATTCAACCCTTGAAGGACATCTGGTTAGATTCTAGTTTGGGGATTTTTATAAATAAAGCTGCAGTGAACATTTATGGGCAGGATTTTGTGCAAATCTAAGCCATCATTTCGCTAGGATATATATCCAAAAAAGTAACTGCCAGGTCATATGGTAAATGTATATTTAATGTTACAGAACAGTGCCAGATTTTTTTACAGTGTAACTATGCTCTCATTGTCAATACCTGAGAAGTAGGGTCTCAGCATCCTTGCCATCATTTGTTAATATCAATAAGTATTTAATGCAACCATTTTAAAAGATAAATAGTTATATCTTGTTATGATATCAATTAGAATTTCTCTGATGGCTGATGATATTTAAACATACTTTTGTGTTTTTATTTTGTTTGGCATGTCTTTTTTTTTTTTTAATTTAACTGCTTGGCTATTAGCTCAGGCCTACCACTGACTAGCCCTTACACTTAAACTCAGGCCATTTCTATTAATCTATATATTGCCATGCTTTCCATGGCTTTACTTGTGTGCCATTACATTCTGCTCCCTGGATGGTGGGCTGGCATCTCCTTCTCAGCCTTCCTTTTCCCAGAATTCTCCTTGTCTGCTTATCCCACCTATACTTCCTGCCTGGCTACTGGCCAAGCAGCATTTTATTTATCAATCAATCAGAGCAACACATTCACAGCATACAGAGTGACATTACCATCATTTCCCCTTTTCTTTCTTTTTTCTTTTTCTTTTTTTTTAAATTTTATTTTACAATACAATTCAGTTCTACATATCAGCCACAGATTCCCTTGTTCTCCCGCCTCCTGCCCCCTCCCCTTATTCCCACCTCCTCCAGGGCAAAGCCTCCCCCAAGGACTGAGATCAACCTGGTAGACTCAGTCCAGGCAGGTCCAGTCCCCTTCTCCCAGACCGAGCCAAGGGACCCTGCATAAGCCCCAGTTTCAAACAGCCAACTCATGCAATGAACACAGGACCTGGTCCCACTGCCTGGATGCCTCCCAAACAGATCAAGCCAATCGACTGTCTCACCCATTCAGAGGACCTGATCCAGTTGGGGGCCCCTCAGCCATTGGTTCATAGTTCATGTGTTTCCATTCGTTTGGCTATTTGTCCTTGTGCTTTATCCAACCTTGGTCTCAACAATTCTTGCTCATATAAACCCTCCTTTTTCTCACTAATTGGACTCCCGGAAGTTTTAACTTTAACCTAATAAAATTACATATATCAAGCAAGAATTACAGTTACAATATCCAATCTATTTGTATTTTATAAAATTAAAGAAAATATTTTATCTATTCTATGCTTGTGAGTCTAAAGTTTCATATCTAATTTATCTTTTATCATAACCAAGGAAAATTATAACTGTTCTTCTTGGCAAAAATAGCCATTTGGACAAGAAACTGTTCTTGCCTGGACTGCTTAACAAATGTTACATTGACTGGACATGCAGGACCCATAGGAAGGTGACCACTAAACTTCAGGGCAAAATGGTCCTTCAGGTTCCTGCTTCATAGAAGAAACTGACAGACATTCTACAGGACACAGAGGAAAGTGACTGAGAGACTTTAGGCCTATGGGCTGAAGATGGATACACCAACATTGCAGAGGAACTTCAGGTGACTGTCCAGGCAGCCAACTGTCTCTGTCATTTTAAGTTTCTGGAAGTTGCTTACAATGCACTTCCTGTTTACTTAGGCAATATTATATCCTTCTGAGGTCTTTGACATAGTTGAAGACTAGATAGTTATAATTTTCCTTGGCATGTCTTCTTTATGAAATATCCACACAAACTTTGGTCCTTTGTCTGATTGAATTGTTTTCTTCCAATTATAAAATAAGTTTTAGAATCAGGCCATATAATTCCAACTTCCACATATTTCCTTGTTTATTTGCATTTTGCTAATTATGTTGAGTGTTCCAGCTCCATTATCTTGACAGCTCTGCTTTTTTCCCTCGTCTTGCAATCATTCAGTCTGTTTTACTGGTAATCAGAAAACTTCATATTCCTGCCCTATTTACTTCTTACATATTAGCCTTCTGCTCATCATGAGTGTTGTCCATTCATCTTGTCCTCTATTCATTCATGATGCCTCTAGATTCTTCTCCAGAGATTTACTTATACTTTCTCCCAAAAGGTTAGAGTTGAAGACTCAACTATCCTGGCTACTCTTCATTTCTGATGGCCACAATTTCCTTTGCTGTTAACTATTCACATTAGTGTGAAATTGTGAGTTTTTAAACCTTAAACATACACAAAAATGCACTCTTCCCACATGTAATCAAAAATTGTAAAATGAAAATGAACAATAAAAGAAGTAAGAAAGCATATAAAATTTCATTTTTTCATGAAGGTCATATTAGTGTGGCTCTATTTATTACATTATGAATATGAAATTAATTTAAAAGTCCCCTCTCTCTCTTTAAATTTTTCTCCATGTATCTGTGTCCGCCTTTCGCCCCTTCGGTAATATGATGCAGCTGCTTCCCTGGTGCCTAAGGCACACACATCTTTTTTCTGTTGTGTTTTTGTGAATAATTTGTTCTATGTCATGAAGCATTTCTGTTTCTGCTCTAGTTCTCGTTCTCTTTATTGTCTCTCTGCCACATCCCAATAACTTGCTTTCTCTCCCTTTAAACTAACTGGAGTTCCTTATAGTTAATTATGAGCTATAATAGCTCATCTTCGTTCTCATTGTTTCCCTTAGTATTTATTCTTAAATCTTTACTCTGTTCCAGATAGTTATTGTACGAATTTATTTCCATGTGAATTACTTTGCATATAGTTAAATTGCCTCTTCACTTAACATTATATATCTCATGGTGCCTCAACTCAAAGGAATGATTTCATACAATTCTTTTGATCCATTTTCTTCTGCAATATGGTCTCTATGAATTCGTCTTCACATAGCTGTATTGAATGGAAAGTAAAGATATCTGACTAGTTTTAAAAAACTCTTCTCAGATGATTTACTAACATAATATTTATAACATAGAGCAACAAGAATGTTCCCACTGGATGAAATTAGTGTCTGCAGTTGCTTATGTCTAGGGGGCAAGGGTGCCACTCAGCCATAAGATTTCTGTCTGATGTGCAATTTCCCCTCATCCAATGCTGCAAATCTCTAATGAATTAAAAATGTCTTGTCAAAATAATCACAACTTTTTCACTTTCAAATGTGTATTTGTTTGCACTATGAGAATAACTTCCCTCACCTTGCTCATCAACGCATGTAAGCTGCAACAAAGAACTGAGAGATTGTGCTTGCTCGCTGCATATTTAACTCCAAATACTACTGCCAGGCTCATGTGTGCCCTGTATTTTGATTACATAATGAGGCATATGAAATCAGGTTTTAGTCTGATGAAATTGAATCACAGAGGAACCATGTGCAGAGATGCCTGTGATCCTGGAAGTAGGTGAGTTATGTGAAGCAGTGGATTCAGGGTATTTTCCAAACTAACATTAATTAAAATGACTTCTTTCTTCCCACGTAGCAAATCTTTGTTGTATAACTATGCTTAACCGAGGACAAGCATGTCTGTGCAAATGTACCTGTCATTCAGATGACACAAAAATATAGGCTCTTGGATCAGAAGTGCCAAGGCCTCTTTCACTGCATACATCTATGCTTAGGTGACACAGACTGGCAAGTATTTCTTATTCATGAGTTCTACTGCAGGAAGAAGCCTCACCTGAATTTTAAACTGTTACAGGATGTGAATACATTCTAGCTTAGAATTAGGTAAACTGGTGATAGCATGTCAGAGAGAAGTCGGTAGAAGGGCCACTGCCTGCAAAGCATGCTTTTCATGTGGGCTCTGGCTCTCATGGCTGTTCCAATATTTATAAGTTCATCTATATTTTCTTATAGTCTTTAGAGACTTAGGGTGAAGTCTTAAAATTCCAACCCTCCCCATTCCTCTTCAGGTACTACTCATTGGTTTCCAGTTCTTAGGTCTCTGTGTCTAGAGGGGCATTGGAGACACATTGCCTCCTTAGCCTATCTTCACCTTAGGTCTGTTTTCACTATAGTGAATGCACAGTTCACATAGCCCTCCAGCAATGGCTTGTCCCTTAGAAGCATCTACTGGTCGTTTGGATAATTGATCTCTGTAGCTTCCTGGCCCAGATGCTTGAAACGGATTATGAAGGGTACTTCTTTTGCTTAAGGAATCATTTTTTATTTCACCATCAACATGATTTTCTTTATAAAGCATTTGGAATAGTTTGGCCAACAATTTTGAAACATTTTTATATTGACAGTGAAGTCTTTTTAAGTATTACTCCAATACTTAAAACCTTAAGTCAAGAGATGTTAGATTATCCAACTGAAAATTCAGGATTTTGTAATCTGAGGATGGCTTGTAGACTCTGAATAGGTAAGAACATTGAGGGAAATTTTAGACAAGTGTAAAATGTATTTTCTTGTATATTTAAAACTGTGATTGTTAAATTTGGCTAGTGTGTTGACATTCAACAGAAACAAATTATAATGAAGTGAATTTTAAAGATCATCTAAATGTAGCAGAAATAAGACAGGTTAGGTGAACTCAAGATCACAATAGTAGCATGTCTCTTTTTTTATTAAGAAAACTCTTTCATTCATTTTACATACCAATCAAAGATCCCCCTCTTCCCTCCTTCTGACCCTCCCACCAGCCTCTCCCTCACAATCCACCCCCCACTCCCCACCTCACACAAGAAGGCAATGTCTCCCAAGGGGAGGCACATCCAGTAGAGGCAAGTCCAAGTCCTTTCCCCTGCCCCAAGGCTGCAGGAGGTAATCCATCATAGCTAGTGGGCTCCAAAAAGCCTGTTCATGCACCAGGGATGGATTCTGATCCGACTGCCAGGGCCCCCACCCCCAAGCAGATCAATCTATACAATTGTCTTGCCCTGCAGAGAGCCTAGTCTAGTCCCATGTAGGCTCCACAGCCTTTGATCCAACTTTCATGAGTTCCCACTAGTTTGGTTTGGTCGTCTCTGGAGGTTTCCCCGTCATGTCCTGATGCCTTTGCTCATAGCATCCCTCTTCTCTCTTTGACTGGACTCCAGGAGAAGCATCTCTTTAAAGTAGAGTAACATTCATGATTATGATGGCAACATAGAATGTGACATTATATCTCCACTTCTTAATAGAAATTGCTATTCTAAATGCACAGACATGCAAACCACAGGAATTATTCTTAAGAGGGAAACAAATGCCTGAACTGGGCTTTCTAGTCTTAATTTGATTTGTGTCTGTACTCTTCTTTACCAGAAAGGAATTAAACCAGTCCACAAGGATAAATAAAATATGACAAAATTTAAGTTAAAATTGGAGGAAAAAAACAAGGGATAAATAAGTAGAACCTGAAATATATCAAAATATGTATTCACTGTGTTGATACATCAAGATGCATTCTGTAATAAAGCATCTCCATTGTTGATCTATACATTGAAATTTACGTTTTCAAATAACCAAGAGAAGGCAATTGTCTTTTTATTTATATAAGAAAGGGTGTTTGAGATGTGCCTAAACTAGTATAAAGAAACAAATATGATGGATTAGGAAGAATTTTACCTTAAATTGCTCATCAGAGAGCAAATGTTCTCAAGAGTAGCCTCATGATGAACCTGGGAGGCAGAGGCAGGAGGACCACTGCAAGTGCAAGTACAACATGGTCAGCATAAAAAGTTCTGGGAAATCATGGACTATGGTATTGAGACCACATCCTTACATCCTGTAATGAATGTAGAAAAGTATATACAGGAGAATACAAAACACTCAAAAGTAAACTAACAGTGTAATAATACCAGAAAAATTAAGTAGCAGTATGTGTAGCCTATTAAAAGATGTAATACAATGCAGGAACATACATAGGCAATGAAATGTTTCAAAAGGTAGTAATTAAGAAAAAATAGGAAGGACTTTACTCTCCAGAGAGCACAAATCACCAAAGAAAGTTCAAAGACATGTCAATAATTATAGACAACTGTCACCCAGGTATGGTGTTGCATAACTGTAGTCCCTGCATTTGGGAGGTTGAGGTAGGAGGACTGTGGGGTCCAGGCCAGCCTATGATATTTGTCTAACAAGGCATTGTACCAAAAGGAAGCAGAGAGACATACAAGTTGTGAGATAGACATAAACTTGTACTCACCAAATTTTATCTTAAAAGTAGATCAGCAGCAAAAAAATCACACATATGGAGTGAAATATAATATAGTCTTGCCATTCTTTCGTCTCTGCATTTGAGATGGCGTTCACCTGAAGAGAAGGTGAAGAAGTCTTCATTGGCTCCACACATTCACATACTGAAACTTGGAGGAGTCGGAACTGAGTTCTCAGGCAAGCTTTGAGATCAGCCCTTGGAGTGATTTTGATGACCACTGTGTGATACATCTTGGAACTCATTCCAACCATGTTAATTGGCAAAGATGTATTAGCCACACTATTCATTGGAGATGGAGTTATGTGGGCTAGTAGCAGCATTAGAAATAGCATCCAGTTACATAGATGCAGATAGAAGACCTTGGGCAGAACAAGGAGGTGCTCTCTCAAGTGCTACATTAGCTGTGAGTTTATCCCCATTTGTATGGCTTAAGTAGGCTTTAAAAAACACAAATTTCTATCACTAGATGTTCAAAATTACTCTTAACCTTATTGGATTAAGACACAAATATCCTGGAGAAGTAGACATAATTTTGAAGAAAAAATGTACTGAACACTGGAAATAATAGATAATGTTCAATTGTCTCCTGCTAATAAAGAAGTACACAGAGAAATCCTATATATATGAAAAGGGCCAGTTGGCCAAAGAAGGTGAATATAAAGAATTTTTAAAAATTCAATACTACTCCTGCAAACAGTAAAGATATATTTAATATGTTAAGTGTAGATAATTCTAAATACAAGTTACTTGCAGAGAAAAATTATATTTCTGAATATTTAAATTTAGGAAAGATGAGATAAAATACAGAAAACTAGAAGCAAAATGAAAATTTTATGATACCAAAGATAACTATTTAAAAATGTCATGAGGGACATGTAGATAAAGTAGAAGTTCTTATGGAAAATATATATACAAAAATAATGTATAAAAAGGAATTCCCAGAAATAAAGAAATATTTAGGTCTTTGAATACAAATCCGTGCCTGAAGAATTAGCAAATGAAAATTTAAAAATGCAATACATAGACATTCATATAGGCATATTCTAGTAAAATGTATAATTTTAAAAAGGGGAAAAAGGCATGAAAATTATAAAGTGAAACTAATTTGTCCAATAAGATGTTATCAGAATAGTTCTTCAATGTGACATGTTAACATGGAGTTAGTTTCAAGTAAAAGGTTTTAGAAGAAAAACAAGTTATGATAATCCAAAAGTTTCGCCTCCAGATAAACTAGCCCTAAAATGTAAAATATATCTTTGAAATAAAAATGAATGATCATTCATGCCAGTTCATGAGATGAGTCAAAAGACAGAAAAAATATGCGGAAATTGGACATAATTAATATAATAAGTATGAATTAAAGAAAACATAACTAATATCTGAATTAATTCTGTAAGAAGAGTAATCTGCTATGGATATGGATTTATATAATAATTTAAGACAATATAACATAACATAATAATAAATATATACCACCCAAACCACATTTAAGATGGACAATTAATATTTTAAATATGTCCACAGAGGATTGCAGCCATTATTTCAATTAGAACATATAAAATGTTCTTGCATTATAAAGAAGCCCTGGGGCTAGAGAGCTGGTTCAGTGGCTAAGAGCACTGGCTGCTTTGCCAGAGAATCTCGGTTTGAGTTCTAACACCCTCGTGGAGGCTCACAATTGTCTGTAACTCTAGTCCCAGGAAATCTAATACTGTCTTCTGACCTCCATGGTCATTGCTCACACACAATGTATTGACATGCATGCAAGTGAAACACCCACACGCAAAAATACGTTAAAAAACATGAAAGGAACCTCATCTGCAAGGAGTGACCCATCATTTCTCCTTCCCCGGAATGTGCGATCAGTAATGAATGTCCTTGTTATGTCCATGGACTCACCTCTTGTGAACATTTTGTGTTAATGAAAGTGCACACTGTGTGGCTTCTGTTGACTTTTTTTGTTTTATCATAATGTGTTTACCCATAAGCCACTGGTGGGTATCTGAGACATTTCTCTATTTTTGACTAGTATGAATTACATGACCATAAAAACATGTATGCGTGTGAACATATGATTTATTATTATTAGATGCACAGATAGGAGTAGAATTTCTGGGTCATATAATAAGGTTGTGCTTAGCCATTAGTGTAAGTAGCAAGTGATTTTTCAAGTATCCGTTTCATCCTTACCAGCAATGTATGAAGAATTCCCATTTCCCCCAACTCTTGTCAATGATTGTTGCTACTCAATTTTAAAAATTTTAAAATGTGTTCATGTCACAACTGTCTTTCTTGGTAATTATGAAATTATCTCACATTGCGGTTTTGATTTTCATCTCCCTAATGGATAGTAGTGTTAAGTGTTTTTCAGGTTTATTATGCATTTACATATCTTCCTTCAGTAAATAAAAGTCTATTGAGATCCATTACCTATTTAAGATTCTGTTATTGAGTTAGTTGTAGGACAATATTTATATATTATATGTTAGAGAAAAATTGTTTTAAAATATTTTCTTCTGTTTTGTAACTGTCCACATTTTTAAAAGAAGAGTTATATTAATTCTTTAAACTTTGCTAATAACTATCAATGAATTCATCCAGACCTCCTTTTTTCCTTTGAGGTAACACATATCCAAACAGAAATTATGAGGTATTGGAGCTTAGAGAGTTAATAAGCCATTGCAAAGACACAATGCAAAGGATCCTTAATTTTTTCTAAGAATGAAATGGGCTTCAGGAGACAGTTAATGATTTTCTTAGTTTCCATCTGAAGGGAGACTCTGCTGGTATTTGAAAGATTGAAAACTGAGAGGATTGAAGTGTTTCCTCTCTAAATCTGTCTGTTAAAACCCTTACTCTGAAGTAACTTTATTTGGAAATGGGGACTTTAAAGAAATGAATAAGTTTTAATAACTATAGAGAATGCCTTGTCAGAAGGGATTTGTGTCCGTATTAGGAAGGGAAAGTATCTGTGCACACAGAGGGTGAGCTTTCTAGAGTGTGAAGATGACCACACATGAGTCAATAAGAGAGGTCTTGAGAGAGACTAACATTGACAAACGTGGATCTTAGTCTCTCACCTCCAGAAATACTGGTTAAGCTGTTTAGTCTATGGTAGTTAGCTATGGCTTATTTATCGCATGCCAATTCCTATTTTCGATTTCTTCTTGGGTCAGTTTCAGGAGCTGTCTTAATAAAAAAGAAGGCTGTCTTTCTTTTATGACTGTGTCTCCACCACAGACTGCAGCCAAACTGCCATTAAGCACCATTCAAACATGGGGTGGCAGTGTTATGTGCACCCAGAGAAAGGAAGGGGCAGTTCACCACACCATGGATAAAGAGGCCTGAGAATGTGCTGATGTAGTAATGACAATATAGGATGAAGCTAGAGCAAGAGGAGCAGAGATATCCAACAAGAGTTCTGTAGTTATTATCCAGTGTCAGAAACATGTTTAGCCTCTCCTACTTCATTTCCTTAGAAAGACATATGGCACATAATTATTCATAATTAATATGGTAAATAGTGTGTGAAAATGGTATGTGTTTAAATAGAAAACCATATGAAACAAGGTTATATTTCAATTTGTTGACAAAATGTGGCAATCAGAGGCTCACAGGGACCTAACTGTGTTTTCCCACTAGAAAAATGTGGCTAAGCCTTTCTTAATTGAATGCTGCTGGTGACTTTACAGAACAAAACCATGAGAATAAATGGTCTCTACAGGCTATTTAATGTAATTTCTTTTTAACTTAGGTAAGAAAAGAAGCAATATGCCATTAATATTTTCCTTTGGACTTACTTTGTAGTCTTTTGTTATTAATGTATATATATATATATATATATATATATATATATATATATATATATGCTTGATATTACTTTCTCTCAACTTGAAGAACAATATTTACTATTACTAAAACTTTATTTGCCAGCAATAAATTTTCTTTTTTTAAGATTTATAATTTTGACTTGTTTTTTAGTCTTGATGAATGTGAATTTTTTGATGGATTTTTTAAAAAAAATCAGTACATTGACTTTGTCATGTATACTTTTCAATATTTCAGATCCAAAGTCAACTGTTAATATTTTGGGATTTCATTAAATTATCAGTGTGATTTTTCTGTTATTTCTAAGACTATGTGGGTGTGAATATTTGCTTCCCATTCTGAGTTCTTTGAGTTTCTTAAATGAATAAGTCACATCTGAGATGTTTATAGACATTTCTGGATTCCCCCTTTTTGATATTCCCAGTATATGGATGTTAATGGGAATAGTGTCTCATATTTCTTCAGGGGTTTCTTTACCTTTGTAAATGTACTTTTAATTGCTTTCTTCAAATTACATATTCTGTCTGTCTTTCCTCAAGTATGTTGTTTCTCCTGACGACTTAAAACCTACTATTAAACCTTTCAAGTGTGTACTTTTCATCTAAATTACAGTATTTTTTATTTTTTCCTTTTTTGTTATTATGTATTATTTTTATTATTAACCTACCCCCCATTCCTACCTTCTCCAAGGCAAGGTCTCCCATGGGGAGTCAGCAGAGCCTGGTACACTCAGTTGAGGCAGTTCCAGGCCCCTCCTCCCTGCACCAAGTCTGTGCCAAGTGTCCCACCATAGGCACTAGGCTCCAAAAAGCTGGCTTATGAACCAGGGATGGGTCCCAATCCCACTTCCTGGGTGGTGGTGGGGGGGCGGGCCTAAACAGTTCAAGATAAGCAGTATGTGAAAGTCTGAAATTACTATTCCTTCTTTTCATCAAGTCTGTATTTTTTTAATGACATCTTTACTGGCATCAGATATTGTTTTAATTATTGAAAATACTCTTCAGTTTTAAGAACTCATTTATATAACTCTTTTGAAACCCTTCTTTGGTGAGCGCCATATTCCGACCTCTCAGGGTTCTCACTGCCTCTATTTTGATCTGTGAATGAATCACTCTGCTTAATTTCTTTGTGTGCCTCAAATCTTTTTATCCATAAATTGGACATTTGGTATGGTTAAATGGAAACTGGGCAATGATTCTCCTCCTCTCCCTTCAGGTCTATAGCTTAATTTTGTATTTGTTAGGTGACTGTATCGATAATTCAGTAGTCAGTCTTCTCTGCACTGTGCAGCTTTTGAAGTCACTCAGCAGAAGATGCAGTCATGGGCCCAGATGTGAGTATCCAACCATGCCTAAGTTACAAGGTTCTTCCAGCTTTAATTTTATAGTATATTTCTTTACCTTTTTCCCCCTCTCATAGTCTATGTGTTTTTCCTGGTTTTACACTCAGGTATTCACAATGGTGACTGACTGTTCTATTATTTTAAGGAGTATCTCAGGCCAGAAATTGTTGCACTGTTTATTTCTAGTTAACATCTCAGTCTCTTTGCCATATCATAGTTTGTGTGCTCTCTGGGCCTTCCTCCCTCCCCAAGTGTTATTTTTGTTTTTAGCAGTATCTCCCTCTCTTATGTGTTTTACTTTTGTTGTCTTTGGGCTGTGAGCCTTCTCCTAATTGCTTACTACCAACCCTCACCCCGACTCCACCATTTTCTACAGCATTGTTATGCCTAAATTGTCTCCGTGCTTTGGTCTATACATAATCAGACCCCTTAGATAGAGCCATGGGGGCTTTCTGTTCTGGAGGATTGTTCCACTTCATGAGTAGAATGGCTGGGTACAGTCCAGAGAACAGTAGCTTCTTGCTTAGAGTAGCATACCTGTTTGATGAATAGGGTACCTAATAATGGTGGCACTAGTCTCCTGTTATGGTATATGCATCTTTAGAGGGAGCTGGACCAATATTGTCTGGGGCCAGAATTTTAACTATTTGAATTTGAAGTATAACTACTACCCAACAGTAACGTCCTTGACCTTCCTAGCCTATAAGAAACTGGATCTCTGGCCTGGGTTATAAAAAGGCATGGAACCTCATCTTGGTAACGTATGCGTAGAATAGGATTACTACCACACTTCTCCTGAGGATTTTAGAATCGAATTTTAACACAAATACTGTAGCCTCTCACTTTTCTTAATTAAATTCAACATATTTTCTTAAATAACTGCTCTTCATTTGGTTCACTTCCTTTGTACAACTTTCAGTGACTTTAAATGGTTTACCTTAGGCATTAGCAATTCTCTTCACTTATGATTGGTTTGCTTGGGAAAGAGTTGGGGTTCTTCACATTGCTATTCACTCTGGCAACATTTTCCTCTCAAGTTTATTTTTATAGCATATTACACAATATAATAACTTATAAATATATACATGCATATATTTTTACATACTTGAACACACACTTATTCCCATCTATATGAGCATACAGGCATGATGGTATTCTGAGTCAAGTTACTGACATAATTTATAAATATCTGGGCTAGCAAATGAGAAATACGTGTAGATAAAGATAAAATTTCAAGAAGCTGATTATTTTATTTATCACTATCTGAAAAAAAAGCATTGGGAAAAATATGGCTTATTTGGAGAAAATATATTCAAAATGTATGTCTAATAGGGGTTTATATTTGAACTGTTTGAAGAACTTGTATGAGGATATAACTACTGTGATAACCAACAAAAACATCAGGAAGAAGTCACTTCAAATGTGGGCAAAGAACCTGGATAGACATTTCTCCATACGAGATATACAGATAGCCAACAAAAACATTAAACTGTCATTGATCAATAGGAAATTGCAGTCCAATCTATACTTAGCTATCATTTTTTACCCATGAAAAACAAATGTTTCAAAGGATGTTTGGAAATTAAGACCATTTTCTACTCTTAAAAAATATAATATAGTGTGACTTAAAAAATAATATAGTATAAATATATCAAAACAATTGATTTGATCTAGCAATTCAACTTCTGGGTATACATCTAAGAGAATTTGAAGTTTGGTTTCAGAGAGGTATCTTTGCATCCACAGTCATTTCAACATTATTCATATAGCCAAAAATGTATAACCCATGTACACATTAACAGATGATATCATAAACATATAGTACATTCATTCAATGGAATATGATTCAGCTTTGTAGAAGAAAAAATTCTGACACATGCTACAACATTGATATTATTTGATGACAGGATCTACCTGAAAAGATCCATTTACTAACAGTTAAACAGTGCATGGTTCTAGGTCATGAGCTACTATCAGTAGTCAAATTGATGAAAACAAAGTAGATTGACAAGGACTATAGGAAAGAGGAAATGCGAAATTTTATTTAATGATGGCATGAAGGAAGGTATGCTGGGCTATGCAAGCTACAAAGAGTTCCTACATGTGTTTGCACAATGTGAATGTACTTAGCACTATCTACTATTTGTTTAAAGTAGTTCAGTTGCTAAATTTGATGTTACATGCACTTAAGGCAACTGGATAATACACCATTATTGATGAAAAAGTTAAATAGGATTAATTTAGTAAAAGACTTGTTTGTGGGAAATAATATTCATACATCTTTAAATTTCCCCAAAGGCATGGATCAAATCCAGAATATTCTTGATTCAAAAGCAAAATAACTTACAAGCAGGTAATAGAGGGAATGTAGGGAAAATCAGGACAATTTGCAACTGTCTTTGCTGATGAAACCAGGTTTATGCCGTTTAAAGTCAGCTGGATATTACCATCCCGACTATGGGGACAAACCTACAAAACCTTTTTGTAATTTGGTTAAAAATCAAGAAACATTTCCAGAAAAACAAAATATATAAATATGGCAAAAATAATTCCATAATGGAGAGCAATAGAGATTGACTGACTTTACATAAAAAAATATGCAGTATGTTGAGCAACTAAAATGTATTTAACTCTGCAATAATTAAAACACGTTTAAGCAGCTAGCAAGTATTTAGATGGAAAAATGAACATGTTTAAATCCCAACTTAACATAGAAGACCAAAATGTCACTAATTAAAGAGCCAAACATGTACACATGTATCATGAATAATGATCCTGACATTAAACTAGATAGTAAAACAGAAGCAAGTTTTCATGCACCATAATCCCTTTAACTATTAATATAAGCAAAGCTGAGGAAAAAATACAGAAGGAAGGAATCATTTTCTTAAATCTTCCAAATGTTAAACATAACTATTTTTGAGCCCCATGATTAACAGTGAGTCTCACTTTCTTTGATGCATCTTTGCATATTTTAAAAATCTTTTATAGTACACACTTAAATCTTTAATAATTAGAGAAATAAACATGTTGGGAAAATAGCAATGCATGTTTTAGACCTGACAGTGTTTAAATGAATTTCACTGGTGAATTGCGAGGGAGCTACTTGGTCACTCTTTCCCTTTCTTCTGAGTGTGTCTCTGAGGACTCTGCCTGGATATTTCTTCTTGACTACTGTGGCATGGGGCCTCTCCTAGGCACTTCTGATCTATCCATCAAAGGATGTGTGTGGAGAAGATGAGACTCAAGGCCAAGCAGCTATTTCTTCTGCTTCTTTCTGGCCCCAAGCTGCTTCAGCTCTTGCAGGCCATGGGGCTCTCTGAGAGACTCTGACAATTGAGCTCTGGATGCTGGAGTTTAACTAGACAGGGCAGGAGGTTCAAGGTACTAGCTCAACTTTTGAATAACTCCACTCCAGTTACCACCCTTTTGCTTGTAAATTCAACTTGTCTTCTTTACTTCCATTTTTTAAAAAACTTTTACATTAGAACTTGTTATGTTCAACATATCTGACATCACTATCCTAATTTACATTTTCCTGAAAGACCATGTGAAGTCTACTAGGACCTGGTACTATTACAACTGAAAATGTATCTGACAAAACCACCCTTCAGAATCTTCTGATAGTCTACACTTTTCATTGCAGAAATTAACGAGCTTCGTTATGGTATTCTTACACATGTATACCAGGTACGTTGAACATGTACAATACCCCAACCCTCCCAGCCATTTATTCCACACTCTCATCTTCACTGCCTGATCCAACTGGTCCTCTCTGTGTTCACAGATAGTCGCCTTTCTTTCTTCATGTTCTTTTAAGTCTGCATTTCATGTGTGAGAGAAATATGCAATATTTGATTTTATGAGTTTGGCTTATTTCTTCATAATATCACATAATAATGTGCGCGATGGTGGCCACCATCAGCGGCTTCTTCCCGTGGAACTCCCATGAGAGCACTGGGGACCTCTGCTGCCTCTGCTTAGACAGCCACTGAGGAATTGGTTTTCTGTCACTTTGAATTTTACTCAGTAAACCCTTTCAAATGCAAGAGTCAGGTTTTAAAGGTGACTATGCAAAACAATGAGAGAAGGAGAGAAACATCTTCAAACCCCACATGGAATAATTTATGATGCAATAAAGTATCCCTATACAAATGCAGCCACTCCAAGGGTTAGTAAGAAAAGCACTTCTTGCTGTAATTTTAAAATCAATGTTAAATAGCATCTACTTTTAGTCTAAGTTTATCTTGCAGCATCATAGCTGCTCACAGGTTTTCTGCACATCTTATTACATCTTGAGACTGTCCACATAGCCGCTGTGCATGCTGATTCTCAGCCATTTAGAAGGCTTATGGTATTGCTGATGATGGAAAGGATACAGCAGGATTGTGCTTCCTTCAAAACGTTTCAGTAGTCACCTTCCTACTTTTGCGTCTTTTTTAGATCTAAATTTTACATAAGAGAGAATATATGCAGCAAAGTCTGAAATGTTTCACTTGACACGGTGATGGCCAGCAACAGAACCTCCTTCCTATAATTGAGTTTATACAAAGTGGTGACAGCAAGTACCTTTGCTTAGATTTCGATTAATAAACTGGTTTCCTGTCACATTGAATTTTACCCATTAAAGACTATGAGGTATTCTTCAACTTTGTTAAATTTAATGTCTTAACATGATAAAAAACACAGTATATAAATGAATGAGATATCATGTAATGGTTCAGTACACATGTTATTTCAGGTTTAAGTCAAATTAACCATAAAAGTATCTCCTCAAAGGTTTGTCATTTCTTTATGGTGAAATATTTAAAGTTCCGGCATTTGAAAATATTAATTTCTTCATCTACACCAGAATCTTACTCCTGTTTAAAGTATAGCCTAGTGTCCATTGATTAATCATTCTCCATCTCCTCTACCCCATCATCTTATTCTCTCAAATCCTTTGATAGCTCTTCTATTTTCAACCTCACATGATTTTTATAGTTCCACATGAGTCAGATCATGTGACACTTGTGTTTCTAAGGCCTGGCTCATCTAAGTGAACATAGTGGTCTTCAGGTTCATTTATACTGTCTCAAATGACAGGATCTAATTATTGTCTGTAGTGCTCACTACAGCACAAACGTGCAATTTTGTGTATTTGAATAGCATATTTGCACATTACATCTTCTTTATCCACTCTCCAGCTGTTGGGCATCTTTGTTGTTCCTATTTCTTGACTACTATGAACAATGCTAAAGTAAGCAAGCGAGTGCAGATGTTTCTGGAATACTTACACTATTTCCTATGAGTATGTGCAATGCTAGTAGGATTGCTAGATGACATGGCACTTCTAATGTTAATATCTAAGGAATCTTGGTAGTGTTGTCCATAATGGTTGCACTATTTTACATTCCTTCAAACATTGTGCAATGATCTTCTTCCCCCATTTTTCATGCTTTTATCATCACATAACTATAGTTCTTTTGATAATAGCAATTGACAGATTAGGTCATGAGGGCTCCTCCCTTACATGTACATTAGAGCATTTATAAAAGGGACTTCACATAGCAGGGGGCCTGTTTCTCTTCATGTCCTCCCTGGCCTGTGAAGATAGAGGCCTTGGAAGCAGGGCCTGGGCCTTTGCCACACATTGAACCTGCTGACTCCTTTATTATAGACTTCCTTCCACTTTCTGTGATGTCTCAGAGTGGTTTCATTTATGTTTTCCCAATAATTGATGATTCTCAACATTTTATTTATTTATTTGCTTATTTAGGATTTCTCTGTGAAGCCTTGGCTGTCCTGGAACTCATTCCATAGTCCGTACTGGCCTCAAATTCAGAGATCCACCTGCCTCTGCCTCCTGAGTGTGGAATTAAAGATGTGTGTTACCACTGCCCAGCTAGTCTGAACATTTCAGAAATAGAATTTTTTTTTTTGTTTGTTTGTTTTTTGTTTTTCGAGACAGGGTTTCTCTGTGTAGCTTTGCGCCTTTCCTGGAACTCACTTGGTAGACCAGGCTGGCCTCGAACTCACAGAGATCCGCCTGCCTCTGCCTTCCGAGTGCTGGGATTAAAGGCGTGCGCCACCACCACCACCACCTCGCCAGAAATAGAATTTTTAGAGGTTTCTGTGTGTTTTGAAAAATCAAATATTAATGTATTTAAATTATAAAGATAGTACACTTTTCTAATGTTCAATGTATCATATGGAGTTGCTCATATATTTCTTAAGTCTATAGGAGCAGGATTCTGCTAATATTTCACGTGACTCAGAGCTGGGAGACCGAATCCTTGTGCAATGTTACATACCTTTTCATTGCAGGTCTTTTCTCTAAGTGATAGGAAACTTGAAGTTGGAGGTTGAAATCTAAACTTAAATCTTGCCGCCACCAAGTGTTACTAGACTTTGACTTTGAACACATTGCCATAGTTCTAAGAGAAGCTCCTAGTAATATTAAAAACAGATTTTTCTGTGCAGACTACCCTGCTCAGGTACTTTGTTACAGCTGTACAGAAAGACTAAGACACTCACTAAGACCTGACCACCTGAATTCAAATATCATAGCAGAACTGAATTGATTTTGGACAAAATGTGGAAGAAGTAGCTGACTTTAATATTTGTTATTATTGCTGCTATCTGTTTGGACTATTTAACAAAACACTGTAAAGTACCAGACCCAAACAGGCTCCTTATTTGTTTGCTCAAATGTCGCAGCAATATTCAGAGTGAGGAGCCAGCAGATGGGAAAATACTACACTTGTACTCTCTGCTTTTGAGATGGCCCAGGGCTCACATCGTGGAGTGGGTGTAAACTTTCATTAGGTTTTTGTATAAGGATGTCAATTGAGTTTGTAAGTATTTTGTGTTCCTGATTTGAACATATTCCAACTGCCCCACCACTGGATGGCACTGTAGATAGTGTCTCAACCTATGACCAAATATTCAGACATATCTGGAGTATAATATGGTCCAGCAACTACTGCTTTTTTACATGGTTTATGGCTGGGTGAGCTAGCTAGACAGGGGATGTGTAGGCATCTACTGCAGGAATAATTAAAACCTCACTTCAGTGGAATATGTTGTAGAATGAGAATAAGCATAGACATTTCACATACCATGAATAACTTCACCACATAGGGGTGATTATTCAAAGAAATGTGTGCTGAATTAATATATGTAGAAGTACATTTACCCATTCTGTTCACATAATTAACTCCTTTTCTCATAATACTGACAGAATTGACCTAATTTTCATTAAGCATGACTACCGTTTTCCTAAACTAATCATATTAATGTCACACTTGTTTTGATATCCAAGAAAGTAATTAGGTTGTTTTTGATGATAGAGAATGTAGTGTATAGATATTAGAAATCAGCATATGCTCCAGTTTTCATTTAAATTTGAATTTAATCAGTTGATAGTGACCCCAGTCAGCTACCTAATGATGAACATAAGTACTATTTCTTGAAGTTAATATATTCTATTATCCTTAGGCATTATTTAATAATTTTTTTAAAATATAAATTAGACATTTTAAGCAAAATTAAGTTGTTGCTATTCTAAGGATATCTTGAGAGTATATTCAGTCAGTGTGGAGTATCATCAGTGCACAACTGTGTTTTACTAATTATTTTTGCTACATTCACAATGAATAACTGATATACATGAAACAATTCTGAAAGAGCTAGTTGTTTATAAAACATTCATGACTTTGAAACTGAACTCCCCAAGGTCTCAGAAGTTATATATGTCCAGTTCTTATTGTGTAAATGCTACATATCCTACTAGGATATAGGATCAATGCATTATATTTTCTTCACAGGCAAATCTAAGAAGCATGAATTTGTCAATTTAACCATTTTCATTGTTTGATTTTCAGTACATTTACCTCATCAAAATTCTGTCATAAGCACAAATTCTTTGCCTCTAAAAGTTAAACATAGATGGCATATAATAAAGCAATTCCACTTTTATAGGTATGTGTAAAATATTTGAAGGTAGGAATTCAAACAGTACGTCCATTGATACTTTGTACACGGGTTTAATGCTTTGAGATCCTAGGAAGGCGTTTCTCATGGTGGTCACATTACTTCACATTCCTACCAACATAGTTCTAACATTCCATTCCAATGCATGGATTCCCCCCCCCCTTGTGTTTTGCTAAGTCATCCCAGAGGATGTAAAGTGATTCTCACATTTTTAATCGCATTTTCCTAATAACTAATGGTGTTAAGCATCTGTTAGTGTTTTTCTTACACACTTGCATGTCCTCTTTTGAAGAATATACATTAGTTAATTGGTATTAATCATAAAACAGACCTGTATAAGATATGTAGACATATTTAAAAAGACATTTATTATAATGAATTTATTCACACATCCATGGAGGCAGAGTTGTTCCATGGTCTAAGCACTGCAAGATTCAGGCCCAAGAAAGATGGTGGCACAACTCTAGACCAAACCCAGATCTGGACAACTGAGAACACTGGTATCTAACTGAAGTAGAGTGCACATTCACCCTTGTTTCCTTTTTGTTATACCTACCTCGATCCTCAACAGATTGGATGATGCCCACCTGAATAATGAGTTTAAGCCTGCTCATTGAGATGCTCATCACTTCCTGAAACACCCTTAAATGGTGCTTTATTAGTGTCTGAACATCCTTCAACTCAGTTGAACCAGCACAGAACATTAGCTATCTAAGTCCATTTCCCAGATTTTGCCTTGTTTTTTTTATTCTTGAGCTGTTGAAGTTTCTTATATGTTCTGTATTTACATGCTGGAGATAACCATATCAATTCTTAACAGATATATACTTAGCAGTTTTTTCCTCCACTCTGTAGTTTGTACTTTCACTCCCTTACTGATGTGTGTATTGATCAATACTTGATGATTCTCTGTTCTAAGTGGTATCCAGGAGAGATGAGACAAAGGTGCATTGTGTCAGTCTTTGAACAGCTCACAAAGAGGTTAGAACAAACACACACAAAGATTTTTTGATTAACCTGGCTCTTCTCAGTATAATTCCTCTTTAGAAAGAGGATTGTGGTCTTCAGGATGGGGGTTGGATAAGGCTTAGTAATAATGCCACAATTTTTTATTGATTGTATTTTGCCTCTTCCTTAATTAAACATTGACTGGTTTGCTATGAGCCCTATGGTTGTTATGAGTGTTTTCTAAAGTTCTGAAAAAGTTAATTCTAACAGCAGCTACTTGTTCTTTTGGGGAAGTGACAGGTTTGGGGGGCTGTCAACTCTGATGTTTAACTAATAATATGCCCCTGCATGGAGATTTTATGCTCTAACTTGAGGCAACAGAATTAGTAAACAACCGACTAACTGTAAGACAGGCTTTGTGCTAAGTACTACAGAAGATATATATGTGGAAGATCAGCCCTTAAGGGTTTTAGGAACTGATGAATTATGCATGTAAATATCTATTATATAAGGTCGTTTATGACTGCAGTGAACCAAAGGAACCAGGAGAGGATTAATATGCATAACTTTTAATGTGGCCTTTGGGTTTCAAGTGGAATTTTAACAGTTGATGATCATTGGAATAGAACACTGACTTGGAAGGGAGAGCATGAGTATACTATATAGAGTCAGAAACAAACCTGTGTCCTGTGTCATGGTTTTACCTGCTATATTTGTAGTGATGGTGGAATTAAGAGGAGATGGTGGCAGTTTTGTTGTTTTAATTTAGATGACAATGAAGATAACAGCTTTTAAAGCACATGTTTGATGTTATTGCATCAGAAGGTTATTTTGAAGGTGATGTGCAGATTGAGATTACAGATGTGTATGGAGAACAAAGATGATCAAATTTCACTTTGTAGGTATATTCTTATATTTTGTGCAAGTATTCAAGAGTTTGTTCTAATTTTTAATTAAGAAATAGAGTTTGAAACAGTATAATTGAAAAGCATAGAACAAAAGCCATCACCTAGTGTTTAAATCTTTGGAAATTTTTACATTTACAATATGACTGTATTTTGCAATGAGGATTAAATTCTCTGTTGATAATGATTGTTCTTGTCAACAACAGACATTTTTGTTCCTACACTATAAATATTTTTCATTTATAAATGTCACTAAACTAACTTTAAAGGTCAAAAAGGAAGTGCATGGGGGAATTTCAGTGCCTTCTAATTAAAGCACTTGGTTCTCTATTTAGAAATGCTAGCATTATTTTCTTTGTATACCTGCAAATACTATATCTGTAGGTTTAATCAAGATGTATAAATATAGTCAGAAAATGTTACATCTGTTTTGAACATGTCCAGACATTTTTCTTATCTTTAGTTCCTGAACAATGCATTTAAACAACCATGTCCATAGTATTTAGATTGCATTGGGTATTACCAGTAATCCAGAGGTCATTTAAAATATACATGAGGATGTGTGATGTGTATGTGGGGATAGTAGGCCATTTTCATAATGGACTTGAGCATCCACAGATTTTATCTTCTGCGGGGACCCTGGAACCAATTCTCATGGATAATAAAGAAATACTCTATTTTCTCTTTAAAAATGCTCAGAAACACTAATTAGTACTATTATATAGTTCTGTGCCAGTAAATAACATGCACTATTTAAGGAATAAATGATACATTGTTACTTTGATCTAATTAATTATTTTGGTAATATTTCACACACACTTGATAATTAATCAATGTTATTTTCTAACAATCTAATATTAAGAAATTGTCTTACTATATACCTCATAGTTATAGTAGAGATGATTTATTGTGTTTGATCTTTAAATATCTTTTGGTTTTATTACCCATCCTTTATAGTGCTAGACAACATGATATACCAAACTGTAACAATATAAATTTTCAGTATGCTTTCAGATATTGAGGAAACTTTACCTCATTTTACAGCCACCTTTCATCTCCAGAAACTGTGGAGACACAGTTGAATTTACCTGACCCTAAACAGATGTAAACATGACTCTTACACTGTAGAGGGCAAACAAGACTCTTTAACCTAGACATTTAGTCAACGATAGAGTGCATGCTTGCTACTGTGAATCTCCAATAGCTAGGAGAGTTGACTGCCCTCAGGAGGATGAGTTCCTGACTAGAGACAGCACTAGCACATTACAACCATATCAGGCAGCAAATCAGAAGTCTCTTGTGAGCCACTCCAGGCTCATGAGATTGACCTGGCCCATGATCATTCCTTTCTGCTTAAAATTTCTCATTACAATAGCAAAGGAAGAGGAAGAATGGAAAAAAATTACTACCGCAATTAGGAAAATGCATCATCCACATTATAAATTGATAAAAGTTTTATAAAATATAGATTTAAAAAAATATATATTTAAATTTGTTCTTTTATAATTTTATGCATGTATACAACATATTTTGAACATTCTCATTCCCTGTTATCGCTCTCCAACTTCTTCCAGACACCCCATGTTCATTTTTATAACACAGTAAGTCCAGTTAACACAGCTTTTATGAGCATGGGTAGAGGGCCATCCCCTGAATCACGCGCAACTTATCAGTGGCCATAGTCCCAAAGAAAATTGACTCTCTCTTCCCCAGTAACTCTTCTAAATTCAGAATGGAAAAAGAGCAACTGTGTACACAAAATTAAAAAATAGATAGATAGATAGATAGATCTATATCTATCTATCTATAAATATGATAACAATAGAGTTTGGGATGCAGGAATTCTCTGCACAGACTTCCAAGTGAGTAGTAAAACTAAAAGTTTATTATGCTAAGATTTTGTTTATTTTTAATATGGTCATTATATTTCCAGAAAATATTTCAATGCTCTAATTAAAGAATCTATATAATGTTAATCAAATGTCAAACATTACTTTTATGAAGCCAGAAAGCAATTGAAGGCTTAGGAGATAAAGACCATAACACAATAATGATTTATTCTATAGAGATAAAATAATAGTTTTTCATTTTTAATCATAGGGTACACAAAGGTATTGTTTATAATTTCTTAATTGTTGTACAAAGAACTCAAATCAATATTAGTAAGATAAATACAAGTATTTAAATACATTAAAATGATGAAGAATGTCTTCTGGACATGTCAGGAAATAGCACCCATGAACTATTAACAGTTCTAGTTGCATGCACAAGACTGTCACAGACCACCAGTCAACCCTCCAGCATGGATAAAGGAAGGGTTCATAAGTGTCTACTGTAGCTAAGGAGATATTGACAGTTGAGGCTGCTCAGAGGAAGAGAGTCACTCTTCTCTGGGGAGTGACTACTGTAGATTGTCATCTCCACTGGATAACCCCATATATGGCCAGCACCAATTAGACTCAGTGGGAATTTTATGAAGGGAAGATAAGAGAGAGAGTGTAAGGGGTTGATATGATCAAGAAACAATATATATATATATATATATATATATATATATATATATATAAATTTCAAAGAAGAAAATAATTAGCATAATACATAATGAAGTATTAGACAATTAAAAACAAATAATCATAAAATAAAATGACAACACCATCATTAAAATATGACTAGATTAAGCCTTCTTAGAATCCATTATGTCAATAAATAATGAGTTTTGCTTACTAATTAAAATATCCAATCACCACAGTACCTAAAGTCACAGAATACAAGGCAAATTCATTTGAAAATATAAATTATGTAAAATTTATACATACACACACACACAGAGAAAGTATTTTAAACTCTTTTGTAACTATATGAAATGTAGTGAAGAGTATCATATTCAATAATATATAGACAAAAGCATGGGAATTAGCCTATGGTTTAGAAAAAAAATACTTATTCTAGGAATGGACATTGTCAAGGAAAAGAAAAATGCTGCCACAACAGGTTACAAAAATCCCTCTAAGCCCTACCATTTAAAATATTGAGCCAAATGGTAGCATTTAAACCATATTGCCCAAACCCTTGCACCCAAGTATCAGCATCCAAACCAGAGCGCCTAAACTATAATATCGAACCATAGCATCTAAATCATAATGTCTAAACAATATTGTCCAAACTATAGAGCAAAGTTACAGAACAGGAAGTATAGTGCTCAAACCATAGGGCCTAAACTGTAGCATCTAAAATGTAACACCTTAACTAGAGCATCTAACTTAGCTGAAGATCATAATAACACCCAAAGCATAGCAATGATATCACCCACCCAAACTGTAATGCCTAAGCCGTTGCACCTAAATCATAGCTCCTGTGCTCTGATTTTGTATCTTTGGCCCTTGTTTTATTTCAGGTCTATCTCTGTCATGGTTAGTTCTGGTGAATCTGGTGATTATAAACTATTTTAAATCTTGCAGTTATGGTTGAGTCTCTGTACTGACACCCATGCTCATATATGTCTTTCCTATCAGTGCTTTCTCTACTTTGATCCACTAGTGTTTTTGAGATGCTCCACTCCTAACCACCTCAAAAGTATATATAAACAGATAAATACATATGTTCACTTTATTGAAAGCATTATGGAAGGTACACTTAAATTCTTCAGATGGCTGTTTTGACTACAACAAACTACATTTGGTCTTTCAAAGTCTCACAAAATTTTAGTGTTGCATCAGTGGGGGATATATTTTTTTTCATACAATATATTCCTAGAATAAGTATTTTTTTTCTAAACCATAGGCTAATTCCCATGCTTTTGTCTATATATTATTGAATATGATACTCTTCACTACATTTCATATAGTTACAAAAGAGTTTAAAATACTTTCTGTATTTTCATATTTTTTAAATTGAAAATGGATTTGTTTTCATACAATATATTCTTATTATGGTTTCCCTCCCCCAGTTCCTCTGAGAACCTCTCTACCTCCCCTCCCTTTTGAATTCATGCTCTTTCTGTCTTTCCTTAGACCACAGGTGTCTAAAGAATAACAATAAAATACAATAATATAAAATAAAAACTAACTGGAATAGGACCACACAAACAAGATTAAAAAGCCAAAGAAAAAGCACATAAAATTTTTTTTATGAATGTTTACCTGCATGTATATATTTGTGCCGTGTGCCTGGGTAGTACCTCCAGGGTCCAAAAGAAGGCCTACGATCCCCTGAAACTGGAGTTTCAGGTGTTTGTGAGCTGCCATGTGGGTTCTGGAAATCAAACCCAGGTACTTTGCAAGAGCAGAAAAGTCTTTAACTGCTGAGTCAGGTCTCCAGGCCCAGCTTAATTTTAATCTGGTTTTCCATCTCACAACATCTTGGATCTTCAGATCCAACAAAGTCTTACTTCCTCCTGTTTTGGAGACCTTTCTTTGTTTTGTAGCCTGCCCTCTCAGCCTCCAGCCCATGTCTCTTAGCAGCATGCAGAGAAACAATGGACTGCAGTGAATTCTGTTTTCTGGTGGGAATCCTCTGTATCTACAGCACCCAGGCCACCAGGCACAATTTTTTTCCTTTCACATCACTATGGGTGCCAACATCATTGAATGTTCTGTAGCTGACAGCAGGGACACTTCACCAGGTTCCAACACAATTTGACTCATTTCCCAAAGATCCTCATGTGTGGCACCTCAGATCTATTAGTATGTTCAAAGTTTTCATTAAAACTTTTTTTTAAAAAATACATATTTTATGTGCATATGTGCGATGTGGAACACACATACAATTTCACATGTGGAGGTCAAAGGACACTTTGAGGAACTTGGATCTCTTCTTCCCCCATATAGATTCCAGGAACAAACTTAAGTTTATCAAATTCCCTTACCTCCAAGTTTTCTTGCTTGCCCATACTAAAATCTATTAAAAAAAACAAACAAACAAACAAACAAAAAAACCTTCTAGGTACTTTGTACTGCATGGTGCTAACATGATTCTCTACATTAGGTGTTTACTTGTGCCAGGCTATGTCATTGTGCAAAATCCATGTCTTTTATCTATTTCTGCATTAAAAACCATATTGAAATGTCATGGCTTTGAGCAGAACACATTTACTATCTTCTAGATTTTGAGTGACTTAACTCAGTATTGCTAGCAAAGAATCTTTTAATATGTTGGAAGACTAACATATATACATCATAAAAGCAGCCTTGTTAGACTCTCATAAAACAGAGACTAGATAAATTCTGGCATCTCCCTGTTATTAGCTGTGACAGCTGCCATGACAGTGCCACGGACTTGGTAATTTAAAGGATAGGCATTTGTTTCTGCTAGTTATGGAGGCTGGGAAGTTCAGGAACAAGGTGCCACCTGGTCCAGATTCCTGGATAGACTCTCTCTTCCTGCCTCACAAGAGACTGACTACTCAAGGTCCTTATACACTGAGGTACATAGGCTCTCTGGAGTGCTTTGTAAAGCCACTCATCCTTTTGTCTTGGTACCTCACTCTTGTTCACTCATTTACTTATTTGAAGTAGTCATAATGGACAGTTAGAGTCTCAGTGTATGATGTAATGAGTCTTTTTATTCTGCCCCACCAGCCAGCTCCCAAATAATGACATGGAGAATTCTTATTAATTATGAAAGATCATCCTAGAGCTTAGACTTGCTCCTAACTAGCTCTTATAACTTAAATGAACCCATTTATCTTAACTTACATTGTATCAAGTGGTGTTACATCTCTTCTGTCAGGTACCTCCTGTTTCCTCTCCCTATCTCCTGGCATCTCCCATATACATAGATGCCTCCTCCTCTTCCTTTCTCTCCCTGGAAATCCTGCCTATACACCCTGCCTAGCTATTGACTGTTCAGTTTTTTATTACACCAATCACAACAATACACAACCTTCATACATTGTACAAATATCCCATAACACTTAGCCCTTTTTTGTCTAAATAAAAAGGAAAAGTTTTAACTCTAACACACTATAACTATATACAATAAGAACAATTATCAGGTAAGAGTAACATTTACAATATCCAATTGATTTGTATTTGGTAAATTCAGAAAAAAATACTGTATTATCTGTTCTATCTTAGTGAGTCCAGAGTTGTATAACCAAACCATTTTCTATCATTACTTGTATTACCATCCTAGAAGTATCTTTTTAGACCTTAAAACATCTTCTTAGATAAACAGCTCAGGTTTTATGTCTTTCAACCTTATAAAATGTACATCTCTTATGCAAGTTTTTTTCTGAATTTGGTAACAAGAAAAACTATAACTACTTAATCTTCAATCCACATCAGAGAACCAAAAGGACATACTAATACCTGAGTAAAGAGGAAGTGCAGAGCAAGCAACTTCCAAAACTATAGAAATGACAGACATCTAGGTGCCTGGACAGTCACCCAAGATTCCTCTGTAATGTTGGGGCATTCATCTTTGGCCTTTAGGTATAGCATATCTGACAGACTCTTCTGTGAATCAGGAGTTTTGAAAGGCTATCGTACCTTATCTTGGTAAAGTTCAGCAGTAGCCTTCTTTTGTGTTCCATTTGTCCAATTTTGATAGCATACTGTCAGCAGTTGAGGTGAGGGCACTCTCTTGCCCAAATGGCTAGCTTTGCCACATTAAAAGCAAAATCCATGTGGAGGTTCTTTGATGCCCATCATCCTTTTTTGAAGTAAATTGGTGCTGCCAGAAGCAGGCATGTGTCACTGTCATGAAAAACCTTATGTTATTAAAAATATTTTAAATGCCATATTCTGTAAGTCTTTGAAGTGATTGAAGACCATCTATCTATCTAAAATATATTTCTATATGACCTTGAAAACATAGATAACATGACTATAAGTTTAATTGTTATACATGGCTAACAATTAACCTGTCTTTTTTCTTATCCTAAATAGCTTTTGAGAACTAAATTATTACATTATATTTTTAAATGAGCAACATAGTTACAATACCTTACACAAGAGTAGAAACACACACACACACACACACACATACACAGACACACACACACACACACACGGCTAAAAAATAACCTTAAATTTGTATCAATATCCAAAAATCCATACCCATGTATATATTTGAGAGTAGTGTTTTCTTTTAAAAGTAGACATCATTTCTATACTATATCCCCCTCTTTTCTTTTCAGAAAGAGATCCCTGAATCTAATATCATTGGCTCAGCTTTTATCCTGACCATTACCAATAACAATTTGTAACCAACCCCCACAAAGGATAACAAACCCTCATAACCCACTGAACAACCAGAAACCACCCACCCGACCTCTTGAGAATATGGGTGTAGTGTATTCTAGACTGTTTTCTGTTGTCTGGGAGTGGTGGAAAGTTTGGGAGATCCTGAGAAAATTGGGATAATGGTCAGGTCATGGGAGACCTAGCTGTATTTTTTTGTTTAGCCACTGTGTGATAGGAAAGTATAGAGCTTATCTGAAGTCTTAGCTGGATAGTCTATGATGCCCAACCATCTCAGATAGCAGCTTGGAAGCTGTTCTGGATGCAGAATTTTCAGGAAGCTGCAACAGAGGCATTCTGAGAGGCTGGATCACCTGGGCTACTTGTCTTTATTGGTGTGTGTTCCTTTTTTTCTGAAAACACATAAATTTTTGAGGGTAACATATATATCTGTATTAACACAAGTATAGAATGTACAGTGTGTACAAGTCCGCTAAATATGATTTTTTGTTTTGTTTGAGCAGGTAAATGGCACCTGTAAACTTTATAAGTTCGTTTGGACTGTATAACCAAATGTTGATCTATGCCATATGAAAGGATGGCTTGTAATAACAAGTCATAAGGATGCTGTAGTCAACAAGAATAATCATGTCTCCTAGGGTCTCAGAGCTAGTCCCATAGTAAAGAAATCAGCATATGTGTCACCTGTCCTGTAGTCTTTCTTGGTTTCTTTTTTTATGTCTGAAGTCAAGGTTTTCAGGAGGTCTCTCCCAATCAAATCTGATCTTTATTAATTTTTAAGAGAACCATAACTTTTTGTTTCCTGTAGAAGCAAAGATATAACCTCTCCCCCAATGCAACAGTATGAATTCTGTAGGTAGAGGGCACAATTATTTTATAGGGCTCATGATAATGAATGGTGGTGATTGGTTTTGGAAATTGTTCTAGGGATCTGTTTTTATATTCTCAAAGGTGTTTGGTTTATTTACATTATTTTTCTCAGTATTAGGCCAGGCAGTGAGCTTAGCCTATATGTAGGTGGCTCATATAATGTTCCATTATTATGTTATTTATAAATATACATTTCCTGAATTTTGGACTATTAAAATTTCTTAATATTATGTGCAGCATTTAAAAATACCCCTTCTTTAAAGAAAAATAGACAAAATTCACCCATACAAGAGTAATTGTAATGAAATTGCATGAAAATAGTATTTTAATTGGTGGATTTGATTTGTTTTCTCTCACTTAGCTGCTTCTTCTTAGCAGTTTAGGTTGATTTTATGTTAGTGTAGTAGACAAAATCAAATCCATCCCATAAAATTGGATTGCAGTTGTAGACTGTTAACATGGTTGTCTTTCTTCTAGACATGCATGCTCATGCACTCACAAAGGGGTAGCATGCTACAAAACAAATTTGATAAAAATAAATTTAATTCTTGAAAGTGTCCATTTATTTGGATTTTAATATTTGGGTTTCTCAATTTTATATTACAAAAATTCTGCATTTTTACATTATTTACCTTCTATTTCTTAAGAAAAATGCAAATCTTACAATTGAGACATAGAAGAATAGAAGATAAATTTCATTAAAGCTAACCAAAGTTTAAGAAGTCTTTTAAAAAATTATAATTCGTTTTATTTGTATGTCTGGTATGTGAGGGCTTGTGTCTGTATGTGTGGGCAGTGTATATGTGTGGTATGTGTACATGTGTGGGTGTAGTGTTTGTGTATGGTATGTGTGTTATGTGTACATATGTATATAGTGTTGTGTATGTGTGTGTTGTATGTATTTATGTATGTGGTGTGTGTTTGTGTATGAGGGGGATATGTGTATGTTTGTGTGTATGTGGGGGGTATGTGTGTGTGTATGTGTGTAGTGTGTGTATGTATGTGTATGTGCTTGGTGTGTATGAACTCACATATGATGGTGGAGGCCAGAAATTTTGTATGAAAGGGTAATCAGTAGCTAAACTTTAACAAATGTTATTTTCATAGTGTTCTGATGATAATTTTTAAACAATTTTTGTTTTCACTGTGCATTACATTAACTGAAATTTAATTCTAAGTGTTCAAAGTAAAACATATCTAACAAATTTTTTCTTGAACATTTACTTTATAACATGGAGCTTATTCAATAAAGTTTTGTGAACAATCATTTAGACTGGAATAAATATTAGCTATTATTATTAATTTTGTCAACATAAAATAACATTTTTTTTTTGATTTTCAAGACAGGGTTTCTCTGTGTAACAGTCCTGGCTGTCCTGGAACTCACTTTGTAGGCCAGGCTGGCCTTAAACTCATAGAGATCTGCCTGCCTCTGCCTCCCGAGTTCTGGATTAAAGGCAAGCGCCACCACCGCTGGGCTAAAATAACAATTTTTAAGGAAGGCATAAGCTTATAATTTTTTTCTTATTATCCAAAAGATGTAACAGAAGTCATTTTGCAAATACAAGATCATTAAAAGTAGTTGGAAATGCTAAATATATCAGTCATGTAAAGGTCATTGGAAAGCTGCTAGTTTTCTTTAAATTAACAAGTTTGGAGTTAGCTCACTGAAGCCTCATTAAGAACAAACCCTGCAATAGAAAGTTTTCCTAAAATAACAATGGAAGTAACTCATGTCAGTCTCAGGTGGCACCTTGTGCCCAACTTCGCTTCTGTCATTCTTGTCACTCGGTCATCTCTTCCCTACCTTGATTTCTCTAACAGAATAGCCACTTAACACCTTCAAACACTTTTAAATCACATTATGCAGATCATCAAACTGGGCAAAATTTAACATAGTTGCAAAAATATCTACAAAAGAAGAGTCTGTGGGCACAGATTGCTCCTCAGTCTATGAGTAGCATGAAGTTTCACTCTCTCTCGTATATGTGTGTGTGTGTGTGTGTGTGTGTGTGTGTGTGTGTGTGTGTGTGTGTTTTCTCCAAATAAAGATTATGTCCTCAAATGTTACTTAGCTGACTTGTCACAAGTAGGTGACATGCACTGTCATGAGAGTGGAGACGTCGAGGAAGCCCTCCTCTGCCTGCTGCTTTGGTCCTCAAGTGTGTAGAGTGTGATGTAGGTAGAAAAAAGTGGTGACGACGATGCTTTAGCTTGATCAGCAGAAAGCTCCATAATGGGGTCACAGGGGTGATGCTGGAACACTCATTTAGGGTGCTGTAAATTCTTGCCCATGTCATGTGCATTCAAAGAGGAGAGATAATGGGTGTAGAGCTCAGTGGGACTAGCCTGAGGATTATCTTGAGACTCATATAGCACCATCTCAAGATTCTAGCTGCAAGTCCCAATGGAGAATTGTAATGCTGCATATGCCATTACACACATGAGTGACTGTGATTGAAATAATTGATATCTTATTCTATCAAATTCAATTCCATGAATGTTATCAACTGACTAAATCTAATTGCTGATTTAGAGAACTTATTATTGAAGTTTTTCTGTATGGGTTTCAAACCAAAATCACCTTCAGGAAGGCATCTCACTTGTGGTTTATGGAGGAAATGTTAGGTGGGGTACATGTACACATACATACACACATGGAAGCCATCAAACACAAGTCTGTATATGTGCACATGTACACAAAGATCATTATATGAAGACATGCAATACTGTAAAGCCTTCTTTGTGCACTTTAGACTTGGAGAGCTGAATAGTAACTGTCCAATTCCACCCATTCTCTCCAAGAGGTCCTTCCCTCTTCTGTGAAATGTTGCATGCCCCAAACCCAGCGTATAAGGGACACTAGCAGATGGTCTTTCGCAAATATCTCTGCTTGTCAGTGTTTATCGTTGTAAAACTAGGTTTTATGGAGCTGGAGTTGTTTTGAAGATATGCCATTTTTATAGCTTCACTGAAATAGCTGGAGGTCAAGGGGGAAAGGTTCTATCGTCTGCACGGTTCTGATGACCACCGCTACTCAAGGAACCTGCTGTTCTCATATATGGACAGAGGAATGAAAGCCTCAGTAGGGAAAGGTGGGTCTTGAAATTCTAAGTGTCCTATTGCCTTAACGAGATAGGAATCAGGAAAATTTCAAAATTATTTGATAAAGGAATGGAAGAATGGGTACATTTTAAATTGTGGTATTTATGGCAATCTCTGTGTGTGTGTGTGTGTCTGTGTGTGTGTGTGTGTGTGTATTGAGCATTGTGTTTTTCTTATTTAACAAAGTAGGCTGCTCAATATAATCTATTTTTCATTTAAAAATATTTATATTTATTTTGTGTGCTTGTGTGTGGATACACATGGTATAGTACAGTCTGGAGTTAAGAGGGAAAACTGCTGGTGTTAGTTTGCTCCTCCCACTCTGTGGGTCCCTGGAGATCAAAATCAAGTCATCAGGCTTGGCAACAGACAGCTTTACCTGCTGAGCTGTCCAACCAGCCCTGGTGCAATTTATTGCTTGACACCTCCTTTGTGTCTGTAATTAGTTTGAAAGAGGCTTGACTTACTAAGTAGGTGATGCTAGCCACACAGATTGCAATGGTTCATACTACTGAAACTCACTACAGATATTATTAAATAAGAGTTTAAAACTAGAATACAAATATCTTATAAAACTATTCTAGTATCCAAGTAAGGCCAAATATTCTTTAAATGAGGGTGTAGTGGACCATGGGCCGAAATTGAACTCTCCTCATTTTTCTACTTCTGCATCTCAAGTGTTAGGATTCCAGATGTGTGCCACCATACCTGGCTCAAAGGATCCTAACTTGCTATGTGCAAAGATAAAACCCAGGTTTTTAAAAATAACTTACTTTATTTTGTAAGGACAGTAGTATTTCCCTAAATCCTCATTTTTAAGTTACTGTCTATGAGCAAAGTGCTTCACCGAGTTATGCACCGAATCACCAAATTCAAGTTGACAGAATCTAGAAAATGGCAAGGGGCAGATTACTTGCTGTCTGCAAACTGAAGCAATGTCCATCATTCTGCATGTCTCAGGGAGGGGATGAACAGGGTACCAAATGGGCATTCATTCCACTAATGAATTCCATGACATGGACAGGGATGGAGAGAGGGGACAGAAAGTCAGACAAGGGAATGGCAGAAGCTGCCATTTCATGAGCTCAGAGGAAGAGCAGAGGTGTCTGTATATAAGGATAGCCCTCCAATACACAACGATGCCGTGAACCCACTCTTTAGTATGTCACAGATGTTAATCATTGACATTGGAAACCTCTCTCTATGTAGCAGGGAGGTAAAGGAGTTGTTTTCTACACTGTCAGGACATGTTGATCCAATAAATGAATTAACTGTAACGAGTAACTCAATGCATAGAGTAGTCATTGCTAAATTAATGGAAAGCTCAGTAGTCCTATGGAAATATAGACAAAAGAACATTGCCTCTTTTGTGACATTAAGAGAAGATCCCACAGATGCAGCATTAGCCTCAGAGATTGTGTTGTCTTTGAACAACAATGCTGGTTGTTCAGAACAGTGGGCAGCATTTTAAGATAGCAGAGATAAGCTGTGTTGTAGAAATATGCACAGGACCCATGAGTAGTAGATAAGGGTAGCCCAACTTTATTTTTCTCACCACCTCATTTAGATTTGTGTGCTGGGTTTAATATTCCTCTAAACTAGCCCACTCTACTTTATGGATTTGTCAAAATAAACATTTATTTGACATGTATGTAAATACAATGATTTTAGAGAACCATATTTTAATTTGTACTGATATCTTAGTTTAGAAATACACTGAAGTCCTTGGATATATATATATATATATATATATATATATATATATATATAATTAGCATGAAATAAGACCTTGTCAAAAGTCTGATTTAAAATGTATGGTGCACTGGAGCAGTTACAAAGGGACAATTAAGATCCCCTGTTAGAAAACTTCAGGGAAAGAACGTCCAGCAGCAGGGAGAAACTGCTTTCAAACGGCTGTTTTCATATGACTCTTAAATGGAAAAACTGCCCATGATTTTCCATTTCTTTAGGCAATGCAACTGTCTTAAACCATGACTTATTACTAACTTGTGAAGCTGGGGAAAAAGAAATTACACTCTCTCTGTAACTAGCTTTTAATGAAATGCAACATAAGCGTTTGTCTTTTAAAATAGCTATGGTAGTCAGTGTGTAGTTCTGTTTTGACCTGTGCTATGACAGAAGCACTCAAGAAGAATCTAAAGGCTTGATGAAGAAGATCAAATTTAAGTTATAAGACAGTATCATAGCAATCTGCTACAAAACGTTTACTTTCATTGACCCTGCGACCTGTGGATATTTCTACACTGTAGGAATCTCCGCTGGTGGAGAAATAACATCTAATGCTCATTACCTTGGTAGATTTCTTAGCTGTACATTTTAGCATCCATTTCTTAATTCTTCCACCCACAGTCCAATTTATCTGAAATCTTCCCATACACTGGTATTCAAACTCGCTTTCACCCAGCCCTGAACTCTGTCCTTGTCCTAGCCATTTTCTGCCATGCCTTGATCCTTTCTGCTTCGTTCTCCAATATAGCTTATTGGTTGTAGTATTAAGGCAACTCCATGTAGGTAAAAGGGAGGTTTATTTTGTGGGGTAACCTACAAGAAAAGGGATAGGTTACAGGGTCCGGGAGAGGTGAAGTGCAGCCCAGTGGTGTTCTCTGGAGAACTCTACTTGATCTACCTCCACCGGCCAGGATCCAGAAACCAAGAGAGCTGGCACATCCAGATCTTGGGTCTTAAGGGCTCCTGTCTTGGCCCCGTCTTGTAGGCATGACAGTTACCGAAGCCTCAATGAGGGTAGTACTTCCAGGTCAAAGCTGGAACAGCTACCCACTACAATAGCTCATCTACATTATGACCCCAGAGTCTCTGTGACCTGCAAAATATGGACAGGTCAAAAATTAGCTCACATATTTGGACAACCTGATGGTCTGTACTTATTTGCTTTCAATCTTGGACAGATTTTTATACACCAAGTCACATTTTAAAAAAAATCTTTAAATTCTTAATGTTAAAAATTTAAATTAAGAACATTATTTGGAAAACAGAATCTTACTATATAGGCCTGGAACTCATAATACTGTGTTTGGATTTTGGAAGTGTACCACCATGTTCTGGTCAAATTAACTTTAAAACAAATGGGGATGATAAACCAAATAAATTCATCTTCTCACCAGATGGAATTCCCTGAAAGCTCACCCACCAACCACAGTCCAATTTCCAGCTCTCTGGCTTCTGCCCACTTCTAGAATCCTGATCATAAGTGATATCATAATTGTCCACTGGCCGAGATTTAATTTCTCTATTGAGATCGAGTTGGCTCTGTGAGAAAGAGACTATGCTGAGTTTGCATACATCCAAAAATTCAGACTCTAATCACCAAGGGATTAAATTCTAATAAATGACATTAAAAACAACATATGTGAGAGGAATGTAATTTGAACAGATTGTAAAAACTCTCTAGTATGTGAAGAAACACCCCATTTTAATCACATACACATTATAATTTTAAGAGCTAGCCAAGTGAAGTGTAAGATGAAAGAGACTGAAAATGTGTAGGTTTGAAATGACTGTATAGTAAGCTGTGGGTGTGTAATTAGTGGGCCAAGTGCCTAAGCTGTTTTAAGAGGTGTTCTAACTCCTTTAAGTAAACCAAGATTATTCACACCACGAGTGTTCTGAGTACTCGATAGCACAAATACATGGAAATCCGGTAAAGACATTTAAAAAAAAAAAAAAAAAGAATTTTTAAGTAACACTGTCTACCAAATTTCCCTAATTGAGGCTTATTGAGCACTCCATCTCACAGGAGCAGAATGCACATTCCTTTTAAGTACACATGGAACATCACCAAGATACATCGAATGTTAGGTCATAAAACAAGATCAATAAGCTGAAAGTGATTTAAAGCTCACAGAGTATGATTCTTGAATAAAACAGCATTAAATTGGGGATCAATAATGGAAAGATATCTGGAAAATCGCCAAATACTCTAAAACTGAACAGAATTTAAATAATACCAAATTTTAAGAAGAAAGTTGAGTTGAATGAGAAATAATCTGACCAGAATGAAATTAAAAAGTCATTTAAAAATTGGATCGTATTCTACAAAACTATACAATGCAATGTCAACACACAAAGTTCAGTTTTATATGTGTTCTAACAATGCACATTGTAACAAAAATTTTAAAGAGAAGAGCTGAAGACATAGCTAGTTCAAATACAAGAGCCTGAGTTCAGTGCCCAAACCCACAGAAAATGCTGGGTGTGGTGATGCATGGCTATAATTCCTGTGCTTTGGAGGTAGAGAAAGGAAGATCTGTGGGTTTATTCTTCAGCCTGTCTGGCCTAATTGGTGAGTTTTGATCCAATGAGAGATACTGTCTCAAATCAAGAGGACAGTATTTCTGAGGATGAATCCTGAAGTAGTTGTTCTCTGGCCTCCACACCAAACACACACACACACACACACACACACACACACACACACATCTACAACAAACATGCGTATATACACATATATACACCTACAATAAAAGGTACCATTTGTAATTGCTCTAAAGATAAAATCAGTTAAGTATAAATTTAACCAGAAATGTTCAGAATTCATATACTGCAAACAAAAATGCAAGGAGAAAACTCCAAGACCCTGGTCAATGTATAATGTTTGTGGCTGAGAAGACTCACTATAATAAATATGTAAATTATTCCCAAATTTATATTCAGGTTTAATATAATTTCTACTCAAAGCTCAGCAGTATTTTAGACAGCAATTCATTTTGTTAAATCCACTGTAGTATTATCAGACTTCTTGAAATGATAGGCAGAGCTGTAACTAAAGGGCCCTAGGTTTCAAGGATTCAGCTGCTGAATTCCAACTTTTCCTGGGTCAGATTGTTGGAATGGTGTCATATAAGGTAGATTTATAGTGCATGACTTATCAACAAGTGTGATCTAGATTCTACAGTGGCATGAGACTCCTGTAGCAGCAAGAATAATAACCCAGTGGGCTGGCGAGATTGTTCAACCCTTAAAAAGTACTTTCTGTTCTAGAGGATCCAAGTGCAGTTCCCAATACACACACCCTATAGCTCACAACAGTCTGTAACTCCTCTAGGGGACCTAACATTCTCTTCTAGCCTCTAAGGCAACCTGCAACATATGGCATATACTTACACAGACACACATGCACACACATAAATGCAAATTAAATAAACATTAAAGACCAGGTGTCATCATGCATCCCAAGTCCTGGGAAGAAGAGACAAGCAGATTCCTGTAAATCCTTATAGTCTACACAGAGAAAGCTGGAGCTCTGGGGAGTCCAGTTTGCAAGCAAAGAGGAAATGTCTGCTGTGTTATATCTGCCTTTGCATTATCACCACGGGATTGTCTTTTTTTGTTGTTGTTGTTGTTGTTGACTCTTTCTAAAGCTCCACTTTCATCAATTTGCTGGAATGCTGAGGGCAGGTAGGTAGGGCCAAAATCCCTTCAGGGTCCCACAGATGGAAAAATGAGTGCTAGACTCTTGTTTCCTGCCTGGGTCATGCTTGGCAAGGACAGGGATGGACTGGCCTCAGGAATCCCAGATACTTGAGGCCAGGGTCTGAAGCTTGACATTTTCTCTGTAAAGCTGTGATCAATTGTTGCAGAAACTGAGATATAAAATGCTTTGCTTACTGTAACAGCAGGTACCTTGCAAAAGAGGAACTAGAGGTCCTCTGAGCATCCTGTAACTCTGCTGTCTGATGGGGAATATATGGACCTTCAATATTGATGGAGTTTCTGGCTTGAGCCATCAATCCTCTCAACCCTCCAGACCCTAGCTTGTGACTCTTTACCCTCTCATCCCCAGTCCTATCCTTCACAGCATCCCATCATGAACCCAGGAAGAACCTCTGGTCTGGTTCACTGGAGCATACCTACTCCTTCCTTCTGGCCTAAATAATGTTTTCTCAATAGCTGGCTAGTCAAGGAGGGTCACAACTGAATTGCAGTATCTTAGGAATAGGACCTCCAGTAGAACCTATTTCTGATGGTAATAACCAAGCTCCAACCCCTTACTATGCAGATAGGAAAGTTAATGGTAACTATTAACTATCAGCTACTATATAATGAATTTCAATTGTTTCAGGATTTTAATTTTATCCTGATCACCCATTAGTGTAGGGAATATATGTGAATTGCCTAGGGCAATGTCAATGGCAGAACTGGTTCCTGAACCCAAACCCGTGACTTAGTATTTTAAATTTGTGCTGTGGAGATTGGGAAGAGCACACATGGCCAGAGGACAATTTCAGGAGTCTGTTCTCTCCTTCGACCACGTGTGGCCCTGGGATCGAACTCGGGCTGTCAGACGTGGCAGGAAGCACCTTTACCTTCTGAGCCATGTTGTTGGTTCAAAGCTACTTTCTTCTTATGAAGCCTTACAAAGGAGAGTATCATTAAATAATCGTGGCAGTACATGGCACTTACATTTCAACACATAATTACATTGGAGTTTAGAGTAGCTGCCAGGTTTGCTGGGTCCTTCATTGATTTCAGTGATTGGTAGGCTGTTATTCCTCCATGCCTTTCAAATGGATCTTACATGGTACAACCCTGTGTCCAATGGAAAGCTGTCCCATTTAAACTAAATACACTAGTCACTCATTTTTATATCATCATGTCTTGCACTAAAATAAGGTAATGAGAAACATGCATGGTTGTAAGTGGACAGTTACATAAACATAACATACCTACAGGTGTGTTTTATATATACACTTAAACATTGTTCTATCTGAACATGAGTGATAATTGTTTCTTTTGCAAAGATATTAGTTTCCGTGTGCAGAAAATCTCATTCTGAAAGTTAAGAAATGAATCATTTGCTGGCCATATAGTCTTTCGTGTTGCCTCTGAGAAGGCATTCAGAAGGGTTATCTGTGAATCTGCATCTGAAAACAGCTGTGACATTGTATCATGTGATCCACTTTCTTCACAATGGCTTGAATGGCACAACCAGCAAAAATATCTTGTCAGGGTAGCCCACATAGTGCCCTTTCCAGCTTCTTCCTCTTTTGAATTCTTGTTTGTGTCTGCCTCGGCTTCTTCATATTCCGTTTCTCCACCTGTCTCTGCACAGCTCCGGTATCTGTGCCTCTTGGCTTGTCCCATGGTTTCTGCACACCTCCCATGTCTGTGCCTCTTGGCTTGTCCCAGGATACTTTGCTCAGTCCTCCCATCAACAACTTGAGCCAGCCTGTGTTTTAGACAGATTTTAAAAGAAAAGTGAACAATACATAATTTCCCTTAAACAGATGAGTATCCAAGTCCTTTTCATTTGGCAAAACACTGAATAACAAGAAGAAACAGTAAAATCAATGAGTTCATTGAGATAGGGGTTCTCCAGGACAGTGGGCAACATCAGGTTCCCATAATTCTAGTTCCAGGGACTCTGATGCCTTCTTCTGTCTTCTGTGTCCCCTGCATGAATGTCATGCACATCCAGACATGCAAGCACACACAAATGCACACTAAAAATAAATAAATAAATACATAAGGAAATCATTTAAAAAAGGTAAAGTGTTTAAATGCAGTTTCCCATTTTACAGCACGTATTATTTTGAAGGAATGTGAGTACTATGTAAATCAAAGGAGCATTTTTGTTAAATTTAATTTAAAAAATTAGCCGAGTTGTTTACGATTGCAGGAAATCACCTCACTGGCCTCAGCTGTGTATCCTAAGCAGCACCCCTTAATCGTTTGTATTTACAGCTGTCACGTGATGATCCTGTTTGTAGGAGCAAGCTTCTGACCTTGTCATCATGTGCCATAGACTGATCTGTGCACACCATTTATATTTTGAAATATGGATTTATTATGTTTTCTAGTTCTTTTTTATATTATAGATAAGACAATGATTCCTTTAAAAATTATTATCTATTAATTCATTGCAATACAGTAGATGGAGCTCTAAAAATGTTTGCTTTTCAACAGAATCATTAAATCTCACAAAATTAGGAATTACTGCAGGAAGGAATTAAATAAACTAGTCCCAACTAATAGGTACAGAAAGTACATGGTAAGTTATTTAGCTGAACAAAAGAGGTGCTAATTATATTAGCCTGAAGATTTGTTGGGAATAATTGATGCAGTTCTCCTCATCATTTGATATCGGTATTGTGTCTAAGTGGTGCTATACACAAACAATAAAACAAAGTCATGTAAAAGTTAGTCTTATGATACAGATGTCTAATAGCCTTATAAGTCATCCTTATCAACTTTCAGTGGTGCTGACCAGTCATGTAATGAAAATGGATGGTACCTGAATGAGAAAACAATTATCTGGCAATCTGAAGGAGGGCAGCCATACCCAAAGGATGAACAAAATACTCCAAGCAAAACTAACAGCAGCATAATGAGCTGAGGAGTGACAGGCACAGACGTAAGCAGATCATGTCGGCTTGAAGCAAACAGACTTGGAGCTGCCTCAGTGCCTCCTTTAAACAGGAGAGTGTGCTTGGCAGGAGGCTAAGAGGCAGCTAGCTGACAGTGATACCCACCCTGTAGGTAGTAACAGCTGCAGCCAACACCCAAAGGACAGACCACCTAGGCAGCATATTTATTTATCTATGCAATTTTGGAGGAAGGAATTACTCAACATGAATCAGCCTTTTCAGGCAAACTCATTTGACCAGAAAAACATGAAGGTTAATAGCTAAATCACACTGTACAAAAAAATATTGCCCTGCATATGATTTAATGGAGTAGCTGAGATAATTTTAACAGAAATGCTGTCACCGTGCCAACCACACATGTATCTGTAAACAATATGCTGATTATCACTGGTACTAAAAAATGGGTATTTAAAGTTAAATGCTGGGAGGCATAATTGGCATAATACTGCACATCCATATGCAATTCTCTTATGGAAATTGTATTCTATTGAATCTACCTCTTGGTTCAGGTGAAAAAGCAGGAGGTAGCCACTAAACTGGATGCAATGCCAACTCCATAAACACCTACGTAGTTTTAAAGAAAGATGTGCTTAATAGGAAAATAACGTTTTCTCACATAAAATCAGGTTTCGCCTAAGGAAACATTGACTCCAAAGCTAAAGAACGCCAAACCTGAAGGAGGACGTGTTTCTTTGTTGAAACTGTTTGAAATCCTTGCCATGAATAAATGGATGTGTCATGTATGAATGTTTCACAAAACAAAGCAGAGGTCTTAAACTGTGAAGACATTATCAGATGTATTTACAACCTCGTAAAACAAACTGACACCGTAACATCTTAAGTGGGCCACTTTGTCGCATTTGGGTATGTCCTCCCTGCAAAGCTCACTTCCTGATTCGAGCACATCACTCACAGAAAGTTAAAAACACAGGCGGCTGCAGGATACAAGTGTCATTCTATTTATGACCCCCTTTGAACTGGTGACATCCTGCCTGTCAACTGATAAATTCTATCTATCTGCTTGGAACAATCTGTTGGAAGGCACGGAACTTTCCCAGCAATATATTCACATCCTAGCAGATAAATCACGGTGCCGAGGCAATAGGCAGGAGAAAACGGGGCATGACGGGCAGCTGCTGAAAATACAACGTAAAACGTCACTTGTGTCTACTTTGTCCAAACTTCTTTTATTTACTTATTTATTTGATTGTTTATTTATTCATTTGTCGTACAGATGACTGTTTTCTTTACAAGCGTTAATTACTTCACTGCCTGTGTGATTTTACAGGAGGGAGAGGTGAGTGGCCATTATGGTGATGGTAATATGCAATGAGACCTGATCCGATTTACAGTAGTGACAGTGAGGAATACACAGGGAAGGATAGAATTTAATGAGCTAATAAATGGACAATCAGGAAAGAGAGAAATTCACTTTCAATATGGGACGAAGTGAATGTTAACTAGGGCAAGTAGAAACAAGAAAATAGTCACTTTAAAACATGGTAGGTCATATCCTGACTCAAAAATGTTCAGATTTCATCAACTAGTTAGTAACGGAGCACCTGTGAAGTACTGTGTGTGTGTGTGTGTATGTGTGACACACCACAGTTATTACCCAGATATTACACAGAGAAAATGGCTTTCTTAAGTTTTATAGAAAAGTATAGAGAAAGTGGAGAATAATGATTGTGATCCCCATTAAACCTTCTGTTTCCTTTCATTGAGAGAATCTGACTGAGCTGCTCTGCATGGCAGCTTTGGCCAACCACCCTCTGTTCAGAATGTTGCTTTCTATATTGCAAGGGTATTGAACATAAACATCTCAGTGGAGTGAAATTATTTCACAAAGTCGCTTAACCACATATGGGCCATTACAAGGTGACCTAGATATACAATATTTCTTTTTATACCAGATGATGGTCTCATGTGTCTTTTTCATCTATATAGTATGATTTTACCACACAGAATACTTTTTTCATCAAAAAATAGTAAAGAACTTCCTTACAGTACCTTGTCTATGCTTGTGTGTTTTTATGTGTATGCATATGCATGTATGTGCAGGTACATGTTCATTTGTGTGCTTGTGCATTTGTGTGCATGTGTGTGCAGAGGCCACAGGACATCCTTGGCCTTAGGTTCCTTAGGTACCACCATTATCATTTAGCAGACATGTTCTCTGAAATGTAAATGTTGGTTGACAACTTCACATACCTGGAAAGAGGAACCCTTAATTGAAGATTTGCCTCCATCAGATTGCTCTGTTGACCACATGTCTGTGGGGTATTTTCTTGATTGCTAATTGTTGTAAAAGGACCCAAACTCTGTGAGTAGCATCATTCCTTGGCAGGTGGCCCTGGGCTATATAAGAAAGGTAGTTGGATGTGAGCTGGGGAGCAAGCCAGTGAGCAGCACTCCTCCATGCTATCTGCTTCAGTTCCTGCCCTGACTTCTTTAACAGATGGAATTCCACCTGTAAAGTGAAATAAACCCTTTCTTCCTTAGGTTACTTTTGAGCATAGTGTTTATTGCACTATCAGAAAGCAAATTAGAACAGTCTCTCATTCCTTTGGAACTTGCCAGGTAGGCTAGGTGAAAATTTCCCCTTCCATGTTAACGTGTCAATTGATACCGCCATTGTTCTGGTTTTCATTATGTAGCCATTTCTAAGAGAGACTTTTCACAGCATACTTCTGGGTGTTCTGGCTCTTATAATCTATCTACCCCTTCTTCCATATGTTCCCTGGGCCATAGATACAGGAGCTGTTATGTAGGTGTGTCCATTGGTACTAGGTTCCACATGAAGTGTTGATCTCTGCATTGTGTCAGTGTCGTTTCCTATTAGGTTCTCTATTTGCTATGAAGAAATGCTTCATTGATGAGAGGTGATAACTACACTTATTTGTGTGTATAAGGATAAGATTAGAAAATACAGTAAGGAAATATGCTGGTCTAGCAATGTGATGGTGATGAATGCTTTTCTAAGGTCCATAATCTCACTATCCTTGGAAGCTGGCTAGATATCCAGTACCTGTTGTGATTTCCCCTCCTGTTGAGTGGGTCTTTAATCCAATTAGACAGCTTTGGTTGTCACAGACACAAGAATGCGATATATTGTATCTTTATGCATATCTTACCATGCTACTCATTTTGTGTTTCATAAGTGTTGTAGCAGGAAAGGATTGCTTAATGACTTCCCTCCCTTGGCAGCCTACTTAGTATTTCCCAGTCCATGGAAGCCAGTTTGAAGTAAAGAGGCTTCCAAGTCAGATCCAGCCAACAATAAATACACTGAAAAAAAAAAAAGATCATGGACACATTTCCATGTACAATATTGCCAAAGACAATGAAAAATCTTGGAATGCACCTAACCAAGAAGTTGAAAGATTTCTGCAATGCTAACTACTACAGTGAAAACATTAAACCTCCGAAGAAAGGGATATATACAAACACTTTAAAATGGAAGACATCCCATACTCATGGATTGGTAGAACGAATAGTATAAAAATGATCATCCTACTGAAAGGAATTTATAGATTCAATGCAATCCCAATTAAAATAAAATATTCTATTACTTAAAAATCTTAAAACTCATATGTAACCAGAAAAGACCCTGGATAGCCAAAACAATCCTGAGCAAAAAGAATACTGGAGAGATTTCTATCCCATACTTAAAGTTATATTATAGAGATACAGTAATAAAAGCAACATGTTACTGGCACAAAACATACCTGTAGACAAATAGAATAAAAGAGAGAACCCAAACATGAATACTCAAAATTACAGCCACCTGATATTTGACAAAGAGACACAGACAAAAAATGAACTGGAGAAAAGACAGTATCTTTTCTTAGTTCTGGAATGTGACACAGGAAAAACTGAATTCTACATTCAGAAGAATGAAATCAGATACATTTCTATCACTTTGCACAAAAATTATATGCAGTCAGATAAGAGGTCTCAGTTTGAAACAAGAAACATGAAAACTTCTAGAAGAAACGGCACATAGGCAGTACCCTACAAGATATAGATGTAGGAAAGAACTTTCTGACATGACTTCATTAGCCAAGGAGTTAAAGTCAACAATCATGAAGTGTGACCCTACAGACTAATTTGCTGCATCCGTGCAGCCAAGGGAATAATTTAGTGAAGAAGAAAATCACAGAATGAGGGAGAATCTTTACCAGCTGTGCATTTGACAGAAGATTAATGCCCAGGATAAACAAAGAACTCAAAACACAATCAATCAGTCAATCAATCAATCATTCAATCAAACCAAATGGCCCGATTAAAAACTGGGCTAGGTAATCTAAACTCCTCCTCAACAGGAGAAATAAAAATAGCTAGGAAATACCTCCAAAGAGGTTTGTGCTTGTTTGAACAAGAATGGCTTCTATGGATTCATATGTTTGAATAATTGGTCCTAACTGGTGGAACTGTTTGGGAAGAATTAGGAGGTATAGCTTTTTTTGCAAGAAGTGTGTAGGTATGAAGGGGGACATAGGCTTTGAGGTTTTGAAAGACTCATGACTCTGGCCATTCCCAGTATGCTCCCTTTCTACTCCTACTTGTTGATCAAGATGTGAGCTCTTGGTTGTTCCTGCAGCTATACCTATGTTCCATCACCATAGACTCTAACCCTCTAACTTTAATCTCAATTAACACTCCTTTTTATAGGTTGCCTTGTCGTGGTGTTTTGTTATAACAATGAAAGTATAACTGTAGATATAACCAACCATCTTATTAAATAAGAAACACAGAGCCAATACAGAGATGAAAGCCAAAAGATCAGAGCAATAGCTAAGACCTAAAAACCTTACCCTTCACTATCACAGTGGTCCTACCTCTCTGAAAAGAGACCTACTTCCTGTGTCTGTCTTTTTTTTTTATAGAGTTTCTATTCTGCCTTCTCATTGGTTGTAAACCCAACCACATGACCTGCTAGTCACTGCCTGTCTGTACAGACCTCCAGGTCTTCTATGGTTGGTTTGAGATTAAAGGCATGTGTCTCCAGTGCTGGTTGTATCCTTGAACACACAGAGATCTACATAGCTCTGCCTACCAAGTGCTGGGATTAAAGGCGTGCACCACCATCACCCAGCTTTTGCTATGGCTTGCTAATAGCTCTGACCCCTGGGCAACTTTATTTATTAACATACAAATAAAATCACATTTTAGTACAAATAAAATGTCGCCATATATAACTAAGACAGTGTGCATCATCCTTAACATTTAATGAAATGCAAATTAAAGCAATTTTGAGATTTCATCTCATCCCAGTCAAATGGCTAAAATCAACAAAACAACTGACAAAAAAAAATGCTGGCAAGATTGTAGAGAAAGAACTCTATTGATTGCAATGAAAATTGTTGCAGCCATTCTGAAAATTCATATGAAATATCCTCAAAAACCTAAAATTAAATCTCCCATACGACCCACCTATACCACTCCTTGGCATATGACCCAAGGACTGGACATCCAACTCCACAAAATGCTTACTCAGCCATCTTCAGTGCTGCTCTATACACAATTGCTGGGAAAGAGAAACAACCTAGATGTCTTTAAACTGATGAGTGAGTAGTGGAAATGTGGTACATGTATATGATGGAATACTATTCAGCTGCAAAAAAATAAAAAAGAAATAAAGAAAAGAAAAGAAATTTGCAGGTAAATGGATGGACCTAGAAAGGATTATACTGAGTCGGAAATCCAGAGCTATAGACAAACAGTATATATTTACAAAGCAGAAAGATACTATACCATTTTTCATAAAGTCATTTCTGAAAGACCATGGCAGCAGAAAAATGAGAAATGCCGTCAAGAAGATTGATTGTTATATGCGTGACAATACTGACAGTCCTCTGGTGGGCTTCCACCAGTTTCTTATGTTTTCTTTAACAGTGATTCATCCACATTTGAGCATTTAAGCAAGCTCACTATTGTTGACATTTTACAGCTACACACTGTAAAGTCAGAACCCTCAGACTAATAACATCAAAGGTGGCTACAAAGGACTTTCCAGTTAATACCTTTATAAGAGTTTTTATTCTAAGAATAGGAGTTGAACCAAAGGAAAGAACCTTCTGAATCAAATTAAGCTAAAACATCGACACTTTCTGTGTTTCCTGTAATTATGGTCTTTTAATTGATCTGGTAGTCCCTACTCTCCCTCTCCCTCCCCTTTTCTCTTCCCCTACTCCCCACCTGTGTAGATGTAACCAATCGTCTTATTAAAATAAGAAACACAGAGCCAATGTAAAAGAGAAAGCCGAGAGGTCAGAGCTCAGAGATAAAATCTTACCTCCTGCAGTGCTCCTAACTTCCCCGAGAGAGCACTACTTCCTGTTTGTCTCTGTTTAAATAGTCTTTTTGTTCTGCCTTCTCATTGGTTGTAAACCCAACCACATGACTGCCTCATCACTGCCTGTAAGTACTGCCCTCCAGGTCTTAAAGGCATATGTCTCCAATACTGGCTGTATCCCTGAACACACAGAAATCTACCTAGCTCTTCTAACCACCACGCTCTTGCTATGGCTCTAATAGCTCTGACCCCAGGGCAACTTTATTAACATAAAATTAAAATTACATTTCAGTACAAATAAAATATCACCATACACCTGTCTTACTTTTTCAGGACTGGGGGTTGGGCCCAGGAACTTGTGCATACTGTCTGCATGCTATGTCCTCATCCCTCATCCCTTCACTTTTTATTTTAATTGATACACTTAAATATCAGCCCTATTCACAATTACTAGGAAATGGAAACAACCTAAATGTCTTTCAACTGATGAATGGATAATGAAAATAGTGTACATATACATGATGGACTACTATGAAGCTATAAAGAAAATGATCAAATATCAGTAGGTTTAAGACAAATGACTTAGGATCTTAAGGTAAAATACAAAACAGAGGATACTGGGTTTGAAAATTAAAAATAATGGTCTTTCATTTGAGACTATGAAGATTAGTGGTTTGAATGTTTTCACTGGGCTATCTATGCATTCAGGGAACAAGACATATCATGCTGCTGTCTTTATTAAGTGGGCTCGAAACAGGACAGGCAAAGGCAAGAAAACAGGGTGCGGGAAATAAATCATCAGCCAGACTTCACAGGCACTGCGAAGGAAGGAAATAAGGAATATGAGAGTGATGAGTGCTCTGCATCTGTCCAGGCTTTTTCAGAGAAAAGCTGAAAGATAGCTTTTCTCTAGTGATCCAATCTTTGAATTACCTTATCATTCTTATTTCAGCCACACCTCTTTCTCTTGGGTGTTTACTCAGTGCTCAGTTCTCTCAGAGTCAACCTACTGTGACTAGAGATTTTTTGCCTTTTATCACTGACTTCTTCCTGATACACACTTTCAGACTCAGCTTTCTTTCAAAGAACTGCTATGAAAAGATAGGGCATTCATTGTTTCTTTCCACTAATGTGGCCTTTTGTTAGCACGGAACATCAAAATACTTGGTAAAAAGGAATTTAAGTGGAATATTTAAAATATATTTTAAAATTTGAGTATTTGAAATACTGTCTTTTATTGACTTACAGCTAAAAATAAAATTAATTACAATCATCTTTAGAGAAAACTTTTTTTTATTTTAAAGGTTTATTGTTATGACTCTTAATTATACGTGTGTATGTATGTGCACATGAGTGCAGATGCCCACAGAGGCCAGAGGTATCTGATCCCCTGGAGCTAGAGTTACAGGCATTTGCAAGTTACTCAACATGGGACCAAGGAACTAAACTTGGGTCCTCTGATCTTAATCCCTGAGCCATCTCTGCAGCTACCAATCAGAAAAATATGGAAGATATACTTCAAACAACCCTCCCAGACCTGTACATATGTGTTAAAGAGTAAGATAATAAGTGGCTATTTGATGGATTAAAATCTTGAATTTTTTTTAAACTAAAGCTGAATTTTTTTTGTTTGTTTGTTTGTTTGTTTGTTTTCGAGATAGGGTTTCTCTGTGTAGCTTTGCGCCTTTCCTGGAACTCACTTGGTAGCCCAGGCTGGCCTCGAACTCACAGAGATCCGCCTGGCTCTGCCTCCCGAGTGCTGGGATTAAAGGCGTGCACCACCACCGCCCGGCTTTGTTTGTTTTTAAATTGACCTAAGTCTGTAAACATGAAAAGGCAACAGCAGATGATCACTGCTATAAACCTCAGGTTCTTCCTCAGGTTCAGACACACAAAAGATGGCGTTCATAGTTCTACCTCACAAGGCAGGTGCTAAAGCACGTGTAGCCATTTTACTAAGCCTGTCAATGTTTAGAAACTCAGGCCATCAGGATCAACACAGCAATGTGACATTTAAATTCTGGCTCTTCTTGTCCTTTACAATAGTTATTTTATGCCAGTATGAACTACAGAATGTCAAGTCCATGCACATCTAAGTGCTGCAGGTGGTGACTAACAATAAGCCCTGAGAGTAAAAAGAAAATGTTTGCATGATATCAAAAAAAATAATAATAATTTGCTATTTCACCACTAACAATGGAGTGACTTGTAGCTATCCTCTTGCAAACTTGTATGAATCACAATATCAAATGGGCTGGATTCTTTTCAATAGCAAATCAAAAGGAATAAAATAAAGAAGGCAAAAAAAAAACCTTAAAATTAATACACCATGAAAAGTATTATCAGATGATTTTTTTAAGATTCTTTAAGTAGTATAAATAAAAAAGGAAATAAATTGTTGGAAAACAGAGTACATTAGGTTTCCTTGGAGAAATAAAAACCATAGGATATATATGGACATAAAGAAATAGAAGTGTCACCTTGTCATGGCAAAGACTCAGAAGTTGTATAGTCTCCTATGTGCAAGTCACAGACCCAGTAAAGTTTATAGTGTCCTTCCAGTATAACCCTCCCTCCCCCTTTTTAAATCTAAATCTCAGTCTCTCAATGTTTCCAATAAAGACTCAGGAGCCAAATTCTGGGGTGAGAGCCTGCAAGCTCAGAGAGGTAGAGAAAGCACACAGCTGACCTTCCTCTTCTGCCAACATCCCAGAAAGAGCTCTCTCTCTCTCTCTCTCTGTCTCTCTCTCTCTCTCTTTCTCTCTCTCTGTCTCTCTCTCTTTCTCTCTCTCTCTCTCTCTCTCTGTCTCTCTCTCTCTCTCTCTCTCTCTCTCTCTCTCTCTCTCTCTCTCTCTCTCTCAGGCTTTCTCAAACAAAACTCCTCAAACTGAATGTCCCTCCCTTCTACTTCCTGTGTGTCTGTCTATCCTCCTGACTCCCTCAACTCTATGGTCTTTTCCTGTCACCTAGTTGCTTGCTCTACCTCTTAACCTATGGTTGAATTTATTTAATTCTATTTATAATATTCAAGAAGAACACTCTTCGATTAAAGGTGTGTGCTAGGGCTGAGCCACACAACAGCTAGAAGCACGTTTTTCCAGTAAATAATACAATCTCAGGTTCACAGTGTGATCAAGTATCTTGCAACATTTCCTCCTTTTTGTCTTAATAAAAAGGAAAGGTTTTAACTCTAACACAGTAAAACTATTTATAACAATGAAACTATTTCTGCCAATCTTTCCACAATGTCCAGCTTGGTTGTATTTGGCAGTTTTAGGATTAAATATTTTTGAGTTTAAAGTTCTGTAAAATGTTCATGTCAGTCTCCTATGAACTCAGCAATTTGAGTGTTCTGAGCAATTTGTACACTGAAACTGATCTTTGGGTGGTGTTTGCCAGCTTAGTGGCAATCCTAGCTAGGTTGAACACAGCTATCAACATCTGGTGGTTGTCTCTCAGGAAGATGTGACAAGGGTGCTGGTGTTAGTCTAGGGCCCCAAGCTGGGATTTCAGGCCAGTCAGCTGCAAGTGGACAATAACACTTGGCCAATTTACTCTTTTTCTTAAGACATTTTTCTCTTGATGATCTGTCCTTTTTCTTCAGATGTTTCACTTGTCCAGTGTAGCAGGAATCTTAGAGAGTCTTATTAATAAAATCAAACCTGAGAACAGTTATTGAGGTGAACACTGGAAAATCAGAGAGCCAGTACAAGCCACAGCTACCTCACCTTGCCGGATCCTCAGCTGGTCTTGTTTCCTCAGACTGGAGGCTTCTGAGTCTTCATCCAGAATGGGTCTCAGCTGAATTGCTGCTCAAAAGCCTGAATGCTTAACCAGGCCAAATGCTTTAACAGGCCAAATGCCTCTAGTTTCTGGTCCTCATGCCTAATATACCTTTCTGCTTTCTACCATCACTCCCTGGGATTAAAGGCTTGCTTTCTGGGATTAAAGGCATGAGTCACCATGCTTGGCTGTATCCTTGAACTCATGTATTTCTGCCTCTGGAATGCTAGGATTAAAGGCGTGTGCTACCACTGCCTACCTTCTATGTTTAATATTGTGGCTTGTAACTAGAGTTTTTCCTGCCTTGCCCACAGTCAGGACAAGTCGTTGTCACCTGCCAGTCCCACAGCCGCTCAGATACAACCAAGTAAACACAGAGACTTATATTGCTTACAGACTGTATGGCCGTGGCAGACTTCTTGCTAACTGTTCTTATAGCTTAAATTAATCCATTTCCATAAATCTATACCTTGCCATGTGGCTGTGGCTTTCCGGCGTCTTCACATGCAGCTTGTCATGGCAGCGGCTGGCAGTGACTCCCTCCCGCCTTCCTGTTCTTTCTTTTCTCCTCTCTGTTAGTCCCACCTATACTTCCTGCCTAGCCACTGGCCAATCAGTGTTTTATTTATTGACCAGTCAGAGTAATTTGACATACAGACCATCCCACAGCAGTGCTGTTCTGTTTCTGACCTCAGATAAGTTTATTAGGGTGCACAGTATTTCGGGGAACATAATACCACCACATTTCCCCTCTTTTTGTCTAAAATTTAAAAAAGCTCATTACTAATACAAGAAAAATTATATCCAATAAGTATATACAATATACACAGTCAAGATTATATTAACGATGTCTAATCCATTAACATTTGACAGATTCAGACAAAAAACTCCATTATATATATTAACAATGTCCAGTCCAGTAACATTAGATAAACTCAGACAAAAATTTCATTACTTATCCTATTTAAAACAAGTAATTCCTTTTTAAAAGTATTTTTTCATTTCATAATAGATTCAGTAATCTACCTTTTGTCATTTTTATATTTTCCTCTTTTTCTTTTTAGTGTTGATTCAGTGATCTACCCATTTATCCTATTATTCTTTATCTTTTTTCTCAGAATAGATTCAGTGATCTACTTCATATCTATATTCTTTTCTATTTTTTCTTTCTTTTTTAAACAAACCTCTGAATCTAATCTCCATGGTCAGCATTTTTCCTGACCATTAACAATTAACAACTTGTAACCAACCATTGTAAACAATGACAATATCCAAAACTCATTAAACAACCAAAAACCTCCCACCCTACCTCTTGGGAATGTGGGTGTCATTTTCTTAAAATTACTTCCTGCTTTCTGGGGGTGAAGACATCTTTAGGGGATCCTGAAAAGAAAATTTTTGGGTTAATTGTCAAGCCCTGGATCATTTGTCCAGTCGCTGCAAAATGAGAAAGTGCAGGGCTTGTTTCAAGTCTTTGTTTAAGTAGTCTGTCAGACTTGATCATCTCAGCTAGCCATCTCAAAATTGTCCTGAGCAGTTTGTAGTCCAAAGTCAATCTTTCCGTGGTGTTAATCGGTTTAATGGCTTTACCTTGGTCCATGTAGAATCATCGTTGTGGGGTCCCATCATCCTTTTGAAGATTTTAAAGTTGCTGTTAGACATGGTCATGATTCCTTGCAAACTTATTTCATTTTTTATTTTTTTTTATTTTTGGGCCTCCTCTATAGTTTGGGGCAATCACAGTCTGATAAATGTCTGTCTCTCGGAACCGTGAACGTTCTTCCCCAGAAGAGAAAATCTTCACAGCAGTTTTCCCCCACCACCATTTGTCTCGCCAAACTTTTCCAAACTGACCTTTGCCAGTGCTTTCTTGTAACATGATGGTCCTGGCAATTCTTCTCTGAACAAGCAGCAGTAAACCCTTCGTCCCAGGTAGCAGCATCACCACAGTGATCAACATGATGAGAAGCAGCCAGCAACTTGGAGCAGCAGCCACCACCTTCATGGTCCCACTGCTGTTTGTGACTCGGCCCTGGCTGAAGCTTCTCCTTAGCAAGCCTCCTAGGATGGCCTCAAACTTGGGATCTTCCTGCCTCTGCCTCCTTCAGCAAATCCAATTGGCGTGCACCACCACAACCGGCAACATATAGCTCAGGTCTGAGCTGGGGCCCGCAATGCCCTAGCCAAGTAGCTTTTTCAAGAATTTGTAGCACAAACTTTGGGCACCAGATGTAGCATGAATCTTAAAGAGTCTTATTAATAAAATCAAACCTGAGGCCAGTTATTGGGGTGAATGCTGGAAAATCAGAGAGCCAGAACAAGCCACAGCTACCTCACCTCGCCAGATCCTCAGCTGGTCTTGTTTCCTCAGACTGGAAGCTTCTGAGTCCTCAGTCCAGTGGTCTCCAGATTCCTTAGTTGGATGCTTTTATTATCCTGGAAAGATAAAAGCAAAACCCTATCTCAAGTCTAACTCTGGGGGTTTCTTTCTTTGGCAGGCAATGTCTTTTTCCTAGAGCAAAATGTTTTTTGGCAATGGAAAATGTATTCTTTCAATTAAAAAAAGTTTTCAAAATTTTAAAAATAAATATACCTTAGTACATGTGGATAAATACACTTATATTCCCCTTTCTCTTTATATATAAATTCAAAGTTTAAGTGTATTTATTTTTAGATCACAAAGGGCATTAACTTTGAATTTTAGCATGACTTTTGCAAGTGGCTTATAAATTTAAATCACTGTAATTTTTATGTGCCTGCCTTTACCTCCCAATTGCTGGGATTAAAGATGTGAATCAGCCCCTGGCTATGGATTCCTTATAATAGTTATTTTCATAAGGTTGTCCTATTTAATTTGGTTCTCCATTTCACCTTACTTTTTAGTTTTAGGGTAAAGTTTCAAGTTTTCTGAATGTGTAATCAATCATTCTTGCTGATTTATTCTGAATTTGTTCCCTGAAAAATTTTAATATTCTGGTCTCAATTAAACATGATGCCAGTTTGTCCATTATTTCATTATTTTCTGGTGTTTGTCTATCTTGCCTGTATGAGCTATACAAAATTTGATGCCTTTGCTAAGTTTTGCTAGGTTATGCCTTTCTATTCATGCCTCCCATGACCAGATATCTTTGCCATTTAGCTGCCTGGGAGTGGTTTTCCATTTTGATGATCACATAAGCTATACCATTGCACATGCACCACAAATTGGAGAAGATAGAGATTTTCCTTTTGCTTTCCCAGCTGTTTGTCTTATAGCCAACAATGCTGCACTGGTTTTATGGTTCCCTCCTCTGTATTGGCCATTCTAACCCCTGGTCTATAAGCTGATGCTTTCCATTACTTTTGGTTCCATCACTGGTTGATGAACCATCAGTAAACCTTGCATTAGTCAAATGTGGTGACAATTCTGTTAGTTCCCACAGTTCAATAGGTGCCTTGTTGGGATTTAGGGGTAACTGATTTAGGGATGAGGATTATTGACAACTGAGCTATTTCTTCAGTGTGGAAAGCACAGACCCTTTGCTACCACATCCTGATCATGAAGGAATTCAGATAGGACCCAGTTCCACTGTAATACCTTTCCTTCCATGGCTAAACCTGCTAAGGACTCTACCTTCAAACAGATCAAATTCATCACTGTAAGAAGCGCCCTTATGACCATAGGGTGGTTGGCAATGACTGAGTATAAGGTTCTCCTTGCCTTGTAAAATGTCCAGATTTGTTTCTCATTGAGAGAATATTTATTCTCCAAATATGGAAAGTGTCTTAATTAATTTTTTAAATTGCAGTGAAGATACACCATGACCATGGCAGCTCTTACAAAGAAAACAATTAATTTAGGTGATGGCTTACAGTTTCAGAGGTTTAATCCATTATAATAATGACCAGGAGCATGGCAGGCAGATGTGGTGCTGGCTACACCTTGACCAGAAGGCAGCAGGAAGGTGAGTGGCGGTCATACTGACTGAAGCTTGAGAAAAGAGACCTCAAAGCCCATCCTCACAGTGCCACCCTTCCTCCAACAAGACCATGCCTACTCCAACAAGGCCTAATGGCGCCACTCCCTTTGGGGGGCCATTTACTTTCAAACCACCACAGGAAGTGTTTGCAGTAGAAGCCAACAGGTAAATGTTGGTGGTCACCTTTTTTGTTTATGAAGAGTTCCCAGTTGCCATTCACCAATAACTATGATATCCATAATTAGGGTATTATCTGGTTCAGTACTGGTCAGGATTGCACGCACAGAGAAGAGCTTACCAGCAGTCATAAAGGCTGCCCTTTGTTACTCCCCCCATTGGAAATTAGATTAGCTGCCTTTTTAGTAAGCCTGTGGAGATTTTCTTTTATAATAATCTATAAATACGGTATGTGATTTCTCTAGTGTGCAAATATATTAATTAGGAGCTGTATTTGAGTTTTGTCCCTGGGTGGTAGGAATAAAGGCATGCACCAACACCACCTTATTCACTGCAATTCTAAAATTTAGAAAACAAATAATTTATAGAAGTCCACCTGTCTCTGCTGGGATTAAAGACATGGGTTACCATAACCCTACTCAAATATTTTTTTTACCTCCAAATCACTCCAATGCTTAGTTATTTAGAAAACAAGTTTGATCTGTAGTAACCCTTTGAATTTACTTAAAACATTTTAAATCTCTTAACTGTGTTTTTTAATACCAAATAACAAAAAACATCCTTTTTATTTAAGAAAAAAACTCAAAAGCTGATGTTCAGGATGGTGTGGGCCAGGTATCTATCTATAATCTAGCATTCTAACATTCAATTGAGACATATGGTTGAAGAAAACCTATTTTTCATTTCATACCAGTAAGGCAAATGTGCCTTCAGTAAATTGTCATTCAAAAATATAATATAATTTTATCTTCATGCCTGATCAAATGAAAGGCATTTGTTAGTCTTTATAAATTAGTTTGGATTGAATGACTAAGCTGTCTGATGAACTATTACCTCTCCTTATTCAGGAGGTCTCTCCTGTGCAAATGTAGCCTTTATCAATGTTGATGGTTTCCACGTTTCTTCTCCTATGGAAACAAAAGCAAAACCTCTTCCCCAATATGACATATATCTTGGTTTGCATTCTGAAACATACAGGATGATTTAATTCAGCAGTTGTGTTTTTTTTTTCTTTCTTCTCTCTACCCAGGGTTTTTCCAAAGCTGTTGTTCCTTTCTCATTAGCATTTAAAATATTTAAAGTTAATAAAGCACTGTATAATATATTTCTGATGGACTTTATTACCCCTTTATGTTTATTGAGCATATCTTTTTAAGTGAGATTCAGTCTTTCTATACCTGCTTGTCCTATAAGATGTGTAGTATACCTATAATATGCTTTATGTTGTAATATGCAAAAAAAATGTTTTACTTTATTAGAGATATATGCTGGAGCATTGTCAATCTTAATTTGTACAGGTATCCCCATAATATCCATAACTTCTAATAAATGTGTAATTAAAGAATCAGCCTTTTCAGAACGTAAAGCAGTTGCCCATGCAAATCCTGAATGTGTATCTATGGTATGGTGCACAGACTTTTATTTTCCAAACTCTGCAAAATGAAACACATCCATTTGCCAAATTTCATTTTTTGGGAGACCTTTTTGGTTACTTCCTACAGATAATGGAGTTTTGAAAGTAACAAGTAGGACATTTCCTTATATTTTCTTTGGCTTGTTGCCAAGTGATAGAAAAACCTTTCCTCAAATCTTTATTTTTTTTTCTTTGGTATTTACATGACATTTCTTATGAAATTCTGAGGCTTCTAACATATTTCCTACTAATAGCTGATTAATGTCCTTGTGGTAGAGGGCCTGGTAGACCCTTGTGGGTTCTGATATGTGTTATGAACAATGGGTAATTTCTTTTTTTGATTATTTGTTGCAGTTAAATAAATAATAAAGGTAATTCTGGTTATCTGGAATAAGTTCAGTGGTTTCAATATGTAAATCAACTCTTTCTGCATATAGAGAGTCAGTAACCATAATATGATATTCAGGGAAAATTAACAATACCATAATAATGGCAGATAGATCCGATTTTTTAATTGAATCATAAGGGCTTTGAGACACTCATTTTTCCGACTTAAAACCTGCCTTACCTAATTTTTTGGTATCAGTATAGAATGTAGAGGTTCTAGAAATTAGTGTCCCTTTTACTATATAAGGGATTATCCAAATAGTTTGATAATTTGAAGTCTCTTGCTTTTGGGATACTTGTTGTGAATCGCTCCCAAAAAATTACTGCAAGCTCTTTAACAATGTGCATTTCTGCCCATAATGAGGAAATTTCAGCATTAGTAAAAGGTACCTCAATTTCTGTTGGTTCTATTTCTGTTAACTGGCAAAGTCTCATTTTTTTTTCTTTCAGAATCCATTCTGAAAGTAATCCATGTATTACTCTGTGTGCAAAAAATATCCATTCTAAGATCATGTCTTCTCTGAATAAGAATTCCTGTGGGAGAATAAGTAGAAGGCAAAACAAATAAAATATAATCAAACTGTGGCTCAAAGTGATCCACATGTGCATCTTGCAATTTCTTTCCTACCAGAGCCAATTCTCTTTCAGCCTCAGCTGATACTTTTCTTGGACTATTTAAGTCTTTATCTCCTTGTAAGATTTGAAATAAATTACCTAGCTTTTGAGTAGTTGATCCAATTGTGGGCCATAGCCAGTTAATAGCTCCCAGCAATTTTTGAAAATCATTAAGAGTTTGTAATTTATCTTTCCTGATTTGTACTTTTTGTGGTTGAATTTTCTATAAGCCTATCTGATATCCTAGATAACTGATAGCATCTCCTCTTTGTATTTTTTCAAGAGCAATTTCAGGAGCAAGACAAAATTCTCTTCATCCACCTCCCCCACTGCATCTGAATCTGCCAGTGAGATGTCATCCATGTAATGATAAATTTTAGATTGAGCAAACTATTTACAAATTATTTACAATGGCTATTATATAAAACATTTACACAAGGTGATGCTGCTTAACATTCCTTGTGGAAGGACTTTGCACTGATACCTTTTAACAGGTTGAGCATTATTATAAGTAGTCACTGTGAAGGCAAATTGTTCTTTGCCTTCTTTAGCCTGTTCTTGTAAAGGTATAGTAAAAAAAAAAAAAGTAGACTTTTAAACCAGTCACTATAATACACCATTGCTTAGTTAATAAAAAATGAAAGGGGGCCCCCGACTTCCCTTCTGGTCCAGTACCCGGGTCCAACCCGGACCCCATCCCTGGGTACCAGCCACTCCGGGAAGACCTGCCCAACTTGGCACCAGGTTCTGACCACTGGGCAGCTCCCCTTCTAATTCCACCGGGAGGGATCCCCTTTTCCAAGCCCCCCGGTAGCCCCTGCAATCTCCGTGCCCTGCCCCCACGCCCATCTGCCTGAGACCCCAGCCACTTCCTGAGACTTAGAGACTGGCCCCCAGCTCCCAGCCTGCCCCCGACTTCCCTTCTGGACCAGAGGTGAGTACCTGGGTCCAACCCGGACCCCATCCCTGGGCACCAGCCACTCCGGGAAGACCTGCCCAACTTGGCACCAGGGTCTGGCCACCGGACAGCTCCCCTTCTAGCCCCACCGGGAGGGATCCCCTTTTCCAAGCCCCCCGGCAGCCCCTGCAATCTCCGCGCCCTGCCCCCACGCCCATCTGCCCGAAAACCCAGCCACTTCCTGAGACTTAGAGACCGGCCCCCAGCTCCCAGCCTGTCCCCGACTGCCATTCTGGACCAGAGCCTGCCCCCGACTTCCCTTCTGGACCAGAGAGTTGGACAAGAGAACTCCCTTTTGGACAAGAGAGAGAGTCTTCCTGAATCTGTCAGCTCTTTCTGAAACAAGTACAATGATAAGACCAAGAAGGAACCACAAGGAGATGGGCATATGTCAAGGCAGAAGTACATACAACAAAATGAAGAGCAATACAGCATCACCAGAACCTACCCCGCCTCCAACATCTAGATCTGAACACCAAAAATTGGAAGAAGCAGAAGAAAGTAGCCTTATGAGTAACTTCATGAAGAAGGTAGAGGCTTGTGTAGAGGAAAAGACAAGAAAATTGGAAGAACGCTGTAAACAACTAGAGGAAAGGGCAAACAAATTAGAAGAAAACAATAAAGTCCTGGAAGAAAACAATAAAGCACTGAAAGAAAATCATGAAAAAGCAATGAAACAAACAAAGGAAACAGTCCAAGAACTGAAAAGGGAAATTGAAAAAATAAAGAAGACACAAACAGAGGGAATGCTGGAAATAGAAAACCTGAGTAAAAGATCAGGAACTTCGGATGCAAGTATAACCAACAGAATGCAAGAGGTGGAAGAGAGGATCTCTGGCATTGAAGATACAGTAGAAGAAATAGTTTCATCAGTCGAAGGAAACACTAAAGCCAACAAAGTCATGAACCAAAATGTCCAAGAAATCTGGGACACCATGAAAAGACCAAACCTACGAATTATAGGGATAGAAGAAGGTGAAGAATACCAACTCAAAGGCACAGAAAATATATTTAACAAAATTATAGAAGAAAACTTTCCCAACTTAAAGAAGGAAATGCCTATGAAGATACAAGAAGCCTATATAACACCAAACAGACTAGACCCCCCAAAAAAGTCCCCTCAACACATAATAATTAAACAACTAAATGTACAGAATAAAGAAAGAATATTAAGAGCAGCCAAGGAAAAAGGCCAAGTGACCTATAAAGGTAAGCCCATCAGAATAACACCCGATTTCTCAATGGAGACTTTGAAAGCCAGAAGGACCTGATCAGATGTAATGCAGACACTAAGAGACCATGGATGTCAGCCCAGACTAATATACCCAGCAAAACTTTCAATCATCATAGACGGAAGGAACAAGACATTCGAAGACAAAGCCAGATTTAAACAATACCTATCCACAAACCCAGCCCTACAGAAAGCACTAGAAGGAAAATTCCAACCGAAGGAAGTCAGATACACACTCAAAAACACAGGCAATAGATAAAGCTACAACAGTAAACCCCAAAGAAGGGAAGTACACACACACTACCACCAAAAACAACAGGGGTGAACAATCACTGGTCATTAATATCCCTTAATATCAACGGACTTAATTCACCTATAAAAAGACATAGACTTACAGAATGGATACGAAAGCAGAACCCAACTTTCTGCTGCATACAAGAAACACATCTCAAATTCAAAGACAGACACTACCTAACAATAAAAGGCTGGGAAAAGACCTTCCAATCAAATGGTCTTAAGAAACAAGCAGGGGTAGCCATCCTGATATCCAACAAAATAGACTTCAAACTAAAATCAATCAAAAGAGATAAAGAAGGACATTACATACTCATCACAGGAAAGATCCACCAAGATGAAGTTTCAATTCTGAACATTTATGCCCCAAACACAAGGGCACCCACATATGTAAAAGAAACATTACTAAAGCTTAAACCACATATAAAACCCCACACATTAATAGTGGGAGATCTCAACACCCCATTTTCACCACTGGACAGATCTCCCAAATCGAAACTTAACAGAGAAATAAAGGACTTAACTGATGTCATGACCCAATTGGACTTAATAGATATCTACAGAACATTCCATCCTAACAAGAAAGAATATACATTCTTCTCAGCACCCCATGGAACTTTCTCTAAAATCGACCACATACTTGGCCACAAAGCAAATCTCAACAGATACAAAACAGTTAGAATAACCTCCTGTGTTCTATCAGACCACCATGGTTTAAAGTTAGATTTCAACAACAACAAAAACTACAGAAAACCTACAATCTCATGGAAACTGAATAATGCTCAACTGAATCACCAATGGGTTAAGGAAGAAATAAAGAAAGAAATTAAAGACTTCCTAGAGATCAATGAAAATGAAGACACCACATACCCAAACTTATGGGACACTATGAAAGCAGTGCTAAGAGGGAAATTCATAGCACTAAATGCCCACATAAAGAAGTTGGAGAAATCTCACACTAGTGACTTAGCAGCACACCTGAAAGCTCTAGAACAAGAAGAAGCAAAGTCTCCCAGGAAGAATAGAAGCCAGAAAATTATCAAAGTGAGAGGTGAAATTAATAAATTAGAAACTAAGAAAATAATACAAAAAATTAATGAAACAAAGAGTTGGTTCTTTGAGAAAATCAACAAGATAGACAAGCCCTTATCCAAACTAACCAAAAGACAGAGAGAGAGAATCCAAATCAACAAAATCAGAAATGAAAAGGGGGACATAACAACAGACATTGAGGAAATCCAGAGAATTATAAGGTCATATTTCGAAAACCTCTACTCCACAAAACTGGAAAACCTAAAAGAAATGGACATTTTTCTGGATAAGTACCACATACCTAAGTTAAATCAAGACCAGATAAACTATTTAAATAGCCCAATAACCCCTAAGGAAATAGAAACAGTCATTAAAAGTCTCCCAACCAAAAAAAAGCCCAGGACCAGATGGTTTCAGCGCAGAATTCTACCAGATCTTCAAAGAAGAGTTAATTCCAATACTCTCTAAATTGTTCCACATAATAGAAACAGAAGGAACATTACCAAACTCCTTCTATGAGGCTACAATTACCCTGATTCCTAAACCAAACAAGGATACAACAAAGAAAGAGAACTACAGACCGATCTCCCTCATGAACATTGATGCAAAAATACTCAATAAAATATTGGCAAACAGACTCCAAGAACACATCAGAACAATTATCCACCATGATCAAGTAGGCTTCATCCCAGGGATGCAAGGGTGGTTCAACATATGAAAGTCCATCAACGTAATACACCATATAAACAAACTCAAAGAAAAAAACCACATGATCATCTCACTAGATGCAGAAAAGGCATTTGACAAAATCCAACACCCCTTCATGATAAAAGTCTTGGAGCGATCAGGAATACAGGGAACATACCTAAACATAATAAAGGCAATATATAGCAAACCAACAGCCAACATCAAATTAAATGGAGAGAAACTCAAAGCAATTCCACTAAAATCAGGAACAAGGCAAGGCTGTCCACTCTCCCCATACTTATTCAATATAGTACTTGAAGTTCTAGCCAGAGCAATAAGACAACATAAGGAGATTAAGGGGATACAAATTGGAAAGGAAGAAGTCAAGCTTTCCCTATTTGCAGATGACATGATAGTATACTTGAGTGACCCCAAAGATTCCACCCAGGAATTGATAAAGCTTATAAACACCTTCAGCAACATAGCAGGATACAAGATCAACTCAAAAAAATAAGTAGCCCTCCTATATACAATGGACAAAGAAGCTGAGAAGACAATTATAGATACATCACCCTTTACAATAGCCAAAAATGACATAAAATACCTTGGGGTAACACTAACCAAGCAAGTGAAGGACCTATATGACAAGAACTTTAAGTCCCTGAAAAAAGAAATTGAAGAAGATGTCAGAAAATGGAAAGATCTCCCATGCTCATGGATAGGCAGGGTTAACATAGTAAAAATGGCAATCTTACCAAAAGCAATCTACAGATTCAATGCAATCCCCATCAAAATACCAACACAATTCTTCACAGACCTGGAAAGAATAATACTCAGCTTCATATGGAAAAACAAAAAACCCAGGATAGCTAAAAGAAACCTGTACAATAAAACAACTTCTGGAGGCAACACAATCCCTGACTTCAAGCTCTACTATAGAGCTACAGTAATAAAAACAGCTTGGTATTGGCATAAAAACCAACATGTGGACCAATGGAATCGAATTGAAGACCCTGACATTAACCCATACACCTATGGACATATAATTTTTGACAAAGAAGCCAAAAGTGTACAATAAAAAAAAGAAAGCATCTTCAACAAATGGTGCTGGCATAACTGGATATCAACGTGTAGAAGGCTGCAAATAGATCCATATCTGTCACCGTGCACAAAACTTAAGTCCAAGTGGATCAAAGACCTCAACATAAATCCAGCTACTCTGAACCTGCTAGAAGAGAAAGTAAGAAGTAGTCTTGAACGCATTGGCATAGGAGATCACTTCCTAAATATAACACCAGTAGCGCAGACACTGAGACAAACAATCAATCAATGGGACCTCTTGAAACTGAGAAGCTTTTGTAGAGCAAAGGATATGGTCAACAAGGCAAAGCGACAGCCTACAGAATGGGAAAAGATCTTCACCAACCCCACAGGAGACAGAGGACTGATATCCAGAATATATAAGGAACTCAAGAAATTAGACATCAAAACGACCAACAGTCCAATTGAGAAATGGGCTTTAGAACTAAACAGAGAATTCTCAACAGAGGAAACCCAAATGGCTGAAAGACATTTAAGGAATTGCTCAACATCCCTAATCATCAGGGAAATGCAAATCAAAACAACTCTGAGATACCACCTTATGCCTGTCAGAGTGGCTAAGATCAAAAACACTGAAGACACTTTATGCTGGAGAGGTTGTGGAACTAGGGGAACTCTCCTCCACTGCTGGTGGGAATGCAAGCTTGTACAACCACTTTGGAAATCAATATGGCAATTTCTTAAAAAATTGGGAATCAATCTCCCCCAAGATCCAGCTATACCACTTTTGGGCATATACCCAAGAAATGCTCAATCATACCACAAGAGCACTTGCTCAGCTATGTTCATATCAGCATTGTTTGTAATAGCCAAAACCTGGAAACAACCTAGATGCCCTTCAACTGAAGAATGGATAAATAAATTGTGGCACATATACACAATGGAATACTACTCAGCAGAGAAAAACAATGACATCATACGGTTTGCAGACAAATGGATTGATCTAGAAAAAATCATCCTGAGTGAGGTGACCCAGACTCAGAAAGACAAATATGGTATGTACTCATTCATAGGAAGATGCTAGATGTGGAACAAGGATGACTGGACTGCTACTCACATCACCAGTGAGGCTACCTGGAAAACGAGACCCCAAAAAAGACACGGAGAAATGGATGAGATCTACATGAACAGCCTGGTCATGAGTGGGAACAATGAAGGGCAACAGTCGAGGGAAAGAGAGTGGGAGATCCTAGCTGGATCAAGAAAAGAGAGGGAGAACAAGGAATAGGAGACCATGGTAAATGAAGACCACATGAGAAGGGGAGGAAGCAGAGAGCTAGGGAGGCCCACGGAGATCCACAAAGATACCCCCACAAAAGACTGCTGGCAATGGTCGAGAGACGGCAGGAACTGACCTACTCTGGTGATGGGATGGCCAGACACCCTGTTAGTTGAGCCATAAACCCCATCCAAGGAAGGTCTGAGGAATCTGGATGCAGACATCCACGGCTGGGCCCCTGGTGGAGCACTGGGAGTCTAATTAGTGAGAAAGAAGAGGGTTTATATGAGCGAGAATTGTTGAAGCCAAGGTTGGATAAAGCACAGGGACAAATAACCAAATGAATGGAAGCACAGGATCTATGAACCAAAGGCTGAGGGGCCCCAACTGGATCAGGCCCCCTGAACGGGTGAGACAGTCATTTGGCTTGATCTGTTTGGGAGGCAGCTGTGTGTTGGTGCCGGGTCCTGGGCTAGTTGCATGAGTTGGCTGTTTGAATCCTGGGACCTATGCAGGGACGCTTGGCTCGGTCTGGGAGGGGGGGACTGGACCTGGCTGGACTGAGTCTACCAGGTCGACCCCGGTCCTCGGGGAGACCTTGATCTGGAGGAGGTGGGAATGGGGGTGGGGTGGGGGAGGGGGAGGGGGAGGGGGACGAGAGTGGGAGAACAGGGGAATCTGTGGCTATTATGTTGAACTAAATAATGTTGTAAAATAAATTTACTTAAAAAAAAAATGAGCCGGGCGTTGGTGGCGCACGCCTTTAACCCCAGCACTTGGGAGGCGGAGGCAGGCGGATCTCTGTGAGTTCGAGGCCAGCCTGGGCTACCAAGTGAGCTCCAGGAAAGGCGCAAAGCTACACAGAGAAACCCTGTCTCGAAAAACCAAAAAAAAAAAAAAAAAAAAAAAAAAAAAAAAAAAAAAAAAAAAAAAAAAAAAAAAAAAAAAAATGAAAGGGAATTCCAGCCTGTAAAGAGCCCTTTGGCTGAATCACCTTTTTTATGGGTCTTCAGTCTGTTATCATCCACTTCCCAAATTAGTTTTAATGACCAATACAGGAACTCCAAGGACTGTTAAATTCTTCAATTTGTTGAACATTTAGCTGTTCCTGTACTAGCTGTTCTAGTGAGTGTAATTTTTTTGATGTCAAAGGCCATTGTTTGACCCACACAGGTTTGTCAGTTAACCATTATAGGCTTAGTGTTTGGTATCTTTGAAAGATGAACTGCTATTACATCCTGCTTGTATATAGCCTGAATAGCCCGTGACTGTTCTTGATAGTACTTTTTAATAGTTTTCTCAGAAGCATTCTTTATTTTATGGTTCATTTCTGAGAGTGGAGGGTTGTTAATCTCTGTTTTCCATTGCTGCAACAAATCAAATCCCCATAAATTCATAGCTGTATTAGCCAAATATGGCTTTAATTGTTCCATTTGTCCTCCTGTCCCTATGCACGTGACCCCTCTTGCACTTTGTTTTACCCGAGATAAAGTTCTAGTCCCTACAAACTGAATATTTACCTCCTGAAGATGCCAATCTAGTTATCAAGATATTGGTGAAAGTATTGTTACATCTGCTACTATGTCTAGTAAACCTTCAATTTCAATGCCATTTACTTATATTTTTAGCTTCAGTTTCTCGTCATTTATAGCAGTTTGCCAAAATAATTGTATTCTGTTCTCTCCTGAATTTTTGGTTTTATCAATTGTTGTTCTGTTCTTGATAACATCTATAGCAGTATTGTTTTTAACAATAGGCATTAAATATTTTAATTGCTCTATTGATGAGTTTCTCTGATGCTGACAGGTAATAATTGAATCAAATTTTATATCGGAGTCTGTGAGAGGCCCCTTAGGGTATTTCCCAATGGCAAAGGGTTACCTTGCTGGTCCCTTGTTGATCTGCATAGAATGCCAGCCTTTGCCACACCTTCTGGATACTCAAGAATTCTGGTGCCTTTTGTTTGGATTATCTCTAAAAAAAAAAAACCTTATTTCTAGGAATACCTTGCCTACAATCCCTATTCAGATGACCTTGCCTACCACAATTAAAACATCTAAAATTTTGATTTTTCTTAAAACTTTTAGAAATTACTTCTGCTAACAGAGTAGCATCATAAATGTCAGAGCCATTAACAGCTATAATTCTCATCCATTCATCTGTTGGTGCTAATCAAATATTTAAAGGCCTAATAACCCTTTTGCTTTTTTTTTTTTTTTTTTTTTGGTTTTTCGAGACAAGGTTTCTCTGTGTAGCTTTGCGCCTTTCCTGGGACTCACTTGGTAGCCCAGGCTGGCCTCGAACTCACAGAGATCCACCTGGCTCTGCCTCCCCAATGCTGGGATTAAAGGCGTGCGCCGCCGCCACCCGGCCCCTTTTGCTTTTTGAATTAGCATTTTCAATAGCCCAAGATTTGATTAACATTTGTCTGGCTTCTGGATCTGAAACTATTCTATTTACAGGTAGTCATTCTTTGCAAAAAAAAAATATAAAAGCATTTTTTGGGTCTTATATAGTTTTAGTAAATGACTCAGACCTCTTTGGTTCTTTAAATCTTTCCCAAGCATTTAAATCTGCTAAATGACACAGCATCAAGTTGTGATCATTAAATTCAAGCTGCCTTTGTACTCAGCATATTGGTCTTCACCTAGAAACTGATCTTGGGAAATATTAATACCTCTAGCCCTATTTCCTTGTTCCATGGTCCTAGATTCCTCTATCCATCATGTTCTCTATTATAACTGAGTACCAGGTTCCAATATTGCTGTTGCCAAATCTTTCCAGTCTTGGGGGATAATTCTTTTCTGATTTGCCTATGAATATAATATCTATTTCACATAGGGTGGATGCATACCTTATGAAACAACTGTTTCCTTAAATCTTCTCAAATCTAGTATTCCTATAGGATTCCATTTGACTTCTTAATAATCTCAGGAGTGTCTATTTTCTCCTGGTAGTTCTTGTATAGTAACTAGATAAACTAAAGTTGGTTTTCTAATAACCTTGGGCCACCCCACTGAAGTTTCATCATGCAATGGTCAGTTCTTTCTTGCCTAAATTCCTTTGTATGTGTGTGTGTGTGTGTGTGTGTGTGTGTGTGTGTGTGTGTGTGTTTCTTAATTTCATTCATAAGTCTTTCTAAGGCTTGTATCTTATCAATCCACTCTTCATATTTGGCACAAAAATACCATGACTATTAAGGATAAAATATGAATTACCAGACTGATAGTAACTAAAATCAATATTATGTCAATCTCAGTTAAGTCATTTATCTTTTTCATTTTCTGCTTCTATTTTCAAGCCATCTAAAGTAGCATTATACAAAGTCTTAATCCATCCTTAATGTGGGAAAGATTTTTCCTTTTAATATTACTTAACTCTTTTCTTTAGAACTTCCCGGATGTCTAACCAATACTGGTGCCTTCTCAGTTTGTCCACAGCTGGTGTGATTTCTCTGTCCATGTCCTTGTGCCATGTGTTCGAGTGCCAAATATTGTTTTATCTAAATATTAATCTCTGTATTTTACTAATAAAGACTAGGGAACCAGGTGCTGGTGTGAAAACCTGCTAGTTCATAGAAGCAGAGAATGCACCCAGCTGACCTTCCTCCTCCACTGACATCCCAGAAAGAATTTTCTCCTATGCTATCTCAAACAAAACTCCTCCAACTGAATGCCCCTCCCTTTTACTTCCTGTGCATCCTCCTGACTCCCTTTTCCTCTCTATGGTTTTTCCTATCAACTGGTTGCTTTCTCTGTCTCTTAACCTATGGTTGATTTTATTTAATCCTGTTTACAATATTCAAGCAGAACCCTTTTGAATTAAAGATGTGTGCTTGGACTGAGCCATACAATTAGAAAGAGATATTTTCAGTAAATCATGGAATTAACAGTGTGATCAAATATCCTACAACAAACTACAGCACTGTGTATCTGGGAACCATTGCTAGAAATCCTGGTCCAATACCAAAGGTGCAAGAATCAGAATTTTTATATGTGATGGATGGGGCATAGTACAACCTCATGTTACTTCTTTTTTATATTACGCTGGCCCTAGAAGGATTGGGTGTGTCCCACCCATGTTTTCAAAGAAGCATCTTGCTTACTTTGGCTACTTATTTGAATGATAATTTGTTATAGAAACAACTTCATGAAATAATGTTTACCATCTATTTGTGTATCAAGCTTTCTCATGAGACTTTCTTAGACTGCCAGCCCACAAATAATGACATGGATACTTATTTTTAATTATGAAAGCTTGTCCTTTAGGTTAGACTTGTTTCCAGCTAGTTCTTATTACTCAAATTAACCTGCTTCTACTTTTCTACATTATGTGAAGTGACTTTTACCTTTCCTCAGTATGGCACATCTGACTTGCTCTGCTGGTGTCTCCTGCCTCTCTTCTCCTTCTTCCTCTCTCTCCCTGGAAATCCCATCTATCCTGTCCTGCTAGTTATTGACTGTTCAGCTTGTTATTAAATCAGTCACAGCAATACATATTCACACAGTGCACAAATATCCCACAACATATTTGGGCATTCCCAGTCAAGTTGCCGCATTAAAGTAATGAGTTTACTGATACTGGCCTGTACTTTTTAGCTCTACTTTTTAGAAAAGTTCTAATTTGACACATCTGCTGACACTGCTAGCAAATACCCCCACTGTGATAAGTCTCATTTTACCATGCACCCATAATTGGGAAGAGCATGTGCCATTGCATTTTATGATCCTATGCATGTATTTCTCTAGATTAGGCTCATTACTTCTTTATCTAAATTTTAAAATGTTTCTAATTGTTACGTTTGTTTATTATGCATTGAAGAGAATGGCTGTTCATAAACTAATTCCTAGATAATGCTTCTTTACCTATAAGCACTGAAGGGTTTCTAATGATGAATACTTATTTAATCTCTAGGAGGTGTTGTTTTGTCTGCACAGAATAATTTCATCAGTTGGTCATGTTGTAAGTTCCTAAATTGACATTGATTTTTTGATAATGGTTCAAAGTACATGGTCTTAAACCAACTGTTTGGGATAAAGTTCTGTCCCCATTACTCACTATACCAATTGTTACACTCCAATTTTTTTTTTTTTTTGTAAATTAAGGATATTATAAGTGCAGCTAACTTATGTAACTGAAGGTAAAAACACTGAATTAGTAAGTATAAATCATTGCTTCTTGGAGAAACGGGGCTTAGTTTCCCATCAGGTGATTATTAACCAATTATTGCATACATTGGTTTTTGTACATTTGTATTTAAGTGTACCTTATTTAATAACTATCACTGAATCATTGACACGAATCCCACACAACAGCATTATAAATCACATGTGAATGAAATTTACCTAATATATGTGACATCATAGCCTTTGCAGAATTGAAAAAGACTAGACAGCACCCCATTACCATTCTGTGGTCATTCTAAATAGTGAAATCACCAGTGAAAAAGCACAAATATATGAAAAAACCTTGGCACAAAACAAACTCTGAAAGAGACAGGCAGAGAGAGATTTGCCTGGTTTAATCACAGATTGAAACAGTTTTTTTTACTACTGTGTTCATGTCCATGTCTTCAAATAACCACAAAATTACCACAGGTATTGATTTGGGAGTTAATTTCTTGCCAAAGATAAGTAAAGCTGGACACTCATTAATGTAACAATCAGGGATATACTGTTGACAGAAGGAAGAGGGTCCTACAGGAACTGAGCTCTACTGTGTTTTATACAGGCATTTTTAAGACAGTATAGGGAAAAAGAAAATGGGTAAGCAGAGACTCTGTAGAGGCAGAGTAGTGAAAATTCCAAAAGGCTGGCTTGAGTAAACAGTTTATTCCTCCAGCTCAGATGGAAGGTTTCTGTCCTTTCTGCTGGTTTCTTCTTTAAAGACTTAAAAAGATACAAATATATATATTCTGGGTGCCATGTGATATTTCAATATGTATATACATTTTACAATGTTTAAAGAAGGTAAGCATATCCATTTCTTCAAATGTGTATCATTTCATTTCTTCTTGGTGAAGACACTAAAAGTCCTTTCTTCAAGTTTTTTTTTTTTTGAAATGTGCAACTAGATATGTTGATCCAGTGTCACCCTGCTGTGCAATATAACACTACAACTCCTAAGTAAGATTAGCTGATGATTATGCTTTAAAGGGTCAGCTTTTGATGAAGATACTTCAGAGTTGTAGAAATATGTATATTTCTAATATATGTATTGAAAACACTGAGAATGTGAGCCCTTTTTAGTAAATGCTTAGGAAGGGTGATCAGGTGCTTATCAAGTTTTGCTATGAATGAAGAGTAAACTCTGAGCTTTCTCTGGCAGGCACTTGGAAAGGCCATGCACGAAAGCCTTGAGCTCTTGCAAACTAGGCCAATTTTTAAGTTTTTTTGTGATGGCAAAAACAATGAGTGGAACCATATTCTGATAATAGTTTCATATGACAAAGATAAAACCAGCTCTGAGGATGGCTCAGATGACTTTTACTACCGTTTGGTCGAGTAGAAAATCTTTGCTACACAAATAAATTTTAGCAAGTGGTGAAATTTGCAAATATGAAGTCACAAATAATGAGGGCCGATTTAGCTTGGCATTCTTGTGTGTAAATTTTTTTGGAACAGTAAGCAAGAAATGTCATCATAAACCATAGTGTAAAATAGAGAAACTTGTCATAAAGTTACTTGTTTTGGCCTTTATATTATTTTGCCTTGAATTTCTATTTTGATTTTTTAAATTTTCTATCTCAATGGTTTTATTCTTCCACTTTTTTTTAACTGTTCACAGTGTGTGATACTCTGACGTCTTTAACCCTACCTGACTCTTAATCTCTACCTTCATACAGAAATCTGAAGATACTAACATCTCTTATGTAAAACAGCATAGTATTATGATATGCAATGGTTAATCTTGATTGTCAGTTTGGTTGGATTAAAAAGCCTCTAGGACAGTCTCTCAACTTTTTGGTCGTGACACCTTCGGGGATTAAATGAACATTTCACTGGGGTCACCTAAGACCCTCAGAAAACACAGATGTTTATAGTGTGATTCATAGAAGTAGCAAGATTATAGTTATGAAGTAGCAATAAAAATAATTTTATGGTTGAGGTCATCACATCATAAGGAACTGCATTAAAGGTCACACCATTAGAAAAGTTGAGAACCACTGATCTTGAAGGTTAGCAATTTCTCTAGATGTGTCTCTGAGAGTGAGTTCACAGACAATCATCCAAAAGAAACAATTTCTCTGGATGTAGGTGGCATCCTCCTATGAGCTGGGTACCCAGATCAAATAAAAGGGGAAAAGGGAAAGGCATACTATTCAGGCTTTACCCCCTCATTCTTCTCTCTGCTTACTGACTGTCCTGTAATGAACATTCTCCTTTTCCACATGCTTCTTCACCTCAGGCTATATATAATTCAATGAGCTTCTAGGATAAGGTGAAATCTTGAGCCCAAACTATGCTTTCAACTTTTTAATGCTATAATGCCAGGTACGTTCTCACAGGAAATAAAAGCCAAATGTAGCAAGTAGCCTACACATTTGCCTCTTTTTTTGAAATAGTTTGAATTGTCTCTGGATAACCTAAGATACATAATACAAGGAAAATGCTACATAAATACTGTTAGACTGTATTGTTCATATAAGAAACAAATTACTATTCATTATATATGCAATAGTTTTCAAACCCTTTCTACCTCTGATTGTTTAAACCATAGATAAACAACCCTCGAATAGAGAGATCTCACTCAATTTAAGCTTGTCAGGAATATGCCCTTAGTATGAACACATGTTTATGGCCAAAGAAGAGATGTTTCATTTATATATTTACTCTTCAGAGTTCTGACCAAGAACTTGCCTGAATGATGCTCTAAGAATGTTTGATTCTCATTCCCACATCTACCTCATAAATTGTAGAGAAGTTGTCTGTGGAGTTGTGGCAGATTCTGTAGTAGATTTTATTTAGATATCAATAATTTGTTAAATAGTCAATTGAATTACATATTATCAAATAGAGAACTTTTCCCCTATGAGTACATATTTTACATAATTGTTAACCTAAATCAAAGTACTTTCATTAAATAAATGGTCTTGATTTGAAAGTAAAAATGTGGAGATCACTTTAATTTATCCTACTAAGGTGCAGAATCCTGGAAGGTTTTAAAATAGCATAGATATGAAGTTTTATAAATAAGCTAAAAGGTGTGATAAATCCCTCACCTGCCTTCCTTGGATGTTATGTATGAGAGTGTAGGGATTTTAACTATTTCTCTTATGTTCATGTTGAATTACTAGATTTATATATATATAAAACAAAGAATTTTTATTTAAATACGCCCATGATAAATTTTATTATTTTTGTTAGTTAAATTATATAAAATAGCAAACATTCAGGTCTTACTAAGTGACAATAAAGCAAATTAATTCCAGGACTTATTTTTACTAACAGAGTTTGAGGTTCACTTTGCATGAAAAGCAGAAAAGAGTTTGATAGGAAGAATGAATTTATTCAAGAGTGATTTGGGAGAAATGGAAAAGCCATTTCTGTCTCAAATCTCCATCCTTAGAGGTGGGCTATGTTAGATATGGAGAGGGAATTTCTGGTACACACTGATTTACGGTGAAAGAGTGGATGAGAAACTGGAGTGCAGGCTTAGTTTTCCTCTCTAGGGTTCTGCTTTTCTTATTTTGATTTCAAAGTGGAAGTTGATGGGACCTGGGACTCCCAGGGTCCAGAGGCTCTATTTTCTTTATAGATAAGAAGAAAGCACTGTGTTTCTGCAAGTCAATTGATATGAGACAAGGGGTAGGTATTCCAGGTGCTTTCCTTTAGGGAGGGATAGTGAGAAGGCTAGAGAAAGGGTTAGATGAGATGGAGTTAATAGATTCCCCTTCTCTATGAATATTTCAGGTCAAAACAGATCAAAAGATAAGACAAGCCATCATTCTGACAAGGCATGATTTGCATGACTTTCTTATTTCTTACAGAGTCGCCAAACATTAGGTGATCATCATAAGCTTGTCTTTTCAGCTATCTATTGTAGCATTTCCTGTAGGAATCCTCACCTGTATAGCCCACATTACACTTTCAAAAGAAGGATAGAATCAAAATCCCTTCTTCATATCCTTCTAAAAGTATCTTTATGGCTAGCTTTCTGTGAATGTTCTATAATTCAATTGACCACAATTTTTGTCTGTATGCATACAAGTCTGAGATTTTTAAAGGTGCCACTTTAAACATTAATTATATTAAAATGCATAAAATAAAGTCTCTCACATAAGGCATTTGTATGTTAGAATGTTTTCCTCTTAGATTTATTTGACTTATACATGTAAAATGCATTATAAAAGACTATTTGAGCTGAAATAGTAGATACATTCATTTATTTTTGCAATAAATTGAAAGTTGAAAAAATAATAACCATTCATTTACCAAAATAATAAAAATCAAATCAAATACATAAGGAAATGGAATAAAGATAAAGGAAAATAAATGATAAAAACATAGGAGGTAGGCTAAGAAATAGCTGTTGTGGGTCACCAAGATGGCTCACTTCGTAATGACACATGCTGCCAAGCCTGAAGATCTCACTTCTAGCCCTTGGGCCTTAGATGAAAACAAGAAATAACCCCACAAGTTTTGACCTCCAAATGCAAACTGTGCCATTACTGCACCTCATAACAAAATAAATAATCATGAATAAATAAGAATGAATTTTTTAAAAAAAGAAATACTTTTTAAAAAAACTAACTTCTTTCTACAAAATGATAGGAAAACAGCAGAGAGAAAAAGAGAAAACTGCATTAGGGTACAGTGTTGTTTCTATAGAAATGTACAAATCATTTCCATTCTTCCTATTCTTTCATGCTCTGTCACTTGAGGCCATTTTCACATTTTCAAGGAATTTTGAATGGGTTCTCCTCTAGCAGCTAATTATTCTCTCACAAATCTGCTCCCTCAGCAGTCTACCCAGGATGCACTGTACCTCAGCCAACGACTTCTACAGATTCCCCATTTCCTTGAGCAGTTCTTTCTTTCCTCGAGCTGTGAGAAGACTTACTTTTTTCCATTTTCTTTGGGAAAGAAAATGAGCCATATCATTGAAGAGTTTTCTCTATACCTTCCCTGCCAACAGAAATGAATATATTCACAAATAATTGAACTAAATTTTAATGATAAAAAATAAAGTCTGAATATGAGTTATGAATGAATTCAACATTTTACTATAAGTGTATTTAATATGAAAGAATAAGAAACAATTTACCAAATTACATATTCTTTCTGAACATGCATTTATTAAATAGTACTGTAATAAATATATTTTAATACATTTACATTTGCCTAAAACAGTCCTAAAGTTTGCAAATAGAGAGATAGTTGACACCATGGAAGATATGTAAAAATATATACACCTATATGTATATATGTACATTGTATGCCTGGTAACATATTATTTTCACATACATTTGAATAAACATTTCTGTGTTGATTCAAAAACCAATTTAAAAACATTTTAATTTTTTTAAGTCTTTTAACAAATGCTTTATTGACATGATGATTGACAAAATATTAGCATCTTCATTTCTGGACTTTATGGCCACCTATAGACTGCATCTTTGGAATTGGAAGAAAACAAATTTTTTTTATGCATCGATGCAATATATTTTGATCATATCCAACCTCTTTTCAGACCTACCTCCCACTCTCTGCCAGTTTGATGTCCTCTGCTTTGGTTTTGTTTGTAAATGACCAACTGAGTCCAATTAGTGCTGTCAGTGTAAGAATGGGTGTGGGGCCATCCACTGGAATGTAGATGATCTGCTCTTCTTCCTTCTTCAGTAGCCACCAGTTGTCAGCAGTTCCTTTTCTGGGTGTGAGGGCTTGTTAGCCACTCATCGCTCCTTGCTGGAGTGTTGACTGGTTGATCTCATTCACATCTTGTATAGGCAACCTCAGTAGCTGGGAATTTATAAGCACAGCACTTCTATCACAGTCTTCAGCAACTTCTGGTTCTTGCAATCATTCCTACACTCTTCCACAAGGAATGCTCTCTGATCCTTGGAAAGGGAGTATATGTGTATTTATATGTATATATGTATGTGTATGTGTTTGTGTGTGTGTGTGTGTATGTGTGTGTGCTGTTTCTAGCCTTAGACGTGAACCTATTATTTTACTAAATGAACATAGCGTTAAACTGCCCTCTAATTTGTATCTTACACTCATATATTAGTGCAGTTTTCAGTACTCATCAGAAACTCACATCTGTCAAAGGAAAGAGAATAGTTATCTGTGGAATGCTCAGCCATAACTATAGAGCAAGTTTTTTTTTTTTTTTTTTGGTTTTTCGAGACAGGGTTTCTCTGTGTAGCTTTGCGCCTTTCCTGAAACTCACTTGGTAGCCCAGGCTGGCCTCGAACTCACAGAGATCCACCTGGCTCTGCCTCCGGAGTGCTGGGATTAAAGGCATGCGCCACCACCGCCCGGCAAGAGCAAGTTTTAATAAAGACAAATTCTACATATAAGCATTTTGATGTTAGAGCATAATTCTTATAGGTTGAAGTGCCTCTAGTATGGAAAAAAGCCCCATATTTTTGTCTATATACTTATTTGCTCTATTTCCAGCAGTTGTCAAAATTAGGAAATGGCATTTCGTCTTTGCTCATGTATTGATCATCTCAGATGCTTTTGTTCTTTTCATACACTAAAGTTTCTGCCTGGTGCCATTTTCATTCAGTATGAATAACTTCAATTCAGCATGTCTTTTAGGAAAGATTTCCTAGGGATCAATTTTTTTTCAGCTTTCATTGATCTGAAATTTTGTTTCATCCTCATAAATAAATGTATTTTTAGCCGAATCTCTAAATCCAGCGCTTTTGAACACATACTTCGGCCTTTTTTTTTTTTTTTTTTTTTTTTTTTTTCCAGTGAGAAGTCAGCTGCCATTGGAAACCTGTTCTCTTGTATGCTCTCTTTCTTCTATCATGACAACTTTGGGATTTGTTGTTGTTGTTGATTTGTTCTATGCCTTGCTTTGACATTTTGACTATGATATACTTTGGTACATTATTATTGGATTTTTTTTAAAAAATTGGATCAGAACTATTGTATTTTCCTTTAAATTGGAAACAATTTTAGCCATTATTCCTCAAAAATGTTTCTTAGTGAGAACTCAAGTACATGTGTGTTAGACATTCTCCTATTTTCCTATTGATGACTAAAATTCTCTGAGCTTTTATTCTTTTCTGAAATATCTAAACAGGCTTTTTGTTTACCTAGTGATTTTTTTTTATTTTACATACTTATCTGATGATTTATGAGCCTCACTTTTATCAGTTTTATTTATTTTAGGAGATTATCTCTACAACCACAATAACTACATATTCCTTTACATACTTGAACATTCTTGTAAAATATTTTTTGAAGTCTTTATTTCAACAATTAATTCAGGATCTGTTTCTTTCACTTGATTATTTTTCTTGATTACGTTTAATATTTTTCTATATTTTCATATACATATGAATTTTTACATACACTGGATGGTCCTCATGAATACAAATCTGTATTTAGATAGTCTTCATATATAAGGCAGGGTCCTGTTCTGGTTAGTGTACTTTCATATTTATTTTTATTATTTGGCAGAAAAATCTACTGTAACTTTGAGCTCAATTCATGATCACAGTATCTGCTCTTATAGTAGAGCTTTTCTGTAATCCCAACTTGAAAGGCTTGGGTATTCAGTAAGGTCATTCTATTCTGGCTAAAATTAAACTCCAAACTCTTCTGGAAGTCCTCCATCCTTGGTGTCATTGTTCTCTCGTTGATGGCAGAGCAAGAATTCCTTCTAGATCTTGTGAAATCATAGTCTGAGGAAATCATATTGAGACCCTTACCAACAGCTAATGATGGTGCCTTGCATACTAACTACTGCCAATCTCAACTCAGCTCCTTTTACATAGAATTTCTACACTGCATATTCCAAGAAACTCTGTAAACTAGAGAGTAGTCTTACTGCCCATGCTCATGAGATTTAATTCCATGAGGCTTTACTTCTCTATTTCTTGTTTTCCAATTTAGTGTTTTTAATAATTCTTTGGGAATTTCACTTAATGCACCCTGATCACACTCGCTTCCCAGTTCTCCCAGGTCCACCCTAACCCTTGTGACCTCTCCTTCCCCACCCCACCCCCAAAAAAGAACGAAAAAAAAAAGTTCAATTTATGTTGCCCATATACCCACTGGAGTATGGTTAAATCCCAAGTGACCAGCGTCCTAAGTAAAAAATGAGTACTTCCCTACCTGCACCCCTGCCAGAAGCCATCACCTATGGAGCTACACTTCTGAATCTTCATCACAATTTTTTAAAATTTAATTTAATTTTATTTTACAATATAATTTAGTTCTACATATCAGCCACGGATTCCCTTGTTCTCCCCCCTCCCGCCCCCTCCCCTTCCCGCCCCCCTCCCCTTCCCCCAGCCCACCCCCTATTCCCACCTCCTCCAGGGCAAAGCCTTCCCTGAGGATTGAGATCAACCTGGTAGACTCAGTCCAGGCAGGTCCAGTGCCCTCCTCCCAGATTGAGCCAAGCGTCCCTGCATAAGTCCCAGGTTTCAAACAGCCAACTCATGCACTGAGCACAGGACCCGGTACCACTGCCTGGATGCCTCCCAAACAGATCAAGCCAATTGACTGTCTCACCTATTCAGAGGGACTGATCCAGCTGGGGGCCCCTCAGCCATTAGTTCATAGTTCATGTGTTTCCATTCATTTGGCTATTTGTCCCTGTGTTTTATCCAACCTTGGTCTCAACAATTCTCGCTCATATAAACCCTCCTCTTTCTCACCAACTGGACTCCTGGAGCTCCACCCAGGGCCTAGCCATGGATCTCTGCATCCAGTTCCTTCAGTCATTGGATGGGGTTTCTAGAATGACAGTTCGGGTGTTTGGCCATCCCATCACCAGAGTTCTCTTTAATAGCTTCCTGTATAGGCTGTTACTTTTGGGGGTTGAGTGGGGTGGGGGTTGTCATAGAAGCCTTCAATTTCTTTATTTCTAAGTGCAAAGTCATGGTCATCAAATCATGTGTAACGGAGATTTTTTTTCCTTTCTCTCTGGTATATGACCATGGTATATTGCTTTAATTCAGCAGTAGAAAAAGTATGGCCTAAATAATGTGTGTCTTATATCTTTCTTTTGTTGGAAGAAAATTACTATATTTCTTCTCTGTCATGATTGAAAGTCTGAATCTTAGGAAAGCATCTTTATTGTTCCATAAAAGACATAAAGGAGACTAACATATGTAATGGCAATATAGGGTCATGATCACTTAGATCAACAAGTCCAATATACTATATTTTAAAGTACAAAAATAGAAATGAACTTTGGTAATCAAATCAGTAAATTAACAATAAATCTGAAAAGACTTTATCCTGTCAATAAATCTGAATGTTCTTCATGTGTCAATAGTCATTAGCATGTAGGTGTTCCCATACTAAAAGAATTCACAAGTATAGAGAACTAAATCCAGTATCTATTCAGAATTATGAAAATGGAAGAATAAGTTGGTACATGCCAATTCCAGTGTAGAACATAGTGTATAAAAAATTTCTGAGATATCAAACCAAGGACTCAGACAAAAGTCCTCTGTACTTTTAAAGGAATGGCATAAATGTTAGATTTTAAATTGCTTTTACAAAATAGAACAACAAAATAATAAGCATTTCATTCTTGTTTTTCAAACAACAGATGTCAGTAGAAAGGAAGGTGAAGAATATTGAGATATGACTGAAATGGAAGGGAAAGCTCTTGGTTGATGGCTCTCCCTCCACAAAACACTCAGAATAAATATAACTGAGTTATGAAATAAAATGAATACTGACCAACAAAATGAAAGCAGAGCAAATGAAATGGAATAGAACAAAAATGGTGTTTAACCAAAATATATAAAAGAAAGGAAAGAAATAAAATAGATATGGGAGAAGGCTTTACCTTAAACTAACAAGAATCTAGAATATTAACTGAAAATTCTTATTGGAACATGCTACATTAAAGCTTTGCATCTCTCATATTTGTGGCGAGTCAGAAGCTGTTGTACAGAACAAGAGCATCCTGCATTGTGATTGGCTGGGGAGGAAGGGGTGATGAGTTTGCTTCAGACTTTACCAGTGGATGAAAAAGTAAAAGCAGGAAATATGACCACATTCTGTTTTTATTCAGCATGCCTTCTAGAAATGAAAATGATACTAAAGTCAGTGCTCCTTTGTAGTTAATATTTTTTCATTTTCAGATGTATTTTTAAGATCATTATTATTATTATAGATTATTTATTTTATTTTTGAGATTATAATATGATTATATATTAATTATAATATAATTGCATCACTTCCCTTCCTTTCCTCTCTCCAAACCCTTCCATATATCTCTTACTGCCTCTTTCAAGTTCATGGCCTCTTTTTTCTTTAACTGTTTTTACATGTATATACGTACATACATAGATACATATATACATACATACACACACATACATATATGCCTAAATACATAAATATACCCTGCTTACTCTATATACTGTTACTTGTCTGTATGTTTTCAGCTGACCCTTTGGTATTGGATAAACCACTGGCGTGCTCTTCCCCAGGGAAGACTGTTCTCCCACTCTGTGTTCCTGAGTTGCCTAGGGTTCAGTGTGTCGGCGTGAGGCCTCCTGGGCTTTTCCCTGTCCACTCAGGCATGTCCATTGTTGTCATCCTTGTCTAGCTCATGTTTGGAAAGTAATGAGTCATTTTTTAAGAAGATGATATTGGAGTCCAGCAAGATGGCTCGGCAGGTAACGGTGCTCCCCACACAAGCCCACTGGCCTGAGTTCTATCCCCAGAACACATGTAAAGGTAGAAAGAAAGAACTGACTCCACAGGGTTGTCTTCTGATTGCCACGTATGGGTCATGGCACACATGCCCCTCCACACACCAACACACCACTAGTAAATACAATTTTTAAACTGAAAATAAATAAAAATAGTGGTATGTCTTATATTGAAAAGGTGTTTCCTTGACTTTGAGCAATTATTTTAATTATACTTGTTTTATGTTATGATAAAACTGTAATTTAAATTTTATATTTGCTCTTTTCTGTCATAGGTATAAGATTGTCACTTTTATACTCAGTCTCTGCTCTTCATCCTCTTCCTCTCTCTGCTTCTCTATCCCCATGCTAGAACTTTAACGAGGACAATTGCACTAATATTTAAAGTTGTTTCTTTTAAGAAATGGGATTAGAATATAAACTTTCAAAGAAAAAAATTGTACTCATGCATTTCATACCATTATAAAATAGTGGTTAAATTTCTATAAAAAATAATTTGTTTAAGAAAGAAAAAAAAATTAAGCTGGGCAGTGGTGGCGCACGCCTTTAATCTCAGGACTCAGGAGGCAGAGGCTGGCAGATCTCTGTGAGTTTGAGGCCAGCCTGGTCTACAGAGTGAGATCTAGAGTAGCCAGGGCTGTTATGACAAAGAAAAGAAAGAAAGAAAGGAAGGAAGAAAGGAAGGAAGGAAGGAAGGAAGGAATGAAGGAATTATGAATTTAAAACTATGAATATTAAAATGAAAGAAATGCAGTACTGTAAGATTGAAGTGTACCTTTAAATATTTAAATACCTTGGTATATCTCACAGAGGATGCGGTCCATGTTTCTTTCAGAGCAAATATTCGTATTGTTTTAGGTTCATGGGTCACATGGTCTCCTGTGTAACTATGAAATCCTGTTACCCGAATTAGAAAGCAAGGCAATGTGCATACAAGTTACCGTTTCTAAAATGTTATTTATAAAAGTGAGAAGTTAATTGATAGGCTGTGGCTATTGAGTCCAGTGCATATTCATACAATAACATCATCAAAATATTGTTAGCTGTGGTGGTATTGTGTATTCTAATAAATTTATCTGGGGTCAGAGAACAGACAGCCACTAGATACAAAGGCTAGAAAATGGTGGCACTCACACCTTTAATCCTAGCATTCCAGAGATAGAAATCCCTCTGGATCTCTGTGAGTTCAAGGCCACATTGGAAATAGCCAAGCATGGTGACACACGCCTTTAATCCCAGAAAGCCAGCCTTTAATCCCAGGGAGTGGTGGTAGAAAGCAAAAAGATATATAAGGCGTGAGAACCAGAAACTAGAAGCATTTTTGGCCTGGTTAAGCATTTGGCTGGTTAAGCATGTGGCTGGTTAAGCATTCAGGCTTTTGAGCAGTAGTTCAGCTGAGACCCATTCCGGATGAGGACTCAGAGGCCTCCAGTCTGAGGAGACAAGACCAGCTGAGGATCCGGCGAGGTGAGATAGCTGTGGCTTGTTCTGTCTCTCTGATCTACCAGCATGGACCCCAATAACTCGGCTCGGGTCTGATTTTATTAATAAGAACCTTTAAGATTCCTGCTACAGTTAGCCAAGAGGCTAAGGATATAATGCATTGGTACAGTACTTTGCATGCATTCAGGAGGCCCTAGTTCAATTCCCAGAACCACAAAACAAACAGAAAAGCAAACAAAACTATTATTAGCCAATCTCCTAACTTTTTATGTTTAAAGTAAATTAATACTGAATAATCTTAATTTGTTTAATAAGTTTATGTCTTTATTAATGATATGTTACTATAATACTCTTAACATGCAAAGAGGGAGTAATTGGAATCCATATTCAAATTTGGATAAACATTAATATTTCTTGGTATCTTAAAACTGTCAAAATTTACAAAGTGAGGAGAAAACTTTTCTTAACATTTCTGAGGCACCAGGCTTAAAGTGATCTCTCTCCTTCTGTTTTCTATTTGCCCACTCAGTCAAAGACATCTATGGTAGAAATGTGTTGAACATCCGAGTACATTCAGTTAAGGCATTTCCTCTGTCTGAGTCATTTCCTCCACCCAGAGTCAACCACCTATTCTGCTGGTTCTTGTCCAGGTTCAGGGCTGGCATCCAGCCTTCTGCCTCTGGTGCAGGATTGCCCACTACATCATCTGATCACAGGAAATACAGCAAAGCCAGAGACAAGATGCACAGTTAGAGGTCACTGATGCTTCTGCTAGTGATGTATTTGTGCTGTCTTCTCTGTTCTGAGCACTGTTATTTACTGATTGTACTTTCTCTAGTTTTACAATTGGTTTATAAATAACATTATTTTAAAATGATTTGCCATTACAGATGAAGGTGATTCTGCACAGTGTGTGTCCTGTTTTAAGGGACAGTCCATCCATAAAATGGCAAATGGTGAAGACACAGTGGCCTCTTCTCTTCACTCATTTCCTGTAGTTCAGATCAATGGCTCTCAAACTTCAGCATGCATCTGAATTCCCCAGTGTGCTTGCTAAAACAGATTGCTGGGCCCCACTCCAGAGCGTCTGATTCAATAGGTTTGAGATGAGGCTGAGAATTTGCATTTTGGATCCAGTCCCAAGTGATGCTGATACTGCTAGTCTGAATGAAACACTCTGAAAAACACTTGTTTAGATTCTCATCCCCAAAGGCAAATTACAAATACCAGAGGAGGCATTAACACACCGATGCCTGGATCCATCATGGATCAATTGGAAGGGAGTATTTTGGGCTTGAAACTGGAGATGAGTACTCTTCAAAAGTGTGGCCAGTCATTGTGTTGTAGAGACAAAGCTGAGATACCACATGGGAAAATAGTGACCTAAGAAAGTTGACTTGATCTTATGGATTGGTGGGAGGTTTTCTTTTCATAACACATTCTTCTGTTAGTTGGAAACAATTTTTATTTAATTATTTCAATGTGTAAATAAATAGTATAGGGCCAGTAAGATTGTTCCAGTGGATAAAAGTGCTTTTGATAAGGCTGATGACCTCAGCATGATTGATAGAACCCACAATGGTGGGAAGGAGAGTGAACTTCTACAAGCTGTCCTCTGTCCTCTATGTGTCCCTAAAGAAACCTTTTAAAAAGTAGTATAAAGATAACACTGCAAATGGTTCCATAATTTGAAGGTAATTTAAATTTATTTGATCCTACTAATTGTTTTAAGTCCTTACATAATTATACAATGTTTCTTTAAACTGTTCTTTGATAATCTGTGACAGTCTCATTCTGTAAACCCATGCCATTCTGTAATTCATGACTGCCCTGCCTCCAGAGTTTTAGATTATAGGCACTGTGCCTAAGATATTGTTACTGTAAATGTGTGTGTGTATGTGCATTCATGTGTCTGCTATTTTTAAATGATGTTGCATTTCAGTTCTTGGGTTTTTATTATTATTATTAGCATTGCATAAGATGCAACAACATTTAGATACAAAGTCCCAAATCCTTGTTCTTAATCTCACTCCGCAGTGAACGGTGCAGATATACATTATATGGACACACAGACTCTGTGAACAGCATTGAGTTTTTCCCCTTCTCCAACACTCTTCTCACCGCTTCTGCAGACAAGACCTTGTCTGTGTGGGATGCACGAACAGTAAGTCAATTACCTGCCCTCTACCCAGGTTAATTAGTTTAAGCATTGGTAGTCACTCTTTAGGTAATGGGTACCTGTCTGTGGTGCTGGGGGCGCTGTGCTATGTCATATACATAGATGTCAGAGGACAACTTTTCAGAGTTGGTTCACTCCTTACACATCACGGGTTCAAGAATAAAACTCCCATCCTCAGGCTTGACTTACACACAGACCATCTCACTGCTTCCCAAGCAGAAAGAAACTGCAATAAAGAAAAGAGGAGATAACACATAATTATTTTAAATATAGATTTACAAAATTTGAAGACTAATAAGTTGTGTTTTCATTTTCATTTTAGTTATATCTGATGAGGATTTTATTATTAAAATTAGATAATTCAATTTGTGAAATAAAATGAAAATATTAAATAAAGTATTGATGTCAAATTATTTATATAAAAATAGCAATTCTAGTCAAACAGTGATTTTATCAAAACCACACTAGTTCTTGTGATTTTGTTTCCAATTTTAAAATTTTATTTAAGAAATAAATGATAGCTGGGCAGTGGTGGTACATGCCTTTAGTCCCAGCACTTGGGAGGCAGAGCCAGGTTGATCTCTGTGAGTTTGAGGCCAGCCTGGTCTACAGAGTGAAATCCAGGACAGGCACCCAAAAACTACAACAGAGAAACCCAGTCTTGAAAAACAAAACAAAACCACCACCACCACCACCACCACCACCACCAACAAAAAACCCATAATTACCCCCTCCTAGAAATCACTCATATTTTAAAGTTCAAACTACATATGTTATTCTAGAGTTATTTTTTATATTTTGTCTGTACAAGATGGATTATTACTGGTTTTTATTCAAATTATTCATGAAATATTTAATGCAAGTGGACTTGATGTGGTGTTGAAAGGGTGACCAGAACTGTCACCTCTGTCCTCCCTGTGGCAGTCAGGACGGTGTGCTGCATTGACAAAGGTCATACTGTTTGATTTGTGACATCAGCTTCATCTCTGGCACTATTCTTCCTTTAAATGCTTAAAAATATGTAAAGTTCTTAATAAATGACGAATTACCTGGGTATCGAGAAGGTCTGGGCCTAAGAGAAGACGAATGACATCCTTTTCTTGTTAGAGAAACAATGGCAATTCACTTTTGTCACATCAATGTGATCAATTACTCTTGAGGCACCTCTAAAATATTTTTGATGCGTTAGGAAAATGCCCAGTGGATTATATTCTCATAAATTAGTTTTAAGCTGCCTTTTTCACAGTCAAACATATACTAGTCTTAAATCATTAACTCACCACAGCAACTTATTATTACAGGCAATGAAAGTGGAGACCTCCAAGTCAGTCTCCCAGTCAACTAGACAGATCCGCTCTGAATTCTGTGAGGGTTGAGGAGTGTGATATAAATCTTTATAATTACTAGATAGAGATTGTAAAAGAGGGCAGAGTTTTGGAAACTCATGAAATTGATGTCTTATGGGGTTGAATGTCTTTTTTCTCAAAGTTATAAAACAGTAAAACTACTTTATTAAAATTGAAAACTAAGATTGTTTTTCTGTCAGAAAATAATATGTAGTTAATTTAGTGAAAAATTATGATGCCTTCCTAAAAAATCAGCACGAAAAGTCCCCATCCATGAGTAGTTTAAAGTACTGTTTAAAACAAATGCAGTGAGGTTGTTTAGTCATTCCCTAGACCAATGAAAAGACTAAGGCTTCTGGTATTTTTTAAGACAAGGAATGTGTCTCCTGGGCAGTAACTTATGAACAACAAAAGGCAAAACAAAGTTCTGGGCTGGGTCAGAGTGGGGCTGGCAATGGTCAGTGTGGCTGGCATTTCCTCACTCAGGCAGTCCATAACCTGGTGGCCTTGACTGTGGCACCTGTCCAGAGATAGCCTGGTCCCGACTTCACCTTAAGATCCAGGAATTGATCTCTCTGAGTGCCTACGAAGTAGAGAAACTAAGAGGTCACAAAAGAGCTAACATATTATGTCCTGTCTCTGTGACCCCTGTCTTTGTCATAGTTCAACCTCACTCTCCCAGAGGTGTGCAGTTCCACAGACAAGAGCTGTGTATTCTGAAAGGAGCACTACAACATTCAGAGCTCAGCATGCAGAGGGCTAGGGAAGCACAGCTGGTCCTCTTCTCTTGGGTTATATTTTTCATTTATTTTTTTTCTCACGTAATATATCCTGATTACAGGTTTACCCTTCCTTGACTTCTTCCAGTTCCTCCCTACCTCCCCTTCCATTCAGAACCCACCCATCTGTCTCTCATTAGAATACAAATGGACTCCTAAGAGATAATAATAAAATATAATATAATATAAAACAAAAATTAACACATCCAAATTGAACAAAACAAACAGAAGGGAAAGAGCCCAAGAAAAGGCACAAGAAATAGATCCCATTGTCCACACACTCAGGATTCCCATAAAAACACTAAACTGGAAGTCATACTATATACAGAGAGGACCTGTAGGATTCACAGAGAGAAGAAGAAATATATATTAATAAAATAATAAGAAAAAAGGGAGTGGGAAGCCCTGACAGAACATTATGAGACAAGGAATCTCCAAAGATGCCATTGAGTTTGTTACTGTAGGTTCATTTTCACTTTAGCAATTTTTATTGGTGATGTTTGTGCCAAGCAACATCATAAGTCCTCAGAAGGCTATAGACAGAATCTTGTCATCAAAGGATATGCAGACTTTTAGGGAGCGGGTATACATGTAAATAAATTTAGGAGGAATAGTAATTATTATATATCCTATAATTGTTGATTTGGCTTTTTGTAGCATTTATTGAATATTTCCTACCTGCAATCACTGTACTTAAACATCTACATAATGCTTTGTAGAACCTGATTAAGTGGGTACCATTTATTGTTTTACTCCTGTACTGGGGATACATGCTTATCAAGACAGAAACATTACCCAAGATCAGCCAATGAAGCAGAAACAGAGGCAGGTGCATGAAGCAGGATGCCTCTGCAACTTCCGGCTGATGCCTTCTCACCCTTGGCCATTTCTATGCCCCTGTGATCAGCCAGCACTTTAGCATTCTACCATAAAAGTTCAGAAACTTTTCCATTAAACTGTCTTAGGCATTTACTAATGAACTGATATTGTGTATATGTAAACACACACACACAAACACACACACCTTTTAAAAAAAGTAATATAAATGGCAGTATTAATATTGTTTTATAGTCTCTGATTTTGGTTGGTTCTAACAAAAGATACTAATAATTCTAAAATGGCACTTATTTTTAAAAGATGACTTAATATGCTTATATTTTCAAAATTTTCTGGTTCAATGATTAATTAATACAATTGATAAACCAAAACTTAAACCTGTGTGTAGACTTATCAGCTACAAGAGCTGCAAATAATTCTTCATAAAGACAGAGAATCCTAAAACAAAGAACTCTGGGCTGGTGGGATGGCTCAGAGGATTAAGGCACTTGATGCCAAGACTGAGGATCTAAACTCAAGCCCAAGGATCTACATGGAGAGTTGACTCCTGCAAGGTGTCCTCTGACTTCTACCATGTAGTATGGTATACACACACACACACACACACACACACACACACACACACACACACACACACACATTCATCTACCAACTAAACAAAATATTTTGATAAAATTTTCATGATATTAATTAGCCTCAGGAAATACTTAAAGCTTTTAAATACTTTAAAACAATATAGAGAATTCTTCAGTTAAATAATTTGCTACAACAACTTGCAAAGATTACTGCCCTTGCAGAGATTTGGCAAAAGAAACTCTGACAAACATGTTATCTGATGTTCTATAGCAGTTTCCTTTGAAAATGGTACCTTTTTTTGTTCCCTATAATGTCACCTTTCCTTTGAAGGGATGATTAGATGTATAATTATTTTTAAAAATTATTTTCTGATTACACACCGTTAAGACACGCTTGCCATCACATAAAAGGTCAACAAATTAGGAATATATGAACCTGGCAGCAGTAGTGGGGTTCGTGTGGATAAGGCACTAGTCATCATTACAACTTTTAAAAAGTGTTTTGTTAAAAAACTAAGTGTGAAATTCTGTGGGAGCAGAAAACATCTTCTTGGCGGTCTCTGACTCACTAGAAAGATTGTGAAGATGCTAGTCATCAAAGGACAAGTTGGCATAAAATTAACCAAATTAAAAATACCTCCATTTCTTTTAAATTGCTGTGAGCATTTTAGGATGTTAGACAGCCCTGGAATTGTTCTCATAGACTGTTGTTCACCCGGCTTTGGCAAACTTCATATTTTGCCCATGTACTCTACCAACACTCACTGCTCTGTCTCTAATTCCTACAAGTTACCTGTTGTTGGTTTTTACTCTTAGGCTCTTTGCTCTTTTGCCTCTTTGCTCCTTGGGGTGGCCTGACACACAGCTCCCAAATAAATACACAGGGAGGCTTATTCTTTCTTATAAATGCCTGGCCTTAGCTTGGTTTATTTCTGACCAGCTTTTTTTTTTTTTTTTTTTTTTTTTAATATAAATTATCCCATATACCTTTTGCCTCTGGGCTTTCTCCTTTTCTTACTTCTGTGTATCTTACCACATGGCTGGCTGTTTGGCTGGGTGGTTGGGTGGCTGACTCCCTAGTGTCCTCCTCTCCTCCTTTCCTTGTTCCTTGATCTCTCTTGTTTGCTCTCTTTTTCCTTCTATTTATTCTCTCTGCCTGCCAGCCCCACCTATCCTTTCTCCTGCCTTGCTATCAGCTGTTCAGCTCTTTATTAGACCAATCAGGTGTTTTAGACAGGCAAGGCAATACAGCCTCACAGAGTTAAACAAATGAAACATAAAAGAATGCAACACATCTTTGCATTATTAAAACAAATGTTCTATAACATAAACAAATGTAACAGTTACCCTCCGTTCTTAAGCACACCAAATCTTCAGCACATAGAATTAGCCGTAGTATTTACAACAATTGGTCTTTTGAAAGCTTCATTCTGTTACTCCAGCCACCTAACCACATCTCCCTCTGATCCTTGGTGAATTTGTCTCTGTCCTTAAAGACATACTTCATCCTCCCACAAGAATTCTTCATGCCTCAAAGGTCAGATATTTGGAGAGGCAACTAAGGAAATTCTGTATGCCTTACAACTTTGCTAATTATTTCTTTGTAAAGTATTTAATGCTGAATTTCATAAATGAGACATTATTTTCCCCACCAAATGGCAAATAGCACCAATTTGTTAACATATTAGACAGTGACTAATGGCTTCAATGATGTGGTAGAAACATACATTTAAAAAGTCAAATGTACTTACTGTTTAGCTATAAGACCGTGACTGAATCAGCTCATATGTACTTTATAAACCACAGCATAGCATCAGCACAAAGTCTTTAAGCCTGGCTCCAAATCCACAACCTATACCTTATTATCAGGGAGACCTTGAACAAAACGCATAAATATCTTGTTCTTAGTTTCTTCATTTATAAGATATATAAGTATAGTAGTGGTACATATCATGTAAGAATGTGATGGTTGTGAAATAATAAATCACGCAAACGATTTATAAACACAACTCATAAGAATTCAGTATTTCTGATGTTTTGGATTAAATTGATTTATTTTGTATACAGTGACTTATTGTGATTAAAATACTTATTTGCAAATTTTAAGAAAGAATGGGTTGTTTTAACCAAATGCAGTTATTTTCAATAGGGATACAATGAAAGATGATAAGGTGAACCAAACCATCTACGTCTACTGCAGGCCAAGTTCACAGACTTCTAGACAGTATTTGTCTATGATATAAACCTCTCAGTTTGATATAAACAACCAATTTCAGTGATAAAGACCAATGGGGTGACTATCTATACATAAGAAAATTATTGTGTAGAAGTCTGTAAACTTTGCACAGACTATTTAATTCATGTTACTTTTATATATTTCGAAGATAAGTTTCTGGTAAATTTTTTTCATTGTTCCTTTTAACTCGGAATTAAATGCAATCCATACAAGCTGGCTATTTGTTCTGTTAGACACTTTAGACAGTTTTACTCTCACAAGGAACAGTGCAAGTTACAGAATAATTTGACCATATTACTTAAGAAGGTGAAAAAAAGATAAACCATTCTTAAATAGTGTTCTTCTATTAATGGTCCTTTTCTAATTACGACCCAGTCCCTCGAGCATCAGAGTTCATTTCCTTGTGGGCTGCATCGTAACATTTCCATTTTAAAGCCACACAAAGTAAAGAAGGCTTGGCTAGCAAGGCCTCTACAAGCAATGCATTCTCCTTTGACCTGGTGGTGATGTGGAGACGTTGACAACGCTCTGACCTCAGTTTCACTGCCTCGTCCACTTCGTCACCCTTTTACTCAGACTCAGTGAACGGCATGGCCAAGCAATTGGCGGAGTTCAAGCAAAGCAGAGGCCTTCCTTTCAGATGTGGTAGAAGTTTTAACCTCTGTGATTGAATGACTAGGAAGGCTGACTGGACTAGGACCTCTGCACGAGTCAGACATTTGTGTAGCTTGATCTGCTTGGGGGGCGGGGTGCCCTGGCAGTAGGATCAGGATCCATCCCTGGTGCATGAGCTGGCTTTTTGGAGTGCACTACCTATGGTGGGACACCTCCCACAGCCTAGATGCAGACCTGCCTCTACTGTATGTACCAGGCTCTGCTGACTCCCCATGGGAGGCCTTACCTTATTGAAGAAGGGAATGGGGGTTGAGTTGGGGGACAAAGCCGGGGGGTAGGGGGTGGGGGGAATCAGTGATTGGTAGGTAAAAATGAATGAAAAATTTAATAATAAAAAGGAAAAAACTGACATAATAATAATGAGATTATCTTAATCATAGAATGTACTCTGTCATACAAAGATGGCCCTCTATTACCTCCAGCTTTTTTTGCCTCATGTGTAGTAAGATATGGGTTTGAACGTCACAAAGAAAATTGAATCTAGGTTCTGTAACTTCCTGGTTGTGTCTGGTAACTATGATATTTAACATCTCTAAAGTTCAAGATTCTCTTTTTAATGAGAATAAAATTTAAATAAGTATATATATATATATATATATATATATATATATATATAAATTACACACACATATAGTGTTACCTACATATACATATATGGCCCAAAATGTCATTTATTTGTCTCCTTATAGGCATCTGAAAATTGTGGCATGGTCTTCTCCTGGATTGCACTCCCCTCTCCTTGGAGGACAGGTTGAATGGTGCTTAATGAAACTGAATGATTCCATAACACATCACTTAGCTCAGTGTTTGGTCTGTTGCTGTCACTTTGAGGAATTCAGTGACTGTAACTCATTGAGCTAATTGTAATGCCACAGCTGTGTGGTGTTGATCTGACCTGCCTTGCTGCCTGTAGTTCCTTAATTTCAGTTCAACATGTAGAAATTGCTTAGGAATAATCTTGTCACCATTATTTATTCTTTTGCACATTTGGCCTATTAAAACTTCAGTGATGACAGCTTGGCTGTTCCTTGTATAGACTTAACTTTGAATTCATTAGAGCAACACATGCTAATTATGCTTTTTATGTATCATTGATGAAATTGGAAATTAAATGTAGTATTTTTTGGCAAGTGTTTCTAGCATCTTACTGTGATTGTGATCAGTGTAAAATAAAATTTCATCTTATCACATAAATCTATAGCACAAGATGACTAGTAACAGTGATAAATAATCACTGATGCCCTATGTCATCATGTTTTTATCTACCATTCCTTGTATTCAAACCTTTCATTTCATATAGAAAGTACTGTAAAAGACGGTGAGCAGTTTAGTGTTACCTACTGGGTTAGGTGATTGTACATCTCGGACATAGAAGTAAAAGCTTCTAAATGTATTGAGAAACAAAATTAAATTATATGCTTTATTAAAAAATCACAGTGATCATTTGGTGTTGTTTCTGTCACATAGTATTAAGTACGGACATTTGTGTAGAAATCTGGAGTGTAGGAAATGCAGAGAAGCAGGACAAATAATATTGGAAAATAGAAACTAACAGTGATAAAAGAATTAATTCGATGGGGAAAGTAGGGTTTGTTTTCCATGAGCCATTCTTGGAAAAACCAATATCCCACTGTATTATTGCTGTTATGGCTTGCACTGAATTTATCATCTTATAATTTATAAATATATATAAATATATACAGAACTTATATCTAATAAAATATAAAGCATATTAAAATAGAAAAATCAGCAGCTTTCCTCTCAGATAATAAAACATTTTAAATTAAAATGAAAATTAACAACACTAACTATAATATGCTGTATAACAAAAGATATTTTATAGTATAAAAGAATGTTCCGATCGGTGTTGGCACACACCTTTAATCCCAGCACTTGGGAGGTAGAGGCAGGCAGATCTTTGTGAGTTCAAGGCCAGCCTGGTCTACAGAGTGAGATCCAGGAAAGGTGCAAAACTATACAGAGAAACCCTGTCTCGAAAAAAAAATGCATCTCCACATCAGTGATGATATGTAAACAAATATTGACACATACATAAATGATAGTCCAGATTTTTTAATGTGTGGAGGCAAGCCTACCACATAGCTTCATTATAAAGTAATATGTAAATGGAATGAAATCCAAAGGAAGATCTAGATATTGTTTTTTATTTGAGTGATATTTGAAACTGAAAAATTATTCATTTTTATGTGATTAGATAGAAGCAGTTGATAAATAAAATTTTAAAAAGTTAATAGACAATGTCATAGACATTTAGTTATAATATTACTATAAAACATAAAGTTGAAAACAGATGATACATTGATAACCCTACCGAGAAAACAGACTACAGAGGCAGGAAATGGATTGAAGAATGCACTGTATAATATATACCTTTATTTAAAAAGGTAAAATCTCCTTAGATCACCTTTATTTTCTTTATTATTTTGTTCTTATTCTTCTGCTCTTTATTTTGTTGGGTTGTTTTTTTTTTTTTTTTTTTTTTTTTTTGGTTTTGTTTGTTTGTTTAATTTTTCCTTCTCCTTTCTCCACCTCGGACACTGCGATTCTAGGTATTCATTCCCATGTCCAGTTATAGTGTGGTGGTGGGGTGTGCAACCGGGGCATTCTGTGTGCGGAAGCACACTACTGAGCTGTGTTCCCAGCCCCGCTCCTTGACATTCACAAAGAATCGCCACTGTCACCATTTTCTCTCAGTTTCTCATTCCTCAATTCCTCAGCTTCTATTTCTCATATGTCTCCAAAGCTTGGATATCTGGTTACAGCATCATCTAATTTGAAGACTCCTTGTGGTGTTTTGTCAATGAATTTTTGCTGTTTTAAATTTCTTATTTACACAAGTAAAATCATATTCAACAGAAGTGGATTTTTCAAACATACAAACAAAACCAAACAACATTAATGTGGTTACCTTTCAATATTATAAGCTTTCAAATTTTTATGTATTTCCATTATGCTTGCTCTATTCAAAATAATTCATATGGTAGTCTATGCCTAGTTTTGTCTAACTAATGTGCTTTACTTGCCTTATTTTCCTTAACTTATCATGAGTATTTTATATATTAGTATATACACATTCTTATTCTTAATTTTAATGCAATCACTGATATGTTATATTTTATAGAGATATCAATGTTTGACATTGGAACTATTCATGTATATATATGCATATATATTCACTCCTTTATTTAGCACATCATTATTCATATTATTTGAGCCATGAAAACCCAAGGGCTCATTGATAGATGAATGGATAATCACACTCATTTCCCTTTTTACTTTGGCACTACATACTGCCCTTGTGAAAAACCAATTTATATTTGTGCATTCTTATGTACTATATAAAGGACTACTACTTTTTAATGGCATATTTAGGAATTTGAGGCATACCTGACATCAATATTTCAAAGATTTCTTCAATAGCCTCTGTGTTTCTGTGAGATCTATTCTGCCAATCTTCACTGAATAGCCTGGCCCAGCACTGTGCTTGACATCTCCAAGGGCCACTTTCCTCATCAAGGCTTTTCTTCTGCATCATGTTGCTTCTCTGCCTAGGGCATTCTGTTAGCACAATTTAATGGTTCAAATTTAAGTTGAAAGAAGTTAATGCTCCTGGCAGTAAATGGAAGACAGCAGATAAATAGCTCAGCCTCACTTTCCCTGAGAAAGTGAAGTATATTTTATATAACATATTTAATTAGTACAAACCTTGGAATTTTCCTAAAACACTCTCATTATAGGATATTTCACTTTTTCTCTCCCCTTTCTCACAGATTTGCCTTTATTTTCTGGTTCACCACTCAGAGAAAATCCTTCAAAGCTGTTGGATGTTTTTGCTCTTTTGGGGGGCCCACCACCCAGCTCCCTTATAAATGGTTCACAGAGGCTTGTTCTTAATTATAAATGCCTGGTGATAGCTTGGCAAGTTTCTAGCCAGCTTTTCTTTAATAATCCTGTGTATCTTCTGCCTCTGGGCTTTTACCTTTTTCTATTTCTGTATATCTTTCTTTCTTATTCCATTCCTGGTTGTGTGGCTGGGTGGCTGGCCCCCTGCGTCTTCCTCCTCCCACTTTCTTCTTTTTTCCTACCAGATTTCTCTTTCAATTAATTCCCTCTGCCTGTCAGGCCCACCTATCCTTTTTCCTGTCTTGCTGTTGGCCATTCAGTTCTTTATTAGGCCATCAGGTGTTTTAGATAGGCTAAGTATCACAGCTTCACAGAGTTAAACAAATGCAACAGAAAAAAAATGCAACACATCTTTGCATCATTAAACAAATGTGATAAACAAATGTTTATTTATTATTTATTATTATTTGTTATTCACAGCATAAACAAAAGTAACACACCTTAAAATAATATTCTACAAGAAATCAAAATATTTATTGCAGTTATATTTTGATGGGATTGGCCCTAATGGGCAGAGGCCTTCTTCATCTAGCTGCACATGGCAGGTCTAAGGCATGTTGCTCATAATGCAGCAAAGGTGATATGGGCAATTTGGCTTCACTTTACCTCTTTGTCCTTATTGCTTTCACATTGTCTAGCACTGTTAGAAAGGAAGGGTCTTAAATCACAGCACTCTTGATATTGCCTCACCACAAGTGCTTGACCTTATCAAATATTTCACAAAGGGTGAATCTCATTTTGTCAATAGTTACAAGTGAACACAGGCATGGGACTCAAAACGAAAAATAAACTGACAGTACATGAACACCCTGCAGAGGTGTAGTGATCACCTGGCTCGGGAGAAGATAGAATACAGATCCTGGGAGGGAGAGCAGGCCAGGTTAGTGAAAACAGGGAGACTTACCAGAGGACTGCAGTTCTGCCCTCCAGAGTAAAATTAGGAGGCTTCTATGTGCCACTTCAGTTAGAAGGTACAACTGGATCTATTTTGTCTGACTACGAGAAACCATGGGTTTTACGTCCTTGGTAAAGATTGGCTCCAGAAACTAATACAATGAAGAATTTAGAGTAGGTGTGAAAAAATATTATCCCTATGAATTTTTTATATAGGTGTTCTTTGGAGGCCTACCAAGTGTTTCTGGCTTGGAAAAGCTGACATATACACACTATAGTGGAGCAAATACTGACTTAAAAATAGAAATATCTATGAAGCAAACAATGGTTTTGTTTTATGTAAAACATTAAAAAGACACCACCTGTAGAGAAGTGTGAAAAATGTTGACAGAGAACACCTATGGATAAGCCATGAAAAGATGTTCAAATAAATGAGCTGGCAGAGAGAAAAATGAGACTCCCAAGTCGCAATGTGTACCATCTTGCTGCAATCAGGGGAAAGTAAGTGTTTTGGGTCAATGTAGATCAAAAAAATTTAAAAAATTCAAATAGGGAAATTGTTGGAAGAAAAGGGGGTTTTAGCAGGAGAAATGAGTGGCGAGGGAGGAAAGTGGGGGTGAGGACATGTGTGTGGAATTATAGAAGACTAATAAAAAGTGGACTGGGCCAAATGAAGGTAATATGGGCATGGCAACTAATGAATATATAGGGTAGATGGACATCACAGCAAAAGCCTACTCAGATATTTCAGATTGGTACTATGAAGACTAATTTTACAAAACAAACTTTAACAGAGTGTCAGTGCTCTGATGAGTACGTGGGAGTGAGAAAGGGGAAAAGAGGCCAGCCTGAATGGAGTGCAGTCCATGACTTGAGGGATTTACAGTTATTGGTCTATTAAGCCCAGTTAGCAAGAAATATTAATTAAATATTACTTATTAACTTAAACACAGTGAGAACAAGGCACCAGGTCTGCAACTGCATTAGGTTCGGAGGGTGGCTTGTTCTGATTTGAGAATTTCTAGAAGGTACTCGAGCTGACCTGCTGAGGGGAGATTGAAAGAAGCAAGAAAATGGCAATCATAGCTGCTGACTTTGGTGGTATTCAAATAAACTAAGAGTCATGGAAGTGATAAGTCAAATTGCTTATACTTTATTCTCTAAGGAGTGCACCTATTTGTTTACTTGCTTTAAGTTTCTGTCTTACTAACAAAAGCATAACAAGAATAACACAACCTATACTGCACCTAACAATTGCAAGTAGTAACATTTTGCTCTATGCCTGTTCTTTAAGTCTGACTGTACATAAACATATACAATTTTTCCAAAATATTTGAAAGTAAACCATAAGTGAAATACCCCTTTGTTTATAATTAAAAAGTATGTTTATTTAACAGAGGCATATTTTCTTGCCCTTAAGAAAATGGGTCAAATAAGTAAATTGCTATTGGCATGATAATTGTCTAACCATAAGTAGACATTATTTATATTTGTGCCTTTGTCCTGACACCTCTGTATAAGAACCATGTATGAGTATCTGGTTGTTATACCTCTCTAGCTCCCTTTAATCTGGAAGAGTTTCTCGCTGTTTCATATTGCTTCATGATATTGACATTTTTAAAAGAAGAGGCTAGTCATTTATAGACTGTTCTTGTGGCAGTTTGAAAGAAAATAGCCCTCACAGGGAATGGTAGTATAAGGAGGTATGGCCTTCTTGAAGTAAGTGTGCCCTTGTCAGAGGAAGTGTGTCACTCTGGGAATGGGCTTTGAAGTCTCTTTTGCTCAAGCTTCCCTCAGTGTGACAAGAGGTAGACTTCCTGTTGCTTGGAAGATGTAGGACTCTCAGCTACCTCTCCAGCACCATATCTGCCTGCATGCTGCCATACTCCCCACCTTGATGATAATTTGGACTGAATATCTGAACTGTAAGATACCACCTCAATTAAATGTTTTCCTTTATAAGAATTGCCATAATCATAGTGTCTCTTCAAAGCATTAGAAACCCTAAGACAGTCCTTCAATTTTTATTTTCCTGATATTACCTATTTGTTAGATTTGGTGCATGCTACTTTAATAGGAAAACCTCTGACCTGATGATTTTTTTCAGAAAATTATATCAGGGAGACACATGCTGTTGACCTTCCTGGTGACTGTTGATAACTTTGATCATTCATTGAGGGTGGACTGTGGTATGGCTCCCTGCTGCACAGCTGAATATTTCACTTTGAAATTAATGAACATCATGTTACTCTGAAATTGTTAAAAATCTCACATCTTCTCCAAATCCCATCACCCGGTTTTACTATCTACTGATGACTACCAACTTTGTTATGATCATGGATGCCCCAGGTCATTTTCAAATTCCATCATTTCTTCTTCACTTACTATTTGATTCTCTTTTCTTTTAATTTTATGTGTGTGGGTGCTTTGCTTAAATATGTATGTCAGTGTACAACAAGCATGCTTAATGCATGCTGAAGGCAGAAGAGTGTATCAAGGGTACAGATGGAAGTGAGCTGTCATGTAGGTACTGGGAATTGAACCTATTTTCTGGAAGAGCAGGCGGTGCTCTTACCAGCCGAACCTTCTCTCCAGTCCCTAGTTGCCAGTGTTTGTCTGTTTGTTTGTTCCCTTAAGGGAAGAGCTTTCTTTTCTCCCACATTGTTTGTGCACCGTTTCTATTTACTAAACTAGAAATCACTCTTGTCCTTATATACATGCTTAGATTGTCTCATTTTTTTTTCAACCAATGGAAAACTCTTTAAGGAAGCCATAAAGAGATTTTAATTTGGCCTATAATTTTTTAATAACTTCCCTCACTCCCAACCCAATATGCTTCAGGGTCCTCTTGTACTTTGCCTTACACTGCAACTAGCCATTTATCTACAACTCTGGTTTGTTTCCATGGAAAGCTGTATGACAGATCAAGATCTGGGCTCTACAGGGTTTCATCCTCATAATGGGGCCATTGAATGCCCTCATTCACAGTAACCAGAATGAGAAATATATTTTAAGGCAAGTGGGTGTGTAGACTCCTGCTTGCATCTACTTACACAACTAGTTAGCTCTGTTAAAACTGGGGTCACAGTGATATCTCTTGTCAACATGATATAATTCACTCTAATTTGCCCAGTTCTCATATTAATAACCCTCTCAACAGTGATAAACATGATTATCTGCAATACACTGATGTATGTTATTCAACCTTATATGTATAGAAACTAAACTTATTACTGTTAACCCTGGCTTCTTAAGAAGGAAACCTAGTTACTAGGGTTCAGTACTGATTCAGAGTTCCTTGGGTCTTCAGCCATAGGCTTGCAGATTTGTCGATGTCTATTTTGAGTTTGCCCTCCTACAGTGCACTTTAGTATGACTAACATAAAATGTTATTTATTTTAAAGGTGCTATATGATATGTTCAGTTTACCCACTGTTCTGTGTCTCAAAGGTTCTGAAATAGCTAGAAACATATACACAAATATATGTATTATTATTTCTATTTTATTCATTTTAATAAAATATTTTTGTTTTTTCATACTTAAACTAGACTTGTCTAATATAACATCTTTGTTTTGTATTGAAAATGACATTGCACTTATTTATTTTGAAATACTTTTGAGTATTTATCTTATTAATATCTTTAATATTATGGCTTGTATTAAATGAGCTTGTTTTGAGACCTAGTATATAATCAAACTTTATGAACACCTGATGAGTGTTTGAGAATGAAGCATGTATGCCACTTCCTGGGTGTGCATTTCTCTGCTCCTGTCTCCCTTTACATGTCTTTATATCATGTCATTCCCCCTGATTGGTCTGAAGCTAATTCTAATGTTTCATTCCCTTATAATTAGCATGCCTCTTTGCAGCTCTTAATTGTTACTTTATACAAGTATTTGCTTCATGACCAGAAGCCTGGTGTCTCAATACCCATCTCCGTCTATTTAGTCTTGCTAAATTATCTAAGTATCCTATACTGAGAATATTATTTGATTTATACCCTGTGTACTAAATTAAAAGTCATTTACTTGTAATGGAAGAACTAACCCTAGTCATTCATATTTACTGATGAATACTAAATGTTTGATTACAATACTGTCATATTATATTTTGTAATAATGAGATGTTTTATGTTTGCTGTGTCTCTACACAAAGTGGCTTTTAATTTTCTTCCTGAATGTTTCTTTTGATGTATAGTGTTACTTTTGTCCTAAGACTTAACATTTTATTTTTTTTAATCTTCTTGTTTGCCAGTATTATTTTTGACATGTTACTATTCTCCTATATCTTCAGTGGTATAGTCTGACCTATTGTCTATAGGCAATTCCACCACCACCACCCTTTTTTAATATGGTTCTTTTCAATTATTTTGCTCTATTCTTGAAATACAAATATAATTGTATCATTTTTCTCTCTTATTTTTCCTCAATCCAACCCTTCCCATATAACCCCATGTGCTCTTGCTCTCTCTCTCTCTCTCAAATCCATGACAGATATTAATAAATATTCATGAATATATAAATGCAACTTGTACGGCACATATAATGTTATGTGCTTGTATATGTTTTCAGGGCTGCCCATTTGGTATTGGATCATCATTTGTTGTGCTCTTCCCTGGCAAGATTATTTCTCCCAGTCTCGGCCTTCCGTAGTTGCCTGTAGTTCTTTTTCTAGGATTGAAGCCCCATGGGATTTCCCCTTCTGTGTTAGCATGGCTGTTGTTGTCATCCTTGTTCTGGTCTTGTTTCATTGGCCATGTTGACTAGACTTTATGGGTGTAGTTCTTTCCGGTTGTATAAGTTACCCTCTATAGAGACTCCAATCATACTTCATTGGATCTCCTTTGTGTCCCATGTTACGTTCTTTCATGTGAGCATTTTCGTTTCTATTTTATTTTCACTTTGATTTGCTATTCTATTCTATTTATTTATTATTCTATTCTATTTATTAATAAACTTTACTATATTGCCAGATTGGTCTATTTTTCCCCTTGGCTAACAGTCATTTTTTAATATAGTTTGGCATTTAATTTTTTTCTTTTTTTCTGTCCATTTTTATACTTTTATTGCACATAGATTTTATTCTCATATAATACATCCCAACCACAGTTTCCCCCGAATTTTCTCCTAGCTCCCCACCATCTCCCCTCTCCCCCAGATCCACCCCTCAGCATTTCCTCTTCAGAAAAGAGCAGGCCTCCTAGAGATGACAGCCAAATAGGACAAAACAAGATACAATAAAAACAAGTTTAAAGCCCCTCATATCAAGGCTGGGCAAAGCAACCCAATAGGTGGAAAAGAGTCCCAACAGCAGGCAAAGAGTCAGAGATACACTGGCTCCCACCATCAGGAGTCTCACAAAAACATCAAGCTAACAGCTGTAATATATATGCAAATGACCTGGTATAGACCTATGTAGCACCAGTGCTCACTATTTCAGTCTCTGTGAGCCCATGTGAGCCTTGCTTAGTTGATTCAGTGGGCCATGTTCTCCTGGTATCTGCCATCTTCTACAATCTTTTCTCCCCATTTCCCTAACCTCCCAGGGAAGAGAACTGATAGAGACCTCCAATTTAGAGGCTTTTTCTATATAGGTTCTGGCTGTGGTTTCTGTACCTGCTCTCATCTGCTTACAGAAGAAGCCTCTCTGATGAAGACTGGACAAAGCACCAATTTATGAGTATAGTAGGGGAAAAATCAGTGAAATGATTCTTAAAACAATTTCTTATTTTTATTTTAGGGCCAAACTCTTTCTTTTAAGCCACACATTTCAAAATGCTTGTTAGTATCCATTGGGTTTGACATGTTGGATCACTTTTTCTTCCTTTGTTGTTGGTTTTGCTTGATCCCAGACAGCTTTGTAAGCTAAATAAGTTGTCTTTTAATTCTCTGATTTATTTCTATCATAGATTTTAGCAAATGGAGACTGTATTTCTCCATTAAAATAGTCTGAGCTGATAGTTTGTCCTTGTGTTTGAGACTAAAATATACCCTATTTTGTCATTATGAAAAACACTGATATGTGGATTTGGAGAAAGTATATCAATAGGAAGATATAAATTACTAGTCCTCCAATCGTGATCTATATTTATTTTACTGTGACATGTCTAGCCTCTCCTGCTCCTGGGCTTTTCTCTTCCTACACTGCCACTCTAAGGGATATTGTTTCTCTCTTTTGAGTCCTTTCTTACAAATGTCTTTCCTTCTGTGTACACTTTCTCTTCCCCAGTAGTCTTTGCTCTGATTTTTACTTTTTCAGTGTTCTCATCCACACAGGATATTTTCATACTTAGTTTTAGATGAAACACTTTGTCTGTCTTATAGGAGATACCATTTAGTAAAAATTCCAAATATTATATATTAATATTTCAATGTTTATCAGAGCCTATCATCTAGAAGCCCTAACAGCATTGAAGACCTAATTTTCTTTGCTGCAAATCCAAAATTCCAGCATATAAAGAAGTAAAAAGTACTTTGTATGGGGTACAAATAGGTACTACATCAATTCCTAAGAATTTGCAGCAATCATTAAAGACTTGAGCATCCCTAAAAAAGGAGGAATGAATGAGGTCTATATTCTCTTTTTCTAATTCCTCATTCTATACCTCTTCATTTGTATCCCCAATCCAAAAACCTGTTTTTCTGATATAGAGAGTAATTCACCCACCCCTCTTAAGAGTTTCAGTGGGAGAAAGCCTCCCATAGCAACCTTTGATTCAAAGCTGTAATTAAAAAGTATTAGCTGGCTTTTAGTCTGTGAATAAAGTTGGTTAAATAATCTTAAAAATCACTTACTGATAGTGCACAAAGATAAAGAAATGATTTTTTTAAATCAGACATACAAGAATCTAAGATCTTATTTGACACTGATATTTTATGAAATTATGTATGTTTTTCTCAAAGTAAGCAATGGATATGACCAACCAAAGGAAGAATTTAATGTCTTGTGCTTTCATATTAGGCTTGTCCTTGTGGCTAAGGATGTTGATAAGAAACCTGTATGAGGACCTTTGGATCTCTCAAAAATCAGAACTCAGAAAACCTCACTTTATAAACTCTAAACCTATATAGCATACTGTTAACACTTTCCAGGGAGCTGTACCTCATACCTCTTCGGTGTTATTATTTTTTTTAATCCTTTGGTGACAACATACTGGGAAGTGCATTTCATAGATAAATTTGTCATAGAAAATATCAATAGTCTATTTACCCATATTTCCAGTTCACAGGGAAATTGGAAATATTTACCTGCCAGCATTCCCCAGAGTACTCAGCCACCTGAAGAGATTTGCTGGAAGACAAGTTGGCTGTCTCTATCCCTTCCTTTCAGCCATTTAATGTGATTTTTTGTATTTTTTCCTCCTTTACTTGTTGAGTGCTTAAGGTGTAAATATAAGAATAGTGCAGTGGCTGAGTATATGTGGTCAATTTTAGAGAAAGTTCCATGGGGTGCTGAGAAAAAGGTGTATTCTTTTTTGTCAGGGTGGAATGTTCTGTAGATTTGATTAAGTCCATTTGAGTCATAACATCAATTAGCTCCCTCATTTCTCTGTTAAGTTTCGATCTGTCCGATCTGTCCAGTGGTGAGAGTGGGGTGTTGAAGTCTCCCACTATTAATGTGTGAAGTTTGATGTGTGATTTAAGCTTTAGTAATGTTTCTTTTACATATGTGGGTGCCCTTGTGTTTGGGGCATAAATGTCCAGAATTGAAACTTCATCCTGGTGGATCTTTCCTATAATAAGTATGTAATATCCATCAAGATCTCTTTGGATTGATTTTAGTTTTATTTTTGTTAGATATTAGGATAGCTACACCAGCTTGCTTCTTAAGTCCATTTGATTGGAAAGACTTTTCCAAGCCTTTTACTCTGAGGTAGTGTCTATCTTTGATGTTGAGGTGTGTTTCTTGTATGCAGCAAAAAGATGGGTCTTGCTTTCTTATCCATTCTGTTAGCCTGTGTCTTTTAATAGGTGAATTAAGTCCATTGATATTAAGGGATATTAATGATCAGTGGTTGTTAATTCCTTTTGTATTTTGGTGGCAGTGTATGTGTATCTCTCTTCTTTGGGATTTATTGCTGTGGGGTTATCTATTGCCTGTGTTTTCATGGGTGTATCTGATTTCCTTAGGTTGGAATTTTCCTTCTAGTGCTTTCTGTAGGGCTAGATTTGTGGATAGGTATTGTTTAAATCTGGTTTTGTCTTGGAATGTCTTCTTCACTCTGTCTATGGTGATTTAAAGTTTTGCTGAGTATATTAGTCTAGGCTGGCATCTATGGTCTCTTAGTGTGTGCATTACATTTGTCCAGGACCTTCTGGCTTTCAAAGTCTCCATTGAGAAGTCAGGTGTTATTCTGATAGGTCTGTATTTATAGGTCACTTGGCCTTTTTCCTTTGCTGCTCTTAATATTCTTTCTTTAATCTGTATGTTTATTTGTTTAATTATTATGTGGCAAGGGGACTTTTGGGGGGGTCTAGTCTGTTTGGTGTTTTATAAGCTTCTTGTATCTTCAAACATGGTATGTACCCACTCATAAGTGGATACTAGATATAAAGCAAAGTGTAATCAGGCAACAACCCACAACTCCAGAGAAGCTAACTAACAGGGAAGACTCAAAGAGGGATGCATGGACCGCCCTGGGAAGGAGAAATAGATGAGATCTTCATGAGTAAACTGGGGATAAGGGCCTGAAATGAAAGGTAGGGGATGAGAAAATAAGGGAATGGGATAGTTGACCTGGAACAGGGAGGGAGGGGAAATGCAATGAAAGAGGTACCATGATAGAGAGATATCATGGAGACAGGGGGAAAATAGTGCTAGGGAAGTTGCCAGGTGGTCCCCAAGGAACACCAAACCAACGTAGAGGGAACTCATGAATGATGGATTAATGGCTGTGGAGCCTACATGGGACTGGACTAGGCCCTCTGCATGGTGAGACAGTTGTGTACCTTGATCTGCTTGGGAGGCCCCCTGGTGGTCAGATCAGAATCCATCTCTGGTGCATGAGTGGGCTTTTTGGAGCCCACTACCTATGGTGGGACACCTCGTGCAGCCTTGAAGCAGGGGGGAGGGGCTGGACTTGCCTCTACTGAATGTGCCTCCCCATGAGAGGCCTTGCCTTCTTGTGGGTGGGAGTGGGGGTGGGTTGGGAGAGGGAGGCTGGAGGGGTGGGAGGAGGGAAGAGGGGGCCCTTTGATTGGTATGTAAAATGAATGAAAATTTTTCTTAATAAAAAATACATAAACATCATATTCTGTAAAAAAAAAAAATAGTGCAATGGAATTAGGAAGGAACACTTGGACATGGAGTTGAGGATGTTAGAAACATTTAAGTTTGCATCTCTGGCCCATATCCACACAGGCAGCACTCTTCATATTAGAGGTTCATCCGTCTGAAGGAACAATGTTATGGTCTAATTGCTTATTCCTTGGTTGTATATGAGCCTGGGTTCTGATTTTTATTATATCTATTTGATAATTAGAAAACAATAGGGAGTTAATTTAGATATAATGGTGAGTATTATATATAAAAATGTCATACCACATATATAATTTATACCATATATGTATATTTATTTATGCCTATATAAATATATATTTAAATATAGTATTTATAGCATACCATATATATATATACATATATGGTTTCTTTATATTCAATATAGTAAAACAAATTCCTAGATCCACATATTACTAAATCTAAACATAAATCCCAATTAATTCCAGTAAATTATTGAAGTAAAAATATACTTACAGCACTCTAAAAGGCTTGCCTCCATTAACCAGGGAGGAATAGTTAAGAATATTACCTAGTGAGACTAGGGAGATGACTCAGACGTTCAAAGTGCTGGGGGCTCTTGCAGAGGACCTGGGTTAAATTGTCAGCCACCCACCCACCCACCCACACTGCAGCTCACAAATGTCTGTAACTCCCACACCAGGGGATCCGGCGCCCTCTCACGGTCTCTGCAGGCATGACACACACACACACACACACACACACACACACACACACACACACACACCACAGATGTACATGCAGGCAAAACACCCACATATATAAATGATTTTTAGATGGTGGTTTTTGTATTAACGGTAGTTGTGATTTTCATCACTTGATTAGAAGCACCTCTCATTTCCTTCAATATTTATTTATCTTTTCTAATCAATATTATAGTAATAATAGGTTCAACTTCTTACTCAGACTAGAGCTTTTTGTTTAAAACACATATACTTTGCCTTTTGTTTTAAACATAACCTTGCTAGTTTCAGGAAAAATGATATATTCATTATATATATATATATATGTATATATATATACATATGTATAGTTGATTGTTCATTTATGTATATTTCAGTGTAGCTGTAGGGTTATTACTAGTTCATGAGGGGCATTACGTTGGTGTACATCGTAAATTTTAAAATCTATGTGGTTGTAGATAAATGTTATTCAGTCACATAGATGAATATTATTCAGTCACATAGAATTATTTTGGATAGATATCTCAAAACCATAACTTATTAGTATATATTCAGTGGGCTCCAGAGTGCTGGGGACCAGCAGAGTAGCCCACGGTCATTGTGAGTTTATTACAAAATTGCTGGAGGCAGCCCTGGGGACCCCTAAAGGCAGATTCCTGGGAGGGCACGGCAGGACCAAGGTGGACCTCATTTCTGAGAGTAGTTATATAACATATCTCAGATTACAATGCAAAAGAGAAAGAAATAACTTATACATCATACTTTGCTAACATGCATTTTTTAGAAACTCTTGGAAAAATGCCAAGTGATGAGTGTTTTATGTTAAGAAATATTTTATGGGAAAAGAATATAGAAAAGTTAGATTCTATTTTGTACACATTTCAGCCAGAAGTGTTTATGAAGAAAGTCTTTGGCAAGGAGACCATTCTTAATTTCCATTTTTCATATCCTATATTTTCAAAATTTGTAGCATTGAAGTGTTTTATTTCATTCCTATTAGTAAAAGTTTTACTTTAAATGTGGCTTGATTTCTACTTTAAATGTGTCTGGCTCAGTCTCTCTCTAGTGGCGACCTCCAGGATGTGGGAAAAGGTGAGAAGAAAAGCCAGGTGTGGTGTGGTTTTGCGAGGGACAAGATTGCACAGTCTGTCACTAAGGTCCAGAGAAGAGACTCTGGTATGAATATTCTTTAGTTTGATCGTGCTCTAAAATTACCTAATGTGATTATGTTTAAACATAGAGCCCTGGGCCGCAGATCAATAAATCCTAACTTATTTTACCTTGAAAATTACAGGAAAATGGGTTTTCAAAAATATTCTACGTATGTTAGTTATCTAAGCATAAGTTAAAAACTACTGATTGTGTTGACACTCATGAATTTCATGATTTTATTATTTCTTTTCTTCTTTTAATCTTTTTACAAGGAGTGGGGGATGGAAATCATCTTATTTTGTAGCCCAGGCTGACCTGGAACTCGAATACATACAGGAACTCAACTCTTTCTGTATGTATTTACCAAGTGCTGGGACCAGACGTCTGGGTCACCACACCCAGATCTTTGAATTTTTATTCAAGAACTTTACATAATAATGTTACTTAAGTAACTAATATCTGTGGAAATCAAAGGATAGAACTCAGCCTTGTGTTAAATCTAAGTGAGAAAGCAAACTATATATTCTCGTATGTGTGAATTTAACAGCACTGACGTTCTGACATAGTTCACTTCATTCTGCTTACAAATCAAAGTCCTGGTCTGTGAACATCAGATGTGAAGGCTGGAGGTCAGGGGGATCTGTGGGATAAAGGGGTTGACAGGATCCAAGTGAAATGACCCTGCTTTAGCCAAGTGGTCTAGTAAGGATCTGTAGAGTAAAGCAGGAGAGTAGAAAGGAGGTTGTGATGTATCCTCCCAAAATTTATATATCACATTCATATCTCCATAATGTGATTGCATTTAAATCCTGATGGGGAATTTAAAAGGTATTTAAGAGTGAGGTCAGATGCATGGACCCAATCCAGACTGTCTCCTGTCCTCACAAGAACTAAAAAAAAAAAAAAGCTCCCAGACAGCAAAACCTCATTGAGTATACTGGGTTGGTGATACAGCTCAGTCAGTATTTGACAAGCATGAGGGCCTAAGGGTGACCCCAAAAAACACATGTGAAGAAAATGGAGCATGGTGACATATACTCGCAATCCCAGCACTAGGGAGAGAGTGGCAGGTAAATCCTTGGGACTTGCTGGGCAACCGTCACCTAATCTAATTGGAGAATTCCAGGCCAGTGAGAAATCTTGTCTCCAGAAAAGATGAACAGTGTTTCTGATGTTGTTCTCTGGCTCCAAACACACATGCAGGCATGCACTCAAACTCCCACACACATACATTTGTACACACACACACACACACACACACACAAATCTATATGAAATTTTCATTTTTTAATATGGTACACATTAGCTTCACTTTACACTCACAAACAATCATTAAAGAAACACATTTATATTTGTAGAAAACAGTAAACACCAGGATGCATTCTCTCATGTAGAACCTGGACATTTCTATGTTGTGTGCCTATTGTCTCCAGTCTTTCATCTTCTGTAACCTCCCCTTCATCAGCCGTCTATTTCGTCTCTCCTGTTATTCAGCTGTATTGTATCTTGTACAAAAGCCATGGGTGCTTGGAGGTAAGAATCAACTGCAGAGAGATATTATAGGCTATGGCACAAACCATGACAGCCACTGGTGGGAGACTATTAGTTTTTATCCTGTAACAATACCGTTGAATAGAGCAAGAATGCAGGTGTGTGACCAGCTAAAAGGGAGTGCTCATTTCCAAGAGGATCAGTTATGACTGTGCTCTTGGGAACACAATACATAGCAGTGTCTTCATTTTAATATCCACAACACAGCTGTTTGGTATGCTTTCCCTGAATTCAAAGAATACCTCTGACACTTTAGTATGACATCTCATATGGCTTCCTCCCAGAACTTAACCTTTCAAGGACTAAGGACCATATACATTCTTATTCTGCAGTTCCTTGTGATTTATATACCTATCTCTGGCTAGCTTATTTCTTTCTCTCTAAAAGATTTCTAGAAAATTAATAAGGTGTAAGGAAGAAAAAGTATTTATCAGAGTAAGTGTAGAAATAAATAGACTGAGAATAATTCCCAAGGAAAGCTTTGTCTCCCTCATGCTGTATATGAGGACTCTTTCCAAAGGGTTCAATAAATGACGAAATAGCCAAATTTGAGGAAGTGTAATAGAGTTTAAAGAGTAAGGTTGCAGTAAACTCCCTTACTCTTTTATTTGCTATTTTTCTCCCATTTCTTTCACTTAAACATATTATTACTCCCTTTTGGGATGTTGAATTTCATTTTTACTTTCTCAATTACGTAGTATATATGCAGAAACATTTCTAATTAGGCCCTTTCCAGTTTTTCTCAGAACACTGTGAAGTCTCAAGCTACAACTTTTTCTGCACCTGTAGTAGATGACCCAAGATGAGAAAGTTCAGATAGATGCAGTTTTAACCGAGTCAGCGAGATGCCTGACACAGCCCAGGGCATCTGCCTACCAGAGTCTGATGATGACAAACATCCCCGCTGAGACTCAGCCTTGAGGGCTGATGTTCATGACTTTCACTTTCCTTGGTAATCAGATGTCAAACTGCAAAAAGTTGCATAACTCGGGGTTTTTAACCTACATTATGGGATGTACTTGATATATTTTGGCCAACAGGCAGATGTAATTTTAACATATTTCTGTTTAACAGATTATGAGTAACAGATTCCCCCTTTTCCTGTATGATTTTTATATTGGCACATTAGTTGATATTGAGTGGTACATACTTGGATATTATTTCCAAGCACCTGACTTTATTTCTACTCATGTCAATTTAAAACAATGACTTTCATTTACTTCCCTTTATTATTCTGAAATCATTATTTAATGGTGGATTGACTTTTTATATGAAGAAGTATAACCAATTTAAAAAGTTTCTTAAATATACAGACTTGGGCACGTTTTCCCATCTGGTACCACCTGTAGTGTTTCTTGAAATAAATTGAATGAAGTTTGGTGACTAGTTTATTTGGGTTATTAAATAGCCTTCCTTAAGACAAGACGCACCTTCTAGAAGTCTTATGTTTTGCAACCACAGCACTTTTTGCTTTTTTCCATTAAATTCAGATTGTGGCAGAGAATTACAAAAAAAGAGCCCTCTTATCCTGAGGGAACAACCAGTGTACTTCCAGATGATTCATTACCAAAAAAAAAAAAAAAATCCCTCTTATTTGCCTGGAGCAGCCATGAACTCAACTGTTGGATGCAATGTTGCAATGTTTCACACAGGTTACTTGCAATCAAGGGCTAGCCTATTTACTACTGATATACTCTTGGAGGTTTGGCATTTTGTATCATATAATAGCAATCACATTAATTTAATCTGGAAGAGCTATCCTTTCATGCTAAAATGAAAAACGTCGGTGCCGATTTTAACAATTTATCTTTATTTTTTATATTGTAATGTAATTACATCCTTCCCTTATCCTCCCTCCAAAGTACCCCGTATTTCAAGTAGGCGTTGTTTTCTTCTGCGTGCTTAAAAACTAGGTCCTCATGCAAGGCTGGTTTTGTTTGTCATACATACACAGAAAGGTTAGAAGCACATGCACATGTGCAGATAACACCACACACAAACTGAGTACACAGCACTAAAGTAGCAACACACATGGCTGCCAGAGCTGATTTCTTGTGAAATGTCTCTCTGAGTCTCTGGATGTTGTAATGTGCTGCAGGTAGGCAAGTAGGCAAAATCTTCAAGCTTCAGTGAGAAAAAAAAAAAGAAAGAAAGAAAGAAAAAACCTCTCTGGATTTCAGCCTGGGAGGCCGAATGTTCCCTCCTACTTTAGACCATAACTGTGCTCCAAGCAGACCAAACACATGACTTAGGACACAAAGAAAAAAAAAAGATTAGTAAAATAAGGTGGATTTGCCTGAAAAAGAGAGCCTGAGAGAGAAAATATAAATCCAGCACCAGTGAAGACATTGTTTAGAATATAGAAGATAGTCATTCTCCTTGTAGCAGCATTGCAAATTTAGTTTCTTTGGCCTATAATTTGGAGAACTTTTGGGTTCATATTAAATGTTAAGTCTATCACAACAAAGGAAAATGAAAAATACATAGTTAGAGTTAAGAGCTAATCAAAAATTACATTTGTTAATGCTGCTTGAAAACTGAGATGCATTAAGTATAAAATGTACTTGTGTGTGTGGCCAATGCTTACTGAGCCAGGCTTTGGAAGCAGGACTAGACTCCTGCATGGTCTTGTCATCGATGACTACTCCTAAATCAATTCGGTGTGTAGGGAAGAAATGCAAAGCAAGAAAAGCTTTTCCCATGCCAGACAATTCAAACTGACTAAGTGACTGAAGACCCCTTTAACTTCAGGGCTACACACAAGATCCTTGGAGTCAGTGCTGATGCTCACAGGGATGGCTCAGATGATGATTGTACAAAGTAGAACCAGTGACATGGGAACTCAAAGAAGAAACCTGACCAGATTTAGAGCAGCAGTTAAGGTCAAATCTGGACAGCAATCTCAGATGCTCTTCTGTTCTCTTCATGATTCCACACAGTAAACCTATTTGAAGTTTAAAGGTATTTTCTGAATGTCCATGTTAAACTTTAGATTTTATTACTTTCATTTAACATGCTAGGTGCTATCCAGAGGTTAAGTAATGAAATGATAAGTAAGTTCCAAAACCTTTCATCACTTCATAGTAGACACAGAAACTTGTGAATATAATTGTTTTTACATCATATAAATGTTAGAGAACATAGGAGATCAGAACAGAGAAAAATGAATGAATAAACTAGTTTCTTTGCCATGCTCAGTATAATTTAAGGTCAATCAGAAACCAATATAAATATGTGTACCACCTTACTAACTATACCCAAGAATGAAAGCTGAACTATTCCCATTCCCATGATGTTTTGCTAAGCATACCCAGCTTTGATAAACAATAGAGAGAAACAGGACTCTTTTCAGAAAATCTGTGTCTCAAAGACCATGTATACCATTTCAGTCCAAAGAGATTTTCTGTTTGTGCAAATTTAAGATTATTAAATGATTTTAATGGGAGCAATTTTACAGCTCTAATTACAATGCTTATTATCATGAAGAATTTAATATAAATATGTGACAATTAGCATGCTCAGGGGAAAATCAAAGATTATTTGTCCTACTCAAGATTTTCTGAAATTAATAACTTCTCTGTATACCAACTCCTTAGCTCTAACAACATCAGTGCGCTATCTGTATAAATAAAAAGGTTGATGTGCAGCCCACCACAGGAAAGCAGCAAAGCAGCTAAGGAATACACTCAGCAGTCTAGCTCCCCATCCGCATTTAAATCATAGGGGCATACAGGTAGAGACTTAAAGTTGCTTCATTAACTATATTTTTCATTTAAGGTATATCCATTCTTAAAGTGCCAAAACAACAATTTTTTTTTCTTCTCAAATCCTACACTATTAGAGATCCTATGAGAATTTCTACTTCCATATTGATTAATTCCATTTTTGAAGGGTAGTTTAGGTGAACTGTAAAAACTTTAAATCCAATAACATAACTGCACTGTTCAAGCAGGGCTTGGATCCAGTGTCTATCTAGCGTCTAACCAACCCTGTGTTCCTCATGGATTAGTATTCTTAATTAACTAGGCACTTCTCAGCATATAAAGAAACAATAGATATTCAGAAAAAGTACCTTTTACTTTCAAGTGTTTATTCTACTTCCCCAATTTTAACCTGTCAAAAGCTAAGCAAATGCTTATGGAAAATAATTACTTTTCTCCTTCCCTGACTTCTTAATTAACTTTTAATCTATGGTGTTACTCTGGGATATCTCTTGATACTAAATATGTCTAATGTGTAAAAGATAGAGATTTAAATGATTTAGAGTAACATCTGTGTACCAGAGAGGCACAAAATTAGGGTATAGGTTGCTGAGTGACAATTGTGTTCTGAAAAATAAAAATGAGATGTTGCCTTTATTTAAAAAAATCTTGTGTTTATAAATATGTGTCTGAAACATACATACTTAAAGTTACAGCAAGTTATTACTTTTTGCTACACAAAATTCTAAAAATATTAGGTAAGAGCTTGCAAAAAAGTGCTACCTATTCATTCATGAATATATTTTTAAAAGATAAAAATTCAATAAATTGGAAAATTCTGGCATGTAATGAAGCAGTATTGTTTTGTTTAGTTGGAGTGGATTTTGTCAACAGCAATTTATAATAATCAGTTCAATGATATGATCCTTGGTTGGTGTTCAGATAATTACTATACTCATGTCTAGTAATTTTCAGCTATTAAATGGAGTACAAGCAGCAAGTACAGACAGGAATCTTTGACTTTTTTATACACCTTTACTATATATATATATATATATATATATATATATATATATATACAATTTGTATATATAGAAAGGATGTGGCAAGACATTTTTATACATAAAATGGAAATAATCCTACCTACATAATGCCTAGGTAAAAAACAAAACAAAACAAAAAAACCTTGATATTTAGGCAGCAAGTAGCAGAAATAGAGAGACAGTGAGAGAGGCAATATTGTTCATGAATGTTGAGTACAGTGGCCTCTGTCAATAACCCCACCGCAGGAAAGACAGGCAGAAGGAGGATGAGTTTGAGGCTTGGGGATAGTAAACCTCAAAACAACAACCACACACACACACACACACACACACACACACACACACACACACACCACGTGAATGGATGATGTATGCACCAATGCAAGCACACACACACACACACAAACTTTTTTTTGGAAATACTCATAAGGCAAATAAGGACATAGAGATGATAGATTTCCAGAAATCTTTAAAACACAAAAGATTGAATATGTACTAGGGGTAGAAAACCCAAGATGAAAGACTCTCAGGAGGAGGAGGATGTCAAAGAGATCTTGACCTGTTAGAGGATTTGGAGTCATAGACTTCTTCCCCCACAGTTTATGGAGCCCATCCCTCTGCTCCTGATAGCATTCATGAAATCTAAGACCAACATGTATTTCCTGTTTTCATTATTTATTGAAACACTAAAATTAAAATATGATTGCACCACTTTCCCCTTTTCTTTACTTCTTCCCAAGCATTCCCGTATCTCCTTCACCCAATCCTCCCATAACCCCAGCCACTCACTCTTAAACTGATGTCTTATTAAAAAATTATCATTATTACATATTTATACAATGGGCATATAAATGCAAACTCCTGAGTCTGTTTAGTATGGATTGTATGCATATGATTTCAGGCTTGACCAGATAAATTAGGAGGCTTGTCCCACAGAGAGGCTAATTATTCACCTCTCAGAGGTCATTGGTTGCTTGTAGTTCTTATTCTAGAGGTGGGAACAGGTGAAATCTCTGCTCTTCTGGTCTCGATTAGGCAGCCATGTTTTTGGTATGATGAGTGTAGCTTCCCTGTCATTTCTAGGAGCCACACTCTCACCACAAACTTCCTGGTTCTCTGGCTCTTACAATCTTTTTTTTTTTTCTTTTTTTTTGGTTTTTTGAGACATGGTTTCTCCGTGTAGCTTTGCGCCTTTCCTGGGACTCACTTGGTAGCCCAGGCTGGCCTCGAACTCACAGAGATCTGCCTGGCTCTGCCTCCCGAGTGCTGGGATTAAAGGCTTGTGCCACCACCGCCTGGCTTGGCTCTTACAATCTTTCCACTATCTCTTCAACAAAGTTCCCTGTGCCTTAGGTGCAGGAATTTGTGTTTCAGACGAATCCACTGCTGCTGGACTCTCCAGCATCCACTGAACTCTGCATTGTGACCAGCTGTGGTTTTCTCTAATAGCCTGTAGCAGGAATTTTAAAAGGTCTTATTAATGAAAACAAACCCAGAGTCAGGTATTGGGGTGATCACTGAAAGATCAGAGAAACAGAACCAGCCCCAGCTAACCCCACCTCGCCCATTCCTCAAACTAGAAGCCTTTGTGTCCTCATCCAAATGGATCTCAACTGAACTGCTGCTAAAAGACTAAAAGCTTAACCAGACTCTAGTTCCTGGTCCTCAAGCCTTATATACCTTTCTGCTTCCTGCCATCACTTCCTGGGATTAAAGGCGTGTGTCACCATACCTGGCTGTTAAACTCACAGAGATCCAGATGAATCTCTGCCTTCGGAATGCTAGGATTAAAGGCGTGTGTGCCACCATTCTCTGATTCTATATCTAGTGGCTGTTCTGTTCTCTGACACCAGATAAGTTTATTAGGGTGCACAATATATTGGGGAATATATTATATCACCAAAATAGCCCCTATTGGTTGTAAAGAGAAACTTCCTTGGTGAGGGGTGAGGGCTACACTTACCTTTCTGTGAATATTTGGATGTGTTTTATATATGCTTTCGAAATTATGCTTGTCTAGTAAAGTGGTAGTAACAGGCTTTCTTTACAATCCATGGCTCCACTAGACCCAGCTAGTTGGCTAGTTATCTAGTACCAGGCATGCTACAATGATCTTAAGTCCAAGTAAACAGTTGCTGCTTATCACCAAGACAGGAGGGTCACTATTACACCTTTGGGGATATCTTGCCATGCAGGTCATTGTTAACAGTTTATAGGCATCACAGCTGAATAAGGCTGTGGATGGCTTCCCTCCCCTGGCATCACACAGAGAACTCACATACTTTTATTTTCTCTCATTGTTGTAAACCAGCTCTTCTTGATCTTCTCCTTACAAATGCAGATATGAAACATAGCTGGCCCTTTCTTTTTTTACCTAGTAACTATTGTATTTTATATTTTAGTGAGTGTGATTTCATTTTTAAGCATATTATTTTGATGGTCCTGTTTTATTTTACATTGGTGCTTTTTTTGACATGTTTAGTGGCTTGCATTGAAAGCTGCCACTTATCAACAGAATTTTGGTCCAGTGATCCATACCTAGGTTTACCAATACCATTCAAATATTTTTATTGTTTGCATTTTATTTTGTTTCTTTTTATATGCTTTTGGATTCCACATACATAGGAATATTTGAGACAGTAAATTTTCCATTGAGTATGATAGAATAAAATGTCAGGTATAATCAGTTCTGCACTCGGGGTCAAACTGCATTACCTGTCAATTGTGCTGTTCTCTCTTGGAGCACGCGATAGACAACAGGGAGGTGCCATCAGTCCTAGGAATCACAGAAAGTGAAGCCCATGAATGCAGATTTGTGCAGAGGAACAAGGTTTCCTCCAAGCTGAAGAGCCTAAGATCAAGCAATCTTGAAAAGACCACTCTACTGCCAATGTTTTAATTCAACAGGAGGCTTTGTGGCCTTAGTTCAACTGATTCTCCACAGGGAAGCATTTTTGTCTCTTTCCCACTACACAAGCTCTTCATATATAGCCAGGTTTTGCAAACTTCTGTATTCTGTTGTTCATGTATATGTATTTTTCCCCCAGAAAATTAAGAGGCAGGAGTCTCTGTTAAGGCACAAGTTCCCAATGGATTATTATTTTAAAAGTAAGAAAACAATGTTTATTATTGACAACATTCTTTCAAACCTACAAAGGCCAAGCAAATACAGTGAAATGCCTTTTGAAAATAGAATTAAAAAAAAAAAAGCTGTGATGATGCATGCCTTTAATCCCAGCACTTGGGAGGCAGAGGTAGGTAGATATTTGAGTTCTAGGCCAGTTTGTTCTATAGAATGAGTTCCAGAACAGCTAAGGCTACACAAAGAAACCCTGTCTCAATAAAAAGAAAATAGAATTCAATGCAATTGCAGGTTACAAGTTATCAGTTTTTTAAATTATTTAATTTTGTTTAGGCATTTTATGTTATTGTATAATTATACTTTTAATTCTTGATATTTTCTCCCCCTAAAAACATTAATTTCCATTCTTATTTTTTCTATTTCATTTATCTTTGCTCTCATTTATTTTTCATTTTCCCTTCTCCCTTCTTTTATTTCACTCATTATTATTTTTATTTTTAAACTAGACTTATGTTATGCTTTTCTTTTTTATCATTAAGAAATTTTTTATTCATTTTACATACCAATCACAGATTCCCCTCTTCCCTTCTCCTGCCCCTCCAGCCTCTCCCCCAACCCACCCTCCTACAAGAAGGTAAGACCTCCCATTGGGAGTCAGCAGAGCCTGGTACATTCAGTTGAGGCATGTCCAAGCTTTTCCCCTTGCCTCAAGGCTGTGTGAGGTGCCCCACCATAGGTAGTGGGCTCCAAAACCCAGCTCATGCACCAGGAATGGATCCTGATCCCACTGCCAGGGGGCACCCTTAAGTAGATAATGCTGATGATGCTATACAACTGTCTCAATTATGCATAGAGCCTGGTCCAGTTCCGTGGAGGCTCCATAGGTGTTTGTCTAAATTTTATGAGTGCCCACTAGTTTGGTTTAGTTATCTCTGTAGGTTTCCCCATCATGATCTTCTTGCCCCTTGCTCACAGAATCCATCTTTTCTCTCTTTGACTAGACTCCTAGACTTCAGCCTGGTGCTTGGCTGTGGATTTCTGCATATGCTTCCATCAGTTACTGGATGAAGGCTGATTACTGGTGTAAGCCAGTTCAGGCACCTAGCACCCAGTTTCTCCCTATGCCCATGATGTCTCCCTCTATCATGGTATTTCTTTCATTACTCTTCTACTCCATCCCTGTTCCAGCTCGACAATCCCATTCCCTTTTGTTCTCATTCCCCATCCCCTACCCTTCACTGGCCCCCTTCATCCCCAGTTTACTCATAGAGATCTCATATATTTCCCCTTCCCAGGGTGATCCATGTGTCTCTTTTAGGGTCCTCCTTGTTAGCTAGCTTCTCTGGAGCTGTGGGTTGTAGTACTACTCAGCAGTAAAAAACAATGACAGCATGAAATTTGCAGGCAAATGGATGAAACTAGAAAATATCATCCTGAGTGAGGTAACCCAAACTCAGAAGAACAAACATGGTATATACTCACACATAAGTGGATTCTAGATGCAAACCAAAGAATAACCAGACTATAACCTGCAGTTTTAATTATTTACTATGGTCATCAGTAGTATGTTAATTCTCTTTAATTGATTTTAATGACTTAGACTTATATTTGCTTGATTTGGTGGTGGTGCTGTTGTTGTAGAGGTTTGTTTTTCCTCTCTACAAGTACTACTGGGTAGTGAGCACTGAAAAGAAGACTGTTCACAAGAAAACCCTCAAGCAAACCCAGAAGACACCCTTCTCAACAGATGTACAATCACAAAATTAATATAAAAGACACATGAAAAGTGAGGTAACATAACTAATCCTCAATTACCAAAGCCGAAGATACTAAAATGGTTGAGTTGTCTTAATAGAATTTAAAATTCTACTTGTAAAGGTGACCAGTGTTTATAGAGAGGTCATAAACAAGCAAGTAAATGAAAAAAAGAAATTTGGGGTTTGGAAAAGAAAGTCAGCACCACAGGTAAGAAAGCAGGAGCATGGGTGAGAAATTCAGCACGGAAGCTGAGATTTTGAAAGGTGAACAAACTGAAATGGTGGATATACAATCAAGAAATGCACTGGAAAGACTCACTAGAAGAGTAGATCAAGCAGGAGAAAGAAGCAGATGGAAGAGAAAGTCAGAGAAATGCTGCATTCAGATATCAACAATGGGAGACACACTTTTACCCTATCACATTTCTACAGTCTGGTAGTTTATAATCAGTAGAAGTCTATTTGTCATGTTTCTGGGGATTGAGGAGTCCCAGATAAAGATGTCGAGAGGACTGGTGTCTACAGCAGGTATTTGTGAAATTATTTAGGCCACTCCATGTAAAAGGATATTATTTAATGGCGTAACTCACAAATTAAGGGATAGGTAGGTCTGGGGAAGGTGTATCGCAATCCAGCGGTGTTCTCTGGAGCTCTGCTGGGTCAACCTCCACCGTTCAGGGTCCTGGCAAAAAGAGAGCGCTGGCCCATCCAGATCTGTGTCTACAGGCGCCTCCCCTGGCCCCGCCTCGTAGGCGTGACAGTTGCTAAAGTCTCAATGGGGGTTGGAACTTCCAGATTCAAGCTGGAATGGCTACCCACTACAAGCAGGCTATCCTTTCTGCTTCCAAGATGTGTTGTTACTGTATTCTAGGAAGAGAAGAGCTCGGAGACCTCACATGATAAATGGGGGAGGGGAAAATTCTCTGAAGGAACACAACTAATAGAATGAAATATATAGACTCTAAATATATATATATATATATATATATATATATATATATATATATATATATATATATATATATATGACTTACAGTCTATGTTCTGGTAGTCCACCACTGACTGTCTCAAGATGGAAAGGTCAAGAGTCTGGTAACTGTTCAGTCCATGAAACTGGATGTCTCAGCAGTCCCGATCTGGTGCTGGAGGATTCTGGGAGAACTTCTGATCTTCATTTCAACCTGGAATCCTGAAGAAGTGGGTTCTAACATCTGTGGAGGAATGCCTCAGGATAGGACATATGAGCTTGCCAGTAAGATTAAAGGCCAGCAGGCAAAAAGCAAAGTTTCCTTGTTCCATGTCCTTTTACATGGGATGCTATCAGAAGGTTTGGCATTCTTATTGTGAGTCTTCCTGTCTCAAATACTCTGATTAAGGAAATATCTCAAAGGTGTGCCCAACATAATGGGCTTTAGTTGAATAAAGATGTAGTCAAGTTGACCACCAAGATTAACCAAGATTTAACATTTTATAATATAATTGTGGCTTAATCACATTGTAAAGGCTCTATCTCTTAGCACTCTCTCATTGTGTATTAAATTTCATAGCATGTATTTGAAGACATCTGGACCACAGCACATTCTTTACATCATTTGCTTAGTTCCCCTAGAACTGCTTCCCATGGTTTGTGGATAACTGACCTTCTCACTTCTGATTCTCAAATCTCATCGTTTCAGTTAGGCCATGACTTATTCTGTTTTGTGCCATCGAAACCCTAGCACTTTCTGTTCTTACGAGATGTAATTTGTAAAAATTTGCTTAATGCTATCCAATCATTTCTAAAGTCTTTATCTGTAATATTTATTATCTGTACTCTCACTAATATCTCTTCTGTGAAGACAGGAATTTTGAAATATTTTGTTGATTTAATTCCTGTTCTCAAATAATGCCTCATAAAGAGTAGCTCAATAAGTACCTGTTGAATGAATGAATTAATTAACATCTATAGGACTATGTGGTCATATAACACGGATAATGAAGTCAGGTATATTTATAATGAAAGATATTCAAAGTAGATATTCAAATAAAAGAAAAATATTCAAATGTAATATCACTAACATGTTGAAGAACTATGTGACTGTCTTTTTATTGTTTCATGGGGCACCTAGAGATCTTGCTACAGTTATGTTTAAGAAGCATACTACATTTATATAGAAAAATACACTTCTACTTGCTATTATTAATTATATCTATTTAGATAGTTACATTGGTAGGAAGAAGAGTACTTTTATACTTCTGCATTATCCTTGTGAATTATTTGAACTTACTAAAATAATAAATAAATTTGAATTAATATATTACATATAGGTGTACAACTTGCAGTGATATAAAATATGAGCACTAATTTTGTCATGTTCTGAACATCAACTCATTTAGGATGTAAAATCCATTTCTTAGAGTTTAGCATTGCTTGAGAAATATTCTGATATGTGTACACCTTGCATGTAGTATTCTGTCATCTTTGTTAATGCATATGTAGAACCATATTGATTTCAACATTTTACCATTAGAGGTTAATTTGATAAGTTGTTTCTAAGTGTATAGTCATTGCAATGATATTGCAAGCTGACTTACTAACTGAATTACAGAAATCAGATGTAAATAAATGAAAAGGTTTCAGTTGACCAGTTGATACAGTGATCTGGATTGGTTTTAATAGACCCTGTGGCAGTTTTCTTGTCTGAAACTGCTATAAATAGAATCCTGTAAATTCACTGAAGATGTTTAAATACTGATTTATTTTTTTTCAAATAATAATTATGCATTAAATTAAAACAAAAATATGACCCCAAAGGAAAGAGGAACTATTTGGTATTTTTACTTTATCACTTTGTAAGATTGAGATCTTTTAATTGTATTTTTATTTTGAAAACAGAAAGATGATAATACCTAATATTGTCTCTACAGTAAGATGTTAAATATTTTGTGAGTTTATCATAAATTCATTAAACTTATTGAAACTTATCTCCATTTTTACAAAGCATATAGTTGATCTCATGTTCAGAATCAGCAAATAAATATTATGTTTGGTATACACTTAGACTATGTTCTTTCTTAAGCACAATGTCACAAACATATTACCTCTAGTGAAATAAAAACATGATTTTCTTTAAATTTTTTTCTTATATTAAAAATTTTTAGCCTAAAACCTGTGCTTAGTTACATGAATCTCTGTCAAATTATTCTATCTTCATTCAGAACACTGATTGAAACATTGGAGGGACACAATAAATAATTTTTAATTTATTGAATCAACAAAGGCTTTATTTCTTGTAATGTTCTGGTTCTCCCAAGTGAATCTAAAAGAGCTTTACTAATGGGAGAATGCAGAAGCCCAGAGGAACTGCAAGTATTTGACATGTAAAAATCAAATGTAGGTGATTAAGGTTCACAACATGAGTATAAACAGAAAGAAATCTGGAATGTGCCAGGATAGGCCACAGAATGCTTGCTCTCTATAAGGAAGTGGGGAAATATCTGAGTTTGTAAAACTGACAGAGATATTTATTTCCTCTGTTAATTTTGTTGATCTTTAAATATGCCAGGGCCTATTTAAAATATGAACCTCTCTAAAAGCCAGATATAATGAGTGCCCCATTTCTCTCCATTAAATTAGCAGACCTTGCTTAGCTTTTGAAATATCACTCTGACCTGGTCAGACAGTTCTGTGATGTCCCAGTTTCTCCTTTACTGTTCCTCCCCCTGAACCCCGTCAGCCACCTTCAAAACATCATATGTCACAATGGATTCTTCAGAGGTGCTGAGGGAAGAGGGACTTTGTCTGATTTGCTGATTCCCAAATGTACATCCTCTTTCACCTGTGTATACCAGGGCAGATGATCACCTCACTGGACAAATGAACACCTACAGTCAGAGTGCGTGAAATCACCTTTAGATTATTCTGCCCGTGTTATTAGTCACCGGATATATCTTCCCCTGCTCCCCCCAACATGTTATTAAAACTTGTTCATTCTGACACATATATAAGATGTAAGGGTTCTTTACATTCCTTCTTTAATTTCCTTGTGATGTTAAAGAAGCTTGCCTCAGCTGCCTTCCCCGGCTCACCTTCCCATGGTCCCCAGTCCTCTCACCCACCTTCTGTTGAACGATAGCTTTTTGATCATGAAACCACCAACCACTCTCATGCCGGATTTTTGTTTCTGAAATAGTGTGGCATTTTGCCAGTGAAAACCTTCTTCAAACATCAAAGCTCAGAGAAAATGTCATCTCCCCCATGATACTATTCCTGGACTCTGCTTTTCACTCCCAGCTCAGAATGAAATTCCCACCACACTTTATTCAGCCTGCATTTCCTGCATCTTCACTCTGGATTTATTATACTGGCCATTACTCTTTTTTTTTATTGATAGAGAATTATTTACCGACAAGCATAATGGCGCATTTAAACTCTTTGCCTACAGTCCCTAGGTGAGAACAATATTTATAGTAAAAAATTCCAATAAATGTATTTTGTTCACTGAAAAATATCAACCTCAATATCTAAAATAAAATATTTTTGAATATACCGAATAAGGATAGCACAAGAAAATACACATAATTTCTATATTATGAGAATGAAACATGATAACACTTGTATATAATAACTGGATGAATTGATATGGATGTCTTATTGGCAATGGGAACTAGATGAGCAGAGAGGAAAATAAATCAAAGTTATTCTTTGATTTCAAGTTTCTAGGGGAAAATGATTTTCAGGGACTGCATTGGAAGGAGTGATTTTGTAATTTCCCCAACTGCCACCCTTTGTTACATTACTGTCCTTCAGCCACTAGACTCCTTGGGGGGCATTGGCAGATTACCCACCAGGAGCACTGCGTACAATGGTGCTGAACCCGTGTAGTGCAAGGAGGCTGGAGAATCAATTCTCCCACTTACCAGGTGGTGTGCCTGGCTCCATTGACATGAACTTTTCAGTGTGGTGTATGAAGAAAGCCTCCAGGTAGTGCAGAGGGAGAGAGAGTAATGAGACCAGCAAGACAAATCAATCGCCTTGATTGCTGCCAGATCCAGTAGCACAACGCAGACGATAGACGGAGCGAGAGTTTTGTTTAATAATTGAGTTGTTTCTTGAGGGAAGGGTTACAGCCTTTCTCAATATGCCAGCCTTTTAAGAAAAGACGTCTATCATTTCAAGCACCTAATGTCACACCATGGAAGTGAAGGCGTTAATAATGGCCCTTATTGTGAATGTCACATGTTATAATACACCTTTGATTAGAATTAGGATAGGATTAGGTCATCTGCAACCATATATCCAGAATATTCAGAACTCCTGTCCACATGAAAAGGGAAGGTGAACATTACTATATTAAGGGTGATTCAATTAAGATGTTACACTGATTGACTTATAAAAAGGCCTCAAACTTTAGGCAAAGACAATGCAAATGATTTTTATACATGTAGGTGTGCTTGTCTGTTTTTCTCTGGAAAGCAGCAACATCAAAACACCTATAAGTTACAAAGATGACATCATGATCTAGAAGTGAAGTGGTATCTGCATTAAATACATCAGAGTCTGTATAGGAAGGATTTGACTAAAATAGCAGCTTTGCAATTATCAGATGTCCCAAATAATAGTTACTGCACTTTTTGTTTACTGTTCAGGCTCCTACTCTCACCCTGTTACCACTAAGTGCAATACCCACAGGAACCATGAATGAGATGGAGAGATACAGAACACTCTCAGTGTTGAGAAAAACAGTGCTTCCATGGAGAATGGAAGGCAAAAGCAGAAAACAGAATGTGTGCCTTGAAAACAGACTTCAAATTAGGACTTCAACCTCAATTTTCCTTCTTTTGAAAGTTATGAGAGAATATTTAATTTGTAAAGAAAAATAATTGTATAAGAGAATATGTATTATTATGCAAAAATGGATCACGAAAATGATGCCGATAACAGTCATTGACTCCTATGACATCACAGCCACACAATCTCTGCTTATTTCCATCATAGTTTTAATTATACAGACAGTGATACAGATTTCTCACAAGAGATGATGAGAACATTGTGTTAGTGTTGGTAAATGAAAAAAAAAAGTGTGATTTAATTACATAGGTTGCCCTGTTTGCTATTAATCCACCCGGATGATCCACTCCCCAAAGTCAATGACTATTGCTGAGTACTATACTAGTAGATATTTTAACATAAGTCATTATACTGATCTCAGAGAAAGCATATTTTAACTGGGTATAGACAGAGCCTGGGCTTGTTTTAATAAAGCCCCGATTTGCCCAAATTCTCTCAGTAACCATGGTTTCCACATAGTAGGCATGGAAGTGGCTGTAGTTTTATTTCCTAATAAGACTCACTGGGTATGAAATCTGACTCAGAGCTTTTTCCTAGGAATACAAAAGGGATAAATAAAAATGTAAAAGAAAAATTACTAAACTGTCCCTTGACAACCAAATGGTGGATCATAAATTGGAGTGTCTATGCAAATGAAGTAAATAATTAAAAACTCCAAGAACAGCATTGACTAGGTGGTTGATGACTGGCAATTATAAAAGCTGAATTTTTAATATGCATACATCTAAGGAGCCAGTAAAAATTAGCTCCCAGACTAATGGACTTGCCTTTCTTCCAAAGCAGAATTTTAATGAGCGCATTATTTATAACCAGAGCCCAAGAACTGAGGTATTCTTGCTTAGTCTCATTTTTTAGATTCCCTGACACCTTATCCATTAAACCATGAACTTCTTTACAGGAAAATAATACTTTATACACTGGGAAGTAAAGGTCAAAATGACCTAGGAAATCAGTCAGACTATGTATACTCTAAAGAAATTCAGCATGGAACACCATATAAAGCCAGCTTCCACTCAAGGTGCATACAGAGCTTCTTTGTTTTCCAAATGATCCAATTTCATTCCATATAGATTTTGGTTTTGGTGCTAAATGTTATTTCTCCACCTACTGTCTATGTGGGATATGTATGGTAAATGTAGGATCATGGATAATATATCAGTTTTTTCATATATTTTATAGTATTTGAGGATGGTTTGAATCATTCTGATACAGGCATCTTGTTTAATGACTAATTCTCTAGGGCCATTGCAAAAGTTCCTCTTTTCTCCCAGAACACCAATTTATTATTTGCAGTCTATCTTCTAAGCACTTCAGAATCTTTTATTGTTTTCCTTAAGGTTAGATGGCTATTTTTCATTTGGAAATTTCGACCAAGGCTATGTCTGGTCTTGCTCCCATGACTTCTTCCTCCGTAATTGTGACTAAGCAGCATTTGGCAGAAGGCATCCGAGGAGATTTTATTGTCTAGGTGACATTCTCTCCATAAGCTATGACTCAGGAAAAGCCAGGTCCAAGGATAAGTCAGGAGAGTAGATTACTCAGGGCTTCTTTAAACAAAAATCCACTGTTCTGCTTCCAAGTCCATCCTCTCTCCTTCACCCTAGCACTGACCTAAACTCCTGTGATCAAAAGACAGTACTGAAGCAATCATTGCCAAGTGGAACATGACAAATGAGCTCTCAGGCTTGTGTTCTGCTGGTGTTTTTAGTCCCTTGCATTCTAGAAACTTGTACATATGCTCCTAACTACAAAGTTGGACATTCTGAAAAATCACAGGATGATTTGAAGACTTAGTTTTCTATCTGATTCTATTATGGGACAGACAACATGAAAATAGCCACACCATCCTATGTAGGCCAGGATGTTTTCAATGGGAATCTTGGGTGACAAGGTAGAGACTGTAATGTTACTTAGTAACACTAGATGATAAATGCAGTTAAGTTTTTGTTATTATTCTTGCTTCCAAGAATCTCCTTTTTCTTTTCTTCTCCTTCAGGCTGGTTGTTTTGCCTTTGGCACATTTTCTTATTGAGGATTTCATTTTCTGATTGATTTGTATGGACTCTTTGTATATAAAACCATTGTTTATTTCCTAGCTGAAAATACTTTTAACAGATTGTTATTTCCTTTTTTATTTGTGTGTGCATATGAGCATGTTTGGATGTGTGTTGGGGATGTGTGTTCATGTATGTGTGCATGAACGTAGAGGTCAGAAGTCAATCTTGCAAGTTCTTCCTTAGGAGCCATCCACTTTGTGGGACACAGACTCAAGCACGAAGTTGGGAGTTCTTAGAGGGAGCCTCCTTACTGAATGTGTTCATTGCATTCATTGCATAAGAAATGCAGCAGGTACTCCACTTTTCCTGTCTTTTCCCTTTGGTTGGGCATCATGGGTTTTTGCAATTCCCAAGGTGCTTTAGAAGGACACAGATCCATCCCTCTGAACCCAGCTCTTGGCTTTCTTGCCTTGGTTGCTGCAGCCACGATCTAAGATGAAGACATGTTCATTTCTTTATCTTTTTACTTGGGTCCATTTTTTATTTTAGGGGGGAACATCTTATATTCAGCTAGATGTTTACCTCTTCAACTTAAAAGGGAAATTACAACCAATTTAAAAATCCTTAAGACAATTTTTAATGTAAGATTTTTCTTTGGTCTGAAAGTTAATTCTTCATAGGTTCATGCAAATTGTCATTTTAAATAGCCTCTTACATATGAACAGCACATACTGAGCAGGATGTACTCTGTGTGTGTGTGTGTGTGTGTGTGTGTGTGTGTGTGTGTGTGTGTGTATAAGAATACTAACTAAAGAAGATCTCATGAATTTGAAGAGACAGGAGTAAGGAGTTGAGGGAAAAATATGTGGTGGAAATGGTGTAAAAACAGCTATACAGTATTCATGTTTGAAATTTTCAAAAGCAACAATAAAATAAATGTTAGAAAAGAAACAACCTCTTATTTGCAGAAGTAACAACATGAATCTTTTCAAGCATTCTTCAAAAGAAGTGGCTTTTTCGTCCTTGTTGCACTTTTGTGAGTATAAATACATGACCCATAACATTTCCAGATTTCCAGTTTTCACTCCTTAAAACGGCAAGCACAACATTTACACCTTTTATAGGAGAGAAGTAAATGCCCTTTAAGATACTCTCTGACTGATGTGAAAATTATAACAAAATAAGGAAAGGCAAAGTTTTAAGTTTCATGTACAAAAAAATAGAGCTGTCTAATGAAGAGGTGAGAATGCTGTGGCTGGGTCTGGTCCAGTCTGTCTATCTGTGCTTAAAAGGATGTTCTATTGTCTCAGAGTCTCAAACTCTATTAGAGAAAAGTGCCAGCGGATATGTTCTTATTAAACAAACCTTATCACATCACACCTTAGCCCAGCAACCTGCTCACCCCCGAGACAACTCTTCTTCAAAATATTGCTTGTTAGAACTTTCCTTCAATTGTATATCATGGGAGATTGAGGATAATAGGAAATGTAAACTCGAAAATCTGTTTAGGGATATCTGCCATTAAATGAAGTTGCCACACACTGAATACTCTCCATGTTGGAGGGACACGTGGAAGTGTTTGGTAGACACAGAGGTTACAGAAATGAAGGGACTTGATGGTCAGAATTTGAAGTATTTAAAAATTGAGTCCAAGATGATGTCACAAAATTTGACTTTTTTAAAGTGAAGGACAAAGCTAAAACATTCAATGGAATGCATTTCAGTAGTCACAGGAAACTTCGGGTTTGTAATATGTATTTGTATTTCTAACGTAGTCAGATTTGGAGAGTTGAGTCATTCAAAATTTTTATCATAAAGTTAAAAATTATGATGGAAATTTCTGGCTACTTTTCCCCTTTCAAGAAAACATTCTGGGTATAAAATTAATTTGTAAAACAAATTATAATTTTGTATATCTGTAACAAAAAGTTGGCTAAAAATAAGATGACAAAGTAGCATTAAAATTAAAATACCTTGAAAATAATAAAAGGATGTAGATATTTCCTATTTTAAGAAGTAAAATATGGTATTGGTGGAAAATTTTAAATCCTTAATATATGTAGGACTATACCATAGGTATGTATATATACATATGCTTGTATATAGGCATATGTATATATATATACATACAAAATGGAAGAAGTCAATATTAGGAAGTTAAATTTTTTCTGAAAGTGAATTATGAATTCAACATAATACCAAAAAAAATCAAAGCGAGTTTTTTATGGAAAGTCAAGTATATTCTAAGAGTCATACAGAAATTCATAATAAAGCCTAGTCAAAGCCAGCATGATGGAGCATGTCTTTAATTCCAGTACTCAAGAAGCAGAGGCGGGAAGATCTCTGTGAGTTCAAGGCTAGCCTGTTCTACATAGTGAGTTCCAAGGCAGCCAGGGCTACAAAGAAAAAACCAACGTGGGAAGCAGCAGTCGAGAGAGGAGTGGGGAAGGTGTCTCAGAAGATAAAGCACTTTCCTTGCAACACATGAAAGCTGAATGCATAATTGTTGGCAGCGACAATCACAACTGACCCCTACACGAAAAGGGGAGGCAGCAGCAGGAGAATCAAAGGAAGATGACAGACCATAACCAGAGGGGTGACTAGAGACAAGAGGAAGGGGAGACCAACACTCATGTTCGTCCTCTCCCCTTTCCATGAATTCTGGGGATATTTGTACCCACACTCACACATACAGGAAAATACACAAGCACATAGACAATACACACACACACACACACACACACACACACACACACACACACACACACACACTAGTCAAGACTTAAAGTTGTCATACCACCAAAGAGATATCAAATCTTACATGTTTTATGATTGGATACCAGTTCACAAGTGGATAAATGGGAAGATTAAGCAAAACAGACTGCAAAACTTTGATCCAAGTACATGTGACTAATTTTCCACAATAGAAATTGACATTGTATTGGCAATGAAATTGTTGACACCTTGAAATGTTAGTGGCTGGCCTAACAGTGTTGAAGGTAGAGCATGTGTGAAATAATCAAGTATGATGAACAAAATTTCATTGTCATGAATGAGAGTCATGCCCTGAAATAAAATATGAGCTTTGAAACAAACCAACACCCTTCCACCACAAATAACCAGGCATGATGGTTCACATCTATACCCTGAGTATTTGGGAGGCCTAAATAGGCCAGCACAGATTATATGTATAGCCCTGGATCAAAACCAAAACAATAGCAAAAGCCACTACCAGCACAATAAAGAAGCCTACAACAAATAAATAAATTGAAAGAAAGCAAAACAGAGGGGTGGGACACTTATCTTGTCTTTGCTTTCTTTCCGCTGTGTAAGATTGCAGCCAGAAATGGCATCTGAATCCTGCGGAGGGCCCTTGACGAGAGTGGATAGAGCTGGCACTGATATCAGACTCCCCACTTCTCAAAATGTGTGAAACAGGTTTATATTGTTGATGAACCATCCATGTGCAGTGTCTGTTGAAGCTGTGTAAACTAAGAGGCAAATATAAGGAGAAAAAGGACATCTGTAGGAATGATGAGGAATCTATTTCATTTCCATATAGAAAAGAATAGATTTAGACCGGGTTTTGTGAATACATAGAAAATAATTTCAAACAAATCATATACTTGAATATTAAGTATAAAGCTGGATTTTTCTTTTATAAAGATTTGTGTGTGTGTGTGTGTGTGTGTGAGAGAGAGAGAGAGAGAGAGAGAGAGAGAGAGAGAGAGAGAGAGAGAGAGAGAGAGAGAGAGAATATACCATGTATATGCAGGTGCCTGAGAAGGCTAGAAGAGGATGCTGTATCCTACAATCCTGCATCTGGTCTTACAGACAGCTGACAGGGAGTTGCTGGAAAAACTCAGGTCCTCTGAAAGAGCAGTAAGCACTTCTAACTGCTGAGCTCCCTTTCTAGCCTCCAGAATAAATCAATAATTTTTCTAGAATGGTATAGAAGCATATGGAAATCATTCTCATTTTTGAATTGGAAGAGCTTACTATACAGGCCACAAAATGTGTTCTAAAATAGTATTGAAGCCGGGCAGTGGTGGCGCACGCCTTTAATCCCAGCACTTGGGAGGCAGAGCCAGGCGGATCTCTGTGAGTTCGAGGCCAGCCTGGGCTACCAAGTGAGCTCCAGGAAAGGCGCAAAGCTACACAGAGAAACCCTGTCTTGAAAACCAAAAAAAAAAAAAAGTATTGACAAGTTGGATATTACCAAACAAATAAATTCTTTTAAGAACTGAAAGAGACACTATAATGAAAGAAGATAGCTGAGAAAATAAATGCCAGGATACAAAAATATAAGACACGTGTCTCTGCGGGGGGAAAAAAATCGTATTTGATCTTACAAGTAAAGGTATTCAAGATACTGATAGACATGTGAAAAGGCATTCAGCATCCTTGGTCACTGAGAAATGCCAGGTAAACAGGATGAGTTGCTACTATAAAGTCACCAACACATCTGAAAGTCACTAAGATGAAAAACGTCAGCTCTGATCAGGCCGTAGAGAAAATGGCAAAAAAATACTCAAAATAGAATTGTTTACAACAGTCCTCGAATAACATCAAATGTCCATCAACAATAAAATCAAACAATAACTAAGGTGATCTCATTCATTTTTTTTTGAGATTCTTTTTATTTATTTATTTATTTATTTATTTATTTATTTATTTATTTATTTATTTTACAATACTATTCAGTTCTATATAATAGCCACAGATTCCCTTGTTCTCTCCCTTCCTGCCCCCTCCCCTTCCCCCCAGCACACCCCCCATTCCCACCTCCTCCAGATCAAGGTCTCCCCCGAGGACTGGGATCGACCTGATAGACTCAGTCCAGGCAGGTCCAGTCCCCTCCTCCCAGATTGAGCCAAGCGTCCCTGCATAAGTCCCAGGTTTCAAACAGCTAACTCATGCCACGAGCCCAGGACCTGGTACCACTGCCTAGATGCCTCCCAAACAGATCAAGCCATTCGACTGTCTCACCTATTCAGAGGGCCTGATCCAGTTGGGGGCCCCTCAGCCTTTGGTTCATAGTTCATGTGTTTCCATTCATTTGGTTATTTGTCCCTGTGCTTTATCCAACCTTGGTTTCAACAATTCTCGCTCATATAAACCCTCTTCTTCTCACTAATTAGACTCCCAGCGCTCCACCAGGGGCCTAGGCGTGGATGTCTGCATCCAGATTCCTCAGTCCTTGGATGGGGTTTATGGCACAACTATTAGGGTGTTTGGCCATCCCATCACCAGAGTAGGTCAGTCCTGGCTGTCTCTGGACCATTGCCAGCAGTCTTTTGTGGGGGTATCTTTGTGGATTTCTGTGGGCCTCTTTAGCTCTTTGTTTCTTCCTTTTCTCATGAACAACCTGGACAGGAGTGGGAGCAATGAATGGCGAGGGTCGAGGGAAAGACAGCGGGAGATCCTAGCTGGATCAAGAAAAGAGAGGGAGAACAAGGAATAGGAGACCATGGTAAATGAAGATCTCATTCATTTTGATACCAGGAAATAACTACTCATTCTGTATACAAGAGTTTTACAAACACAAATTTAAATATAAAAGAGTATTAAGTTAATTATTTTATTAATGTAAAATTCAAAAGAAAAGGCATTGATTGGTACTGTTAAAAATAAAAAATAAACAAAAACAAACAAAACCAGTAACTTTGTGAGGATCCTGGGGTCGGAAAAGGCAGGAAGAAGGCCCTGCTGTTCTAATGATCTACCAGCCACATGGCATTAAATTCATCATTCAAATACTTGTGACTCCAGCACTTGGATGCATGTATGTTATATATTCCAATAAAAGCATTTTGTTACAAAATAAAATAGAAACAAACAAAGAAATCCTGCACATCCTTGGGGGAATAAAGCATACATCTTCAAGACAAGCAGAATTTAAAGACAGCACCCACCATTAAGTCCAGGAATGCAGGGAAGTGCAAGCATTGAAAATACTAAGTGAAAATGATTTATGTTTGTCTCAGTGTACAGCATCATGCCTCTTTACGTGTTCATGTGTTGTGCTTAAGAAAAAAATGCATCCTGATGTCTGTGGCAACAAAGAACACATTGTAAATGCAAAAACTGTGCTTGAATTGGAGACTTTTGAATAGTAGTTGTTAATTTTCTTAAGTAATGATTTCTTCCTTGATTACAACTGATTAGCAAAAGAAAATTTCTTTCAGTCAGATCCATTTATATGGAATTCAAAACTTATTAAAATAAGTTACATATTTTATGTTTGAGTGCATTTTATATGCGAACATCCATTTTATATAGTTAAATGTATACTTTATGAAGTAAACACAGACTCATAAAAATATATACAAGTATATGTATCCAAGATTTAAGTAAATGGGAAGCTGTGCTATGACAAACCAAGAATCATTTCTGTTTGAATTTAGAATGCCTTGCATGATTTTTGAGACATATTTATCTTCTTGATTAGAGCTTGTTTAGACTGATATTAAAATTAGCCTGCACTTCTTGAAGATACAACACCTGATCTTGAAGAATTATATCTAAAACATATTAGTTAACAGAGGGAAGTTATCTGGGGATTAAGTATTTTACACTAATATTCATCCCAAAGAGCATCAACATGCTGATAAATGAGAATTAGCTGTAAATTAAAACCAATCATTAAAATAAGGACATGCTGGAAAGTTAAACAAAATTAAGAAATTGGCCTAAAGTGAAAATTAGTGTATGTTGACTAATTTAAATTATTTGCAGTTCTATCCCCATGAAAGAGGGGCAAGATGAGGAGAGAGAGAGAGAGAGAGAGAGAGAGAGAGAGAGAGAGAGAGAGAGAGAGAGAGAGAACGAGTTTTGAGAGAGTTATTTGTTGAAATAAAAAAGTCAGGCTCATATAGTAGCCAGCATGATTTCTGATCTGATGCTGTTGCTCTTACCAGATCCCAGCAAATTCCTTGCCCTCTTGACATTATGATAATAACTTGCTCCTTTTTGTGACTGTGAACAATTGGCCATAATGATATTCATGGTATTGCTGGAAAGTGTGTCTTCCTCATCATGCAGACATTATTCTATGGTCAGAGAACATTGAGAGCTCCTTTCCAGAGGAGAATGAACCACTTGCCACCAGAAAGACCCTACCAAGTGCTAGCTGAGAAAGATTAGTGTGTAGGAATAAAGGATTATTTGGTTAGCCATTATCCTCTCCTGTGGGTCTGATCAAGGCAAGCACGTCCATCTCCTTTACATTTTCCCTCCTTATTCAACTAAATATATTGAATCTATTGCTAAAAATATGGTATATTTCTGTGAGAAAATATTCCTTCTGATGATCCCTTTAACTGACTGTTTCTAGATGGAGGCAGCAACATGGCATGGATTTAATGTACTTAATAGTTGAGATTAGAGGTGTGCACCACCATGCATGAATATTACTAGCTTTTCATTTAAAGGACATGCTCAAGACATTTTAAAAGGTTTACAGATATGTTTCTATTCCTGTAGCTGGAGCTTTCTTCAGTCCTGCCCAGGCCCACAGACCCTACAACCACTTATAAATTAATCACTCAGAAGCTCATATTAATTAAACTGCTCGTCCATTAGCTCAGGCCTAGCACCATCTAGCTCTTACACTTAAACTCAGTCCATTTCTGTTAATCTATATGTTGCCACGTGTTTTGTGGCTTTACCTGCTGCCTTTACATGCTGCTCCCTAGACAGCAAGCTGGTGTCTCCTCTCAGCCTTCCTCTTCCCAGAATTCTCTTCTCTGATTGTCCCACCTATACTTCCTTCCTGGCTGCTCACCAATCAGCATTTTATTTATCAATCAATCATCCACAGCATATTTTTTTATCAAACTAATTTTCTGAGGAGTGGCTTATGGGTTTCAAGAAACTACCTAGTCCCTGTCTCAAGTCAGTTGATCAGTACAGAGTAGCCCAGACACTAGCTGGGTTGCTTTCTCTGTCCTGAAGAAAGGCAGCTGTGACCTCTGAGAGGATGAGATCTGGCTTGGTAGTCATTCTCTGGGTGACCCATGGGGCCAGCATTTGATCTTTCAGGGTAGCTCAAATCTCTGCCCACTGGCAGCTTTTTATAAGCCTGAGGCTCATCTAAGCTTAGTCAAGGGTAAAGACAGCCACAGCAGGATAGAAAATCACCAACAACATCAAAAACAGATGTTCTAACCATGGAGGGGAAAAAAGATGTTACTTTATTCTACTTCCTACCTCACCATCAGAAGGCACTGGGTGGTTTTCTTGATTTCTCTTTCATGCATCCAGCAAACTGTTTGAGGCCTACAATAATAAGTAGGGTACCCTAGAAAAAGCTAAAAATACTAAATTATTGTCCTCTGCACTTGAGAATATCAGTTTCACAATCTGGTAGGAAAATCATTGTGCTTAAACTATTTGTTGTGTCTTAAATTGATGACATTTAAAACACTAAATTTTACTACTGTTCATTTATATGCATATCATTTTTTAATAAAACCAGTTAGACAAATAGGGAATGCATCGATGTCAGAAATTGAATGTTGTGTTAAATTTTCCACTAAATTTCAAAAAGTCCCTGGAACCTGGTAGTTTCTAGTGAAGTTGCCACACCTATAGCAGATTGAAAAGCTAGGTAAGCATTTTATTTTATTCAGGGCCTCACATAAATCAAAGAACTGCATTGTCAGTTTTATTAGATGCCTTTATTTTGAGAGTCATATTTTTATCTCCGAAGAGTCCATGAACTAGAGACCAGAGAGAAGACAGTCGGTTCTTTTAGTCTGTCTTTGGCCCCAAACTTTAGTTTTTCCTTAGATGAGGGAAAAAAAAAAAAAACAAGTTTAGAAAAGCAAGCTATTTAATTTAGACGACAATTTAGGTGTCTAAACAGAAGCACTAAGCAAAGTCTCAGTCTAGAAGTAATTGGAAAGCTTGTGTAAGCAGAGGCAGAGGGCTTATCCTAACCATTCCCCATGAGAAAGGTAGGGTTATAGCTGCTTCAAGCTCTTAGCGTGCCTGCTTTGGGCGCAGAATTGATTGTCCAATACCAAATGATCAGCCCTGAAAACACACATACAAGAAACATTATAACAACTGAGCATGTTATACTTAGGAATATGAATGCATATACTTATACATAAATGAATGCAAATAAAAATTAACAAAAAAGAGGCCATGAATTTGAAAGAGATCAAGGAGGTGTATATAAGAAGGTCTGAAGAGAAGAAAGGGAAGGGGGAAATGTCGCAACTATATTATAATCTCAAAAAGAAATAAAGTAAAAAAACAAATAGGTCAGATACTTTCAAGCACATAACTAAAGAATGCAAAAGAAACAGGGACAGATATTTATATACTTCTAAAAATATAAAAGCATGTGTGTGCTTACATTTATATATGCATATATAATAAAGAGTAATTAACTATCTCTCCCCTTCATTGAATGCTGGCTGTAATTCATCTGAAAGATCTTCCTAGGGACAATGCTTCCAGAAGTAGGGTTATACTGAGACTTCAAGCTACATAGTTCTCTATAAATAAGTCCTCTGCTGTTGGTGAAATTCTGCCCTTTTAAATGACATATTTAAAATCTAATTCCCCAGTATTCAGGTCTGTCTTTCCAGTGGGTCTGGCTTTAAAATAGGGATATCTGCAGATGGTATTAGTTAAATTGGGTGAAAACATTCTGGAGTAGATTAGGCTGATTCAGCATGACTGGTACCTTCATAGTAGGAAAGAGTATGCAGAGGGAGGAGACAGAGGCCTGATGCGGTATCTGCAAGCTTCAGGGCAGCCAGCCATTACCAGAAGCTGAGAGAAAGATAGACAGCAGATTTCTCTCCAGGACCCTCATAATCCTGCGCACTACCTGACCTCAGGCTCCTCATGTGCAAAAAGAATGCATCTCCATGGTTTGCTGTTAGCTTGCTCATGGCATTTTGTTACAGCAGCCCCATAAAACTGATACATTTTCTGCTGTACCTCATTATTTTGAACCTACTTCTTAAAACTGCTGCTCATCTAGATATCTGGGGGTCTGTTTTTGATAGTTTTTACACTAGTTCAATTTTTCACTGTTAAGAATGCTTTCTTAAAGAAACAAGATATAGAACAGAGTGGGATAAAATATTACCATCTCCGTCAATTTAAGAAATCTATACACTTCTAGAATGTTCTTCTGATCACTTTCCATTGACTCCATATCCAGTATCTCAAGCTCTGGGCCCTGTTTTAACTGCCCAGCCTCAGCTTCAGCATCCTGGCTCAATGTGTTTGTTTTTTTGGCACTAAACCCTGGCTTTCCTCCTGAGTCCTCTTGCCCCTTGCTCTTGGCTCTGGTGCCCCTGCAGTGTCCGGCAGCTGCAGCTGGTAAGGGCTCTCCGCTTGCCCTTTATTTTTGGCTCTTTTCATTTGTCCAGCTCTTCCCAACCTGTCCCCAAGTCTACTTGTAACAATACGATTGTCTGCTCATTGAAGAAGTCCATTCAACTTTGTTTTTGCATAAACAAAATTCTCTTCATGGGGTCTCTTTTAGTAAGTTAAATCTATACCCTGAAAAACATAAATGTAACATTACATCTTTCTCAGCTTCATTTTTTTCCTATCTCCAAACATTTAGAATCATAATAATTTGAGTGGACAGGGTGTTGCTGCTATTGCCTTTTTCAGGCCTTTTGCCCACTGTCTTTACTCAGTCCTCCCCAAATGTCTGCAGCATTCCTTCCTCCTCTCTCCCTCCTGTATGTGTTTGGTCTTCAAGACTTCGTACTGTATTCATTGTTGCCTTCATTAATTCTTTCACCTCATTCTTCCTTTTACCATTAGCAGCCATAATGCACTCAACACCAACTATCTATCAAAATTACGACAAAAGCTTCCTTTAAAAAAAGACTCACCCATTTTGCTACCCTACAGATCCAATTTAGTCAAGTCATAAGAATCTTTTTTTTAATGAAATAATTTCTCAAGTAGTAATCACTGGCCTAGGATAATGCTCAGCAGTTTCAACATTTGTAATATGGACGATTCCCCACGCTTCCCAGCCCTGTGGTCCTTTCATTTAATGTGCTACTACACTGGATCCCCCAATCCCATAACTTACATGCTTTATACCATATCATTACTTGAAATAATTCTACCATCTAATAGCAGAATTGCTAATCCAGTGTTGAATGGACTGCAGCTTTATGCTTCCATGTTTCCCACATCTGATGAAGAAGCTGCAAGGTGTTATTATGATTTTTTTAACCCCTTGACATTTTCCAAATCGTCAAACCTGCTTACTCTATTTTAGTTTTGCTCAGCCAGACCTAGTCACCCATTTCAATAACATTTTTATCACATAGAATTTAGTTATTCTGGGTTATCATAGTTGCACAGATGAGAAGGAATTTGTTTCCCTGAAGAAAAGTATCGGGAGAATACTTGAGTCATGGTCTCTAAACGCCCCTGTAGGCACTTCTCTGTGATTGGCAGTCACTTGATTGACAAGTCTGGGAAAAACATGTGCAGCTTTGGGCCAGGTTTCATTTCTTCCTGAGCAAAGAATACAGATTTTTCTTCTCGATTGGTCAATCAAAAAGACCAGTTTTTCAAATCCTCTGATAGCTATGGGCATAAATTTAACTTAGGGGTGGCTATACTCAGACATGGGTTTACAATATACATTTCCCTGTAGCTTGAGTTTTCCTACCTGGCCCACAGTCAGGACAAATCTCTCTCACCCGCCAGTCCCATAGCCACTCAGACCCAACCAAGTAAACACAGAGACTTATTTTGCTTACAAACTGTATGACTGTGGCAGGCTTCTTGCTAACTGTTCTTATATCTTAAATTAATCCATTTCCATAAATCTATACCTTGCCACATGGCTCGTGGCTTACAGGTACTTTACATCTTCCTTGTCCTGGCAGCTGCTGCAGTCAGGCTCCTTCTGCCTTCCTGTTCTTTTATTTCTCCTCTCTGTTAGTCCTGCCTATACTTCCTGCCACGGCTAATCAGGTTTTATTTATTGACCAATCAGAGCAACACATTTGCCATACAGACCATCCCCAGCACAGCCAAGTGCAGATCATCTCAGACACCTGCACTCAGGCCAGTGGTCCTATCATCCTCTATGTAGACCTGCTGAGTAAAGCCATGAGGAACCTGAGAACTTGCTCCCACAGGACATACAGAACATCCCACAGCATTTCCCAATTCAGCTATATTGGTAACATATCTTGTTTTTTGTTGTTGTTGTTGATGATGTTGCTATTTTGGTTTTTTTTGGGGGGGGGTGAGAGGGTGTTTGTTTGTTTAATATTTTCTACCTCATTTTATTTATTTTTCATACCATTGGTTCTCAACTCAGGATAGAGAGAACTGCACACAGAAACTAACTCTATTCTCCTTCTTCCTAAATCTTATCTGGGAACGCATTAAATGAAATTTCTGCCCACCAGCCATGCTTATTGCAGCACACTGTGAAAGCACATTACAGGGATGGACATATATTACTACATCTTTGTTTAATTGCTTTATTCCTTGTGTATGTTGATTTACCTCTTTTTCTGTAGATTTTCATCATTTTCTCTCCTTCAAGATCCCCATCACTAAATGCATCCCTCTAAATTGATTTTCAGTGATGACATTCAGCTTACACAATTTTGAGAACATGAAACATTTTTTGCCATCTTGTTTTCTCATCTTCATGTTAATGTTCTTCTTTATTTCTATCTTCTCTGCATTCCTTCATCTCCTTCTTGATGATTCTCCTTCTCAGTCCTTCCTGGGATTCTCAACCTACTGATTTCCAAGACCTTATAGCAAGACCTTGCATTTGTTTACATCCTTATGTTTTTCCCATTCCACAAAGTTTTCTTCCTGAGAACACAGGGACAAGAAAAAATGTCATGAGTTTGAAGACCTCAACTCTCCTTTATATTTCTGATTATTTTTTCTGTTATTGTTCTCTTCCCTTTGGCATATTCTTGAGTCCTCTACATTCGATGATCATGTGTTTTTCTTCTATTTTTTATGAGTCTCACACTATTTAATAACCTTTAAGGAGTAGAAATCGAGCATTATTAATTTGTTAAGAAAATCATGGACAATCAATTGGTAGCTTTTTCTTTAAGTCCTCACCTTATTTCACCTTTGTTCCTTATACAACTCTTTCAGAGAACCAAGGTTCAGTTGCCAGTACCTACATGGTGGCTCCCAACCAACTGTAACTCCAGTTACAGGGGATGTGACTCCATACACACAGGCAAAACACTTACACACATAAAATATAAATAAAATAAATCTCTCTTTAAAGAGGATAAATAGACCCAGAGTTATAGAACTCTGTGTGTAGTTCAGTTGGTATAGTGGGGTTTCCATGGTCTAGCCTCTGCCCAATAATATGAAATATGTATATAGTACTTATGGTAGGATGAACATTATTTTGTATGTTTACCATATAGAGTACCCATATTCTAGGTTCGTCATATCCTGTAAGTTACTATCATTGCTTCCAATTTATATTCACATATAGCACTCTCACAGAGCCCTATGTTCCACTGGTCTCTAACCCAATTTCTCAACTATTCTTAATTTCCTACTCAAATAAACAATTTTATTTCCTAATAACTCAGGCTGAAATTGTCAATGCCATTTCATACTTGTATTTATTCATTCCTCCACCAGTCATTTTGTACCTGCTCCTTGTCAAGAAGTACATTATGTCCAAGGGGTAACAGAGGAGAATAAGCAATATTATTCTTTAGGTATCTTCATTCTACTGGGGGAAAAGGCCAACAACCAAACAAATGAAGTATGCAGTAAGTGCTGTTCTCTTGGGTACCACTAAAAGGCTGTCAGAAAATAGGGAAAGAGTGGTTCATGCTGTGTGAAGGACCTGAAAATACTGCTTTACAGAAGGCAGATACTTCACTTGAGACTTCAGCAATATCTGTGTATTTAAAAATAGAGGTAGGAAGTTCAAGAACCTATTCAAGCAATATTTATTACGTCAAAGATGAATAAAGCGAAATTTAGTTTGAATGGAGTATGGAATGAAAGGTATTTGGATAAACAATTTATCTAAGAATTATTAAAGAAGGCCTGAATGTTCCCAGCCTTTGAGCTCGAGTCAAAACTGATCTTAGGCCTCTCAACCTAGCAATAATATGGAGCAGAGAAGTAAACAGGTTTTATTCTCATTCTCCTGTTTCTCTAGTATTCAGATATTGGTTAAATCTTACTGAGGTTCCTTTTATTGTGCCTTTTTCATCCTACCCCCATGTCATTGTCTATACTCTATTGTTCCTGGTTCAGCAGCTCATGACCTTTCCCTCACATATCCAAACTACAGGGTGAACAACTTACGTCATGCCATTCACATAATCATAAACCTTCCAGAACACCAACTTCCTACAACAATGCAAATAAATTGTTCATTGTGCCACTTCTGGCCTTCCCCAAAGACTTAGCCATCTAATTATGTTTTAGTATGTGCTGGTCATGTTCAGTGTTGCAGCGAAGCTTCCTGCCTCATATTCATATATGGCAGAGACATGGCCTCCCCTGCACCTCTGATTTGTGTTGCTTTTATATTGGATACAATCTTCCCACCCCTGCATTTTGAAAGTCTGTCCATCCTTAAAAGTGGATCTGAATGTACACCCCCTTGCAAGGTTAATATCTTAAATGATTCCAAACATACAGCTTTGTCTTTTTTCATGAATTATTCTACTATTTTATTCTTAATTGATGCATAAAATACTTTAAAATTAACATATTAATGGTCTACCATGATATACATATATATATACATATATATACATACATACATACATACATACATACACATTGTATAAAATTTGAATCTGGGTATGTATTATATTTACACCATTTGCTTATGTAGAAAACTGTCAAAATCCTTCCTGGTAGCTTTTGGAATGGTGTGGTGCATGACTGTTGTTTGTGGGTCACCTTACTTCTAACAACATATCAGAACTTCTTGTTCCTTTCTGACTTTAACATACACCCAGTGAGGAAGTTCTCTCCATGGCTCCCTTCTCTCTGCTTCTAATGAACTGCCATTTAAAGAGATCAGCATTTTTAGATCCCACATATGATAAGTAAAATTTTCTTTTTTTTTCTTTTTTCTTTTTTTTTTTTTTTTTTGGTTTTTTCGAGACAGGGTTTCTCTGTGTAGCTTTGCGCTTTTCCTGGAACTCGCTTTGGAGACCAGGCTGGCCTCGAACTCAGAGAGATCTGCCTGCCTCTGCCTCCCGAGTGCTGGGATTAAAGGCGTGTGCCACCACCGCCCGGCGATAAGTAAAATTTTCTGTGTCTGACTTGCTTCATGTAACATAATAATCTACTGTACCATCTATGTTGTGTTGTTATAGATAATGAAATTTAATACTTTTTAAAAATGATTTTCTTTTGGGGGGTTATAATTAGATCATTTTCTCTTCCCTTTTCTCTACCCAAATCTGTCCATTGATTGCTGAAACTTCACCATGACTTTTTAACAATGTGACCACACTATAAACTTCTGACAGCCACAATACTTCTTACTGGCTTGTATTCTCTTTCATTTCATTTTAGAACATTGCCTTCCATGAAGTATGTATTGATTAGGGCTGTTAGCTTGAACATAATTTCAGATTCCACTAAGTGGCATAATTTAAAACCATCCTAGTTTTAATTAATAATGTATGTAGACAGGATAATTTCTTGTGTAATAAGAAAAAGTAAGGTCCTTAACTTTTTATATTCAGTTGTGTGTATTTTTGTTGTCTCCTGTATACTCCACTGCCCCAGACAGAAAGACAACAGCAACAACAACAAACAAGCAAAGTAGATCTATCATGTGATCATGTGCCAAACTCTATGTTAGAAAAATATCTTCTAGCATGATAGTATGAGAAAAAAAATGAATGGAAATTTAGTAAAAGAATAATAGCATTTTTAACTTTGTAGCACCAAGTAAACCAATCAATTTTTTCTGTGTATTTGACTCTTTGATGTGATGTGATAACTGTTAAATTCAGAGAAACTGTGCCCAAGACTGTGATCTCACTTGTGGATTTCCTTTCTCAGTCTCTGTGGCAGAGTCTAGGGTACTTTACAAGTATATATCTCAAAGTGGTAGTATGCAAATGTGGGTAATATAACCAGAAGAGAAATAAACTCACTTTGAATCACAAGAACATGTACTTTGTCACAAGCTTAAAGATGCTTGAAATGGTATCCACAAAAAAAAAAGAAAGAAAGAAAAGAAAAGAAAAAGAAAACAAACAAACAAACAAAAACAAGTATATATCTCAAATATTTTCACTGATTCAATTCTAAATGGCTTCCAACTGAAAGAAAATGATAGTGAGGCTAGGTAAAACAATTAAATGCAGTTTTCTTTTCAGTTCTAGCTTTATCTAGATGATCCATACAACAATGCAGGAAATATGTAGTACACACACAGATAGGCCAAATGAAATAAGATACTGCATTAAAAGGAAGTGTACCTTGTTTGATTCTTCCTTTTTCTTCCTGTTTGACCTCTCTCTGAATGAGTAGAAGGTATTAAAGCTTAGCTACCAAGAAGCTTATTTACGGGCCAGGCGGTGGTGATGCACACCTTTAATCCCAACCCTCGGCAGGTGGGAGGCAGAACCAGGTGGATCTCTGTGAGTTTGAGGCCAGCCCAGGCCACAGAGTGAGATCCAAGACAGGCTCCAAAGCTTCACAGAGAAAGCCTGTCTCAAAACACAAAACAAACAAACAAACAAACAAAAAAGAAGCTTATTTACATATTAATCCTTCCCTACTTATTCAGAATTTACTATGTCTCTGGAAACTATGAAGTATTGGAGATATACATGTAAACTTGTATAGACACTTACCTGAAGGATGTCACATTGGTAAGTGTATAGACACTTACCTGAAGGATTGTCACAAGTATGAATAATAAAATGAAATGAATGACACTAGGCAGAAATTGAGTCATGATACAGCTCGGAAACTAGGCCACTATTCCGAAGTATAAAAAAAATGGGAAAGACCCCAGTGAGGTGGGACAGAATACCTATTCTAAAGCAATAGCTAACCCAAGAAATAGAAAGAAACCTCTAAGGATAAGTTGTAAAAAGGAAGTCAAGCATTTCAGGACAAGGAAGAGTTAGTGTGGTATCCAGACGTGGAGGTCTATAGGCAAAATCAGAATCTACACAGATCTGCTCCTTTCCTAGCCTGAGTAAAAGGGAAACCACTTAGAGACAAAGGGGAAGGAAACAGTCTTCTTACAACTCAGAAAAGTGCAATGAAAAAGATATCATCAAAAAAAAACCCAAGAAGACATCATATTTATTTAAAAAGAACTGCGATATTACAATATGAAAATGTAGTTGTAAAATATATTAAAAGTACATTAAATTGATCAGAACAGATTTATTACCATAGACAACTGAATCAATACGTGATAGATAACTTTGTAAACTTTAACCAAAGAGTAGATTGAGAAAGAGAGACAATGTAATGAGCAACGGAAAAAAAAAAGGTAGAAGAATAAGATGGAAGATGACAGCTATGGAGATTTGAAAGCAAAGATCTATCATACAAATGTATGCTATTTCACAAGAAAATGCCAGAACACATGTAACAAAATGCACCATCAACTTTAATAGACATCTGTGTACAGTATGAACCAAATATAGCAAGACTTCTGCAGACATAGATGAAAAAAAAAAAAAAAAGACACCCAACCTTAAACCTTAATAGTGAGAACTCATGGTCAGTACTGAAGGCACCATGTCCATTCTTTATTTGAAGGATAACTCTCTGGACAATCACAAATTGAAAAAGTAGAGTAGATCACCTGGATGGAAGAATTTTAATAAGCTGGAGACATAACCTCTAAAACAGGTGCTGGGACCAGATGGTTTCACAAATGAGGCCCCTCATCCTTCAAAGGCTACAATAATGCCAGTGATGCTGAAAATATCCCAGGGCCTGAAAAACATGAAGCAATAACCTGGTAACTACACAGTGCCAGCAGAGGAAGATGTTGAAACACAGAAAAGCAATGAAATTGCAAGTGGAAAACTAATTTCACTCTAGAATGTAAAAGATAACCTATCATTTGCAAACTAAGGTCCAGTACTATATAGAAATGGCATCAGAACCAGGCATATTAGATAATAATAACAACAGATTCTTAATAATAAAGTCATGTGCTCCATATTTATTCTGTTCACATCTCCTCAGATTCCTTCCTGGAGAGTGGGGTGAGGATTGACTCTGTTCTGGCTACTGCTGCATCATCTCTGTAAATAAGTTGTGAGAGAAATCAATAAGTCTCTCTCACTATGTGTACAATTGAATGCAGAAGTTGCCAAGGTAGACACAAAGTATTTGTAATAGGTACAAATAACATTTAGCAATGATCCAGTTACTAGATTGAATTAGCTGATTGGAGGAATGAAAGAAGCCAGTTGTTTGTTGACAGAAGTGGGATGTGTGACATGGAATATGTTATCTTGGCACGTCACCTTGACACAGAAGTAGCATTATGAGTACAAACATAATAATGTAAACACAGAATCCTAATGTGACTTTCAACATTATGTTTATATGGAGTGATGACTATTAGATGTTATTTTGAGAATTATATGATTATGCATAATAATAAGGAAATAAAATACAATGTATGTGGATGTATCAACTGACAAATGTTTATGTACTGCTTTTAGGATATGGATGAAAATACCCAGACTGTGCAAAAGTTTGGAGGAGCTGCAATCTAGCACTCTCTAGGGAGGAGAAGCATAGCAGCTGAGGCAAAGGATTATTATTTTTCAGTGTTGCAAGCATTATTAAGAATTATAAGCAAGATCCTCTGTGCTTAAGTTACTTTAAAAATGATACTTGTACTTTGAGAATTTGGAACATAAGTTTAGTAAAATGAGACCACATAAGTTAATTAAGTCAGATTATAAAAATACTGATTTTAAACACAACTATTTGAAATAAAAAAAGAATTATCTTGATTGATGATTGATGTGGGAGGGCCCAGCTCACTGTGAGTGGAACTTCCATTGGGTTGGTGGTCCTGGGTGCTTATGAAAAGGCAGAATGAGCAAGCCATAGGAAGCAAGTCAAGAAGTGTCCTCCTCCATAGTCTCTGCATCACTTCGTATCTCTAGGTTCCTACTTTGAGTTTCTGTGCTGGCTTCCCTTTATTCTGTAGTAGAAGCTCTAAAATGAAACAAATTTTGGTCATAGTATTATCCCAGTAATAAAAACCCTAGGTAAATCACTTCCTGAACTCAGAGAGCTCAAGAGGCCTTTTGAAACCAACCATTGTTAGGAGCCAACTCTTAATCATAGAACTCTTAATCATCGATCATTGAATCTAGTCCCATTTCCTCTGGGAGAGGCAAAATGTCTATACTTGGTTATGTTCTGTCAGCCATAGAGTCAAGGATCAAAGTGGAACACAGAACATATTAACTAGTTGAGTAAAAGTGAGAATTTGCATGGTGTGTTTTCTGTGTTTGCACCTATGATAATCTCTCAACAGTCCTTTCCATACTCATTATTTTGTTGGTAATCTTTAAAGCATGTTTCTTTCAAAATTAGCAGTTGTGCTCAATATATATTTCAGCAGTAGAGCACATTCTTGCCATGTTTAAGTCCCTAGGTTCATTCCTAATAAAAACAACCAAAACCACATTCAGTCAAGAGGTTTTCTGTGTTTCTCTTCTGGACCTCTGTTGTTGTTACTGTTATTATTATTTGTGAACCAACAGCCTTTATATAGCCTGGAAGACAGTGGTGTGTTGGAATGACCTTATACGGGTTGATCAGGGCTAAGTGTGCATGCACAATGCTTCCCCAAACTGCATTCAGTGGCATGAGTTCATAACCTGAAAATTGTCCATGGAAGAAATATTTACACCATGAAGTATGACAAATGACACAAATTATTGAACTTTGTTTTGAAATACCACTAGTCAACAGCATTGAATAGATGAACATTGGCATTTGGGAAGCATTTGAATAGGTCATTTTTTTTCACATGGTCTGCTGATGAGCCTGAACCCCATGGGTAATAATGATGCAGAAAATCATTAATTGGAGCTTCTTAGGAACATACTTTCTCTGTAAAAATATGCATCTTAAACAAGTTTTCTACATGGTTCCTATGCATCTAAATAATTAAGGACTACCTCCTTAAAATACCCAATCCCAGGACATTCCTTAATTCCCAAATTAAAATATAAAAGATCTGTGAGTCATGAAAAATGATTCCCAGTCCATGAGACCTAATCATAGAACATGTAAAATTAGCATGGCAGAATTTCCGAGCCATGATGGAATGCTGACCTTTGGTGTCTTCATTTTCCCCATCTTATAGCCAGGATATGCATGTGACTATCTTATGCCTAACTCAGTCATACACATTCGTATGAACTGAATGGGTAGATAATGTGTCATAGTGTCACAGATCTACAAGTGGAGAGGACAAACCTGAGGAGCTGAGCCTGAGAAACTGTACTGCAGAATCATCACCAACACCATGACTCGAAGTTTTTGATCTTCAAGCTGGTGCGGTGATTGGATGCTGTTTTTGAGGGGTTATAGGGAGGCATTGCAGCCACTCCTGGCCACACCTCCTTCACACCTGTATTCAATTCTGCCCAACCTGCACATGGTCCCATGGTGTTAGGAGGTGATGGAGTTTATAAGGGAGTGAAGGTTGACAGAAAAGAGGATCCCATAAGAACTGCTAGTGGGAAGTTGTCTTCCATGCTGAGGTGAGACTTTCCAGTGATGCACCAGGTTTGGGTTCATCAATGCTCTGTGAGTAACTCCTCACCCATCACCTGTGAGTAACCCCTCACTCATACAGCTGTGAGTAACTCCTCACCCATTACCTGGGAGTAACCCCTCACCCATTACCTGGGAGTAACCCCTCACCCATTACCTGGGAGTAACCTCTCACCCATACAGCTGTGAGTAACCCCTCATCCATCACCTGGGAGTAACCCCTCACCCATACAGCTGTGAGTAAGCCCTCACTCATAATCCTGAGAGTAACCCCTCATTCATATTCTGTGAGTTACCCTATAAGATTCATTGCCCTGCCTAGTTGGATTTTGGTGGAGCCCTTTCGACTGTCCTTTGTCCATGTCTCCAAGGAGAATTTGATGCAAGAGATAATTATTGGATTTTAAATAAATATTTGTGAGTAAAAAGGTGACATAAACAAAGAATACTTTAATTTTAATATTCTTTAGTATTTATATTTTAGTATTTTTTTTCTTTCTAGGTATGTATTCTTACCCAATTTTGCCAATAATCTTAAACATTCAAATGGGTATCTTGAAAAAACTGGAAGATTCATATTGACTTCATAATTGAGACAGAAAAACTATTGTAAAAGCTCTAGCTCCTAAAGTGTGTTGTTATACGAGACAAAGTGAGTTTTGGAGACTGATGTGCAAACATTGTCCAATAGTTAATAATAAAATTCTGTGCAGTTAACATTGTTGCTGGAGGGCTTCTCTCCAGGTTCCCCAAGCCCTGCAGTCCCACAATCCACTTATAAAATAATCACTCAGACGCTTATATCACTTATAAACTGTATGGCCATGGCAGGCTTCTTGTTAACTGTTCTTTTATCTTAAATTAACCCATTTTTACAAATCTATACCTTGCCACGTGGCTGGTGGCTTACCAGAGTCTTTACATGTTGCTTGTCCTGGCGGTGGCTGCAGTGTCTCCCTCCTGAGCCTTCCGCTTCCCAGAATTCTCCTCTCTCCTTGTTCCACCTACTTCCTGCCTGGCAACCTACTTCCTGCCTGGTCACTGACCATCAGTGTTTTATTTATATAGGGCAATATCCACAGCATAACATTGTATGTAGATTTGTTTCATATGTTCAAACCACAATAAAACACCCTAGAATGAAGTCCCCCAAGTTGAGACAAAAAGAAATTTGTTTCCCACTTGTTTTTTTTAATTAAAATTATCAATGAGATTCAACAAGTAATAAAATCAATAATAATATAAAATTTTTGTGAATTTCAGAGACCTGGATTGTGAGGTATAGTAGTAAGAAGAACTAAGTTTTATTTTTTTTAAAGATGTGTGTTGCTTTGTTTTGTTTTGTTTCTGTGTGTATACCTACTTTTGCTTATCAAGAGGTATTGATATTGACTCTGATCTTTCATATTCAGTTTTGCTGTCATTTCCTCTGACCCATATATTATTTTTCCTTTTCATTTCTTCATATAAGTTTCCAGTTGAAGCCTGACTGTTGTTTCCCACATGAGGTTGGTAGCTTAACATGGGCAAGTTTGTTTTATTCATGCAGGGAGATGTGGACATTTTGTTGAAGAGCAGCCATTTCCACAGACGGCCCTGGTTCATTAGACACTGCTGCACTGTTCAATCACTGTGCTGGACATACGAGGACAAAAGACTCGTTTTCATCAAAGGGAATCCCAAGGGTTTTCCACTTTGATGAAATGGAATTAATTAAATACAGTTTAACATAAGGTGGCTGGAAATACATACATAGAAATAACATTTTAATCAATTTTCATGCCAGCGGGAGAATGCTTACTAAACCCCATTGCTAAATGGTAGGAGGACACTGCATGGAAGTGCCTGCTCCTTTGGAAACATCTTGTTTCCTCAGCAGTTTTAACTTAGAACAAAGAAATCAAAAATTCAAAGTGCTAAAAAAGATCCAAGGAGGAATTTTGTCGTGGCAAGACAAACTAACATTAATAAATGAAGCTAATTAGGCTTGATTTGCATATTTAACTCATCTTAATTACACATGGATTCAGCAAACATTTTAAAAGCTGCAATCAATCTTTCACAGACATGGTTAGTTATTTACATGAAATAACAAAAACTGGGAGCCTCATTAGCGATCACTCCGTATCCAGTTTACATGCCAGTGGGATTAATTCAGTAGTAATAATGGAATATGTTTTCCTTTAACAGTTTGTAAGCCAGAAACTTTAAAAGTTCTTTGGTTTCACACACACACACACACACACACACACACACACACACACACACACACACACATTTGTTACAGCCAGTTTGAAGGTTCCACAGCTTACTGTAGTACATTAAAATATTTAAGTTTAATCAAGAAAGGAGCTTCACAAATTTCTTCTGACATTCACTTTAAATTTTTTAATATTTTATTTATTCATTGAAACTTTCATGCACTCTACAATTTGAGATCTAAGGCAATAGCCACAATGGAAACAAGCTCCATCTCAGTGTTATTGTGTCCAGAAATGTGCTTTTCAAGGGTGGAATGAACTTCAGTTCTGCTCATCCTTAGACATAATTTGCTTCCTCTTCATAGGTCATAGACATTGAAATAATATCCTACGATCTCCTATGTATTTTTATCTTTTAACATGTTTTGTGTGAAGAATTTTCCTTAGAAGTCATTAGGTATTTTACTCTGTTGAAAACATTTTCTCAATGCATAGCAGAAGTGGTCCTAGGAGGAGAGTTTCCCTCTGGGCCACTCTATGTGGGGCTGACAGGTGTGATAGGAATGGCCAAGTTCAGGGAGGTGCTGTGGGGTGGGGCACAGATTTTTATTTTGCACAGCTGTTAAATGAGTGTGAACTTCCAATGTGAAAGGTCCATTGCTTAGAGTTCTTCTTCATAGATTTCTGTCATGAAATCAGAGATGCTGAGAAATTAACCCTTTTCCCTGGGTTGCCTGGAAACACCAGCAGTCATAGAGTGAAGAAAGGGAATTTAATAAAAAGCATCTTACCAAATGAAACAAACTTCTTAGAATCAGCCTCTGCATGTTTATGAATTTAAAAATATTCATTCAATACCCTCCAAAACCGGTTCGTGGCTATGGTTGTGAATGAAGATAATAGCTTTCATCCTGGCCATCATACAGCTTGGTGTATGCACACTGTGACCCTGTAATAATGAATACTCATTGAAACTTGCTGTGTTCCAGGCAGCAGGATAAGATCTTTGCCATATTTTTAAATCTTCAAAATGGCATTATAAACACTAGAAATCCTGTATTACAGTTGAGAAAACTGAAAATCACAGACTTCTAATGACAAAATTAGCTGCTACCCCAAAACCAAATCCAAGCAACTTCACTAGGGACTTTCTCTTGACAGCTGCATTTTATGCATGAATAATCAATTATATTTCAGCATATACTCAAATGTGTCACAAAACACACAACTTTTCATTTTGAAAATTCTTGCATATGAGCCAAATTTCATTTACGTAATACACACAATATCTACTTCTAACCAGATCATATCATAGTTTAATTTTTGCAACAGCTAATGCAAAGTAGAGATAGCTAGATTTTTTTGTTGCAGATTGAATAGTGTTTCCAACCCCACATACAGGTGTCCAGTTCTCAGTTACTCAGAAACGTGTAAGGTCCTTAAGAATTTAACTGAGGTTGTATGGGTTCATTAGAGTGAGTATTGCCCATTGTAAATGATTTTGTAATAGAAAGAGGTTAGGATTCAGACACACCGAGGAAAGACTGTGTGGGTATATAGGAAGACCACAGCTGTGCACAGACCAGGAAAGGCTTCCTAATAAAGTCAAACTTGCTCATGCCTTGATCCTGGCCCTTTGTCATCAAAATCCATGAGGAACCGCACATCTGTCACATATGCCACCCGGGCTACAGTGCTTTGTTATAGCAAACCAACATAGCTGTAACTATATCAAAAATGAAGACTACACACAAGGTCTTTAAAGACTGGTTCCACAGAATAGTTAGGTGTGGGCAGCTTATATGTCTCAGAGCTACTGTCTTTGGGGCAAACCCATTTACTGACCTAATATTCACTTCCTGTGGTGAGTTTACTCGTATTAGTTACTGAGGCAGGTGTGGACTGAGGACAGAACAGAGAAACTGTCAGTATTGGACAGTGCTTTTAATCAGCTAAAACAGCCTTAGGAATAGGTTCACTGCAGTAAATCTCTGTCCCATTGGCTGAAATCGGGAGCTTCTTGCTGTTTGGCTTTTGGGAGAGTGTTCACTGAAGTTTGCTGTCATTGATTAATTAGATAGTTTTAAAACCAGTGCTGATCACTTACTTGTAAGCAGGGCTGTAGAATTGTTGCTAATTGATTGACTTTACAGCCAGCTCTGGACTTGTCACTATAGATATGGAACAAGGTGTCTCTTCTTGGAAGAATGGTGACTTTTAAATCTCTCAGTGTTCACATAAAATTAATAAGTTGACTACATAGTAGAAAAACACAAATTAATCTACAAATGTTAAATATTTTACTTGTGTAGACATTAAGTGGACCATTTTATACAAATCTCTCCAGCTACAAGAGGATTTAAAATACCATTTCATATGGTAGGAAGTAAGAATTATTATACATAAAGTGTCTGGCAAAGGGCTTACACAAATAACATATATTAATAATTTTGCTATTTCAATCCACTACTGCAATTCTTTGCCACCACTCTATCCTAACCCTCAAAACTCGCATACAGTGTGGTTCCTTTACATCATAACTGAGGTAGGCATACAAGATAGACAGGGGAAGTGATTGTGGGGGCACAGACTAGTTCTTAAACTATGCAGAAGACACAATTTGCAGTGATTGCCTCTGAAGTGAACCTGAGATGAAAAAGTAACTTTGTTAAGTAATTTTTCTTAATATTGATTTTATAGCCACATTCCATTTCATTTCTCACATTTTAATAGAAAATAAAAACACCTTAGTTTTTGTCTTTACTGAAAAGTGTATGCAGAGATTTGTAGAGGGATGGAGATATTACAGCTCCTCATATGAATATATTATTCAGGTATACACATAAATAAATGTCATTAAACTGCATTCTTAAGATTTGTACATTTTGGTGGCTAGAGAGATCACTCAGTCATTAAGAACATGGACTGATCTTGCTGAAGTTCTAAATTTGTTTCCTAGCATTAACTGTCAGGCAACTCATAACAGCCTGTAACAGGACCTCCAGAGGGACCTGAAACCTCTGGCTTTCATGGACACCAGCACTCCAGGACATATACCACACACACACAAAATTAAATGTACATATTTTAAAGATTTACACATTTCATCCCCATTAGATAAAAATCACTAGCACATATTTAAAAATAGAAAAACAAAATCTTTTAATAATATATAGATTTAGGAGTTAATTAAAATAAACTTATTTTAAAGTCTTTTTTTTTTCCAAAATGCTATCAGATTTCTTGGCTAAATAAGTACCATTATACTATAAAAGGAAATATGTGACCACTTAACTCTGTCATAATTTTGGTGGTAAGTGGTTATTTTATGATTTTATCATAGGCCTATTTTTTAAATATTTACAAGTTTAGGTTGTTTGTTTGTTTTGAGAGGGGCTTGGATATCCCAGGGTTGGCCGCCTCCTCCCTCTATAGCTGAGCATGACCTTGAACTTTTGAGCCTTCTGTATGGTGATATTTTATTTGTACTGAAATGTGATTTTATTTGTATGTTAATAAATAAAGTTGCCTGGAGGTCAGAGCTAATAGCAAGCCATTGCAGAAGCTGGGTAGTGGTGGTGCACGCCTTTAATCCCAGCACTTGGGAGGCAGAGCTGGGCAGATCTCTGTGTTCAAGGATATAGCCAGCATGGAGACACATCTTTAATCTTAATACCAAACATAGAAGACCTGGAGGGCTGTACAGACAGGCAGTGACTAGGAGGTCATGTGGTTGGGTTTACAACCAATGAGAAGGCAGAACAGAAACACTATAAAAAGACAGACACACAGGAAGTAGGTCTCTTTCGGAGAGGTAGGGCAACAGAGACAGTGAAGGGTAAGGTTTTTAGCCCTTAGCTATTGCTCTGACCTCTTGGCTTTCATCTCTGTATTGGCTCTGTGTTTCTTATTTAATAAGACAGTTGGTTACATCTACACTTCTGAACCTACCATCACCCCTCTGTCTCCCAAGTGCTGAGGTCACAGGATTAAGGCCACCACACACAGTTTCCTGTGGTGCTAATGATCCACTCCAGGGCTTTTTGTATGCCACGTAAGTTCTATACCAGTTACCCTACATCTCAAGTCCCTCCTTTTTGTTTTTATCTTGAGTTAGACCTTTAATGAGTTATTATTATAGTCTTCTCAGTTATTTATATGGTGCTATTAACAGTAGTAAGACTTTTTAATATTTTGAAGAGACAAGCTTATTACATATTTTTGCCAGGTTAAGGGTAAATTGTGTTGTGAACAGCATAATGTCTGCATACAGCTTCTGTTCTCTGTTCTTCACAGGTGGGAGATGGGGCATCTCTGCTTTTATCTCTCACTCTTATCAATACCTAAGAGGACCTCACAGCCACCATCATGTGTTCTGCAGATTACCCCTGAACAGAAAAGGGACCCCCGGGGGTATTTCTCCCATAACTAAAGGCTAGAAAGGTGAGGATTGGAGAAGTGGGTATCCCCATTATCTCTTCACCAGTCACTTCATCTTCCTGTGCACAAAGGTGTGACTTTGGAATTAGACAAAAAGAGGTTCCAGCCTTGCTTCTGGCTCTCTTTAATGTGCTGGCATGGGTTCAGTACCTGTTTGCTTGTCTCTCAAGTGACACCTATAATCATACCCATCTCACAGAGTTGTGCTCTTAGCATAATACTTGGGAGTCATAATAAATAGGAAACATACAGCTTCTCTTCCAACTGCAGTCACCACTGCCCTACAGTTACTTAAAGGGTTAAGTGTTAGCTAGTAACAAGCCTGAGCTATTGGCTAAGCACTTATAAGTAATATGAAGCCTCTGAGTGGTTATTTGGGAACTAGCAGGTAGAAGAGAAACATCTGACTACAATTATATTTTAATTAAAAATGTTTTTTTAAAAAAGAGAAAAGTAATGTATAATGTAATTTACTTCATTATGGCAGTTATTCTGAATTAAAATCAGTATTTAATGCAAAAAATTAAGTGTTAAGAGGTGATGGAAGCATCCATCTTGGGCTTGAACGATCTTGCAGCAAAGGTGGGGGGCACAGGCTGTGTACCCATCCTGTGTCATGACTGATGGTGGTGACAGGAAATAGCAGGGAGGGTGTTTTGTTTTTGTTGCTGTTTTTCAGTTTTCAGTGACATGATCTCCATGTCAGTTGCTGACTTCTTGACTGAGCATCTGTTTATCAAATTCTACAAAAACTCTCTTAAGCCTTGGAAAGAGTATACACAGTGAAGAAGATACACTTCTCTTGTGAGGTTTTAGTGACAGCTGGGACTAACTGTGTGCCATGGCACTTAATGATGAGATAGAGGAAGGTGACCTACATGTTGCATACCTTTGTCACCGTTGACACCAGTGAAAGGAGTTGGGTCCTTGAAATTTCAGGACTTGACACAGTAGAAACTTGCTTCTCATTGTCCCACTATCTACTAGGATGATGATCCCAACTGATGGCATGTCTCTCGTGGTTAGTCAGAAATGCAGACTCTTTTGTTTGATGTTTGCCCATCATCCACTGCCTCAATCTATAACCTATGAATGGAGAAATTGGTTAAAGGACTATGTGCTATATGTAGGACTTATTTTTACAATGGGCAAGACATAGCTTAGTCACATGGACATGCTTGTTCTTGATGCTGTTGTGCCCAAGGAGACAAGATGAATGTCATGAAAAGCTTTCTGCTACTATGAGCGAAGGCTGTAAGAGGGGGTCAGGAATATTGATCTGAAACATCACCAAGTTGAAAGTGGAATAAAGATGAGTTTGAGTTGGAATAAAGTTTGGAATGAAGTTTGGGTTGAAAGTAGAGTAAAGATGAAGATACATACATGTTTGGATGAGAAAACTGGAAACAGAATCAGTGAAGACTGGAGCACACTAGAACTATAAGACAAAGCAGGGGAGACAGTTTCATGTTTCCATGACACTACTCACTTGTGATGGGCAGTAGAGCTCGCAGAACAACTGCCCCGGGTTTACAGTGGTCTTAGACGTCCCTGTCAATAGCCCGGGAGCTTTCTCCTCTGTGAGGATATTGAACTGGAAAGGCTGTTTCTTCTCCACCTAAAAATTTGTGACTAGTTTCATCAGATTCCTTCTCTCTCCTTTCCTTTGCTCAGGATCTTATTCTGTTGTCTAGACTTACTCTCCTCAAACTTCTGAACCAAAGTCATCCCCCATCAGCCCCCTCTACACCAGGACAGCCACCACATAGTACCTGGCCTCTGTGCTTTCTTCTTTTACCAGTGTGTTTTTTAGTCCCCCCAAAATTGAAGGTCTGCTATCTTGTTTGTGAAGTTTTATGGATTGATTATGTTTGCCCTCCCCATTCATAAGTTAGACCAGTGAGGAGGTCTGGAGGTCATAGTGTATGGCCCAGACATCATAGTGTTTTGTTGTACACCAAGAATAAAACCATCATCATGAACTTAGTCAGTGTATTCATGAGACGTTTTTTTAACAAGGCAATAGACCAAAGAGACCAAGTGAGAAAGGAAAAAAGAGATACAGGGGGAGGGGAAGAGAAAGTGGGAAGAGGAGCAATGGAGGATGACAAAAAAGGAGAAGAGAGCAGGGTGACTGAGAGAGAGGAGGGGAGGTGGGAAGGAGGGAGTTGAAGAGAGAGGAGGGAAGAGGTGGGAAACAGGGGGATGAAAAAGGGAGGAAGGGAGGGGTGGGGAGGAGGGAGACTAAGAGAGAGAAGAGGAGGATTGAGAAGGAGAGAGATTGAGTGAGAGAAGAGAGAAAGAGGGGTAGGTGAGGTAAATAACAAGGACGCTGAGCCGGTGACACCATACTAAAGAAAGCTTTGCTCTGAAATGCAAACTGACTCCAGCAGAGAAGGAGAAGACCTCTGGGCTTGTGAGTTCTGGACACACGCTTCAGGTGAGATGCAAGTAAGCCTCTCCAGAGCCCCACCACTGTTATTACTCCGTCATTCTTTGACCTGCTGTGTCAGTACTATGTTTGGAAAGCTCAGCCAATGAAGCGTGTAAAATATTGGAGGAGCAGAGCTAATGAAAGAGAAGAACGGTAAAGTATGTGATCAGGTTGGAAAGTCAGGAGCCAATGACTGGATAATCCAGATGTTAGGAAAGAGCTTGGCATTTGTTTTTATGTCATGGTGAGTTTTAGGGTGGCTAGACATAGGAGAATTGCCTTATCTGATTCAGACTTTCCTGATTCCATATGGCTTGTGAGAAGAATGCGTGGCATGTGGGGGTAGGAGTGGAAAAAGAGTAATGAGGAAACTCAAAGGATGCTGTCCCCCACCAGAGAAGCAATGGTGGAGAGAAGCAGAAGTGAAAATAGAGAGAAACTGCATGGCAGGTGGGGTTGAAGGTGAGAGAGGATGTAGACTGTCGAATGTACAGGCTTGTGGTTGTCTTCTTTTGTGCTGCAGTTGGTGATGCCACATGTATTCATTATGAAGGGATGATTTGCTAAGGGTGAGAGAATCAGTATACAGAAAGCCCCCTTTTGCTTACTACATCTGACGTACTCTACCAGATTGGTCACCAGTGGTAACAGATGTCGCCAGAGCAGTGGACAGGGTTCAGAACATTCAGCGATGAAAATCCATCACTATCACTAGGAGAAGGAGGACATTACTTGATGCAGTGTGTACTTTGGCCACAGGAGAAGATATAACAGAAAAATAGAGTTTTGGACCACTGACAGAATAGAAGCTGAGCTAAAGGGAACAGAAGTGGTCATTTATCCATCTCACTCTTCTGGTGCTCTCTGAATCCTGAAGGTATTTCCTTTTGGCGAGAGGGGTCCCAGGTGATGTTGTTATTGTGGATCAGGTCATGGAGCAGGGCACTGGCCCAAGGGGAGAAAACCAGACAGCATAGTTTAAACCACACAGATGACCATTTTAAGGAGCTCAACAGAGATAAGAGTGAAGATGTCCATCTGGAAGCCATCAGTATTTTAGCAGTCATATGTCTCTGGCATGTACATATTCTATTTATTTCAACTTAACTCAAAATAGGCTCACCTGGAAGAGAGACTCCCAATTGAAAACATACCTCCATGGGATTGGATTGTGGCCAAGCCTGGGTAGCATTTTCTTCACCAATGATTGATGTGAGAGGGCCCAACTCACTGTGGGCAGTGCCCCCCCCCCAGGGCTGCTGCGCCTGATAGTATAAGAAAGCAGGCTGGGGAAGTCATGAAGAGCATGCTAGTAAGCAGCACTCCTCCATATCAGTTTCTGCCTTGAGTTCCTCCTCCGAATTTTCCTCAGTGATGGATGTCACCTGATAGCTGAAAGCAGAAAGAAACATTTTCTCCACATGTTGCTTCTGGTCATGGTTTTATCAGAGCAACAGAAACCCTAAAGAAGACTGCACGTAATTACCTGATTTTTTTAAATGTGGACCACATAAGTACAGGTGCTTTGGAGGCCAGAAGAGGGCATTGGATCCCTGGAATTGGAGTTCCAAGCAGTTGTGAACCTTCCAGGATAGGTACTGGGAATCAAATTCAGGTCCTCTGCAAGAGTAGGAAGTGCTCTCGCCCTAGGGCCATCTCTCCATCCCAAGTGCAAATATTTGTTAAGCTCTAAGTGGCAGGAAGCACACACAACATTTCAGTTCACCTTTACCTCATCTGTACCAACAGAACTAAAGGGTAAATACTGTTACTTCATTGTACTCAGGAGAGTAAGGCCCAGTGAAGTGAAGATATTTGTTTAAGGCCAGACAGCTATTGTGGACAGGGTGCCTGAGCTGGCCTACCCTGGTAATCAGATTGGTGACTATCCTCACTGTCATCACAGAGCCTTTATCCAGTAACTGATGGGAACAGATGCCAGGGATTCACAGCCAAGCACCAGGCTGAGCTCCAGAAGTCCAGTTGAAGAGAGGGAAGAGGGATTCTATGAGCAAGGGGCATCAAGATCATGATGGGGAAACCTACAGATACAATCGAACCAAGCTAGTGGGAACTCATGAACTTTAGATCAATAGCTGTGAAGCCTGCATGGGACTGGACTAGGCCCCTTACACAAGCAAGACAGTGGTATAGCTTCAACGGTTTAAGGGGCCCCCGACGGTGGGAATAGGATCTATCGCTGGTGCGTGAACTGGCTTTTTGGAGCCCATTACCTATGATGGGACACCTTGCACAGCCTTGATGCACGGGGAGGGACTTGGACCTGCCTCACCTGAATGTACCAGGCTCTGCTGACTCCCCTTGGGAGGCCTTACATTTTTGGAGGAGGGGATGGGGGAGTGGGATGGGAGGGTTGTGAGAGGAAGAAGGAGAGGGAGATCTGTGGTTGGTATGTAAAATGAATAATAATTTCTTAATAATAAAAAAGTCTTCTTTTTCATTTCCTTTGAACAAAAACAATTTTGACAAGAAATCTTCAGAGAAGTTATTCCACATTTCAATGTACTATTTTGGATATTGCTTTTGATTGAGGCTGTTTGCAGACTAGACTATTAGTATCCCACATATTCTCTCTACCTCAAAAAGAGTAGATTCACTTTTATCTTGGGAACAAAGCTCAATAGAAAAAAATTTTAAAACTTTTCTTAATTCATGAAACATTTATCTTCGAGTCAGGTTTTGTTACAGCAGCACAAACGTGGTCAGTCAGCATTTCCATTGTAACTGGTAGTTCCAGGGCTGTTCCAGAGAGCCTTGGAGACTCTCCTTTGAATTAAAACTTGGCACTCAGGATTTGAATCCAGAAACTACATTTTCCCTACCAATTAATCAAATAATTTAGAGAGTCTCAAATTGGAAGCAGAAAAAATGCAAAACTTTATCTCTGCAAAAAAAAAGGTTTGAAGATAAATCTTATAACTTAAAACTTTGTAAGAATGTTTAACATTCATTATGCAAGTATAATATTGTATTACCCTATAGTCATTCTCAAAGAAAATGGAGTGAAAATGTCTATAAATAAATGTAGTAGTGATTATAAGATCTCATATTCAACCTGTTTGGCTTTGTGAGTAATTTATTTCGACTTTGGGAATTGAGATTGTTTGTGGTCCTTGGCATAATTGCTTTAAAGGGCAACAACATTAAGAAACTGGATCAGAATAACAAGGGGAGGGGAGCAGATCCTCAGAGACTGTGAACTTGCTCTTTTATGAACTCTAAACTTCTGTGGAGAAAATTCTGAATCCTGTGAACGTAGATTAGTAGCATGCATCGATTCTGTAAAGAGACACTGGAAATTTAAATTGCTGAGCATAATGGCAGCCATGAATCCCAAATGCAGCCTAATGACAAAGGGCTACCAAGATTGCCTAGTTTAGGAAAGTATAAAAAATGACCAATAGCATTTCTGGAATACTGGAGAATATGCCTTTCATCTTTTGTAGCTTTTCTCGTTCAGTCTTTTAAGACTTCAAGGTAGTGAGTGACAATAGACCTAACTGCCCCTCTTATCAGTCCCCAGCCAGCTCCCCTGACCTTCCTTGTTCTTCCAGGAACATGCCTGCATTCTCCACACTTGGAAACCTTTCCTCTAGCTTTTCATTGTATGAGGAGCATTGGCCAAAGCAGAGGTCTACTCTGACTCCACTACTAACTTCGAGTTATAATATTTAGACTTTACTTTTAGGTAAGACCAAAGAGGTCATTCTGCTTAATCACATGTTTACCAGTTGCTCCTTATAGCAATAAGGGAATTTTCCCTTGTGCCCAATGACGGTTTGCTAAATGGAACCAGTACAGACACTTTAACAGGAGAAAACACATACAAAGTTATTAACCTGTCCATTTGTGCAGGAAGCTGAAAGAGGGGGGCACTGGCTGGGGTTAAATACCTCCTTTGGAGGAAAGAAGAAAGTAGGGGCTGGAACAATTTTTGAAGACTGGCCATGGCTTTTAGGGGAATTGATTGGGCCCAAGGGAAAGACAGGAGGTGACAAGTGGTTCTGGAGCTGGAAAGCAGAGAAGAGCATCTAAGAGGAGCTTCCTTGATATGATGTCACTCCCCTTCCTTCCTGTCACTCCAACTCCCTTGGATAATGAGATTTGGGAGAAGGTCTATGGATGATGGCATTATTTTGGGAGACCTTCTTCAGTCAGATAAAGGAGCTTTGGAGAGAGAACCTCTGGCCCAAGGAGGAGGAAGGAAGGGAAAATAGGAAAATGGAGCTATCTGGATTCTGAGACCCTGTCTCTACCTCAGCATGCTAAAGTGGCACACATAGCTATCATTTTCTGAGCCCCAATATGTCTCAGTCCCAAACTAATGCTATCTTTTACCTGGTTGGATGCTTTTTTATCATCTGCTAACACACTCTTTGCATTTTAAATGAAATAGCTGTCTCCTCTCACTTATGGTCCAGGAGCATGACAGTACGTTTCCTTTTGTAACATAGGTAGCTGGCACATAGAATTGTGCCAGACAATATTGGTTATTCAGACACTGCTTGTTGAATAAATTATTCAATGAAATCTGAATTTCAAAGTTCACAACAAGAATCTCCAAACAATAGTCCGGTTGTAATCTTCCCTGTGTCTAAAGATGTTATTTTTCAAATATAGTCAAAACTCCCCTTTGAATATCAGTTTCAAGATGAAAGACTCCACATGAAGCTTCCTCACTGCAGTGTGTTATGGCTCCATCTTTTCTGAAAACATTTAAACTGAAACTTGGAGATCTTCATACTTAATTTTAACTACATTTCAGAAGAGATAAGGTGAATGGGTGGATGTGTGCCTGTCTGTCACAAAATAGATAAATTCTTATTGTGTAAAAATACCATCACACATGTTCTATAGTATTTAATACATGTAATAATAATATTAAAACTCAGCTTTGAAATGCGAGGTCTTATTCCAGCCTTATCATTTTAAAAGAAAAAAGACCGATCCACATCCCCGGCCAACCTCAGTGATAGTGGGGAGGCTACGCTGTTAAAGAGATCACCACTGGAGCCACAGGTAGAGTTCTCAAAAGGCCCATGGTCCAAAACAGCAAGAGTAGACATCCAACACAAAGACCTACACTGGGAAACCTCCAGCAAGCCCTGCCTTGATTGTTCTGAATAGTTCCTGATGGAACATCTATTATTTTATTTTCCAACGTGAGAATGCATCTTTGTATCGTGTACTAAACATTACTTAAATAGAATCATCTCTACTTTATCTCCTAGGGTAAATGTGAGCAGTCTCTGTATGGTCACATGCATTCCATCAACGATGCCACCTTCACGCCTAGGGTGAGTTCAATTCTCCCAATAAATCCATACAACTCTTCATATGTCAAAATTAACTTTAATGAAAGTTGTTTCCAAGGTAAAATGAACACTTAATAAGTTGAGGACAGCAAATGAGGAATTAATTGTAAACAATAGGGGAATGTATAGGAAGGGAAGATGGATACAGAACTTTGTAGCTTACAGATTTGCGCACACGCACACACAGCAGTAGCAAGAGAGAGGAGGAGGCCTTAGTATACACCTCCTAATCACTATTCTCAGCACCTTTTTGTCCAGCACAAGCTTCAGAATATAAATGAGATAGGTGGGGCATCAACTTTGCCAGGGTCTTGCATGTATCAGACAAACAGCCTAGATTGCCTCGGCTCTTAGAGTCGAAGTGCTGCTATGTAGCTCGAACTGTCTTTGAACTAATACTGAAGCCCAGACTGGCCTCAAACACGTACATAATCCTCGTCCCTCCATACGTGTCACCATGTCTGAAGGATTCATCCTTAAATGCAAAGTCTTAAATGAAAATAAAAGTGGCAGAATTGAAATGTAGAAAATAACAGTGGAGAAATAACAGCTTTTCTTCAGTTTACTACATATAAGTAGGTAAGAAGGACATTTTATTTGTGGCTAGATGTATTCAGATAGAAAGATGGCTCAGCATGGCTTTGAATTGCTAAGCTAATTGACGATGTCTTTAAAGGGGTTCAGATAATAACCATAGGAGCATGATTTATGTTTGTGCCTTCTCAGATGAAAGCAGTTTGACTAGATAGATGGCCTCTCAAGTTCCTCAAACTCCGTGATTTAATTATATCTAACATCTTAATTCATCTCTAAGTTCCCAGTAGAGTAAAAAGTCCTAATTCTATATTCTTCCTCTTTTCCAATTAGCTGAAAAGGAAATCTGATAGATCGCTCACTCCGAACTTCAAAATGACAGCATAGTCAAAATTCTGTTACTGCCCTGCTCTTATTATTCTTTAAGAAAGAAGGAAAAAATACTCACTAAAAATTATATCTTCTGAGGCAATGTTGAGAGCTCTAACTGAAACTGTATGTCTGTGCCTGCCACTCCCAAGAGTTTTAACGATGGGCACTACCACAATTAGATTGTTACAGATTTGTCTCTGTAATGAACATTCCATTTAATTGACTGTAGTGAGCCAATTAGTTGAAAAAAATAATATTATGGATTGGTCCTAGATACCAAGTAAAAATTTATTTCTAACGGAGTATAAAGATAGTTAAACACCATGAGCCACATGATATAGGATATTTATGCTAAAACTTTATTAATACTTCTCATGCTCAAGGAAAATTAAATGGAAGCTAAAATGAAGTAATTTTATATTTCATAAGCCTGACATTTTATTTTGGTGAGTAATATCATGGTGAAAAAGACACACCATTCAACATTATGACGAGTAAAATAAACAAATATGGAAATTCCAAAATTAGATTTGCTGAATTGGCTATCCCAGCAAATACACATTAATTGTATGTACTTCAAAGAGTCAGATGATATGAAGTCCAGGTCCAAAGTCAAAGTGAGCAACCTGTTTCTGTTTACACCCACTGCTCGCTCATAGGAAAAGGAAAGACGGCTTCATCACTTTTCTACACAAGCATCTCCGAGACTTTCTGGAAACTCCCACTAATTAGCTCTTCTAAAAGAATTTATTAAATATTAAGAAATAGTGTTTTGTCATGATGGCTCTCATCCTTAGGTGAAATTTATGGTCACCAGTGTTAATTGTTTGAGAAATGCATCATGTGTAACACACCTGCTGAGGAATGTCAGGAGGTTAGGGTATCAGAGTGAGCACAGAGCGCAAAGCCATTGTGACAGTGTTAACGCTCAGGCAAGCATCAGTCAAGGCAGTGATAACAGTCATGTTATACACTATATATACACACAACAAACAGATTTTCATTTTGTATTAGCCTTGCTAATTGCTTGATGCCTCTAGAGAAAGCAATGACGTTACATCAGTAGCTAAAATTGAATTTGACTGTATATGCAAGCGCAGACTCAGGAAAATTCTACAGTTTGATATTAGTAAGCAGACGTCACAAGTATAAAAGTCAGTTCCAACAGTCTTGAAAACATTTGCAGAAACAATTTGCATATGGCCATGGAAACTATGGGAGTTGAATTTTATGTCATTGTTTATGAAAGTTCTAATGTCTTCATTTGTGACTGATTTCTCTCTGGGAAGTAGATGTTTATTTAAAATCTATTCTTAAGGTATTCTGTAATGAAATCTGTAATGAAATGTTTGAAGGAAACATGAAAGTGCTTTTTTTTTTTCTTCCTAAGTCCTTCTTAGAAAGTAAGACTGGAAGATCAGAAAGAAAGGAGGTGGTCATTTCTGAAAAAAAATTAATAGGCAGAAAATATAATGTAATGAAAGATTAGAAACACCAATTATGGAGCACACTGACTTGTGTGGATGGATCATCTACAGAAGGAAACTGAGAATGGAGGTCCTATTGCATGTCTCCCCTGGCATCTGTTTTCCGGGGAGTCAGCCCAGGATGGAATGGGATGGAATTCCTTCAGGCACTCAAATGGGCCCGTTGGCTTCTTTCTCCTTCTCTGGTCACTTTTATTTGCATTTTAGTCATTCCTAGAAATTGGCCGTGCAAACAGTTGGTGTTTATTAGATATAGCAATGCATGTTCTTTGTTCTCTGACTACAGTTGGCCTCTCCCCTTTCCTTCAGGGTAACATTTTCTCTTTGCTGAAGAATATTCTCTGGTAGTTCTTTCAGAGAGAATGCAAAATTCTGAGTCTTTGCATATCAGATAATTCCATTATTTCCTTTACATTTCAGTGTTCATTTTTTTTCTCCTGACACTGTTGTTGCAAAGGAGACTATTCTCCATAGAACAAACTGATCATTTACAGATAATGTTTAATTTTTCTCCCTTATATGTTGTGATATCTTTAATATATTCCATTTGAGTTTCTACAATACATCTACATGTGGATTTGTGTGCTTTTTGTCTGTTTTCAAGAGCTGGTATGCTTTTTGTGAATTGCCTTTATACAATTCAACTAAAAGTTATGGCATTGTTCTCTAAATATTATTTTCTTGTCATTCTCTTATAGATTTTCCTTAAGAAGCATTTATGTTTGTTAAAACATATTATTCAAAATCCATAACTCTTTATTGTGTGTGTGTGTGTGTGTGTGTGTGTGTGTGCATTCATATGGAGGCAAGCAGTTAACCTATAATGATATTCCACAGCAGCCCTCTACCTTGTCTTTTGAAAAAGAGAAAAAAGGAGAAGAAGAAAAAAACCTCACACTTGGACCTGAGGTTCATCAATTATGCCAACCCTGCAAGCCCCAGGGATCCTCTTGTCTGTACCTGCCCAGTGGTGGGATTAAAACTGGTGCCGCCATACTCAGTATTTTCCATGGATACTAGGGATCGAATGAACTGCTTCATACTTGTACTGCAAGCATTTTACGGGCTGAACTATCTACTCATCGCTGTACTTAAGTTATTTTTGAATTCCTTACACTTTCAATTTTGTGTCTTTTTTGAACTCGTTTTCCCAGATCTCCAATGATTTCTCCGGAACTATAGTGGCCAATGTCTTTGAAGCATGGGCGGTTCTCAGCTTCAGTTATGCCTGTACCCCAGTACCTTTTAGATTCTGACTTTGCCACACAAAACATAAAAACACATTTATTCAGCTTCTTATAAATAACATCAATATAAGGCCACAACATATAGTTTTCACTTTAACAAAATACTAATACTAAATTTATTCTAAGTTAATTTTCCAACAATAAAATGGATATGTTCAATGGGAGTATTTTATCTCTTTCATATTGGAATATGTCCTGTACTTATTAGTTAGTAAAGACTTTAGGTTTTCAAGTGAAAGCTCGTGGTAAAGAGCCTTACTTACTTAACGCTGGCAGGGGACACACGTTTAGTCTCCGGCACCACATCTGGAGCTCACACTGGCTGTAGCCATAGCTGTAGGGGATTTGGTGTCCTCTGCTGGCCTCTGTGGACATTCAGCTCACATATACATACATACATACATACATACATACATACATACATACATACATAGATACACACTTGTATGTGTACATGTACCACACCAATCTTTTTAAAAGAAGAGTTTGAGTGGGATCTGAAAAAGGTTAGGCATTTTTCTTAGTGGCCTCTATATTGTCATAGATGCATTAATTTCATTGTCTTTTTTTTTTCCCGAAACAGGGTTTCTCCATGTAGTTCTGGTGTCTGTAGCCCAGGCTGGTCTCCAACTCACAGAGATACACCTGCCTCTGCCTGCCAAGTGCTGGGATTAAAGGCGTGTGCCACCACTGCCTGGCCTCCTTGTCCTTTCTTTAAAATCATCTATAAACACTTGCCTACCTAAAATAATTTTCCTCACTTGATTTTAACCAAAAAAAAAAAAAGAATTTCTTGTTTCGTGTGTGTATGTGTATGATGTTTATGCATGTGTGTGTGTGTGTGTGTGTGTGTGTGTGTGTGTGTGTGTGTGTGTTCTAATAGACTCAAGTAGAAACAAGATTTATGTAGTTTTGATATCTGATCATTTCAAATAAAAATGCAAACTAGTAATTCAGCCGGGCTGTGGTGGCGCACGCCTTTAATCCCAGCACTCGGGAGGCAGAGCCAGGCGGATCTCTGTGAGTTCGAGGCCAGCCTGGGCTACCAAGTGAGTTCCAGGAAAGGCACAAAGCTACACAGAGAAACCCTGTCTCGAAAAACCAAAAAAAAAAAAAAAAAGCAAACTAGTTAGGTCAATGCAACCGTTGATCCTGAGAAGGACAATGACATCAGACTCTATCGATATACCACAAACATTTCTATTCTGTTTGCTTCTTTAGCAGTCTAGCTTGATGTCAGTCAATATTTAGCTGGACCAATAATATTGATATTTGATGTCAGCTTGTATTCATTCCTGCACCTACACGATACGTAAGTCAAAATTTTATGTGTGCTGAAAAACGGTACAACATATCCTGTCCATCTAGCAAAACTGGAAAACAATAGACTAGAAAACATAGTTCTATGTAACATGTTATTTTATTTCACATAATATTTTAATCATTTCAGTGCTCTATATATTCAAAAAATTAAATATCTTTTAAGCTTATGCAATACAATTTTAACTAAATATTTTATTAAATAAGGTTTTGCCCTAATCATCTACAAGGAAAATAATTTCTAATAAGAAATGAAACACTATGAAAGGTAAAGTAAGAGTTTGTACACCCAGATATTCAAAAATTTCTAGAAAATAAAGGAAAATAGAAAAATTCTTTTTCTCTTATACATTGCTCTGTTTTTAGAAATATCACACCAAATATAGCAAAAACCGAAGTGTATTTAAGATTATATCATGCAACCTCTTCAGTAGCTCCTAACTATAGACAGTGATGATTCTACATAGCTGTTATTTTCTTTAAAGGCACATGAAACTCAGAACCTTTGTGATTTTTATGTCATAGTTTCTCATATTTCTACTTTGGCTATAAAGATTCTTTGTTTTCTGTTTCTAAGGACTTTGCCCCGAGGGTTTCATGACAAAAGTTCAATAGGAAGTTCATGCTTAGCAACCCTTCCCTCATCACCTACTGTGTCTTGGGTACTGCTATCAATGCCAGTTCAGGTTCAGCAGGAAATACCAAGCCCTGTCGTCATGGGCCTCATATCCTTGAAAGAACCAGAGGCAGTAAGCAAACAGTGTATACATAGTAAGTGCTGTCTATCAAAAATAAACCAGTGTAAAACAAGTGATGGGGAGAAAGTTGGGACTAGACTAATAATGGAGGCACACTGTGAGCAATGGTACCTGGGGGAAGCATGCAAACAAACAAACAAACAAACAAAAACTTCAAGAATGCCCCAGGGCCGGGTTCCAATGTGGCAACAGCATGATGTGAGGGAACAGCAAGACCAGAACACATGCATGGGACTCGATTGCATCACGGAGATGGACAACTAACAGATAGGTAACTGACAACTTACAGTGGCCACCTAAAATTATCCCCAGAGCATATTCTGTGGTTCCAAAAATGTTTGCTTATATAGTATGACCTGGTTATAATAAATATATATAATAAAATAAAATAAAAATATATTATTTGTATAATACCTTAACATTTTAATGCCATTGAACTTGGCATGATTCTTGTTATAGAAACTAATCAACAGATATTGGTTGATTGGCCAGTATCAGAAAGTCACTATAGGTCAGAAATTAAAGAATAATTAAAGAGACAGGACAATGTTTTTGTGGCATGATTACATTTATTTTCTATCTTTGATTTTAAATTTTAATATGCTTTATAGCCTCCTCATGACTAAGTTAAAAGAGGTACCAAAAATGTTTAAACTATGTATTTTGTTTATATAAAAAATGTCTTTCTTCAGAATATTTAGCCCTTTAATAAGCTGATCTTCTAATACAACAAAGTCCCAGTTAAATAATTTCACAATACAAAAATGCTCTAAAAACATCAAAATGCCAATATAAAATCACACATCTCTCATGGTTGTGTTCAGTCTTGCATTTCATTTAAAGGTGTGAAAAAGTACATGCATGATAAACAGCATGAGCTTTCTTAAGAGATTACTTTCTGTATAAGGATGATGCTTAATGCATCCTACATTGTCCCCGAATCATATAATTAGAGCAAAAAGAATTGTCACACCAATTTACTCATAGCATAATTACAAGAACACTTGATTATCTCCCTTAATGTAATTTTCCTCACTTAACTGTGTGTTCTCCAGTGAATGTGACCTACCGAAGCCACACTTTATTAAGTGACTGCCAGCAAACATGCCATACCACAGAGCCTGCCCTTCCTGTAGAAGAGATTTAACAAGTATGACCCTTTGGAGAAAATACTTAAAACTTTCCCTGTCTGTCTCAGTGGAAGGGCTGGAATGACTTGGGACAGACTTGATTTGACTCTGGATTTGAGATCTGGCATGACCGTCATCACCTTGCTTGATTTTTATGCCTGCCCCATTTATCAGCTGAGTCAGCACATTCAGCCATCTTCCTAGTCTGTGTTTCCTGGGATGTTTAAGTTTCTTGTTCATGCATTCTATTCTAGGATTGGAGAATAGTCCTTGACTTGCTACTTGGAGTGTTCCACAGCAGAACATTTTTTTCTCACTAACATAACTGGTGGCCTCTCCATCTGAGCTGGGAGGGGGCGGGCGGGAAAGAGGACAATCTTAGCCAGTTTCAGAATATATCAAAAAATATAGTCAGTTTCTTTTTTATTGGCCTTGATTCTAGGTATCTTCTTAGACTGGAACATTTTGTTTCTTAGAAATAATTCTCAATTTATATGTTGAAATAGAAAATAGTAAAATATTAAATTGTGGAGTACTGATTGCTTCCCCATTGTGTCATGTAAAGATGGTAAAATAAATCCATAAATAAATAAAATCCATGCAGTTCCAAGATTATAATCTTGCTGTCTCAAAAGTATATTCCAGGGATAAATAACTGTATTTTCAACATATATGGATATCTTGCTGGTGAAACAAAAACAAAAACAAAACAAAATTATATTTTATTGAAATTGGAGGTAACAGGGCCAGAGTAATGTCTTGGTAGTTAAAGGTGTTGGCTATCAAGCCTGAGGATCTAAGTTCAATCCATGGGTCCAACTGTTAAAGAGAAACACTGGTCTTCTGCAAGATGTACTCTGACACCTACATCACATGCACCATGAAACATGTTTGATTCTGCCACCTCCTCCATAGACAAAATAAATAAATCAATAAATGTAAAAGAAAATTTAGAGGTCACAAATAGAAAAGTACAGCTTAATAAACAAGTTCTTAGAAAATTAAATTGTCAAAGAACAAATATAACAAATGCAAATATAAAAATAAATCAGAAGCACCACTTCAGTAAAATAGTATTTTAAGTGCTATGAATTTCATTAAAATATGATATTTTATTCTTTAATCTGTTTTTATTAATATAGCTAGGTTTTAGGATTTTTTTACATCATTATGTTTTAGCAGATGTATCATGTGCTCATGCACCTCACAAACGTAAACATTATGCTGGAGCAAACCTACTTCATGAATCATCTTTATGTGTATAGGGAAGTATGCTGAATTTATGTGACTCTACTTATGTGTGTATTAATAGAAAATGAATTTATTGAAGGTTACCCCTGCCGGCTTACTACAGTGAATAGTGTATTAATCAATAATAATTGGCCACTTGAAAAGAGACTTTTGCCAGGAAGAGTAACACCTTAGGTTGCCTTGCAATAAATAAACCAGATCTAACAGAATCTGTGTGGATCTGCTCTTACTGTCTTTTTTGCAGCAATCAAAGAGCAAAGGGACATTGTTACTAAGAATAGTCATTAACATATTGCTCCTCTTTTTACTAGGCAATGCTTTATTTCCCCAGGAAGCACAAAAATATCTATTATTTAAGTTATTTATGTTTGAGTAACTTGAAATTATTAAAATAAGTTACACACTTTTCATAGAAATCTCACTGTGCTTGTGGGATTATATTAGGGAAATAAAAATCACCGTACCTTTTTCCAACCTGGAAAGGAACAATAGATTTGTCTATTTTTATGGAATTGTACATTTTGCTGCTTCTCTGCGGCTAACATGGTCATCCAAGATCCCAAGTCCCTCTGTCATCTGGGGACTGCAACAGAAATCTTGTGTTCTTCTTCTTGTGTTGACATTCCCTGCCTTCCCCATTCATTACTCTGAGACTATAAAAGGACGGGCTTCCTCCCTTGATAAAGGACAACAGACTAATGAATTTAAGTGTCTGCATCATTAAAATTGTCATTCCTGGTAGACTATTTCAAGTGTAGTATCAAGGGTGGCTAGCTTTTACTCTTCAGGGGGTACAGAGATCTTCAGTTTCTTATGTAAATTTATGCAAAAAGTGCTCCAACACAATCACATGCTATTTATTTCAAGCCTCAAAAGGAATGCTTCATTTCCTGATTTGGTAATGGAAAGAACTGGAGCAGAGTGGAAGTGAGCTGAGTTACAGGTTAACAAATAGGATATTTATGCATTCAGGGATGAAGAAAGTTTGAGAAGAAAGCATAGTGGCACAATTTCAGTTGCATTATCACATCTTCATCACATACCTATTTTACCTATATACCTTCCTAAAACAAAGTTTCAGGGTAGTACACACCATTTTGCCTGGTTTGTTCATTAGCTTCCACAAGATGATCCCACTACTACTTCATGAGGTCTAAGACCATGTTTCATTTCTTCCTATTGTATATTCAGTTCTTTTCCTTTCCACACCCTATAACCTGGCAGTTAGAACAGGGGATGCTTGAGTGATCAATAACTAATGAATGACTAATCATTTTTACTGAATCCCTTTAAAAGAAGAATTTCCATATCTTTTCAAAGAAAAGACCAATATATATATATTGGTCAGCTCATCATAACACAAGACTAATAGTACTATCAAATCAAATGTTCCAGAAAAGATCAGTTAGAGCACTTTGATTAAATGGATCAAGCATTTTAGCATTTTCTAACTGATATTTCAAAACACTTGAATGTTCTTAAATCTATAACCCATCATCAGGGGATGTTTTAGGAAGTAGGAGGAACAGCAGAGGCTCTACTCAAATATAAATCTATGCAAGAGCAGTGTTTCATTGAAAGATAATTGTTTAGAAGAAAACAATTTCACAGAGTTAAAAAAAATCTCTCAGTTGTAATCATCTTGGGAAAATATGTACTGTGTATATATATGTCTGTTTGTATAAAATGTAAGAATTATGCAGTGGATGGCCACAGTTAACTGTGTGACGCTATGATTGCTTTATGATGGGGTTGAAGAGCTATTAGCATGTTTTAGTTAAATCTTACATTTCCAAGTTTAATAGCAAAAGACACAAAAACACTTGAAAAAAAACCAAGCTCTTTTGGAGTTCTGATTCTCCCTTTCAACTTCTTGTTTTAAACTGTAACTTTCATTCCAAGATCAATGTGCTCAAATTAAATAATAACATTCATCAAAATTAATCACAAAGCTAAGAATAAGGACATTTTGTCCGATTTTCATATTTATTCCCAACTCTGTATTTGCTTTTCTATTGAATTTGAACTCTTTCCAGCTGAGATTGTCATCCTAGCTGTTGGTGGCCAGACATGCAAATTAGAAACAGCCTCCATTTTCTCATATTTAGAATAGAGATATTACCTAATAGTTTAAAAACTCATTAAGTTGATCACTTTGGATGATCGATATTTTTGTATTCCCAAAATATTGATTACTTCCTTTCTGAAGTGCTGTCAGAGTACTTAGAATCCATGAGTGCTTCCAGATCTACTTCTAGTATTCATTAGGTGGGATGGGGTTAATGCTCAGTTTGCGGCTAATTATTTCTTCCCTACAGGAGCCAGAGACATTTTTGTAATCTAGTCAATCCGCCCATTGACCTAGATCCTGAAAGTTTTCAATCTGGCTCCCGGAAAGGCAGCACTGAGGATAGGATTGTGTGAGCACATTCCTTTGTGATCCCTCTAATGCTTTCAGATGGGCCTTTCTGAGTCCCCAAGTAGCTTCCTTGTGTGCCTATAATGAACAATATTCTTTGCTCTATCGACGTCTACTCCTCATGACCCCCCAGCCTCAGCTCCACAACTGAGAAGTCTGCTGTATCCATCCTGACTTTTCTTTCCCCAGAAGCTGCTACAGCAGTGTCACACAACTCTAAAAACTTACTCATTGCTTTCCTGTCTTAAAGAATGTTGTCCCTGTTTTCTGATGCAGTTTTCTAAATCATTTCCATTCTCTCTCTCTCTCTCTCTCTCTCTCTCTCTCTCTCTCTCTCTCTCTCTCTCTCTCTCTCAGACTCTCTCTCTCTCTCAAAGCTAGTTTCAGATAAAAAGATGTGCCTGGTTGGTAGTGCTTTGTGACATGCTTTTGAGTAATAGTCTAACCATAAGTTAGGTAATTGAAATGAATTTAGCATTCTTATAAAAAAAAAGGTAAGCCTTCCTCCTAATAAAGATAAGGATTAATTATAGATAATGCCCAGGAATATCCAGAATTCCTGGCCAGCCTTGCCTATACAAAGAGACTTGGCAAAATCACAACAAATAAAATTAATTAATTAACAAATAAAATCTGTTTTGAAGCCTGAAAGTTTATGGATCAATATTTAGTAGCGAGCTCAACAACAAAAGTGAAATCTTCCCATTAAGTTTTATTGCAATGCAAAACTGAGAAATTCAACAGGGCTCTCTAGGTATGGACCACCAAGCTTCAGTTTGTACTCTATCTTTGGTTTATTACTTCATATACCAGAAACCTTATTTCACTCCTTGGACAACATAGATTGTCCCTATGTGTGGTGATTTGAATGAGAATGGCCCCCCATAAGCTCTAATATTTGAATGTTTGATCACCCCCATCTTCCCAGTTCAAGGAACTGTTTAGTAAGGATTAAGAGGTGTGGTCTTGCTGGAGGAGGTGTGACACTTGTAGTGGACTTTGGGGTTTCCAAAGCTCATTGCTGACCCATGCTTGTTCTTTCCTCTGCCTGCAACTTGAGGATCAGACGTGAGCTCTCAGCTCCAGTGCCATGCAGGCTTGCCGCCATAACCTCCTCCCTGATGATCATGGACTAACACTCTGAAACTGTAAGCAAGCCCCCAATTAAGTATTTTCTTTTATAAGTCATCTTGGTCGTGGTGTCTCCTCCGAAAAATAAAAAGGACACTATGTAAATGTCTTATAAAAGATGGCTGAAACATAGCATGCCCCACCAGAAGGCAATACCAAGGGGCGGCATGGCAAGGATCTAGTCCACAGGCATCTGCTGCAATGCCAATAATGATGATGAAGATGAAATAAACTCACCGGAGATTTAAAACATTGCTTTTTAGTGCTGTAAAAAGAGATTCATTGCCAAAGGCAAAAATCCATATTTTCATATTCCACGCTAGGAGTTTCCATTTCTCCTTGAATGAGATTATGGCTTCAAAATGATCACAAGATTTATGAAAACTCTTCTTCACCTTCAGAAATCTGCTCATTCTGCAGTGTGTTCTCTGTGTCGGGCTGATCTTTCCAAATCCTGTCAGAGCAGCGTCTCCATTTTATTTAGCACCCATAAAATATAAGTAGGTAAAACATGGAAGGATTTTAGGGAAATGAGAGTACTCTATGTAGTATTATAACGATATACATGTTTGCCTTTGTACAAATCCACAGAATATAGAAAAACATGACTGAATCATGGTGATATTATGAACTTTGATAACTTATGTATGTACCAATGTAGGTTCAACCAGGTACAAGAGTTTCTTTTTGGTGTGCTCTCTGATGGGAGATGCTCATAGTGGGAGACCTTGTTAAAGAGGCTGAGAATGCACAGGGAATCTTCCACTTATCTTTTCTGTGAACTGAAAACTATTCTTTTTTTGAGAAGCTTTGTTTTTTTATTTTAAAATAGATTCTTGTCTCATACAATACATCCCAATCACAGTTTCTACTCCCTCTACTCCTCCTAGCTGCCCCGCCCCCACCTCACCCTCTAGATCCACTCTCCCTCTGTGTCCTCTTCAGAAAAGATCAGGTCTCCAAGAGACAACAGCCAAACAGAACAACAACAAAAAAAAAAGGTAAAGTAAGATAAGGCAAAAGCCCTCTTATCAAGACTGGACAAGGCAATCCAATAGGAGGAAAAGAGCCTTGAAAGGAGGCAAAAGAGTCAATGATACACCCACTCTCACTGTTAGGAGCCTCACAAGAAGCTAACAGTCATAGCATATATGCAGAGGATCTAATGCAGACCCATGCAGGCCCTGTGATTGCCATTTCGGTCTCTGTGAGCCCATATGAGCCCTGCTTAGTTGATTTGGTGGGCCATGTTCTCCTGGTGTCCTCCATCCCCTCTGACCCCAGTCTTTTCTCCCCCTCTTCCATCCCTCATCTCCTAGGGGAGGGACCTCATAGAGACCCCCAATTTAGAGTCTCTCTCTGCATAATGTGTGACTGTGGGCCTTTGCACCTGCTCATATCAGCTGCTAGAGGAGGCCTCTCTGATGATGACTGGACAAGAAATCTATGAGTTATTGCAGAATATCTTAGGAATCTTTATCTATCTATCTATCTATCTATCTATCTATCTATCTATCTATCTATCTATCTATCATCTATCTATGTAGCTGCCAGTCTTATTTGGTTCTACCATAGGTCTCTGGGCTATTCTTTCTGCAGTTTCTGGTCAACCAGAAGTATAGTGCATAGGCTTCCTCTCGGGTGATGGGCCTTCAGTTAAAATCAAAATTGCTTGGCCATGCCTACATGTTCTACATCACCATTACCCTAGCACATCTTGCAGGCAGGACAAACAGTAGGTGGATTTTGTAGCTGAGTTACTGTCCAAGTTACTCTTTCAATAGCCTGCAGAGTACTTTGGTAAAATCTATTTTAAAAATGTAAGTCCTCAAAAAAAAAAAAAAATCAGTGGCAATGTCTGGTGTAATTGTAACAGAGTTTATTCAGTTGGTAGAAGAAAGTTTGAAAGTTTGCTTTGACTGCCCAGACATAGATATGAGTTATTCATTTACTCATCCATTTGTTCAAATATTTTGCTAGTATGGAAGCCTCAAACAGTATACACATGATCTCGAGCAGTTCTGTCTAAAATAGCTTTTTACAAAGATAGAAACGTCTTTAATTTGAAACCTCTAATGTGATACTCACCAACTACAGGAAGAAATGTTAATTATGGCTAATTAAAATTAAACTAAAAATTCTGTTCCTTGGTTGCCATGGTTACCTTTTTTAATTACTCACAAGTTACATTTTTTTTTTAACAATGTAGGACTAGGAGGAAAAGACAGGCTTGCACACCAAAAGGAAAATTAATTTGCTTTCTAAGGTTTGTGACTCTGTTTTATGAGAGCAAGAGAAGGAATATAATATGTTGCCCAGTGGACTTTAAGGAGCTGTATTGAACCAAGCTGTAAACATATTTAATATCTACAGAGACAGGAAATGAACATTCCAGGCAGTCAAGGGAGCAAGCAGAAATGTGTGTGTGTGTGTGTGTGTGTGTGTGTGTGTGTGTGTGTGTGTGTGTGAGTGTGTGTGTGTGTGTGTGTGTGTGTGTATTTCAGGAGCAGCAAGCAGAGTAACACTGAGGAAATTGGGTGGTGATAAGCATGAAGAAAACAAGCCAAAGAGAACTTAAGTTTGAATTGTAGAGAAAACAAAGTACTCTGCCATTAGTGCAGTAGTGGAGAGCAGTGTGTGAGCAACAGAACTGTTGGTTTTATGAAATCATATTTCCATGCTGAGGATGAGACGATGTCAAGGGAACTGTTTATCAGCATCCCTAGCCACAGTCCACTACATGCTGCTCACCTCAGTTGGTAAAATCAAAGATGCCACTAGACATTGCCCAGAGTCTTCTGGGGGAAAACTCTTAATTGGGAAGTTTCACTGTATGAACGGCCAGCAAAGACACCGGGTTGAAGGCAGGGAACTTGCCTCAGGGTCCTTGTATCAGGTGCTGAGGGACTGAAATAAGGGATTCTGTAGAGTGGAAACAATTGAAAATGTAGACTTAGATGTATGTGTTTTAACTAAAATCCTAGGAATGGTTCTCTCTGCCCTGCAGCCATCTAGACTTAGTGGAGACTACCATGGTTTCCAGTTAATCTCCAAATATAAGGGTGTTTTTGTTGTTGTTGCTCTTTGGGGTTTTTTTGTTGTTGTTGTTTCTTGTTTTGTTTTGTTTTGTGTGTGTGTGTGTGTGTGTGTGTGTGTGTGTGTGTGTGTGTGTGTGTTGAGTCCATTTAACAAAGTGTAATTAAGCTTTGGTTATTTGTTTTCCTTCCTGAGTTCCTGTGTAACCGAGGACTCGGGGTACAGGACCACAGGAACATGGGTCTGTTTCCTTTCATTGCTGTTTTGTTTTTCCTTTCATTACATTTTCCCAGGTGCCTTGATCTTCTCCTCCTCTCTGATTGGGGTACCCTGTGTGCACACCTACGTATGGTGCATCTTTGCCCACAAACCTGCTAGCTCTTACCTCAAAGGTCATAGCCTCACTCTCTCAAACAAACGATTCCTTTTCTACAATCTTCAGAAAATTCTTTATTGTTAATTAACATCAACATACTTTAATACATGATTCTCACCAGAAATATTCAAACTTGGTGGAATAGGGACTTACGGCTGTTATGGTCACCCCTAAAAACAGTGCCAAACACCTAAGATGCTGTATATTTATGTGAGGAAAGATGGGATAGGTTTTCTACTAGCAGAGACACATTTCACTCCATTCAGTCACTTTGAGACTTAAGACCAGTGAATAAAACCACAGGAAAACAGTGTTCATTTCTACAGGCCTCACAGAATTTGGCATTTGACGTAAGCTGCTTGCTCCCTGAAGGTTTTTGCCTTCAAAATTCTCATTCAAATACCCAGATTTATGTTCAAAATTCCTAACAACATTTTCTTATACATATTAAATTATCATTCTTCCATATATGCTCAAAAAGTCAGGATCTTTATGCATTGTTACTCTCATCATAAATTCACCACATTTTCTGTTGAATAATATGTAATTTCTGGTTTGTGCTCTGATATTATGCCATTTTCACAATAAATGGTGTCATCCTCTCTCTGCTTTTCTCTGATATTTGTTTATGTTCTTAATCCATCTAAAATATTATCATTTCCAGAAAGCTGCCTTTCTCTGATGAACCTAATTATGGTGCTACTGTCTTAGAAGAAACCATTTCAGATCCCACACTCTTGACTAGGTGGTCAGTTTGTATTCTAAATAACTAGGTACCTAATTCTGCCATTTAATCCCTCTCTTGTCCTTGCCTGACTCTCTCTAAATAAGTGACTGACATCTCATGTCTCTTATGTCTCCTTCCCCTGACCCCAAGTGAGTGGAACAAAGCTGAGAACATACTTGCTGCCATAGGTTCGTAGTCTCCACAGATTTGTAATATCTCTGCTTTATACATTATACATTACACCCTAGCTTGCCCAATTTGTTCTTTGTGATTATACACTTGCTGGCATTCTGTTAGCTTCATTATCTATTTCAGTATGTTCTACCTCAACAACAGAACATGCCCTTTAAGCGCTGAAATGGTGTTTCAGGAGCTTCCCCTCCCCCAAAGTGTCTCAGTCGATGTAAAATGTTTTCCATATTAAAAGCTTTAGTGTGGCCATTTAGGTCAGATTATCATGGAGTGAATTTTCAGCCTATGTTTTTACTAAAGAAATGGCTTTGGGTAATTTATATGACACATTTTAACTCTCGATTTTTCCATGTAATCAAGTAGTATGAGTCATAGCTGTATAGGTGAAACTGGGTGAGATGAAAATCACTTGGAATGCATAGAAAATTATGTGACTGTGTAGTTGTATGTTGTATAGTTTCTGGTCAACATTTTTTGTTTAGTTTTGTAGCCTCCATACTCACATGAATTGTGATATAATTTTTATTAATGTCTAACAAATGGCTGAGAAAAAGTATTTTTTAAAAACAGCAGTTTTATTTACTCTTTTCAACCCTTTACATTTGCTACTTTAGTCTTGTGTTCCTTGAAGTTCTCAAATTTTACCTTCTCTCTCCATTTTAATTCCATACTAGGTTGCTGTATCTATGCCATTGGGTACCGATAGATTTGTATAATGAGCTATTGTTTAATGCTGCCTGGCCTGTCCTAAGACACATGCTAATGTATCAGTACTAAAAATGTTTGAAATACTAATTTTCCCCCTAATGATCCTAAGCATTTTCTTATGGTTATACCTTAATTCCGAGCCACAGGTCATTACCTCCACACATTGAATGCAGCTGATGTTTCTGTGGTTTAATGTTCCTACCATTTGCTTGATGACCCTGGGCTTCTGTCTGTGTTAGGAGAAGAATCTCAGGGAATGAAAATGAGGTCACCCAACGAGCTTCATACACAAAGTTTGCATTTCAGTGTTTGTTTGAAAACATTCATGATGCTGAAAAATGGTAACAAAGGTCTGAATTTTCAAAATGCAAAAGCACAAACAAAGTTGCAGTGAATCAGTCTGATGCTTAAAGACAAGCATTTCAGTTTGAGTTCCTACCATATTCTTTTCTATGTCTGTTTGTGTGCGTGAGTGTGTGTGTGTATGTACCATAAAATAAAATACAGATAACTTTCTTTGCTGCCTCTCTGAGTGATTGACTTGTCTACATTTTTCTTGCAATAATAATCTTTATGATGTCATTATATTAGTTAAAATATCTGACATATATATCTATTCATGTTATTTTATTTATGCATGTATGTGTATTTTCTTTTGACAATATTTTATGTTTTAATATTATAAATAATAATGTGAGGAAAATCTACACGACAAATATTTATTTGAGATATTGATTCTAAGACACATATATACATATATACTAATATATACTCTAATTAGGGGATATTTTCAATAGTGTTAAGCATTTATAATATATTATTCCATATTAGAATAACCCAGAAATAAAATGAACTAATGTAGATAAACTCTCAATGTCTAAATAAACCAAAGATTCAAATCATTTCAACTAAGTAGTTTTAGGGAATTAGCACCATGCCACTTTTCAAACATTTTCTTGATCTGTACAATGAGATTGTGCCTGATGATGTAACCCTACAAATAATACTGAGCAGATTTGATGGTAATAAAATCTGTCTATCTATCTATCTATCTATCTATCTATCTATCTATCTATCTATCTTCTATTTATTAATGAACCTATAGCAAAGCAATTCATCCTGCATTCTTCAATATTAATACTACCACTAAAATTCTAATTAATTTGATACCATGTTTTTACTGAAATTTCCAAATCCCTATGAAGTTCAGTCAAAGTAGGATGCTCATTGGCTCACAAAAATAAACTTCATGTAGGACCAAAGTCAGTTGACACTGAAATTATGCTGAAAGCAAAACACAAACACCTCCTTATGGCCTTTATTTTACCTGCCTTTGCCATGTAATACCTGAATATAGTAGTCAGGTTATTTGTGTACATATAGATTATATATGTCTTGAAACCTTTTAATCAAAGAGAAAGGAGGTTATTTCTCAATATGAGTTTGGAAACTACAAAAAGTATTGTTATTCATGCTATTTGAGCCAGATGTGCCTAGACATTTACTTTCTGTCCCAGTAAAGGAATGGACACTGGAAGAATTTATCCATGGTGTAGGGTATAAAGGCAGTCCTTCCCAAGAGAGATAGCAAACTCAGGGCCACCAGAGAGACTGTCATCTCAGAAGCCAAGCCACCTGGATCTCATCCATAGAAATCAGTAATGTTTGAGCTAACTTAATTAGATGACAGTTCTCATTCCTTATTTTAATTCAGTTCCCACAATTTTACTTCTCTGCAGTCAACTGTAGTGTAAAAATAGCATTATATTGCAAGGAGGAATTATGATCATTTGAGAAGGAGAAAGAAGAGAGACCAATCCACTCTCACCCAACTTTTATTAAAGTATGCTGTTCTAATTGTTATGTTTATTGCTGATGATTGCATTGTCAGGGTTCTCTAGAAGAACAGGACTGATAAAATTAACATATATTACAAAGGAGGATTTACCAGGCTGGCTTTTGTGATATAGGCTAAGTATTCCAACAATAGCTGATTATAGACTCAGAGGCCAAGAAGCTGGTGGCTGCTCAGCCCATCAAGCTGGAGGAGATCCCAAATCAATGCTGAAGACTTAGAAGACTCCCGTAGAGCCACAGGTCATCAGTCCATCTCGGAAGCGAACAGGGTCTAGGTTCGATGTCAGTGGAAAATGGCAGCATCAACAGTACAACAGGATAGTGCTCACCAGCAAAAAGCAGAGGCAGGTGCTGTGTGCTGTATGGTTTTTCATGGCCTTTTCTCCATAGAGACAGCTGCTGCTGGAAGGGTTCTGTGCTGAATAGTTTATGTCAAATTGATACAATCTAAAGTCATCTGAGAGGAGGGAACCTTGTAAGATGACTTGATAAATGGTATTAATAATAATAATAATAATAATAATAATAATAAACCTGGAGCCAGATACTGTGGTGAAAAACTGAGAGATCAGAGGAATAGGACAAGCCAGAGCTAACCTCATCTCATTGACACAATCATTCTCCAAAGAGGCCTACTTTCTGTATACCCATGTCTATATGCCTTTCTGTTTGGCCATCTCACTTCCTCTCTCCACCAAGCTACATCACTTCCTGTCTGTCTGTACAGACCTCTAGACCTCTACGGTTAGTGCTGGGATTAAAGGCATGTGCCACCATACCTGGCTCTGTTCCCTGTAGCAGGAATCTTAAAGAGTTCTTATTAATAAAATCAAACCTCTGAGCCAGGTATTGGGGTGAAGCTGGAAGACCAGAGATACAGAACAAGCCACAGCTACCTCACCTTGACAGATCCTCAGCTGGTCTTGTTTCCTCACACTGGAGGCCTCTGAGTCCTCATCCAGAATGAATCTAGGCTGAACTGCTACTCGAAAGCCTGAAAGCTTAACCAGCCAAATGCTTCTAGTTTCTGGTCTTCACGCCTTATATACCTTTCTGCTTTCTACCACCACTCCCTGGGATTAAAGGCTCACTTCTTGGGATTAAAGGCATGTGTCACCATGCCTGGCTCTTTCCAATGTGGCCTTGAACTCACAGAGATCCCAGATGGATTTCTCCCTCTGGAATGCTAGGATTAAAGGTGTGAGTGCCTCCATTTTCTAGCCTCTGTTCTGTTCTCTGACTCCAGATAAATTTATTAGGGTACACAATATTTTGGGGAACACAATACCACCACAGTTCCCAGTGTGGCCTTGAACTCACAGAGATCCAGATGGATCTCTGCCTCCCAAATGCTAGGGTTAAAGATGTGTGCCACCATTGCCTAACTTCAATGCTTACTATAGTGACTGGCTTTTTCCTCTGATCTCCAGATAAGCTTTATTGGGGTGCACATACAAAATATCACCACAGAACCTCAATTAAGAAGATGCTTCCATACGATCAAGCTATACTCAAGCTCATAGGGCATTTTCTAAATTAGTGATTGATGGAGAGGGATCAGCTTTTTCCTGGACTGGTGGTCCTGGGTTCTATAAAAAAGTAGGCTGAGAAAGCCAGTAAGAAGCACCCTTCCATGGCCTCTGCATCAGCTCCTGCCTCCAGGTTCCTATCATGGCTCTTTTTGATGATGAACTGTTTGTTATATGGAAATGTGAGTGAAATAAACACTTTCATCTACAAGCTGATTTTGGTCATGATATTTCATCACAGCAATATTAACTCTAACTAAGACAGATACCCTGCTCCAGGGGATGATATTCAACCCTCAATTAACCTTACTGGACACGCCTTCTCAGATATTCCAGGAGACTATCTCTTAGTTGGTTCCATATCCAATATAGTTGAGAATTAAGATTCTCAGCAGTGATTGTTGTTAATATTTTATAGTGCTTTATTTATAAATGAAAACTTTTTTATCCTAGGTATAGATACAAGGAAACATTCAGATAGTGAAATTTAATACTCCAAGGCTAAAGGCATCCATTGGCAGATCTTGAAAAGATATTACCTGTAGACAGGAACACAAGTGCTTATTGCTATGATCTATAAAAAGGAGTTCCAGGGGCTGAAGATAATGATAAGCAGTTAAGAGTACTTTCTACCCTTGCATTAGACTGAGTTCAGGTCCTAGCACCCATATGGCAGTTCACACCTGCCTGTAACTCCAATTTCGGTGATATGATGCTCTCTTCTGGCCTTCAGGTACACTAGACACTCACATAGTGCATATGTACATGCATGCAGGTACTCACAAATAAACACAAAGTAACATTAATTGGTTTTACAAAGCTCTTCAGATGCCCCTTAGTCCTTTCTTTTGTCTATGTTTCATTTAAAGAGCAGATTTTTTATTCCTTTATTATTACCGGTTCAGTATTTCCTTCTTGATGGTTCCTTTTTTGTGTATGTATGATGACTTTGTTGTATTTATTATATTTTTACCTTATTGTGAGCTGATTTTAAGTTTATTTTTTGTTTAAAAATTCGGTTTTTCTGAAGAATTTACAATCTGCATCACATCCTTGTAGTGTTTGTGGATGTTTTGTTAAAGTCTGCCATTTTGTTAAAATGGTACCTCTTGGAACTAGGGGATGGCTTAGTCAACCAATTCTCATTCTGAGAGCATGAGGATCTGAGTTCTATTCCCAGCATTATGTAAACTGAAATCACGACTGCTTATGACTGTAATCTCAGACTGGGGGTGGGGGCAGATTGACAGATCTCTGGGGATTATTGTCCAGCCAGAGTAGCCAGATGGGGAGCCATGGGTTCAGTAAGAAACACTGTCTCAAAGCAGAAAGGTGGGCAGTTGCTGAGGAAGACACCTAGCATCAACCTACGGTCTCTGCCCTCAACACACTCCTGCATTGCCCCCATGATTCCGCTTTCATTTCCCAATGTTGCTGACTATGACTTTTTCTCTTTGTAGCTATTTTCTTTTTGTCTTCTTTTGACAAAGATTCTAAGTTATCTGTCTATCTCCTGTGGGAAGATCTGCTTCTGATTTTGTTGGCCTGTATTATATTTATCAGCCGAGTTTAATTTTAGGTGTCCATAAATTCCTATCATGATTTAATTGTTTCTTTCTAGAAAAGCATGTATGTAATTTAATATCTCATTATTTTAAGTATATATATGTATATATATATATATATTTATATATATAAAATTTTAAATATATATATTGGCCAGAGAGATGGCTGCTTTTCAGACAGCCTGTGTTTAATTCCCAGCACCCACACTTGGGTGGCTGAGGACCACTTGTAACTCCAGCTCCAGAAGTTCTGATTGACACTTTATTCCAGTGTCTACAGGTGCTTACACACATGTGATACGCACATATAAATAAACAATAAAATAATTTTTTCAAAAAACATGAAATTTTCGTAAATAACTTCAACTTTATTCAATAATTTAATATAAATCCCTCATTTGAATTAATTCTAAACTTGTCAGATGTTGTGTATTTTTCCTTTTACATTCCAACTGTTCTGTTTTGCTAACCTAGTGCAATTTTATATAATTGCAGCATTATAAGAAAATACCGCTTTTGTAACTTTTTTTCATTCTTTTAAAATTGTCTGGCCTATATAAATTTTCACAGAATTGCTGGTACTACATATTTAATGAATACCGACTTTTGTTTTAGTTCAGGCTTTTTATTGTTGAATTTTATATATTCTTACTTTTCGTTTTTTTCTTTACCTGTCATTTGGGTATATAAATCTGCAATTACTTGGGAAATACTAATTTTAAGGTAGCTTAGTGGTAGAGTGTTTGTCTAGCATATGTAAGGCCATAGTTTCAATCCCCTGTAACACATGCACACACACACACACACACACACACACACACACACACAGAGAGAGAGAGAGAGAGAGAGAGAGAGAGAGAGAGAGAGAGAGAGCTTTTTATAAAAATAGGAATTCTTCTGTTTTCTTGCTTTTCCCTCTTCTGCTCTCCATTTTATTTTCATGTCTTTTCTGTAGAGCTCAGCCCTGTGTTTACTTCCTTTTCCTCAGGTCCTCCAGGCCAGCAGCCCTGCGATCCCTCAGTATTACAGGGTTTGCATTAATGATGCAATTTGGTGTTGAAACCACAGATTTGTTCATCTAGGTTCTGGTCCATATCATGAGATACTCTGTTTATACAGATTCTCTCCATTTGTCATTTATAAAGTGTAGTTTCAAACAACTTTGTCCAGCAACTTTTGTCCAAATTTTGTCTCATTTGATTGAGAAATTTTAGAACTACTCATGGTTTAACAATAAGTTGGCTTCAGTCTCCCACCTGGCACAAAGCTCTTCCCAACTATTTACCCACTAAAGCCAAATGGCCAGTTAATTCTGAGCCTCAGCTCAAGATCCATGGTATCACCCTTATTTGGTTTCTGCTTTATATTTCCTTTTCTTGTCATCTTTTTATCAAACTTTTTAAGCCCTTCCACCATCTAATCCCTTTCCTGTATCTCTCTACCTCAAGAGTCTTCAGACCTCATCTCCAGCTGTGTAATGCTATTCTAGATTGCTATCCTGTTTTACAGACGGAGGTAGGCTGATGCCCTTCTGATTTGATTGAGATGAGAAAAGGATGTTCCTGGAGTCTTTAGATATTCTAAGTTTTTAATAACACTTTCATCATCTACATTGTATGTTTCTGACTCAAAACCATGAGTGCTAAAATTAATATGAACCTTAAGACTGTCAAGGCTAGACTTGTACTAAACTAAAACATTACAATCAACTCTATGATGGTACTATCCATCTTCTAATTTAATGGATACTTTCTGGGGCTCCATTATGCTACAAAACACCATGATAGGCTCTACATGTGCCCTACATGCTTGGTATACCTAAGTAATTGTTAATTATTATCATGTAGTTATTAAATCTAAAAATCAACTTCTATCTCTTAATAAGTTACTACGTTTATTTCAACATAATACATCCTCAGTCATAGCTTCTAAGTTCCTAAGGCAATGAAAAACATGCTTAAATTATGGTCATTGCTCAAAAGTTTGAAAATATTACTATGCATTAATTTTATTGAATCATGTAGCACTTACCTTGTTTATTAAAAACATACATTTTAAATCATTTTAACATATTTAAACTATGAAACATTGATCATTTGACAGCAACATCATTAGGTATTAAACATAAAAACATTTTAATATTTATTTCACCCAATATAAATGAGGAGGCTAGTTTTTTTTAATTTTTAGTGTAATTCCTCATATTTTAATACTCATTGTGATAAGGTATATTTTTAATCCTCTTTAATTTCAAGTCTCCAGACAATGTCCAAGTCAATAAAAATGTCTGTTGTAAGAGGTGCACCCAAATTAAATTCTGATTAAAACTTATCTGCTATGTTCCCTAGGTTGAACAAAGATCCCATTTGTGATGTCTGAAGATGACTGAAAATCTTTATATTTGGGAAGGACTTTTTCTAATTTGTAACATTAATATTCCCTGCTAAGACCTGTGAACCGATCTTTCATTTTTCTGGAATGAAACTCACTGATTCCTCACAATTCTTTCAAAAATGTGTTTACATGCTTGAGAACATTGCAAATTTTCTCTGCTTCTTTTAAGTCATTAAAGATTGAGCATCTCATTTGTTAGATTGGGGACACAGATTTCATATTGCTTTGCCAGTGACAACAGTTACAGAATTTTAAAACAAATGGCATTCCTTGCATGGCTGGTGTGTTTAGGGAAAATGAGAAGATTTCCTTGAACTCGTATCCAGGTTGTTCACTTTTTACAGGAAGGATACACATCTGGCAGGAAATAGGAAAAGGGAAACTATGACCTTGATTAAAATAACAAAGAAAATTGTTTAGTAAGAAAGTTAATGCCTTTAACATTTTTAAAAATTAAGAAAGAAAGGAAAAGAAAGGTTGTGATTTGGTGGTTAAAAATCAAGCTTGGTTTTAGAGGAAATCTGTGAGACAAATTGAAAAGTCTACTGAGTATGAACAGTGATGCGGTTCTGATGTGGCCAATTCATTGCATTTATGAATGAGCACAGAAACTGAATGCAGAAACATTGAGGATGAATGTAGAGGGAGAGCAGGAGCCCCTCTTGCCCTTCACCCCACCCCCATTACTGATGTGGAGTGGTCCTCAAAAATTGACATATTTTTTCTGAGAGGCCAACGTCTACACAGGAAGTCTAGACTCCCGATGGATAAGGCCAGGCTTCTTACTCTTCTGGAAAAGCCCCTTCGCTTTTTCCATTACACTTGATTTATCTGCTTTTCTGTTTTCCCTCTGCTGCATCCAAACAAACACCTTCCTCCTTGCTCTCATACAACAGCTATTAATTGTAATTAAGTGTTTTGTGCTCTATAAAATGTTTGTTTTTAGCAGTTTTCCTGCAATAGCATAAGCATTATCAAACAAATACAATATGTTAACAAAACAGCCCAAACAACTCTATTAAGAAGTTTGTCTAACCCTGACCATTGCATCCATTTAGATTTCTAACTCTTTTTGTTTGTTTGTGTGTTTGTTTGTTTTTCAAAACAGAGTTTTTCTATGTAGCTTTGAAATGTGTCCTGGAACTCACTCTGTAGACCAGGCTGACCTTGAACTCACAGAGATTCATCTGCCCCTGCCTCCCAAGTGCTGGGATTAATGGCATGCACCACCACTGTCTGTAGCAGGAATCTTAAAAGTTCTTATTAATAAAATCAAACCCGAGCCGAGTTATTGGGGTCCATGCTGGTAGATCAGAGAGACAGGACAAGCCACAGCTATCTCACCTCACCGGATCCTCAGCTGGTCTTGTCTCCTCAGACTGGAGGCTTCTGAGTCCTCATCCCAATGGCTTTCAGCTGAATTGCTGCTCCAAAGCTTGAATGCTTAACCAGCCAAAATCTTAACCAGTCAAATGCCGCTAGTTTCTGGTCCTCACGCCTTATATATCTTCCTGTTTTCTACCACCACTGTCTGACCTTATCTTCCTAAATTCATTTGTGGCATTAACTAGCAGTACTAATTAGTTAGAAGTGTATTATAGGAAATGCACATAAGTATTTTTTCTTATTTCTAGTTCTATGTTTCACATAACTCATACACATATAATTTGTGCAATAAAACAAAATATAAGTGTTTATATGTTTTACATCTTTTCACAGAACTAAAATTTCAGTAGTTCCTTAAAAATTGATCTTCATAATTTTCATTTAAGATTTTATATCTTAAGAACATTGTTAGATATAATTTTATATCCAAGATGAGGACATAGTGAATTCTTTTTAGGCTAGAGAAATATGTTTTTTGTGGCATTGATAAAACTATAACAAAAATCTCATGTTTATGTTTTTATTATAGGTTCCTATATATACATATGTATTTATGTATATATACACATATATATTTCTTTCATTATGTGTTTTAAAGGGCCATATAATAGCATCCTGTGATGCCCGTGGAGTCACAAAGCTGTGGGACTTCCGGAAGCTCATTCCAATTGTGTCCATTGATGTGGGTCCGAGTCCTGGCAATGAGGTGAACTTTGATTCAACAGGTAGGGTCCCTCTGTCTCACTCTTGTCTCCTAACTAACAATGTATTTTTTTTTCCTGAAATGTTTTTTTTTTCCCCTCTAAAGCTTTTGGTAATATTTTATTTGTAGTTATATGTTTTGAATATACCAACTATGGTATTTGTAGTTTATCAATATCATGAATCTTATTACAAAAGAACTATATTAATCACAGAAGGAAGTAAGTAACAAAGAAGAGAAGTGATACTAGCGTAGACACACATGAGCTTGCTGACAGCATCATGTGTACCCTTATAGCCCACATCCCATGGAATCCTTCCCAACGTAAGCTAGCTGGGCTTCCTGAAACACAGGTAAATGAGTGGAGAAGAACCAACATTGTATCAAAGTGAACTTGAAACATTTTAATGAGATAGCTTAATTATAAAAAGTTAGGCCGGGCGGTGGTGGCACATACCTTTAATCCCAGCACTTGGGAGGCAGAGCCAGGTGGGTCTCTGTGAGTTCGAGGCCAGCCTGGTCTGCAAAGCTAGCCCAGGACAGGCTCCAAAGCTACAGAGAAACCCTGTCTCGAAAAAAAAGTTAATAAATTGCTCAGAAATGTTCTAAAATTTATATATACATTCATCTATTATTGTAATTAAGGGTTTGTGCTCTATAAAATTATTTTTGTAGCATTTTTCCTGAAATAGTGTACAAATTATCAAGCAGATAAAATATTTTACCCCTACTGATGATAGAGTGGAATCTGTTGTTAAGCAAAGTAATTCCAATCGTCCACTTAGAAGATTAAAGTACTTCTGTGTCTTCATATGTAATGTTAGCCTCTGTTAGATGATAAATGGACAGCAGATCTTCCCTTTGATAGTGTGGATTCATATTTAAGATTTTGAACTTTTGGGAATTCCTCAAAATATTTGCATTATTTGTGATAGATTAAAACAGATTTATTATGACAGGATTTCCATTGTTAGGGAAGAAATAAATATGTAAGAAGAAAAGATAATGCATTATTTAAAAACGTAGTCAGTATTAATTCTCTGGTCCAGAAGCATAAGTATGCCAAGAGTAATTCTGGAACCACAAGAGAATTGCTGTGTGTTTCTTGAAACTGGTTTTGTGTTATTACCATTAAACATCTGAAAATGGAAATGATAAGTTATTTCCTTAAATGGTATCTTGTATTTTCTTTGGATATGAACATGTAAATGATATTAGAAACAAGAGTTTTTAGTTGCTGGATATGTTGGCACCCACGTAGTGCTTAGGCGGTAAAAGTAGGAGAGTTCTTAATATAAGTGAAAGTTTCAATATTCATGATGTTGTGACACTTAAGGTCTCCCAGATTTCAAAGAGAAAGCACTGTGAAGAATAAAAGATTTCAACTACCAGTATTTCACTTGATAATGTTCTGTGTAAGAAATTAATACTTCAATGTTCTGTCATGTAAATGTGCATTGGCGTCAGATCTCCATGGGAGTTTCTCCTGAGGTGTCACAAACCAGTCACTTCCCTAAACCTATTTTGATTATCTTAAGCAGGTATTCAACTAGTCACATCTTTCAATTTTGAACTTTGAATGGTAAAACCTAAGGTTGTACATTCTAATAATGAGTAAAAGACGTTAACAAGAATATTGCATAATTAAAAGTAGTTCTGTATTTTATTATCATTATTAGATGTGTTGCTGCTGACTTTTTATTGACCTTTGTTATCCAGTTGGAAAGTTCTTTGTACAGCTAGATAAACATGATTTTTAATAAATATCACCATGTATCTTCTGCTGCACAAGTCAATATATTAGAGTCTAGGTACTGAAAATCTCCTTTTTTTCCTCCATGACTGCCAAGCTCATGGTCATACACCAATGTTAAGAAAAGTATTGAGGATCAATGGTAGAATGATGAGAAAAATAAAAGACAGAGACTGCAAACCAGAGACCCTGTGATCAAGTCAAAGAAAAGTAATTTCAGTCTGACTTTCCCATCCCTTTGGCCATTTCTTCAAGAAACATATTGTCATTAATTTAAATTTAATGTGCTTGAGAAATTACTGTCATAAGGCTTTTCTCATTGAATAGTAAGAAGCCTGTGCTTCTCTACAGACTTGCTCACTGACCCTATTTAAAAAGTTTAAAATAACCCAAAAGTTAGATGAATTAGGAGGAGTCCAAGATAGAATCAGATCATGAGTAGAAAGATAGAAAATCAGAAAGTATAATACTGGGAATTTTGTTGTTGTCAAGACATAAAGAGTGCAGATCTGAAGCTGGCCAAAATAGCAATAAGGATAAGTAACTCCTACATATTTGCTACTTACTACTTATTAGTAAAGAAATGTAGCAGAACTACATTATGAAAATATCTGAAATATAATGATAAAAATCAAGTTTGACTTAATAAAGTCAAAACATGTATTCATCTGAACATGACTAATTTCTATGTATTCATAGGGCAAGCTAATGCAAGCTTATATGACATAATGACTGCAAAGGAGTAAGAGAATATTGATCTTGCTAGAAATAAAATATATTTATTGAGAGCACATGTTTAGTTGTGCCAAGCCATATTTCCTGGTCAAGATTTGTGACAGTATTAAGTTTCACAGTTATATACAACCAAAGTGTTATTCAGCACAACTTTACTGATGAATCTCTATAAGAGGCAGATCTCTGTCCAAAAGCCACCATTGTGCTCTGGGTCTAAGAGAAAGTCATCATCAACAAACATGCACTGCCACCTTGGTATTAAGTAGTACATGTGAATGTTTAGGTAGCATACTGGCTAAGCTGGTTCAAACAAGAATTGTGTTAATGTTTCATATTCTACGTGATCATCGTATGTCCGGATCAGTTTCATTGAAGGACATCTGGGGAAATGTTCTGTTCTACTGTCTCTATCAACTATGAGTTATTTTTGTAAATACTAGATTCTTAGTCACTGAAAATGTGACACAGTGTAAGAAATATATTGAAAATCATAACACCACTGAAAGCATTGTCTGTACTGTTTGTTTCAAATTTCATGAATATAAAAACACATAATTGTTAAGTTTTAGGCAAAAGAATCATTTTAGATTTACAAAATGTGAGTTCTAAGAAATGGCTTTTATCTGTTTTGAGATTGATGTGCTAACTAGTACATCATTTATAACATGTAGCATTGATAGAGAAGTTCATATCCCAGAAGTATAGGTACAGAATACATACCATAATTCAGACTCTTAGATTCAATAATGTCTTCAGCATCATTTAGACCTTAGACAAATTATTTAATCTTCCTGGAATTACATTCCTCATGGAAATAATAGAGTAGATAATTGTCTTAGGTTTAATGAGGATTCAAAGGAATAATAGTGTCTTGCAATAAGGAAATCTGAGTTCAGTCTTCCACCATGTGTCTTAATGCTGGAGGGGATCTCAGAGATCATTCTATTCACTTTAGAAATAAGAAAAGTAATTTGACCCATCTGTGTGTAAGTATGACATCCAAAAATGTGTGCTAGTCAATGGATTTTAAAAAAATGCAAGGCTAACCCCTTATTCTTATAGTATATTAAGAGTGTGTTGAAATGGTTAACTAAGAATGATTTTATGTTTATGAAATGTACATATATATTTAAACATTTGAGCATGTATAAATCATTGTGTGTGACTTTGCTTTTCCACTGCCGCATCAGCCACTCGCACATTTGAAAGAAGAACGGTGTGGCATAGCATTATTTACATAATGTTTTATTTACAAGTACATCGCCTGTGACAAATACAGATTATCTGTGTTTATAGATGTATCCATATATTAGTATAAACTTATAACACTGTATTTGTGAGAGGATAAATGTTCCTTTCTCATTAAGCAAAGAGCCTCCCAGGAGTGTAAAACAGCAAGTTTTTGTGACTATTCACTATCTAAACAATATCTCTCACTTGGCATATTTAAAATGTTGAATGTTTTTTTTTCATTCAAAACTGTTTCAGAAAATGTTAAATGCCATTGCATGGTGAAAGTAATAAAAGTGAATTGCAAGGATTTATACATATCCCTTTTGACATCTCTTATTTCATTGTGCTTATATACTTCAGCAATATTTTTTTACTCCTTTGTAAAAGGTAATTCCAGCACATTTGTAAAGAAGTCACATCTCTAGAAAATGCAGAAGCAGAAATTTGAGCCAGATGGAGGGTATCCCGTAGAAAGCCTGTTGGTGTCTGATCATTCAAATGGGCAAAGTGCCCCAGCCTTTGGAGATAATCCCATATAGTCCCCATGAGCAGAACTATGGCAGAAGCACTAACATGAGAGCAGCCCTCTCCGCCGCCAAAATTCTTGAACAAGATGAAAAATAACAGATTGACTTCACCTTATTTTTTCAAAACAAAACATCCCCCAAATCTTTGTGTCAAATTTATCAGTGTTGGTTAATACAGCTATAGTACATTGCTGGGCCAGTTTCTGGTTGGGCAGAAGTGGCACACACCTTTAATCCCAGCACTTAGGAGGCAGAGGCAGGTGGATCCACCTGTTCTACAGGGCTAAACAGAAAAAAAACAAAACAAAACAAAAATCCTGTTGAAGAAAAGAAAGAAAGAATGGACAAACAGAAAGAAGTAAGGAAAGAAGGAAGAAAGGAAGGAAGAAGAAAGAGAGGCAGAGAGAGAGAGAAAGAAGAGAAAGGAAGGGTGGAAGCAAGGGGGAAGGAGAGAGAGAGAGAGAGAGAGAGAGAGAGAGAGAGAGAGAGAGAGAGAGAGAGAGAGAGAGACCAAAGAAGTTTCTGTTTTACTCTCTGATGGAGCAGCAAAGGGCATTAGAGAGAACACACATGAAGAAAATCCCTGGTTTGGAGGTTGGTTTTGCTTGTTTGTTTGTTTTCCTCCAATACTTAATGGCTGAAAGATTTGGGAAGAATGTCTAAATATTTTTGAACCTCATTTCCATTGCTTCGAGCTGTCAGAAACCTGTAGGGTCTTCCACTCCAGCCATGAGTGGGTACCAGGGACTGTAGGGTCTTCCACTCCAGCCAGGAAAGGGTACCAGGAACTGTAGGGTCTTCGACCCCAGCCATGAGTGGGTACCAGGAACTGTAGGGTCTTGCACCCCAGCCATGAGTGGATACCAGGGACTGTAGGGTCTGACCCCCGCCCCCAGCCAGGAGTAGGTACCAGGGACTGGCCAGTTATAGTTCCAAACAGTGGAGGGATGGAAGGCTAGACGGAGGGGGGCTGTAAGCATTCTTGAAACAATAGCGGTTTCAAACACTATCTGGTGAGCAATTAAAAAGATAATACAATGAGAGTTCTTGAGACAGGGTGAATCAGGTAAGCCACGTGACTGACCCCGGAATGCTGCCTAGATTCAACCTAGTAGCTTCTGGGAGACAAGAGGAGGGGAGCCAGGGTGTATAGGCTTTGAGGATCAGAGCAGCTTTAGTTTGCAAGGTGAGAGCCCTGGAGACCTGCAGAGGCTCCTCCACCCATTCACTAACTAGCTGAGTAATAATTTGTGCATGAGAGCTTAAAGCCAAGGGGAAGTGGTCCAAAGGCATAGAGGAGAAAATTCCAGGAGCTCACACAGGCTCACATAGGAATAATGTGTTTCCTCCAGCCAGAGTGAAAAATCCTGTAATTCCAAGGCCAAATTGGAGAGCAGGAATTAAAGAATCACTGCTCAGTGGGCAACACTTACATATTCAAAAATCCTCACTATCAAACTGTTAACAGGAAAAAAAATGCAATAAGAAAGGATACTCAGGAGAGAATTGTCTCCATAGTGAGGCAGCTCACACCTCTGGAGTTAAGTCTCCCACTATTGTCTTTCAATTATAGAGGGGGACTTGTGTCCTATTTATATCTTGCTACAAATTTAATAATGTTGTTCTTGTCCACTTTTAACGGATGAAGAAATTGAGACACCGAAATTTTACCCATCTCGTTGTGAACCACTCTTCAAATGTAGCGTTTGCATTCAAAGCCAGGCAGTCTGTATGTTGAGATATGAGTTGTATATTCTTCTTTTTTTTATAATGTGGTTCTATATAGATAGGTGATGTAAGTGTGGAAAGATGACTCATTTGCTCTAAATACTGAAATCCCCTCACTACTCGTCACAGGAGGAAGTTTTGCATAAAGCTGACTGAGATACAGCATCCTGTTATTAGCATTATTAGCATTCATTACCAACTAGTTGTCTCTGGAATTTAGAAAACTATCAAAAGACAATCTATGCTATCACCTGCCAAATTTCCTACAAGTCTTCTGGGAAACCCAAGCACCTGCTCCATCCTACAAGGGCTGGATTTCCAATCCCATACCACATATCACTTCTTATCCATACAATTAACACTGAATGACGACTACATCTCAGAGGACTTCTGTGCACTTCACATGGACAATCTGAAATCCTGGAGCTTTACTTGGGGTTTTATATTTTCACTTTCTATTACATTTATATTAACTTAACAGGCAAGGCCACATGAGTCACAAGAAAGAATATAAAGTTAATTTTTTGTCTGAGTTTCAGCTCTGTGGTTCTTCTTTCAGTTTTTTTATGATCAAGTGCTGTCTAGTATCTGTGCACCTCACATGATACATGATATAAAATAGTCACTTAGTAAATGTTCTAAGTAGGAATGTTACACAGAGATATCTGGAGAGATGGCAGTGGTAATGCTTAGAACCAAACCTAGAGCCTCACATCTGCTTGGCAAGCACTCTGCCTTTGAACTACATCCTCAGCTCTTTTTTATTTACGTCCTGCCTTAATTAGAAATAAGTATTAAAAACTTAAATTAGAGGCCGGGCGTTGGTGGCGCACACCTTTAATCCCAGCACTCGGGAGGCAGAGCCAGGCGGATCTCTGTGAGTTCGAGGCCAGCCTGGGCTACCAAGTAAGCTCCAGGAAAGGCGCAAAGCTACACAGAGAAACCCTGTCTCGAAAAACCAAAAAAAAAAAAAAAAAAAAAAAAAAAAAAAAAAAAAAAAAAAAAAAAAAAAAAAACTTAAATTAGAAAGGAAGGAAAAAAGTTCACTTCTTTTACATCTCAAGATTAAGAGGATGGAACTAATCCTGTAACATGGATTTCTTGGGACATAGAGGCATCTGAATAGAGGATAAAACATGAGGAATAGATGACCACAGGACCCTGCTCAATTATTTTATGGCTCTATTATTTAATATTTGGTCCATTGATCCTATTGAATACTTTAAAAAAATCCATTTTGTTCTTAAGTGAATACAAATCCCTCTGATACTGGACCAAAGAGTGAAGGGAACATTAGGAAATCAGATTATAGCTTTTTGGGTATACAGGCTGGAACTTATACCTACAGTGATGTGTACAGTCCTTTGAGTATACAGGTTGGAGCGGGTACCTACAGGAACATTTGTAGCCCTTTGGAATATAGAGTAGATCTGTGGAGAGATGCATGGCATGCATAGAACAGGGCTTTCTCTTTCAATCATCACGGACCTATTGGTTGGGTTTTATATCTTCCACTTGGAAGAGCTTTGAGAGCTTTAATTACTGATTTGTATTAATAAACTTACATGCTCTTATAGTTCTGTGAAAACTGTTTCATTTAATTACTATAAACTGGGAATTCTATTAAGAAGAATTGGAGATTCATAGGGACAGGATCTATGCTTTCTCTGTAAAAATAACAATTTTTTCTCTGATTTTTGTCTTCTTGTGTTTCATGATAAAAGCAAATTCATTTGCTAACAGTAAACACAAGAAGTAATATGCCAATACTATTATGAATTTCTTAAAAATTTAAAATAAATTAAAGACATATTAACCACAGATCCATTAATTCAGAGACATACAATCATCATTGTAGAGATCATTATGGCTTCCTCCTTGAAGTCCAGGGCAGACCCTGTGCTCCAAATTTAAAAAATAAATAGCCATATCCCTCAGAAAACTGACCTGTTAAACTCACATATCTAAGCTATGAGAATTTTGGGGAGGAAAAGATTCATAAATCCAAAAACATTGATAATTTCAAGCATTTGACCCATTCTGTTGAAATGAGAGCAGGAATAGCTAGTTACTGTTACCAGCTGCAGCCAGCTGTTGCAGTTTCCCTGCATGGCTCACACAAATTCACACTTGGGTTAGTTCCTGAAGCTTATGCAGTATTTTAAAACAAGTAAACTTGCCATTATAGCTTAGTTCTCTTATGAAGAACTGCAGTGAAGTGTATTTGTAACAGGATATCCAAAGACAATCAAGAGGCACTTGAATTGCTTGGTTGTATAAATGAAATACCTGTTCACACATTCCTTAGAAGGCTTGTGTATAGAATTACGTAAAATAGTTGGAATGGAGCATATGCCCCAAACCTGAGGGTCCTCCGTCAGCTGCTACATTGGATCCTACATTGGATTTAATGGAGATTTTCTGTGGTGTTATATTAGACCTACTTTCAAAGGCATACTTGTAAACGAATGGATAATGTTCTGTTGTCAAATTATTTTCCTACCACACCTAAGTAAAAAAAATTCATAAAGCTTTATATCCATGAATCAAGTATGAGGGGTAGGTTGTATATATATTGACATCATTTAGAAATAATAATGAGCTATGATGATATGTTTGCTGATATAATGAAAACTACCTGTGCATGCCAGTATAGGTAGCTTTGAATCTTGGTAAACTGATAGAAACACATTTTCATAAAGCAATATGTGACATCAGCACTTTGAATTTTTCCAAGAGATGCACAGTTTGGAAACCTAAAAGGAATGGATTATTTTAATCTAAGAGTATACACTAGTCATTAGATTAAATGGTAATAGTTAAAATTCAGTGTACACATGCTGCATGGTCCAGAGCCAGTGACCGAAGAATTTGCCTTTTTAATAGTCTGTTATACAAAATTGAATAGATAATCATCTTTAATCTGCCAATATGATACTTTTTAATAGAATAATCCTTTATGGGAATTTGTAGTTCAACAGATGTGCAACTCAAACCAGAACAAACAGCGTACTCAGCGTGGAGATGGAGCTGGTACAGTTGGCACTCATGATAACCTGCAGTGCTAGTTATCTGAAATTGAATTTCAAACAATATTCAAATATGATTTACTCAATCTGATTGAGCTCAGAAGTGTTTCTTCTCACTTGTAATTTAAGAGTGTAAGTAAAAATTGCTCAAAATCATCATGCACCATCCTCTGCATTTCATACCAAAAGGAAAAAAAAGGACAAGAGGAAAACAGTGTATTTTAAAAATGAACACTAAATATTTTAAAATAATAAATTTGATAAACATTTGTCATTTTCACACTCATATTTTTGTTGCTCTAATGGTGGAAAATATATCCATGTAATTAAGAATTATTTATCATAAGCTTGTTGTATGCCTTTCAATGAACTGAAGTCTGGGACATAGTGGAGAAAAAATAGGTGAGCTTCTATTGTACAAAAGAAATTTCAAAAGCATCCGTGGTTTCAGGGAATAGTGGGGAGTGTTACAAATTTTAACCCAAACTGTTCCACTTGTACTACGCTGTATGTGTCACGACACAGCTGTTTGTGAGAAAGCGTATCTTGTATCTATGTATGGAGGTAGAGGGAAAAAAAAAAACGGCACTTGGAAGACAGACTAGATACACCCATGTCTGTTTTCATAGCTTGTCTTCCCTATGCTCATCACCCTCTTTTATCATCCCTTCCCAGTTCTTGCATGATGTTCCATTTGTTCTACAGCCATATGACCTAGGGACCACTTAACCCCATCCAAATTTAGCTGTAACCATGGATGCTATGTTTCTCCCACTTCTACTCTTTTTCTGCTCACTTCTTTCTCTTAGTTAAAATATTTTCAGCACAAAAATATCCCAATCTTACTTTTCAGCATGGGGTAAATTAATATCATCTGATTATATTATTTCATCAATTTTGTACCTCATCATTACTCTTTCATTTTTCTATTCTTCATATAATTTTTAAAATTATATATATATATATATATATATATATATATATATATATCTCCTAACATCTCTGTAACATTCATTAAAATTCCTACGTTAATTCTATACTACATTCTCACACTTCACATATTAATATCTGTCTACCAATTTTATCATGCCTCTCTCCTAGGTGGACTTTTCCTTCCTTCATCTTAGCATTTACTTGCCAGTGCATTGTGACACACTGTTTCCTAGGTTCTCTTTAAGCCTACTGCTTCAAGGTGTTCTGTGCTAAACACCCTCCTAACCATCATCATCCAGTTATCTTTGCAGTGCTCTCTCTCTCCTTCCAGAGACTGGTGTGATGGAACTGTGCATGAATGCCACTGATTTGCTGAGAAGGTAGAGTTCATGGATTCACGACTCTTCCGTCAAGAAGCAATGACCAAATACTACTACAAAAACTTAGCTGTGTGGTTCTTGCTAACAGTTAGAGATGTTTAACTTTTACTGCTACCAGTTTGACCTGTTCCTTTTGTCGTGTCAAGAGTTTAAGAATCTCCTTGAAGATATCTGCATCAGTATCGTATATGAAGGATGCATTTCTATTCTACTTAAAATTATTTTGGTATTGAGGCAGCACATTTTGCTTATACATTCTGAAATTCTGAGGTGATAGGAAAGGTGATTATGGAACTCATCTCAAGAAGCACAGTCTCTTAATAACCCATTTTATCCATCTCATAATAATATGCTATAACTATCTAACTCTCTGTGGATTTCAATGTCACTCATTCCACTAGGATGTCTTCTAGTCCTGAGCCTGTGGATTCTGCTAACACCAAAAATAATCATTACCTTTATTGACAAATCAGATACCTAGTTTGTTTTAAGATAGTTAAACTAGGTTATGTATTTCTAGAATTATTTCCACTACTCTTCATCTTCCCAGACCCAAACTTCTCTGTAACTTTTTTCTCCACCTACTCCAATGTACACCCAAGTAAATATTGCTTCTTATATAAAAGCTTGGGCTAGCTTTGGACTTTGAGATAGCAAGCATTTCATGTTATGACTATCATGTTAATAGTAATACTTCATATGTCAGTTAGCCAGATTTCAATATTCTGCTTTTAGTGATGATTGCTGAACTTGTGTTAACAAAGCTATATTTGCTATGATTCAAAGTCAATTTTCTCTATTTATATAATTAATTTATATTAATTATGAAATAGTGTACAAGATGATTCAAATGGGCATCCTTGAACACCAATCATGTAATCACTGAGGATACTTGAAAATCAACGTCTAAGCCATACATCTTGTCTAAATATAGTATCATAAGTTTTCATGATGGGATGCCATGCGATGTTTCAAACACAGGTGTGTTCCAATGGAATGTGAACACAGAGGCTCATGATGCATGCAGTAGTCCCCCTGTCTCTGCTATGTTGCTTCTGTAGGTCAGTTGCTCATAGTCAACCACAGTCCAAAAATATTAATGGAAATTTCTAGAAATAAAGACGGCATATTTTTGAAATTGTGTGCTCTCCTGAGTAACATAATGAAAAATCACATTGTCTTGCCGGTCTCGTCTAGGAGACCAGTCTTTTCTTTTACACTACCTGAGAATGTCAAATTGGGATAGGCAGAAACCATATGCAGGTAATTTATTTTACCTATGTTGTTCTGTGGACTTCATTGTTTAAATCTTCTGCTGTCTCTACTTTATGAATTGTTTCATTGTTTCATTACATGCAACTATAGATAGGAAAATATGTAGTACGCATAAGTTCCCTTCTATCTGCAGTTTCAGACATCAGCGAGGAGTTTTAGAATGTATCCCCTGAGGTTAAAGACAATGAATGAAAACCAATGTACTGGCAAAATATAGACCCTAATCTCAGGCAGTAGTAAGGTAGGTGGATGAATAGACAGGTTGATGGGTGGAGGCTGAGCTGCTCTTCCTCTACCAGAGTATCTCTCTGTTTATCACTGTATGTTTTGCATCTTCCTCTGTTCCACACAGAGATCAGCTTGCCTGCTGACTCACCTTTGGAAATGGCCAATGGGAGTTGCAGATAAGAGAGCCAGATCTGAGGCTGAGAGGAGAGAGAGCACGGAACATTACATGACCCTCTCCCACCTTGCTTAGGTGCCTTCACCAGCCAGCTGTTGTGCAGCTCGGCCCACAGCTGCAGCTGTGTGCCCACAGCCCCACAGCTGTGCTCTTCCCTGCTGTGGGACTCCAGTTCACAGTCAGCCTTCTGAATAGGTCATTTCCTCTCCTCTTCCTTTTCAGCTTTATGCAGTAACAATTCCCCACAGCTTCTAATTATGCATGTATTTTCTCAATTATTCCTCTATATTTGCTTCATTGGTAAATAGTCCCTTCATTTATAATTCTCTTTAAATCTTCCATCCAAATGAGACTTGGTTGTTTCCTGCCAGGGCAATGACTGACACAGTTGTGCATATAAAGTTTGGCATGGAATCCAAAGACATGAGTGTAGGCGTCCTCTGTGAGATGCTTCCCTTATATCTGATTTTTCTAGACTCAGAATGCAATTAGTCTTCAATATTAGTAATATGTGCCTGTATGTGAAACATATGAAAATATGAAAGGAAGCAGTGTTGATGGAAACTATAAGGAACTTGTGTGTTTTAAACTGCTTGTTGGATATGGAAGATGGAGCAAGGATTTCTCATAGGTTGATAATTCCTATCCATCTCCTCCTAGATATGCTGGAAAGAAAGGAGAAGAGTGGAAGTGATTTAATTGGAAACCAGTGGAAGCTGATGTATATACCTGTTAGAGGCTAATATCTAATCACCTGACAGTACTTTATGTGTGGGAGAGACACTCACCACTACATTATCTCATGCTTTGCAAAGTCTATGCCCTAATTCCTAATGTTCAATTCTATCTCCATCCCTGTATTCCTGCCTCTGTGAAAGGTACACCTATTTTGGTGATTTGGATGATAAGTGTCCCCCATAGTCTTAGGCATTTGAGTACTTGATCCCTATTGGAGGTGCTGAGTAGAGAGATTTGGGGGATGCAGCCTTGCTTGAGGACAGTTTTGAGGCTTAAAGCTTTTACTTTCAGTTGATTCTGACTCCTGCTCATGATCCAAGATGTGAGATCTTAGCTTCCTGTTCCTGCTGCCATGCCTCCACTCTGGGATCATGGTCCCTGATACTCTGAAACTGTAAACCAAAATGAAATGAATTTTTCCTCCTCTAACTGCCCATGGTCATGACACTTCATCACAGAAACAGAAAATTAATAATACACCTTACAAACGTGGGATTTCAGAAGGAGCCAAACAGGTCCTGTTGAGTAGCCTCTACCGATGGCCCTCTCATTGTGAAATCCCATCTCTGGCCATACAGATTCTTCTATCCATTGCTGCCTGCAGAGGAACTCCAACAGTTACTGCGATTCTTCCAATATGGGATGGGTTTGGTCATTGTGAGGAAATGGTAGGACACGTGGGAAGCAGCAAATTGATGCTCTGGTTTAATCGAGTCAGATCCTGTTCCTGCTGACATTCCATCACTCATATGAATCCTCTGTTGACTCCTCAAGAGGTTATAAACTGAGAGGGGAGAGAAAAGGCTATTGCACTGAAGCTTACAATTCACAGTAATACTCACTTCCCTTTGATGTGGCTGTAGGAGGCATTATTGTTGTAAGATGTACATTTTTCAATATCCTAAATAATTACTGAAAATACTCTGAAAAAAATGAGAAAAACATATGGGAAAAATAAGCTGTTTGGTATCACACAAATCAGAGTTAATGATTTGTATTTTTACACTCTATATGTCAAATCACCACATAATATATATTTGATAATATATTTTAATTATAATTTTCACTTTAATTATAAGCAGAGGGAGCAGAATAGGCCAGAACAACAGTATTTGAAAAGACACTGTTTGGTTTTTTTAATCCAAATTCTACAACCAATTAGTTCTCTAACTTCAGACAAGTTTCTTAATACCTCTCTGTCCTAGTATCCCTCTCTGAAAATTGAGAATAATGAAGTGTACCTGCTATGGTTTCTTTGTGGACATTTCTGGGATAAACCATGTAAACTCATGAATAAAACATAACTCCATGTTTGATATTTGCATGCCAATTGGATCAATTTCTGCTATTAGTAACTTCCAGAAATACCAACCCTTCTTTTATAGGATAGAGCATTGAGCATTAAGTGAATTCTCATATGTCATAAGGTGCTCAGAAGAGAACTTGTCATAGCATGTAACTCATAATTTGATAATCCTTGGGTACTTCATATAAGCCATTATGCCTTAGAATATAGCTGTATCTGATATTTAAAGAAATTTATTTGTTTCAACCAATATAGCTTAATTTTGTGCTACTTCAACTCTTAATTTTGTACAAAATATTGCTCATAATTTAACTCTTTTATTCTAAAAATATAAATTAAAATTCAAAGAATGATGATAAGAAGCAAGTTAGTGAATGTTTATTTTGACTTTCTGTAGATCATGTCCACCCCTAGAAATCAGGCAGTATTTTGAATTTTGGTCACTTTTCATTGCAGAGATAATGAGGATGGGGACTCTTCACAGTGGCAGGCCACTGCTTTGAGCCCTCAGCACTTTGAAGATATTAGCCCCATTGATATTCTCTTCAGTTTTTAGAGAGTAATGCTGTGTTCTCCTGAGTAAAAAAAGATGGACAGTTATTGGATAGAAAAGGCTTTTGTCTAGTACATAGTATGGTATTAAAATACCCTCTTTTGATAGACATATAGGCAACATCAGAAAGTTCTCTAAGATGATGAGCACTTCATCACACTGGCTCATTAATTTTGTTTGAACCTGCAAAGTTAAATTTGTAATGAAAATATCCTTAAAGATGCTAGAAGTTTAATTGTATTTTTTCTAAGCTGGCCAACTTGGTGATATGTGAGTTACTTATCCTAAGGATAAAAAAAAAAAGAGGAAAAATATGGCTTCATTTCTGCCAACAATACACTGAAAAATATACATACAGTGAACTATTTGGAGCTCTGCCCACCTGAAGGACACAGCTGGCCAGTGATTCTCTCTCCTGTGTGTTCATAAAAGATGTCTTTTCTTATAAAAAATATTATAGTTTGCTAGAATTCTGAGGAAAAAATATAAACATTATGTTGTACTCAACTTTGACTCTATATCCATTAGGTTGCTGTTGTTGTTAGTATAACAAGTTCAACTGACAAAATTTTTGATTCAAATGGTTTTTCTGTGTCATTAAAAAGTGGCTTCTGCATACACACACATATACATACATATGCAGTTATATACATATATGTATATATATTAGATAAAATTATTCTCAAAAATGAGAACTTGGATATTGTTAGCATTTATGAGTGATGTATGTCTATATAAACTGCATATATATATATATGCAGTTCTGCCTAGTGTGTGGCTTAAATACAAAATACAAAGCCTCATCCACTGATTAGCTTACTTCTACAGTCAGAGCCCAAAACCTTCTGAAAGTCACCACATCCTTCAGAACACTTCCCTTGAAGTTCAACAGCTTGGCAAGTTTCATTGGCTTTTGTGTTCTTTTGCTTTTTTTATACATACATAAAAGGTAATATTGCTTTCACTCAGAGAAGGTGATAAAAGCCTATGATTTAGGACACAAGGTTATCATCAAATAAGCCATTTATTTATGCTATTCAGACTACCTATCTTCAGGGTATCACAGTATTGATCGAATTCAGGTCAATTTAATGTGTAAAATAGAAGTGGCATGCTGGACATTCATGATTATATCTGTGGTTTATAGCCATGAGTTAGATTACATGACATGTTGAGCTACCTTCTTTTTTCTAATTGCCTGTGCACTTGAAATAATCAACCCATTGCAATTCTAGCAGGCCATTATCTAGGAAATAACCTGGTGTATAATTCTAACCATTTCTTCAATGTGTTAAAAATTACAGCCACCCAGCATCTCCATCCCCAGGACATCTTAATTCCAGTTGCAATTACTTCTTCTAAGAGGTGTGCTAGCAAGACGGCTCCACTAGCTAAGTTCTTGCTGCCAAATCTAACAACTTGACTCTGATATGCAGGACCCACAGGGTAAAAAGGAGGAAAGTGATACACACACACACACACACACACACACACACACACACACACACACACACAGAGAGAGAGAAAGACAAAACAAAGAACCAAACAAATAAATAAATGCAATATTTCCCCCCAAAAGGTCCTGAACAGGCTCCAGTTTGGCATTGTGATATGTGTGGAAATCCTCAAAAGGTGTCTAAGGTCAGAAAATCCTATTGTGTCCCAAGAGTTACCTCACAGGATGTGACACCTTAGCCTTGGAAAACAGAGTTGAGATTTCTCCAACATCATTGCAGCTTTCAGGAAATGTGGCAATGTATGAAAATCCTAATCTTCAAGTCTGGGCCAGAGAGTCCTTGGAGCTACCACTATAGTAATGTTGGACCTTAATTGTGATGGCAGAATATTGAAAAACCAATTTTTACTCCTTTATATAGACATGGATCACTCACAAATGCTAACAAAATCCAAGCTCTAATATTTCAGAATTATTTTATCTAATTAACAAACTTATGTTATTCTTTTGCTGCATTTTGCTGAACCATTGCTATTTCCTTTGTACAGATGTCAGAATATCAAGAAATGTCCGTGTACTGATCCTTGCACCAGCATGTCTGTTGGTGGTCTTTAGTTCTAGCCATTATCACTACTTTTTACAAACTTTTCAAATAATTTCCTGAGTCCTCACTAGACTCTTAAAGATCAAATTTTACTATATCTTTTAGAAACTTTGCTTCATTTTTATTGTTACATATTTTGAAGTTCTAATTAATTACATCATTCCTTCTATTCCCTTTCTTTCCGGTAACCCTCCATGCCTCCTCCTTTCAACAACCCTTAAGTCTTCCCTCAGTCCTCTCAAATTCATGGCTTCTTTTTCTTTGATTATTATTGTTACGCACACATGCAAACATATGCATAAATACATAATTACAACCTTCTATGCCCATTTAATGTAACACACACACACACACACACACACACACACACACACACACACACGTATATATAATTTCAGGGATGACCACATGGTATTGTCTTACCAATTAGGGAACTTATCCCTGGGGAAAAAAAGTAAATTTTTCTTTCTCAGCAGTCATCATTTGTCTAGAGATGAGGCCCTTTGAGATTCTCCTGTTTCATGCTAGCATTTCTATTATGCATATTTCTCTTTCAAAAGTGGATTTTGGCCTCTTGCACTTAATAGAATATAGCAAAATTCAGCTCTGCTCCTACATAATAAAATATAGTTTATTTCATTTTGTATGTTGAATGGTTTGATAGATTACTTATATTTACTTACACCATTCCAGAGGAAGAAAAAATAGGAACATTGTTCCCTAATCCTTACTTTTTCAGAAAAGAAAGAATAAATACAAAAATATATCTACTGCCAGGACCAAAGGTCTTCAAGAAATATCTACTTCATTAACTTCGAAAAAGCTACTTGTTGGCTCCAACTAATAAAAAAGACTCAGGCTGGAGGGCTGGCTCAGTTGGTAAAGCATTTGCTTTATAAACATAAGGACCTGAATTCATTCCCAAAAACACATGTCTAAAGCCAAGCATGATGGTACATGTTTGTAATCCCAGTGCTACAGAGGCAAAGACTAATATTCCTAGAGCACTGGCCAGCCAGTCTAGCCACTGAGAGATCTTTTCTCAAAGGAGGTGAATGGTGTTCCTGAAGATGATACTCGAAGTTGTTTTTGGCTTCCACATGCATCTGTACATCCATGTGCACTGCATCAACACAAAAACATACACACATGCACATGTGTGCTCACACACAAATATGGGTTTTTTTTGTTTTTTTGTTTTTTTGCCTTTTAAGAAAAAGGACTGAGATTGTATTCCATGACATAGCAGCCATTTCCCACAACAGTTCTTGCAATTGGATGTTCTTTCCTGCCCATCTCTTCTCAAATACCTGGCAGCTACTTTCCAAATGATTGACTTGGAGGCTTAATATTACTTATAAATGCTTGGCCAATAGCTCAGGCTTATTACTAACTAGGTCTTACATTTTAATTTAACCCATATTCCTTCTTTACACTCTTCCAAGTGGCAGTACATTTATTAGCATAGCATATTCATCTCCTGTAGAGACCCCCAGAGGTTTCCAAGTGAGAATCTGAACTTGCTTTACCCAGCAGGGCTGTATAAGGAGGGGATGATTGGACCAGGGGCGTGGTTACCAGGTATTTGAAAGGGTCTGCACTTGGATGTGTGGTTATGATCTAGCAAGAGGAAGATCTTTTGTTCCACCCCTTGGCATTGTGATAAAAAGCCCTTTTGAAGAGACAGAAGGGGCAGGTGGATTTTGATCCAGGTCCTATCCAAGCTATCCTGTGTTTCTGTCTGTCTCCTCTCTGCTATTTTTCTGTCTAAAAGTTTCTTATTCCTCTCTCCTCCTCACAGTAACCCTTTAAAAGGTGGGAGCTGGCCTCCGACAGATGATGCTCTGAACAGGGACTTAGGTTCAGGAACCCCCAGAATTTTCTGCTCCCTTCACATCTGGTTAGCAACTCCAGATTCTACACTTCTTCTCATTATCTTTAGTTTAATCACCCCGCCTAGCTCTCTGCCTGACTACTGGCCAATCAGTGTTTTATTAAACCAGTTCAGTGACAAATCTTTCCAGTGTAAAAGAGAATTATCCCACAGCAAATTCTACTCTTTGCCTCCTTGCTGGAAACTTAATAACATCTACTCACTGTACAGTTCTAATTCTTGAGTTATAATGAACAGAAGCTGCTGACTGTGTTCTCTCACCTAAGAAAGGAAGTGATCAAAAGGACCTGGTATAGTTTACAAATTCTAAAAGAAGACTATACTTAAGGGCCAGCTATCTAAAAATAATGGAACCAGAGAATTGAGGATGACAGGATTTAGGCTAATGAATGTAATACACAGTCTACTATCCAGTTTACTATCAGCTAGATGAGATAGTGCTTTCAAATTTGGATGGAAAGAACATCGGAGTATCATGAACACTTCTCTCTCTTGGCTAGTGTCCAGTGTGTGAGTTAGGGGTTACCACCACAATTATGCTCAATTGGGCCAGTGTAAAACAAGGCATACCCCTGTCTTAATTAGGGTTTATTGCTTTGATGAAACATCACGGCCAAAAACAGCATGGGAAGGAAAGGTTTTGTTTTGCCTATACTTCCAGGTAACAGTCTTATGAGGGAGGGAAGTCAGGGCAGAAACTCAAGAAGGGCAGGAACCTGCAGGCTGGAGCTGATGCAGACACCATGGAGGAGAGCAGCTTACTGGCTTGCCCCTCATGGCTTGCTCAGCCTGCTTCTTGTAGAACCCAGGATCACCAGTTCAGGAATGGCCTCAATGGGCCCTCCTTTATCAATCCTTAAAGAAATTGCCCTCCAGGCTTGCCTTCAGCCTGAAGTTTGGAGGCATTTTCTCAATTGAGACTCCCTCCTCTCAAATGGTTCTAGCTTGTGTCAAATTGATATAAAAACTAGCCCAGCACAGCCCCAAACCAAAAGGAAACACAGAGACTATCACAAGAAATGATAGAAGACAGGCACATCAAACAATTTACATGCTTTTGAAAAATCCCAGCTATTTTTCATCTGATCAGTTCAAAGGTAAGAAAATTGTTTCTGAGATAAACAGCAAGAGGAAAAGATTAATAAATCATTATCATCGGCTATGAAACCCTTCCTCCCTGTGATTATCAGATGACCTTGGATAGACTGTGAAACCCCAATAGCTAGATTGCCTTATTTGTAGAATTGCTGGTGAGTTCACTTTCTTTCAAAGTAGTAGCCTTTGGTCACAGGAATAGTAAGGAAGCAACACAGAGAATTGATGTGTATGTGATATTACATTGTAATTTCCTTATACCATAAAAAAATAAATAGCTACTATTTGCAAATGAATGTATACTTTGCCAGAAGATATCAGTTTAAGTTGACTTGTATCCCACTGATAAACACATTTTAAACTTCCTTTAGGATTCTTTAGACTGTACTCATGTGTATCAATGGCTGTTGCTGATGACAGTGTGCTCAAACAATGTTCACCACCATTCCTTGCCAAAGAACTATGGGATTAAATAGATCCAAAGTTATACTATCTAAGTAGACAGAGTTTTGACATGGGAACCAATAGGAAGTTGATCTTAAGAACAATGTTATTACAAGAGTTAGAGGGGCTGGAGGGTCATCCTTTAAAAAGGAATGCAAGGTTCAAAATTGCAAGATAGTCCTGTAGGAAACTGTAAAAATTACAGTGAAAAAAAAAAATCCTCCAAACACTTAATAATAGGCTCCTCTTACTGATTCCCCTGGCCCTGTGGCTGTACTTTTCTAAGTCAGCTTCAAGGTTCTCTTCTTTCTAAGGTATAGTTTAGCAGATGGCTACGCTATCTGTGCACAAAGGAACTGAAATAACCCTATAATTTTGTGGATTTTTTTTAAAGGTAAGCTAACAAAAAGAGTCTTTTCCTTTTCCTCTGATTCCGATGAATGTAAAGTTACATATTCTTTTCCTCTTGGAGCTCAATACGACAATCTTCCCCTAAATGTTCCTTCAAGTGCCTACCCCTACACATAAGCTTTGTAAACTTTCCCACACTCCCATGAGAGACAGTTTTGGGATGTACTGATCTTGTGTGTGTTTATGCACATATAATTTAAAAGGAGTTCTTTTGTCAAAACAAGGGGGAGATGATTATATATTTTGAATTTATTTTTGAAGGTATTGTTAATAGATTTATGAAGCTAAATTTTTATGCTAGACTTTTTTTTTACATTTTTATTTGTAGAATCCCTATATTTCTTTATAATTAGGCCTGAACCCTGACTCCAGAGTGCTCATAAATATGGAACAATTATTATAAAATTAAGTTTATTTCTAGAATTATATTTAGAATGATGTTGTTAATGACAGCTTCAGATTGACATTGCCTGTTAAATATATATTATTTATGTGTTAATATATGTGTGTTAAATATAGATATATGTCCTGTTTCCTGTAGAAAGTCTCATTCAACTATTACCTAAAATGAATTTTATTTCATTTGTTTTCTTAACATATGGACCATGTTTATGTTCTATTCTATTTTTAAAATAGCCTCCACATTGGAATCCCAAGACAAATTGTCTTTAAGACCATGGAATCTCCCTTCTTTGAAATCTTCAGTGGAACTTACCATTCTGCTGTCTACACATCTTAGTATTGCACTCTCATAATTCTAGTCTTGAAGATTTTGCCTTGTGTATTACATTCGTTCCCCTGACAAACCCTCGCTGTTGTTGTTGTGATGGTGGTGATTTCTGTTTGCTTGTTTTTGTCGACCTTTCAGCCAACCTGAGCAGAACTTGTCTGCTGGACCTGGGATCTGAGGCCCTGAAAGAATGGGGTGGACTACAGTCTAATGCTGTAGACAACCTTACTTCAGTTTTAGTGTACTTTTATACACAGATGTAACAAAGAAAGCAGTGATCCAAGGAAGGTTGTTTGAGTTCAGAAAAATATGATCAGAAAAACATGTAAATAAATGCCAATAGGCATAGACTGAGTATTAATAGAGCAGCCCTTTCCCAGAACTTTCTCAGAATAGACCAATTTGAACAAATTACTATAGATTCTATCTGGGGAAGCATGAAAGCAAGACAGAAGGCAATATCCGGATTCAGGGGACACTGACCAGACTGGGTTCCACAGCTATGTTCTGACATCCAAGAATAAGTATATCTTATAAATTAAATGTAAAGGTTTGTCACGGGAGGCACAGCATCATGTCCAAGAACAACCCAAAGAACAAAATGCACCTGAGGGAAAAGGCCCTCTGCCTTTTCCCTGGAGCCTCTCTCTTCCCCAAGGCATTGTTCACCATGGGTCAATCTTTGAGATAATTCAATAATAGTCCTCCTCCTCCTTCTCTTTTTCTCCTCTCCTTCCTTTCTGTTTCATTCCTAATATCATTCCCTGAATTTTCTTTTGAACATAATTCCTCAAGTCAAAAAAAAATCTTATCTTGTCTATGTTAGTTCTATGCTAGAAGATAGTTTTTCTGGCCTAAAGTAAAAAACTTGTAGTAGCTGTTATATTTGTTTACCAATTTCCACTGATGTTTGTTTAAATGATAACTATTTAGTAGTTTGGTTTTCTGAGTATTGATAGCATTTCTATTATTGTCAGTTTATGATAATTATCGTTAAAAATATAAAAATTTTATCATTAATTTAAAATATAATTTATTACTATAAGCAGATAGTTCAAATATCTGCAGTATGCAGAAGTTCTTAAGATAAATTTTAAATGAAAAAGATAAGTATTAAAATATTTGATTCAAATTACTCATAATTTTTAAAAATTCATTGGTATTTTGAGATTAATATAATTACATCATTTTGCCTTTTCCTTTCCTGCCTCCTGACCCTCCCATATACTTCTTACTTGCTAAATTTCAACTCCTGGCCTCTGTTTTTGCTAATTGTAGTTAGAAAGCATTATACTACTCAGTCTTTATAATGTTACTTGCATTACTTCAGAGCTGACTACTTTGGAATTGGTTAACCAATTAATGTCCTCTTCCCTGGGAGAAGAGGATTTCTCCCAATCCCAGCGTTCTCTAGTTGCTTGGAGTTCTTTGTGTAGGGTTGAGGCCTCCTGGACTTTCCACAGTCCGTATTAGAATGTCTGCTGTTGTCCTTGTTTAGCTCATGATTAGGCAGCCATGTTTTTGGTGTGTGATGAGGTAGCTTTCCTGTCATTTCTAGGAGGCACACTCTCACAGATTTCCTGATCCTCTGGCTCCTACAATCTCTCCGCTTGCTCTTCTGTAGTGTTTCCTGTGCCCTAGGTGGAGGATCTGTGTTACTGGTGTATCTTTTGGGACTGGGCTCCACAACTCTTTCGTTTTAAGTGAGTGTGGTTCTCTGTAGTGATCTCGGTTGTAAAGAGAAGTTTCCTTGATGAGGGGTGAGGACTGAACTTATCTTTGCATCCAAGAACAAATACTTAGAATATAGTTAGGGATTCTGCTTTCGTAAAGTGACAGGTATAGATGCTCTGCCATAGGCTCTTTATTTGTATCACTTAGACACAAATGCATATTGAACTGTTAAGAGTACATGTTAATATATATGTATATTTAGAAAAAGAAGATAAAAAGATATACACATTTTTATTTCTATTACCCCCAAATCCTATTTAAAATGTTATTAAATGTAATTAGGTCTAAGGTGTTTTTGGAATAAATATGTCCAGTTTGAATTGTCTTTCCTTAGACAGGAGGTGCTGGGTGCTTTTCAACACTGTGCTATGTTTTTATAAAGAAACTGAAGGGGTTAAATTCTCCCACTTTCACAACTGAATTTAGGTCCCAGTTCTCTGAGAAGGACAAACCGGTGTCTTTTCCATCAAAGGGCCACTTATCTCCAAGGCCCTCACATTCAGGGTGGAGGGAGAGAATGAACACAGAGGGTCTAAGTCAGCCTCACAGTGTCTCAAGGACAAACCCAGCAGCCCTCTTCTGAGTCACGTCCAAGCTTGTGTAGATGTGTCCAAAAACAATAAGACTAAACCTCAGCCAATTAGAAATGTACTAATGTAACCACTGCTTGTATATGTAGCTGACCCTGAAATTCCCCTTAGCTGTGCTTAAAAGGAGCCTGCACATCCTTCTCAGGGCCGTCGCCAGTTTGTACAGGTGAATGACCCCACATGCATGCTGGTATAATGAACACTCTTTATTCTTACATAGAGTTTGAGCCTGGGGTCTTCCTTCAGTGTTTCCTCAGACCCTACAAAACAACATATGGAATTGGAAGGTAGGGGTCTTATGTTTTTATACCGTGTGGTTTGTAAAGCAGTGAAAGGAATGGTGATCAATGTGGAGACTGTAAATATAAATATTAGAAACAGATGCTTATGCACACATCACGGAGCCCAAAATAGTATGAGCTATAGGAATGTCTGCTTGTGTGTTTTATCCCAAAGACAGGACTTGCTAACAAGGGAAAAATTCCTCGGTGAAAGAGTTGCATCATGAAATGAATTTGAAAATGGTCTCTTAAGAGTGTTTTGCTTCTGAATGTCTGTGCTGTAACAAAGCTGGTTCACGTGAACTGTGCATGGAAATACAGATACATCACATGGGTTGATGGGTTGTGCATGGAAGTAAAGATACATTGCACATCGCATGTGCAATGGCAGCAAATAGTCTTTTGAAAAATGTCATAGTGAGAAAACATATCCAATATCTAATAACTAATATCTGAGGTTAAACTCCTTAAAAATAGTCTTACACTTTTCATTCATAAGTAACATATTCTGCAAATACATTCTGAGAATGAATTGTTCCAAAAGTCCCTCCCCTGAAACCTGTTTATTTTCTGGTTGAGATATGACTAAAAGCATGATGTGACTTTGATACAGTAAAATGTTTATAAAGTTTACTTTTGACTTGTAAACAAACACTTCTTTTGTTAGCTAAGGTGACCCACTCTAATCTTAACTGCCCACCAAGACAATTAATGTATTTGCCTAGGAGAAGTTATCAGGGTCATGTTACCCCCCAAAATGAGAATATTGATAAATGCCAATTCTCAAATACTACATAGTATAAAATCTAAGGGTAAATGTAAGGCATAGCCCAAATCATCTGATGCCTGGGCATTTGTTCAAATACTATTTTGTCTTCACTGTTTCCTAAACTCTTACTTAGGGAGGACCACCTATTTGTAGCCTCCAGGACATCAACACACCTTTCTCTGCAAAACAATCCTATCTTCTCTTCTTTCTGTTCCTGCTACACTTGGCTTTTTACTGTAGCATTAGTAGAAACAGCAGGAGGAAACATAAGAAATAAAATAAGTTTAACTTGCTGGACTGATGCCCTCTGAAGAATAAACAAAATACAAAAGCTTTGAGAAGGGGATATAGTGGCAGGAAGCTAGATTATAGACTCTGTTAAAAATGTGTCCATATTGGCCAGGTGGTGGTGGCGCACACCTTTAATCCCAGCACTCGGAAGGCAGAGCCAGGCAGATCTTTGTGAGTTCGAGGCCAGCCTGGGCTACAGAGCAATATCAAGGAAAGGCACAAAGCTACACAGAGAAACCCTGTCTTGTAAAAACAAACAAACAAAAAAAATTTCATATTATTCTTGATTTGTTGTCAATAGAAAGTCAATTAGCATTTATAAACAACATACAACTGGTATATTTAAAATTAACTTAAATTTGAAATATTAAGGAAAACTATGGGTATAAAAATTATTTCATGGAGCTAGAATTTAAATATTGTTATTTATTATCATTATCATCATCATCATCATCATCATCAATACAGGGTCTCATTATGTACCTCTGGTTGTCCTAGAACTCACTGTGTAGAACAGGCTACCCTCAGATTCACAGAGATCTACCTGCCTCTTCCTCCACCTCCTGAATTCTAGGATTAAAGGTGTGCACCACCATACCCAGCCCTTTAATATGATTTGTCCAATAAAACATACACTTGGTATTAGATTAGTGAAGTAACAAGATTAGCCATTATTAAGGAAATGACCATGAAATTTCTATAAACCCCTGAGATACATATCATGGATTTGGAGTAAGCAAGACCATTTAGTAGATAAAGCCTTGAGACCTGAGAGCAATCCAAAGGACCCACATGATGGAAGTAGAGAAACAATGTGCACAAGTGGTCCTCTGGCCTTCACACACACATTAGGGTATCTACATGTCCACTTGCATACATGCATACATAGATACAGACACACAATCAACAAAAGTAAAAATAAAACTAAATCAGCCCACTTTTGTGCCAAGTTTTATAGATGAACAATGTTCCTGCATCCCTCCTGCCTATCTCAAAAAACTTTCACATCTCTATTGCTAATCATGAAGGTACAGGTTTTAAATCAGAGAAAACCATAGCATTTACATTTTTTACAGCTAGGGAATGATCCAAAGGGATATTGGGAACTTGTCTGGTAGCTGACACATATGGAATACACACTGAGGGGAGAATCAGACAGACCTGAAATCTCTGTATCTCACAAGTAGGAATGTTTTACTTGGCCACTTTTTAGTCACATGACACTCCAGTGGTCTAAGCAAGTTAACCAGTAGTGACTATGGTAGCTTGAAAATTTAAACCAAGACAATTGACAGTCACCACTATCCAGTACTTAGAATTAGTATACAGTTCTTTTGTTGTCCTGGATAATATATTCACTGTCATGTTCGAGATGAACTTGAATGAGGCATAAGTAGACCATGATGTCTATCTAATTGGATTGGTAACAAACGTTTACAAACTGGTACATAGTAGAAGGACAGAGGGCCTGCCTCCTCCTGTGCCATTGCTCTCACAATATTGTGACATGGATGTGACCAAGAAACTTTTTTTGAGAGGTCCACATTCATCCTCCTTTGAAATGTCCAGTCAGTGAGTAAGAATGAGGTAGCACCCAGAAAACAAACACCAGCCTATACTTTAATAACTCAATCACCAGTTTAAGGAGAAAAACAGGTGCATGGAGTCAGGTCATTTAGCCATAGGCAGTCACAATTACAAACTTTGACTGCTGTTTCTGCATTGTGGTGCTGATGGGATTCCTGGAATTAAATTTTTTTCTTAGACTTAAAGAAAACAATAACAATAAATGTGAAATACTCGAATGTTAGAACGAGTTCAAGGCTAGTTATGATAAAACATTGTTTATAAATACTAAGTTAAAGTGTTTAGAGGAGAGGGTGACAGATAACACTGAGCTTGAGAAGCAATCATATGGGAAGATGAAAGTTATCCCTAAAATGAGAAAAGTGAATTTTATATTTTAAGTTTGTACTCTCATACTCCATCTATCTCCACAGTATTATGTGATAAAACTACATCAGTTGAACATAATGATGTGAACAGAGGCCCAGGGGATCATGCATTTAAGGATTGTACAAATCATGCAAATATGTGTGTATGATGGGTGTCATACTTATAAAGTTGGCTGGAACTTTCCTACACTATTGATATTAGCATCAGTTACTCATCCAAATATAGTTTCTTGATAATGCTATTTTCTGACTAGATTTTTTTTTGATGATTTGGTAAGAATAGCTAACCCATAAGAGATTAACATTGACAAACCAGGGTGAATTCCAGTACCTATGAGGCAGAGGCAGAAGAATCAGGAATTCAATGTTATCCTTGACCCTGTCTCTAATAGATAAGAGAGAGAGACATTAATGTTTAGACACATTATTTGCCTCAAGGCAGCCAACTGGGAAGCCTTTCCTCTGTAGCTAGAGTTTTTCTGCATTGCCCACAGTCAGGACAAATCTTTGTCACCTGCCAGTCCCACAGCTGCTCAGACCCAACCAAGTAAACACAGAGACTTATATTGCTTACAAACCATATGGCCGTGGCAGGCTTCTTGCTAACTATTCTGATAGATTACATTAATCCATTTCCATAGATCTATACCTTGCCACATGGCTTGTGGCTTACCGGCCTTTTCACATGCTGCTTGTCATGGTTACAGCAGGCAGTGACTCCTTCTGCCTTCCTGTTCTTTCTTTTCTCCTCTCTGTTAGTCCTGCCTATACTTCCTGTCTAGCCATTGGCCAATCAGTGTTTTATTTATTGACCAATCAGAGCAATTTGACATACAGACCACCCCACAGCACTTCCCCTTTTCTTTTTTTTTTTAAAGGAAGGTTTTAACATTAACATAGTAAAATTACATATAATTTGGGAATTTGTGCATAGCTTCTCTTACTACTTCCTGCTGGAGGGGGGGCTGTATCTTAGGGGGGCACAAAGAAAATTTTAGGATTATGGAGTAGTCCATGAGGCTGTATTGTCTGAGCCAGTTGCCTTCAAACCATTCTGGATGTTGGATCATCTGGGCCATGGTATCGTTGGAGACCTTTCAGGGGATCTTGGCTGATCACACCTGATGTATCTTAATCTGGAACAAATCCATAGCCTCTGGCTTTCTGTGGAACAAAAGCAGAGCCTCCTTTCCAAAGCATATCCTTACATCCAAATTCTAAGTCAAGGTACCATTAAAATATACATTTTGGCATAACTCAACAGCTTTTGCAATCAAATATTTTTCTTCAGTTACGAATATCAAAGACAACATAATCCAGATTCTCTGTGTGGTAGTCATCTTTATGTGGCTTATTTTTTATATTACCTTGAGCCTATTGCTTTAAACTGCACCATTCTAAGACTGAAACGATGCTGTGCCTGCTGGTTTTTCCCACTTCAGCTTCCCAACATGGCGGTGGTATATTTTCTTCCAGCTCTGGGAGCCATCTTGGGACTATGCTTTTATCTAAGCAGCATGTAGCTCAGAAACCTTTTTGTTTTGTACTAGCAAAGTCTAAATCCATCACGCAGCTAAATGTGCCACAAAGTATCCTCGAATCAACAGGACAAAATGGACAGACAGGCATGAAACAAAGGACTACCGATTCTTGCCAAAACAAGTGTGGTTATGGCTTTATCAAAAGGCGTCTTCTGAGGCCAGGACAATATGGCACTATCCCTGAAGTGGCCTTTGCAATCTGGAAAAGGTACAGTGCCCTTTTCTTTGAAGGCAGCTGAACAGGCAGTGGGCTGATGGCTTCTGATGTGCAATGGAACAGCAGCTGAAATAGTTATTCTTGAAGAGTAACTAAGCTCACACCTCTCAATAGTAGACTGGCATTTAATAGAGGGATGTGAAGAAGAACGGGATGCTGAGATTAAGCCACATATACACAGCCAAGAAAAATGGACAGCTGAATTTAAAAAAAAAAAAAAAAAATCAACAATTCCCAGAATTTAAAATCCCGAATCATGACATGACACTAGTGGAATTCAGGTGTTTCTGGTACATGGACTGTTCTCACCCAATGTGAGGTGGAACTTTTGACCTTGTATACATCCTACTTCACAAATGAGTCTGTCAGATACGCTAAGCCTATAGGCTGAAGATGATGCCCCAACACTGTGGAGAAACCTCAGGTGACTCTCAAGGCAGCTGGCTGTTTCTGTCAAGACTCACAAATTTTTGGGAGTTGCTTGCATGCACTTCCTGTTTTTATTTTTGTCAGGTAATATTATTTCCTTCTTGGGTCTCTGAGGGAGTTGAAAATTAGTTAGTTATAGTTGAAGATTAGTTATTTATAGTTGAAGATTAGTTATAGTTGAAGACTAGTTAGGATAGAAATGAATTAGGTACATTTTGGACTTACCAAAATAGGATAGATAATGGAATTATTTTCTCTGAATTTGTCAAATACAAATGGACTAGACGTTGTTTAGGTACTTTTTACTTGTATATAGTTATTGTACTTTTGTATATAGTTTTTCTTATGTTAGTTATAACCTTTTTCCTTTTTTCTTTTTATTAAAATAGAAAAGGGGAAATATGGTGGTATTTTATTTGTACTGAAATGTGATTTTATTTGTATGTTAATAAATAAAGTTACCCAGGGGTCATACCTATTAGAGCCATAGTGAAAGCTGGGCGGTGGTGGTGTATGCCTTTAATCCCAGCACTTGGTAGGCAGAGCTAGGTAGACCTCTGTGTGTTTAAGGATACAGCCAGCATTGGAGACACATGCCTTTAATCTCAATACCAACCATAAAAGACCTGGAGGTCTGTACAGACAGTCAGTGATGAGGCAGTCATGTGGTTGGGTTTGCACCCAATAAGAAGGCAGAACAAAAAGTATATAAAGACAAATACACAGGAAGTAGGTCTCTCTTCGGCTGAAGAGGCTAGCTGCAGCAGACGGGTAAGGCTCTTAGCTCTGATCTCTTGGCTTTCTTCTTTGCATTGGTTCTGTGTTTCTTATTAAATAAGATGGTTGGTTACATCTACTTTCCTCTTTCTCCACAGGCAGTCTTACAGAGATTGTTCTACAGTATAAGGCCAGCTAGTGGCAGAATATCACTTGTACATTACTTTAGGGTTAAGCTGCAACCAATTTCAGATCCAAAACCAAAAGGGCATAATTTGATAAAAATCTGATTGCTGAATAGCTGGCAGACATCTGCCAGCAGTTTGGGTTCCTTTTAAAGGGCAGCACATGGTCGATGGTACTCTTAGGAGGATTTATAAGTGTAATTATTGCCACGTAACTCAACAAATCACCTTTATCTCTGAAATCCTAATGCTTTCAATCTTTTGCATTTTAGGCATTGAGATTTTAGCAATAAAGTACTCTATAAAATGAATCCTAACTGTACCTGAAAGCCTTCAACAAATTTTAATTCATTAAATAATAAAATAAAAGTAATTCAAAAGAAATCTCTAAAAGTTAACTTTTTACATTTATAATTTTATAAGCATTTAAAAAAACATGTCATATGTAAATTTTAGGCTCTCCTTGCTTATTAACATTCATAATCAAAATATATAGCTGACAAATTTGTAACAAATAATAATGGACTTATTTACAAAAAATTTAAAATGCCTCACAAAGTATTCACTCTGGAGACAGTTTTGCATTTTAGAAATCCTACTATAATCAAGATCAATAGACAAGAAATAACATCTTTGAACTAACTTTCATCAGGTATGCATGTAATAACACATTGTAATTTATTGAAAATAATTCTTCTACATAATATGTACCCAATAACTTGTGGTTATTATACCCAAGCTTATTTCTTAGATCCTGGGTAAAAGCATGCTGCATTTGGAAAAAAAATTGCCAGTTTGAAGGCAAATTGGTAAGATAAAGCATATCAACAACAACAACAAACCATATAGACCTGTTGTAAATGTCCTGAATTAATGCCTATCTGATAAGTATATAGGATAATGAGATACAAATTACTTATTTAAATAATGACCAATTTTGAAGGGGAATTGGCTTAACTATTACACAGATCTATAGAAAGCAATTATATTTGATCTCGTGTTCTCAGAGTAGAGAACTGTGGGTGAGATGGAGTCACTGAGAAGGTTTTACAGAGCAGGCAAACCTTGAGTGCTATTGAGAGAATGGATAATGGGAGACTCTCCCAAATGTGTCAGTGTGGTCCATGACAAAAGGGATGTTGGTAAATGAGGTAGATACACAGTCCTGTGGAAATGGAAGAACAAAGGGACGACCCTGCCACTGCATTTAAGCATCCTGCCGGATCCACCCAAGCTCTGCATTCTGTGTCGCTCTCATTTTTCACTGTCTGTAGTCATCTTTTCATCCTATTATTCATAGTGCATCTTTCCCCACTAAAGTGTAAGCTTAATTAGAAGAGACTCTTTGTCTGTTCCTTAGCACTCATTCAGAAATACTCAACTGTGTACCAGGTATGAAGTAAAACAGTCAGAGTTTAAAAGATATAAACCAAATTGGTGATGATAATAAACATGAAATGAAATAACGGGTTATTCTTTCAAAAGACTCTATTAGGTAAATTGCAGAATGATATTTCTAAGCATTAAAGAAGACCATGCCTCCTCCAAACAGCAAGGGGCCATTCTCCAGGAGCTCTGCAATATACATGTCAGTTGGTAAGAATGGATGGATAGGGGAAATGAATAGGCTAAACATGCAATGAAATGTCAAAATAGAATTCTCTATCAATGGATAGGAAAGAGGTTAGTATAGAAATAGGCAATGAGCAGATAATTACATTTAAAAGGACAAGTAGAAGGTTTTCAATGTTTACTTTTCAGAAACAACTATAATGGGACAATACATAGGCATAATATATAATTGGTAAGAAAGGTATATTTCAGCTATATGTGCATGCATCAATATATACCCATATAATGCACAAAGTTCTATTATCTTCCTGTATTAATCTGTAAGAATCTCATACTTTAAGTATTTCCCAGTTATTCTTTGACTTTGCCCGAGATATTGATCAAGTGTCTATTTTATCAGAAAACAACAGTCCATTTCTGTTGTTTTAGCTCATGTGAATAATATGGCCATTGGCAGGAGAAACCAGGGAAGAGGTTCTTCTGTCCTTATAACAGAAATGAACAAGGAAGAAAGGGTTTGCACATTAGTCATTATCTTAGGGTTCCTATTGCTGTGAAGAGACACCATGATTATGGCAACTCCTATAAAGAAAACATTTACTTGGGGTGGCTAGCTCACAGTTTCAGAGGTTCAGTCCATTATCACCATGACAAGGAGCATGTTGGTGTGCTGGAAGATGTGGCGGTGGCTACATCTTGGCTTACAGGCAACAGGAAGTCAACTGATTGTCACACTGAGAGATGCTTGAGCAAGAGAAGTTTGAGCAAAACAGAGCTCAAAGCCTCTCCCCACAGTGATACACTTCCTCCAACAAGGCCACATCTCCTAATAGTGCCATTCCCTTTGGGGGTCATTTTTTTCAAACCACCATAGTCATGAAATGACCAGAAGTGTGAGAACTAAGAACTGTGAGGATGCCTACTGGAATCTTAGAAGTATCTCTTCCCCACAGTGTTTTCCTGGTAGCCAAGGAAATAATGAAATAAAAAAAAAATTAAATAGTTACAAAAACGAATGAAGTAAAATGTACAGAGTAATTTGATCTATTGTCTCTATCTGCAACCTCCTTTCTTTATCATCAAAGTGCATTGCCAGAGGCTGGAGAGATGGTTAAGTGGGTAAGAGCAAGTATCCCTCATGCAGAGGACTCAAGTTTGGTTCCCAGGACTCACATTTGGCATCTGATGCCTGAAACTCCAATTCCAGGATACCCTTTGCTCTCTTCCACTCTCCATGGACACCTGCACTCGGATGCAATAACCCCTGCCCCCTACTCCCACAGCATTCACTATAGCATGAATCTTAAACAGTCTTATTAAATAATAATAATAAAAAAAACTCAGTGCCAGCTATTGGAGTAAATTCTGAATGACAAGAGAAGCAGAACAGGCCACAGCTAACCTCACATCACCAACTTCTCAGCTGATCCTGTTTCCTCAAACGGGAAGCCTCTGAGTCCTCATCCGAATGGATCTCAGCTGAAGCTAAAAGCCTAAAAGGTTAAAAATTCCTCACGCCTTATATACCTTTTTGCTTCCTGCCATCACTTCCTGGGATTAAAGGTGTGTGTCTTTCCCAAGCAAGCCATGAGATCTCAAGTGCTGGGATTGAAGGTGTGTGTCACCAGGCATGGCTGCTTCCAGTGTGGCTTTGAACTCACAGAGATCCAGATGGATCTCTGCCTCCCAAGAGATAGGGTTAAAAGTGTGTGTGTGCCACCATTTTCTGGCCTCTGTGTCTATCTAGTGGTTGTTCTGTTCTCTGACCCCAGATAAGTTTATTAGGGTATACAATATATTAGGGGACACAATATCACCACTGTCACACACGTAGACACGATGTATTAAAGTGCATTGTATATGCTTGAAAGGTTTCATATTGGATAGACCAGAACTCAGAACCATGAAAGCTCAGGCTTTGTTGGCACCTCCACTAGAACTATGAGAAGCTGTAGTTGAAACACTGAATGGTCCAAGTTCCTGCCCCATGCCAATCTCTCTTCCATTTGCATCTTTGGTTCTTAGATATCTTTCCTTAGTAGCTAAATGTCTGGCTTGACCATCTAAGACTGACTCACTAAGGTTAAAGAAGGACAACCTATTGGAAAGCACGAGTCATTGCCAATGCATCACTTATACCTATCCTTAAGAGTACTTATTGTACTGGAGATCTGTAGGGAGGCTTCTTATCCTTAGTTTCTCAGAGATGTGCACTGAATTCATTCAACCTACGTTTATAAATATGCCATGTGCCAAAAGCATGTACATAATAGAATGTGTTTGCTGCACTGAGCATAAACACAACCACAATGCAGTGTCTAAAGATTAAGTCTAGATGAAATTATTTTAATGAGTCTATTTTAAACCATGAATTAAAATCATTGACACTCTACATTTTAGAACTATAAAGGACTTACTAAACTAAGTATATCAATTTATTTCCTTATATTTCAAAACTAAACAATTTTTGTTGTCTAATCCACATAGGGTATCTTCTCATAGCAGTTTTAATGCAAACTCTCTGCAAATGTAATTGATCGGTGTTTGGAGGTGGGTGACTTGATTTTTAACGGTCTTCTAACCCTCATAGTTATCTGCTCTGGTCCTGAATACTAATTTTAGGAATTCTTTCTATCTTAAACTTCCATTTTTCAAATGTGAAAATCTCTGTTAGTGCAATTAATCTCACACTTCATAAACAACACATCTATCCTTGTACCTCATCCTTTGCTTATATCAGAGTCATTAATTAATTTCATAGTTCAAATATGGGGTTTCTCTCCTCTCTACATTCTTCATTTATAGCAAAGTGTGAAATCTGGATGTGATTTATGAGGAAACTCAGTAGCATTTTATACTTAGAAACATCTCTTGACCGGGAAAGGGCTAAATCTTCGCACAAACGTCAGTCCTTTTTTTAAATTCTTTTTCTTTTTCTTGTAAATTTTGCTCTTTTAGCCATTTGAATGCTCACTTTCAGAACTAACAAGTCAATTTGTGTCTTGCATCCCTTCTGTTTGCATAGGATTCTTTCTCTGTGAGCTCTCAAGTTTCTGGCTGGTGAGTGATAGAGGAGCAGCTATTCTGCCTGTTAGATTAACATCAGAAAGCAGAATTTGCATCTGGCCACCAAGCCTTTAGTCATCAAATCAGCAAATGGAACTAATGTGGGATAATAATGGGGGAGCTGGCTTTTGAGGAGAGAGGGCTGAGCTGGATTTTTATGAAGCACCCAGTTCATATTTTTTTAATGCCCCCATGCCATTAAATACTGAATTAATGTTATTTTTCATGTAGCCTGGGATTATCATTTCCTCTTCTAAGACAGTTGTGACTTTTCATGATACAATCATTTTGTGGAGACATTTTGACCATTTTAATCCATTTTAAATGCTAGTCATGTAAACAGGGCCCTCCCCACCGGTGGATAAGGGTGCTATATTCTATCTGTGTGTTTTGCTCAGCTTAAAATATGGGGTTGAATTTGAATAATAACTTTTTAGGAGGACATTGAGATGGGATCCTAGGAGACTTTCAGAAAAGGAGCAAATACTAAACATAGTATCTCTGTATTGAATGCATAAACACCTTTTTTTTTTTTTTGCGTTTTTCGTTTTTTCTCCATGGTATTTTGATAGTGATTGAAAATACTTCAGGGAAGAGAGAGGCTTTTGAGAGGCTCCTTTCTGAAAAATCAGCTTAATTATACAGCTAACTCCTTTACATGTAAATTAATTTATGTAACAGCTTAATGTGGATATATGTGCTTCTATTTCTACCAAAAGATGAGATAATCTGGGTTATATTTTACACAATCAAGTCTACCAACAAGCTTATTTAAAAGTCGGTAAATGCTTCTTAGGATTTTCATATATCAGGATCTTGTGGATGGAAAGATTAGAGTGATTTAAAATATGAGGTGAAGGAACCAATCTGAAAAAAGGCCATGTAACCAGAAGCTAGCCTTCAGTTTTCTGTGTTGCATTAACTCTAACTCCCCTAATCTCTTTCCTCTTTGTTTTTGTTTTGTTTTGTTTTTTTAACCTTAACTCATGCACACAGACAGATACAGGTAAATAACAATCATTTTCTAAGCATCAGTTACCAAAGAAGTTGGCGTTTCCTTTGGAGTTCCCAATCTCTTTAACACAAGAATTGAATACAAGAACTGAGAAAGGAGTTGGACAATTTTAACAGAGTTTGAGAGAGAAACAAAGTCAAGGATCTATCATTCCTTGAGCCTACAGAGTAGAGTGAGATGAAGAATAGGAAGAGAGAGAAAGTTCCATATCTTGAGTTAAGGTTTGGGACAGTCACCACACTCAGCAAGGGAAGCCAGCAAGCAATTATGTGGTAGAAAGTAGAAGTTGTAAACTCAGAAAGAAAACAGACAGGCTTAGCAGTGAAGGTCTGCAAGCAACTTCTTCTGACAGGGCTTCTGTAAAGAATCAGTATATTATCTCATTAAGGGGTTAATTAGTCCTCCTGGCTCCTTAGCATATCTGCAGGTGAATCAGATTTCCTGTAGGATGGTCTCCTGGGCTGAAGATTGACAGTCTCAGTTAGAGTAACTCTTTAGGTAGGAGATGATAGTGTGTACTCTTCTAATCTTTAGCCCAGATAACAATATGTAGTATACATCTGAGCCAGACTAGGTAGAAGTAGCTTTTCCTTAATGGGACTCAACAAAATCTTCTTGTCTCTACCTTTTCATATGGTATTTAAAATTCTAAGAAGTAGCAAGTCTCTAGCTGTAAGTTTCCCCAGTCCCCCCTGGCCCCACGGTCCCATGTTTCTCTGGTCCTGCCTGGCCCCACAGTCCTGCAGCCACTTATAGAATAATCACTCAAAGGCTTAATATTAATTGCAAATTATAGGGCCTATGGCTCAGGATTTTTGCTAGCTAGCTCTTACAACTTAACTCAGTCGATGACTATTAATCTATGTATTGCCATGTGTTCCATGGCTTTACAGGCATCCCATTACATGTTGCTCCTTGGACAGTGGTTTAGCGTCTCCTCCCCACTCTCTTTTCTCCTCTCACTAGGAGAAATCTCTTGGATTTTCCTACCTGGCTCCATCCTGCCCTGCCATAGGCCAATGCAGCTTTCTTCTCCAACGGGAGCAACACATATTCACGGCGTACAGAAAGGCATCCCACAGGAAAAGAATTATGTTTATCTTTCAGGTGTTACCAGGGAAATAGGAGGTAGAGCCCAAAGTCAACTAAGAGGGAGGGCAGGTACCCTTAATGGCCTCTAAAACTACTGCTAATCCCTTCAAAAAGTTAAGACCCTAAAATCACTTAGGTTCTGAGTGTAAATTGGAGTGTAGAGGGTACAAAGTTTCCATTCATATGGATCTTCAAGCTTTGAGGGAGTTACTAGGGGGACACAGATAAATCTCAGTAGGACCATCTGAGTACATGTCATCAACTGTAAACAAAGGGGAATAAAATTAAGACAAAAATTGAGTAGTTGAGGTCCAAACATTAATAATAATATAATAGATATAACCCATTTTCACCATGCAAATCCGCGATCCAATTTTAGGGTTTCAACCAAAAGGGATAGTGGTGTCTGGACTAGAGTTTAGTTCACACCCTTACATATAGCTTCCAGGCAAGGTTGCCAACTTGGGAGAAAGGAGAAGAAGAAACCAGAGCACCCTTCTAGCATTTCTGGCCGACAGCCAGGACAGAGCAATGGACATATTTGGCTTCTGCCTCAAGACAAGACTGTAACTGCTGCTTTTAGAGTCCCTGTCCTAAAAAATTTTGGCTAATTTCCTTTGTTCTCATCCCATTTACACTACATTGTTCTGGTATTTTCTCCAAGTCTTTCCTTTTCTTCTGCCTCAAGTAGATAATCTCTCTCTTTTCCTTCTGGTAACCATCTGAAACTTATAAGACAAAAAGGGATACAATTCACATGCTTCCAGAGTGTGTTGTTGGCTTTGACACTTAACCAGGAGAGATCATTTGAAGAAAATTTACTTTCTTCTGTTTAAATATTTCTGTTTCAATTCTTGCCCACATATATACCTGAAAAAAAATTGAACAATAATATAGATTTTCAAACAAAGTTGATAGCTAAAATTACTTTTGTAATTTTAAATGGTCCTAAAGGATATCTCCGTAGTGTTTATAATATACATTACAATCAATCAAATGTTTGTATCTCTGCCAAATTTCAAATTTGTATGTTGAAGCCTTGTAAGCTAACTTTTAGAACAGTAATAAAATACATGAGGTAACAAATCTTAAAAGAAGAAGAGTTTATCTTGCCACATGGTTTCAAAGGTTTTGGCCCATGATCTCTTTATCCTGTTGCTTTGGGCCTGTGGCAGCATGATGCAGAAATTGGGGAAGACAGAAGTGTGCTCACCTCATGATGACCAAGAAGCGAGAAACTGACATGAGGAGCCTCGGAACCCAATGTCCCCTCCACTGGTACACCACTCACAACCCGACTTCTTCCAGTGACTCTCCCTCTTCAAGGTTCCTTCTGTAATTTCCAATATCTCCCAATTTTACCAAGGTTGTTAGAGGTAATATCTAAGGTCCAAACTCTAACAAAATTGTAACACTATGTATGATAGTTTTGAGAAATGGGGTCTTCGGGATATAACTAGGTTTATAAATGATCATGAGGATGGAACCCGGTAACTGAATTCATTTTTGTATGTGAGGAAGAAGAGATTTAGCTTCCCTCTGTTTTCATCATGAGGGAACACAGCAAGAAAGTATTTGTAAACCATTAGAGGATCTTTCCCAGACCTACCCTGCCACCTTGATCTTGAAATGTTAGCTGCTGCCTACAAAGTACTCATTACATCACACTGTGTTATCACACATGAGCTGAATAAGATAGAATCATCCAAAATGCCAAAAGCACAAGACTGCAGCTGTAATATTCAATTCATGGTGAATAAAAAAGGCCTATTCTCATAATAAAAATGATGAGCCAAATAAGACTTACCATCTGTCAGAAAAAAATGCAACTTATAAAAATTCAAATAAAATTATTGATTTTCATTGTCAAGATGGTGATTCTTTCTAGATTCTAGAAGGAACCATGGAATGGTAGAATACGCAAATAATTGACTATATAATCAGAAGCCTAGAAACTTGTTTTAGTTTGGTCGGGGAAAAAGTTACAGTCACCCTCACCTTCTCATTCAGGCATTCGTTGCTGCCCCTATGAGACTCTTCCAATGGGAACTACACATTCTCAAGTCACCCCTTTGGTTAATTCAAGGAAGTCATGCATTTCTCTTTGACAGAGTAGGGGGGAAATGCCATTAAGGAAAGGTAAATTGAAAACCAAGAAGCTAGGGTGCTGTGAATCAGTTGAGAAAAGTGTTCATGCAGATTTCCACATAGTGATGTGTTCATCTCCTCATATGAAATTCTCAGTGATCACATGGTATGTTTGAAGCAAGGGGAAGGCCATTGCTCAAAGTGTCTTTAATGTACAAATTCCCTAAGCTTCAGCTCTCCCTTTCTCTTTTTTCAGGATTAGCATAGAAAGCAGAGAGCTTCATTGTATTTTCATGCATGTATATAATTGTATTTTGTATGCAGGAGTTTATGATACTTTGAACAATAATGTGAATTTGACAAGGGACTAAATAATCCTACCTTTGTAGTCATGGTGTTCATGTTGGTAAAGGGCTAACAAAATATGAAAGAAGAGATGGAAATGGTTGATACAATACAGGACCGTGTTGGGATTTTCTCCTCATTGTGTTTTCTTGAATAGTTGTTTTATCCTAATGCTCTAATGTCGTTTATATGAATAATGTTGAGTTTGCTGCTGAGAAGGTTTACAATGCTAATAAACCAGTCTAGTTTCCATTTCTCAAGAAGAAATGGAGATTTGTGTCTTCTGCTAAAGGCTGTACCTACCATCTCCAGAAACAAAATTCAAGAAAAAACTAGCATTTTGTTTACCTAATTTATTTATCCATATTTAATTCTATTTTGGCATATATTTTACCAAAAGCTGTGCTCTTTTCTCTCTGTAAAATACTATAGTTTGTTTTGTTTATTGCATGTAGTAGCATTGCTAATCTTTTACTCCCTTTTTTTCAGTTTTTTTACTTTTCCAAAGAGACATCCATGGTATTTTATAGCATCCTGCACAATTTTGTTTCCTTAATGTCTTCCATATACTATTTCTTCTTGTTAACAGTGAGCCATTGGGAAAGCAAAGTAGTCTGTTTGCCAGAATCTGCTAACACATGAGAGCTGCTCTGTTGCTCTGATGCAGTTTTTAAAATAAGTAGTGAAAGTGTCATAAACCTCAGTGCTACAGCGTATTTCTCTAGAAAAGTGGCTCATGACCTTGCCATGATGCCATGACTCAAGCAGAGGAGAGAGCCCCTGGGCAAAATTTCTGTGAGGCGAGAGGAGCAGATCAAGAAAGGGCCACACCTATTCATGAGGACCTCTCAGCTGATGTTGAACATCAGCCAGGACCCAGGGAGTTCTACAGAAGGAGTCATACTGCGGAGTTGCCCATCCTAGGTGAAGGAACCAAACACTTTTCCTACATATCAGTTATTTCCATGCAAATTGGCTTTTCACAAAAGATAATAGAAGAAGAAGGAGGAGAAAAGAAGAAGAGGAGGAGGAGGGAGAGGAGAAGAAAGAGGAGGAGGAGGGGAACAAAGAAGAGAGGAAAGAAAGAGATTGAGGGAGAGAGGAGAGCCCATTACCCATGAGCAAATATCAACCTACCCTCTCAGTATCTGGAGGATTGCTTCTGTACTGGACAGAGAAAGGGCACCAGCAAGGCGTTACCACACCACTCAGACCTCCTTGTGCTGTCAAAGTGTTGAGGTTTTATTTTACTAAAATTCAATCTAAAGTAATATCCAGACACACACAGAACACACACACACACACACAAACACACACACACACAGAGACAGAGAGACAGAGAGACGACAGAGAGACAGAGACAGAGAGAGGAGAGAGAGACAGAAAGAGACAGAGGCAGACAGAGACAGAGAGACTAAGAACAACTCATTGGTAGCACTCAGCTCCTATGGCCAAAGATTTAGGCAAAATGCAGTTTAAAAGAGAAAGAAAAGTCTCCCAGCAGTAGGGTGTCTTCGTGCGCTGTGTGATTTCCCTGCCTTGTAGCCTTAGGTATTTTCTTGCTTCCCCTGAATCACACACATCACTCCTGCAAGTGCAGGCATACTACCTGCCTGCGGACCTGAGGGAGAATGTGCATACAACTCGTCAAGAAGAGTCCTTTTTCTGCTTAGCACAGATGACTGTCCTCCATTTCATGCCACCCAACACTTGTCTGCAAACAAGCATAGATGAGAAACAGTGAGTGTAGGTACCAACACCATCAGTACTGGGCAGCGGGGAGGGGGGGATGCTCATCACCTCTGTTCAAAATAACAACTTTTACAGCTTTGCTTTTTTTAAATTGCTGAGAACATGTCTCCCTATATGACCCAGATTATCTTCATGTTTGTGAGCCTCATCTCTGAAATCTTGGCATTATACGCATGTGCTATAACACCCAGTAAAGTGTTACTTTACATGATAAAATTCTCAGATATTACAATATTAATGCAATGCATCAGGAAATTGGTTGGCATCCTTAGAGATTTATGAAGAGAGTTTCTCTTTATATAATATGAAAATATTAGAGTCAGCAACTTTGAACAAGCAATAGATTATTACAAAAGGTCATGGCATGCTTCTAAGGCAAGGAGTGGTGTAAGACAGATAGTCTCAAGTATACGGCTTGCCTGTAAGGGGTTTTGCTTTTTGAATGGTCACCACTACATGCAGTATCTCAAAGTTCACTTTCAGGCTTATTTAGCAATAAAAGGAATGCCTTAGATTCCCAAAATCAACTACAGGCAAATCCATCTATGTGGTTCATAATAATCACAATGTATATGCATTAATCCGCATACATTTAGTCACACTCTGCACCCCTCATATCCACTAGCAATACTATACTTTTACTCTATAAATTGTTCTTGTAAGCTTTGAATATTTGATATCTGAAACTGCAAGAAAGATTTAAAGGAGCAAAATGAGATAGAAGGTAACCATAGAAACGTGCTCGTTGTCAAACTGACGTTTGATAGCCCAGAACAATAATTCTTCACACATGTGCATAGTCTAGGAGTCCAAGACACATTTATGCACATTCCCACTTCAGATCTTTATAATATACTAGGGATTTTTTAGACAAATAAACAGTCTCCTTTCACCTGTGAAAAGTGACCCCATTTTCGACTTTTACAAAGTCGCAAAGTGAGTAAATGAGAGAAAAAAAAATAGATGTTTAGGGTTCTGTGGTTGTCATATTGCTAGATATTAAAGAAGTTACTTTGTTGTGGGGTTTTTTAAACACTGAAGACCTTGTATTTGAATCCTTTAAGAAAAAGGATAAAGCCCATTACTTGGCCTGGAATACAAAAATCATATATTTTAGTTAATACAGATTTGTTATAGTGTCTTCATGGAATATCCATTACATTACACACAAATGAATAAAAAAGTATGATCTATAGTCTAAAGCAACAGACAGACACATCTAAAGAACAAATAGCAACAATAAAAAAGATGGATAAGTGATAGGACATAAGAAGACAGAGAGAAATAACCTCCAAATTCACAAGGATGGGCTCTTGGAAAGTGAAGATTTAACACTGTAACTAAAATGTGAGAGTTGGTCAGGAGACCAAGAAATAAGATAGGCAAGCTGGCACTAGCAAGGAGGCCAGATGTGGAGGCAGAGAGAAGTGAACATGTTAACCTTTAGAGGGAAAACTGAAGTCTAATGGTTATGGATTATAGAGAGGGAGGGGTGAGGAAAAGAACTAGACACATGGGTGTCTGGCATTGTCCAGTGCCCAGGTGTTGTGTCCCACTAAACCTGAAGAAACAATGAAGAAAAACTCTGGAGAGAGTCAGCAGTTCATACCAACATCTGGTCATTGCATGATTCTTGTGGAACTAAATAAACTTTTAAATAGAAAAGTGGCTCTGTGTGCTCGGATTCTGAAGGGGAATTTCAAGCTAGACTCACAAACTCAAATTCACCAATTTTGTAGTTTTATTTGAAATCAGGTAAATAAATAGTATTATCCTGGGTAGAGGAAAGAAGGAGAGCTATGAGAGGGAGAGAGAATTGAAAAAAAAAAAATACCATGAATGCCATGAAATGAGCTAGAGGAATGTCATTATCTAGTTTTCTTTTTAACATTTTGCATTACTTTTCTATAATAGTCATAGAACAGTGCAAAAAGATATCGGGGCAGAATAACATTTACTAATGATGAAAATTTCAGTCTCTGAAATAACGATTTCTCTCTATGTTTTCCTAATTATAACCACGTTGCATGTCATATCTGCAACAGTACATGAACAAAGAAAGGGGAGGTATAGAATGGAGGAAGAAATCATCTCAGTGTCAGAAAACAACAAACTACTGTGTTCTTTCCCCTCTGTGCTGTGAACCCCTCTCCCATTGTGGCGCCTTAACATTTTGTGATCTTTAGCATTAGAACTGAAGCATGCAGTGACTTGAAATCTTAATGCTACTTTGATTCTGCCTCAGTCAATCTATCTTTATGATGGTTTAGATATCAATCAACACCCAGGATAAAAAGGGGAATCATGTACATTTTCATGACTGTGTCACAACGAAGGTGAGTATCTCCTGTCTACCACCAGCTGCCAGAAACTCATTGAAGTGGCTGGTGAATGCAAACGCTTTATTTTCCATGTGAAACCATGGCCACAGAAATTGCTGCTGAGGCTCTGAGGAGTGGAAGGGTTATGTGTTCTGAATTTGTGGAGGGAGCAACAAACAGGTTTCCCCACGAAGCAAGGTGCCTCTGGGCTGGACCCAGAGCAGAGTGCACCTTTTCTTGAGTAAGGGGCATTCTTGTTATTTTCCAGGGAGAAATGGAGACAAGAAGCATAAGTCTGGTCCAGGATGCATTATGGTTGAGAGTCGAAGTGTTCTTAACTTGGTTATTGTAAATACAGGAGAAGAGGCTGACCCTAGACTGACAGATACAACTGAGCCTCAGGAAGTGGGGCCCCAAAGAGCTAGCAGAATCCAAAAGCTTTTAATTCTCTCTAAATAAGATGATATCCACTAGTATGTTGTCAAAAAGCCCTCAACAAAAATCATCAGAAACCCAGGACCAAGATCCAGCATCTTGTTACTCCATGTGTCCTGCAACACAAACGACCATCTATTGCTCTGAAGAAACAATGCACTAAGAAAGACAAGGAGGATGCTGTATAACATGATAAACTTTTGGCCAAGAGAATGAAGGAAGCCGACGAAAAATGCCAGAAACCTACTGCCGAGAGACGTTGGCTGTCCTCTCTGAGTGCTTCTACTTCTGAGTTGAAGTGTAGTCAAAGTAGAGTTTTTAAGAGTAACAAATAAATGATCAGACCCTGAAATATAAAATAAAATGAATCCACTAAGAGGTTAGGCATAGTAATCCCTAGATGACTGTATGATCGTTAAGGAAATGAAGAATAGATGTCTGCCATTCCAGCCATAATGTAAAAGTTAGTTCCAGAATATTCTCTACCTTACAGCTGAAAATCATACTACAAACCACAAAGACAAAGACAGATGCTCAGAAATTTTACATAAAATCTTTGGAGCAGAAAGATGAAAAGACAAAAGAAATCCATATGCTGATGACATCCCTAAGTGTTGAATAAAAACAAAGTGTATCATATCCAAATCAGGTAAATTTTTTTTTATTTAATTGGATTTAAGAGTCAACTATCAAACCCAAAGCACAAGTTTCAGCTTGAGCTAACAAAATGAAGAAGTGAGCAAAAAGACAGTTGAATGCAGCGAGTTACAGAGTACAACATAATCCATCAAAACCACAGAGCCTGTAATTTTCTTGTTTTATCTTAGATTGAAAAATGACTCAGACTATGTTCTTATGCAGATAAGTGATGGGAAATCTCAGTTGAGAGAAAAACCACTCGATGCAGACTCTATATAATAATGTATGAATCCTGCAGACATAATAACAGTTAGATGCTTCAATGGCCCTGGGATTCACAGTTAAACAGGCACACCTGTCAGTATGTCGCTATGGAACATCACTTAGAGGATGTTACAGCAATTAACCTAACTAAAGTCCACTCAGGTTCTGGGCACAGATGAGTGTTATAAAAATAATGTAGGTCTGATATTTATTTACAATGTTGTTTAGGGCCCTAACACAACATATTTTAAGTTAAATAGTATTCAGTCATACCTTTGAAATCAGTGAATAAATCTGAGCCGGCAATTTTTACAGACAAAATAAATTAGCAGAAACTCCTTACTGGATTCATATTCACATTTTCATTTTGCAATTAATACCATTTTAAGGATCATTTGACCCTGTTTTAAAATCATAGAATTTTTAAGTTAATAAAGTTCAATTTTATATAAAACATCATTCCCTTGGGACTACAAATTCCCACAATGAATAATCCCAAACCTCTTGCAAATGAAATAATGTTGGCACCATTTATGAAAATTATTTTATGGATTCCATACAACTTAATACACTTTTCTCAGATGTCTGTCTCATTGGCCATCTCCTGTTATTTGTACATTAATAATTGTTAGTATAAGTTATGACAACCATATGGAGTGGTATCAATGTCTGCCACAGTCACCCTGAGGTTTCATAGGCTAGGCTTACTGGGCAGCTACTCCAGAGACTCACTTTTCCGTCTTCCCTGGCATTGCTGAGCCACTCTGCTTGGGTTCTCTTTGAAACATGGCTAGTGGGAATCAAATCCAGTTCCCCATTCTTGCAAAGAAAGCACTTCTACCTACTGGCTGGTCCGATTCAGTGACTTCCTGAAGCCTTTCAGTTGTTTACTTCCTGTTCTAATATGCAGTATTTCACCTAGCCTTAAAACATCCCATTTCACCTCCCTGTGAACATCGTCTCTTAAGTTTTCCTCTCAGATGGAAGGTTTTAATTTAGGGGGAAACTGCTGCACGTCATCTCATTACCTTCTTCATCAATATACTTGGTATGTGTTGTTAGGTTACGCACTTAATGGAGAGACATGCTTCCTTCTGATTCTGCAGTTTGAGTTGTCTTCCCTGAGCAACGCATCCCACTTTTGCATCGTGCTGTGATTCAATCTATGTGTTTCCTTGATGCCTTTTTTTTTCAATAGCAGCTTCAAAATGGTAACTTCATTGTGATTAAGGGTTCTTTGTCTCTCATGCTTAGCCATTCTTTATAAATGTGCCCTGAGAAATAGCTGGCTGTCCTGAATCTTTTCCAAATGGTTTCAATCAAATTATTTTGTGTTGTGGAGCTATCAAAATAATGATTATAATATAGTAGAATAATGGTTTAAAAAACACTAGTTTTAGTACTAGCGTGCCTACATCAGAATTCCAATTCCCATTCACTACCTGGATTGGTATCTATGAGACCATGAGAAAGACATAGTCGTTTTGTGCTTCAATTTCTTATATAAAATTGAGGCTGTAATAGTGCTTTCCTTGAGAAATAAGACACATTATTATAGCATCATCACCTAGCACATAGTAATGTTCAATAAATTAACATTTATATTTTCAAAGATACTGGGTGACTTTTTCTATTTTTCTCTCTTATCATAATTTGTGCTTATTCTATCTCCATTTTTTTTTCAAAATGCTCTTATATTATATCTTAGATCCCACTTCCTGAAAAGATCCTTTTCTAACTAGAGTCCAGATTCAAATGAGACTAAAAGTCTTCAAGCCTACACATGGCACCCTGAGCCCACTATAGTAGATTAGGTTGTTGCTTTTGCATTTCTCCATGCTCAGTACTCGAATGGGACCAAGGAGTAGACAATCCACAGCTAATTTTACTGGAACCTGTTAAAAAACAGCCTGAGACATCGTCCTTCATATCCTCCATCTCACTGTCGTCTCCCGAGGGACAGAAGATGAGGTTCCCATTTATGTGAAACTTTGACAGTGTGATTAACCAAACGTTGTTTCATTCTCTGAGAGAACTGTTCAAATAAAAGTATATCTATCCACTTAGGAAATCCACAGGGAGGTGTCCTGGGCTCTTCTCCCTTACCTGACAGCTTTGTGAAAGAGTTACAAACTATCAAGAGGATGTTTATTTGCAATTTACCTTGTGTTCTTACCACAATAGAGGTCCCTCCCAGCGGAGGTTCCAGGTATGGTTGTCAGTATAGGCAGTCGTCTCAATTGCTTAGTTACTGACACTGAAGTTGGCTGGAATAGTGTGTTGACCTTGGTGGTACCCAGTAACACTTCTGCCTTCATTGGACCCAGTTAAATATGTATAAGCTGCAGGCTTCCGCAAATACTATGATCACGCATTGATTAACTTGACACCAAGGGCCCCCCACATACTTATGTAAAATTTGTTTTACAGATAGGAATATCAAGAAAATTCCTTGAACTCAGCAGCAGTGCATGGATGTACCCTTGCACGACCCTGTTTGTCAAGAAAACTGGCGAATTTAACGTTTGCAACAAATCCTAGATGTTGAATTTAACGTTTGCAACAAATCCTAGATGTTGAACACGTTTACCATCTGGGATCAATACTCCCCCCTACAGTTTTCTCGACCTGCTTGATGATCTTGAATCACCAGAATTGTACAACTGTAACTTCAGGCCAGAGTTAGGAGGGTGGTGGGAAGAGGAAGGAAAGGATCACATGTGCCAGCTGTGTTACAGAGAGAAAAATGTTGAAAAAGTAACCACAGGGCAAAGATGTCTCTGTAGGTAAGAGATCCTGCTCTTCCTGCAAAGGACCTGAGCTCATTTTCCAGCACTCACTGATTGTAACTCCAGCTCCAAGGCTGACACCTTCTTTTGGCCTCCAGAGGTGTGTGCTTGCACTCTAACTCTCTCTCTCTCTCTCTCTCTCTCTCTCTCTCTTCACACACACGCACAAATAGAATAAATTTTTTCAAAAGAAAATATTTACAAAATAATGTGATTTAAGGTTCTCATTATAATTTGAGTATTTGGTAACCATTATTTGGTCTGCATAATATAGTATCACCATTCTAACACACTTTAAAAACATATTTTTAGCATCTACTTAGAGCATATCACAAGAATGAACCTGATAGAGATGAATAGATTTGTATAACTCTGAAAGTATACCTTGTAGCAGTGTAAATAACTAGAAAAAAAGGATCATTTACTAAATAGTTTGAAAACAGCACATGCCCTTCTGTAGCAACAAGGGTTCTGGTGGGAGTAGTCTGAAGTATTCCTTTTTATATCACTCAATAACTGAAAGAATGACATATATTAAAGACTAATGTTACAAACACATTATTGAGATACTTAGGAAAAGTAAGAAGAAATTGCCATGAGGTTTTATATCATAAACATTAAAAATATTTTCCCAATCACATTTACAATGATTAAAAATAAAAATTAACAATGCTTTTAGGGAAAAAGAAAAGTATTTGTTACTCATGCCAGAAAAGGTAACAGTCCTCAAAACAGAAAAGGCAAATACTGTTTTTCATATAGCCTAATGGAAAACCCTTATGGAAACCCACTAGTTAGTAAGACAATTTCAAAATAAAACTTTTTTTTGAAGCAGTTTGACAGGCAACTAAGGAATGCTGGCAACAGAGAAGTAGCCTTGCCTGGGAAGAGCACACCAACTGGTTAGCTATTGTCAAATAGGCAGCCTAAAAACGTACATGCCAGTAACATCCTATAGACCAAGCAGGTTATATTTAAGAATATGTATGTGTATACATATGTGCATATAACAACAATTAAAAGTAAAGAGGGCCTGAATTTGGAAGAGAGAAAGGAGGAATATATGGAAGGGATTGGGCACAGGAAAGGGAAGGGGGGAAATGATACAATTATATTATAGCCTCAAAAATAAAAGAAATATTTTAAATGGAATTTGTACAGAATTACCACACTTGAGTGGACACTGCCACTTCCAGAATATCTATGTCACTGAAGGAAATTTGCAGTTATTGGTCAGGAGCCCAGAGGTCTCCAAAACAGCACAGGCTGTTCCCATTGCTCTTGGTTACCCAGCATAACTATATGGTTCAGTCCCTATTGCTAAAAACACCACGCATGTTGGCGAAATATCACAACATCTAAAAACTAAACCTGAAATCAATAGAGAACCTTCCCACTACTGGCTAGCTTTTATCTTTCTAGAAGGTGTTATAGATGCTGTTGAGGGAGACAGGATGTCAATGGTCTTACTCAGTGCTGGACCCTGCATGAGGCAAGATGTGCCCCGTGTGTAGCAATGGCACAACTGTTATGTGCTAACTACTTTCTGATTAGACTGGAAACCTTCTCTTCGGGAGGGTTTTCAAGGCTCGGTGCTACAATCCTGAACAAAACCATGGCTGGGAAGAACATAGTCCCTATGGTAGAAACTGCTGTTATTAGTTTCCTAAATGATCTTGTTGTCAGATCACCTTACAAATATTACATTATGCTCATTGACCTGGGCTGCTCTCAGTCTTGGTTAGAGATGCTTCTTATTGTGGTGGGCAGCAGTCAACACACAGGCTCGTAATTATTAGGTGTTGAGAATAAGAAACTGAATTGCCAGCCTTAAATTGGACAATCTTTCTCACTTCTCCAACCCTTCACTCACACCAAGTCTCAGAGAACATCACCAAAGAGGAAGCAAAAAAAAAATGTAGGACCTGGAGGATAGGGAGAGGTACAGGTAAATGCCTTCTTCTGGACGTAATGTGGCTGTCATACTCACGAACTCACAGCAACCGTTTTTACCTGCTGAAGAGCTGCAAAAGATCAAGCCAACCAAATTTCAGACATATGAGAAAGCTCCACCCCAGGCTGCATCCAGTACTCCTTTTCTATTGGCAGTTGAAAGCTGCTGGGAAAGGTGCAACTATTTAATTTTTAGGGCGTTCCCACTGATAAGGATCACAGTGGATGGCTTCCCATCCATGCACATATGGGCAGCACTAGCTGGACGTGGTGAGGTGGGAGGAGAATATGTTAAGGGATATATGGTTGGAGTCAGAGGAGGGAAGTTGGGTGAATACGATCATGTGTGTGAATACCCCTATTCACACAGGATAGATACCATAATATGTTTAGGTGAGGAACCAAGGCAATAGGTGTTGTGTCCTATCAGTCTTGAATCTGATAATGACTGTGTGGGTGATGGTGTTGTAAGCAGTGTATTTTCTTTTTACTCTTATGTACAGCCCACTATTCTTAGATTTAACATGGCGTTAAATTATTTAACTCAGATTTCTTAGTAAAGTCACATTATCATTTGGCCTGTGTTTTCTGTGCCCCACCATGCCCTTACATGGTTTACGACTTGATCTTCGCTCCAAGTCATACACTATGTCCCTCACTCTCTATTGTACCTTGCATGTGGATTTTCTTTGCCTTTATATTTACCCTGTCCTTTGCTAAGATTGCTCATCACCCTGACCTAGACATTATTCTTTCTTTATTTAATTCAAGTCCTAAATGCTACCTCTTCAGCATAGTCTCTGTGACAACTTGGTTAAAGACAAATTCTTCCTTCTCTACCACCTTCAACATCTGGGCCTGATCCCTCCCTTTGGGTTCACATGAGTTAGCAGTAGTTGATATGTCAGTTGCATACTATTGTTTGAGTGTTGTAAAATGGAAGATCCACCTGACAAGTGATTTCCCTGCCTTATTGATTGGATTGGGCACTATAATTTTACATATCTGAGGGCCATTATGCATACATTAAATTTGACATGCATTGTGTGAATCATAATGCTGCAGGATATAAATGAACCAACAGAGTTGATCTCCGCATTTCTCTTTTCCATCCCTTGGTCAGGTGATCAAAAAGCCTGTCGATCTGATGTCTCTAGTTTGCATTTATTTCCTGTAGCTGGGATCAGAAAGATCCATGAATAATACCCAATTGAGGGCTAAGTTTCAGAACACGAAGGGTTTTAAGGGAGGAACCATGCCAGGCACATGTCTGTATCCAGATTGTGGGGATGGAGAGCCAAAGGTAGCAGCTGCTTCTCACCTCCCAGGTTAACCTTTGTTTGCACCACGAGCCACCTTCACAGTCAGTGCAATCAAAGACTTCCCCTCTTTGCCCTCTCTGTTCTCTGTGTGACTATATATTCCCTTCATTTGCTGTCTGAACAACATAGTTAAGGCTGTGTCACAGCCTTCATGACATTTCCTTTACCCTCTAAATTTACAGACCATTTCCCAGTTGTAAAAGAAATTTTTTATCTTAAAAAATAGATCTTACCCATTGTCTATCTTTTATACCTTCATCAAAAAATGCACATACCATATTCTATATCAAAATGTAGTCTTATTTCCCACCATCAGCTTGTGTTATTCAGACTTTCATATGAAGCTGACACTTGCTCCTCATCTCCAAGAAAAGATTATGACTTCACAAGCACCATAAACTTAGCAAACTTATGTCTTCCCTGTAACAATATAAAGTAGTGTGAAAAGTCAAGAAACTGTGTCAAGGTCAAGGGTGGACATCAGTTGACAGTACCCAAGCCTTGGGAACAAGTATATGCTTCCTGTCTTCATCAATGTTCTATTGCCATGAAGAAACACGATGACCATAACAATTCTTATAAAGGAAAGCATTTAATTGGGGTTTGCCTACAGTTTCTTAAGTTTAGTCCATTCTCATCATGGCAGCGAGCATGGTGGCAAGCAGGGAGATATGGTGCTGGAGAAGTAGCTGAGAGTTCTACATTTGGATCTGCAGGAAGCAGGATGAGAAAGCAAGCCACTGGTCTTGGTTTGGGATCTTGAACTATCAAAGCCCACCCCCAGTGATACACTCCAACAAGGCCACACCACCTAATCCTTTCAAATAGTGCCACTCCCTGGTGACCAAGAAGGAATTCAAATCTGTGAGCCTATGAAGGCCATACTCATTCAAGCCACTACACTTCCTAACAAGTTTCTCAACTGTGGTACTATGACGGACATTTTGAATATTCAGTATACAGGTCATATTATTGTATAAGGCTTAACAAAATTTCTGGCCTCTACCAACTAGATAGCAGTAGCATCATCAACTCAAAGCTAAAAGTATTTTCAAATTTTGAGCAACATCCCTGAAATGGGTATGAGTGTACACCCCTGAAATGTGTATGAGTGTACATGCTAAATGTGTATGAGTGTACAACCCTTAAATGTATATGAGTGTGTTGAGAGATGTGCACCTACAAAGAGAAAAGGCTGTCTTCAAGATAAGACATTCTCTGATCAACATTATTATATTACCCTCCACTGCTTCTGCACACTTGGTTCTTTATATCTTTGCTTATTATCCCTTCAGAAGCATGCAGGTCTTATGATCTCATCCTTTTCCCTAGCACATCATTATCTTCCAGGCCTTAGAATAAGTCTATAAGTCTCCTTTGATATTTGTATTATTCAAAGTTTTCTAGAGGAATGATTATCCTACCATTTCTAGAATGATAGGATAAATATATCTATGTACTTCTATGTATCTATTGATCTCATATATATATATTTCTCATATTTATATATGATATATAAGATATATATGATATATAAGAAATTTGTTAGAGTAGCTTACAGACTGTGTTCTGGCTAGTCCAACAATGATTATCTTCTAATAGGAAGGCAAAGAATCTTGTAATTATTCATCCCTTGAGGCTAGGTGTTTCAGCTGGTCTTTTTAAAGTCTACATTGGAATCCTGAAGAAGCAATAGGTTCTAATAGTAGCAAAAGAATGCATCAGCAGTAGGATAGATGAACTTGTCATTGAAAGTGAGAGAAAGCAGCCTAAAAGCAAAAGCTTCCTTCTTCCAAGTCCTTTTATGTAGGCTGCCACCAGATGTGGACCAGATTTGAGTGGTTCTTCAGATCTCAAATGATCCTACCATATTTAAGGTAGGTCTTCCCAAATCAAATAATTTAATCAAGAAAGATTTCTCACTAGTGTGCCCAGCTACTTTGATTTTAGTTAATTTCAGCTGTATTCAAGTTGACAACCAAGATTAGCCATTACAGCATGTCTTGCAATGAATCCTTTTCTTACTTGAGCCTAGATCCATTTTTATCTCTCATCTATCTGTCTATCTATCTATCATATATCGTATATCTATCCATCTATCTATTATATATCATCTATCTATCTATCTATCTATCTATCTATCTATCTATCTGTCTGTCTGTCTATCTGTCTACTTCACTTGTTGGTTGAGAATTTTATATCTGTGTATAATATGTTTTGGTAAACTCTACCTGCTAGTCTCTCCAAGTGTGCCCTCCATTACTTTTTCCTCCAAACATCATGTACTTTTTATTTAACCTACCAAGTCCACTTAGTGTTACCAATAAGAGCATGGGCAACCTACAAAGGTCCACATCTTGGAAGAAAATGTGATTGTGTCTCTCCTAGCCACCAGGAGTTTTCAATAGTCCTCAGCTAGGAGTAGGACATTGCAAGCTCTCCTCCATCCATACTGGAATTTTTGCTGGTTTGGTCCCATTCATATCTTGGACATGCATTTATAGTCATTGTGAATTCATGTGAACTATGTCCCAGACATGTACAGAAAACAGTTATTTTTCAACAATCCTCCAATCTCTGACTCTTACATTCTTTACATCCACTTCAAAACAGCCTTGAGGCTTGTGAGAAAGAGATGTAAATATGAACATCTTATTTAGGGTTGAGCATTCCACGATATTTTATTCTCTGTAGATTGGCCAGTTGTGAATTCTGTATTACTCCCCATCTTCTGAAAATAGAAGTTTCTCTCATGAAAATTTAGAACTGCATTAATATATGGGTGCAAAGATAAAAATTTAGAGAGCAATTTAATACTATGTCCATTAGTGGAATAATTTTAGTAAGTTCTTCTGTGTGTGTGTGTGTGTGTGTGTGTGTGTGTGTGTGTGTGTGTGTAGGGGATGGAAGAAGAGGGAGAGAAAGAATGTGTGTGTTAAATGGAATTACCTTATACAGGTTGATAATGAGTCTCCCCAGAGGCCAGAGGCTATCAAATAAAAACCCCAATATTAGGTTTATGTTACTTATTTTTGATTTGTTGTAATAGTAGGGTCTCCTGAACCCCTTAAACAATACAGGCTACTGCCACTGCTGTTGGTTATTCCCAAGATTTTATGGTAAGACAAAATTGAAAGACAACACATCCTTGAGTCATAGGATGTGGAAAATGTATGCTTTCTTCTCCTGACCAGCATTCATAGTACCGGATGATACTCTGCATGCTACTGGGGATGGGAATATCACAAGTTTTACTCAGCTGTAAACCCTGTGGATTACAATAATGACTGACCATTGGTGTAGCAGTAGCAAGAATATTGTAGGCCCAATCCATAGGTTTTTTAAAAATCTTGTTGTCTGGTTTCTTTCTTTATTTCCTTCTTTCTGTATCAGCTGGTAGATTGATCTGTTTCTCACAGCTATCTGCACCTTTGCATAAATCCCATCTTTGTGACCATCTAGCTAGACCTTCTCCATTTTCATCTTTTCTTGCCATGGTTCTGAAAATCTTTTCACACCTGTTTTGCAATTAAAGTTAAAGGCATGAGTAAGTTTTGAAACTGAAAAAAAAAAATTAAGGCTGGGCCATTCCAGATGCAGACCTGGGTGTGTGAAGTCCTAGAGGTAAGAATTGGGATGCACATCTTCAGGCAATAAAATTAGCTCAGTTTCCATTTAAATTGAAAGAATAATGAAAGAAGGTTTGAAACTCAGCTAATCTTATTTCATGGGAAGGCAGAAGTAATTGAAGTTGACACAGAAGACCAAAACAGTAAAACACTGAAAGCTCTTGATCTTGACATTGACATGATGAACCTGTTCAGAGTTTTAGGTTTGCTGTAGACAGGAAGAATTCAAAAAGCAGAATGGGGATCCCAGAACACAGTCCCAAGCAGTGCTGTGGCCACAAGGAGAGCAGACTCCTGTTTACAGGGCTGCCATAAAGGATAACCACTGTAGGAATGAGCCTCAGTTGGGTTAAAGATTTTGAGCAGTCTTTTACCGTATGAAAATTTTTATATAAGCAAAATGGGCAAACAGCAGTATCGTATAGTAAATAAAATGTAACTTTGCAGATATCTGGGTTTCATAGTTCAAATCCTTGAAAGAATCCCCCAATTGGTGAGCAGAACTTTTGGGCTACAGAAAGCCTTTGATATGAAAATGCATTTCTTAAACTTATAGTAAAGACTAGTATTTTCTTACTTTCTTAAAATACACTAGTAGAATTCTCAACTGATTACTTACAAATTCATGTTAACACGTAGTCAGGCATATTTAAAACTCTGAATGCTTATAACAGTAAGCAGCTGATAATACTTAAAAATACTATGTAGAGTTTGAATTTGTTTCATGGTATTTTAGTCACATGTCTTGTTGCTGGGACAAATATCATGTGGAAAAAAAAAACAGAAACCATGAAACAACTTATAAAAAGGTTTTTTATTGACTCACGGCTCCAGAGTACAGTCCATCACGGGCAGCTGGTTACAGTACATCTGTAATCAGGAAGCAGGAGACAGATGCTTGTAGTCAGCTTGCTTTTTCCTTCTTATGCAGTGTGGGGCAGCAGCCCATGGAATGCTGCCACCCTCACTGACATGTACAGGTGGTTTTTTTTTTTTTAAACTCCAAGGTGAGTCTAGATCCTGTCAAACTGACAATCAATATCAACCGTGACACATTGGTTGAAGACACTGTGTTGAGAGAAGTAAGAAAATAATGAAGATTATGTATTGGCACCCTATGTGGGCAATAGGTCTATAAAAATACCATTAAGTTAATGTTAAGTTATAGGGTCATTTTTAGAATCACTATTTTATAGATTAACAAATACAAACTTCCATCACACATTAAAATCTATTATTTCAGATAAGGAACATTGATTTATAAAAGCCAAATGGCAGACTTAACACAACCACATTTTAATGGAAGTGTTACAAAGTTTTAGTTATTAAAAATTCATAAAGGTTAACATTTTAGATATAAAAAGAGCAAGGCACCAATCGATTTAATGGGAGATAAAGGGTAAAGCATGCAATGCTTAGACTTTAAAAATCCAATTATTCCTATTAGTCTGCATACATTAGGCAATCATATTTTAGTGCTATCCCATGCCTCACTTGTCTTGCTTCTTCTTATCAAACCTCCTGCTTGCATTTTAATTGACTTGGGGGAAATGCAAAGAGAAAAAGAAAAAGAAGTTGTGAAATTAGAGAAAGGGCTCTGCATATTTATAAGCACAGAGTGACCCTCTCTGACTGCTTCTCCTGTACTTTAAACACTGTGGTGCTCACAAAGTCAGTTCCCTACCCGTAGGACCAGTTTCAGATGGTTACTTTCAAATCTGAATGGGTTTGGCGAGCACTTATGTGGCCGCTTGTAAGAATGCTGAATAAGCAGAGACGTCGTGGTGGACTTGGGTAAACTCACTGGGGACCACACACTTCCCCCATGATAAAGAACAGGCCACACTTGAGGTTCATGTTTCACAGCAGTTTGATGTCTACAAAATTCTGTGATTTTTATCTGACAATAAGACTGGTGAGAACTACTTTATAAGAAAGTCATGTGATTAAAGGAAAATGTAATGCCTGGGTATACCTACAGGTCTGCCACGCCCCTTCTCTGTGAAGGATTTGTGGTACTTAGGTGAGGACTTTTGAGTGTGTTTGGAGCTGCTTCTGGGGTAGTGGAAAGACTTCTCAGTCTCAAAACTTATGTCTTTAAAATTCATTGAATAGTCCTAAACTCCTTTTGTTAATGGGCGTCATATGTTTTGTGATACAGTAATTTAAATGAAAATGTGTATTATCTAAAGAAAGTCCAACGAGGTCAGTTCATCCCAGAATACACATTTTGTGAAATCCACATTTAAAATAAATAGGAAAGAATTGTTTTCCATTTTTCCAATCTCTTGTGTAGGATGATAAATCTAGAGTTTCAGATCTGCTGCCACAGCCAATCTCTGGTGATAAATTATCCGTATAGAATCCGTATAGAAGCAATGGAGAGAAGTGCAAGGACTTGGGGCTATTGGCTTCTTATCACCCTGAGAGAGGTTTGACAGGAGCGCTAGGAAAGGTACATCCACATCATGCCTTCAAGCTGTCTTTAATCTGGCTCTCCATTATTGCCCTGCTATACCCACCTCAGCCCGCTGCTGCCGCCTCAAAAGATCAAAACTCCAGTCTGCCTTCATCTAATAAGAGAGAGGTGCAGGGCTCTGTGTGGAACAAGACATTCATACTGTGGGAGGGTTACTCTCACACCTGCTGGGGGTGATGTGCTTTGATTTATTCCCAAACCCTGCAGACCTGTGAGATATGCAGACATGACATCCTCTCTTTCTAAAGCAACCATGAACAGGAATGTACAGAATCGTTTGTAATTTTGTTGACTGCTTAGTGTGGAAATGGCTTCAGGGATGGAGTATGGGGTGCAGGCTTCATTGACAAGCTGGTTGATGGTTTGTATGATCTTAGTTGTCCCTCTCACAGTGTAATTTACCAATAGGCCACTCTTCATGCTGGAACTGCGTTGACAACAGCTGAGCATCATTTCTGGAAGTCTTAGGGTTGAAGATAGTAGTTCATTGTTTGGTGAGAAATTGCCTTAAAAACTTAAAATTTTAATTACTAGTCTTGATATGAAAAAAATGGAAATGAAGCTATAGTGTTTGTTAAAAAATGACTTTTATTTTGGTTTAATATTTATGAAATAATTAGCGATCCAAAGATATCACTTAAATTTAAACTTCTCTGCATTTTATTAGGATAATTAGATGTAATTATGATATTCATGAATTGGGACATTTGGAAATGTCAAGAGTTTCATATATTAAATCAATATTTAAATTCAACATCAGAGTAGTCTGAGGTGTTTTTTTTTAATTTAATTTCAGCTTGTAAGGTTTTCAGATCTTTTGTTAAATGTAATATTCAGAAGCTGAAAAGTATTGTTAGTTATAGATTTATAATAATACATAAATTAAAACAAAGACAAATGATCGAATGGGGATTAATTTTCTTCTTGTCTGAGAATTGCTATATTATCACAAGATGATCTGTGAAGGCCTGCCTCAGATTACTGAAGACAGTTTCCTGGTATTTATAGAATGGTAGGTAAACTTTGCTAATTTCCTACTTGGTGACAACTATCAATAAAAGAAAAGAGGATCATTTATTGATTGCCTCCTCCATGTCTGTGGCTCACTAGGCTTCAGGGACAAAGTCTGGAAAGGAACCACTGAATTCTATGGTATACTTCGTTCTTTACAAGTCTCCAAATTCTTCGAATATAGTCCTTCCTATTTCCATGCTATCTAATATTCACTGTGACTTACATGAACTTTGTCACATAGAAATCATTACTGAAATAAATCACTGTATGTCACAAGCTCCTAGATGTTCCTTTCTGTCTGAGATGTGAAGCCATCTGTTCCTGTAGTTGCTGTGAGCTGGGGAGGGACACTTATGAATAAGCTCAGGCATGGACCAAGATAGATCAGCAAAACCTACTGGCTAGTTCACCTTCAAAATTATGTCATCATTATTTTCTTTTAATTTATGTGTTATTCATTTATTTCTGATAATTTAGTTTATAAGATCATTTAATCCATATTGATGAAAACACTAAGTATATCATAGTAACTTTGACAGATGACAAGATACAGAAGAATATCTTATGAGTAAGATTACAAAGTTTTAGAAAGCCTGGACCCTTGATCCAGATCACCTTACATTCAGCTTGTTAAGAACTTTTACCTAGAAACTCAGCCATACCTCTCAGTCTGCTCACCGCCATCTACAAACCTTTGTCTTCAAATTCCATGTGTGTGTCTAACACGATGGGACAACTGTCTGGGGCAGAGACAATGTTTAGCTAACTTCAGTTTCCTCTAAGCTTGTTATTTTTAATCAGTAAGACTCTCCACATTCTCCCTCAGGCCACATTTGGCTAAACCTTCCAGTTCTTGTAGCACTTTGGAAATTGTGTGTGTGTGTGGGGGGGGGTGTCTGTGCACACACATGCACATATGTTGCTAGAAATCAAGCCCAGGGTCTCTTGCATCCTAGGTAGTTGCTTTACCTCTGGTCCACATCCCCAGTCCTGGTATGTCTCACTCTTACACTATGCTAGAAGGAAGGTTGCAAATTTGTGGGAATCCAAGGTTTCTGTTTTGTTCCTTTCTCTAATGTTGAGTCAGTCCCAGGAAAATAATAAACCCCGAGCATTTGTGGAGTTCAGTGAACTCGTCTACAGGTGGATTTTTACTTAAAAGCATAATGGAGCTGCCCAGAATAAAGAAAATTTTATGTGGTGGGTGATAGACCTGTTCTATTCCCATCCTGCATCTTTATCTTTTAGAATATTCCTCCACTGAATTTTCTTTCGTTATGACTGAAAAAAAAAGAAAGAATGATGCTCTCTCTCTCTCTCATTTGGGAAAGATGTTCTAAAACATTAGGAGGTTATTTCCTTAAAGTGATTTGATGTATACCAGAATTCATGGGTTGGAAACCACCCCCAAGGCACATTGCTGGGAGGTGGGAACCAGTAAGAGCTCATTAAGTGCAAAGGATGTTCCCATAAATAAACTGTTGTCATTATTGGGAGCTAGATACTAGGAAAATAGAGTTGTTCCAAAAGGAACTTCAGCCCACCCTGCCTGTCACCCTCTCTTGCACTTTTATCTGGGAATGGTGCAATAAGAAGGCCCAGCACAGTCTAATAGCTTCCTGTTGGACTTCCAAGAACCACAAGTGTGAGAAATAAAACTCTTTACGTCTTCAGTATTAAGATATAGTAGCACAAATAGACTAAGATAAAGAAACTTTTCCAACTCAGAGAAAGAAACTTTATTATATTTCGTTTCTAAGTCAAATAAATGTATTTCTTAGTTTGCTTTAGGTAATTTCAGGCAAGTGAAAGGCTCATTCAACAGCACTTCCATAATGATCATGGGTTGCTGGGTGTGCTGAACTTTTCTTTATCATCTCTTATCCTTCAGAGTGTCTTCAGTTCCCACACCTACTCCTACTGATTTCTTCCACTCACAATGCTTCGTGTCTTCTAGACCAAGCCAATGTTTTGTTTGTTTGTTTGTTTTTTTAAATGGAGTTTATACAATGGTTCTGTTTATAGTATCTCATCTCTTCTGTGAGTTTCCAATCTGAGGAGTCCCCCTACCCTTCTCTTTCTCATGCTCGTCACGTGTCTGCTTTGATTATCTTTCTTACACAAGATGAAGAAATACTTCCTTCAGAAACATGAGCTTATCAAAGGAACATAGCATTTGAGCTGTGGCACTATATCCCTCAGATATTAGTAATGCTTTGTCTTTGTCTCTTTTAACCTTCTTTAGTACAAAAGGAAAACCGGCTTGTAATAAATACTTATAATGCATTTCTTCAGCATTTAATGCTTATTAACTCAAGTGTTTGCACTTTGTCTCTTCCGGTTCATTCTTCTCTTTGTGCATTTTTCTGGAATTTTGGATTAGTTTTGATGAATGTAATATCATATGTCTTCATTTTAAGAATGAAAGCTAAATTACAAAATCAGACAACAACGTTTAATAAATTCTTCACAATTATTAACATGTTGCCAAAGGGAAAACACATTAAGGAACTTGAAAGTATCAGAGCACTCTTTTAAATAAGAGCATATGTGTGGTTTGTGACCTCCATGATCATTTGCAAATAATGTGGAGTGTCAGTGATGTATGCCACCTCTCGTAGAAAATAACTATGATAATCTGTGAGATGAATCATCAGGTAAGGGTGCCTGATACCAAGCCCTATAATCCAAGTTCCATCCCAGGGCACACATGGTGACCTGCACATGCACAACTAACACATTTTTATCCATAAGCATTCTCTCTCTCTCTCTCTCTCTCTCTCTCTCTCTCTCTCTCTCTCTCTCTCTCTCTCTGAATAAATATAACTAAATTTTTAAAGAAAGTAGCCTTGGTTGTCCATCAATTAAAGCAATGTCCATCAACTAAAGTAATCAATATGTTGGAAAAATGGTTTGCTTACTAATCTATACTACAGTGTGGTATACTGAACGACCTGTTTTGAGCCAAGCATAATCTAACCAGCCATATAAACTCTTGCAACCCATTTTAATCAAACTATAACTTGCAAATTTAATCTTAAAAGTTTATCACCCTATTTGTGAACACATGGGATCCAAGTCTGTGCTTTTTAAGTAATATTTCTGTTTGAATTTTATGGTGTAGTTTACAGGGAGAATACTTACTGCTATTAAGCTGTATATCAGAAATGGTGTCCAAAGCATCCATTTCTAGCCAAGTTCTGTGACTTATCCAGATATGTAATACAATTTCAGGAGAAAAATAACTCAGATTACCTATCCAGGTAGTCTCTGTCCACTGCTGGTTAATGTTACCAGGATCCTCCATAAAATTCCAACTAGGTATGGCTTATATCAATTAAATGTTGATCTTTGCATGTGGGATTTTGAAATATGCTTTGTAAAACTCCAGATAATCCTAAAATATAACCAAAGAGGAATGCAATTTATGAATATTCTAAATTGAATTATTGAATTTTTAGTCATTATTAGACAAATAAATAAATAAGGCTTTTCCTAGATGTTGATGGGTAATGACAAATTTTTTTATAAGAAAATTTTTTCATTCATTTTACACACCAATCAGAGATCCCCCTCTTCCCAACTCCTGCCCCCTCAGCCTTCCCCTCCCAACCCACCTCCACTCCCCCCACACAAGAAGGCAAGGCCTCCCATGGGGAGGTACATCCAGTAGAGGCAAGTTCAAGTCCTTCCCCCTGCCTCAAGGCTGCACCAGGCATCCCATCATAGATAGTGTGCTCCAAAAAGCCTGTTCATACACCAGGGATGGATTCTGATCCTACCGCTAGGGGGCCCCTCAAGCAGATCAAGCTATACAACTGTCCTGCCATGCAGAGGGCCTAGTCCAGTCCCATGTAGGTTCCACAGCCATTGATCCAACTTTCATGAGTTCCCACTAGTTTGGTTTGGTCATCTCTGCAGGTTATCCCATCATGATCTTAATGTACTTGCTCATAGAAACCCTCTTCTCTCTCTTCCATTGGACTCCTGTAGCTCTGTCTGGTGTTTGGCTGTGGCATCTGCTTCTGTCAGTCATTGGAGGGAAGCTCTGTGATGACAGTTAGGGTATTCACTGGTCTGATCACTGGGGTAAGCCAGTTCAGTTCAGGCACCCCAACCACTATTGCTAGTAGTCAAAGCTGGGGTCATTCTTGGGGATTCCTGGCAACTTCCCTAGCACCAGGTTTCTCTCTATCCCCATGATATCTCCCTCTGTCATGGCATCTCTATCATTGCTTTCCCTCTCCATCCCTGTTCCAGCTCAACCATCCCATTCCCTTATGTTCTCATCCCCTATCCCCAACCTTCCATTGCCCACCCCTTATCCCCAGTTTACCCATCGAGATCTCATCTATTTCCCCTTCCAAATGGTTTTTCCTTGGACTTTTTATAGTATATGAAATATATTACAAAGACCCTTGGTAATTACAACACTCAAATGCTAAAAGTTTTCCATTGTTGTGAACTGTCTTTGAGCATTTGGATCTTCTTGGGGGAGGGTATCTCAGAGGGAGATAATCTATGTTCAGGCTTGATTCAAAACATTGGAAGCTTCTGAGAAAGGCTTAGAGCACACAGGTCACTAGCAAGGTGCTAGAATTGAGGCATTTATTGAAGTGTCCATTATAATAATGACTACTGTTACTATGAATTTATTTTTAGCAGAATAATAATTTTCTAACATAAGTTCTCTGCAGTATTTTTATTTTAGTAAGTACACTTCTGAAGTTATTTTTGAATGTGTGCAGGATATAAACAGAATCAAACCTATAATAGTAAATATGGAAGAAAGACCTTTGAAAAACGCTGTGAACTCAGCCTTTTGCTTCAGAATAGCAGCATGCTTGACTTAAGAGGAAACTATTTAGTAGTAGAATTTAAAATGATAAGAATTATTCTGATAATTAATACACAAGATCAATTACTTCCTCTCACCAAAAGATGCTTCCATTATAATATGTATTCCTAATTATAATTTTTAAACTACTTACATTAAACATTTAGTCTAATACTGTACCAGAAATACAAATATGAGGAAGTGATGATTCCTTTTCTGAGTTGATTAATCATGTTGTAGGTAAGACAGACCTATGTGTGAAAATCACAATGTGGCAAAAGCCTGATGATAAAAAAGAGGGCATCTTATGTTTTCAAGTCATTGATTAAGGCCTCACAAAGAAAAATAGAATGGATGTGGATTTTACAGAATGATAAGTCCTCCACAAGGAGAAAATGAGTAAAGCCATCAAGATTCAGAACATCCTGCAGCCAGGTAAGCTTCTTTTTTTTTTGTTTGTTTGTTTGTTTTTGTTTTTCGAGACAGGGTTTCTCTGTGTAGCTTTGCGCCTTTCCTGGAGCTCACTTGGTAGCCCAGGCTGGCCTCGAACTCACAGAGATCCACCTGGCTCTGCCTCCCAAGTGCTGGGATTAAAGGCGTGCGCCACCACCGCCCGGCCTCCAGGTAAGCTTCTTAATCTGGCCAGAACCTAGAGCGTATCTACAAAGATCAGCTATCGGTGGGGCTCCAAACACTTTGTCAGGTCATGCAAAGCTGTGAATGTCAACCAGAGATTTCTTTTCAATCATACAATGTGATCTTGAGTTTCTTAAGCTTCTTGATTTTTGAACACCTTTCTTGGCCTGAGACCAAGATGACTAACCAATGTTATAATTTTTCTCTCATATTGGTCAATTTACTAAAATAATAAAACCATTTCACAATGACCTGTTTTCTTTAAATTTAAAAGAAAACATATTTCGTGTGTGTGTGTGTGTGTGTGTGTGTGTGTGTGTGTGTGTGTATTATACATGTAATATTAGTATTGGCTATTTTTATTAAGACTAAATCTTCTTGAATGCAGATTATGATGTCATCTTATGTACACTTACCATAATTTTAGCAGTCATATAACAAGAGAAATGATTTTAATAAAAAAATACCCAAAAAGTTTTTTTTTTTACTTTTCTAACTAATAAATAGTATGTATTTTATTTGGGGAAAACCTCCAAGAATTACTTTAGAAGAAAGAATTCCAAATCTAAAGGCTTTCTAAAGAAAGACTACCCTAGTCATCATCTGAAAAAAGAAATGTGTTTATTATTTGGATAAGAAGAATAGTTTTTGTCCTAATTTTTTCACAATCCTAGTAATTTCTAAACTTTCTAGATAAAGTATTTATTCAAAGTAAATAAAATATTTTGTTGAAATTAAGCAAATGAGTATTTTAAAACACATTCAATTAAATCATTAGGAAGTATATAACATGATTGAAGCCATGTTCAAGGCTTACAACATGAAACAATGAAGCAGAGTGGTACTAATCATGACCTCAAGGTGCTGACTTTCATTCTTAGTGGGCATTTATCATATTTGGCTAGGGTTGACTGAAATGATAAAGCCTATTAACTAATACACAATGCCTCAGATGGCATTGCATATGTCTAAAATGATTTGAGGTATGAATTACTGGTAAGAGGAGGAATTTTATCATTCTTATGCTTAGGGGAAGTCTCTCTCACTAATGACATAATATTTAAAACATGTTCAGGGGATAAAAAAGAATAAAATATAAAATTGAAGCATTTTCCCAATGTGCAAGGGAAATAATGGAATTTCATTGTAGCCAGAAGACAGTAAACCTGTATTTATTGCTTACTAATACACAAGTGATTATTGAAAGTTACACTCCTGGAATTTTTTTTTTCAAGTAGACAGATTGGTAAATTCAGGGTAACTCCCTGTGCAAGCTCAAGACTATATATATGCTCTATAGAACTATCAAATTATTAAAACTTACATTGACATGAAGTGTGGAGTACATGTGGGCATGCACGGTGAAGAGAGATGAAGTCACATCCTGTAGGGCACCATAGTCTTCTTTAAGTTCTTTCTGGTTTTACTGTGGATAAAGTGAGACTTCAGTGGATGTTCCTAAATTTAAAAAGGACTAGCATGGTTGCTCCTTAAACTATGCTATGAAGAATGAGTGCATAAAAATCCCGTTGTGATATTTCAAGGGGAGATGAGAAGATTTGGAACAGAGTGAATACAAGGAAAGCAGAATGCCTGACTGTATTCTTGGTTTAATTTGAAGACCTAAGAGATATAATATTAATATGTGAAATACAATAGGAGAATTATCTCTTTATGTACTAAAACTATATGTATACAAGTCTCATTATCATAAAAACCACAACAAATTCCTCATCTCTGGAACAGATCCTTGCAATATTCCAAACATCAGGAAGGAGAGAAGCAAGATTCCATTTGTAGTTGTTACATATCTAAGATATGTGCTTTCATATATATATATATATATATATATATATATATATATTTCTTTCATGTATATGATTTTTCTTTCAGAAGCAATATTAGGATAGTTATTAGAAATTATTTCATTCAAATTATTTTGACTGTGTTGTTAAAATAAAATTTACCAATGGAATGACTATGTCCATAATCAGAAGCCCATATAGTCTTGACCTTGCATACTTTTTTGTTCCTGGCAAGGTAGTTACCCTGAATTTACCAGTCTGGCTACTTCTGAAAAAAAAAAAAAAAAAAAAAAAAACAACACAGAAAACGAGTGTAACTTTCAATCATCACTTAAATATAGGTTTGAGACAGCATGGAAAAAGGATTTGATTTGCAAATCACTATGTAATTCACACTTCAAACTGATTAGCCTTAACATGAAACATTTATTACTTCTCACATGTCTCTGTAATTCTTGGCTGTGCCTCCTCATTTATCTACAGCTAGCTGCTGGTCAAGAGAGTCTGGCTGCACTCCAGTAATCTTAGATAGGTGACATCTCAACAGCTCTGTCCCTCATTCTCTCATCTCATGGTAGATGAGCCTGGGGTAGTTCCCAAGCTGATAATGGAAGTCAAAAAGAACAAGTCAGAAGTGCCCATTCATTTTTAAGAGCCTCTACTTGGATAAAGTCTTAAAATATCCTATTGGCCACATCAAGTCACATGATCAAGCTCAGGCAGACGCAGAGAAATGAATTCTCATCACTTGAAGAAAAACAATTTCAATTATATTTAAAAGACAGATGTCTAGAGGCAGCAACACAGGAAGTCATTAGAGCTAACATTTCTTTCTTTTTTTTTTTTTTCATCTTTTTTTAAAGTTTCCCAAGTCCATTTGTTTCTGCCCCCAAAGTACATGCAGGGGTCATCTCCTGGGGGCACCAGAAGCCCACCAGTACCCACCCCCCCCAAAGAAAAGTGACATTCTGTCAGTGGCCACACATAGCCAAGAGCTATCATTTCTTTTCCAAATGATATGCAATTTTGGTTTAAGGTCTGACTCTACCCTGACCTGTTATTCAGCAATGTGCTGTAGCTGTTCAGAACAGCAGATTCATTTCAAGGCTATTTCCAATGCTAGCAAATACTCTCTGTTAACTCTGTCCTGGAAAACACACTAATAATATAATGTAAGGTCATATTTTCAGCACTTAGTTGAAAAACAAAAATATGACATCATAAAGCATGAGGTCTGGAATTGAAGACACTTGTCTTGCAAGCCAAGTTTCTAGTGTCAAGGTGAAAGTAGCAAATCAACTCCACAAAAGTTTTCACTCAACTCTACGTGCACACCATGGCGAATCATAATGTGTACACACACACACACACACACACACACACACACACAAATAAACAAATCCATGAAATTCAACAACTGTCCGGATAGTAGCTCAGTCTAGGAAAATGTTTTTAAAAAGTTTACTTACTGAGACAAATTCCCTGGATCTTTATATATGCTTGATCCCTCCCCTCAACATAAGTAGTTAGAGCTTTGAAACTCACTCATTGCATTTTGGAATACTATGCATTTTGACGTGTTAGCTGACAGAGGATAATGGCTACATAGTTAATAAAGAGAACAATATGTACTCGAGGTCATTAAGACATTAAGGGTGATTCCAGCATTTGTGTTCGTGTGTGTGTGTGTGTGTGTGTGTGTGTGTGTGTGTGTGTGTGTGTACATACATGTGTGTGTATGTGTGCATTTAAAAAAGAGAAATTACAAAGTTGGGTGGGTAGGGACATAGGGAGGATCTAGAAGAAATAAGAGGGGAAAAATGTGATCAAATGTACTATATGAAAAAAATTAAAAACCAGTATACACACACACACACACACACACACACACACACACACACACACACACACACAAAACACCAGAAACAGCAAAAACAAAAATCAAATCAAAACAAAACAAAAAACATTAAGGGCATCTGAAAGCCCTGGCAATGCATTAGTCTCAAAGGCCAGAAAGGGCAGATGAGTCTAATATAATGTTTTCACAAAGATGTTTTTTAATTAATGGAATTCGTAGGAAGATCACATCTTTGTTTTATAAAAGTCACTCTTTTTGAAAGTTATTTCAGTGAATCTGTGAGCATATAAGAGTGGTTGTAGAAGCTATAGGAATTCTACTCTGTATGCTGAGTATAAACCGTGATTTAAATAAGTTACCACATCAAAGTTGTCCAAACTCAATCTGAGGAACAGTTTCAACATTTCCTGCCAAATATACCAAAAACACAATTTAGGAAAGGATAACAATAAATAAATGAAAAGCCCCAAGATTTTAAATTTCCACTTCATTATTCATAAAAGTATGTATCATTCTTTCTTCAGCATCTTTGCCAGATGGGACTGCAGTCCGTACTCACCAGTATCTGAAAGACTAAGGTGTTGACCTTGCACAGTCTGCTCCTGGGGTGTCATGATGCCTTCCTCTTCCATCATTAACTCATTACTGGCTGCAGCCATGGTGCTTGCTCTTGTAGTAGTTCTCTCTCCTCCATCATGCCAAGAAATGGAGGCCATTTTGAGAATCTCAACTTCATATCGGACAATCAAGACTTGTGCTGTCTTGAAAATTTGTTTCTTGCAGATACCACCTAAATACTTGTGATATATATATATCTTCTTCTCCCCCTCTTGGCTAACTTTAGGTGGTTTCCTTGAGGGGAGGGGCTGAGAACAACCATGCTAGTAAAAGAAGTCTAGAAAACAATTGCACTTGAGCACTTAGCTTGAAATGCCCTTTCTTTCTGCAAGTCTCTTGCTGAGAGTCTGTGCTGTGACTATTTGTAAATATAAAAGGGACTCTCTAGACAGATGGTTATTTACTGTGTTTTCTCTATTACGCTGGATAAATTATTAACAAGAAAATAATTGAATATTGAATATGCCCTGGCAAAGAAATAATCTTTCACCGAGTCTGTCACATCCTATGCTGTAAGTGTGCATTCCAATTAGCAGAGTGGGCCAAGTAGATTAATGTATGAAATTGTTTAAATTCATGATCCAAGCCTGCTTTTCTGAAGAACTTAGTACCATTGTGAGTCGATTATTATTTAAGCTTGTTAACTTTCTTTGAATTCCAACTGTATTTTATGATCCATGGATTTAAATCATAATTCAATTATGCATACCACTGAAAAATTCTTCAAACATTTTCATTTTTTAAATGTTGATAGCATTATATCACAGCTAATCAAATAATTTGTCATTTTGACATAGTAAAATGTATGGCTGAGAAATATTTCATTTACTACTGAAGACTGGAAAGAACAGAGCTCAGAAAGCAGCCTAGCTAAGCCGTTAAATATTACTGGATTATAAGAACAAACAAATTGTTTAAATATTATGTAACTACAATGCCCTCCAGCAACAGCTCCCACAGTGTGCCCTCCTCCCCCATGACTGGCAGCAACAAGAGGAACTGGGAATTTACAAGTAAATCAAAGTGCTACACACCATGCCCAGAGCTTCTGAGTCAGAAATGCAGCAAATACCACCCAGTCATTAGTGTCCTAAACCTAAAATGTTATGGATGAGCATGAAAGTTGGCCAGCCCGTTTTCACTTTTGCTGATCACTCAGTGTGACTTCAAAGGCCAAAGCATCATTATCAACATTTGATAAATCAGAGGCTCTGACATGATGAGCACTTGTGGTTCTTCCAAAGGACATACCTGGATCCCAGCATCCATGTCTAAATGTTCACAGCTACCTGATAACTCCAATCTTTGGGAATCTGGCCCTCTATTTTCTCCTTTGTGGGCACCTGCACACACACAATGCACATGCATACACTCGGGCACATAAGACACACACATACACACACACACACACATACACACACACACACACACACACACACACACACACACACACAAAGTAAGGAAATAAAACTTTGGGGAGATGAAAATTGACTTCTTCAGAATTCCAAGTCTAACTTGACAGATAAACCAGTAAAATGTGTAATTCATACTATACAAAAAGTTTACAATAAATGAAAGTCTCAGTAGCAACAGGAAACAGATTTCTTCTGCCTCTGAGTTTGAGAGGGGAGGCAGGTGTTCACAGACCACTTCTGGAACTTATAATATCTAATCACACAGCAACCAAAGCCTCTTAATGATGAAAGATCTTAATCTGTAAATATAGCTAAAGACATGAAAAAGAACAGACATGAATCCTTATGTCTTGACATTTGTTATCTAAAAAAAAGGCACAAAGCTTCTTGCATATCATTGATCAGGACTATTGAGCACAGAAATACTTGAAATCCAGAAAAAAAAAATTTAAATTAAGTTTCTGTATCAAGATGCAGCAATTTAAATATTTTAAAGCATAAGTATCAAGCTCACATTTGTTTTTTCTTTTAGGCACTCTAGAAGACTGAAAACAAAAATGATACTCTAGGACTCATTTTGTTTTTTAGGGAACCAAAAGCAAACAATGCCTGCTTGCATCTAGACAATCCACGCATAGCCAATGGGAAGTAGAAGGCAGCCTTCCTAGGCAGTGGAGGAAACTAAATGCCCTCCCCTAATACAGAATTTTTGCTCTATTACAGAGTTCATATATACTTAAAATATAACCAGTTTTTCAGATTCAACATCATATTTAGCTTTCTCTTGCTTCATATATGACAAGCTGAAAATAGACAAATACATAATACATTATCAAAATAGATGGAGGAAAATATTATTAAATTGTAATGACTTTCATTCAAATTATTCTATAATAGTTACCCCATGGTGATTATTAGGATGTTTTGTGTATCAGGTTATATTGTTTGGCATTGTTGTTACTGATTCTGAATAATCTTCATGTAACGTCACCTCTACATTAATCAAAATGTGTCATTAATAAACAGACAAGACAGAGTAGGACAGTTGTTTCTAACCCATAGCTAGCCTAAAAAAACAGCAAGTTACAGAACTTCTGAATGATATATTGATTTCACTGCTAGTCAATATTGTCAACATGAGCTGCAATTCTTACTGTGCCTAAAATTTTTTGCAACAAGGTGAGAGAAAAATAAATGTGTTGTCAGCGTGATACTAAATATTTATAGCATTAAATTTTTAAGCATGAGAAACAACAGTGAGTCTCATGAAGAAATAAGGTAGTTTACAATCAGTTCATAAATAATTAGATTTTTATAGAGTATCTTGTTCTTGGAGCTTTCTCTCAGCAGGGAATTAAAATATACCTCTATTTTGGGTTGTGAGCTTAGCCTGTACAGCCACCTGAGGCCATGTTGATGTCTGAGGTCCATGCTGCCACCAAGGGAGGGCCATGTTTGTGTTCTTGGTCCTTCTGCAGCTGGGAACTATGTTGATGTCTTTGGCCTGTGTTACCTCCGAAGGCCCTGTGGATGTGAGTGGTCTGTGATGCAGCGAGAAATCATGTGGAAGTCCATGATCCATGCTCTTGCTGGCTTTAAAGAGCAAGCAAGCTACTTCTGCAGTAGCAGAAATGACTTCAGACTCACAGTTGAAAAGGAGGGACATAGAAGGCTTCTGTGACAAACCCTACCCTCCGACCCCCTGGTTCCCCCAAAAGTGACAACCTAGACACGAAACCGTGGAAGAGAACTTTTAAAAATTGTGATAAGGATGCTGAAGTGTAGTTCTCCACAATCGATGGCTTGTGGTGGGGATGCAGGTGGGGAAGGACTCGATTTTCTTGAAGAGGCTGGCTACTGGGAGTTTGACCATGCTCCAGGGATTATATGAGCAACACAAGTTGGACTTTTTTTCTTATTTTTGGGATGGGGGAGGTCACAAGGGTGGGGGATGGACCTGGCAGAACTGGGAAGTGTGATTGGTGTCCATGATTTGATATTACTAAATAATCAATAGAAATATTATGTTGGGGAAAATTAAAATAAATATGCACATGCGTGTACTGAAGGGGTGAATGAAGAATCAAGAACTCTACAGAAGACACCAGCATTCTTATATTAAATCCAAGTAGATTTGTATAAGCCATTTCTCATTTGGCTTCTGACATTTCAGAGAAAAGTTGGCTGTCAAGAAGATGGCAAATGGCAAGGTGAGCAGGAAGGGAAATGTAGAAATAGAAGGTATGACCAGAATTTATGAGTCAAGTTTTAAAAAACCAAGTTTCAAAACAAGATGGATCTTGGGGGAGATTGATTCCCAATTTTCTAAGAAAGCGCCATATTGATTTCCAAAGTGGTTGTACAAGCTTGCATTCCCACCAGCAGTGGAGGAGAGTTCCCCTAGTTCCACATCCTCTCCAGCATAAAGTGTCTTCAGTGTTTTTGATCTTAGCCATTCTGACAGGCATAAGGTGGTATCTCAGAGTTGTTTTGATTTGCGTTTCCCTGATGATTAGGGATGTTGAGCAATTCCTTAAATGTCTTTCAGCCATTTGAGTTTCCTCTGTTGAGAATTCTCTGTTTAGTTCTAAAGCCCATTTCCCAATTGGACTGTTGGTCGTTTTGATGTCTAATTTCTTGAGTTCCTTATATATTCTGGATATCAGTCCTCTGTCAGATGTGGGATTGGTAAAGACATTTTTCCATTCTGTAGGCTGTTGCTTTGCCTTGTTGACTGTATCCTTTGCTCTACAAAAGCTCCTCAGTTTCAAGAGTTCCCACTGATTGATTGTTTGTCTCAGTGTCTGTGTTACTGGTGTTATATTTAGGAAGTGATCTCCTATGCCAATGCGTTCAAGACTACTTCCTACTTTCTCTTCTAGCAGGTTCAGAGAAGCTGGATTTATGTTGAGGTCCTTGATCCACTTGGACTTAAGTTTTGTGCACGGTGATAGATATGGATCTATTTGCAGCCTTCTACACGTTGATATCCAGTTATGCCAGCACCATTTGTTGAAGATGCTTTCTTTTTTCCATTGTACACTTTTGGCTTCTTTATCAAAAATTATATATTCATAGGTGTGTGGGTTAATGTCAGGGTTTTCAATTTGATTCCATTGGTCCACATGTCGGTTTTTATGCCAAAACAAGATGGAGCAAACAGTCTCAACCCATCTCTCCACTGTTCTAGGAGTCAATGCCATTGGTTGATTATCTGTTGCCTGCCACACTTCACAATTGTCAGTGATGTCTATAGTAATCCCCAGTGTCCCATGCCACTAGACTTAGATATAATTGGAACAGTTATTCGTGTCCCAGAATAGTGCTTATTGGGCAAAAGCAGGTGTAGGAATACGCCAGGGTTCCATATGAACACATTATTTATTGACAAAGAATTTCAGCCTTGAATGCAAAATTGGACAAGTCAATCTATAACAGTGATGACACATATTAAAATTAACTTCACAACTGAGTGTTTTAAATAACAACAGCATGTAATAACATGCTTTTAAGTTAATTAAAGAATTTTCTTGCATTATGAACTCTTACCATTTGTTAGACTTCAGAATGAACTGAAGACACACGTGGTTGGGAAGAGGAAAAATTTTCATCTACTTAAAATGACTTGGTCAAGTGGAAAATACCTTCCCATAAGCTTTAGAGTATTACATTGGAGTATACACGGGTATAAGAAAGTATTCTATTTAATATTTATAATTATGGAATTCCCATGTAAATAAAATTGTTAATCTTAATATTTCTTCTATTTTCAATATATTTTATTATTGCTAGTGTGTGGGGGATCATGATGTATGTAGGTGTGGATGTGTTAGATCATACATGTGGCAGACTGAAGGTGAGCTTTGTGGAGTTGGTTAGCTCCTCCAAACTCAGGTCCCAGGCTTGCACAACAAGTTTATTTCCCACTGAGCTATCTCACAGGCTCCAATTTCTCATATTAAAATAAGGCAAATGCACCAGTTATGCCAGAAGGCTTCATGTAGTCAGGTAATATCAATCTTGAATTGCACCCCAAAAGGAGGAAACAGTGACGGCACGAGAGATAAGAAATAGAAAATACACTACACCCATACTTGTTCTTCAAGAACCATCACCTTGTCCTTCATCAGCTCATGGCAGATTCCATGAGGCCCACCTTGTGGCATCTTATGAATGCAGGAATGAGCTCATGTATTTTGAGACAGCTGTGTGAGAAAAGCAAGAGATGAAATGTGAGGAGACATTTTTGCATTGTTGGCTATACGCTCTCTCTCTTCTAGTGTGGGTGGCAGTTACAGGGATGATTTGTCATTATCTCTGAAGGTATGCCCTAAATATTCTATGGAGAAACAAACAGATGATGATGGTGGTGGTAGAGATAGTGATAATAATGGAGAAAAAAAGAGGAGAAAGAAGGGGGAGAAGGAGGAGAAAGGAAAAAGGAGGGAGGGGGAGGAGAAAGAGGAGGAAGGGAGGAGGAGGGAGGGAGGAGGAGAGGAGGAGGGGGAGAATGAAAGGAGGGGAAGCAGAGAAGGAGAGGGGGAATGGAAGAGAAGGAAAAATAAAGGAAAAGAAAATTAAAATGCAAGAATTTTATATGCATGTGCATGTTCATGTGTACAGGTACATGTGAGTGTACATACATGGAGGCCACAGATTTGCCATGGGTAATGTTTCTCCAATGTTGTCTACCATTTTTATTAGACAGGGTCTCTCACTATTTGAAAGTTCTTAAAGTACATTAGACTGGCTATCCAGTGAACCCTAAATATCTGCCTGTGTCTCTGCTTCCCCAGCATTGAGATTTCAAACACACCACCATGCCTGGCATTTTTTTTTATGTAGGTTTTAAGGACCATACTTAGGTCTTTGGCTGAGTTATATCCTTGCCCCCTAATCAGGGAATTTTATGGATTTGTATAATTCATCCACAGTATGCAGGTGTATTGTTACAGAAAAATATTATGAAGCATCCTGGTAAATACTTTGTAAGGAAATAAGCATTTTAATCTTCCTACTGTTTTGTGAATATACACACAGATATTCACATATATGCACAAATATATCATGCACCACATGCACACATACACACACAAACAAATTTCCACTACCCCTTTTCAGAGCCAAGAACACTGGGAAAAATTCAAGAGCAGAAATATGCAAATGTTATTGAATTCTTAACCAAGCTTCTGTTTATAGAAACACAGTAGAGGAATTCACTACTTTAGGCAAAAAAGTAACTTCAAAATACATGTGTTTAGAGGAATGAAAGGGAAACGATGCATTTGAAAATACTTTCCTTGCTTGTGCCATGAACTGTGCTAAAATCATTTTTGTTTATTTTTCATAATCTCATAGCAAATGAATACCAGAGTCTGGATTCTATCCAGATTTACCTGATTATGATAATGGGATTAAGAATAGCTCCTATTATCCAACTTTCACACACATAATTAATCTCTCTCTCTCTCTCTCTCTCTCTCTCTCTCTCTCTCTCTCTCTCTCTCTCTCTCTCTCTCTCTCTCTTGTCTTTTAACTTTGGTGGGAAGTTCTGTCTCCAACATACCAAGAAGAATTGTCTGATGATTCTACACCACTTCTCAGATACTGTTAGTTCAGAATCTTTAAAGTCAGAAAAAATTATTTCACATAATGAGTTTTCTGAACGTATGTTGAAAGAAGTTTGTTCTGCATTTAATTTCAACCATGGATTAATAAATTAATAAATACCTAGATTGTGTGGTATTTATTAAAAGGTTGTACCTGAAAGTTTGTGTAGAATCAGTTTGGTTGGTTTTAATTTCTAGCCAGCTAAGAGTTCTACAGCACATTTAACAGAAGAGAACTTACAGCTGGGATAAAATGAAAGTTGATTTTATTAAATAGAAGCTTGGCATTTCAGGGATTTAAAAATACTTTATCAAATAAATATTGTGCTATGCCTTTATCAAATAAATGTGTATTTCTAGAATAAATATTGTACATTGCCTTTCTCAAATTAATGATGAGCCTTGTTTGCCCTTTGGTTATTAAGATGCTCTGTACCAAATACCCAAAATTCTGCACCCCTCTTGACCCCTGCATACAATTGACTCAAAGAACATTTATTAAAAGGAATTTTCCAGGCTTCATTTCCAGAAGAAATGACTCGGTAGTTAAGAGCTCTGCCTGCTTTTCCAGAGGATCCAGGTTTAATTCCCAACAGCCACATGGCAACTCACAGCCATCTATAAGTCTGTTTCCAGGGAAAAAGTGTCCTTTCTGGTCTCTGAGGACACTAGGCACACACATGCTTGGACATAAATATAGACAAAACACTCATAGACAGAAAACATTTTTAAAAATTGAACACGAAGTTTCCAAGATGTTTCTGCCTACTAGTATACCCCACTGATGATCTTATCACTAGATGAATGCAGAGGGGTTTGTTTTCAGTAAAGTTTTTTTCGAGTTAGGATGATACACATGTATGCATGTGAATATAGCAGTCAGGGATCAATCAGCCTCGGGCATCTCTTCTCAGAGAAGGCTATCCACCATATTTGGGTTTTGTTTCTGTATTTCGGTACAGAGTATCTACCTGACTTGGAATTTGCCAGGTAGGAATTTGCCAGGCTGGCTAGCAAGAGATACCCCCTCCCAAGTCAGGTGGTGGTGGTGCACACCTTTAATCCTAGCATCCCGGGAGGCAGAGCCAGGAGGATCTCTGTGAGTTCGAGGCCAGCCTGGGCTACAGAGTGAGTTCCAGGAAAGGCATGAAAACTACACAGAGAAACCCTGTCTCAGGGAGAGAGAGAGAGAGAGAGAGAGAGAGAGAGAGAGAGAGAGGGAGGGAGGGAGGGAGGGAGGGAGGGAGGGAGGGAGGGAGGGAGGGAGGGAGGGAGGGAGGGAGGGAGGGAGAGAGAGAGATACCCCCACCACCACTCAGGGATGAGCCTGTGTCTGCTTTCTGTACCACCATATCCAACTCCTTAACATGGGTCCTGGGGGTTAAACTCAGGTCCGCATGATTGCACAACAAACATTTTGCTGACTGGGTCATCTCTACAGCTCTTAATCAAGGTTTTCTTAGCAATTACTTTAAGTTCAATGTTTTGCTCAGCATCATGACTGTGGACATAATAATAAATTATAGTGCTAAGCCATTTATATTTTCTCTCTCTCTCTTTTTTTTTATCACAGCACTAACATTCCTTTCTGACAAAGTAATAAAATTGCTTTATTTACTTGTTATAGCCACGGCAACAGCACATTATATACTGAAACCTATCATCACCTTCTACAAACACAAATACATTAGAATTTTGTGCATTTGTTTTAGGTTTTAAACTTATTTTATATAATATAATTGATAGAGTTAAGTGAGGTGGAAATGAATTTTTATACTCAGGAAGCTTATGCATGTTAAATTCTCTCTGCTCTATTAACAAAATATAGAAGGGGTGGGAATATTCTTATTTCATCTGTGATTTTGATAACTATGGCCTAACCATCTGTCACACTATATTATTGTGTAAATAATTCCCATCAGGTGTCCCACTAGCAAATTCAGATCAATTAGTACTTGTAATTGAAGCTCAATAATAATTACAGTTACTGCTACTGAGCATTCGTCTCTAGGGTGCCAGGGAGTGATAGGTATATTTTAAATTGTTCAGGTTTGACACGCTGAAAATCCTAGGAGCATAGGTACTTGTAAAAGTTGCTAATACAAGGAAGCCAGACGTGCATAGTTTCTGTGTATAATGTTTTGACTTTGTCTCTTATAGCCAATGGTTCAGTTTTTATCATTCTAATACCAAATAAGATCATGAATCTACAAATTAAGATCACCAAGCTTGAATGTTCCTCTGGATTCATGTGACTCCCCTGAACACATCTTGCATCCTCAAACTACCTTTGGAATGAGAAATAATCATAAGTCAAACAGCAAATCTGCAAATGGATAGTTTTTGCTCTTTGGAGTCACCTCCCTGGCATTTGCCCATTTTACAGAGTTCATTCCTCCCCAGTGTTCCCTTCTATTTGTTATCTATAAGATGTGCTTCTGATCCTTGAATTTCAACAAGCATAACACACAGGCATTATTTTAAGAATGTTATGTTTGCTGAAGAAACGGGAACATTGTGAAACCTTAAGAGATCTGCAAAATAAAGCAAACTAAAGTACATCCTTATCACGTATGTAGCCATATTGTTATGGTTTGGATTTAAACTCTGTTCTCACATTATATAATATTTCTAAAGACAATGAGAACACTACTTGTGAGAATTCAGGCTTATGATCTCTAGTCCCCTAGAAAGTCTTTGGAGTTTATGGTACTTGATAGATATTCTTCCAACCCTAAAAAGCACACACACTCCATGCATTGATAGCTCTTAGCATTTTGTTCATGAGATAAGTAACATGCATGTAACCATAATAGCCCAATTCATGGAGCATGTCCTCCTAGGTATTTCTGAGATGTTTTTAGAATTCTACATGACTGTCTTTCAAAATATTAGTAAACTTAAATGAGGAACATATGTAGTATTCTTGAAAACTGGAAACTTTTATTTCTCGAGGCATTTACTATTTCAAAACACAGTAACCATCTAGGAATGGATATTTCATTGATTCAACTTTTGTCAGTTACTAAATCAAATAAGAGTGTGTATAATGTAATTTTATTTTTATGATTTTATTATTCTCTTTTAGAAATAATTTTAGTAATTTTGTTTCTTTCATAAAGAGTCCTTTGGGGTGTAAAATGAGTTTTAAAGTATGCTTGTGAAAGAATGTAGAGAAGGACAAAAGATTAATATGACTTACATAAGGTTCTGTGTATTCCGATTGAAACCAATAGTCACACTATGTTGAATTCTGAATGTTTCTCATTCAGATGAAGTATTGTTCTCCTAAATCTACAATCTTGCTATAGATTTAGAATTAAGGCATTACATCTAATTCTAAAACAAATATTTGAAATAGGAATAAGATATTATGCTACAGAACTTTAAATTAGAATCATTAAAAGCAAGAATATTTCATATCTTATTAATAGCCTTAAATTGGTTTGTTGTACAATTTGTGTTTTATAAGAGGTATTCTATGCAGGAAGCAACTGAAATCTATTACTGTCTAGCTTTTTGATGTCTCTGTAACTTTATGTTTCCTGTGGTTGGATCATACAATGTGACTAGATGTGATATTGAGATGATAATAACTTCCCATCAATAGGACTGTGGCTTTTCTACCATTATTCATCCCGTACTTCCCAATTTCCATAGACTATACTCTTCTAATCTTGTCAATCACCTGATGTAAATCTGTGTCTTAGTTAAAAATTATTTTCATGCCCAAGAGCGTTTAGTGAATTACTCCATATCATTATAAGAAAACACTGCCACCTTTTTGATAGTGTGAGAATTAAAGTTTTGGATTCAGTGCATTCTACAGTAGCAATGAATGGTAAGTTCAAATAAAACTATATAACTGCATTTAAATAAGAAAAATAATTTAATATATGCTGAAGATATTTTCTTAAATTAACATTGTAGTTGCTGTTAGCAGGAACTGTTAAGTGTCATATAAATTAAATTGAATACTTAATTATTTTTAAGCAGGTTAGACTTATAGATGCTATCTAGCTATCTCTTTCCATAAATTAATTTCTTATATGATCTACTTATAAAAATTTAATTCATTAGGCTAACACATACTTTAAATGACCTTGTTTCATGATAGACATACCTCTGTTACCACAAATAAAAATATCTACAGCTAACATCTTTTAGAAATGAGTTGTATTTGTTGTTCTGAAATTTTTATCCAGTCTATGTACATGTCCAAACCATCTAATGTCTCTCTTTAGAAATCTGTGGTCTTCTCTGCAGATAGTAGATTCATAGCTCTGAAACAGTAACTATCTAACTGTTCCATGCTTGTCTAAATTGTGCTCAAATCACAAGACCTTTTATTCCTAGATATATCTAAGTGCACATAATTAGCAGTGTTAGTTTCCCACTTTTCATAACCAGGTTTTAAACTTTACAGTCTTGCAATGCAGATAATCTAGACCAGTTGTTCTCAACATTCCTAATGCTGAGACTCTTTAATTTAATACAGTTTCTCATGTTGTGGTGACCCCCAACCATAAAATCATTTTCATTGCTACTCCAAAACTGTAATTTTGCTGCTATTATTAATCATAATGTAAATATCTGATTTGCAGGATATTCATGACCCTTGGTTTGAGAACCACCACTCTATACCCTTTGGGAAATGGATCACCATTTCCACAGCTAGATAAGATCTGGGTCTGTAGGAAAGGTCTCTCTATCTTCTTTTATTCTACCCACCCCAAATAAAAGGAGATGTCACATTTACATGATATGATTACAGAGGAAAGCATTTCAAATTGTTCGGTTCCTTCTGCCATAGCTCAGTGTCCTTTGTACTCTACCCTGCTGGAATGGCTTTCCACTATCATGTCCACTCCAGAGCTCTCAATACAGCTCAAAAAAGATCTTCAGGTGGTTGAATTTTCATTTCTAATTTCCTTCATATTAATACCACTGAAAGAAGTCCAAACCCAGTCTTTGTAGTTATCTTACCTACAAGTTCTTTATGAGCAGAGTCAATGTCTTTTGCACATCAGACTTTCTCATTTCTCAAACTCATCTCACCTCTGGCATATGGTGGGTGGATAAGCAAGTACAGCAAATGAATCAATAATTGGCCTTTATGTAGAACCCTTTAAAATAACCTAATTCCAATTACATTGGCTCATTATCTAGCACACACAGCCATCAAAGCAAGGTTTAGAAAGCATGTCTTGGAATGAAAAGCAAGCTAGAAGCCTTAAAGAAATATCTTTACCTTCCATGACTTCTCTAGGAATTAATACAATTCACCTATTCAATTTGTCACACAATGGCTTCTAGATACTATTTTGAATCTGGCCAGCTGTGCCTGATAAAAATCATCTGAGACCATAATGCAAATCAGTCATCATCAAAAATGCATAATAGAGACCTACAATTTATATAACCCCTACTAACATTTATTTTCCGTGAAAGAGGAATGCATTCCACAGCACATGCATAATTAAATGTAAATGTATGCTGAAAAATCTCATAATCATGAAAAATACATAACCTGATGGACTACTTATATTTGGCAACCTTTTCCTCCCAATATCTGTCTTAATATTCAAGAGTAGATTAGAAATTATAGCCACAGTCTCAACTCTTTCTATGAAATATGTATAGGAGAACATCCAAATAATTCGTTTTCCTTCAACTATACACAGAGATGGATAATTACATCTTTCTGAAAATGTGAAGCCATTAGGTCCTGTCTAACCTTTGCTTTTATATTGGTATATTTTTGATGCTGAGAACTATTATGCTATTGTGTGAAGGTGCTCACCCCATTTTCTAAGCACCATTGATATTGTTATAACACCGAGAAGTACTATCAGCAAATATAGCTTTATTGTTCGGTTTAGCACTATTTTTAGTGGCCACATTTCCAAAAGAATAACAGTTTTTCTACTTAGCTCAATTTTTGGATCAATCTAAAACTACTCTAAATAATAAAATCAATTAATTTGAAAACACAATATAAATTATAGGAAATTATTTAAAGTGTTACTTAAACTAGAAGAGAAAAGGCATGTAACTACTTTAATAACCTGGCAGCTAATTATTTTGTAACACATGCCCCTTGTCTTCCTTAAGTACAGGACAAGGGAACAGACTGAGGTCACCTGAAGTGTAATGTTGAGTCATGTAAAAAAACTGTGATGATCAGGGTCAGCTAATGACATCAAAACTGGCCTGGATGGAACTCCTAGAAGTTCAAATCCCAGAGACGTGGGATTTACACTGTCAAATATATCTGTCATATCTTAATGTTCTCTCAGCTAGAGTCAAAGGTATAAACTAGTAGACATTAGAGCAAAAGTTCCAAGTTTCAGTGAATAGAATCTATGTTTCCCTGACTGATTTGCTCAGGCAGCCAGGAAACTGATGAACTTACAGGCACAAATCTGAGTCTTTTTTAATTAATTAATTAGTTAATTAATTAATTATTCTATTATCAACTTACTACAGTATAAATTCTTGTCTTAATAGTGAAATGTTTCATTGAGGCTTGCTCAGTAATTGAGTAAAACCAAAACTTATTATAAGCCACAGTCATCCTAGGATCCCCCCTGCTATGTAGCCTCCATAGTTCTGTGGGTTTTAGTCTGATTGTTCTTTGCTTTAAATCTAGAATCCACTTATGAGTGAGTACATACCATGTTTGTCCTTCTGGGTTTGGGTTACCTCACTCAGGATGAGATTTTCTAGTTCCATCCATTTGCCTGCAAATTTCATGCTGTCGTTATTTTTCTCTGCTGAGTCTTATTTCTATGTGTTAGCGTTCCATTCTTCAGAAATGAGACAGGACTGTACTCCAAACTGAAGACAATTACTTTGTAACTTTCTTCACCTCACAGGACAAAGTATTCTGAATGGATGGGCACCTTGTGGTCCTTCCAAACTCTCTGAAAGTGTGGGCTGTGCTCTGGGTGTCATAGGAAGATTGAGGTCGTGCAAAGGTGACTCATTACCATTTTGCTTGTCAATATTGTAGGAAGACTTGATCTAGCTCATCAAATTCAGGTTCTCCATATCAAGAAAACAATGGACACTTTTAGCTGGTTTTACTTTCAAAGCCTTATGAAATTGTACTGAATTTTGCTTCTTTATCAATCTCTAAATTCTGACCAGCAAGAACTGTCTCAACTCGAATCACTGAACTTCTCTAAATATTTAATTTCAAATACAAATAACAGAAGGAAATATATCTCTTTACATTTTTCTTACCTGTTATGAGAAATTGAAAATATAAGAAGAAATGGTTTGTATTATAAATATCTAAGTAAAAATAATACAAAATCCATACTTTTTAAAGTCACCATAATTCAAATTCATGGTCCTCCTAAATTAAAAATATTCTCAAAATGTGTGATAATGTCGGTCAGGATGTCCTTGTCATCCACTAATCAGAGAATAAAAGTTATCAGCCATCATTTGGGTAGCCACAGAATTAGTGCATTGATTATTTTCTCCTGTTGATGAAATAAAAACTTACTTCAGGAATGACTCGCTGATTAAAAAAGCTGAATTCTCTGAAACTTAGGACATAAAAAAATCAATAACTGGAAATGTTTGAGGTCATAGTGAGAAACTTGTATGCAAAACTGTAAGAGCACAGGGCATCATCAGAGTTTATAGAAATGTTCAAATGGCAGAGGATAGAGAAGAAATCCCATTCTACTGTCTTCATCTATCTGTCTCCTAAGAGGGAAAAATGAATTTTAATCAATGTGGTTACAAAATAGAACTAAAGTGGGTATTATTGTAAGTGTATCAGTAATCAGGAAAATTCCCAGTATTATATGCTCACCACCTTGTCAGTAGCCATCTGAAATGAACTAGAACTTTGGACAAAAATAACTGTTTATAACACAAGTCAGTCCATATTTACATATAAAATATTCTGAAAGTATAATAATTTGTTTGTAGGATATAGCTATATGTTAGAGAACCTGATGTTTTATGAATTCACGTATTAATGTGAATCATTTATTAAGCTCCTATACTGATGGGTAAAACAAAGTATGTTTCTATGATATTTTCAACATACAGGTAAGCTCATCAATGGTGACTACGTATTCTAAATAATTTCTGATGTACATTATGTGTTTCAAGTATCAAGCTTATATATTTTATATGTTACTTCTAGCTTGGTTGTTTGATTACACTGTTTTTAAATATTAATCATGAATTTCTAGAGTTCATCAGTTACATGCCATCAATATTTATAGGAAAATAATTTCCTAAAATTTTAAATCAAATTTTTCTAGGCTATGGTTTACTCCAGGCAAAGGGGAGTTTATTATGATACCAGAAAATGATACAGAACATCTACATGTTCACATAGCCCTTTACTAAATGTGTGTTCATTGAAGTTGTGATCTCTGTGTAGGACCCAGGTACAATGACTTATCAAATCCAGTGGTGAATCAAATGAAAGATTTTCCTTAGATTTTCATAGTCAGCTTAGGGCCTGGGACAGTTTTTTGTCACCAGGATCCCCAGGGCACAGATTTGACACAACTATAGAGAATTACAATGTATGTTTTCTTAACTTCAATTTAATAATTTTTTGTCAAGTGTGTGTGTGTGTATGTGTGTGTGTGTGTGTGTGTGTGTGTGTGTGTGTGTGTGTGTGTGTGTACATGCTTATATAAAAGTGTTGGTACATGTGCAAGAGAGCACATTCATGTAGAGACCAGAGGTCAATTTTCAGTGTGTTTCTCAATTGTTCTCTACCATTTTTAATAGGCAGGGTCTCTCTGAAATTGGATCTCACCAATTTAGGTAAAAAAGAAAAAAAAAAAAAAACTGGCCGGTGTGCTCCAAGGGATGTGCTTGTCTTTACGTCTCTGTGCTGAGATAACAATCATGCAACCATATCGGGCTTTTTGTGTGGAAACCCAGGCCATTAGGACTCAGGTTCTTCTTGATGCACATCAAGCAGTTTTCAACTGAGCTATCTCCCTAGCCTCACATTTAGAAATTTACAGCCATTTATAAATACTTTTATGCTTTTAATCATATGTATTCTGTATCACAGCAAATCCTATTGAAATAGCTTTCTTGAGAATCCACTCAGTCAGCTACAACAGTGTGGGAAATAAAAGAAAAACTTCAAAGCCAATCAAAATTGAAAATAAATACTCAAATTGGATATATCTGAAATAATTACATATATATATATATATATATATATATATATATATATATATAAACACCTTGGATCTGTATCCATATGAAAATTGAAGACATGACCTATTATTTATCAGCTCCCAATGCAATTATAAGTAGATTTAATTGGCATCAGGATTAAAGGCTTACTTACTAGTGTGTAACTAATTAATAGAATTTTCAGCTCACTCAGCATGTGACTTCTTCAACGATAAGCTGAAGTTCTAAGAAAAAAATGAAGACTTAAAATGACTATGCATATAATTTTCAAATTATTCTCCATATTTGTACAGAAATTAAGAAACCAAGCTTAGTAGTTTGTGACGCTCTGAGATGAAGCAAAATAAAGATGCAATTTTTAAAGCTATTGCTCATAGGTAAGCTAAACAATTATTATAAGTCTAATTTATATTATTAAAACTATCTGGGCTACAAAAACATTTTAGTTAAGCTTTCAAAAAGCAACATAAAAGTCTATACCTTGCTTATTTAAAGTACATTATGGCTATCCCTGCTTTATTGGTATTTAATAATATTGAAATTCTATTTGTATTGAAATGTTCTTTCCATGTGACTAATGTAACTGGTTTTTGTCTTTTGCTTTCATCATTTTCTCTTTTTGAACATATAGGCTTTTCTAAACAAGAATATTATCTAGAGATTTCTTTCATTTTGCCTTTCCTACTATCTTCTATATGACCCTTTAACCTAAGTCAATCAAATCAATTTCTTTCTCATCTTTTAATTTAATTTTTTTGAGAATTTCATAATGAGCATTTCACCAATTTGTCTCCCCCTAAAATCTTCCTGTGCCTCCCACTCTCTCTGTAATTGTTATTGTATTATATAACATATTTACATAGGTATATATAAATACAGCCTGCTGAGTGCATTTAATGTTGCTCATGTATACATGTGTTTAGGACTAGCCACTGGGTATTGGGTAACCTACCAGAGAGCTCATTTCTGGAAAAGATGGATTCTTGCTCTCCTAGAAGCATAAATTGCCTATAACTCTTTATCTATGTGCGGGCCCTTATGAGATTTCCATCATCCACATTGGCATGTCAGCTGGTGCTAACATTGTGCAGGTCTTGCTTAAGCAACCATACTTTTGAGATTTCATGAGTGATGTAGCTTCTTCCATGGCATAAATAGAAGATACGATCTCACGGTAGATTTCCTGATTCTCTGTCTCGCAATCAGCTTGCCGCCTCTTCTGCATTATTCCGTTGGCCTTGGGTATAAGAGTTGATGTATTGTGTCTATGTCAACTGACAATGAGTAGCTCGAGTCATTTGTTACCTGTATTTGGAACAACTGGGAATTTCCATAACGGTCTTCATCTTCTGCAAAAAAGAAGCTTCTCTGATAAGGAGTGGGAAATGCACGTATCTGTGGACACAAGTGTTTAAAATCTCATTGAAGTTATACTGGTTTAGGAAAGTGGCCATAGTAAGTTCTCCACATGACATGACCTCATCAGCCCCAGGTAACTGGCTAGGTTTACAGTACCAGACCTGAGCTCCCAACTGCTGAATAGGGTTTAAGTGCAATTAGACAGTTGTTGGTTACCTCCAAGTGGTAAGTGCTACTGTTGCAACGTTGGATATATCTTGTCATGTTGGTCCTTCTTGTCATTCATAGCCTTTGCAGCTGGATAAGACTATTGATCATTGCTTTTCTGCCTTGGCAGCTTGTGTAGAGCAATGGGTAAGACACAATAAGAGCTAGTCCTCATGGAGGAGGCTTCCACGTCAATTCCAGCTAAATTCCTGCAAGTCCTATGTCCCAAGTGTGGAGCATTTTGAGTAATAGGGTCTTATCGTTGAGTCCTGAGATGCTATCTAAGGCAAGAGCAATAGCCTATATTATTCTGGTAGTCTCTTTGACTTCTGTGACCCAAACCTTTAAAGACATCTTCCCATGTCTGGCACTGGTGTTTTTGTTAAGCAGTCTATGTCTCTTAGGGGATTGTTATAACCCCCTGCATGTAATTTCATTTAAATTATTCATATATTTATTTATATTTGTACACTCATATAGTGTATGCATTTTAAATAAACATAAAATATATTTCCTATGTTTTTCAAGCACCTTAGTGTTATTAATCCATCCTTTCTCCCTTTCCCTATGAATTTGCCCTCCCTCTCCATTCCAAATTAAATCCTTCTCCCATTTTTCCCCATATAGAGTCTGCTCCCTCTTATCCCCATCTCTAGGGTTTTTTCTGCCCCCTCTTTCCTTATTTCTGAATTACTCCAGGTTATATACTCATATCTAAAACTCCAGAGCTAGAGCCCACAAATAAGAGAGAGCATGCAGTGTGTCTGGGTTACCTCACTAGGTTTCATCCATTGACCTGAAAATTTCATGATTTGATTTCCTTTATACATGAAAATAATTCTATAGTGTACATGTCCCACATTTTCACTATCCATTCATCATTTGAAGGACATTTAAGTTTTTTCCATTTCCTAACTATTATGAATAGAGCAGCAGTGAACATGACTGAGCAGGTATCTATGGAGTAGAGTGTCACGTCCTTTGGATATATTCCAAGGAGTGATACAGCTGGGTCAAATGCTGGATTAGCTTTTTGAGGATTACCCACACTGCTTTTCAGAAAGGCTGCACCAGCTTGCAATCCTGAAAAACATCTTTGCCAGCATTTGTTAGCTGATTTCTAGGCCTTAGCCATTCTGGCTGATATAAAGTGAACTCTCACAGTAATTATAATTTGCACTTCCCAATTGCTAAGAATGTTGAACATTTCTTAAGACATTTCTTCACCATTTTCATTTCTTCTTTTGAGAACGCTCAAGTTTGTTCCTCATTATTTTTTCATTTGGGTCATTTGTTTTCTTGACTCTTTTTTGTTGTTGTTGTTTCTTTGAATATTAATCACCTGTCAGATTTTTAACTGGTAAAGATCCTATCCCACTGTCTGAACTTCCTTGTCACTGAGGTGATTATTTCATTTGTTGTGCAGAAATTTTTAGTATTTTAGATCCTTTTTGGTCTTAATTCATAAGCAAATAGAGACCTCTTCAGAGTCTTTTCCTGTGCATGTATCTTGTAGGTTATGCCTGTTTTCTAGCAGTTTTATTGTTTCAGGTTTCATATTAAGTTCTTTGATCTTTTTTGATTTAGTGTTTATACTGGGTGCTATATATGAGTCCAATTTCATTTTTCTATGTGTGAACACTTAGTTCCCCAAGAACCATTTGTTAAAGACGCTGTCTTTTCTCTCCAGTCTGTAATTTTGGCATCTTGATCAAATATCAGAAAGCTGGAGTTAGCTGTGTGATCATGTGTGAGTCTTCTACTTTGTTTCACATATATACATCTCTCTCTTTACATCTGAACTTTCTTAGATGGTTTTCAGATTGTACACTCTGTTTATGTACCACTCACTTTGCTGCCACCAATGATTGCTGCTCCTGGGTTCCAAAGTCCTTGAACTACTGTTGTTTGACTTTGCATTCCAGCTATAAATTATGCATGCTGTTCAGTACCACCTGTAAACCTCTACTTCTGCGTGCTCTTGTGTAATTGCCAAATTACTTACATGACTATTATTCTGGCTTCACAGCAGCACTCTGAAATCACAGACTGGATTTGTGTAAATTTATGTGGATACTTGTCATATCTATGTAGCCCCAAAGTGTTTGTCCTCCTTACGTCCTGTGGTATTGCTAATGGTTGTATGTGTCACAGCCAGCATCCCTTCTCCCCAGCCTCTAAACATAGATTTGGCTGAAATGCAACTGTATAATCCTTTTGAAGAACCAAACCCTGTTTTATGAAGATATATATTTTGAAATTTTTGAAGTTTTAAATGTAAGTGGACATTGAAGATTTTTCCTGCATATAACCAAAATAACTAATTTTAGCCGGGCGGTGGTGGCGCACGCCTTTAATCCCAGCACTCGGGAGGCAGAGCCAGGCGGATCTCTGTGAGTTCAAGGCCAGCCTGGGCTACCAAGTGAGCTCCAGGAAAGGTGCAAAGCTACGCAGAGAAACCCTGTCTCGAAATCCAAAAAAAAAAAAAAAAAAAAAACAACTAATTTTTTTTTTTTTAGAGAAAACTTGGAAAGAGTCTGAAATACTTTTTCCACTGGGAAAAATTAAACTATGTTGACTTAAAAGAACCTATTTCTCATATATTACAAAGATATTTTTTCATTTTATAGATTAAAATGAATATGAATTCTAGTGTAAACACAAGGCTGCATCTGACCATCTACTAGTGAAATCTAAGGATATTTCAGGTCAACTAAATAATTTTCTTCTTCAAATTAGGTATTCCTATCAATGTTCTATTATATTTGACGCTTGCATCTTCTTTAAAATGGGATTATAGCCCCAAGAAGAAGAAATACCTTTATGTCTTCAAATATCCTTCAGCATACTTCAAAGGGTCAAAAGCATAAATTCTTAAGGAAAAAATAATCAATTTTATGAACTTGTGTTCAAGGCTACATGTATTAAAATATGCTGTAACGTGTACAGTTAAATTTCTAGTATCTGTCCCCACGAGGCATGTATTGTATATAGTTTTCCCATGCTGTAGCATCACTCTGTAATGCTTAGGACATTTAATGGATCCAACAGACAAATATGTGTCCATATCTTGACTTTTTTTTTGGAATAGCTTGTAGGAACCACTTTGCTGACAAAGAAAAGAAAGTGACAGGGTTACTAGCCTGGTATCTGGATAATTTTGAGAGTTTCACCTATCATTTTTTAATCTTAAGATTATGTTACAGTTCTTTTGTTTGTATGTATATTTATTTTTGGATTGATTATTTTAGATTTGATTAACAAGAGTACATTAAGGTTCTTTGAATTCTGTGATTTATTTTTCTTCAAGAGTATTAGCTGATAGAGTTTTAGTAAGCTTTTGGTTTTGATGAATTCATACCACAAAGCCTTTTCCACCTTAATGGGCAGGAACTCAAATTTGAGTACAGTTGCTTCAACTGTAGTTACAACAGTTAGAGTTTGCTTTGTGTATATCTGATAAAGTTGCAGACATATTTGAGGAAACTTTGCATATGACTATAAACCTGTTGATATGTAGGTTGTATGCTTTAGGATGTGTATGTGTGCTCTACTTCTGTACTCTCCTGGATATATAAACACACCTACACACACACATACACACACCAAAAAACCCCACAAACACACTTATACACCCACACATGCAATTCCAGGTTATTGGTCCCTTTGGAAAACTATAAACTTTTGCATTGAAGTTTTATCCATTCATATTGTACAGGATGGGGTTCCCACTGCCTAAACAAAAAAATTGCTCAATATCTTCTGAGAAATTCTGTTCTACAAAGTTTTAATTTTCTTCACATTTTATCTGCCTATTTGCTTCTGTGTGTTTGGGACTTTTGGGTTGCTTGTTTATTATAATACTTCCTTGATTTTGATTCTATTTTTAATTCCTTTGGGGAAGTTGAGTGTGTACGTGAGGATGTTTCTAAATGTTGATATTTTGATAGAATATATTTACCATAGCAAAGCAGAATTCCCATAATTGATTCTCATATTTATTTTCTAAGTAAATTCCTGAGTTTTCTGATGAGTGGCATATGTGGAGAATTGCATGATGAAGCAGGTTTTCTTTGACTAAATCTTTTATTATGAAATTTTAGAAACCAAAGTTTCTTCATTCTCATGGTTAAAGAATAGTATTTTCCTATCAAGACCATAAGATGCATAATGTTTCAATACAAAAGAAGAAAATAAATGTATTTATCTGAGACTAAAATAAATTGACAAATACTTAAAGATTTTCGTTCTGATTATTGGACAAAATTATCTTTCATAAAATATGTAGTAAAATCTTTATTTATAATCACAGGCATGGAAGAAATATATTTTTAAAATAATTTCTAAATCAACTTACTTTTTATTATAAACTTAAGTCACCAGGTAGGAGAACTTAATCTAAGTTAATTTAATTGCTTCTCTATCCTCTTCCCAAAGGTTATGGCCACATTCTGTTAGGAAAATCCTAGATGGGCAAAATAAGAAATAATTTAATCTTTGGTCTATTTAACTACATGTACATACTAAAAGACCCATTATTCCAATGTGCATTTGCATCTGTCCAGGCTTTCTCTCTTATCCTCTGTACGCCTTGAAGTCTCTTGGGATTGACTCCCAGGGTCCCCTGGAGAGGGTCCTTGTTTCTGAGCTCAGAGATTTGTCTGTTTCCTGTGTCTGGTGCCTTGCTCTGATACATAGAGCCTGCATATCTCCAGGTCCCCTCTGAAGATCCAGGATATAATTTAGCATCCATTTCTGCCTATCCTGGAAACAGAGTGCAAAAAGCTCAGAGGTCTTTACCACTTGGCTGACGTTCTCACAAGACTATAGAAACTATCTTAGAATCTTGATTCAAGCCTTGCAAAATACTTGGGACCAGCTCTGCACTCCTCCAACCCTTAACCAAAGCATCCCATCACCCCGGATACACATATACACATGCAACAACTACTATTTTTCACACTGAGTAAGGTTTTAGCAGCATTGCATATCCACAGTACCTGTCCCCAAAGAAGGTGATCAAGAAGCTTTGAGTCTTTGGTTTGTTCTGAGGTTTGTAATTTAATCACACCATTTCTCCCTTCCCTTTTCTGTAGCTAGAGTTTTCCTGCCTTGCCCACAGTCAGGACAAATCTTTGTCACCCTCCAGTCCCACAGCCGCTCAGACCCAACCAAGTAAACACAGAGACTTATATTGCATATAAACTGTATGGCCGTGGCAGGCTTCTTGCTAACTGTTCTTATAGCTTAAATTAATCCATTTCCATAAATCTATACCTTGCCACGTGGCTGGTGGCTTACCGGTGTCTTCACATGCTGCTGGTCATGGCGGCAGCTGGCAGTGTCTCTGCCTCAGCCTTCCACTTCCCAGAATTCTCCTCTCTCCTTGTCCCACCTACTTCCTGCCTGGCCACTGGCCAACCAGTGTTTTATTTATTGACCAATCAGAGCAATTTGACATACAGACCATCCCACAGCACTTTTCTCCCTCCAAATCCTCCTATACACCTTCTGTCCCCACACCCCTTCAAACTCATGACCTCTTTTTCACCATTTGTTATTACATACATATCTGTATTTGCATATGCATATGTATTCCTACATGTAACCTTTGGAGTCCATACAATGTTGCTTATCTGTATGTTTTCAGGGCTGACCTTTTGGCACTGGACAACCAACTGGTGTGCCCTTCCCTGGGGAGAACCGCCGCTCTCACGCCCAGCCATACTCTGTTGCCTATAGTTTTCCGTGTAGGGTTGAGGCCTCACGTGCCTTCCCCATGCAGTTTGGCACATTTGTTAATGTCCTCCTTGTTCAGCTCACATTTGGGTGCTCATGTTGCTAAGACTTTGCTAGTGTAGCTTCTGATGTTATAAGAGACACAATCTCAGAGCAAATTACCTGATTATCTGGCTCTTACAATCTTTAGGCCACTCTTCAAAACACTCTGTACTCTCAGACCCTCAAATATTAGATTGTGAGAAACAGAATCAAAATCTAGCTTGAAAGGAGAAACACCATAAGACGGACAGGAATAGTGTGTGAGAAGGCATAGATTTAAAAAAAGTAGAATGTTATACCACACATAACTTCTCAGTCACATATGTACAAGTTTTGCTACTGATCCATTTGTTAATTGTATAGTATTTCTTCTATCCATAATATTGAAAATTGAATCTAATTATAGTTATAATTTTATCTAATTTTAGTTAAATTTGGCAGATTATGGTCTAGTTGAAGTTACCTCATCTATAATTGTTATTCTAAAAGACCTGAACTCTTTTCAAAAAAGATTTATGTTTCAGTATAATTTTGATGCAAGTATCAAAACAGCAAATGTTGGTAACATTGACCATCTGCCTCATCCAAGACATACACTGAATTATGAGACAAGCATCTCTCTATGTAAGATTGCTCAAAGTTCGTCATGAAAAAGGAAAACATTCAGTCTCACTGTTTTTTTCATATGTAATATAATGACTAAACTTTATGAAATTGATCTAATTAGATTAGATACCTAATATTCATTACATTGGCTAATGAATTTATATTGTATAATCTTCCTTTTTTACATATTTTCTATATTTTGTTTATTTTCAGTTATATGAGTATTTGTGTCTCTTTCTCTCTGTCTGTCTGTCTGTCTCTGTCTCTCTCTGTCTCCGCATATATAGGTATGTGCACATAGCTAGTGCCCACAGAGGCCAATGGTGCCAGTCCTCAGGACTTGGAGTTGCCTGACCAGAGCTTGAAACCAGCTTAGATCCTCTGAATGAGCAGCAAGGGGTAACTTCTCCAGACACACACACACACACACACACACACACACACACACACACACACACTGTGGTGGTAATCTAATTGTACTGAAATGTGATTTTGATTGTATGTTAATAAATAAAGTTGTCCGGGGGTCAGAGCTATTAGAGCCATAGACAGAGTGTGGCAGTGGTGGCACACGCCTTTAATCCCATAGATCTCTATGTGTTCAGGGATACAGCCAGCATTGGAGACATATGCCTTTAAGACCTAGGGGGCTGTACATTCAGACAGTGACGAGGCAGTCACGTGTTTGGGTTTACAACCAATGAGAAGGCAGAATGACTGGAAAATCGACTTACAGACAGGAAGTAGCCCTCATTCGGGAAGCTGGGACACCGCAGGCGGAAGGGTGAGATTTTAGCTCTGAGCTCTGACCTCTCGGCTTTCTCTTTTGCATTGTTTCTGTGTTTCTTATTTAATAAGATGGTTGGTTACATCTATATCTGGCGCCCAACGTTCGTGGTACGAATTCATGAAAAAGCTGTTTGCCTGTGGCCTTGTGAGCCCCAGCTCAGGCCCAAGCTATACTCAGGCGGTTGTGGTGGCGCACACCGGTAGGATTTGCTGAAGGAGACAGAGGCAGTAGGATCCCGAGTTTGAGGCCGGCCTAGGAGGCTTGGGAGAAGCTTTGGCCCGGAATGAACCACAAACAGTGGTGGGACCATGGAAGCAGTGGCTACTGCTCCACGTTGCCAGCTCCTTCTCATCGTGTTGGTGACTGCGATGCTGCTGCTACCAGGGACAAAGGGTTTACTGCTGCTGGTTCAGAGAAGAATTGCCAGGACCATCGTGTTACAAGACAGCACCAGCAAAGGTCAGTTTGGAAAATTTTGGCAAGACAAATTTTGGTGGGGAGAAATTGTTGTGAAGATTTTCTGTTCTAGGGAAGAATGTTCATGGTTCCGAGAGACAGACATTTATCAGACTCTGATTGCTCCAAACCACAGAGGAGGCAAAAAAAAAAAAAAAGTCTGCAGGAAACCATGACCACGCCTAACAGTGACTTTGAAATCTTCAAAAAGATGACAGGATCCTACAACGATGATTCCACATGGACTATGGTAAAGCCATTAAGCCGATTAACACCATGGAAAAATCGACTTTGGACTACAAACTGGTCAGAACAATTTCGAGAGGACTAGTTGAGATGATCCAGCCTGACAGACTACTCAAACAAGGACTTGAAACAAGCCCTGAACTTTCCTATTATGCAGAGACTGGACAAACAATACAGGACTTGATGATTAACCCCAAAATTTTCTTTTCAAGATTCCCTAAAGATATCTTCACCCCTAGAAAGCAAAAAGAAAAAGAGAATATAGATATGAGATAGATCATCGAATCTACTCTGAGAAAAAAGATAAAGAAATAATAGGATAAATAGGTAGATCACTGATTCTACACTGAAGAAAAAGGGGAAGATATAAAAATGACAAAAGGTAGACTAATGAATCTATTATGAAAAGAAAAAGGAGAAAATAAGGATATAAGATAAAAAGGGAGATTATGGAATCTACTTTTAAAAAGGAACTACTTGTTTTAAATAAGATAAGTAATGCAAATTTTTTGGTCTGAGTTTATCAGATGTTACTGGACTGGACATTGTTAATATATATAATGGAGCTTTTTGTCTGGATCTGTCAAATGTTAATGGACTAGACATTGTTAATGTAATCTTGACTGTATATTGCATATACTTATTGAAGATAGTTTTTCTTGTATTAGTTATAAGCTTTTTTAATTTTAGACAAAAAGAGAGGAAATGTGGTCGTATTGTGTTCTCCAAAATATTGTGTACCCTAATAAATTTATCTGGGGATCAGAGAACAGACAGCCACTAGATACAAAGGCTAGAAAATGGTGGCACTCACACCTTTAATCCTAGCATTCCAGAGATAGAAATCCCTCTGGATCTCTGTGAGTTCAAGGCCACATTGGAAATAGCCAAGCATGGTGACACGCCTTTAATCCCAGAAAGCCAGCCTTTAATCCCAGGGAGTGGTGGTAGAAAACAGAAAGATATATAAGGCGTGAGGACCAGAAACTAGATGATTTTGGCTGGTTAAGCTTTCAGGCTTTGGAGCAACACAGTTCAGCTGAGATTCATTCCGGATGAGGACTCAGAGGCCTCCAGTCTGGGGAAACAGGACCAGCTGAGGAACTGGTGAGGTGAGATAGCTGTGGCTTGTTCTGTCTCTCTGATCTACCAGCATGGACCCTAATAACTGGCCTTGAGTTTGACTTTATTAATAAGAACTTTTAAGATTCCTGCTACAACACACACACACACACACACTTTATTTTTTAATTTATTTTACATCCAGCCCATAGTTCTCCCTTTCTCCTCTCCTACCAGCCCCCCCCCCATCCCCACCCCCAATCCACTCCTCCTCCATTTCTGTTTAGGAAAGGACAGATCTCCCATGAGTATCAATAAAACATGGCATATCAAGTTGCAGTAAGACTAAGCACCTAACCATGCATTAAGGCTGAGGCCCCCACTTTCTGTTTTTATAAATTCCCTCTCCTTATTCCAGGTTTGTCTATATATTTTATAAGGAAGACTTTTGCAAGTTATCTTTCTTATGTTAAAAAATACAGTATACCAAGGAGAGCAGTGAAAACAGATTGATCAAAATTCAGCTTTCTGAATGAATTTTTTATGTGAGAAAAGATTCCATGTTTAGAAAGTTTCTCAAATTACCTGTCTCACATTATAATTGATTTTATCTTGGTATGTACTTACTAACTTTTTTCTTTTTCATTTCAAGTACTTTAAAGAAAGTACCCTTTCTTTTATTGTTGTCTTGATAAAGTGTTATTTCCATTTCAGTCACTAAGGAAGTGACCAACTGATAAACAGACTAAAATAAATAAGTGTTAGTTGTACCTAGCTATACATTAGTCTACTGCCAGACGTTTTCTCAGGTGATCATTTCTCTGTTTTTTTTTTCTTTTTTTTTCAATTTTTAAATTTATTTATTAAATTTAATTTTACATATCAGCCATGGATTCCCTTGTTCTCCCCCCTCCCATCCCCCACACCCGCCTTCCCCCCAGCCCACCCCCCATTCCCATCTCCTCCAGGGAAAAGACTCCCCTGAGGATTGAGTTCAACCTGGTAGATTCAGTCCAGGCAGGTCCAGTCCCCTCCTCCCAGGCTGAGCCAAGTGTCCCTGTATAAGCCCCAGGTTCCAAACAGCCAGTTCACGCACTGAGGACAGGACCCGGTCCCACTGTCTGGATGCCTCCCAAGCAGATCAAGCCAATCAACTGTCTTATTTATCCCGAGGGCCTGATCCAGTTGGGGGCTCCACAGCTATTAGTTCATAGTTCATGTGTTTCCTTTCATTTGTATATTTGTCCCTGTGCTTTTTCCAACCTTGGTCTCAACAATTCTCACTCATATAAACCCTCCTCTTTCTCACCAACTGGACTCCTGGAGCTCCACCTGGGGCCTGACCGTGGATCTCTGCATCTGGTTCCCTCAGTCATTGGATGGGGTTTCTAGCATAACAATTAGGATGTTTGGCCAGATGGCCTTCAAATACTTCAGAGATCTATCCAGAGGGCCTGATCCAGTTGGGGGCCCCTCAGCCTTTGGTTCATAGTTCATGTGTTTCCATTCGTTTGGCTATTTGTCCCTGTGCTTTATCCAACCTTGGTCTCAACAATTCTCACTCATATAAACCTTTCTCTTTCTCGCTAATTGGACTCCCAGAGCTCCACCTGGGGCCTAGCCATGGATCTCTGCATCCAGATTCCTCAGTCCTTGGATGGGGTTTCTGGCATGACTATTAGGGTGTTTGGCCATCCCATCACCAGAGTAGGTCAGTTCTGGCTATCTCTCAACCATTGCCAGCCATTGCCAGCCATCTATTGTGGGGGTATCTTTGTGGATTTCTGTGGGCCTCTCTAGCACTTTGTTTCTTCCTCTTCTCATGTGGTCTTTATTTACCATGGTCTCCTATTCCTTGTTCTCCCTCTCTGTTCTTGATCCAGCTGGGATCTCCCGCTCCCACAGGCTCTCTTTCCCTCAACCCTTGCCCTTCATTACTTCCACTCATGTCCAGGTTGTTCATGTAGATCTCAGCCATTTCTCCGTCAAGAAATGCTCAATCATACCACAAGAGCACTTGCTCAGCTATGTTCATATCAGCATTGTTTGTAATAGCCAAAACCTGGAAACAACCTAGATGCCCTTCAACTGAAGAATGGATAAATAAATTATGGCACATATACACAATGGAATACTACTCAGCAGAGAAAAACAATGACATCATGAGGTTTGCAGGATGGATCTAGAAAAAATCATCCTGAGTGAGGTAACCCAGACTCAGAAAGACAAATATGGTATGAACTCACTCATAGGAGGATACTAGAGGTGGAACAAGGATGACTGGACTGCTACTCACATCACCAGTGAGGCTACCTGAAAAACAGGACCCCAAAAAGACACGAGGATCACCCAGGTGATCATTTCTAAAAGTCACATCAAATTAACCAAAATTTTAATGATACCTTGTCTAAGGCTATTTTTCTTTCATTTTCAATCTCCACATCTATAAAATTGGAAAAAGTTTGATTATGTGCTCCCAAGCTTTTATTCAGCTATTGAAAATATTTGATTCTTAGACTGAAGATAGGACCTAGTGGTTCAGAGCACAGACTGGACTTCCAGAGAATCTGACTTTGGTATCCAGCACCCATATCAGGAGTCTCACAACCTCTGTAACTCCAGGTTTGGCCTCTGCTGGCAACCGTACACATTTAGCATATACATAAATGAAGACACACAGACACACACACATGCACACATAAATGAAAACAAATCTTTCAGAACATTTCATTTTAATAAACACTTAGATGGTAATAAGTATTAATAAGTTAATTAAGGGGTATAAGGTGACTGATGGTTCAATGCTGCACCACCGTCTAATCTCTCCTTATGACAGAAGATGCGAGGTTTGGTGTGGTAGTATTCTAATTGTACTGAAATGTGATTTTGATTGTATGTTAATAAATAAAGTTGCCTGGGGATCAGAGCTATTAGAGCCATAGAAAGAGCATGGCGGTGGTGGCACACGCCTTTAATCCCATAGATCTCTGTGTGTTCAGGGATACAGCCAGCATTGGAGACATATGCCTTTAAGACCTAGGGGGCTGTACATTCAGACAGTGACGAGGCAGTCACGTGTTTGGGTTTACAACCAATGAGAAGGCAGAATGACTTTGAAACGACTGACACACAAGGAAATAGCTCTCTTTCGGGAAGCTGGGACACAGCAGGAGGAAGGGTGAGATTTTAGCTCTGAGCTCTGATCTCTTGGCTTTCTCTTTTACATTGTTTCTGTGTTTCTTATTTAATAAGATGGTTGGTTACATCAACAGTTTGGACGTTATGTGATATTTTTTAAAATAATTATATTATACAGGGACTGGCAAGATGGTTTAGCAACGAAACCCCAGGGACATGATTCTTGGATTCTTGGAGCCAACGTAACAGTGGAAGGAGAGAAGTGATGCCACAAAGTTGTTCTTTGACCTTCATATGTGGGAATAGTGTGCACACATACATGCACACATGCATACATACATACAGACAGACAGACAGAAAGACATAAATAAAAACATTATTTTTAAATAAACTATAACATTATTTAACTTAATTTACTTAAAAGCTATGTTGCCTTATTTCCTTTCACTTTAATCATTTTAATTTTTCCATATTCACTGAGATATAATTGTCAACTATAAAATGCATAGTGGTTCCATCTGCTCCCATAACCCCCACCCCAAGTCCACCCATAAATATATTCTATTTCCCCTGCCAGGGAAATTCATTCATTCCCCCATAGACCCCCTCTTCGTTAACCTCTCTGGATCTATGGATTGTAGCTTTGTCATCAATTAATGGCTAATATCTGCTTATACATGAATACATACCATATTTGTCTTTCTGCACCTGGGATATGTCACTCAGGATGATTTTCTCTAGTTCTATCCATTAGCCTATAAATTTCATGATGTCATTTTTTACCAGTTGAGTAATACTCCATTGTGTAAATGTACCACATTTTCTTTATCCATTCTCCAGTTGAGGGACATCTAGGTTTGTTTACGGTTTCTGGCTATTACAAATAATGTTGTAATAAACATGGTTTATCAAGTGTCTTTGTGGTAGGCCGGAGCATCCTTGGGCCCCAGGAGTGTCATAGCTGGGTCTTGAGGTAGATCTATTCCCAATTTTTCTGAGTAATTGCCACATTGTTTTCCATAGTGCTGTATAAGTTTGCACTCCCACCACCAATGAAGAAGTATTCCCCTTGGTCGACATCCTTGCCAGCATGGGCTGTCACTTGTGTTGTTTATCTTAGCCATTCTGACAGGTATAAGATAGAATCTCAAAGTAGTTTTGATTTGCATTTCCCCTGTGACTAAGGATCTTGAGCATTTCTGTAAGTGTTTCTTGGCCATTTGAGATTCCTCTATTGTGAATTCTCCTCTTAGATATGTATCTAATTTTAAAATTAGATTATTTGTGGTTTTGATATCTAATTTCTTGAGTTCTTTACATATTATGGATATTAGTACTCTATCAGATGTGGAGTAGGTGAAAATATTTTTCCATTCTGGAGGCTCTCACTTTACCTGATTGACAGTGTTCTTTGGCTTACAGAAGCTTTTCAATTTCATAAGATCTCATTTATTAATTGTTTATATTAGTGCCTGTGCTATTGGTGTCCTGTTCAGAAAGTCTTCCCCTGTGCCATTAAATTCAAGACTATTCCCCACTTTCAATTCTATTAGGTTCAGTGTATCTGGTTTTATGTCAAGGTCTTTTATCCACTTGTGTAGCAGACTTTCTTGGACCACCAGCCCCCAAATCATGACATGGAGACTTATTACTAATTGTAAATGCTCTGCCTTAGCCTAGGCTTATCCCACTAGCTCTTACAATTTACATTAACCTGTTTCTTTTCATCTATGTTTTGCCTTGTGGCTTTTTATCTTTCTTTCAATTCTGTATGTTTTACTTTCCTGCTTCTTCAGTGTCTAGCTAGCTGGCAACGGCCTGGCATCTCCCTCTCTTTCTCCTTTCTTCTCTCTAGATTCCTCCCCCTAGTCATTCTCTCTGCCCACCAACCCTGCCTATCTCTCTCCTGCCTAGATATTGACCATTCAGCTTTTTATTAGACCAAGTAGGTACCTTAAGCAGGTAAGGTAAAACAAATGTAACATCTTTACATAGTTAAAGTAATATTCCACAATATTTTGTGCAGGGTGATAAATATGGATCCAGTATTAGCAACACTATTTGTTGAAAATGTCTTTTTTCCAGTGTGTATTTTTTACTTCTTTATCAAAAATCAAATGTCCATGTCTGTTTGGATATATGTCTGGCTCTCCAGTTCTATTCCATTGATCAATGTGTCAGTATTTTACACCAATACCATGTGGTTAGTTGGATGGAGGTGGGATAGAGGAAGAAAGTGTGGGGCTAGACAGCTGGAATTGGGGAGTGGTGGCGGATGTGGAAACCTAGTGCAGCAGAAACTTCCTGGAATCTATGAAGGTGATCCTAATGAAAACTCCTAGTAATGGGGGATATGGAGTCTCAACTGACCATCCCTTTTAACCAGGCAAGGCTTCCAGTGGAGGGACTGGCTTGCATTCAATTGAATTGTTGGCCAAAGGGGTCCCACAGAAATTCCCAAACAACCCAGGCTGATGCTAAGACAAAAGTTTGCTCTCTGAAAACTGACAACAGGCCCTATTGCCTAGGCAAGGCCCACATAGCTCATCAAACATGGAGAAGTAGAGCTGGTGCCTACATGGAGCCTTAATCCCTAAATTCGAGTCTCTTTGGTGTGGGAAGATACTCTGTCGGCTACTGAAAGAGAAATATGGACACCAACCCAACCACAAAACCTCCAACCTACAATCTGTATTACCTACAAAAGAGGCTAGGACATTGGTGGCGCAGAACTCATGGGAGTAGCCAACCAACGTCTGATTTGACTTAAGGCCCTATCCATGAAAAGGAACCCATACCCAATATTGCTTGGGTAACCCAGAACCAGAGACTAGATAACCCAGAGACCTAGGGTAAAACCAAACAAAACTGGCCTAGAGAGATAGATAGATAGATAGATAGATAGATAGATAGATAGAGAGAGAGAGAGAGAAAGAGAGAGAGAGATACATAGTTGTAATATATACTCTGTGATGTTTCCATCAATGCATACATTGTGAAATCACTGCACCAATCAAGCTGATTAATATTCCAAAGTAACCTCATCTTTTGTAGCATGGAAATATTCAATACCTATTCTCCTAACAAATTTCAGTATATCACTATTATCTATAGTCACCACCATGTACATTAGACCTCTAGAATTTATTTATGTTATAACTGAAAGCATGTTCTTGACTGAATGGTTCAGGGAGAGCCTAGGGGCAGCGGCCCCACAAATGAACAAATGCATTTGCATTTCAGCTCCTTGACTCAGCATAATTCTCCCTCCCTTTTTTTTTCCAGTGACTTCTTAATGACTGACTATTTATGTCTTCACCTGCTTTGTATTGTTCTCAAGGTTTGCAGAAATCCCTGCAGATAATTGTGTGAGGGTGGATAGGGTGATGTTCTGTGCACATGTGCAATGAAGACATATGTGTTCTGAGCAATTAACAGAGGCCTATGATTTGACATCAGCTTGGTGGTTTCAGGGAACCTTTGCATGTTTAGGAGATGGGGCTTTGTTTCATTGCATCACACTGCAAAATAACCTTGGTGGTTCAACTTGAAGGTCTCAGGTGTGGAGTCATTAGCAGAGTAGAATAGATGAGAATTGCGTTAGAGCTGCACAACTGCAAACAAAGGGTAATCCATGTTTCTTCAGGCTTAACATCAGCATCTGGAGGGCTCTGCCGCACTCGCCTGCAAAGAGAATTAATTTGGAAGTTTTGAGCTCAATTCCCCTGGGGTAATTTCTTCAAAAGATATTTAAATTATAAAGTATATGTAGAGATAAGGAAAGCAGAGACCAATTATGTTGGTATCTCTAAAAAGAAAATACTGATTACTTTAAAAGGAATTCCACTTGAACATGTGCAGTAAATACTTACATTTGGGGGCCATTAACGTTCATGTGCATGTGTGTGTATGTGTGTGTGATGTGTTCATGTGTGTGTGTGTGTGTGTGTGTGTGTGTGTGTGTGTGTGTGTGAATGTCAGTATGTGCGTGCCATTGCATGTGCATGAATGTCAGAGACCAATCTTGCACATAGGTCCTTGCCTTCCAACTCTTTTTGGGACAAGGTCTCTTGTTCACAGCTGCATGTGACAAGCTCTCCAAGCATCTGGGGATTCTCTTGTCTCTGGCTGCCAACATGTTGTAGGAGTGCCAATATTATAGAAACATGCTATCACATCCAGCTTTATGTGGGGTCTAGGCATCTTAGGTCCTCATAATTGCATAGCAAGTGATTAACTCATTGAGCCATTCCCTCAGTCTGCTTAGGGAAACTATTGAGCTCCTAGATTAATTAAACTGGTAATAGAAACATATCTATGAACAATTTATCAGTATTATTGATTATTTAAAACTAAGCACACAGTGGAATCTATCATTATATTAACAAGTAGGGGACTTAAACTACAGAATTGTTTTTGCCTTTTTGTACCTTCAAAACCACCTCCCGTCTTCACGTTGAATGCTTCTCCTTGCCTATCATCCCCAAAGCCCTTAACTCACTGGTTCTCCAAAAAGACAAATGCATCTTGGAGACATCAGATTCAATTTCCTGTGTAAAATCTCTGAGACCTTTTCCACTTTACCTGGCACATCTAAAAGGCATCTCTGTGGTCTCTGAGAGCTGCCATGTCCTTATCTACCTCCTGCTCCCCTTCTCTACTCTGGATCACACAAGTGCATTTCTAGTTGGCTTTTGAGTACTTTGCCTAGAATGTCCTGCTCCTATGCACGGTCAGAGATATCCTCATGGCTTTCCAAAATCAAGCAACTTTATTTTTAAATCAGTTTTAGGTTTATAGAAAAGGTAGCCAGAATAACATTCCCATATATATCCTCTTCCTATACCTCTCCACACCCTCTATATTAACACTTTCCACTAGCATTATGTTTATTATTTATTAGTGAACAGTGATGCATTATTAAGTGAATTTCACACTTGCATTTGGAGTCACTCTTCAATATATATAGTTGAGTGAGTTTTTACAATTGTTGGCATCATTTTAATATCACATGGGACAGTTTCCCTGCCATGAATTCCCTGTTCTCCTAGTCATCCTTCTTTCTTTAATTCTCCTGAATATGTAGCAACCACTGATAATTTTACTCTCTCTATATTCTGCCTTTTCCAAAATATCATGTAATTGGACTCAACAGTACCAAGCTTTAACAGACTGGCTTTGTCACTAAGCAATATGCACTTAGCATTCTTTTGTATCGTTTTCATTTTTTTTTGATAGCCCATTTACTTTAGCACTGGATAATATTCCATTGTATAAAATATCACCATCTATTTATTCATTCACCTATTGAAGAACATCTTGGTTGCTTTGTATTTCTGCAATTATGGAGGCTATAAACATCCATGTGTAGCATTTTGTGTGGACACAAATTTTCTATTCCTCTGGCAAAATACTGAGAAGTACTGCTGATGAGTGCTACAATAAGATTATGTTGAACTGTATAGGAAATCACCAAGCTGTCTTCCAAAATGGTTGTGTCAGTCTGTGTCCTCACCAATAATAAATGAGAGATCCTGCTGGTGCTACATCCTTTCTAGCAGTTGCTTTTGTCTTTATGGATGTGGGACAACCTGGGATGTACATAGCCATGCATTATTGCTGTCTTAATTTGTAATTTCCCAGAGGCACATGATCTGAGCAACCTTTTTCATATGCTTATTAACCATCTGTATATCTTTTTGATGGTGTATGTGTCCAGATCCTTTGCCCATTTTTTTAATTAGGCTCTTTGTTTTCTTTTCTGTTATGTTTTTGATGGTCTTTGTATTTTGGATCCAAGTCCTTTATTTGATACATTATTTTAGTAAATATTTTTCCCAGACTATGGCTTATCATTTTATACTTTTGTTCTTTGCACAGTAGAAAAATGTCATTTTTGATCAAGTCTAATTTGTCAACTCTTTCTCTCATAGATTTTCTTTTTGGGGTTGGGAATATAAAAATCATCACCAAACCCAAAGTCACCTCAATTCTTTCTAATGTCAGATTTTAGATACAAGTAGTTCTCCATTTTACGTTTATATCTGTGATACATTCTAATCATTTTTGTGATTTCTACTGGCAGTGTATTGATCCTTCTCATTTGCATTCTGACTTTAATGTTGTTCCTTATGAGATTTTCATGATTGTTCTAGTTAATTCAGTACCACATCATCAATCAGCGACTGATCTAATATTCTTCCTTTTCCATATTACCGTTATATCCACAAACCATATTGATGCTTCTTTATTTTATGTTGACTTTAACAGGATCATAAGTGCCAAAGGAGCCAGGACTCAATCCATCCTGTGGACTTGTGTGTCTAACATACCAGTACTCCACAAATATGATGTATTGGAAAATATTCACTGAATAAATAAGTGAATAAGAAATATACATAACACTCTCATGCTGTTGCAGTTCTTGACTATGAATGTCCTTTTTAAGTAAAAAGAACAGAAAATTTACGGGAAAGAAAAAAATATATTGAATTGGAAGCATAGTTAAACTAAAACTCTGCCTATATTTCTTATTCTGCCTGTACCATCTATTAAGTCCAGCTGAATGTAGAATGTGGTGATACAAAAGGAATGTGACTCAGGAAAATTAAATGATTAGCCTGGAAGGTTTTAGCATCCCTGGTCTGTTGCCAATATACTTTATTTTTGGAGAAGATCTATTTAATCATTTTGAGCAGTCAATAGAAGACTCAGATAGATTGTTTCTCCTTTCTACAAAATGCAAATTAGCTTCAACTAATTTTAGTTTAGTTTTTATTAACTAAGTAATGGAAAGGAATTTGTTTGTAATCTGGGTTAGATTAAATGATAAATTATCCTATCTGTTGCTGACATGGGAAAAGAATTACATGGCATAGTCTATTCATAGCTTTTAGTGAATCTTGGAACAACCCAAAAATCCAGAAGGAGGTTTTGTAATTGATTTCCTTGACTGCTGATGAGCCATTAAGTAAAGATTCCTGAGTTTAGAAACATCTATATAAATGTGCCTGCCACAGGCAAAAGAAGAGTGGCCTGGTTTCAGCTGCAATTATTATCATCATAATATTAATATGCATAATGGAGAGGCTGGGGGAAAGCTCAGTTGTAGAGCTTTTGCCTAACACACTCAAGCTTCTTAATTTGATCCGTGGTACCTCAATGTGTCAGTCACTCAATCACAACAACAAATCCAGGCACACCAACTATACTATATCTTTCTGATCTTTTTTAAAATTATATTTCTATCTATATAAAAATAAACCAACAAAAAAAAGTGCATGGTCATTTCAGGTTCCTCTAGTGAGTCAGCTAATCATTCACTCTGCATGTGTTGATTCCAGAAGAAAGAAAATAGAAACGTATCTTTTTCCATGGTTCGATAAAGCACATGAGAGTCAATAACACCTGTTCAGTAAATTATTTGCTGCAAGACTAAAACTGAGCATGGAGAGATATCTCAGTGGCTAGGGTGAATGAACATTGCTCTTTCAGAGAACCCAGTTTCTGTACTGAGCATCTACATCAAACAGCTCACAAGTGCTTTTAACTAAGTCCAGCTCCAGGAGGGTCCCAGGCCTTTTTCTGCTGTGGTCATTGCACTCATGTGCACATATCCACACACATACCATAATTCATAATAATCAATCTTTTATTTTTGTAGTTACAATTTAATTACATACTGAACTTTTCTCCCTCAAAAACTTCCCACATATCTCTCCTCTCTCTGCTTCAAATTCATGACTTTTTTTTTCCTTAATTGTTGTTGTATGCATAAATGTTTTTGTATGTGCATATGTGGACTCAACAGGTTATATTTAGGAATAAATATTTCAAAATGATGAAAACTGATCAAAGTACTGTGGTGGTTATTGAGAAATACTATCTTCTTAGATAGATAAAATTGAAGTACTTTAAAAAAGGAAAATACCCAAAACAGTGCAAAATAATTGAAAATAAATTTAATTCTTTATAAATAATTAATTGTTTCCATGTTTATTATTTAATTCTAACAAAAATCCTAAGTCATCCTTACACTGAATTCTAAGACTGGCCAAAGGAGTTATAGGCTAGGTTTATTTGCCAAAGTCATTTTATGGCCCTACATAGATTATAATCTTCATCATGAAAGAACTTATCAATGAACATATACTTAATAGCTAAACAAATCACAATGTGAATTTCATCCAGTTTTGTGCTGATTATGCAGAATCCAGATGTGGATTGTTTTGTATTTGTCCTACCGTTGTCCTGGGTGGTACTCAATAATGTCAGGTGACCAGGAAATAGTATATATTCAAGCTATGCACCTGAGAAAAAGAGAGAGCAGTGAACTAACATAGACTTTAAAAAGAAACATGCACTTAGATAGAGTTTAGGGTGTGGGTGGAAGATAGAACTCAGGGAAAGAGCTTTCCTTATGCAAAAATGATGTGGTGATAATTCATATTGTCCTGAGACTTACTGATTTACTTTCTGGAGACCAGGAGAAAATCCTTGTGATTGAAAACAAGCAGATAGCATTTGTAAACACAGGAAAAGTAAACGAAATAGTGGTCTAACTGGTTAACACTTAATATCAGAAAAGGTAGCAAGAGACTGGGGTGTACATGTGTGTGTCCTCATTTTGCACTAATATCACACTTGTATTCTGTTAGATTCTGAGTTTATGCATTAATAATTACCATACACTACAAACACTATAGAATTCTCCCTGTGGTATTCAGCAGTTTTGTTTTTTTTTTTAAAGAAGATGCTTGCTACACATAAATGTTAGATTTTTTGAGTGAAGTTGTGATTCAACATCTTAACTATTCCCTTTATCGTAGTAGCTAAAATTTGGTGTCTTGTCATTAAAGTAATAGTGTTCATCCATAAAATTTTACTTAACCACATATACGAAGGGTTTTGTTTTTGTTTTGTTTTTATAGAAAGAAAATGATGTTATAAATGCAACATTTGGCTTCTCATGGGATAATGTGAGGATTTCTAAAGTCCACAATAAATTTGATTAGCAGTAGTCTATAGTGCATGTGTGCTTTCAGTTCACTTTGGAGGAAGGTAAAACATATGTCATGCAGCTGTTAGAGGTTTTCTCCCCCAGGTACTTGAAGACGCTAATGCATGAGAAAATAATTAAGAGAGAGAATGCCCGAAAGATGGGACTACCTCAGGCGTTTAGGCTGAAGGCAGAAGTCCAGATAATGCCTATCTGATCACTGAAAGGATCTGTTGGCCACCAGTGACTTTAAATCTAAGCTTATCCTGAAACATTTGCTTAAGGACAAATGTTATTTTATGATCAAGATCTTGTAACAAATTAGTTTCAGCGATGGAAGCCAGAACAGAGAGAAAAGAAACATCCTCTTTCTATTCACTCTTTTAAATCTTTTAATTTTATAGTTTGTCTCCCCTGTGTTTCTCAAATCTATTTTAAAATGGGATGGCTACCAAACTCAACTTTCTGTCCATTAAAACACAAAATCTAATAAAAATTATATTAAATCGAATAACTTTGCAGTGGAGGCAACTTGACTACATAAATATTCAGCTGGCAGATTAGCTATCAAATGGTAGCATTGGTAGCATCAGCTGCATCTTAACAACTGCTCTGTTGAAGCCATTTGCATAGACTTTGTTCAAGAATTTTACAGTTCAGAGCTCTCATTTGGACCATAATCTAAACATATTTAAAAGGGAGAAATGAAGTCCTTCGTGGGTGTTTTTGACTTTCATAACAGAATAGTGCAACAGTAAATCTGTTGATTCACAAATGAAAGAAATATCTAGGGATCATAATTTTCTTTTTAGATGTGAATTTGAGTATTCTAGTACTTTATATTTTGAACATGTTATACTACTTATAAATTCAAATTGTCAAAAACAGCACACAGGAGCCTTAGGATATAGCTCTTCATATCATGTTCAACTTTCTCTTAAGCCATACTATTCTTTTTCTCTTACTAAGTTTTAACACCAGCTGGCTTTCTGTTTTGAAAATATAACTCTCCCCTTGCACAAAAAGTCATATGCTCAGAGTGATTTCCCTTTCACTCGTCACTGATGGAAACCATAGTCATATAAGTCTTAGCAAAAATACCCCTCCTCTAGGAGCTTGTTTAGGCCTCTAAGTATTCAAAGTATTTTGAGTCATGTCTCCATCAACTTTATATTTTAGCTTTAGCAATTTTCATGAATTTGGAATCTGTTGTTTTTGTTTTTATATTCTAAACAGTTGGAAGGAAATGACTTGCAATAATATATTAAAACCTTATTAAAACAAATCTTGAGTTTTACTTAAGTTTGAACAAGACAGAAAGAGCAGAATTTGGTTTTATATGAATTTCATTGGGCTTAACAATATTAAAGTTTTTCACTGTCTATGTGATCCATGTAGTTCCTATCTCATTTCAAAGAAAATCAATGAGAATAATTTCATATAATTTTTAAAAATAAGTTTGTGGGAGATAGCTCAATAGCAGAGTACTTCTTGGCATGTTTGGGGTCCTTAATTCTATGACTACAAAAATAGTTTTGTACTAATACAAAGTGCTATTATATTGATAATATTTTATTTAGTTAATGTTTTTTTCTTTAAAATTACATACTGTTTTATCTGTGTAGCTATTGCAATCATAATATTTACCAGTTTGCTATTTTAACATAGTGCAGTATGTAAATTAGTTTGGCCTTCAGTGGTGGAATTTTGTCATATGGTAGCAAATTTGAGGTGCAACATAGTCTATATACTATATCCTGCTACTGATATAGTCCTTCCTTATGAGACTAAAAGAAAAAAAGTCATGTTACAAATAAATACAAGACAGCCACTTGGCTTTCTAAGAGACTGTCTTCTGGAACAATATGGAAAGTTTCTAAAGTCCATTGTAATTCTGAACCATAGCAGCAGATGGCAATGTTACTAGAGAGTCTATGACATGTTGGATGATAAAATACATGAAATGCATATCATATGCAAATTAATTGCCTCATGTGATTTTTCTGAAGACAAATGCAACTTAATTTTCTATTATATGGTTGCATGGTTGACATACTGGGGACCATGTTTTTAAAGAAACACTGATTCTCCCTCCTTTAGAAGCCATCAATTAATTGCTAATAACTCTTTAGCTAGAGATAGATGTGACCACCTCATCTGTCCACGTTGAGATACTGTCTGGTGTGAGATTCTGCAGGTCTGCAATGTTGTCACAATGTGCAGAAGCCCACACATCTAAGAGTATATGAGCAGCAGTAATTGGACTTGATGGGTTGTTTTAAAAGAAGGAGGAGGAAAAGGAAGATCACAATAAGAAGAAGAAGAGGAGGAGGAAGAAGAGGAAGAAGAGGAGGAGGAGGAAGAGGAAGAGGGAGAGAAAACAAAGTTGGGTTGCTAGGGAAACGACTAGATATGAAAGGAGTTGAAGGGTGAAGATGATAAAACACATTCCACAAAATTCTCAAAGAATAAGAAAATTGCAAAAGAGATTTATTACAAAATGTTTTAACATTAGCTATCTTATATTTTATGATAGTGGTTTTGAGGGCACAAAGTAAATTACCTAGCTTGATTCCACCCATTTAAATACAGTAAAGCCCTTAACACTTTCCTAAGAGACACCATTATTAGAAAATTTATTTTCTGTGAAATAAAATAGGGAAATAAAAGCAAAACTGAGAAACTTCAGCTTTAAACTTCATAATTGGTTGGGGTTTGATACAGGATACACACTATATGTGTCATTCATATTGAGCCTAGGGGAGTTGTTATAGCTGTGGATTTTGAACAACATAAACAAGGATCGTTGAATAATGAGGAATATTGAGGAATAAAATACTGTTGATCTAAATATTGAACTGTGTTCACCAAGCAAATGCTACATTTCTTTTCCATCGCCTATGCAACTTTACAGTTCTGTTTGTTTGTTTGTTTATTTGTTTGTTTTGGTTTCGGTTTTTTGAGACAGGGTTTCTCTATGTAACAGTCTCAGCTGTCCTGGAACTCACTCTATAGACCAGGTCAGCGTTAAACTCAGAGATCTACCTGCCTCTACCTCCCAAGTACTGGTATTAAAGGCTTGTAGCACCACTGCCCAGCCAGATTTCTTGTTTTGAATGTGGTAGTTGACTTCTGCTCCATCCCAAAGCAAGGAACAGTGATTGGATTTACCTACCTGCCTGAAACAATAACAATATGAGTAACAAAACCAGACAGAATAGATAAAATGAGGGTTCCCAAAGCAATGAATATCTAGCAATGTAATGAAATAATCCCAAAGAGATAGCAGGCTGGTAAAGTGAGGTACATATTTGCATCAGTTTAATATCTTCAGAAAATTTCTAGGTCACAGCTGAAGGAAGAAGAGCCCAAATTTTGGTAAGCTCTAACATATGAAAGAGTGGAAATGAGGTTAGAAAGGCCTCTGGAATCCATTGACTAGAGTCTAGAGAGGAGAATCCTAAAAAAAAAAAAAAAAAGAAAAAGAAAAAGAGAAAATTGCAAGAAGTAACTTTCATATATTCATCAGCTTAGGATTGTGCAGATGTAGAAACACATAAGGCAAGAATCACGCAGGATTAAAGGAGAGTTTATTCACATAAAGTATAGCACACTTTTATCCTGACTGGAAAATATCAAAATATATGGGGTAATGCACAGAGTATTTGAAAGGATATTGTCTCAGTAGTGCAAAATAATTATCACTAAAATAATGCTGCCATGCTTCAAAGCAGCAAGCATTAAAATAAAGACAAAAGGGATCAAACTATTTCCAAGTACATTACCTGCACACCAAGAAAAGGCTGAAGGACATTCAGAGGGCTTTTTCAAATGAGCAGTACTTAAGGAGGAAAAGAGCAGTCTAGCATCTTGATCAGGAATAAACAGATGAAGGAAGTACAAAAATACAACCCACAATTAAGAAGAAAAAAAAAAAACACAACACAAAGCAGAACTGAGTTATTCATTAGAATTTCAGAGACAGCTTTGAAGCTATTTCAAATGTTCCCATATGTTCAAGATGTTAATTGATACATGGAGGATCTAGGAGAGACATAGATATAAATCCTAAACATAAAAACCACAATGACTAAGGTGAAGAGTAAATTCAATGGGAATAATTGTAATTTTTTTTCATATGGAAAAAATGTTGGAAGGCACAACTAACAGACCAATCCAAAAAGGAAACCTGCAGAGTCTAAGGAATCAGAATCTGATGGTGCTCAGATCTCATATCCAGAAAAGAGACTCTTGTGATCTCAGTGAGATATTGAACAATATTTTTAGTGTATTAGTGTTTTAGTACAATATTTTTTAGAGATCTTCATGAAATGTATTTCGGTCATACTCACTCACCACACTTCCCCTAACTCTTCCCTCTGGCTTTTACAATCATTCTGCCTCCTTCTCCATTGTGTTCCCTGAGCCTTAGAGGTAGGAGTTGTTTTGTAGATGTATCAGTTAGGGACAACTTTTAAGGGATCTGATGTGTGTATGTGTGTGTGTGTGTGTGTGTGTGTGTGTGTGTGTGTGTGTGTGTGTGTTAGATTCCCTAATAGCAAGCAGAGTGGGGCAGAAAAGGTGCAATTGTAACAATTTTAAAAAATCAGTGATGATAAGAAACAAAGTGAGTTCCAGGAAAGATGCAAAACTGCAGAGAGAAACCCTGTCTCGAAAAAACAAAAAGAGAAAAAAGAAAGAAACATATTTTTTTTTAAAAAAATCCAGCAGTTCTGTTTATCTTACAAGAAGCATGGTTTAAAAGTGAGAATACAGAGGTATTGTTGTTTTGTTTTGTTTTGTTTTGTTTGTTTTAGTGGACAGATATTGTGGATATTGTTATGGTTATAGTCTTCATTATAAGTGTCATTGGATTCGACCATTGGCCTTACCTTGGGGTGTGCCTGTGAGTGTTTCCAGAAAGCTTTAACTGAGGAAGGAAGACCCATTCTGAATGTAGAGGGAAGTAGGCACCATCCCTTGGGCTGGGCATCCAGATTCAATTAAAAAGAAAAAAAGAAAAAGAACTGAAAGCATCGGCACTCACTTTTCTTTGCATCCTGAGTGTGGATGCATGGTGGCCAAGGCTTCAAGCTCCTGTGGCAGAGCCACGGGAGAAAGCCACTCTCAGCACTGTGAAGAGCAGCCCCCTTGGACTTATGCTTTCCTCCCTGGAGATGTGTGCAGATTTTGTCACAGCAGTGAGAAGGTAACTAACACAGACATGATACTGATTAAGAGAAACTGACTGGCCATATCACTATTGGACCTGGTGGGTTTCAGAGCAATAAACAGCAGACAGCTATTTCATAATAAGATTGTTACTACTTTTTAACAGAAACAGCTAATTTTTTAAGACGATGTAAACTTGACTTTTGTTCTGCACAACAGAGCTTTGAAAGCGCACAATAGATGCAAAAGTGCAAATATGCTTTCTAAGTAATTTATAATACCACTGAAATATAATATCATGATCCTGCACGCCTTCAACCACTTGACTTAGTGATATTTATAGAACACTCCACCCACTAAGGGCTCACTTCATATTTCTCTAAAGCATACCTGAAACATTTGTCAAGATATGCCATATTCTTGCTGGGCGGAGGTGGCACACGCCTTTAATCCCAGCACTTGGGAGGCAGAGCCAGGCGGATCTCTGTGAGTTCAAGGCCAGCCTGGGCTACAGAGTGAGTTCTAGGAAAGGCGCAAAGCTACACAGAGAAACCCTGTCTCGGGGGGGAAGGGGGGGAATACACCATATTCTGGACCATAAAATATCTTAAAACACTTTATATGTTTCAAATATTACAATTATTTCTCTGGATAAAATAAAATTAAATAAGAATTCAATCGCCCGCCAAATACTTACTAGTCAAATAAGCAATGCATTAATTATGAAATTTAAAAATCAAAGATGTAAATTGAAGGTTGGTTCACTGGGTAAAGTGATTAAGGACTTACGTTTAAATATTCACTTCCAAAGTGAAACTCGGGTATTGTAGCAATCATCCCGAAACCCAACATTTGGGAGACAAGTTGTTGATCCTGACTGGGGTCTTTCTGGTCAGTCTGTTTGTCCTAACTGGTAAACTCCAGGTTCAGTGACAGACCCTATCTCAAAAAATAAGATGGAGAATGTAAAAAGAACAAACACAATATTGACCTCTGCTTTCCACATGTGAAATCACAGGTAAGTGCAACCCCATGCATGCATGTATCACAAATTAAAAAGAAAAATAATGTGTATTGGACTGAAAACAGTAGTCTAGATGATTTAACTATGATATAATAGTTTAATTCATAAATTCATTTTGGACCTGAAAAATATGATAGAAATCCAGTAGTCTGTCATTTGGATATATAAAGGGTAAATCTGAGACCAATTTAAATGCCTATCTTGATCAGGAGCACAACTAGTAACAGGACTGGAAGCAGAATTCAGGTCACATAAGATCGCTACCCATATGGAGAGACATCATGCAGTGTACTCAGCTTGATATATTATGCATGTTATCATAATGGATTTCCTAAATAGGAAGAGCAAGCCTTTGCCTTGGAGTGATAGATTAGTTTTAAGAAGACAAAAGAATCACAGCAGGTTCAGATGAAAACTGATAGGTTCCACCCTCTAAATCTGATGGTGACTCAGTGTGAGGTGTATAGATGAGAGCAACTGGTAGACCTGAGTAGATAAAAGCAGATCCTTCCAAACAAAAGAACACCAGTATATGCCTGTGGTAAGTATTAATAATTATCAGCAGGTCTAAGACTCGCCAGTCTTAGTAAATTGATAGTACTCTGCTTCCCTGATACAATTTTGTGTCTTACTTGCAGCAAGTAATTTGTTAAATTATTGCCATTATCATATGTGTAAATCTGTTTTCTTGAAAGTACAACAACTTGAGTTCCTTCTTTTTTAAATTTATGATTTAGTGATAACAGCAACAACAACAAAATGTATGCCTGCTGTGTATCAGGGTCATGCAATACTTGAGACAGTTGCACTCCTTTAAATGCTTAACATACTCCTAAATACTTACATTTTAACTCTCTTAGATGCCATAGAAGCCCATGTTTGGTGTGATCATCACCCTCACTTGGAAGATTTAGAAGTCAGGAAGGATACATTGAATTGTAGATTAGAAAAAAAATGTAGACAACACACTATTAACACTACATTTTGGAACTATAAAATTAGCTTAAAAAAAAAAAAAATCTTGTGCCACTAAAGCCAAAGTGGAAAGAGTGCGTTCCAATCCAAACTCACAGTTTCTGCTGAGACTGGCAGAAGTTTTACTGTTCTATTAGTTTCTGTTTAATGAGCAAATTTCCTTAAGTACACATATAACACTGTGGTACTAAGGATAAAGATTTTAGCCAGTTTCTTTATCAACTGTGATAACTTTCACTCTTCCTACTTGCACAATGGCACTTTGGATTTAATCTTTCAAAAAAAAATACCACTTAAGAAATTAACATTATAAACTTTTAAAATTACTATTGCATACAGGGAGCAATAAAATCAGTAATCTAAGTAAAGCACGTGGAAGCATCCATTAGAACATTGTCATGGGGACATCGATTAATAATCAAAACTCATTGATTCAGTAGCTTTTCAGTAGAGAGACTTCAGGCAAACATTTAGAGTCTGCACCATCCACCGTTAAGGAGGGGTGGGATTTCAGCTTTCTTCCTGGGAAGAAGATACCTAATGATAAATGCCTCCTAAAAGGGACTGACACTATTGGGAAAACTACAAAGATTCTTTTCTGAGTCTCTCTCTGTCTCTCTCTGTCTCTCTCTCTGTCTCTGTCTCTCTCTGTCTCTCTCTCTCTCTCTCTCTCTCTCTCTCTCTCTCTCTCTCTCTCTCTCTCTCTCTCTCTCTCGTCTTTCTCCAAGGTCTTACTATGTAACTCTGGCTGTCCTGGCTGGTCATAACATCACAGAGATGTGCCTGCCTCTGCCTCCCAACCACTAGAATTAAAGACAATGTGCCTCTTTGCCCTGCCTGTCCTGAGCTCTTACTGTTCTGAGTTCATAAGACCTTGTCTCATGATGGTTTTCTTTCTTTTCCCTTCTGTTCTGATAAATTTTATCAGTTCTCCAAAACTCATCCGAACAAGTTCGTCCCTTTAAAGTCTTCCTTAGTTTGATTTCCTTGTTCTTGCCTATTCATAGCACTGAGATCTAGTCCCTCAGTGACACAAAGTTAGGGACATTGTTTGTCAATTGATGCAACCAGGCTGCATGTTAAAGGACACACCACACATAGTACCTTTATTAAACTCCTCTCCACTTCCACAGCACCCAACACAAGCCCCAGACTAAAATCTTCTAAGAGCACTGTTGGCCCTTTGTCCACTTGAAAAGCACATACTCATTTGGAGGTAGGCATAGCACTAATTCACATAAAAAAAAATGATTACTGAGGAAGTTTGCCCCTGGGAAATCTTTACCTAAAGAGAAAGATTTAGATAGGAGAGCGAGTCACTTTTATTTAGGGAAGAGCAGCTATGGGTAGGTTGGACATGTCCCATTGGATGACCCCATGTACATGTGCATATGAGCAGCATTAATTTGGACTTATAGGTTATTTTTTTAAAAAAGTTATTAAGTTGCTAGGGAAATGGGAGGTATATCAGGTGGAGGGTCAGGGGAGCTGGAGGGAGAGAGCAGAAAATAGATATGACCAGATATTTTATACATACATGGAATTTTCAAAAATAAAAATGATATGGGGAAAGAAAGAGAGAGAAGGGGAAGAAGAAGAGAAGGGAAGCAGAAGGGAAAGGAAAGCTCTAGTGTCCAGCCATTTCCTGCACTAACTAAGAAGGTGTAGTCCAATAGATACATCTACAAAACAACTCCCATACCGAGGATCAGGAACATTATGGGAGAGAGGGTGGAAAGACCATAAGGGTCAGGGGATCAGGGAGGTTGCTGTGAGATGTGTCTCCCGCTAACATGAGAAGCTACACCCATAAAGTCTCATCAACATGACTGTCCAAAGGTAAGCTGTTGATTGGTTCTACTCTTTGCTCTTTGTTCTTTTGGGGGACCCACCACCCAGCTCCCAAATAAACATACATTAAGTCTTATTGTTACTTACTTATGAATGTCTAGCCTTAGCTTGGCTTGTTTCTTGCCAGTCTTTCTTAACTTTAGATCATCCTGTCTACCTTTTGCCTTGGGCTTTTATCTTTCTCTGCTCCTGTATATCTATTCTTTCCTTTTTACTCCAAGTCTGGCAGTGCAGCTGGATGGTTAGGTGAATGGCCCCTGAAGTCCTCCTCCTTCCTTTCTCATTCCTGGATCTTTCTTCTCCTCCTCCTCCCAGATTTCTCCTTCTATTTATTCTCTCAGCCTGCCAGCTCTGCTTATCCTTTCTCCTGCCTCACTATTGGCTGATCAGCTCTTTATTAGACCACCAGGTATTTTAGACAAAGTAATAATACAGCTTCACAGAGTTAAATAAATGCAACATAAAAGAATGCAACACATCGTTGCATCTTTAATTGTTCTACAGCATAAACAAATGTAACACTTCTTAAAATAGTATTCTACAACAGTGAGCTGAACAAGGATGACAAGAATTAACATGCCTAAGTAGATGGAGAAAAGCCCATGAAGCTGGAACCCTACACAATTAACTAAGAAAGGCTGAGAATGAGAGAAATAGTATCCATAGGAAAGAGCACACCAGTTGGTTTTTAGGGTCAGCCCTAAAAACATATATATGAGCAACATGCAGACTGAATGCGTGTGTGTGTGTGTGTGTGTGTGTGTGTGTGTGTGTGTGTGTGTATAAAATCTCTAGATGTCCATTAACATTAATGGTCATTTAGTTTTCTTCCTTCTCTTGGCCACTGGAAATGTTGGTGTAATGAATACCTGAGATACAGATCTTCTTGTAGATACATAGTCTCAGTGCTGGGATTGCTTCATCCTATGATTGCTCTATTTTAAAATTTTGCAGATTCTCCATCATGTTTTCTGTAGTGGTTGTACAGATTACTTTCTGACTAGCAATGTACAAAGGTTTTTCTCTACATCCTTGTAAATAATTGCCAGATTTGTTTTCTTGTACCAGAATTCTAACAAGTATGATATGTGGTTTGAGTTGTATTTTCTTGATGAGTAAGAGTAGCTTTTACTTTCTCATTTATCTACTGTCTATTGAGGCCCTTTGTGTATTTCCAGATCATTTTGTGGTTGTTTTACTTGTGTATCTTGCTAGAGTCATAAAAGGCTTTTGTATATTTTGAGTATTACCACCTTGTCTGACATACAGCTTTGAAACTGTCCCGTTATCCCACGGGTTGCAACTTTCCTGTTATTTCTTTTACCATGCACACACTTTTCAGTTTGATGCAGTCCCACTTGTCAGTTTTTAGGCTTGTAGGGTGTGCTTTCGGTATAGAATCTTAGTCCATTTCCAGACTAAGTTTAAAACGCTCATTGCGCAGGCGGTGGTGGCGCAATCCGGGCGGTGGTGGCACACACCTTTAATCCCAGCACTCAGGAGGCAGAGCCAGGTGGATCTCTGTGAGTTCGAGGCCAACTTGGGCTACCAAGTGAGTTCCAGGAAAGGCGCAAAGCTACACAGAGAAACACTGTCTCGAAAAAACAAACAAACAAACAAACAAAAAAAAAAAAAAAAACACTCATTGCCCCGTATTTTCTACAATTTTGTGGTTTTATCTGTCCATGTTTGGGTCTTTAACTCCTATTATCCCATTAGTCATATAATTGCATATCCAGATACAGAAAGACAAATATTTAATTATATCATTTTTAAGTAGAATCTAACATACTCAAACATGAACTGGCCACAAAGCTCAGTGGCCAAATGCACCTGCACTTAGTCTGAAAATATGAGCTCAGTCTCTGAATCCTACATGTGGAAGGAGAGAACTGACTCCTGCAGTTGTCTTAAAATCTACACACACACACACACACACACACACATACACACACACCACAGAGAAAGAGAGAGAGAGACAGACAGACAGACAGACAGACAGAACAAAACCTTTTAGGACTATGTGGGGGACTGCCCCCACTTTTTCCCCCAGGGTACTCTTGAGCAGGGAGAAGTAGGAAATATTTAGATAGAAATGTAGAGGAGAGAGACAGAAACACAGTATAGCCTCGGGAGGGCCTGGATCAAAACCCACCAGCCCATTCTGTCTCTTCTAAAGGGCTATTTATAGAAATGCCAAGGGGTGAATCAAAAGACCGCCCCTTGCTAAATCAAAGCATACAGCCAAGTACAGACCCTTCCAAACACCTGGTAACCACACACGTGGTCAATCCATCCCCTTATGCAGCCCTGAAGTGTTAAGTAAGCTCAGATTTCTCTAGGAAACCTCTGTGAAGCCCATAACCATGTCAAACACATGAACAGCAGAGTGTAGAATGATGATTGACAGGGACTAGACACATGGAAAAAGGGAGATTTTAATCAAGATGCACAAAATTTATTATTATGCAGCATAACTGGGTACTGAGCACCTAATGAATAACAATGTGTTTTAACAATACAGTATATTGACCTGGAATTAGCTATGAAGTTTCTCAACACCCACACAGTCTTCAGAGATCTTAAAATGTTTATATACATGGTCATGTGATTTATTTCTCCAATATAAACGTAAAGCCTAAAGTAATAGCATAAAGAACTAAACTGTGTTTTAAATGGCATAGTAACTTGTAATGTTCCTTAACCATAATCATTAGAATATTTGAAATGACTGAGATGTCCATGAGAATATTAATGTCCTCCGTAATAACCTACTGTTGGATCCAGCCTTCCATGTTTCATATATTTAATAATAACTCCCTTAAAAGACTACATTTTAATTATTCAGAGTCAATGAATAAGCTAAGCATCATGACTAAAGAGATGGATTTAGTAGTTAGTAAAATAGTCCTTAGGAAAGATTATTTGTAATTACATGGTCATTTTGGTATAACATTTCTTAGATCATTGCATTACACCATCAAATACACAAGCACTTTTTTCTTCCTTGGGTATTTAGCTATGCTAGCACCCTGCTCCATTTGCTGGTAACTACCAGGCCACTTCCTATCAATTGTATCCATTGAGTGATAACTTTGAATGACTGCAGAACTCTGTCCATATAAGCACTGAATATACTTTAAAGGAGAAATAAAATTCTATTCTTAAAATTTCATCCCCCTTTATCTTTTTTCTAAGAACTTATCAGTGATTTCATTCTGTATCCCATTATAGGAATGGCATCACAGAATAAAATATAAGCCGACAGTTCACAGATTTATTATTGTATTTGATATATTCACATTTTCAAGAGTGATGTTCTACAGTTAAATGAATTCAAGGAGATTAAATCTCCTTATAAGGAATCAATCCTCTCAGTGGGATTTTCCTGCCAATGTGGCTTGATCAAACCCTAATTGGGTGTGGACTTTTGGAGATTGCAACAATTTTCATTTGCTCATCTGCTTGAAGTAGAGTTATTTTATTTTGAGTCTTAATATCTTCAACTATTGATTTTTCTGACTTATCATTACAATTGAATGCATTCACATTAGTGCCTTGCAATGAAAGTATCAACACCAATAGAAAATTACATTTTGGAAATAATATTTAACTCATGTACTTGAAAAATCAGTGTGTGCGGAAATTAAAACCTCCAATTTTCATAAATACTAGCTTCACATATTGTAATTAAGATGTCAGCTCGACTCTCAAGTGTCCTGGCTGGAGGGTAGCTGGTGAGCACCTTTCCATCCATAAGCCATCTCACAATGTCCATCTCACAATGTGGCTTATGCATAACTCAGCTTTTCAGCAGAGATTCATGGACTTCACTGCAGGAATTCCAGTGAATGCTTCATGTTTGATTGTTAATCTTCCATCCTGATTTAATCCTAAGCAGCCTATTTTATGACTACTCATATTGTCCTTCTCCTCCCAAGAAAGGGATTTATCCCATAAAATGCAATAATGCTGGTATTCTCAGTGCCTTTCCCAAGATATTCATGTGATGCCAAAATACACATCCACTTGGATTGGACTCTTAACTGTGCAACCAATGTTTGTTAACAATCTTTTACTGTACACTTGGATAGAAGGCTAACGGTCGTGGCAGATCTGTGAAAGCAGGGGATCCAGCCACAGAGCCAGTGCTGCTGGCAACCAGTGAGGTGAAGTCCAGGCCCCTCAGCCCTTTGGTGATGTTAAGAAGTCAACAGACATCGCCAGGTTTAAAGAGTTACGCTTTATGCATGGTACCTAGTATTCAGGTCTCTACACCACTCCTAATTCCAGCTCAGCATCTCTGCTTTTCTTGTCATTTTTCTGACAAATAAGAGTTAGCCACTGAAGGACAAATATGGACAGGACATTCACTGGCTGATGAGTGACTCTGTAATAACTTCCTTTAAAAAGTATTTGCAACTTTTAAACTAAAGTATAATTATATCTTTCCCTTGCTCCCAATCCTCTCTCAATCCCTCCCCTTCCTAGTCACCCCAAGTTACTCCCTCTCAAATTCATAGCCTCTTTTTCTTTGATTAGTGTTATTACACACACACACACACACACACACACACACACATGCATATATGTGTAAACATAACCTCCTCAGTCTATATAATGTTACTTATATGTATATGATTTCCTGGCTGACTACTTGTTACTGAATACCGAATTTGGGGGATCATCCTGGGTGAAGACTATTTCTCTTGCTCTCAGTATTTCTTAGTTGTCTGTAGTTCTTCAACTGGAGGTGGAGTGTGTAAGATTCCCCTCCTCCATATTAGCATGTCTATTGTGGTGTTCAAAAACTGTTTAGGTGGCCATATTGTTGCATCATCATGGGTAAATCTTCCATGTCATTTCTAGGAGACACAATCTCACAGCAGATTTCCTGGTCCTCTGGTTCCTACAATCTCTCTACTCCCTCTATTGTAATATTTTCTGAACCTTAGGTATGGGAGGTTGTTCAGATGTATCAATGGACACTGGACACCCTACTGTGAGTTATTCTCTGTGTTTTGACCAATAGTAGCTTTCTAAATGGGTCTCCATCTGCTGCAAATAGAAGCTTCTTTCACAAAGGGTAAGTACTTAGGATGCAGTTAGAAATTAAACTGGTTTGGTAAAGTGGCAGTAGTGAGTTCTCTGTAAGGTCCATGACCTCACTAATCCCAGGAAATTGTCTAGGTTCCCATTATCACACATGATTTCACTCCTGTTGAATAGGCTTTATGTCCAGTTCAACCACTATTGGTTACTGCTAAGATATGAGTGCCACTGTTGCACCTTTAGGGATATCTTCCTGGCCATTGTTGTGATTCACGGTCATTGCAGCTGGGTAGGAATACTGATTGCTACCCTCACTGGGCAGCTTGCATAGCATCTTCCAGTAATATGGAAACTAGTCCTCCATAAGAGTTTTTGGTCAGAGCCAGCTAGAATCCTCTGAGCCCTGTGTCTGAAATTAATGCTGACTTCAGCAATAAGAACTTACTTTCAACCTGTGGTAGGCAATCAGGAGTGATAATGATACCCTACATTGTTTGGGAAATCTACCCTGATCAACAACTGGAAAGAATGTTTTTCCTTCCTGATATTGGGACTTTTATTTGTCTGGTGGCTCTTGAGGGAGAGGCATTGTTAGCTCAAAAGGTAAAACCTCATTGAAGCTATATACATATTTTATATGTGCTATATATAATTTTAAGTAAATATAAAATAATTTGATCCCCAATGGCTTTTCAAGGTACCTCAGTGTTACTTAAAACTTTTTCTTCCACTTCTTCCACTTGTGTTTTGTCCTTCCTACACTTGTCCAATTAAGTCTACCCCTTTTTTTCCCATGTTCCCCTTCATATCACCTGTATCCTGCAGTGTGGAGTAACTTCTGATGATTGCATGTTCCAATTCATAATCACTAATGATTTTAACAAGCTTTCTATACTCTCTAATTTATTAAGCATGTGTTTGCTTCTTGCCCTTTAGAGACAACATATGTAAACATGGATCTTTCAAGGAGTTTGAATGCCTTTCTCATCATACACAAGCTACACACTAAGCAGTCCTTAACAGAATAGAAGGAATATGAGATCAGACCAGGAAACAAATCTCTTCCATATCCTAAAGCCATTTTCTTGGCTGTCTCCTTCTAATTTAACTTTTCAACATTCTCCTTTAGTTATGCAAATTCACAATGCAATGATCTCTAGAAAATAATGTTATTTTCACTTTCTGAGGTTGAAAATATTAACTTACTCTTTTTTGTCTACATGGCAGACTTGGGATGGGCATGGATCCCACTTTTATAGTCACTTACATTTTCTTATTAGATAGAATGAAATATAAAGTAGTATCATACATAAGGGAGTGATATAGATGGTATGGATTTAAAATATAAAATGGTAAGTCTACAAGCATAATCATTTCCTTAGTCAATGAATTATTCAAAGGAAAAAAAACAAAATATTTTTGCATAGATTTTAGAGTGTGAATCATTTTCTTTGTCATAAAAATGATCATGTTTAATGACGTGAGTCACATCTTTTAAGAGCCGTGATAAATATTCTACATGGAAACTGATAATTATGTGTCAGAATCTCCCAAATTATAAACAAAAGAAAACCCTTCCCAGGGAGCATTAGTAATCTTTAGAGATGCATTATCTCTTGGTTTATGACCAAAAGAGCACCAGTTAAAGCTTACCTTATGCGCTAAGGCATGCTTTGGCTTCATGCAGAGATATGGATAACTCATTATAGCCTTTTAATAACGTGAACACAAATGGCTATGGAGAGAATAATTTTCATCCTGAGTAATTTTGGCCCTACTAATGCAATGCCAAGTAGATTAATATCCCAAGTGCTCATGCTGCACACAGAGGCACCTATGCACTGACCCCCATGTTCCCCTACCTGCTGGGTTGCACTGATTTTATCACCATGTGAAGGTGGCACTACAGCTCCTGGTGATTAGCCAACTGTCCTTAGAATATAAAATTGATTTGTACTTATTTTTCCCAAGTATCATTTAGCTGTTCTAAGGAAGGAAGTCTTATAGTGTAATGCAATTAGTACTTCATTTCTGGACAGTCTTTCCATTTCTGGATCTCTTAGACAGATGCTCTAAGGCATTTCTATTGAGGCAGATCCTGCTGACAAAGCATTCACATTAGGGTTAGCACCATCAAAGTGAAGTGGAAAATGAAATCAGCTCCCTTTCCCATTCCAAACCCAAACAAACAAACAGAAAATAACTTGGAGTGAAACAATGATTACACAAGAGTACAACCTATAAAATTCCCTATAAACATCTTCATGAGTAACTTAAAATGCATTAGCCATGGTAAAATTTTCAATTATTGCAAGTAAGCAAAGCATATTTTCTTCTCTTTACAAAAAGAAGATAAATCAAATCAAACATTACTTAAATTAAATTGAAATTACATTCAACACAAATAAAATACCATCATCGTGAAAATAAAAATTTCCATTAATACTCGCTAACAGTTCAATATGTGTTAATTCTTCAACTAACAGTTATATTAACCATCAAATGATATGTGCTTCCTAAAAGTCCTCTGTGAATTTTGCATAACTCTTTGTTTAGTTTTAACTTTCACTTGCAGCTACCAAACTATTTCTCAGGATTCAATTTATTTTTCATTGCATTTGGGTTATTTTTTAAAGGTGTATTTGAGAAAAGCTCTATGAAACACCATTGTATTTTTAATGAACTTAGAATATAATCAAGCCTACCCCAAAACTGTGTTGTAATTTTGTTTTTTGTTTTGGTTTGGGGTTTTTTGGTTTGTTTGTTTATTTGTGGTTTTTGTTCATTTGTTTTCATTTCACCGCATCTACAGTTTCTTCTGCCTTCATACCTCCAAGTCCCTGCACCCACCCAGATCTACTCCTCTGTCTCCCTTCAGAAAAGAGCAGGCCTCTCAGGTATATCAACCAAACACAGCATAACTAGGCACAAACCCTCATTGCAAGGCACAACCCTTGCAACAACTGGTTGCAAGGCAACCCAGTAGGAGAAAAAGGGGCCCAAGAGCTTATTAAGTTAACATCCATAACACATAAGCAGAGGACCTAGAGCAAACCCATGCAAGCTCTGTGACTACTGCTTCAGTTTCTGTGGGTACTTATGAACCTTGCTTAGTTTATTCTGTGGTTCATGTTCTCCTGGTGTCTTTGATCTCTCTGGCTCCTACAAGTCTTGCTCCTCCTCTCCTGCAGGGTTCCCTGAGCTCCAAGAGGCTGGACTCAATGGAGATCTCCCATTTTTAATACAATAGTACAGATAAGAATGTCATGTTTAGTAGTTATTTTGAAAAAAATTATAATTCCTACTGATTAATTTTAGAATTTATTAGTTTAAATATCTCTCCAAAATAAAAAATATATGCTTATTATTTCTTTTATCCCTTTGTGATATTCATGGTATCTTTTCCCTACCCATAATTCCTCCAGGTTCTTGTTTCTATAAAGATTCACATGAAAGTTCACACAAAGATTGAATTTGTACCTAGTTCCAAAATAAAGATCCTGAAGTAAACAGCCACTTGTGAAAATCACATTCAGAGTAATTGTCATAATAAATGAATGCTTGTTAATATTTAATGCTTTTTCTTTTGTTTTATATTTTTGAAAGCTTTCTTTATCTACTTTTATCCTCATGACATATTTTTGTTAAACTGCTTGCAGTAGTTTTTGAGCATTTTGAAAGAAATTACTCATTCAAAATACGCCACTGTATGCTAATAATTATTTAAATTGTGTGTTCTTAATAGTTCATTATCAATATGTCTACTTGAGGCATTGTACATATAACTAGATAAATAATTTTATTTGTACTTAATTATTTGTATTTATTCTCAACTTTCCTATGATCTAATAACTAACGTTGTGTTACTACTTTACCAGTAATTTATAATTAGTGAACACATGGTTAGCTTATCCTATTGCATTTCTAAAACTCAGTATATAGCTTTAATTTTGTTCAAATGAGCTTTGTTAGACACAGAATCACTACTATCCCATGAATAACAGTTTTTACATATTTAAATATTTTTCTTTTTAAATTAGTTCCATTTATGTAATTATAGTTGAAGCTGCCTAATTCCAAAACTTATGGGCTAAAATTAGCACTAATATTGAGTTCTACTTATTTATGCAAATTTTTCAAAATTACTTTGAGAAGCCAGAAATTCACACTAAGTGCTCAGCTAATCAGCATCTCCATATTCTAAAACATGAATGAAATCATAAAGTCCCATTTTGAATTTTTGGTTTCAATATTTATCAACAAGAATGCAAATTATTTAATAACCTTGTGAATATTATTGAATTTAGGAGTACTACCCTCTTATCAAGTGGAGGTGAGAAGACAGCCCGCCAATGAAGACATGAACTCAAAGTAAATAACCACTGGAGGGCACCCATGTTGAGATGAGGCGGGACCAGGGATGTCAGGGTGAATGCTATTTAAAGGCCACTAGGAGAGTGATGCAAGCATAAGTACATTTGAGCAAGAATATACTGCTGGATAATCATAACAGGTAGCAATGAAGATCAACCGGATATGATATTAACTGTAAGGGATGTGAAGGATTTCCCATGTGAAGCTTTGCCAGCCCAATTACCACTTGGTTTCACCATTTCTTTCCAGTTAGCAGGTAGTCCAAGCAAGCTGGAAACATCAAGAGTAGAGGGCCCAGAATGATAGCAATGTCATTTCCAGTGGCCTCCCTTCAGGCAAAATGACACACATGCATACATTAAAAAAATAAAACAACAACAACAAAAAAAAAAAATAAACAACCATTTCTTTATCCAACTGTTAGCCAGTCCTGAAAATTAATCCAGCAGATGGATTTATGAATAGCTACTGTTTGTTTCTGGTGTAGAGACTTTTGATCCGTATCGCTGCCTCGGTTGTCTTAACCTCCATTAAAACATCACTGAAGTGAGAGAGAAAAATTGGTAACATTCCTCTTGGGGATGAGGTCGCCTCAGGAGATAGCCGTGGTTCACTTGAAATAAACACCTCTCTCTGTCTCTGTCTCTCTCCCCTCCCCCCAATCAAGCAAGCAAACAAGCAAGCAAATTTTGCCTAATTATTTCTGTGACCAGCTCTGGCTGCTCAGACTCAGTTTAAAATGGAAACTGTTGCAAGGCAGAGCAGACACATGGCTGCTTGTCTGGTGACAGTAGCAGATACAATGATATTTGGAAATATCTTGTCATTGGATTGCACACCCTTGTTCTGTTCCTAGAGTATTGATAACAAAGAGAAGACTGCATTGATTTTGTAGTCTTTTGTGCTAGCAGCTACTTTATAGTCTCTTATTACACAAGCCTCGGTCACCTTGGTGACCACATTCCCGTTTGAACATTTTTTTTCTAAAGGTTTTCTTCACAGCTTATGAATCCCAAGTACCTTAATGAGTACCCTGTAGGTAGCCTGTTGTGCAGGGTTGCAGGAAAACAAAACTGTGTACTAGAGACACAACAGCAGTCATCCCATTAGTAAGCGCAGTCAGAGACACTGAAAAAGCAGTTTCAATGAAATGGGAAAACATCCAATGGGCTGCTGAACATGAGGGATGCTCTCCTCCTCACATAGCTAGTGAGTTGAATATGTGTCTTCGTTCTCATGTGGGGACAGACCTCCCTGATCATTACATTGTTTGTCAATAACAAACCAAATTTCTTCTCACCTATTCTGCTGCTGCATATTCAGGACATTTTAGCAGAAACAGATTTTATGAATAGTAACTGCTTTAGGTAATAATTGAAGAAATTTCCCTCTCTTCCTTCCTATTGAATCTCTTTGAGATTGAAGGCATGGAAATAAGTCTTACATTAAGTTCAGTAATTTTAAATCAGATTTGTACTTCCTTATTCTTAAATAAACATGGCTTTCTTCGAGTTTACAACTTGGATATTTTCATTAGTATTATAATATATAAACCTTCATATTCTTGCCCTCAGCCCATAGCCTTACAAACAACTGTACACTGGCCCAATATTGACTACTCTAGATGCCCTCCTTTACATCTTCTACATATATGTATCTACTACAATCCAGAACTTCACCAACTGGTCAGAAAGCCTTCCTTTGTTCAGTCCTGGTCATAGAGCACTGTGATTCATGTTAGTAGATAAGAAAGCTCTAACAGTTTTGGTAAGAAAACTTTATTCCACAGGCATGGTGTAATGTGACATGGACAATCAGAAGGACTGTCCCTGTTAATACAGGTTGTAGGACCTCCTCACACGTGTTAGAGGCAATTTATATGTATGTTTGGGCTGTGTGATATTAGAGCCAGAAATCCATTAGAAATAATTGGATGTATTTTGCAGTTGAGAACATCATATAACAAAGTTCAATTTGCTGCCAAGTTCAGACAAGGACTGTGTCAAGCCAAAGCCCAAGGCCCAGTCTTCCAACTTCTAACCTAGTGCTCTTTCCTGCCACAAAGTTCATGTTACTACCACAAGGTTCAAGTCATTAGTATTAATGAAATGGTATGCTCTATTAAAAACAAAATAATTTACAGCAGCAAAGGCATGACAGACATACTGGTCTCCCAGTGGAATGAGCAAAGTTCTTGTATCAGTCCCTGTTTTAAAAGGTATCACTGAAGACTCATGAGAATCCCAAACCTATCCTACTATATTTCTAAAAGACTTGGAGACTTTAAGCTACAAATATACAGTGACTCTTTTGCAAAGTTAGATAAACAGCTGGAGATTATTAACTCACACAGAGGGACACTGGAAAGCAGAGTCAGGAATGTCCAGTGTTGGTTAACTCCTCAATTTAAGAATGTTGGGCTTTTGCTTTTCTGGGAGTTTGTCAGCTCTGTCATCACTATCCCATAATGCTTCCAGACACCATGCCTATGTCCTTTTATCACAGAAGAAAACTTTTCTAGTCATCTTCTCTAGTAGATTCCAGTTCATTACTCAGAATTGTATCATATGTCCTCAACATCAACCATTTCCTCTCAGGAAACGAAATGACTAGAATTGGTTCAGAGACATCAACGTTCTGTTCTTGTAAAGCCTCAAATCTCCACGTTTGCTCAAAATCAGAGTCCTCTCAGAACAACAACAACAAAAGGCAGGGTTTAGGAAAGGGTGGTGGTGGATTCATCTAATTGGGGCATATCTTTTAATTACTTGACACTGTCTTTGAAGATATTTAGAATTAGAATGTGACACATTGGAGCTCAGGATTCATCGATATCTGACCAGTTACAAGTGTTTGCCACAAACTTGAAAAGCGTCTGCTGCACACAGTAACATGGCACCTGGGAAAACGTGCTTCTGTGAGATTATGATTGATATGGCACAGTTGGGAGGATCATTATTCCGCTCACAGAAGCAGGAACCCTAGCCAGCGTTAAAGACAAGACTCTTAACTGAAGCAGTAGTGCGGGAGTTGATTCACACACACACACACACACACACACACACACACACACACACGCTTCCTTTCCACCAGCTGCACTTGAAGAGGAAGGCAGACAATCAGTTGCACAATCTAGACCAGGTCACGTGTAGAGAGTGGTATTTCAAGTGCTGCACGTGGGGGTAAACATACGCAATGACAGGTACCATATCTTCCAAACACTCTGTGTCGATTACCTTGGCTCTAGCTAGAGTTCCTGACAGGTGTTGCCAAAACCTAACCCAGAAGATGAAAAACTCGGGGAAGGGTGATACTTGTAAATGGTGCATTTTTCAGTTTTGTTTTGTTTTTTTTTAATCAAAATCGACTTTGTACATAGACCCTTCCAAAGTCTGGCACTGTGCTGCTTGCCTTTTTGATGGACACATTACTTCAATATCCTCTTGAAAGAAGGCCAATTTTGAGAGTGTGTTCAGGGCAAACAATCTCTTCTCCACTTCACTTCAAAGAAGTGAAGAAAAGATCTGAAGGATGGTGTTGGGCTTAGATTCTGAAGAGCTTCTTCTTAATGTTCGGCTCTATTATCTTATTCTGCATTAGTGCATCGGGAAAACCAGAGAAGGTGTGTACACAGCGGTGACAGGAAGCAGGGGCCGTGGTGCCAAATGTCAAGGATGTGAGAGTGGAACGGAAGAGCCCAATGCAGGGATCCAGTAAAATACAAAAAGGATAAAACCCCACACCGAGGGGATAACTGTGGCAGAAGGAGCCATTTCAAAAGAGTGATAATAGAAATGAGTAAAAATGTGCACTAGACACGGCCCAAGTGGCTGGAAGCAGGGGTGAGAGCTGACTAGAATGGAAGATTAATTAGTGATGAAATTTAGTTTTGTGAAGTGTTTTACAAGAAGCTCATATCTCCAGCTACACTTGGGATGACCTCCCCATGGCCACACATCATCATGTGTCTTTTCAGTGCCTTCTGTGATGCCATGAACTCTGTGCAGGATGCAAGCCCATGTGATGTATATTTCTGTATATTTCAGTTGACCTGGACATAAGATTGCTTTTGAGATGTTGGCTGGGGATTGAGAGATGGGCTAGTGTTTGCGAACATTTGCTGCTCCTCTGGAAGGCTGGAGTTCTGTTCCTAGCTCCCTGTTGGAAGGCTCGAAAGCCCTTGTTACTCCAGCTTCATGCAATCTGATAATGTTTTCTGGCCTCTTTGGGGACCAATGCATAAGTATCCCTTACTCCTACACAGGCATATAGTCACAATAAAAAAAAATCATTTTTTTTTCTTTTTTAAATCCTGGGAGGTCTGTCTCCTGTTGTTTTCTAACCTAGTAGCTCACTATGCTCCACACACTTGTGAACCTCTGTCTACCCACAGGATCTCTAGTGTGTTGTCTTTACCATGCTCTTTAGGTCTTTACCCATCTTGAGGTACATTTTGCTTGACATTGTTTTCTCCTTTTAACTTTCCTTGTCCCACCAGTTCTCATCCCTCAGATCTCAGCAGCCACCAATGACCTAAGTTTCTTTCACTGTAACCAGCACCCTGAAGGTTACACAACCTCCAGTTAGTGCCATGGGCTATTAACCAAGCCTGGGACACATGACCCTTCAGGATACCTTTTAGATACAAAACATAGCATCACTTCATTGCCACCAATGGCATATCCATATTACCTAGTTTATCTGTTGCTTAGTATTTAGCCCTACTACCTCCTAGTATATAGCTGACTACTTAGCAATTGCTCAATAAACACTATTGAATTAGTATGCATCTTAGTGAAGAAAGATTTAAAATATACTGCATGACAAGCTTATAAATATTTGCATATGATGCCTCCCAGAGAATCATAAAAGCCCATTTATGTTAGTGCTATGTGTTATCTACAGATTTTGATGGAATGAAAACTGCAGCAAGTGATATTTTACCATCTTTGTTTTCCTTTGGACTGATAAAAGAAAATGTACTCCCTTCTAGGAGGAAAAAAAAAGAGTAGACAGTGGTTATCATAGAAGGAGCAATGAGATCATCATAATCTTAAGTAGGTTTCTGTTATAAGAGTGTTAGTAAAAAGAAGTTCACACAAGGCAGGGATATAATAAAACAGTAACAAAAGGAGGTTATGTGCCCAATAAAAAGGAAAAATTTGTAAAAAAAAATATATAAAAACTGTGGCAAAAACTATGGTCAATTTTTAACCTTTGAAGACATTAGTACACACTTGCATAGAAGAGAAGGAAAGAGTTATTTTGTTTTGTTTTGTTGCTGATGTTAATATTCAGAATAGTAAATCACCGCTGTAGGCTGAACTGTGAACTTGTGTATGGACTGTGCTGTTAAAATGGCACAGTTTGAGATGGAGCTCTGGTCCGATCATGTTTACTAGGCCCTGGCCACATTGCCCTATTGCTCGAATCATTTTCATTTACCTAAAATCATAGTCAAAAAAATGTGAAAGGCATAGGTTGTAATAGGTAGCTTCATCCCTACAGGATGCTGTGTTTTCATATAACCAAGTCATATCAGTTTCCAGCAAGAGCTCTGGCCACCATAGCCTTTGTTTGTGAGTCTCCAGATGCTAATTATACTGGAATACTATTGGAAGCCAAATAAATGCTATAAAGGAACTCTCTTTATACTTGAACTCTTAGGATTAATAAGAAAATTCAAAACAGTTCCAAATTCATTAACATATAAATAGTTCAATGACCCCATTTTTGCTTCAGACTAAATATATATTTCCTTCAGAAAAGCTTACATAGACCTAACCTAAAGTAGCTGCTTTCATCTGTGTTTCTGCAATGTTTATGCACGCTTGTTATTATAATTTTTATTGTTTTAGCCTTCCTATTTTCTTGATGGTTATTAAGTACCACCTGTACTTTTAAAATAAAGAAAAAGAAAAGAATCTCTATCCTTTCCATAATTTGATCAATCCTTCTACAGTGGCTTATAATATTTATTATTTTGTTTTATTTTTGCAATTATTCTCATCTTTGGTTGAATATTAGAATAATTAGGTAATTTATCAAGAAATTCAAATCAACTGACATTGTCTCCCCAAATCACAATTCTGGGACTCTCAGAGATGAAAATTGGATGTTAAACTTTTAAAACCAACCTAGGTACTCCTACTGTCTGATTTGTATGTGTATTGCTTTCCCCTTATTTTTTCTTGACTCAAAAAAGTCTTTCTACATTCTTTCTGCCCTGTCTTTTGCAATAACCTCTGAGCCATTGGAAGATGGAATACAAGTATATGTTCTATTTATGTCTAGATATACTATAGTCTCATATTCTCTGCTCCTTTGCCTATTGTGTGTCTCCGTATCAAGTATTATCTACTGCAAACAGAAACATTGATAATGAGGGATGAGAGATTCCTTAATCTATATATATAATGATAGGTCATTAGGAGCTGATTTAATACTATGTCTATTTACCAAAAAAAAAATTACTAGGTTCTCCATTAGAGTCTATGATCTGCCTAATCATAGGTTCTTGGCCCTCTAATAGTGCAGATATGGGTTTCATCTTACAGGTGAACCTTAAATCCAACCAGAAAGTGGTTAGTTACTCCTTTGACATTTGTGCCACTATTATACCAGTGGGCATGCCCAGCCAGGCTGGTTGTTACTGCCACTCACAGGTTTCACACCTGGGTAAATTGATGTTTATTTTTTCTCCTCCGGTAGCATAAATAGCACTTTCTAACACTATAAAAGCTAGCCAGTAAAGATGGAACTTCAAGGTCAATACTGGTTTGATTCCTCTGTTTTATTACTCAAGTGTGTGTTTTCTTCAGCAACAGGGTTTCTTCCGGGCACAGCACGGAAGCCGCACATATGAACTCAGGTTGGTTGTGACACCATGCGCAAGGCTTGTGCAAGCCTAATCTAGACCAAATCCCAGTCTGGAAAGGAGAGCTGGACCTGAGGTTCCACTCCTAACTATGGAGCTATTAGGAAGTCTTAGCTGCTGGAAGAAGAAGGATCCGTTTGCTTAAAAAGTGTAACCCCTGAAAGGCTGGCCATGCTCCAGTGGAAGGCCACACAGCCAAGAGTATTTGGGCAGCACAAAATTGATTTTGATATTAATAATAGAAAAGCACATAAAAGTGAATGAGAAGGGAAGGAAACTGTGTCTGGGAAGAGCTGGAGGAGAGATGGGGAATATTACCAAAATATGTTGGTACTCAATTCTCAATGAAATATTTTTAAAAAATGAATAAAAGAACTGGGTGTATGCACCCTATTCAGGGAACAAACAAACAAACAAAAACTATTTTCCTCATTTTTTATGAGACCTTTTTTAAGACTTTCATTTAAATATTCCTAAGAAAATCATGTGTATCTATATGTGGATAGTCGCGTCAAGCATAGGTCATATTTATCCTTACCCAGGAATTGAGATATATTTTAACTGGTTAAGTAAATAAAATAAACTATTGTTTTTTGAACTCCCATACCAGCCAATCCCAAACATATTAAATCAAGGTATTTTTCTTAGCCTGGAAAGTTAAATAGCAGGTGTAGTACTTAATGAGCTGCAGCAACTTGGACTCATTGGTGTGGCAAATAGATTGTGATATTCATTTCCAATTAAAGTTCCTTTGCAAAGATCAATGAAGCACATTTTCACAAATTGAATCACACTAAACTAATAAACAAAATTCTCTCAACCCTGTTGAAGGAAAATTATTATTTCCTTAACATTTAAAATCCCATCCCAGTATTAATTATAAGATGCAAGGGGTAAGAGAGATCACATATTTATTTACTCATCTATGTTTCACTTTCAATTTCTTAAGAAAGAGTAGGAACACTATTATGCAGAAGCCACGTAAGAATAATTTTCCAGACTTGAATTTTTTGGTCTTTGAACCACAAGATTTTCACTTACTAAATAACATGCTTGTGTTAATGACTAAAGGTCTGATCTTTAGTAAATGAGAAAAGAATCTGTTATGAAGTAACCTTTAATTAATGAATGCACAGTGTGTATTTGCATTAAAAAACAATGGCATTTATTGGAAAAAAGGGGAAAATGGCTTAATATTCTGCCTCTAAACTCATTGAGCTGCTCCAGAAAAATTAAAATGTTAATTCAACCACCTTAAATGTCACTACTTTACTCAAAAATTGTACAAATGTTATGATATTCATTTTAAAAACCTCCTAACCTTTCACCTCCCCTTGATATTTCTTTCAACATAGACTTTTGAAAACTCTTATACATTTTCAGATTTTGTTTAAAGTTTTCAAAGATGTTGATAAAGATGACGGAAAAAAATCAGAAATGGAGTCACCCCCCGAAGTAAAGGGTAAGATCTTACTAGAACTGTGTTTTGAAACAAGAGAGTCTCTAGTGGGAATGTATAAGAACAATTTCCTGTCCAGGAATATCCTAGATCTTAGGAATGCTTTTTCATGCGTGATCAACTACTTCAAAGAGGATTTCCTACCAGATCACAGAATGATCTGTCATCGTGAGCAGTTCTAGAATGAAAAAGTGTCTACTACCAGGCTGAACAACACTGTGGTGATTTCCCAAGTCTTGTCTGTGCAGGTCCTGTGAAGAACTCTGCCTGGGGATGGGGATGAAGAAAATATTTTTTACTGATACAAATCAGACACATATATCTGTGTGCAACATAATAGAAGAACCAGGAAGAAACCCAGGCAACTAGAGCTGATTTTTTACATAGATGGCAAAAGTACTCACCAGAGGCAAGACAGCCTCTTCAACAAACAGCTGGAGACTCCAGATAACATACGCAGAAGGAAGAAGATGGAGCTCTGTGTCTCATCCTGCACAAAACTCAATCTAAATAGACAAGATGCACTAATGTAAGACCTGGAGTTCCAAAAATGTCAGAAGAAACCATAGAAAGAACATTTTAATGCATAGGCCTATGCAAGAATTTTGTCAGCAGGACTCCAGACACTCAGGAGATAATGACAATCACTGGCAAATGACATCTCACCAAGTTAGAAGGCTTATTTACAGCAAAGAGAAAACCTACTTGAAAGAAGAGACATCCTACAGAATGAGATAAAAGTCCTCGAAGGTTATACATCTGATCCATTAACATCTAGAAGATACAAAGAACTCAAAAAACCAAAATACAACCAAAAGAAAAAAATCAATAATTGTGATGATGAAACGAATAAATAGATAATACTCAAAGGATGAAATTCAAATGTCAAATTAACCTGAAAAATATTCAGATTCAGTAACCATCAGAAAAATAGAAGAAAGGCTCTATTGGATTCTATCTCACCCATGAGAGAATGGCCATGTGCTGGTTGGCATGTACACACATGGTAACCCTTATACACTTCCATTGAGAATTTGAATGGGTCCATCCATATGGAAATCAGTAGGCAGCCTTTCAAAAACGTAACAGATTTTTCCATGTGACCCAGCAACAGCACTCCTGGATATGTACCCCCAAGGATCCAAGCCGACACAGCAGAGATATCTGCCCATTCCTGTTTTTCTGCAACATGAATTACAATGGTTAAATGATGGAACCAAACTAGGTTTCCAGCAACAAAAGAATGAAAAGAAAATGTGCTGCATAGAAACAATGGAATTTTTTTCAGCCACAAAGGAGATTAGTTTTGTGAACTCACAAGATGAAATTATAGTTCTTATTTTCTCATGTGCCCTGCCATAGCCTAATTTAGGCCTATAGTCCGGCTTTTAAAAGATACAGTACAAAATGCCTGTTTCAACCTATAGTAGATGTTGGGAAATATCTTAGTTATTTCTCAAAACATAATATGCCTGGTGCTTAGCCAGAACCTCATGAAACATGCATTCTGGTGTGGTAAGTCTAAGTGACTTCAGTCTATATTTCTTGAGATGCAGATAATATTGGTACTGCTTACCAGGGGACCAAACTGAGCACCAAGGCACAAAACTGTGCTCTCTGCCTCTGTGTGTCTCTGTGTTTGTCTCATCTCTATCTTTGTCTCCCCACCTATTCTCTCTCTCATGTTAAACCTATAAAGTATTGCTCTTTAAGACTTTGAAGTGTAGATAGAGGAGAGTATACTGATTATGAAAATCCTTGAAGTCTAAAAAAATTAAGCTGTAACAATGATGTCATCAAGGCATTAGCTGGAAGGATGGTATCCTCTGCCCAATATAGAGCAGACTTAATTCATTTCCAAATGATTTTTTCCTGGGGTCAAGTCACACCAATTCATGTATCATTACTCTATTCTACTTGGGAAATATCCACACCAACATGTTTTCCTGATTCCTGTTTTCCTCAGTTAGTCTCAGACATTTCTATATTATCAATCATCTTCTTTTTACATAAATTCTCATCACAGAAGAAAATAACATTTATTTGATATCTAACTTTTTTCTTATTAGCATATTGAGGTAAAAATGGAAAAAGAAACATATTATTTTTAAGGGGATAATGTAGCATGGATCTTAAAAGTTCTTATTAATAAAATCAAACCTGTGAGCCAGGTATTGGGTGAAGCTGGAAGGTCAGAGATACAGAACAAGCCACAGCTACCTCACCTCGCCGGATCCTCAGCTGATCTTGTTTCCTCAGACTGGAGGCCTCTGAATCCTCATCCAGAATGGGTCTCAGCTGAATTGCTGCTCAAAAGCCTGAATGCTTAACCAGCCAAATGCTTAACCAGTTCAAATTCTTCTATTTTCTGGTCCTCACGCCTTATATACCTTTCTGTTTCTACCACCACTCCCTGGGATTAAAGGAATGTGTCACCATGCCTGGCTGTTTCCAATGTGGCCTTGAACTCACAGAAATCCAGAGGGTTTTCTACCTCTGGAGTGCTAGGATTAAAGGTGTGAGTGCCACCATTTTCTAGCCTTTGTATCCAGTGGCTGTTCTGTCTCTGACCCCAGATAAGTTTATTAGGGTGCACAAAATTTTGGGGAACACAATACTACCACAGGATAATAATTTCTGGGATTGTGATAACTTTTTTTTATTTTTTCTTATTTCTGAGAGTTTCATGCTATGTGTTTTGATCATATTCATTCCCCAACTTTTCCAAGATCCAGCTTCCTTTCTTCCTCACTAAACTTTGTGTCCTTCTTTTGCAAATCCTTCAAGACCAATTACTGCTGCCCAAATATTCTTGGATGTGTGGTCTCCCATGGGACAGTGGTCAGTTTACATGGGGCTACACTCTTGAACCATCTCTTGCTCTCTCAGCAGCTCACAACTGCCAGTAGCTCCGTGGCTAGGCATGGGATTTCAAGTTGAACTCCCATCTCCATCATGGGATTTGTTTGGATTAGGTTTGCAAAGGCATTGTGCACACTGCTGCAACTTTATGAGTTCATATGTACACGTACACTGCTGTGTTCGGAAGGTAAGCTTTCCTTGTATTCATCCTCTGCCTCTGGCTCTTACAGTCTTTCTGCTCTTCTCCTGCAGTGGTCCCTGAGCTTTGGAACTGGGGTGGTTTATATGTTTCATTTAGGGCTGAGCATTCTTCAGTCTCTTATTCTCTGTACATTGGCCAGTTACAAGTCACTGCATTGATCACCATCAACGGCAAATAGAAGCTTCTTAGATGAGGATTGAGAATGGCATTGATTTGTGGGTATAACAATAAGTCATTAAGAGGCTGCTTAATAGTAAGTCCATGTATCAGAATAATAATAATAGGTTCTCCTGCAGAGCCTAGGACCTGTGTAGCCATAGGAAATTAGTCTGATAATATTTCCATGTATGGTTTTCACCTTGTAGATTGGGCCTTAAATCTAACCAGAAAATTTTTACCCTGATCACATACTGCGCTATTGTACCCGTGGGCTTGTTTTGCTAAGACAGCCATTATTGTAGCTTCCATGATTCATAGCTGAGTATTATTGATAATTACTATTATTTCCTGGCATCTTCAGTAGCAACTTCTACCACTATGAATATTAGCCAGTAAGGATGAAGTTCCAAGTCAATATTAATTTGACTTTTCCGTGATGCACAACTCAAGTATTTGGTGTCTTTACCAATAGTGTCTTATGATCAAGTTCTAGAGGGTAACCAGAGCAATGTGATGCTTAGGGGTCTATAGGTCCTCACTTGGCAACAACTACAAAAGAAGCAACCAATTTCTGGCACTGGGCTGTTTATTTATTAACCTCTAGAGTCTAGTATGAGCAACATTGACCTGTTATAGGGTGACTCCATTTTACCTCTTTTTATGTCCATGTTTGGTATGTATGAGTTTAGGATTGTCATATCCTGCTGTTGGGCTTTTTTTTCTTTAATGTGGATAGTGTCCTTCATTATCTCCTCTGATTTGTTTTGATTTGAAGTAGATTTTATAGAATATTAGGATAGCTGTCCCTGCCTAATTCTTGGTTCCATTTGCTTGGAACAGCTTTTTCCAACCCTTTACCCTTTGATGGTGTCTATCATTGGCTGTGATCTGTGTTTGTTGGAGGCTGTAAAAAGAGAGATTCTGTTTTCTGATACAATTGGCTAGTCTGTGTCACCTTATTTTGGAGATGCCCATTAATATTGAGACCTTTTATTGAAATTCTGGAATTCTGTTGCTTTTGTGGTCTTTTATTAAGACCCCCTCTGATCCCATGTTCTGAAGTAGTTTCTTTGTCTCTTTTGCCCTTTTTGGGTGTATTTAATCTTCTCTTCAGACCTAAGTATTCCTTCCAATGTCTTCTATAGAGCCAGCTTAGTGATCATAAATTCCTCAGATTTGTTTTCATCATGAAAAGTTTTCCCTTTTCCTTCCATTATGACTGGTAGTTTTGCTGAGTATAGTAGTCTGGGCTAGCATCTGTGTTCTATCATAACTTACAGCACATGGATTAAATCCCTCTGACTTTCATGGTATCCGTTGGAATATTGACTGTGGTTCTAAGGGATCTGCCTTTGTATGAAGAGCTTATCTTTCTTTCTTGCACTTTCAATATCCTTCCTTTGTTCTGTACATTTAGTGTTCTGTCTAATAGTATATAACCTGGGGAGTTTCTTTTATAGCCCTGTTTGGTTTTCTGTATTCCTTTTAGATCTTAATAGGTATCTGTCTTAGTTAGGGTTGCTATTGCTGTTATAAAACACCATGGCCAAATCAACTTGGGGAGGAAAGGGTTTAACTCTGCTCATGTTTCCATATCATAGTTCATCAAAGGAAGTCAGAATAGGGATTCAAACAGGGCAGGGAGCTGGAGACAGGAGCTAATGCAGAGTCTACTGAAGAGTGCTGCTGATTAACTGGCTCCTCACAACTTACTCAGCCTGCTTTCTTTTCTTTCTTTCTTTTTTTTTCCAGAGACAGGGTTTCTCTGTGTAGTTTTAGTGCCTGTCATGGATCTTGCTCTGTAGACCAGGCTGGCCTCAAACTCACAGAGATCCACTTGCCTCTGCCTCCCAAGTGATGGGATTAAAGGCATGCACCACTGACACTGGCTCAGTCAGGTTTCTTAGCGAACCCACGACCAACTGCCCAGGGATGGCATCACCCACAATGGGCTGGGCCCTCCTCTAACAGTTACTAATTAAGAAAATGCCCTACAGGCTTGCCTATAGTTTGATCTTATGGAGGGATTTCTTCAACTGAGGCTCTCTCCTCTCCGATGACTCTAGCTTGTGTCAAGTTGACATAAAACTAGCCAGTACATTGTCTCTTTCCTTAGATTGGGAAACATTTCTTCTATGATTTTGCTGAAAATCTTTTCTGTGCCATTGTCTTGTGTCTCTTCTTCTTCTTTACCTATGATTCATAAGTTTGGCCTTTTTATAGTATCCCAGTGTTCCTGTACATTGTGTTATTGGGTTTGGGGTATTTGATATTTTTTTAACTGAGGAATGAAATTCTTCTGCCCTGTCATCAAAACTGAATAATTTCTCTTCTGTTTTTTTCCCCAGTCTACTAGTAAAGCTTCCCTCTGATTTTTTGTTTGAATTCTTGACTTTTTCATTTCAATTTTTATTTCACTTTGTCTTTTTTTTTCAGAGACTCTCCTTATTAAATTCAGTTTTCATATCTTGAATTGTTTTCATTATTTCATTAAACTCTTGGTATTTTCATGGTCTTTGTTCTGGCATTTATTCTTATCTTGTTTGAGTTTTTAATCATGCTTATTCTTGCTATTTTGAAATCATTTTCTTGTATGGAATCTAAGTCATTTTTCTCAAGGAACATCACTATCAAAGTACAAATTTTTGATGGCGACTTACTGTTTTAGTTGTTCATGTTTGTATGTTTGTGATAGGACCTGGGCACCTAGATGTAGGTCCTTAGTACTGTTTCCCATTATGCAAATCTTGTCTTTCTCTTGTTGAGTGTTCTCTGAAGCCCTGTTTCCGGTTCCCTTAACTGGGCTGAGTCTTTGGACAATTCGGTATTGATGTCAAAATAGGGATTGAGGAGTAGTCCCAGCTCAGCTGAGGCTAAGTGAGGGTTCAAAGCTGGGCGCAGACCTTTTTCAGAGTTACAGAAGTCTCACAGTCAATCTTCAGAAGTCTTCAGGAGGTTCTCAGGACTCAGGTGATGTTAGTTTGAGATTCCTAGCTGAAGAGTGAATGGAGGGTAGAAGGCAGGTGTGGGGCATATGGGCCACAGGTACATTATCAGGGTGGAGTTGCTGGTATAGGTCTAGTACCATTCCCTGGAAAGGGAGTGGTACCTGGCTAGTAAGGATGGAGGTGGTTGGTGGTTTATCTTGTGTTGGCTTAGGTAACGGGCTCCCTGTACACAGTGGGGATGAGTGAAGCTGGCTGAGATGGGAGGAGTTGGGTTGTTTTGGGGTGTGCAAGTCTGTCTCCCTGCCTAGAGATGAAGATCAAGGACTTTTAGCCTGAGTAGATGAGTTTGGGCTTGTACTGTTTTTAACTTCCAGCATGTTCACAGCACTGGAAAGGCCCTCTGTGAGGTTGTGAATTATATTTGTTTCTCAAAAAGTACCCACCAAACATATCCATCACCTGGCAAATATGAATTGAATAACCTCCATAAAGACACATCTGCATTCTATACCCTGTCAATGTTACATTGTTTTCAAAGAGGGTATTTTCTGATATATTAGGTTTCTTGAGATCATCCAGGATTACCTAACTAATGATCATCCAGTTAAGTACACTATAGGATATGACACATACACAAGAACAGACAGTGTGAAGATGGAAGGAGAGATTGACGGTGTGGTCACAAGCCAAAGAAGGCTGGCAACCATCAGAGAATAAAAGAGGCTAGACTAGTGTATTTCCCAGGGAGCCTTCAGGTGATGCATGGCCTGCTGGTACCTTGGCATTGGACTGCTGGGTGTTAGAACTGAGAGGGAATCAATCTATTTTATTTGAAACAAACAAACAAAAAGAATAGTGGCATCATCTATTGCTGCACCTTTTTAACTAAGTGGTTAAGCAAAAAGCGAATATTTATGGAGAGACAGTAACTAAAGAACAGGTGTTAGTGATCTCATCTAGAAGATGAGGACAGAGAAGTTCAGAGCTGTGAAGTAACTGGCTTACACTGCCTCAGCCCCACTGTTAGTGTGTGTCAAACAGCAGAGGTCTACCATGCCCTCGTGTTAGCACCCAAAGACCTAACAAAACTCGACTGGATTTGACTGTCAAAAGTGATCCATAAAAGACAAAGTGCTAGGTAGAAATATCAACTATTGTATAACAAGGTTGATGGTATCCTTCTCTAGAGTAAATTAAACATTGTAACGAACACTTAATACATCCTGTAATTTTTTAAAGGTTTGAAAATTTTAAATTAGCATAACGAAAGTAGACTATATTTATAAAAGACTGGTGCTCTCTGTCAGCTCAAAGGGCCAGGGTAATTCAGTTGCATAATAAAAGGAAGATGCCATTAAAAAGAAAGTTATGCCCATGATTCGTGTTAGAAGATAGACAATAGCTTGACTCCTGGCTCTACCATCTGAGTACATCGATAATAATTGGCCAAATCGCTTAACTTCCTCTGCCTCAATTGCTCAGGGATAAAAAGCACACTTTATTAAGAAATTTGAGTATTAAATGAGATCAATTTATAGCATAGCACATACTTTGTCACATACTAGCCATTACAAGTAGTGTCTATCATGTGGTAAGAATTCAATCAAATTGGTTGGATTTTTTTCTCAAACCATCGTTTGAACTAAAATATGGAGATATTTTAAGTGGAATTTACCCAGCTTAACTTAGCAATACAAGGTTATATAAGATACAGATTATAAATAGGGAAAAATATTCATTATTTGTATCCCTTTTTAGGTCATGAGATTTTCAAAGGATTACAATTAAAAGAGATCCTACCTTTCCGGAGGAGTAAGAAGGGAAAACCTAATACAGATTATCACTTTCAAATGCTCCCATTTCTCCAAAATTGATTTTCTTTCCTGGTTGAAAAGTCTGGAATTTGTTGGCCTTCAGGGGACTCTGTGAAAGGCCTATCTAGTTAATCAGTTACTTTCTGATTGATACTAGAGCATCAGCAGGGCTGGTTGTAGATCAAGGAACAAATGATCTGACACTCAATTAATTATATGTCATGTGTGTACATTCCTGGAGGCTCTGTGATGGGATCAGGCTTCTAAATAAAAAATAAAGGGAAGCTATTCATCTGGGGCAGTTTGAGTTCATTCTGAATTCATGTTATAAAGTCATTTATGAGTATGTGAGTATATTCATGTTTAGGGGCTTTTGTTTGTTTTTTGTTTTGTTTTGTTTTTTTTAGAAAATGTTGGGCAAGAACATGATGTTGTATCCCTGTGTACACTTGGTCTCCTATCATTTTCTTTTTGCACTTACTATAAGATGAGAGGCACACATGCAGTTCTTAATAGAATACAGAAATATCAAACTGCCTTTTTGAATCTATTATTTCATGACATTTTTCAATTCAAAATTTATATAAGAAAGAGTTCTATATTATTCCACGAATTTTTCATTTAGTTTTTAATGGTATGATAATCATTCAAATCCACTCAGGGTTGGTTATTTTATCTTATAATTTATTTCATAAAAAAACTTTAATTGTAACAATAAAGTTAGCATATCTTAATTATTTATTGGGTTTCAGGTGTGAGGGAAACAACATATCTTTATTTTGTGTGTGTGTGTGTGTGTGTGTGTGTGTGTGTGTGTGTGTGTGTGTGTGTTAGGGAGCATTTAAAGTTTGGAGTGTGTTTTCAGAAAACTAGTCAAAACTTTTTATTAGCGAGATAAGAGAATTGATATATAGCAAAGCACATTTATCTGATTTTCCGAGGACACAAAGATGGGCAGGGATATATCTCTGTAGCACCTCATCTTTGTGACAAAGAGAACAATAGCAAATCTAAGATGCAGAAGCAAAGGTTTCTTGCTCCATTCCATGAGGGGCAGAGCAGCCTACAGATCAAAGCTGCTTTTGAAGCCAGGGATTGCTTCCTCTTAAATCAGCTCCATGGGGTGCAGAGTATGACATGATGAGGCCAGCACAGCAGAAAATAAAGCTAAAAAAAAAATCTAAAATTATTTAGTCTTTGGTACAAACCCTCGAAGATTATCTACTGTATTTGTTGTGTATTTCTACCCTTTCCTCATACGCTTCTCTTTCATAATTTGGCAAATCAATTTACCTGTCAACAGTCTTCATTTGTCCTACCTGATTAAATCAAACTAATGAATAAATATTAAAGAACCAAACAGTATTTCCATGCTGAAAAATCAGCAACCCCAAAAACTTTAAAAACTCAATTCAAAATTAATGGATAATTGTATACTACATTATTGAATGACTAAAATCCATTCACATTGTAATGGATCACAAAATATCTAGAATGGAGGGATGGAGTTGCCTACTGTGCAAGTAAGGCTCAAAAAAAAAACTACATAGAAAAAAAAAGATGGAAAGGGAGTTTCACATGTGGCATTTTTGTCTTCTTGTTGGTCTGTTCTGAGGCTCTACCTTCACTTAGGATTTTCTTGCAAGAAGTCTCCCTGGGGTATATAAATCAATCCATTCTGCCCTGTAATATATCCTAACCTTGCAAAATATCACAAGACTACAGAAGAATGCTTTTAGCAAAGGTCTCAACTTTGCCCCATGTCATCATTGAGATGTCAAATTGAAAGGCTGGTTGTGTTTGAACCATTGCAGAGGGACACACAGGAAGAGAGATAAAAGAGGCTAGAAAGTAGACAATTTTAAATGAGAAGCTTATGGGATCAGCACAAATAGATCTTTTGGCTCCCTGGGAATATATTTGGGAGATAAATTTGGGAAGTGGAGATGGAGATCTTTGGTGAAGACTGAAAGAGAATGAGAAAACGGATTAGCCAGAAGGAGAAAGGGTGATGAATACAGAAGACTTGTCTACTCTGGGGGTTGGAATGGCCCTCTGCAGTTGTTCTAGATCAAAGTATTGAGCTGGGCTTTGTCCCCTGAATCAAGCAATGACTCTGTGGTAGCTGGCCTTAACAACAGAATGAATTCTTGAGAAAACAGCTTCTTCTAGCTAAGGGCTATTGCTGAAGCTGGACTCCACTGTGGCCCTAGAAGACTCCACTGCCCATATCTCTGCTGCTAAGGAGCAGGTGCCTTACTCAGAAGAAAGGTTATTTTAGCACCTTAATAGAGCTCGGCCATGTGATTTCAGACCTGGTCACTTCAGACAATAAGTTAACCTTTTCTGAGAGCAGCGACTCATGGAATCTGGCTGCTCTCTTTCCTGAGTAAGATTAAAGGAGTATGTTTCTTTAAGACAGGTGTACTATGCACTGCTGATTTCTTCCTACTGTTTCCATTGATTCTTTTCCTTACTACTATTCTGTATATCTACCACTCTTGACTAATCCTTCCTGCAAGTCTGATGAAGAGACTCGAGTCTTCATTCCTGAGAGGTCTGAGCATCCAGTGCCTCTGGTCTTTTCAGCTGTGGTAGCGTCATTTGTCCATTTACTGTCAAAACTGGGCAGAGAGAGAACCACAGAATATCAAGATGAATCACATGGGTACCAAACATGCTACTCACCTCTTCCCAATCATGAGGACCACTTTCTCCAGCCAAGAGGGTAATTCCTCTGCTCCCTCTGTTGCTTCTGAAAAATGAGGAGCCTAAAACCACCACACAGCGTAATAGCCCACAGACAACTGGGACCATTGCTGTGCTTCCAATGAACAATTTTTCCTTTAACAACAACATGCATACTAACTAAAGCTGCAAAGGCAGAAATTAAAATTTCTGCAAACATCTCCTTGGACTCAGTAGTTGATGGGAACACTGCTAATTCTATCATTTGGTTCCAAAACCAGTCATGTGACTTATCTACTAGCACACTATTCCATGCAATAGTCGTTGGTTTAGTTTATATACTGCATCCTGGAAGATGGATCCTCAGTTATGCATAGTAACCTCTCCAAGCCAGCCTCTCTGCTATGTCCTCCAAAGGCTATTCTGTAAAACCCTCAGACATACCCTGTCACACTTTCATCTCATTAACATTATATTCTCTTTCACTGGCACACTTTCTAATACTTGGTTGAAATGTGGGCCATATGGAACACTCCAGAGAAAGTTGTAGACAGATGGCTTTCCCAATATTATAAAGCAACCTGCTCTTGCACACCTACTCTAAGACGTAGATAATAAGGCTGGGCCATGAAGCTCAAGCAAAGTTGGAATTCTTTTTTTTTTTTCCGGTAAATATATAACATCAAATTCAGAGCTCTGTATGGTATGGATGAATGGGCCCTTAGGTAAGGATAGCCTCAGAGCACTTAAAGTTGTTCATTTCTAAATTCTACCATGTGCTATGGAAGTTCTGACATCTCTCATTAGTTATTGTGGTCTACTTTGTTTTCCTAGTCTTCTGAGAATCATTGCAACATTACTATCATTTTATCTCAGAAACACCATCCCATATTAGCAATCTTTCTCTGAGCTAGGATTGTGTCATGTTTTGTGACCCAGCCCTGTATCCTGTCTTGCAGCATCTGCTGGTAGATGTTGCTCAGGATGTATATCTACTTCAGTATAGAATTCATTTTCTCTTTTAGCAGATCTAACACTGCCCCCATTAAACATTATGCTGTAGTTTGAGTCTAGTTATTGACCGGGTAGCCAATGAACAAAAATAAAGGTAAGTACTGTAATTTAAATGACAATTTAAAGAGACTGCATCTTCAGAGTCCACTTGCATATTCCTAAGGGATTTCAGCCTCCATGTTCCAGTAGTAAGCAGTAACTTTTGGTTTACATACCTATAGTCTTGATGAATATTTATCATATAATGAATTGTCCCTATGATATATTTGTGTAGAAGGCCTTCAGAAATGTATTTTATTTTCTGTGCTGACACACAAATGTGCCTCTGATTTGCAGTTGAAGGGGAGTTGCCTGGACATGATATTCACCTGCTTTTCCTTTAACATTGTCTGAGCCATATTAAGCCATGTGTATGATTCTAATATTGTAGGAGAAGGGAATAACACAGGCCTTCTAAAGAAGTGTGACACAGAAAACTACCTGGTGCTGGCTTGTACTAGCACATTTCATTCCATGATCTTGTACCAGTAGCTTGATTTGGGCCACAGTAAGAATATTTACATTTTCTAAATCAGCAACACCAGGATTCAAGGCTTGTTTTGTTTTTGTTTTTGTGTTCATATTTTGTTTTTTAAGCTGAATGTTCAAGGTTTCTAGAAAACAAGTAGGTTTTTCTAAAGAATTACTTGAAGCCTTAGGATGCATTTTTCTACAAAGAACTTATATATTCCTTTTATTACAGACTATTTCTTCAAAAGGAACATGATGAGTTCTAGATATGATGAAATACTAAACTGTATAAATCAGATTCATTCTCTGTCTGTCTGTCTCTCTCTGTCTCTGTCTCTCTCTCTCTCTCTCTCTCTCGTGTGTGTGTGTGTGTGTGTGTGTGTGTGTGTGTGTGTGTTACTGTTGGAGAATATCACATATTTTATAAAGTTTATATAGATGAGTCCCTACATTACACTTCCTGTCAGTAACAGCTCACTTTAGCTTATGCACTCTGCAAAGATCTGCAAAGAGAGAAAATGGTAGAAAGATTATGGTTAAAATCAGTAGAATGCATTTTGAGTTGATAGTGAATCTATTTCACAAGACAGGGATGAATATCCTCCAATAGTCTTATGTGATTAAGAGATTAGATTATTGATCCCACCTTAGTTTCTTTCTTTTCTGTTACTCTCTTGGGACTTTATTATCAACTTACCTTTAAATTAATGAAGGGTTGGTATATAGGGACAGGTACACCTCAATGCTCTCTACTTCCTCTGCCTGTAATAGGTTCCCCAAACAGTTTGGTACATTATAAATAAAATATTCTGACTTATATCTTTAATTATCAAAGACCTCAATTATTTATCAATTCTCAGAATGCAATATCCCCACCAAGACTAATTGCTTTTTTAAAGGATTTAGTTAGACAACTCTCAATTGAAATAGTTAGGTAGACCATGAATTTTGACATGTGGTTATATCCAATATAATGTTTTATCAACACTGCTATGAACAGTCTTCATTTCTGATATGTATAAATGGCATCTCTGCCAACTGAGAATATTTTTGATGTTTCATGATGATCCAATCTCAACAACCAGAAGGTCTAAGATTACAAAATCAATACATACCCAGTCATACGGAGCTATGATGATTGCTTCTGCTCAAAGGAGGGTTAGAATTAGGGAAGGTGCTGTTTGGATGCTCTTCTGGTTTCATTTCTGTTGCTGTGATAAAATATCCTAACAAAAAGCAACATAGGAGAGGAAGTAGTTTATTTCCACTCACAGTTCCAGGTAATGGTCCATCACTGAGGGAAATCAAGGCAGAAACTCAAGGAAAAATCTTAAAGGGAGACCTGCTTGCTCTTATTGCACAGTGGATTAGCTCACCCACAGCCAAACAGTATAGTGGGAACGGTGGCGGATGCTGTTTGCTAGCTGATTTGCAGGTCTATGGTTCCTTACACAGCCCAGGATCACCTGCTCATAGTAGGCTGTGTCCTCAAACATAAATTAGCAGTCAAGGCAGACCTTCACACATACAGGCCAATTTGATCCACGTAATTCCTCAAGGCTCTCCTCCCAAATGATTCTGGGCTATGCCCTGATGACATCTAGGCCAGATGTTGATTATGTTATTAAGCAATTGTCTGAAGTTCAACTTACCTGGAAGAGGTGACTGAGAAGCCATTTCTTTGTAATACTGTGAAGGAAAACTGAAAGTCCTTGTTACCCCCAAACAGTTGATTATTGTATTATCAATAGTATATTAATTGATTTATTTGTGTCTATTAGTCTACAGTAAACCAAAATATTAGACTGTCACTGACAATATGGCAAAAAATAAATAAAATAGTTCTTTGGCTAATTTTAACATACGCTACAAAATGAGCACAAAATTTAGGGTGGATAGGTACTGCACTGATTAAATCAAATAATACAATTTAATTTAATTCTACTTTAGGATTTCATCTCTCCTCAAGACAGTCAAGGTCTTATTGGGAATAGTTGACAAAGAACTAATTGTAGGAGAAACTTTCGAGATTTAAATCTCTTGAACTTAACCAAACAAATTTCTCCGCTCAGCTTGGAGATTCAGGAAGGCATGCTTAGTGGTTCCTATGGATACCTAGTATATCATTTTCTGAAAAACAAGCTTCTCAAAAAAACTAACACTTCATAGTTATAATCTAACCCTACCTCTTAATATTTATAATGATTCTGTGTGGTGTGCACAGTTATGAAATGACCCACAGTGATGATGACCTTCTGTAATTTCCTTCCCATAAGTGTGGTCTCTCAACTGTGTGATAATGCTTATCAGAAAGGGTGTGGTGTTGCAGATGCAATTTAAAGGACATTACCCAAGTGATCATGGCCTAATCACAGGAGCCATCAACATATTAGTCTGAATGTCAAAAACAAGCAATGAGAATTTGAGAAATATATATTTCAGCCCATAGAGAGTGCTGTGTTCCAAAGAAGAGGACATGGTCTCCAGAAACTGCTAATGCCTAGGGGGAGGCATAAAAATCAACTCTTTTGTACTATAGTACAGGTACAAGAAATAGAATTTTGCTCAGGAATATGACCAAACTTTCACAAGGACCTCAAGGCTCAGAAAAGATACTAGTCTTGATAAACACCTCAAATGCAGCTAAGTGGGCCTCTTAAGGAAAGGACCCACCTACATTATCATGGACACTTCGCCCACAGAAAACATATAAGGTAAAAGTGTGTGTTATCTGAAGTTATTGAACGCTTTGGTGATTTGTATGGTAACAATTGAAGATAAATGCACTGTTCATCCAAAAGACACAAAGGAGCCAAGAGAATGAGAAACAGAAATAAGGAGTCACAAGTGATTATCCTTATACCAATTCCTTGTGGTTTTAATTGTCTTTGTATCATCTGTTCATCCTTATGTTCTGATCTTTTATGCTCCATTCATAGTATATGTAGAAAAGTACAACACATGGACATTCAGTTAAAATTTCTTATTACCTCCACTGAGTGTGTGAATGTGTGTGTATGCACCATGGCTCTCTCCCTCTGCCATTCGGGTCCTGGAAATTATTAAAGTCAGGTAGCCAGTCTTTTCATGCAAAGCCATCCTGCCAATCTTCCATCCAGTTTTACATACATTTCACATATCGTTTTATCTGCGCCAACATTCTGTTTCCAGTGGTATACTTCAAATCATACTGAATGCAATTCCCAGTGCAATATGTATTTCTTTTCAAAATAGGTTATGGAATTTTAAATGAATTTGAAAAATAACAAAATATAGGGAAGAGGAGAGTGAGGTAGGAATACAGGAAAAGAGCTAAAGCTAAGGCCAGGTGAGTGGTCCTATGGATACCTAATACAATAGAGGCTCCCTAAAATATATACATGTACGAATGTGATCTAAATAAAATTGCCAAACAATGAGGGAGATGTTAGGAACCCAACTGGTCATCTCTCAGGGCAAAGGAAGCTTCCAGTGATAGAAATGGGTTTAATTTCATCGAGTTGTTGACCAAAGTGACCCTATGGGAGCCCCCAAACAACTCAGGCTATTAATGAGGCTATTAGCTACGCCGCACAAACTGACAGCAAGGTCCCATTTCTGAAGACACCTATACAGCTCATGGAGCACAGAAGCTAAACTGGTGCCTACTTCGAGCCACCACCACTATGGGCTAGGACTTGAGCTCATGGTACCGGAAGGTACTCTGCACGCTAACAAGGGAGAAACACAAACACTAAACCAGCTGCAAACCCATCTATCTACAATGATGACCTTCCTGCAAGATGTGCTCGTGCAATAGCAGTACAAACCTTGTGAGAGGAACCAACCAATGTTTGATTTGATTTAAAGTCCACTCCAGGAGATGGAACACATGCCTGACACTACTTGGGTGACCAAGAACCTGGGACCAGATAGGATAGGGACCTAGGGAAAACCCAAATGCTATTGTTATGCTAAAGGAACATGGCAATAAAACGACTCCAGGTAACATTCTGTTATACTCATAGATCGGTGCCTTGCTCAGCCATCACCGGAGAAGCTTCCTTCTGCAGTGGATGCGAACAAACAGAGACCCACAGCCGGACAGTGTGCAGAGAGTGAGACCTTGACACATTTGGTCCTAAATGGAATGTCTCCACCAAACTCCTCTCCTCATGGCTCAAGGAAGACTGTGGAAAAGGAGGGGAAAAAAGATTGTAAGAGTCAGGGCGGCATAGAGAACACCAAGGAAACAAGGTCTTCTAAACCGAGCAGGGCTGGTGCACGTGTGAACTCACAGAGACTGTTGTAGCAGGTACTGAGCCTGCATGTTTCTGGGCCACAAGGGGTCCCGATGCTGAAAGAAGTAGACACAGATGCCATCCCTATGCCAGAAGCCATCTCTAAATGATAACCACATGCAAATGAAAAATTAGTTCTCTCCAATGGAGTTTCACTGGGGAAACAAACCTCTCTTGAGGCAGGCCTCGTGCCCATCAGCAGTTGGCTAACAAAAAGACTGCAATGGTATCTTTGGAAGTTCTTTGGCTCATGATGCTTTGAGAGAACTTTTTTTGCACATTACAGGTCTTTTGTATGAATATTATGGTTTCCAGTTTTGTGCTTTATGGGATAAATGTGTGTACAAATGTGTGGGTGGGTCTCTACACATATATAATCTATTTCTTGTGCATTTTCTTCAGCTCTTTCTCTTCTGTTTGTTAGTCCTGTTCTGGTTTGTTTGTATTTGTTTCATCTTATTCTACTTGATTATTCTTTAGATGCCTGTTTGTTTTCTAAGGAGACAGATAGGGTATGGATTTGGATGGATGGGGAGGATGGATGGGATAATTAGGGTATATGTTATGAATAAAATGTATTTTCAATTATATGCAGAATACTAAAATACTCTTAGAAGAACAGGAATATAACTATTTGAGTCTTTCCTGCTAGATTGCAATGCACTGTCCCTGAGCATGATGGGCAGTGGGAATTACATACCTGCTATTGCTCCAGCAATCACAGAATGTGGTGCCTTGTTCCATACCTACATTTCCAGACTTCATGTGGGTCTTCTCATATCCCCTGGGAAAATCTTGTCTGGAAGTGCAATAAAATCTCCTCAGCCACTGGAGTTATCTTCCTCTGTATTAAGAGTAAATTAATCATTCATATGAGAAGGGAACCAACATCATGAAAGAAAACTATGGGAGTAATAAAAAGAAAACAGTCTATGGAGAGCTCAAGGTCACTGAGAAGAGAAAAGGGTATTTTTAAATGCTAATACATCCAAAACACTTTATGTTTTTGCATACTGCCACTAAAATAGAATCGCCAGAAATGGGAGGAACTTTTTGGGTTCTGAATGATGGTTGCCAACTTAAAATTTAAGCATAAGGAATGGAAAAATATAAGTATTTGGCAATATAGAAAAAGGAAGGAAGAGAAGGAAAAATGGAGTGAAGAACAGGAGGAAGAGGACAGGAGTGGAGATGAGAAGGTGTTGGAATTTACAAAAGGTGTGAAAGATCTATTTTGGGGGTCTAATGTTCACCCAACAACAGTCCTAGACGTAATAAATTAAGTAGAAGAGAAGATATCCAAAAAAAATAAGCAACTTTTCTACAATTAGCACAACACAATGATTGACAAGAAAAGGATGGAATTACCCTTGAACTACAGATTCTCAAGGAGTCTGCAGAGACAGAAACTTGCAAATGAGAATATTCTAAAACTTTTGAGACAAAAAAATCACTTGCAAAGGAATAGGAATCAGATTAGAGTCTTGGCTTCTCATCTGCAGTCTCTGAAAGAAAAAAAAATGAATAAAAATTTTAAACTTCTGAAAGAAAATGCTTTCAATCTAGAATTCCCTAGCCAGCTAAATTGTCAATATGAAGGGATGTTGGGACAAACACATTTTAAGGCATGGAAAAGAATTTAGTTTCAATGCAATCTTTTCATAGCTCCTAACTGATGAATTCACTATAGCAAAATACCTTCCTCTGTACACAGTAGCATAAAAATATGATATCCAGGACATAGTTCCATGCCAGGATAATGATAAAAGAATGTTCTAGATGTCTATGTGTAGACATACAGATCAAGTTTCAAGGTCTAAGAGTTCTTGCCAAAAGATCACCATGGCAAAGAGTAGAAGCAGCAAAAGATTTGGTAACTCAACTCATTTTTTGCCTAAGTTGGGTATATTATAAATAAAAATGTCACAATTAGCATACAGAAATGAGAAACTAAGAGAAAAGTAAACTCACTCAAGACACTTTGACCTAGTTGAGATATAAACAAGAATGATTACGTGTGCATATGGAGGTCAGAGAACAATCTCAAGTGTTGTTCCCCAGGCACTGTCTGAATTTTGATTTCCTTTCATTTTATTATATTGTCTTTTCCTTTCCTTTCTTTCCAGTGGAGTCTCTCATTATCTTGGAACACACCTAGCAGGGCAGTTTGGCTGGCCTAAGAGATCTCCCTGTCTCCACCTCCCCACTGCTGGAATTAGAAGTGTTCCATCAAACATAGATTTTTTTAACACTCATTCTGGGGATCCAACTCAGACCCTCTTCATGCTTCCAGGACAAGCAGTATATGTACTCAGCTATGTCCCCCAGCTAACATCCCTAATTATTTTTAAGTACTCAATGTGTTAAGAAAGAAGAAATTGAACAACAAATTGTTATTAATGCTGGTGCTATCCTTTTCTAATATCACGGATGATGCAACATCTCAAAGAAAGATTGTGATCCACTTGGCTTATCATTAGACAGTGTTCACAAGTCACACTGTGGCCGGCACCCAGTAAACATTTCCCATTAATTACCAGCTTTTAGAAGCATCGTGCACATAAAGCTGAAAGTATTGTTTATTGTTTAAAGCCGCAGGACTGACTGGAATGGTCAACAACAGTGACAATTAACTGACCAAAGATGAAACTTAAGAGAGAGTGAAGACAAGGGGGAAGGGCAAGCAAGGAGAAGAAGGCAAGCCTAGTCTTTAAAATTGACCTCTGGAAAACAATGAAGTTAGAAAAAATATAGCTCTAAATTTATTTAGGAACTAAAACTGCTATGAGACACTGGTAAAAGGAGAAGGGAGGAAAAAAATTCATGATAGGAAGAAGAAAGCCTTAATCGCCCACACAGAGGAATTAATAGATACTGTCTTAAGAATGTCAGTCAACACATGGAGAAATCAGAGAATCAGTTTCTGGTAGAAAGAGGCCAAGCACCCTCTTTTAATCATGCATTATTCTTCAACACTTAGGTTTTTGAACATGGATGGGCATAAAAAGTCACTAATTTAAGCTTACCTGCATCAGAGTCATTTGAACTGAAAAAAAAAATTAAATTTGAAATCAAAAGAATAAAAGGCTTGGCAAAGTGCTACAAATTCTGAACTGTATGTACAGTTTTTTGTTTGTTTGTTTTACAAATAAATATATATGCCAGTGTGTTTGGGGGGTGACATGTGTGGCACATGTATGTAAGTGCAGTTACGCTCATATGTGCACACACATGCCAAAACGGACACAATGCTGAGTGCCTTCTCCATCACTCCCCTCCACCTACCATCTTGAGACAAGGTCTCCTGCTGAATCCATTGCTTGTCGTTTTGGATAGGCTGGCTGGCCAGCAAAATCTTGGTATCCACGTTCCTCTCACCAGTGCTAGGGTTAGAGGCATGCACAGACAGGTCCCACTTTTTACATGAGTGGCGGGCATTCAATCGCTCACACCCATTGTGCTGTCTTCCCAGCCTTGTGACCAGGTTTTGATACAGGAGTTTGTCCATGTTTTCTTCTTCTGTCATCTCTGGCAGCTTAAGCTGGTTCAGAAAGACTTAAATCCAATGTGGTAAGAGATGTGAAAATGAATTGGATATTCTTTCTGTTTAGTTAATTTAGTTTCTACTGAAGAATGGCCTCTAAATTAACTTCCAAATTTCAAATACACTTTAACTGAAATAACTGAATGATCCCTAAGATAGTAAATAATTTTACTAAGCAAAATTAATACAAGTGTATATCCAGCTTACTGAATTTAGAATAAGGGAGGATAACATTGGGAGAGAAAGAGCCCACGGAAAGTGTGGAAATTGCTGCTCTGAGCCTTGGACTCCACCCTAGACAAATTCACCTGGGAAGAATAGGGCTCTCGATTTAGTGAGTGGAATTCTGTTTCCACCATAGACCTTTTCTTTTTTTCTTAACCCACATGCTTTCCCTAAAAGCACATTTATCATCAAGCATCATTTACTGAAAACAGTGTTCTATATTCAAGAGCATATCAGTATGTGTTGAGAAGGGAGATAGCTGCCATGCTGTGCATTTGAATGACCTTTAGAGCCTTGTTTCCTGGTGCAGAGAGAGAGCACTTAATAAAGTCAAAGCTCTCTCAATTGTTTAACTTTTTGAAATCAGAATGTCATAGCTTTGAAGTATTTGAAATAAAAACTGGCTTTCCTAGTAATGTGGAATCTTCAACTTGACTCTGCTTTTAAAGCTTTAAAAGAAAATCTAAAGACTTTAGTTTGGGTATAGAATGCCTAGCTTTTTACTAATATGAATTTTAGAGATAAATTATCATTTTTAATACTGTAATATGAACTTCTGACAGTCCCTTTTGAAAATCTTTATTGAATATGCTTCTGTGTTCTTTGATATGAGCCAGAAACAAGTCAATAATATTTTTAAGTTTAATGTTTATCTTACTTTAATAAATAAAGGACAGTAAAGTTAAATTTGATTTTTTTAAAAACATCTTATAAAATTATTAATTCCTAAATAAATTTAGAGCTATATTTTTATGTTTTATAAAGTGTTATCTAAGTCATAATTTATATATGGTTTGTAACACTGGAATTTAATACAAAAATTTCCATATGCACAGTTCTTGCAGTCAAATGCTATTACCTCTGGAACCACTGAAAACTGACTTGAGGTTTCGGGTCATAACTGTCCAATGGCATCATCGCCGTCAACAAGGAAGGAAGCAGACGCATTCTAGAATCACCTGCACCACCACCACCACCGCCGCCGCCGCCGCCGCCGCCGCCACCACCACCACCACCACCACCACAGTTTACGCTTGTTCCAGGAACTGGGTTCCATTGTGCACATTTGACTAAGCCCTCTCCAATACTTCTGCTGAAACAAATGAACTTTTTCTTTGTCCTCCCGATCATTTATTCATCGACCCGCTTCCTTTTCCCCTGTGCGCCTATTTCATTCTAAGCACTTGCCACCTCCTTAGACTGTTGTGGGGCAACAAAACTTAAACCCTAGTCAAGAGTGAAGCGAAGGGCACTCCTACTAATTAACCACAGAACTCAGCAACTCAGCTGTGTTTCCTGAACTCGGCCTTTTAATGCTTGCGGGGCCAAGAGCCTAGCCACAGCCCAGTCCCTGCACACTTGGATCTCGACAGCTTTCTGGCAGACTTTACCGTTCTCCTGGGCTCGACATTTGGCTGTAATCTGCTGTTAGTCCCTGTCTTGATCACAGAAGCAGACCCCATGAATATTTCTGATGTCTTAGATGTGCTAATTCCCATTCTGTCTGTCTAAGCGACAAGCAATTAAACCAGCTTCCATCTGATGGGCATCTCACCCTTTGCCACCTTCCCCACAGCCTTTCCTTCAACTCACATACTTTTCCTCTCTTTCCTTGACAAAATTCAATCCTAAGCACTTTTGCTAACTTGTTTCTTTTATTCCAATGAAAAATAACCCTCTAGTTCCATTGAAAGAAACCTTCCTACAACCCACATTGAGAAGACTTAAATCCTAGCATGAAAATTCTCTTAATAATGCTCAATGAATATGTGTTTGAAACCAAATCACTACTGGAGCTAATGGTAGAGTATTAGAAGAATACTTTAGAAGCCACCCACAAGTCCACTTCTAATCACTTTCTTCTATACTTCTCCTGTAATATCCACAGCCCTGATTGCTAACAACACCCAGTAATGTTTCTGAGTTTTGTACCACATGGACATAGAAGTACATTGTATATATTCTTTACCCACCTTCTTAGATTCAGCATCAAATCTGAAGGATCTGTTGGTGTTTTTCTTTGTGGGTATGGGCCATTCAATTTTATTGATATGCAAGATTTAATTGGTTAAGTATTTCACAAATTATCTATTATAATACAGATTAATATTTCCCTTGTACCCAGCTCGGCTTGTTGTAGAAAAATGCTGCTTCTAGAAGTTATATCCAAACTTCTGATAAATCTGCACAGGAATATATGTTGGTTATTGCTTAGATATTATTTTTTCATAGGCTTTCTATAATTATTGATGCCAAAAACTTATCCTAAGTGGTTATTCCACATACTCATATCCATCAAATATAGAAATACCCCTCTGAATGCAAACACTTGGTCTTGTCAAAATTTTAAATCCTAGCCATCATCAGCATATGACAGTTCCAACCAATTCTTTTCCTTGGCAACATTTAACATTTGAGCTCTTGTTGCTACAGAGTGTCACAGTACCAGAACCAGGGAATGCATTTATATGTGCTCTGGTCATGAATATTCAGTCACATAGGATCTGCTTCACTGTGTCCTCAGGATATTATCGTATTCAAAGTTTTAATTTTAACATTAGGGAGATCAAGCAGTTTGTTGTCCTAGCCATATTTTAGTTCTGTTTATTAAGTGATGGTTATTAATTGATATACATGAACATTCCCAAGAGCTTTAATACCATTCTCCGTAAAGAGATTAGAACTTTCTCTAGACTTGGAATCCTATCACAGTTCTCAGAGCTCAGCACTGTAACATGGGAGACACTTGGTGCTCCTTGTCTGGTTTCTTTCTCTCTGACTCTGTCTGTCTCTGTCTCTCATTTCTCCTTTTTCCTCTCTCTGTGTGTATGGGGACACACAAGCACGTGAGAACGCTCATGGGTAGTGGGGGGTGGTCTTAGTTCTTCCTAACAGTTCTTATTTCTTCATTGGCTGTTGCTTACAGCATTTCATGTCCTTTAAAGGTTTGTATGTGTTCAGATTTTTTTTTTTTTTGACATTTCAAAGCAGACTTTTACAGTTCTGGCAAATTCATGGACTTTTTACTTCTACCTTTTATTTGTAATTTTCCCCTCATGTGTCTGACCGTTATAAACTATTTCATTCCCTTAGTTTATATTCCACCTTTGGGCTGATTGCTTAAGGTTAACACGCATTTTGTTTTGTGGTTGAATTTTTTTTCAATGATTTCTTTTAACAATGACAGACAATCTTTAAAGATTCATGTCTGTCCTGTTGAATCACAGACACAACACTAGCTCTCCTCTGCCTATGGACATAAGTGTGTGTGCTAGGACCCTCTACTTCTCTTCTTTCCCCCGTTACGAATCTTCCGGTCCATCCCACATATGACTGACTGCCCTTCTACCAGCATCTCCACTCCTTTGAGTTGAGGTGTCCCAAGGAATTCCTTAGCATCATGTTGTTCCAGATGGGTCATGACATCAGTACTGAGTTAATCTGCCAGTGTTTCTTTATTACACAGAGCTCACACTAAACAGCAGGCAACTGCAGGCAAGAAAGATGGAAGCAGCTTTCCTGAAAGACTGAAAAATCAAGCTGATTAATACATTTCACAAACTTAACAGTAATTATAGATGAAATTACTGATGGAAAATCAACTCTGATTTCATTTTCTAAATCCTCTAAAAGGAAAAAATCTGTATAATAAATTTCCTAAAGCCTAACTACTATGCTCAGATGATAATCAAGGTTCTTTTTTTTTTTTTTTGCAGGCATATTTTTTAAACCTACAATTTAGGGCTTAACGTGTGGAATACTCTGGTACATAGATCAATCTGGAAGAGATACAGCATTCCTTGATGAGGGGCTCAGCAAACATGTACTTTTATTCTAGAGCGAGGTCAGCAGCTCAGCTAGTCTCTTTATGAGTTAGGCCCTGTGTTTCCTAGATAACACACACACACACACACACACACACACACACACACACAAAAAAAAAAAAAAGAATCAGTGAAGGATTAAATGCTAATAAGAAGAGTTGAGTCAACTAGGAATAGAAGATGTGATTGCATCAAGATGTTCCACCTCCCTCAGAGTTCTAAGATATTTATGCTTCCTCTGAATCTCAATTCTCTTTTAATCAAATGAAAATCAACATGTTATTTATATGGCCAGGGATGACCTGTAATTGCAGTTATTATCATATAAAATATATCAAAGCCACTGATTTCCAATCGGCTTCTGTTACATCTGTATGGCAGCACATCTCTTAGCTATGATTGAATTATGTTAATGAGAAATATGCATCTAAGAATTATTTCCATTGATGATAATATTTATTCATTCATGTCACTTAAGAAAAACACTCATTTTTCCCATGGAGTAAAAATGTCAAACAAATATATTTTCCTGCTTTTTTTTATCTAAGTCAGAAATTATGAGAAAAATAAAAGAGAAAAATTGTCCCCAGGTGGTTTCTCTCACAAGTGTTTCCAACTAAGTTTTATAAATAAGCACTCTTAGTATAATTTATCAATATTCTTTGTTAGGGAGGTGGTGTTACCCCAGACAAAGTAATACAAAATGCTTGTCAAAACTTAACATTTTTAAATGCACCTAAGCTTTTCTTTCACTATTCTTTGGCTATACAGACAGCCCCACCTCTATAATTTCTTACTTCCTTTTAATACAGAAATTAATACTTTCTTTGTTTTTATTCTTTTAGTACTTACTCTGGAAGTTTCAACATAGATAGTCACCATAAGAATAACATGTGGCAACTAATTCTCAGAACAATGCAACAATTTTATTCAAGTCATTTCTTTACATCTCAGCTGTACCTATGTAAATTAGCATTTTATTCTGATTTTCTAATTACAAATCATGTTACATGTTGAATATCCTTGCTGTGAAAGTCTTAGCTCTCGTGTTTCCTTGTTCTGTTTTATACCATCCTTATACAATCACTATTGATCTGGAAAATACTATGGCTGTCTACCTGTCCTTGGTGTCATTGTTTATCTCTAGCACCCTCACAGTGTCTGTTTTTGGAGGAGATTTTGGAAGAGGTGAGTAGAGCCACGCCTTTTTTGCAGTTACTCCCCATTTGAAATCCCACTTGCAGTCATTTTTTAAATGGTGTCTATTTGTCCTATGCTCTCTTTTGTTATGTGTCTTCTGTAATTTTATTCACTTTATTCCTAGATTGAATTTAGTTTATTGTTCTTAGAATTGATGGTTTTCACCAATTCTGGAAAACTGGCATTTTTTTTTCAAATAGTGCTTTGTTGTGAGGTAGAGATATTGGCAGTTAGTAAAGTGCTTGGGTACCATTCAACAACACCCTGAGTTTAACATCCAACATCATGTGAACTGTGCATTATAGGAGGCACACAACTATAATTCAGTACTGGAGAGATAGAGGAAGGAGGATCAGAAGTTCAAAGCCATCCTCAACTACAGAGTGATTTTGAGTATGTGCACTGTATAATATTTACAAACCTACTTTATGGTGTTGATGTCACCCTTTGGGTAACTGAGTTACCCAAAATGATGGTCATTGACATTGCTGCATACCTCACTCAGATAGATCCCACCTAGGTTTCCTTCCTGCAGTTTATCGAGTACATAAAAAGGCAAGTTTTCCTGACTGTGGAGGAGCACACAGATCTCCTGAACAAGCTCCAGAGCTAGCCATCCCCTTTGTGTTCAGATCTTCAGTCTTTTGCTTGTGGTTTTGCTTCTGAATCGCCATAACATAGCCCCCTCTTCTCTGTAAGCCATGTAGTAAATTTTAAAGTACTTTTGACATAGCCTATAAACTATTGTTACTTGTTTTGTACAGAAAGATTTTTCTGAGCATTTGGTCTATTACGTTATCAAAAGCAGAGCTTACAGGACCTGCTTCTAATGTCGAAAACCTAGTCACTATGTCACTGCTGTTCCCCCCAACCTGTAGAGATAATCTTCCCCAGCCGTGCCTCTGATGTGGTACTCTGCAGCTTTATTTCATCACGGAGATTCTGCAAAGACTAAAGATTATTGGAGTCAAGTGCTTGGGCTAAGGTTAGAAAGACAACAGAGGGAAGGATGAATCTGGAATTGGTCGGGCTGACCAGTTGTCCCTGTTGGGTAGCTGCACTTTCACTTGTCATGTGCATTATTGTTTCCTATTGTTACAATAATCATTCCCATTAAATATAGAATCATCTATGACTTTGTAAGAGGATGCCTATGGACATCAATTTGCTGCATTTTTCTCATAATGACTCATTTGTTTCATACTAGTTTAAGTAGAAAAAGATGAATTAGTAGAGGTATAAGTCCTATGGAGAAATTGCTTTATTATTCTTGTTTTATAGATCATAATAATAGTATCGTCATAATAGTATTAAGAATTTAAAGACTAAGAATGTATTATGTGTCAAATACTATTCTGTTTTCCATATGTCAAATTATGTATCATAGCAACAACCTCAATGATAAGGACCATCCCCATCTCCATTTTATAAATGAGCAAATAATCCCAGAAATGCTTAGGTTAAGTTCACACAGGTAGTGAATGATGAATGATTAAACAATAACAAATGCATTTCTGTGGTTTTAGATGCCCAGAACATTTTTAACACACACACAAAGAATGGTTGGGTTCTTGCTTTTCAATGAGCATTTAATTCCCATGGCCATCTACATCAACTGCAGATGAACTATTAACTTTAAAATTTGTTGCTCCAGGGCTCTATTTACATTTTTAATAGAAGACATAGCAGAAGAACACAAGGCCTAAACTAAGTTTGATAGAATTTCTGAGAAACATGAACAGCCAGAGGAGTAGAATATATCCCTGTGCCATATATATTATTAAAGAATTAATTAAATGTATTAAGGAAAATGTAGTGTCAATTTGCTCTAATTGAGAAAAATCTGAGAGGAATTATTGAAATCAGACATAAATGAAGAAACCATGGTCTGAATAATTTGCATGAGAGTTGTTCGACCACCAAGGACCTCTTGTTAATGAGCTCAGACTTGGTTAAGATCCCAGAGAGGTGTGTAAAGAAATGAATCTACAGTTGATTGATTAATGAGCACTGTCTGAATGTAGATTGCTCTCTAGTGCACTACAGCACATAGAAATTGTCCCCTCACCTCCATTTGATGAATAGAAAGTAATAACCAACTTCGCCCTGTTACCTTCTTCCAGCCATGAATTACCATTGTTGTGTCAATTCTCTGGACAAGAAAAAAGGATAGCTGTCCACAGATGAGATGACTTATAAGTTTTTGGATCATTACTTATTTCCCTTAAATGGATCTCCCAGACAAATACCAGATGCATTATGAATTTTTAAGAAACAAATATGGCTTGATATTTTTATAGGTTTTAATTATATCAGGAAGCTCCTTTGAATAAGAGAAACAAACATGTTGGATAGCCATCCATCTTCGGCACTTGGACCACAACAAACTGAAATGCCTCTTAAGAAATAATTTCCTCTGGAGTGATAAACATGCCATTTTGACCACAGCAGACAAATTGAAAAGCCTGAGTGTTACTAAAATTTTTCCCAACTTCAGCTTTACAAACCAGATGTAGGAAGGCTTGTTTTAAGGAAGTTTGTAAAGTCTAACATTATCAAGATTCTATGCCTGTCATATCACTTGTAAGTCAAATATCAGTTTCCATGTGTAAGATATTCTGAGGTGGCTGTAATTCATTTATCTAAATGTCAATTACTGTGCAATTATATACTTAAAATTAGTCTACCAGGGCCAACATTTTCGGAATGGATGGAATCACCTTTGTGTAATAAAGTTGATAAACTTTAAAATTGTCTTCTGCTCTCTACTAGTCAGAACCAAGACCATTCAAGTTTTGGTCAATAAATTAAAATCCCTTGACTCTAATGTGAATTTTCTTGATTTGATGAAATCCTTTTATTGCTCAAGTAGTGAGAATGCCAATAATTACATCATTTAGAAATGTAATTATAGAATAGCAGAACGTTAGAATGCACAAACCCATTTTTCTTTTCTTCCGTTTTGAAATTATGTTTATATTTAAGATTAAGCAGTTTTATTTACAGTCCTTGCTTACAGCTAAAGGTGATTCTTTAACTGTCAGTGCCAGAGTAGAAGAAAGAAACACATTCACGAGCTGCAGATGAATTCCTGTCCTCTTCCCAAACAGCTACCAAGTGGCTACCAAGTCACTATCAAATCATAAAGAAAGGCATTTTTCCAAAAAAACAGAAACAGAAATCTATCTACCAAGCCACAGTAATCACCCCAAACACACTACTGTTTAAAAAAAAAAAAAACAAATAAAAAGAGTGAGTGTCAGAGCCCAAACCCACTAGATAATGAAAGAAGACTGAAAAGTATTCAGACAGTGAGGCAAGAACCATGGTGCTCTATGTCAGAGAACATTGATTTCAAGAATCTTGCCAGGCGGTGGTGGCGCACACCTTTAATCCCAGCACTCGGGAGGCAGAGCCAGATGGATCTCTGTGAGTTCGAGGCCAGCCTGGTCTACAGAGCGAGTTCCAGGAAAGGCGCAAAGCTTCACAGAGAAACCCTGTCTCGAAAAATGAAAAAAAAAAAAAAAAAGTATCTATTAGGTTCTTTCCTATTCCAGCAGAGGAAATAAAAATATATGTGATTGGAATTAACATTAAAGTCATCCTTTACTACCAAACATAGGAGGGCAAAGAGAGGAAGTGGAGAACAAGGCGGTGGAGGGAAGCTCTAAGTCAGAATCTACTCCCCAGGCAGAGGGACAGAGCAGTTCTTCTAAACTAGAATTATTATATTTATATATTTGCCTCAAAACCAATGTCCTGTGTGCATCACCTAGAAATATCAGGTGACCCCCCAGGGCTTGTGGCACTAAAAATATTTTTTTTAATTATCATAAATTTCTATTCTGAAAATCAGTAGGTCAGAATGGCACTGGGCCATCTAGTCAGTTGCAGAGTAGAAGTCCCTCTCCAAAGAGAACTGACTGAACAGAGATTTTGGTTGAAGGAAAGTGATCAATGTAGAGTGATGAGATCAGGCTTCTAGTGCACTTTAGAGGAGTCTTTCACTGTCTCCAGATGAAAGGGGTATTACTATTATGTAGGGAGTTCCAACAGGTTGACCCAGAAGGATGCTTCTTAGATGTGGGTCTACAAGTTTAGCTCTTGATCCCTATCCTTAGCCAAAGCAAAATAAAGAAAGTAAGATTTACTTTTTAACTTTCCACAGTTTGGGGCATATTATATTTAGTATCCTATAGTGTTCATTTTCCTAACCTTTGGATTATAATTTTACCAGTTCATGTTGCATGGAAAAATGCATGAATGTTCTTTAATAAGTAGCATCAAATCAAAGGGATACAAATTGGCAAGGAAGAAGTCAAACTTTCACTATTTGCAGATGATATGATAGTATACATAAGTGACCCCAAAAACTCTACCAGGGAACTCCTACAGCTGATAAACTCCTTCAGTAAAGTGGCAGGATACAAGATCAACTCAAAAAAATCAGTAGCCCTCCTATACACAAATGATAAAATGGCTGAGAAAGAAGTCAGAGAAACATCACCCTTTACAATAGCCACAAATAATATAAAATACCTTGGGATAACACTAACTAAACAAGTGAAAGACCTTTTTGATAAGAACTTTAAATCTCTAAAGAAAGAAATTGAAGAAGATATCAGAAAATGGAAGGATCTCCCATGCTCATGGGTAGGTAGGATTAACATAGTAAAAATGGCAATCTTACCAAAAGCAATCTGCAGATTCAATGCAATCCCCATCAAAATCCCAACACAATTCTTCACAGACTTGGAAAGAAAAATACTCAACTTTATATGGAAAAACAAAAGACCCAGGATAGCTAAAAGAATCCTATATGATAAAGCAACCCTTGGAGGCATCACCATCCCGGACCTCAAACTCTACTATAGAGCCATAGTAATAAAAACAGCTTGGTACTGGTATAAAAACAGACATACGGACCAATGGAATCGAATTGAAGACCCTGACATTAATCCATGCACATATGAACACCTGGTTTTTGACAAAGGAGCCAAAACTATACAATGGAACAAAGAAAGTATCTTCAACAAATGGTGCTGGCATAACTGGATGTCAATATGTAAAAGATTACAAATAGATCCATATCTGTCACCATGCACAAAACTCAAGTCCAAGTGGATCAAAGACCTAAACATAAATCCAGTTACACTAAACTTAATAGAAAAGAAAATAGGAAGCACTCTTGAACGCATTGGCACTGGAGACCATTTCCTAAATAAAACACCGACAGCACAGACCCTGAGCACAACCATTAATAAATGGGACCTCTCAAAACTGAGAAGCTTTTGCAGGGCAAAAGACACAGTCAATAAGACAAAAAGACAGCCAACAGATTGGGAAAAGATCTTCACCAACCCCACATCTGACAGAGGATTGATCTCCACAATATATAAAGAACTCAAGAAACTAGACATCAAAGCACTGAACAGTCCAATTAAAAAATGGGCTAAAGAGCTAAACAGAGAATTCACAAAACAAGAACTACAAATGGCTGAAAGACATTTAAAGAAATGCTCAACATCCTTAATCATCAGAGAAATGCAAATCAAAACAACTCTGAGATACCACCTTACACCTGTTAGAATGGCTAAGATCAAAAACACCAATGACAACCAATGTTGGAGAGGATGTGGAGCAAAGGGAACACTCCTCCACTGTTGGTGGGAATGTAAACTTGTACAACCACTGTGGAAATCAGTATGGCGGTTTCTCAGAAAATTAGGAATCGAACTACCTCAAGACCCAGCCATACCACTCTTGGGCATATACCCAAAGAATGCTGATACATACCATAAAGATACATGCTCATCTATGTTCATAGCAGCACTATTTGTAATAGCCAGAACCTGGAAACAGCCTAGATGCCCATCAATGGAAGAATGGATGAAAAAAATGTGGTACATATACACAATGGAGTACTACTCAGCAGAGAAAAACAATGAAAGCATGAAATTTGCAGGCAAATGGATGGAACTAGAAAAAATCATCCTGAGTGAGGTAACCCAAACCCAGAAAGACAGTTATGGTATGTACTCACTCATTGGTGGATTCTAGATATAAAATGAACAATCAGACCACAACCCATAGAACCATAAAGGCTATATATATACATAGCATGGAGGTCCCTAGGACGACTGTGGCTTATAATAAATTTCAGTTTTACTCAATTATTGAAAAAACATAGCCAAATGAATAGAAACACATGAACTATGAACCAAAGGCTGAGGGGCTCCCAGCTGGATCAGGCCCTCTGAATAGGTGAGACAGTTGATTGGCTTGATCAGTTTGGGAGGCATCTAGGCAGTGGGACCAAGTCCTGTGCTCAATGCATGAATTGGCTGTTTGAAACCAGGAACTTATGCAGGGACACTTGGCTTAGTCTGAGAGGAAGGGACTGGACCTCCCTGGACTGAGTCTACCAAGTTGAACACAGTCCTCGGGGGAGGACTTGTCCTGGAGGAGGTGGGAATGGAGGGTGGGCTGGGGGTAAGGGGAGGGCGTGGGAGGGGGGAGAATAGGGGAACCCATGGCTGATATGTAGAATTGAATGGTATTGTAAAATAAAAAATATATATCACACAAAAAAAAAAATAAGTAGCATCAAAAAAAAAAAAAAAAAAAAACCAAGTACAGACCTTGTTTTCTCTTGTCTAATACTAAGGAAGAATAAACATTACCTCTAGTTGATGAGCATAGGTCACTGGTTCTCAACCTGTGAGTCATGACCACTTTGGAGACCAAATGACCCTTTTACAGTGGCCCCCTAAGACTGTTGGAAAACAGATATTTAAATTACAATTCATAGCAATAGCAAAATTACAGTTATGGGGTAGCGATGAAATAATTTGATTGAGGGGGTCACCACAGCATGAGGGACTGTATGAAAGGGTCGCAGCATTAGGAAGGCTGAGAACCACTCACTGGCTTAGGCTGTTACTTTAAACAATGAATCACTATTCCAGCTGTAGTACTAGTGTGTCAGCCAACCTCAGGTCTCCCTGTAGACACTGCTGTCCAGAGCAACCCACACAGTCTGCACAAGTTGTTTGATTTAAGCAGAGACCGAATGTGTAAGATTATTGGAGTCGTATAGTTGGACTTGAAGTTTTGTGTTGCTTCTAGACATAAAACTTGGCAAAGTTTTGGAGATTCTATATGTAAATTTCATGTACTTAATGTTACTTTCCACTTCTTTTAAGATCATTTGAAACTGTAACTCCAAATATGTCCTTTTTTATGAAGTCTTTTACTTATTCACTCTATCCCTTCTCAATTTTTATGTATAAATAATTCATGTATGTTTATGTAATAAACTTAGAAAGAATTATATCTTATATAAGATATATTATATAATGTATGCATCTTATATAAATATATATCTTATCTGAAGTTATAATTAAATTTATAATTTAAATTATTTTGATGACCTCCTCTGTTCTAATGTAATGAATACATCAGTCAAGACATTTTGCTGTGGTGATGAACAATCTCAATCTTTCTTTTATTTTCAGGAGCAAAGTTGTACTTCTCTGACATATCCATTGCATGGATAAAGTTTTTTGTGTCATTATACATATATAATATAATATATACTATATAATATATTCACATATATATTAAAAGTGGAATTATTAGAGTTGATTGCAGGCCACGATCTGAGTAGTCCATCAATTGTTGCCTCTCAACAAAAAGTCCAGAAACACAGTCATTTTTTTGTTGTTGTTGTTCATGAGACTGGATATCTCAAAAGTTCCAAGTCAGGTGCTGGAGTCCCAACAAATTTCTAGAGAGCTTCATTCTATATTGGAATACCAGAGAAACAGGTTCTAATTCCAATGAAGGAATGCGTCAACAATGGAATACATGAACTTCTCAGTGAGAACAAAGGCAAACAAGCACAAACAACAGAATCATTTTCTTCCATGTTCTTATATATAGGCTGTCACCAGAGTGTGCCCCAAATTTAGGGTGGGTCTTCCCACCTTGAATGATGAAGTCTAGAAAGTCTCTCCCATGTGTGTCCAACTGTTTGGGGTTTGGTTGATCCCAGAAGTAGTTGTTGACATCCAAGTTTAGCATCATAGGCAGAATAAAATAAATTGATAAAATATGTCACTTTCACACTCCATTCGTCAAAGCAAGCAAGTCGTGTGGTCATTTCCAGGTTTATCAGAATGTGTTTTTCTCCATCACTTAGAGAAGCCAGAGCCAGCCTTATGGCCAATCCACAATTCAGGGGAATTAGGAGATAATCAGAAGGGGAAGTAGGAATTTTGAACTCTGCAATCTTTCATAGAGAAAGTATAGAAAGATAATAGATGATGCTAATGTGATTTTTGTATGGAGTTATTAACAAATGACTCTGAGAATGCAAATCATTGTCTATCTATTCATTGGATAAACAAATTTTTACAGAAAATGTGTGAGTTCACTTTATATCTCAATTCTTCATTTCTTAACCCCTTAAGAAGATGCTGGTCACCTCTCACCTTTCTTTAGTCCTCATAGCCTAGTATTTTCTCCTTGTTTCCTCTTTACAGTGGACAATTAATAAAGAATTAGAATAATGAATGTGTTTAACAATAGCAATAGTTATAAAAATACTTGATAGTCCCTCATAAATGGAAATCTGCCAAGTCCTGCCCTGAGCACACTGAGGAAACAAGAAAATGATGTGGTTACTCAATCTTAGACATCTTATAATTTTATTGTGAAGTTAAAATACAAATACAAGTAGTTTCAACCCAGGGAACAGCATAATAGATGGCCAATAAGAAATAGTTAAAAAGCCATCTTAACATTAATGGGAGCCATTCTCTCTCCCTCTCTTTCCCTCTCCCTCTCCCTCTCCCCCCCCTCTCTCTCTCTCTCACACACACACACATATACAGAGAGAGAGAGAGAGAGAGAGAGAGAGAGAGAGAGAGAGAGACTGAGAGACATTTAATGGAGACATTTAATATTGTCCATGTTCCTTATTAGCATCCCTATATGTCACCCAAGTTCCATTGTCTTTGCTTGTATACCTGCCATTGCATTTTTCCATTTGGACTCTTAATTTCACCCTGTCCCACTTCTCCACAGTCAGGCCCATTTTTCATCCCCTCCCACCCATATTTTTAACTTCTATCTTTCTGATGATGGGTTTTCTTTAGCTTTAATCCTCACCATAAATAACTCTTTTCCTTAAAATATCTATATCTCATTTTCCTTATCCTTAGCAAGCATCTTGAAGTGGAAATCTCAGAATGTCTCCTGAGATTCCTCAGTTATCACTGTAATCTGCCTCTGCCATCACTGTATCGAAATTGCACTCTCAGCTGACCTAAACAGGCTTCTAACTGGATGGATCCAACTATTCATAGTACTACTACTCCCTACTTGTAACTGTTAACTACTCTATCTTTCCTTAAGTAGATTCTTCTCTTAGTTTCTGAAGCATATTCTCTAGTCTCATATCATCTAGTCTCAGTATACATATTTTATTTATTTTTTGATATTTATTTGCAGTGCTATATCTCAAACCTAGGAATTTATACATGTGGGCAAGTGCTTTGCTACTCAAAAACACCCTCAGCCCAATTAAAAAAAGAAATCAATCTCCATATCTTCTAGTCTTATTTAAAGGTGGATGAGCCCTATAGATCTGCATTTCCATTCACACCATGTGAATATCTTATATACTTAAAACTTACTAGGTTGTGAAATAGCTCAGATATACCCCTTGTCTGTTATTCACTAATTTTAATTTTGCTATTGGGTTACTCTTTCCTCCTGATCAAGAAACACAAAGCCTTAGTGGGTATTTCTACCCTCACACCATTAGATCTGAGGCATCATTCTGTTTCCCATTCTATTGAATCATCTCTCAATTCTTCCCATTCTTTTTCTTTTATCCTACTATATTATCCTCAGTTAGTGATATTGCCTAAAAAATACCCACCTGAGTCTCTGTAAATATTTGCTGGGTGAATTCACTGATTACTATCTTGGAGCATCATTACCTCTCTGTTAAGTGTCTGTCTTTCATTCTACCTGTAGAAATTGCTCAAATAACATTTTTCTAGAGAACCTTCCATCTCTCCAATGAAAAGGTAGTTACTCACTTGTGATCTCAGAGCTCTTCATTAATAAGTCTGTTGGGGCAAGACTTGCATGTCACTTATATTATGCAGGTGTTCCTGTTTGCTTCCATACTTGTTTCTCATTGAATACTGAGCATCTGTTAACTAACATCAGAGAGTCATTTCTTTTTGGTACCCTCCCTATCTTTTTAATGCAATGATGAATCTGTGTGTGGTTGGATGTTTGGATGGACATCTTGTTTACTGAAAGATTCATGTAAGAGATATCATTTAAACTGAGAAGATACAGAGATGGATTCTATCATGACATGAGAATAGTATTCTTATTGAACTAAGTGTATTTTTGAAGAATTTCCAAGTACTAAGTTAAACTATGGAAAAAGAATTTGTAGCCAATAAATTTGGGGTGGTAGATAAAAGAGAATTTGTGGGTATGTTGAATGATAAGCAGATGTGTTCCCACCTACTGAAAAGAGGTAAGTTATATACAATTTTAGCACATGTGTGTATAACTTTACAAGATTACTATAACATCAGCATGCCTTACATGAAAAACTGAGAAATGGGAAAAGCAAAGGAAAAGAATGGTAAGGGGACACATGATAAAGCCTATTAGAGTACCATCCAAATAACTTGGAAATGTAACCATTAGGGAAAGAAAGGATAACTAAGGTTTCAAGCCTGAATGTCAGGAAGGATTCTCCTGCCTTCAATAAAGGCAGGGAATATAAGAGAAATCATGAGTTTGTAGGAGAAGATTATGGATTCACTTTCGGATACACGAGTTTGAAAGCAAGTATGAATTTGAACTTGAATATTGATGCTTTCTTAAAAACTTTGTGTCAGGACTGCTTCTCTGCTCCTATAAAATTCCTCGAAGGGCTGTCATCAGGCAAAGCAGTCAAGAGCATATTCTTCTGCTATCAGCTAATTTTAACAAAAGACTGACTGACTGACTGAAAGGGGATCCAATGGTTGGAACATAAAGCACCACTCCTAATTAATGACTAGCAAAATTAAAATAAGACATACAAAGTCTAACCTCATGCATTTTAAGTATAAAACTCACACTTTGGTATTATTCCTTATATAATATAGGGTGGCACTAGGTAAAGGAAAAAAATCTTAGTTTATCCAAATTTATTAAAACCATGACTTTTTATAGTATTTCCACTAAAAAAATGAAGGCTACTGATGACTATTTCCTATATTTTCTATCTTTTGAAATATATTAGTGTTTCTTGTTGTGAAGAATGACACTCAAAAGCAGGATGTAGGGGGAGATGACATCTTTTTTATTCTGTCATATAAAGCCAGTTCTTCATTTCTTCAAGCTCTGTTTCTTCCCAAAAGTGACGATATGATGTATTCTGTTATCAAATCCTAAGTAGCCATGCCAAAGCACCAATAAAGTTGTCCTTACAACTGAAAATAAAATGAATTCTATAAAACCACATCTAGAACAATAGGAAAGACTGGCCAACAGGGCAACGATTCTTGTCAGGTGTCTTTAAAAAACTCTCTCACCGCCGGGCGGTGGTGGCACAAGCCTTTAATCCCAGCACTCGCGAGGCAGAGGCAGGCGGATCCCTGTGAGTTCGAGGCCAGCCTGGACTACCAAGTGAGTTCCAGGAAAAGGCGCAAAGCTACACAGAGAAACCCTGTCTTGAAAAACCAAAAAAAAAAAAAAAAAAAAAAACTCTCTTACCATCTCCAGATCACCTCAAGTTGTGGCAATTGTCATCTAGTAGATGTATAGTTTCTGCCAAGTTTTTCCAGTAGTGAGGTTTGATATGGCCTTACTTTGATACATATTTGTTCAGTCATATATTATACAGTCACATAGTATAGTATGTATACTACACACAATCTTATGGCGTTTGTATGTTATACATAAGATATATAGCACACATATTGTATTAGTTATTTTTATGGATGCTATAAGAATGTGGAAATTTTTAAGGAAAGAAGGACTTATTTTGGCTCACAATTCTAGGAATTTTGGTTTGCCTAGATTGGAAAGATTTGGTTTCAGAAGCTTGTTGTGTCTGGTCATACTACTTCATCCATCTGGAAACAGAGAAAGAACGCTAGTATCCAGCTACTTTTCTTCTGTTTACTTCAGAGCACCAACCCATGAGATGACACTGCCCATATTTAGAGTTTATTTCTGCTATCCAGTTAAACTTTCTGTAATACCCAATTAAGATGAACCTCTGAAAATATAAAATACGAAAATGAGAATTTTGTTGACAAACTCAGATAATATTGAGATATATGTCAAATTTAGATTTGTTCATTGTATGTTTTATGAATTGAATATTTTGAGTTATCATTAAATTTGCCAAAGTGTGGTTTGAATGCTGCTCTCAGAAGCTTCCGGTCACTGGTGGAAAACATTTGGAGCAATGATGAGGGACGGGTAAATGCACAAAAGGAGAATCATGTGACTAAATCCTGCCAACTGCTATAAGTTAGACAACATGGAGTAGCTGAATAACTCAATATAACTGAACAACCTACATTTATTGGCATGAATGTTGCCTCTAAGCAGCTAACCTGTGACATCCCAAAGTCTATTAGGAAGACTCAGCTTCAAAACTCTAAGTCCTGAGAAGAGCTGACCAGAGGTGGTGAAGGAAAACTAATCCATCATTTGTTGCCTTGAACCCTTTCTCAACTGCTTTATTTTGGTCTGCACCACAAGGCAGTTTCTGTTGGAAATAAATGGTACAGGATGGAAAAGTAATAGACAACATTCCTGTTGAATTAGAACAAAGTGGCAGTGAATTCAACCTGGGCCATCTTAGTGCCTTTGTACAGAAAAAAAAATGTCACAAATAATTCCCACTATTTCAGAAATTTCATATAAATTTCACAAAGCAAGCCATCTACAATTGGCTATTGTTATATAACTCATTCTCTGAAAAAAAATCCATGCTTTTATTACCTCCCATGCACATGTGAAAGATATTTGTTTTATGTGAAGGATGGAAGTAGAAGAATAGTTCAAAGAAAATTTTTAAATTCTACATCAAACTCAGCTGACTCTAATTATCCTATAATGACTTTTTGTAGGTGATTTCCTTTAATAAGCTGCTAAAAATCACAGCAAAAGACTCCTCTAATGTGTGACTGGAAGTTGCAGTTCCACAGGGAAGAGAGAGGAAGCAAGCATCTCTTAGCCCAGTGATGCCCCATCCAGTTTAGAGTGACCTCCGAGGCACATGAATCACTGTGTTGACTCTCAACACACCTTTGTTATTACGTAAACCAATGTTGCTGGCACCTATGGGTACATCCAAAATTGCCTTCTACCCTTCTTACCCTATCACCTAGTCCAGTGTGACTCCTTACCTTCTACACATAGTGTGTTTTAACCAATTGCAATTTTTTCTTCAAGTAATCATATCGCTGATAGTTATTCTAATTTTTTATTCTACCAGTTCTTGTGTTTCCCCATAATGCATGTCATTCCAAAAATATGTATACATTTTCTTCTAGTTCTCTGATCCATCCCTTAAAGTCCAGAGTGATATAAATACATGGTAAAAAACTTTTGTTTTGATGTAACAGATTTTTTAAAAAAGTCTCTTTCAAATGATGGTGAGCAGCTCTCTCATCTCTGCTGGAATTTTGGATGTTTTCTTTTCTTCAAACCACTTGACTAAAACTATAGTAAAGTAGTCTCCAGACGTAAAGCAAAGCTCCTGCCTGTACTCACTTAATCCCACTCTCATCAGCCATTGCTAGGCCACTCTCCCCCATTGTGAAAACACTGGCTTCTAGTTCACAGTTACACTCTGGTCCATCACCATCACCCTGAGAGAAAACTCAAAAATGTATGCTTGATTTGTTAATTTCCCATATTCTATTCCTTGCATCCCAACAACAAAATCAGAAACTGGTTCAAGGAGCCACAGCATAGATCTTTATAATACACTGAAGCCTTCATCAGTCTGAGAATTGAAATTCTGAAATTCCCATCTTTGCCTATATCTTGGCTTTTTAATTCTCAAGTACCTCTGCTCTTCCAAGCCTAATAGCCTTCCCATAATCCTTCTCTACTCACACAGTTCATCTTCCCCTTGGGACTGACTTCTCAACTTCTACAATAGCACCCCATGGTCCCTTTTTTCATGTGCTGTTTCCTATACCTTCAAGCCAATCAAATCACTTATCTCTGGCACCCTTCTTGTCAGCCTCCAGCTGCGGATTCACCTTGAAGACATCTCAATGTGTAGAATGTGTCTAAAAAAAATAGCATGCTGGGAGTACTAACTTGGACCAGAATCTTGTTCTTATACCCGCTTTTGTCGTGCTGTTGAAAGTTTCACTTTTCTTTTCTTTAAAATGAAAGTGACTTTTACTGTCATGTTGCAGGTTTTTAATGAAAATTACATGATATAAATATTCTGACTCAGAACACTCAAGAACAAAAGATCCTGCTTTCTCCTCCCTTTTCTTCCACTTATTGTATGACTTATTAGCTTTTCAGCTTAACTCCGTATTGTTCCTTGGCTAGTCTTTATTTTTGTTCTACACAGTATTTTTTTCCAAGACATGCATTTGGTTCCTGATTCTCAACAAATGGAATATTTACTTATTTTTTAATACTCATGATAATATAAATCATACAGTAGCAAACTTCATCAGTTTCCTTTCTAAACTTATCTAAAAATAGTAGTCTCTTAAGTTCCAATCTCCAAAGTGAATATATAAATAGTACTAACCATTATTATCCATACACTCTATATATTTCTTATACCTAGATACCTGTAATAAAATTTTAGTTTATGGATCAGGTTCAGTAAGAGATGAAGAACAATAACTTAGATAAATGAGATAATTATAACTATGCTGCCATAGAAATTATATGGATGTAGTCTTTTGAAATTGTATTATAAATTCCCTTTTGTCTGGTGATGTGATGATATCACAGCTGCATGATAAGACAAGATACAAGAAAAATAGCATGGGCATTGTGATATAATGTTAAGTCACTACTCTCCTTCTTAATTGAACAGAACATAATATCAGTACTAAACCTGATAGGAAAGAGAGCTACTGAGTTACTAACAAGTGAGCAGCATATACTGTGTAGACACACTGGACAATAGGATGACTCATGCTGTAGGTGAGACAGTGTGATACGACAAGATTTCCTTCTTTACCTCACAACAGTACAAAACTTAAAACTTATGAATGGTCTATTTCTGAAATTCTTTATTGTTTTGAGATTTTACTTGTGTGTGTATGAGTGTTTGAACATATGTCTGTGTATAACATGAGTACAGTGCCTGTGGAAGCCAGAAGAGGGCATTGGATCCCCTGAAACTTGAGTTAGAGATGGTTGTGAGCTGCCATGTGGATACAGGGAATTGAACCCAGGTCTTCTGAGAGAGCCATCAGTGCTCTTAATCACTAAGCCATCACTCCAGGCCCTGATATTCTCTGCTTAATAGTTATGAAATTACCTACAGGTATATGAAAATGGAAAATAAAATCATAGCTAAATGTATGTAAGCTTTGCAGAGGTCGAGTGTGCTGGGGATGCTATGTTAACCAGACTGCCTCCTTTCCTTAACTCTCTCCCTCTCTTCATAAGTAATGTTGATCTTTTCACCTCCTCTATGGTGGCAGACTATCAGTAATTTCTTCCCCATTGCCAGCAATCTTTCATCTTTAAAATATTTCCCACTTTATCAATTCATTTCACACTTTATAGTAATTTTAAACTAAATTGTGAATTTCTATTCTTTCCTGAATATTACAATTTTTTATCAAAGTTAAAGATGATCTGAAAATTGTAAAACCCTAACACTTCACCTGGCTCTTACCTCTGTAGCTCTTGACATTATAGTCCAGAACCAGTAGGTTGATAATGTTGTCCTTTAATGACTATAATGCATCCTTTCTGGTTATTTCTTCCAGTTTCTTGAATAATATCATTTTCCTTCTTGATCAGCTATTCTCTTTGAAATTCTTCTATAAATATCAGCACAATGAATTGATATCATATTCAGAGGGACTACAGTTGTGTCCACTTTTCTGTAGAGTTGCTCTTAGAGAAAGAGGTCATGGAGAGCTTTGAAGTTTTCTCTATCTGACTCTACCCTTCTATGCCTGCAGTCCAATCTCCAATATATTTATCATTTTAATTACTATCCTACATATTACAGAGGTGTAGGTCTCTTCTCACCAAAATATTACTTCATTTTATTGAGATATAACTAACAAATGAAATTGTATATGATTGTACTATGCAATGCGATAGCTGATTTAAATTTATAGCTAAATGCTGGCTAAAGGCAAGATAGTATAGTAATTAGCACATCTATCATCTCACCTAGCTACCATTTTATTTGTTTTGTTTTATGGTAAGTATGTCCAGAATCTATTCTTGGCACATTTTAAGTACATAATATAGTATAGTTAATGCCACCATGCTCTCGCTTAGCCATGGAATCTTACAAACCCTAGCACAAAGAAGCACAGGGGAATGGTGGCTACCAGCGGGTGGAGCGTCAGAGAAATGGCTAGACATTGGCCAGAGCACTAAGTTCTCAGCTGTGAAATGTGTTGATCTTTATTGATGGGCTCCATTTTCTAGGAAGATCAAGTGCATTATCTTTTGAACGTAATCAAATTACAAAGCTGTGGAGGGATGCACAAAGGAATTCAGACTTCAAGCATGTCTTCTCTTCCAGGTATAAAGTTGCCAAGCCTCTTTGTAGCTCAATGTTTCACTAAAACTCTGTGATCTCATCTACTATCAGGGCTCAGGTTCCCTTTAGAGCTCTGCAGAACCCTCTTCTGTAGCATTTATCATCGGGTTCACAGACTAAAGTATTCTATCATTATAGTGACCCATTACGTCTGACTAATGGCCCCCAAAATGCAGAATAACTCTAAAGATGCTCATCAGTGAGGCTCTTAAGGGGAATTTGGTCATTCCTATGTAGTAACAGTTACTCTGCTGTATGATGCACCTGTTGCATACTGGAAGATGCCCTGTGTAAGGAAAATAAGCTAATGTAAGTCAACAATATAAAATATGACCTTTGTCTATGATGTATGGCTTATGATTAGAACCTCCTACCTTCTCATGACATGAGATGTATCTTTGTCTCACAGGTCTTTCTATGCAGTGCCTTCTATTTATGTCAGTTAATAAATGCATACATGAATCAGACATGAGTGATTCTCGACACACTGGGTTTGAAATTTGAGAATCATAAAACTCATCAAGGACCTGAATTCCATACTGGTTAGGTTGTGTTTCCATAATAGGAACAGTGTGAGTAGTATACAGTTTCATCTGGTTACTTTGCATGCAGCAAATGGTACAAACTGTGCTCTCAGCCATCCTTGGAGTGTTGGGACATCACAAGAAACCATCACCATCATTCATGCTTCTCATTTCAGTGAGCCCAGACCTCCTTCCCTAAAACAAACAGAAAAGTTAAGCTGCATGCAATCACAGATGTAACCAATGCTTGAAGTGAAAAGTGAAAAACAAGTAATTTTTCTGTTTAATGAGACTTGAAATGTACCTCTGAGAACTGTTAAAAAGAAAAAAATGCCAGCATGCCAGCTTTGTGTAAAGATTCAGAGGTGGGTGTCAAGGTCAGCACAAAAGTACTTTCTCTGTGTTATTTATCCATACATTCAGAGAGAAGCATGTAGATTTCAGAGACTTGGTTCAAGAAGATTGCAATTACAGCCAAAGAATATGTTTCTCCATCTATAGTATCCTCTATATAAAAACTTGTAGTTGAAAGGAGTAAAGAAAAGAGGTTCTATCATCTACCATCTATCTAAAACCTATCTAACATAATATATATATATATATATATATATATATATATATATATATATATAAAATTTCAAACTGCTTCTCTGTTACCACTGTCCACCATCGTCCCCAAACAAATGTCATCAATTCATTAACTTTCCTTGTTATTTTTAAGATTAGAGACAAAAAGTTTACAGAAATTGAAATTTCCAAGTAGTAAATATCAAATAGTACTACAGACATGACCTGCACCAATGCTGTGGCCTGACAGAGCAGTATTCAAGTGGGAAGGCTAGTCACAATGAGCATTCTGGGTAACCATGGATGAGAAAACTGGATGTAACATCAAAGGGTCTGGTAAACATGTGTGTGTTCATCATTATAAAATCCTGGTGATATTAAATTAAGTGATATTGTCTTAATAATGAGAAATAATTACTTCAGAAACACTATTTTCATAAAAAAAATAACAATACTGAGGAATTTTGGCAATATTACTTTTGTAGTATCTTCAAAATTTTACTTTCTCATAGCTAACACGTATTATGAGGGTGACAGGGAAATGCTATGTGCCAAAGCAAAAATACAGGATTTCATTTCCTTTTTGTGGCACTATTGATCACTACAAATGTGGCCACAAAGCAGTGAAACTCATTATAAGATCCACACATTGTCCCCTTTTAGCACAGATCTACCTCTCAGAACAATATCAAATCAAGGGTATTCATATAGGATCAAACTTAACAAATTATCTCTTACCTTTGAAGAAGAGGGAAATATCTAAAATTATTATAAAGGCATGACCTGGAAGACTCAACTATTAATTATCATTTTTTTGGCAAGGAACAGAGAAATCATTCCCCACTAAAATAATAGTCCTTGCATGCTAATCCCGAAGTTCTGGTAGGTCACTCGATGAGAGAGAGACAGAGACAGAGAGACAGAGAGAAACAGAGAGAGAGAGAGAGAGAGAGAGAGAGAGAGAGAGAGAGAGAGAGAGAGGAAGAGGGAGGAGGTGGAGGAGGAAGAGAAGGCGTTGTGACAGGAATGCAGAACTGGAAAGGGAATCTTTTTCTCTTGAAGGGTAGGCAGGGGGAAAGTGGACAATTAACTACTCGTGCTCCACATTTTTTTAATCTCTTGCCAGTGATGAATGAAAACAAATGGATGTCAGATTTTACTTTCTCATCACAGTGGTTTCATTAATCATCATTATAATCAAAAGAATATGAAATTGTTCCTTCATTTATCAGCAAATCCTTTGAGCATCCACTGTGCACAAAAAGTAAACTGTGTTCCGGGGATTTGGAGGCAAGAAAAACAGATGTGGTTTTGCCTTTAGGCTGTCAGTCCAGTAGTAGGCAAAATCGAGTACAATTAGAATATTTTGGGATAAATGGGTAAAGATTACCCGACGGAGGGAGAACTGGAAACGAGACACACAGGTAGAGTAAGGACCGGTTAGCAAAAGGACTGTTTGTGTTAAAGAATTTGGGTTTTGTCTCCGGGCCAATTATACACACGACTTTTAGACTAATTATTTTAAATGAATTCCCAGACCTGTCATATGTCATGAAGAGACTCTGGAAAATAAAACTAAAGATCTGTAAAATGATTTTCTTCATATCAAATTCTGAAGTTAAGCAAATTTGTCCAAACGCTCTTGTCAGCGTCTGCTCAGCAGCATGAAACGTAGCTGATTGTACATTGATCAAGAAGGCGAATCTGAGGCACCACCCGCACCTGAACTTGAACCTCTCTGGGTGCACAACAGGACTAAAGGCCATGTCCATACTGATGGCTTTTCCCGGCTAATTCCGGCAGCTCCCACTGCTGACAAACTTGCTCTTCTAAAGCATTTCATGCCATACTGTCTTTTATCCGATGAATTGGAGCCAAGCAGAACATCAAGAACTAAATTTCTCAAAATGTACAAAATGCTGGAGAGGCAGCCTGCACCTGCAGCCCCAGGAGCAAATGTGTTGAATAATCAGGGATCCCAAACAGCCGCACTAGGGTAATTTACTCAGCTAATCATTATATGAAATAGAACATTTGATTTCCGCACCAAAGTTGCACTGGAGTAGATGCATCCCTCATTCGATTAAATCAGACACCACAAACAAAATCATCTCACTCGATGGGTAATTCTTAGTAGGCACTCAATAAATCTGAATTCCACCCTCAGAGCGAGCCTTGCATCTTTCTTTCATTTCGGTGCACGTAGGAGAGATGCTGCCGCCTAGAATCCTCAACTCTTGAATGGCAGCCCCGAGCCCTTAGCTTATTGTGAAAAGATTCCTTTTTCTTTTAGGTATGTGCTTAACTATGCTCTGAAGAGAGATATGGTGTCGGTCTGCTGGAATGTAACTGAGTCTTGGAACGCACATGTGAGAATGTAGATCAGGCCTCCTTGTCTTTATTCAGCCACAAGATTAGTGTTCCGTTTCTGGTGTTAAAGATGAAGGAGTACCACAGCGCTGCCTTACTTCCTTTCCCTGGCTTCTGCTGGCCTCCCCCAGCCTTCACCAATTGTGAAATGGAACTAGAGTTGAAATAGTTTTCCAGGGTTGATTCTAAAAACAGGTTTTAATTCCCAGGAAACATAGAGAAACAACGTTAGAAAATGTAAAAGCTAAAGTGTCTCAGAATGGGCCACAGTGGCTTTTAGGATGCTTCTGATGTGGTAGTTGTCACAGTCTAGTTTATAAAGTGGAGACAAGAGTTTCCGTTATGATTTGGTTCCCTCTTCCTTACATTGGCATTCACATTCTCTCTTAATTTGCAGATACTAGAGAATAGTTTTGTGTGACATATTACATCCTGCAATAAGGAGTCTCTCAGCCCATGAATGAATTCATACTAGACACCTAGACACTTATACAAATTCCAGCACATATGGGTAGGCACACACACATATGCACACAAACATATACACACTCACATACGTACATACATATACTCACACGAATGCACATATGTATACATACACTCAGGTGTACATACACACACATACTTAGACACAAATGCATACACACATATGTATGCTCACACAAACACACACATGCACACGTACACATATACACACAGTTACACACACACAAGTGCACACATACTCACATACATACGCACACACACACTTGCAAACATACATACACACACATACTCTCTCACACACACACATTAAATCCTGTTCACAAGGAAAAAGTGTTCTGCTCCGGCACTTTTCCTGAAATGTTTGTATTGGTCAAGTCGTGCTAACTAAGTGAAGAACGGAAAAGGTCAACCTAGTGTGCTTAGTCGTCTATCGATATATTGATAGCTTTTTAGATATTTAGATACTTTCTCATAGAAAGTTAGAAGCTATGGAACATCGCCCCTTCGGTGCCTTGTTTTTACATGTCTGAAGTGGACAGTGAAACAGACAGTGGTCACTGCAGAGATAAGGGAAAGGGAAGGGGGGAGAGGCCAGAATGCAGTACCGTGTTTCCTCCATCTCACGGGGCAGCATGCCTATAAATGGACACCCTGGCACAACTGATAGCCTGTCGCTTTAGCCGGCGATCTTCTCTTGGTCTTCTTCTGTGCTGCAGACCCAGTAATGCCTCTTAAGTGTGGAATGGTTCTTAAAAACAAAAAAAAAAAAAAAACCCAGGCTATTTTAGAAGCAGTCACATTGTAGGTGATATGTACTTTCTTGTGGTCCTCCTTGTTCTTTAACTTTTTGGATTCACGAAGGGTACCAAAAAGAAGATTGTGAAGTGAATTCATTTCTAACTATTTTAAGCAGGCATGTTTCACACCACTCTGATTCCCGAAGCATTTTCTGCATTTTCTGCAGTTATGCCTTCCTGTCTTGAGAAAAACAGAATTCAAAAAAAAAAAAAAAAAGAATTTAGAGTCATTTAAAAATTATGGGACCAAACAGAGATGGCTTACCTTTTGTTTCTTTATAATATCTAGTGTTGCAGGGACATTGTCTGCAGTATCTGTGATAAAAGACAGTCCTTTCCAACCAAACAACCCAACCAGAAGATAGGGTTGAGAATCCTGTCTGTGTGCCTACAGCTTCCATTTGATGCTCCGTGTTAAGGCTCTTGCTTGGGAACATACCCATGTGACTACGCTCAACAGATGCAGACCACAAAATGATGGCCAAGCTAGAGAGTCCCCATCCTCATCCTCAGGATATGAGACTGTAGCACCTTACAGAGCACATGGAATTTCACAGGTGTGGCTGAAGAGGTAGAGCTCTTGGAGTGAAGGATTCTCTGGGTTATCTTGGGCTCCCAACATAAACACCAAAGGTCCTGGTAAGAAGGAGGCAAGAGAATCAGCAACTGAAGGGTGTGTGAAGAGAGAAACGAACACAGGAGTGATCCAGGGCCACAAGATAAGGAAGGCAAGCAGCCCATGAAATCTGCTCAAGGCTCTTCTCCAGATTTCAGGGTTCAGCTCTCCAGAGCTGCGAGAGAATAAATTTCTGTGTTTGAAGCCACGGTGTTTATGGTGATGTGTTAAGGCATGACAGTAAATAAAAATGACAGGTAAACTCAATGTTGGGAATATATCTTTGGCTTCAAGTAGCTGGAAACTTAATTGGTTACATGGGTAAAGTGGCGAGAAAGGGCACTGAAAGACTAGGACATCAGATATGGGTAGAGCTGTTTCACTGATTCAATGACGTCATCACTGATAGCCCTTAATTTCTCTCCCTATCTCAGTTTTGAATTTCTGTTCTATTGGCTTCATCCTAAGAGCATTTCCCTTATTAAACTGGGCTACCAGGGAGAATTGGAGTTGTATTTCTGGTTCCCATTCAGCAAGCAAGAGCTCAGCTTTGATCTTGATAGACTGAAGCAGGCTCATTCTGGGACCCTCCCTTGAGGGCCACCTATGATTGATGAGGCAGATGCCCACACAAACCTGGGTTCTGTGATGGGAGAGGAAGAAGATGCATGCCAGATAGGACACTAGCAATCCCAGTCCTGTGAGTAGGAGGATGACACTCTGCCCTTAGTCTTGGGTCTGAGAAGCACAGCTCCAGCTTTTCCTTGGCAGGGTTTCCCACTGCTCTGTAAGGACAGTTGTATATAGAAGGAGCAGGAGCCGTTAATATAATCTCACGACTCACTCTGCCAAGGCCTGGCAATTCGTCTGGACTTTTCTCCACCTGGGGAATGGCAGTGTGCCCAGCACCTTGGCTCATCAGACTACCGTCTGGCATACCTGCTGCAGGTCACTGAACTTTGGATTAGACTGACAGTAGATACCCTCATGTGAATCACCCGTCGATGTGACATATTCCTTTGAAAACTGATAACCAACATTTCTGTCTATGCATCACTGCATTTGTCTTTTATTAAAATCTGCTCTCGAATATGTGTTTTATAAGTATCAGATATGATAATTGTAAGGAAAGTTCGACTCATCTAACTCTGTAGCAGAGCAAAGTAACACATGGAGAAAAAGCATAGAGAACAGACATTAAAGGGACATTTACAAGTATGGAGTGAGCTGCACTTTATGAAACATTTCATTTACACTCCAATGCCTGGTGCATTCTTTTCTACCATCTTACAGGAAAAAAAAAATACCTAAGTGTTAAGCCAGGCTTGTAAATATCAGAATTTTAGGTTATATGATTCCCAGGCCCTTGTTCTTCCTTGATACTCATAGAGGCTATTGCAATTAGGTAGAGTTGACCTACCAGGCTGACCCCTCTTGTGACTTCAGATTTATTCCAAGCCTTCTAGAAAATGTCCTACTGAGGAATGGAGATCTGAGGAGAAGCAAATTTGCCCGATATTTGGTTGAATTAGAGTTGACAAATGATCCCTCAAGACTAACTTCAGAAAAAGGTGGCAGTGCATCTGGCACTCAATGACTCATTTATGTAATCTCTTCCCCAAATCTCTTGAAAAGAGAACCTTTCGTGGCAACCTGATCTCCGGGGGAACGGCTAATGTGTTTTGTCAAACCGGTGTGCCTCCTACCATGGTCCCAATCATTTGCAGAAGGTAAACTTTAAAGAAAAAGAATTATAACCAGGCGGCAGCGGTGGTGGTGGTGGCGGTGGCGGCGGCCCACACCTTTAGTCCCAGCACTCGGGAGCCAGAGGCAGGCGGATCTCAGTGAGTTTGAAGCCAGCCTGATCTAGAGAGTGAGTTTTAGGACAGGCTCTGAAGCTGCCCAGAAAAACCCTGTCTTGAAAAACCAAAAAAAGAAAAAAGAAAAAAAAAGAAGAAGAAAAAGAATTACACATTTTTCCCCATGAATCTTTACAGAAACAGCACCTAGTTTGCCCCAGCCCATACATAGATTAGGGTAGGCACTGGAAAAACCGCTCCAGCTGTTTTTTAATTAATGAATGTGAACAGGCTGGACTACAAGTTTCAAGATGACAAACACTTCATTTTATGAATAATGCATTCCAGCACAGTGGGCTGACCCACGGCAAATTATTTTTGTTGTATGAAGAAATGAACTAATGAAAGAACTGATGACTTTGTAAACCTACATGTGGCCAGAAGAAGGGGAGGCAACGACAGAGCCGGGAAATAAATGATGGTAAAAGGTGCCAGGTTGGCAACAGCATTCGGCAACAGGCATGGGCCACTTCAGTGACCTCAGAAAAGGCAGTGTGACCTTTGACACAGTACAGTGGTGACCTTTGACACAGTATGAGTTTCAGTGTTGGTGTTTATGGGGTCTTTCTTACCCAATAAGCATCACATGCATTTTCAGGTTTTGCAAAATGTTAGTGTTTGAAAAGCATTTCCAGTTACTGGCAATCTGCAGAAAATGCCTGCAACAATTTTCAGAAACACTTCTATTGAACTACGGAAATTGCGTTTTATGTAGTCTTGTGTGATTGCCTCTGCTTTATTGTTCAAGAACTGTTAATAATGAGTAAGAGCTCTAATATGTAGAAAACTAGCAACAAAATTAGACTTGAAATTCTTTTTATTTTATATTTTTAATGAAAAGTAGAAAAGACCCTGTTAGCATCAATTTCCAGAGATAATTTACTAGCATATACTTTGTTTAATTTATTTCTAATTTAGAGACAAACTAGCAGTTGAAAAAGAGGAAATGCGATGCCTTTCAAGCTCACTAAACATCTTCTCACAGAGGTTGAAAGTCGAGATCACAGAACAGAAATGACAGATGTCACAGTGCGTGTCAGCCAGTGACTATGATTTGAACATGGTCACCCCTGTTTGCATCCCCAGCTCCAGTGGATGTTTCCCATGACATGAATCTAGTATTGCTCTTCTCCCACATTAATGTAATTGGTTCCTGCTCTCCGGAGGAGGATTTATTAGGGCAATTTCAGTAAATAAGGGAAAAGAGGTCCCTGCTTGCTACTGAATCCACTGAGTGTGGGTAATTTCTCCACTCTGCCTCTAGATCCTATAGTTATTCTTTGATGCTCATGTAAAAACCTCCTCTCCACTTTGCAGGAGAAGGCAGGATGAAAACCATTCTGCTTAGTAAAATAAATAGTTCAAAGGAGCAGCATTTATCAGATGATTATTATCATGTTTATAAAATTGTTTCACATATAGTATATGCATTATGTATGCACATGTGTGTGCTCACCTTTGATTACATGTGTGCAGGCCCGAGGTCACTTCACATTATAGATTTGGTTGTAGAAAGCTAGTTTTCAGGGATGTTCTCCTTTATCACTCTCCACATTATTTTTGAGGCAAAGTCTCTCACTGAACCTAGAACTCACAATTACTAAACTGGCTTGGGCAGAGAGCCCTGGAAACCCACATGTCTTAACCTCTCTATACAGGAGTTGAAAGCATGCACAGCCAAACCCAGTTTTTTATGTGGGTGCTGGGGATCTGAACTGAAGTCTTCAAGCTCTCATGGCAGGCATTTTACACACTGAGACATCCCCCAGTCCCTATGTATTTTAAGGCATACTAAAGACATTTTCAGAGAATTATTCAAATGAATAGACAGAGAGTATACATTTTAAAAATAGTTTTAAATTCTCAGTTGCTATTAAGAACATAAATGCTGAATCAAAATTTCCAACAGTTTCACATCAAACTAGATCCTTCGTAACTTAGCAAAATCATGAGGTGGTTTTCTTTTAGTAAAATGATTCCAACTACAAAAGAGCAGCCACACTTCCCCATGTGGGCAAAGTCTTCTTGCAACAGAGTGTGAGACGTGAGGAGGCATAATTCCCACAGACAGTTGCCTTTCTTCTGCCAACATCTTTCAGTTCGAGTAAAATATTTTCAGAATGCCCAAGAAATTACATTATTCTAGCAGATAGATGGAACATCCCTTTATCAGCATATCTGGCGCCCTTTGAAATGGTGTGTAGAAATCAGAAGCATCTATAGTGTTGAACCTGTGTTCACAACTTTCAATGCAGAGTGCAGATGGATTCAATGAAGGAAGCCAGCTCTGGGTGTCCAGGTGAGGGCAGCATCAAAACCTGTGTCATCTCTGGGGAAAACTTGGTGACTGTAGATTTTCTGGCTCTGGGAAATTCAATTCAAGTAGGAGACAATTCACTGCTTAATCAAAGCGAACTAAAATGGAGCAAAATGAACGAAATCTTTTGGGTGTCGTGTGAACATACCAAGGGCTGGATTGCCTTTATTCCCGGTAAGGACCAGTAGCCCCAACTCTGTTATATGGAGTGTTGCTTATCCCACCACTTTGCTTTGAAAGCCTGGCTTTGCCTTGTGTCTTCAGAGAAACATTAATTCAGATCTGACTTGGGTTTGTTCCTTGGGCAAAAGGTTAAGTGATCCATAAATTTATTTCCCTGAAGATTTGGAAAAAGAAAAGTAAATATCACAGTGATTTGTTAGCCAAGATTTGCAGCAACAGAATCATCCGATATCCGCCCTGTAGCCAGAGTCAGAGCCGCGTGGTGAATAGAAAATAATTAAAATATTTACAGCTCACCCTCATGAATGATGTCAATGACCAGAAAGATCAAATCCACCAAGAAATCTGATTAATAAGGAATGGCTCCAACCTACTTTATGTTTGACTAAGAAGTAAATTCCATTACAAATGGCAAAGAAGCATAAATCATCCTTGCAAAATAGCTTTTTGTTAACAGAACTTCACTGTGTAGAAATATTCAGTATCGCTAAACCAAAATATATGTGTTGCAAAGTAGAACCTACATTTTTCATGACCTAACCTTACATTTTGTGGCACTATATCCAGAGGCTCAACATTGGTATAATAAGCACCTTTATAGCTCATGACCATTGGTGCTGTGTGCAGCAGATTTTGTGATTGTAGGTAATAAATAGCCTTCAGATGAAAATGCTCCTGTGAAAGAGGGGGTGCTTTAAAAGATAATTGTGGTAGAGAGACCCTTGGAGATGGCATCTTCTTCTCTTAGCCACAATGGCTTGGTTGTTGAGAATCCATCAGGCACATGGCATGTGTCTGTGCTCACTGAAAGACTCCATGTTGAATTCTAGCCTCTTTGGCTAAATGAAGAGCATTGTGTCCTTGTCCCTTTGTATCTCCAACTATACAATATGCAGCTAAAGACTAGACTTTTGCTTAGGAGAGTTGTGGAGAGATACACCAGGTGTAGAACAACCTAGAACAGAAGAGTCCCATGAGATTGGCTTGTTTGGGCTTCTCCATCTCTTGCTGTTACTAATGCATTTCATAAAGGAGCACCAAGCATGACCAAAACCACCAAAACCAATATTGGCTACACCTACACACACACCTGGGTCTCTGCCCATACTGAAACCTATGCCCTATTTTGTCACAGGTGTCTCAGGGGTGCAATTATAATCAATCAGAAAACTCATTGGGTTCAACATATTTTGCCTCTTCCTGGGTCTAAAGAGGTGAACAAACAAGATAGCATGCCAACCTTCACTGACTTGTGGTCTACTGGAAAAGACAGGCATTATGTAAGATTGTCACAAATAATTATCTAGCAATTATGTTGCATTGCACCGAGGAAAGGTTTCAGAAACTGTTGTAGGTTGGATAGGAAATGTCCTGTAAAGTTCATTTGTTAAGTACTTGGTCCCCAGATGATGGTGCTACAGGGATGGGAAGGGATCAGTGGGGAGGTTACTTCCATCAATGGCTTAATCTATTGATGGGATCCTTAAAAGATGAAGCATGATTGGCAGAAGTAAGTCCCAGTGACTTATCATTGACATGTAATTCTTGATCCTTGCAGTTTGTGTCTTTCTCTCTGCTTGCTATCTGTGATGAGATGAATCATTTGCTCCATGTAGGGCTCTCTGTCACAGTGTTCTACGCACCACTGGCCCAGAAGCAATGGAGTCAGCACACTCTGGACTGAAACCTCTGGTGCTATGAGCCAAAATAGATCTTTGCTTTAGCTGTTTATGCTAGGTATTTTCATCCCAGTGCTAGAAAATGAACATAGGGAGTGTGGAGGTGTGCCATAAGAGTTCATAGGCATAGTCTGAGAAATCAAAGGGTGTGTCCTAGGGAAAACCATTTAGATTAGACCTTGAAGAAAAATGATGTTTCCTGGAATAAATCTCAGCCAGAAAGAATGTAATTTGGCAAGCCTATGAGGTGGGAGTGGAGGATTTTCTAGACAGACATCATCTTCATCAGAATAGATGTAACTACTAGGATGCAACTCTTGTCACTGGGACTGTTGATTGTTCTCTTGTGGAAGGAGAGGGTTGGAAGCATCACTGAACCTAGACCTAAGATTTCAGCTTCTCCCTCCTTCACCTCTCACCAACCTGTACATGATTCTATCCTGACTGAACATGTCATCGTGGTCTGAGAGGATGCTAGAGTATACAGACCATGGAAGGGTAATTGAAATGGGTCTCCACCTATGCAGCTATGGAAAAACTCTTATTCATGCTGGAGTGATACTTTCAGAGACCTGGCTGCCTTGGAGTCACCTACATGCTTGTTAAGTAACCCCTTACCAATACTCTAGAATGCTCAAACAAATCTTTGGTTGATCCTTAGTACCATATAAGAAGGGTAGACCTTTGTTTACATCTTCCCAGAGAAAAAGTTCTCCCACAACAGGTGGGGCCCACTGGTATGAAGACTAAATGGAGGTTATGTAAAATATAAGGTAGACAGAAAATCTTCAAAGATATGAAGTGATAGACATATTAAAACACTCCAGATATTACATAAACCAATGTTTAGCTAAGAGAAGGCTCCGGATGGCACAGGCAAAATCTGTTGTGACAATTCATGCCCTGCACAAACTCATCCATCTTGTTGACAGAACAACTCTTTATATCAGCCTGTTATCAAGGCGAGGTATACATAGTTAAGACACTGTCATTACTTTGAATTTGAGCTTCTAACCTGCTTAAGGTCAACTCACAACTTCCCTTTAAAACCAAGTCTCTGCTCCTTCACAGATGAACCAATCAAAGACACAGACAAGTCAACATGAAATAGATTTGATTTGGGCTACATAACTCATGAGTCTGTGATTTGCTCTTTACCAAGTCATACCATTTACCACCTAGACTATATTTGCTAAACATTTTCCCTTAAAACTTTCCTTTACATAGAGAATTTACCTTTGCTACTTAAATAATAGCAGAACTTGTCAATACCTGTTTTTAAAGTGGTCTTGTGACTATCAGGTTATAGAAGGTAAACAGGACAGCTAATGAGTACACCTCTGCTTCCAGCATGATCTTTTCCTTAGGAAAGCATGTAGGGCTTTGGCATCACATGATGTCTCACACAATAGAGGATGTTTTGAACAGTGTTCCTCAGTACAAGGAGTGTCTGCTTTCTCCCTCCCTACCCTACTTATACAAGAATGTCTTCAGCATTTTGGATGCCCTCCTAAGGAATACTCCTTGTTCTTCTCCAAGCAGAAGGTATGTACTTACATGCCAGCGACAGAACCTGTCTTCTAGGCAGGAAAACTTTTCCATTTCCTCAGCTTATGCAACAGATCGTCCAATGTGCCATCTGCTGATCTGACTCTCAAAGCATATGGCTCTTTCCTCTATCAGCAACAGAGAAGAGTATCTGAAGAAGTCATGCTAAGAGAGAATAACTTGAGTGCTCACAACCAAGTCCCTACCCCTGGGTCAACTTGTAATTTAAAAATCCTCCTCTCTAGAAACCTTTGCAGACTTCCCATCACTGAGTTTCATTTCAGTGTTTATACTTTTAACGTTGACAACAAGAGACAGCAATAGAAATCCAGGGTTCACTATCAAATAGTACAGAGAAGACTTGCCATCCTTTGCTACAACAGTAGGAGTCATTAGATATTCTGTTCTCATGATGTGCCAGGCCTTGTCTTGAGTATTTCATTGTTCTGGACCAATAGAACAGCTTTAGCACTGAACCACCTGGGCTCAAATACACTGACAATATGTTCTTGGGAGAGTTATTTAATTCTCAGTGCCTCATTTGTAAACCAGACAGAAGATAACAACAGTTCTCATGTTTGAGATAACTGTAAGATTCATAATGTTATGTAAAGAACTTAGATTAGCACACACTCAGCATAATTTATACTACAGGAAGTCTCTGCTATATGAAGAAACTGAGGTACAAGGAACTCCAATTACTGCCACTAAGTGTTCTAGCCTTAGGATTCATCTCAGCGGTGTGTCTTTATACAAGATTCAAGGGAGAAGTTTTTATTTTAAGACTTCTTTCTCTTCTTATTAAAATTGTCTGTCAACAAGCAGATTCAAACATGGAAGTTCAATAATGAAGTCATTGCCTAAAATCTGTTTATTGTCTTGTGGTCCCTTTTCTTCTCACCTCTATTTTCTTCTAATAATAATTTGTAATAATCATTTCATAAAATAACCCCGACAGAAGGAAAGCAATAAATATTGTTCTTCAAGAACATTTCCTGCTGTAGAGAGGAAAAGCCAGCTAGCTAGAGAAAACAGTTTTCCAAAGGAAAATGTTATTGTAACAGTGACCATTGAAAACTGAAAATACAGGGGCACAGCCCATGCCTTCATAACCCCCTCCCATTGCAGCCCCAGGTGTGGGTCATCTGGCAAGACTCCCGAAAGCAAGTCTGACTACCACCAGCCCCCCATCAAACCCTGTAACTTATAAGCCCCACTCTAGTGCCCAAACCCATCCATCCTCCTGAGACCTCAACTGCTCCTTGAGATATAGACTCCGCCAGCTCCGATTGGACCAAGAGGTGAGTAATTTTTCACCTAGCCAATCACCCCGGCCTCTAAGGGCACAACTCGTGCCTGCATACCCCCACATATTGCCGCCCCAGTTGTAGGTCATCAGGCAAGACCCCGGCAGGCAGGCCTAGCTACTACCACCCATTAGACCTACAAGCCTCACGCCACCTCTCCCCAAACCTACCCATCTTCCTGAGACTGCAGCAGCTCCTGAGACGCAGACTCTGCCAGCTCTGATTGGACCAAGTGAGTCATCATTCTCCTAACCAGTCACCCCAGCCGCTAGGCCTTAGGCCCAGAGGCACAACCCATACCCCCATAACCCTCATCCATTGCAGCCCCAGTTTCAGGCCAGCAGACAAGAATCCTGAGGGCAGGCCATCCCCCGCCACCCCACCCCACCCCCACGCATTGGACCCTGCAATCTACAAGCTCCACCCTGCCCCCCAATCTCACCCATCCACTGGAGACCCAAGGAGCTTCCTGAGACACAAACACCAATTCAGTCAAGAGTGGCTCCCTAAGACACAGACACCGTTTGCACCGATTAGAGGAGGAGATGGGTAGATGCCGGTGAGTGCAAAAACATAAAGAGCAATATGGCACCACCAGAACCTAATGGTTCTATTCCAGCAAAACCTGAACATCCCAACATAGAAGAAGCAGAAGAAAGCAACCTTCAAAATGACTTCCTGCCTCAGTTGAATGTACAGGACTTTGCTGGCTCCCCATGGGAGGCCATACCTTTTTGGAGGGGGTGTGGGCTGAGGAGGAAGGGGAGGGAGGGGAGCAGGAGGAGGGACGATGAGGGGATCTGTGGTTGGTATGTGGAATGAATGAAAAATTTCTTAATAAAAAATAAATAATTTAAAACAAAAACAAAAAACAGAAAAAAAAGACTTTGAAGGAGATAAAGGCCTTTAAAGAGGAAATGAAAAATTCCCTTAAAGAAATCAAGGAAAAGACAAACAAAAAATTGGAAGAAATCAATGAATCCCTTAAAGAAAGTCAAGAAAAAGCAATCAAATGGGTGAGGGAAACAGTTCAAGACTTGAAAACTGAAATAGAGGCAATAAAGAAGACACAAACTGAGGGAATGCTGGAAATTAAAAATCTGAGTAAATGAACAGGAACTACAGATGCAAGCATAACCAACAGAATACAAGAGATGGAAGAGAGAATCTCTGGCATTGAAGATACGATAGAGGAAATAGATACGCCAGTCAAGGAAAACATTAAAGCCAACAAAGTCATATCCCAAAATGTGCTGAAAATCTGGGACAACATGAAAAGATCAAACCTAAGAATAATAGGGATAAGAAGAAGGAGGAGAATACCAGCTCAATGGCACAGAGAATATATTCAACAAAATCATAGAAGAAAATTTTCCCTACCTGAAGAAATGAAGAGGCGCTGGGGGGGCCTCCCCTCCTCGCTCCCCGCTCTCCCCGGCAGTCCGCGTCTCCCGCGCAGGCGGAGGGTCGGGGCCTTGCCGGTCTTCCCCCGCCGGGTCCACCCCCCTAGCAGCCGACTTAGAACTGGTGCGGACCAGGGGAATCCGACTGTTTAATTAAAACAAAGCATCGCGAAGGCCGAGGCGGATGTTGACACGATGTGATTTCTGCCCAGTGCTCTGAATGTCAAAGTGAAGAAATTCAATGAAGCGCGGGTAAACGGTGGGAGTAACTATGACTCTCTTAAGGTAGCCAAATGCCTCGTCATCTAATTAGTGACGCGCATGAATGGATGAACGAGATTCCCACTGTCCCTACCTACTATCCAGCGAAACCACAGCCAAGGGAACGGGCTTGGCGGAATCAGCGGGGAAAGAAGACCCTGTTGAGCTTACAAAACACCAAATAGACCATACTCCCAAAAAGTCCCCTTGCCACATAATATTCAAACCACTAAACATACAGAATAAAAATATATTAAGAGCTGCAAAAGAAAAAGGCCAAGTAACATATAAATGGAGACCCATCAGAATAATACCCAATTTCTCAATGGAGACTCTGAAAGCCAGAAGGTCCTGGAACAGATGTTATATAGACACTAAGAGACCATGGATGCCAGCCTAGACTATTATACCCAGCAAAACTCTCAGTCACCATAGGTGGAGTAAACAAAATATTCCATGATAAAGCCAGATTTAAACAATCTATCCACAAATCCAGCCCTACAGAAAGCACTAGAAAGAAAAATCCAATGTAAGGAAGTTAGATGCACCCATGAAAACATGAGCAATAGATAATCCCACACCAACAAATCCCAAAGAAAGGAAATACACAACACTACCACCAAAAAAATAACAGGAATTAACCATAACTGGTCATTAATATCCCTTAATATCAATGGATCTAATTTGCCTATAAAGAGACACAGGCTAACAGAATGGATAAGAAAACAGAATCCATCCTTCTGTTGCATATAAGAAACACACCTCAACTTCAAAGACAGACACTACCTCAGAGTAAAGGGCTGGGAAAAGCCTTTCCAATCAAATGGACTTAAGAAACAAGCTAGTGCAGCTATCCTAGTATCTGACAAAATACACCTCAAACTAAAATTAATCAAAAAAGATCAAGAAGGACAGGAAAATCCATCAAGATAAAGTCTCAATTCTGAACATTTATGCCCCAAATACAAGGGCACCCACATACAAACCTACATGCTGTGTTTCAAGGTATGGATGTTTTAACTTCTCCCAGTAGTAAAGGATATTGTTGTTATGCTTATACTATTTTTAAATGCCACCATTATTGTCATATACATTTTTTTCCTGTTGAAAGAGATCCCCATAAGTGGGGATGCTAGAACAAAAAGAATGCATGTATTCCAGATCCCCTCACCCAGAGATCAGGAACCAATCCCGCTCTGTGGAAATACGAGGTATAAAATATCAAGGACCATCGTTCAGAAAAGTAAGAATAAAACTGTTGACATAAAATTGTTAGGACCTTTATGTCTCAGGTCCATGAAGGTGCCCACACAAAAGATGGAGCAGCCTAAATTTCATAGTTTACTGATTTTATGGCAAAACTGCCCAAGTCTGTTATTTATTGTTAAAAAGAAAATATTTAAGCTTATATAAGGACCGAAGCTCACACACACACACACACACACACACACACACACACACACACACACACACACACACATATATATTCGAAGGCTTCTGACCAGTCTCAGGAACTTATTAAAAGAAAAGCATGGAGAAAATACTTTGGGAAGCAGAGGAATCCCTGAGTGTGTGTGTCTGGGGGTGGGGGGGGGGACTGTTGTTGTTTTCCACATGAGCCAGAATGTCCAGGACCCCAATGCATTATGTCCATGGGAAATGACAAAGCCTGCCCTCCCAGTCTAAATGTGAAAGTTGATAGTGTGTGCAAAAAAAAAAAAGTCCACTGTAGCTGCCCCCTGCCACTCCATGTTTATGGCCACAAGAGTGCTCCCCCTACAGAGACTGCTCCTACTGAGATTAGCTAAACTGTCTTCCTTCTTCAGCTATGTACTGTAAAGACTGCCTCCTTGTTTATCTATATGTAATAATCCCACCTCCTTGAAACTATATAATAAACACTCTGAGCTTCTGGTGCAGCAGCTCATCCATATGAGGACCACACCAATTCAACCCCAGCTTTTGGGTACCTATATGTCTGCATGTATCCATGTACTTGCCATTTCTCCATTCCCTTGTCAGCCTTAGTCAGGGGTCTGGGACCATAGCTGTGCATGTCACTGCAGGATACAGACCACTGGTTGGATTCAATATTCAGTGTAGAGAAAGAAAGAAAGAAAGAAAGAAAGAAAGAAAGAAAGAAAGGAAGGAAGGAAGGAAGGAAGGAAGGAAGGAAGGAAGGAAGGAAGGAAGGAAGGAAGGAAGGAAGGAAGGAAGGAAGGAAGGGAGAGAGAGAGAGAAAAGGGGGAAGGGAGGAAGGGAGGGAGGGAGGGAGGGAGGGAGGGAGGGAAGGAAGGAAGGAAGGAAGGAAGGAAGGAAGGAAGGAAGGAAGGAAGGAAGGAAGGAAGGAAGGAAGGAAAATACATAATTAACATATTTTCTTTCAAATTGTAACTAGAAAGATGATTCAGCAGTTAAGAACACTTGTTATTCTTCTGGAGGACCCATGTGGCAGCTCACAACTCTCTGTAACCCCAGGTCCAGGGACTTCAACCCCCTCCTCGTCTGACCTCTGGGGCTACCAGGCACACACATGATGCATGGACATAATGCAGGCAAAAGACTCACACACATAAAAGAAAAATAAGTCAATCTAAAACCAGTTTTAAAATGTAAGGCTCCATATTGTGTACACGGTTTTCCAACAAACGAAACAGCCAGCAGGCTGATAGAAACCAAACTGTTGACATCAGTTCCATCAGATCACATTTCAACCCAGGGTAAGATTAAGTCACAACGTTAGGTATGTGCATGTTTGCAGTCATCATTGTCACTTTAGATATTATCTCCATGTTCATGGCTATAATATGTTACTTTATCGTTTCAAATACTGAAATAAACTTCCAGTGGGAAACAGCACTATGACCAAATTCAAAGAAGGAATTCTCTGCTAAGTCCACACTGTCCCAAGGTGACTGTGATTATAGCAGGTATACCAGTTTTAGAAGTTCTGTTATGTTTGCTACAAAATTAGCCACATTCTTTTTCTGAAAGCAGCGCCTGTATTAATAGCCTGCTCCCCAGGCCTCTCATAAACACATGCCTCTAGAGAAGGATGTAAGGAGAGAAGGCATAAAGGCTCAATGACCTACCAATGGGATGCCAGAAAAATGTCTCTGGTGAATAAAAGACTGCCCAGTAGATCACACTGAAATTACTTAAATCAATCGCTCTTTGAAAGCAAGAGGAACATGCCTCTGAAGATAAGACACACTTAAGATGAATATAGAAGCATATGTAACCCACAAGAGTGGAATATAATCAAGACAAGTCAAGCCGGGAATATATACTTCCATGTGGTGGCCATTCACTGAAGCAAAAGGAAATACATGTTTCCAAAGAGCTTATAATAAGGAAAAATTATAGTAAAGTCATACTAAAAAAAAATGCTTTTCCAATTAGCTGCTTCTACCAAAAGTTATGTCATCTGACTTGGGTGATCCATTTGTGGCCATAGGATTTTCCAGCAGGAGACTGTGGTTCCAAATGGCAGGGTGTCACAGTAGTCGGAGTCTGAGGCCAATGATTACACTGCATGTGATAGTCCTCCCAGCTTTGCTCAGAGCATGAAAGCAGATTCCTCTCCTAGGTGTTCTGACAGGCAGATATTAAGGAACAGCATGTGTCGAGCGACGTAGGAAATCACCTGGCCTTTTTGACAGGTTTTATGGTGGGATGTTTGTACTGTCAGGGCAGAGTGGATGACAAACCCAAGAGGTGACAGTAATGGGAGCGTTTAGGTAAGAGAGCAAGCTGAATAGAGATGCTACTGTTGACAGTAACGTGCTTCTGTTAGGAGAAGAACATTTGCTTGTGCTTTCCCCTAGAAAAACCTATTTTTTAAGCATATTTTACATCTTTTCTAAATCATGCTAAAACTTAAAAGCAGTTAGTTATCGGCAGAGCCAAAGGCACATAGTTGCTTCTGCCTTTGATACCTCTGAGCATCACATCATTGCCATTCCTGAATCACTCGGAACATCAAGTTGGACCGAAACTGAACTTCCATAGATATTTGAAGTGACAGTGAGATGATTATCTATTTTCTGGAGTTTGCTTTGCATTAACCTTGGAACCAAAGCTCAGGAATGGCTATTGCTCCGTTGTTTAGCATCCAAACAATATGTGCAGGGCACATTACATATCATCTAAAAACCAACCATCCCATTAGTATGTACCACACATAATATGTGTGGAACAATATAATCTTCTTTTCCACAAATAAATATAAATTTTATATTACTACATTGCTGTAGATACTCCAGTTAATTACAGGGTCTATCTCTCACCTCCAGCCATGGCCTACTTCCTAGTTATTTGAACTCTAGATATATTATACTCCAACTCTGTATGCATGCTCAGTGGTAGAGCATTTGAGAAAATGAACTGCCAGTTGTGAATTGATGCTAAATGAAGGGGTAGGCTTTAAAAAAGAGTCCTTTTCACTCGTGGACTTTAATACTCATCTAATTATAATGATTTCAAATTCTCTCAAGGCTAAAATTAAACTTGGCTTCCTGGATAGCCAAACAAGTGACTATTCTTCTATACCACCCAGCTCCCATTTTATCTTAAGCTCACTTTGAACATAAATTGGTTAAAAACAGTCATATTCTGAATGCCGAATTGGGGATTGCTAAAAATTATAAACTGAGGGGCCAGTTAAAGTTCAGCACCATCCAATTACAGCAATAATAGGGCACTGCCTGATGAAGTGAGAGAGGAAGTTGGTGGTAGGGAATAGAAGATTGGTTCTCTCCAGGAGTGTTGGTCATGATGCTGATGTCCAACTGAGTGGACGATGTGGAGCCAAAGGGAAAGTTACCAAAATCACAGTTTGCAGAGAAAGAGCCAGAACAGAGTCAAAACCGGATCCAAGCTGAGCTGCTGAGCGGCTGAAGGGTTGCCAAAGGAGACAAACCCATGCATAAAACCAAGGGGGAGGGGGGGGGGGGGGCTGGCTTCCTTTTTCATGAGAAAAAGAGACTTGAAGTAAGTGCACAGGAGACTTCAAAGAGTTTTAGGAGACCACCTGACCAGAAACCTGGGACTCTGGACAACCATCGATCCTGAGAATGCTTCGCTCGATACAGATACCAGAGCGAGCCGATCTGAGAAAGAGAGCTGCACAAACTAACTCACACACAGACATATCACAGCATCATAGTCACCACACGGAGAGACAACATACACGACCAGGACTACATACTACCATTAGCGCCCAACAAACATACCAGTTCAGCACATACGATTACAATCAATTACGTCACGCACACATACACCGGAACACCAACTCAACTTCCGCACACCCACACTCGCTCACTCAGTTCGAAATATCAAACTACGAAACAACACTATATCAACACTCGACAGAAACATAATACTAGATGAATCATGATTATTCAATACATCAAAGTTCGCAATATACATCATGTTTAAATGCACAACACTCACAAATCACTCATATACGACTACATATCACCAACAAATCTTCATAAGACCACTAGCACTCCTTACCTCCTACAACTATTACCACGAAATTAGGATACTACTATATCCCTAGACACCAACTTATCAACAACATACACACACCCCTCTTCACCACAAAGTCTACATAGCAACAAACATTAACGGCATTACACTCTTATACACCCAATCCACCACAAAAAATGTCATATACTAATTGTTGAATGAAATATAGAGAGTGTGAGGTTTAAGACACCACACACAACTATCCAGAGACACGTCAATCAATATCTATCACGCCCACACAACAATGATTACACAAAATATACCTACTTACAACTTCATCCTACTGGATACTGCCACATATAAACTCATTCTAATCACACTCATCAACCCCATTCCTTCATGTTCTACACCACTACGCCAATTATCTTCTTTCCATTTACAGCCATGTTGAGCTGTAAAAAATCTTTGTCGAGAGTACAACAATCGTAGTCATATATATATATCAATATACAATAGATGTCCCGACTTATTACAAGAATCATCGTCTAATTCATATAAATATAATACACTACCACATTAGCAACATTACATTCTACTATTATTGTTTATTATTCACACACATACATCCAATTCACACAATACACTATAACACATCATACTTACTTACTCTACCTTCATCTACTATCTTATTACATATCTCCTCTAAATGCATATATATACTCATGTATAATATTACTCCTATCTACTATCTACCATTATACGATATCTGAGATAGTATATGCGTACTATATCCACATATCATTCAATTCATCTCACCATATATGTCTTATATCTCATTCTCTCTCTCACATTCATTACATTATAACCAAAATATACTAAATCATATAACTATTCTATTCACTCACGAATATGAGCTCTCTATTCATAAATCTTACACTCTACTGATACTATCTACTACTGTTCTGCTTATATACATTATACTTCCATAACTCATATGCTCTACATACCTATCGTCTCTAATACACTGTATGGACATATAATAAATGCATTCTATCAAACTACTCTGTCTAGAGTGGTCAAACGAGACAGTATTTGTCTCATATCATACACTTAGACGCATCATGACACTAACAACATCATGAATAAGTCTCCCCAGTAAAATCTATTAATTGAGATCTTATCATCCATCTCATATTAGTCACTCTCATTCGTAATTCACATATCACTATACTCTCACGCTGTATTATATTAATCTATGATAGTAGTGTGTATATAGAAATCACACACACTTATCCATTCATTAATATCTCCTAACATCCCATAATACTCACAGGCAAGACAGTAAGATTACTACTCTAGTAGACTCATACTCACTATCTGCTATGTCAAACATATCATCACCACTCCCACACACTGTCAGCTTCTAACACACATACATATAATACTATCATACTTATCATCCATCAGATATATAATCTAACTCTCACACAGTAATCTACCATTACGCGCAACTATACGCTAATGCAACACCAACTCTCAATTCAATAGCATTTTTTAATTAATATCAGATAGCTCTAGAAACATTCTTTCAAACTGTACTAGCATCTCTATAGATAAGATAGAATTTGCAACGCGATAAGACTAGTGCATCATCACACTTAATCATCTCTTATCACACTCACTCCATATACTCTCTCACAATCCACTTTACTTTGTGACTCACTCTAACTTATCAGTTTCACTATCCTATCACTCAACACATTATCGCGGTATCATATTCGCTCACTATATACTCACTCTTATCAACACGCGCGACTATCACATATGTGGTTTACAGAATACTCCCTATCACCGCACTACCCTATACACTCATGAGAGTTAATGTGATTGTGGAAACACCATATCATTGTCTTAGGATACATTAGAATTCGATGCATATATACTACACCAAATAATCTCAGTGTACATATCACAGAGCACCGGAGTATGCTACAATTTATGTACAACTATAATCATCATATGATCTTATAGATATGGAGATCACTATCTATAACAGTTTATCAAACTATAGGAGCTCAAAATGTACTATAACACATACTATTACGATCTGTAATAGATCTAAACTGATATCTATATTCTTACATCTTCTCATCTTATTGATATCGAAGACTATATTATCTCTATACAACGTCTACTACATCAGATTAACACATTATCGGCTACGACTCTATAAATGATCTCTATCTTAATAACAGTTGATAGAGACACGTCACTAGACTCAATATTCAATAAGTCATGCATTAAACACATGTCTGTATAAGTAACTCTCTATCTACAGTAATTGTCATAGACTCACAATTGGTATCACAGATACATATAGATCACACATATTACAGATATGTAGGCCACAATCATGATGAATATTATTTCATCTAATCAATATAAAAATATACGCTCTCCTATACTTATTATGGAGATGGATATATCATGGAGTATAGACTTCTATACATCTAAAGATGAGACAGCACCGAGATACTATAGATAGATAACTCCTATTACACTCATCTATCACTTGTCTCTCTATATATCTCTATATCTCTTACTCTACATGTCATAAGTTTCATATAAGCACAGATCAAACACATATCACTGAACATTTCATCATCACTATTCTCATATACTCTCAATCATGCAGTACAACATTGACAATACTCACTCTAATCATTTGCTCTTAGACTATAAAATACTTCTGGATCACTACTTACACTGTACGTATCAACCTATGTATATTCTAAACACAGCTCTACACAGAAATGTGAAACTGTGAGATTGTTTCTACGGATGATTCACGCTATCTTCTTCTGATAAGTCTATTATCAGCGAACGCTCATACAGATAGACTCGCTAACTACACTTATTAACTACAATCGCTAGACATATGCAGTAGGTAATTATAGAACTACACGTACTTCATACATTGCTCCAATCTGGAGCATTTCTTGCATCTACAAACGGAGAGCACCCACACGCAATAAGATCATAATACTCTGACACTCATCTATACTCCAATACACCTAGACATCTCTTCTCTCACTCATCTACAAACAATACAAAATACATCCACTGACACTAATAATCAAATTAGCACAATATATATCTACTAGTACCACACTTGCACACCGATCCTATATTTTCTGCATCATGAGTCTACTACCTGGTCAACTCATCTAAATATCCAAGACTACACATCCACTGTCACACCTTGCGGAAGGAGTGACTATACACCCATTGCCACTTATACTGATCTTACTATCATTTAAATATCATCAACATCACACTCAACTCTACAGTCATCTAATAGAGTACCATCTCTATCACGCGAAGGAATCTTATGCACCGCGCACTGTGCTCACAACATACTGTATCTCGATATATACTAGTACGGTATGGATATGATGCACACATGATCTCGTTCATACTGTTATGAGAGAGTGGGGGCATGTTATGCCGAGATTAGAATTCTGTCCCTCAGCATTTCAGGGCACATTGACTGCTCAGATATCACACATAGTTATCATTACTGGACATACTCACACTATATCATCACTCACTTACGCAGCTATTTAAATTTCAATTCCAATTCATATATAATCACTGCGATACAATATAGTATTCAGTTGTTAATCAGCTCAAATTCTCGATTAGAGAGTCGCAGCTCTCGCAGTACCATATTTATTAAGGCTATACAGCTCTCGATAATTGAGACAGTTAACGTCTTGTGTCGTTAGGTTATACCAATATACATCACAGCGACACAGAAACACTTCCGACAATACATATCACGAAAGCATACAGTCTCAGGTGAAGCAATACTCCATTTCTATAACTATATGTATGTCCTCAATCGTGGAGAAGAATAATCTCACCATCATATTAATTAGAGACACCCATTCTATCCTATATCTACGTATATGACAACTAGGAGATATAAACTCAGCATTACTAGACACTCTGTATATAATAGTACTTTTCATAATACACACACATCGTAATACATGCGCCAAACATACGTACTATTCACTAATAGAGAATACGTAGACACTCCACTCTTCATTATGTATATACCACTCCAAATTCCGATGACAAATCAGTACAGCTCTGTATACATACAAGTATTCATTACTCTTCTCTTATCTCATTACCCATCATCACTAACTCTCTTCCATCTACGCACATCACATACTATTATATCACATCTCTATAATCCTTTCAACTCTTCTCTTTCTACTCTATATGATCATATATATCTCAATCTCTATGCTCTTCTTACTGGAGAATCCTGTAGAACAGCGATGAGCGTCGTAAAACAGCTTCGAGATCTTATACACGCAAACTCTATCATGAATATAGGTCACAAGCAATGAGTGTACTTCACTGCATAGCTCCTATGATTCATTAATAATAAGACATTCTACCCTATAGCTCTACTGAGGAGTGATCTCACATATATATTGCTCACTCTTAGCAAAAATAAACTCACTATACATAAGCATATAACTAACATACCTAGAGCTCCATCACACTCGTATATAAAATGAATAACATCTACTATCGAGTCACTGATCCGAACATCGCCAATCATCGATTGACTATATCAATGTAAGATAGATTATCAAGCTACTCTCTATACAACAGATCTAGACATATACTATCCCAAGACGCAGACATTACACTCCATATTGTGATATCCATATCATTCTACTCATATAACATACTCTTACTGTCTCTAATATATAACTTCCACACTCTGGTCTTCATCTACAATTGATGTATATATTACTTTGGCCACATGAACTTTCACTCATAGTATATTATACTACTCTTACGAGCATTATAGCGTCTCTCCACACGCCCCAAGACCACGCATAATCACAGCATCACAAGACGATCCATCTACACCAACTTTCTAATATCGCAACGCTCACTTCCTTGTCCACCAACACCACACCATACCTCATCATATTACATTCACTATCCCACCTATCATTCCTATCTCACATTCGCCCTACACTCTTATGACACTTCACTAACATCTCATCACATTACCATACAGAGCCCCGTCTGTTGCCCCCAGCCATTGACATCATCTATCAGATGTTACAACTCATGAGCCTGTTAGCACAACATTATCCTCCAAAGCCCATAACTTACACTTGGGTTCCCTCCATGCTTTATACTTTGTGGGTTCCAAAGAATGTTACATTTCCACCATTTTGTTTTGTTTCATTTTACTACTCTAAAGATTCTGTGTTCTACTGATTCATCCTCCTCATTCCAACAACGACCAGTCACCACCTCTGAAGTCTTCTTTCCCAACATGTCACAGAGTTGGAGGCGCTCAACCCACAGCTTTCTTCAGATTGGCTTCTTTCTATTGATAGCATATGTTTGAGTTCCTCCCACGTCTTTTTATGGCTCTGTAACCCATTATGTTTGAGGACCGAAGAATGTTCAGTTGTTCTGGTCTACCAGAGTTTGTTTACTTTGTCACTTACTGAAGACATATTGGATGCTTCCAAGTTCAGCAATTGTGACTAAAGCTTCTCTAAACATCTTTGATTTGGTTTTTGCTTGTGTGTGTGTGTGTGTGTGTGTGTGTGTGTGTGTGTGTGTGTGCACATATAACATATACAGACAACATTTTTTTTTTTTTTTTTTTTTTTTTGGTTTTTCGAGACAGGGTTTCTCTGTGTAGCTTTGCGCCTTTCCTGGAGCTCACTTGGTAGCCCAGGCTGGCCTCGAACTCACAGAGATCCGCCTGGCTCTGCCTCCCGAGTGCTGGGATTAAAGGCGTGCGCCACCAACGCCCGGCCTACAGACAACATTTTTAACTCTGCCAGATAAATATCAAGAGGTATGATGATTGAATACAAATGGTAAAGAGTATGTTTTACTTACATAAGATATTATCAGAACTGGCGCTGGAGAGATGGCTCAGCGGTTAAGAGCACTGGAAAGGTCCTGAGTTCAATTCCCAGCAACCACATGGTGGCTCACAACCATCTATAATGAGATCTGGTGCCCTCTTCTGGCCTGCAGGCATACATGCAAGCAGAACACTGTATACATAATAATAAATCTTAAAAAATGTGCCATTCTGCACTCCTTCCAGTTGTCCATATCTTCATTTAGGGCCATCCTTGTAAGTGAGCAGTAATATCATATTGCCATCCATTTTGCATTTCCTCTATGATACATGACACACAACATGATCTCAAGAGTATTTATTGTGTACATACTGCGTTTAATGAAGTGCCTGCTAATGCACACAATCCATTTTAATCAGGTCGTTGGTTCTCTTACTCAACGTTAGAGTTCTTTGTGTTTTACAGATTACCTACCACATACGCCTTTTACAGATGTGGCTCTCTTTCTGTTCTCTATCTTGATGGCATCTTTTGCAGAGCAGAAGTTCTTAATTTTAATTAAGACTTCAGGATTGTTTTCTTTTAATATTTACTCATCATTCTGATGCAATAACCATGAATATCTGACTAGTCATAGTTCACTGATTCTTTTACATTTTCATATTGTGTTTTAAATCTCTGGAAAAAAATCCAAAGAATATATTTTTAAAGTCTCATACCAATTTTAGCAAATAATGTAGTTTTTTTCAAGATAATTTCACAAAGTCAGTGCAGTCTTATTGCATATATTTTGAATGGCCTAGTTTAGAAGTTTTTGCAATTCTTTTCCAGCCTACATTCTAGAAAACTACATTAAGATCTTTTGAAGGTGTGCAGATTTCCACTGAAATATAAACTATGCCAACCATGATAGACTAGCCCTTAAAGAGAGCTTTCTTGAGTTTTTGCCTAGATGTACAAGGATTATTAGGATAGTTGCAGAGCTATAACTATGCTGTATGTTTCTAATTTCAGAGATAATGACTTTTTTCATTGAATTTAATAAAGAAAAGTCTATGTAACTTGCTAGGATCGTGTTTTTCTGGCCCTGGTATATAAGTGCACACTTGTGTTAATAATCATCCATATGTAGGTAATGCATAAAGGGCTAAGTTTATGGAATATTTTCCTTATTTACCCTTAGGTTGCTGCTAACCTGATGTTCAAGCTCTTTTTGTTCCTCTGTTATTTAAATCCCCCTTTTTTTGCATTCTGACACCCCATAATTTATTAAGACACCCCAAACATTGTTCATCTAGTGAAACAATTATGCTGATTCCTTGACAGTCTCCATGCAGTTTATTTGCATGGCAGTCTTCTAGGAGAGAAGAGGCTGGATAAAACAGATCACAAAGAAAAGATAATGTCAGGCAAGTCATTATTTTAATGACCCAAACCACTGCCATTTATTTTTCTAATAGAAAAATTGCCTTTGAATAGTACATCTGGAATGATTATCTTAAGTTAATTTGATTAACTTCAATTGTTAAGTCTTCCTAAAATTGCAGCACTTTTTCTTTATTTTGACAGTTTTGTATGTGGTAGACACTTAACCACACCCTCCTACCTGTCAGCTATCATAATTGACCAAAGATAAACATATGACTGAATATTTACCAATATGAAACTGCTTAGAAATAGAGGTAGTCTTTCATGGGCTTTGAAGTTGGGAAGCTACTAATCTGTCTTGCTGGGACTGACACATAGAAAAAGCCTGACTAAAATTTAGTTCAACCTAGATAACAGAACTGAGAGACTAAGTCAGTGGGCACACTTATCATGGTATTCTAACCACTGATGCTCAGTTAACACTTATGAAACCATTTGCTTCTTTGCTGTGTTGGGTAGATTGTCTTTCATTTGCATCTCAAAAAGTCCTAATATTTCCTCTATTCAAACAAGTTAGACTCCTTTCTTTATGAGTGGCAGCGTTAACTTTGTCAAGGTTCCACCTCATGTGCAAACCTGAGTCCTGTCTGCCTCATTACTTAACCCCAAGTACTCAAAAGTGTCTCCATTCTAACATTGTCCATGGACTTTTAGCAAAAGCTCCTTGACCCATGTAGTGTGGGAGTGAGAATGAGAGTGTGTAGAGGAGAAACACCGAATGAAAACAAAGTAGCCAAATGTTTCTTTAAAGTTTGTATGAAGTACATAACCAGACTATTACCCTACAATGCCAGAAAGTTAATTTGGATTTCCAAAGAGATAGATTCACAGAACTAGGAATAGAGATATAGTTATTTCTTACATCATGTAGCAGTCAAATTAGTTCAACTTTCTGTCATAACTACTTTCAATTCCCTTCAGTCTATGGGAAAGAGAAGACACTAGCTCTATAATCTTGACAACATTGCATAACATCCCTATGATTCAGTACCTTTGTTGGTGATGTAAAAACAATGCTTTGATCAGCTATGACTATGGGATAACACATAATACAAAAATGTCCTCATCTCCTTTCTGTGGCTATGGTAAAATGCCCTGACATAAAGCAAATTGGTAAGAAAGGGTTTCTTTTACTTCACAATTCTGGGTTACAGTCTGTCATACTAGAGATGCCCAGTTGGCAGGAACGTGAAGCAGCTAGTCACATCACGTCAATACTCAAAAGTGAGAAGAAAAAAAATAAAAACACCCTTGCCTTAGTCTCAGCTTAGTTTCTCTACTCTTATAACCCAAACCTAGGAAATTAGTGTCAGCCACACTTAGACTGGGTCTTCCCACATCTACTAACATGATCAAGGAATTCCCCCACAGGCCAACCTGATCTAGAAAATTCTCAGGGAGACTCTCATCCCGTGTAATTTCACATGTGTCAAGTTAAAAATAAAAATTAGCAGACTATAAAATATTCAGGAAAACATAGATAATAAGTGAAAGCTAGTAGCTTCATCTTTTTTTTTCTAAGCACTTCAAACCATTTTGAAAGTAAATGTCCATTAAATACCAAGGCTATGGGTCTTTCTCAGGTAAGAAACTGTGGAAGATTTGAAATTCGAGGCTGACCTTTCAGAAGGTTGAACTCTCTGCATTAAATTTAACATTTCTTTTAAATCAATAAATTATACTCTATTTGAACTAAATAATTGGGCCACTCCTAATTCATATAGAAGTGTTATGTTTGATTTCCCACCTGGGAAACTCAGGTTAACTGTATTTTGTCATGTGTTTCCTTTTTCCAATCTATTATAAATGTGGTGATATTTATGTTTATGTAACTCCTTTCACCCCTTTCCATTGTTGCTCTCAATGGAAAAGGATAAAGTTCTAAAATTAAGGATGTAGTTATTAACAATTAACCACCCTCAACATTAAGTAGCAGAAGTCGACAGTGTCTTTTTTTCCACAGACAAACCACCATATTCATAATAGGGGATTCATTTATGGCAAAGTTAGTTCTCACACCAGTTTGAACATTCTCAAAATATTAGAACTTTGACTTTTGGAGTCTTAAAATGTAGTAATTGTTAGAGTCTAAATAATTAAAAACCAAGACTATTAAAAGTAATTTTATTGCTTCATACAATAAAATTAATTAAACTTTTAATTAAAAGGCTGGTATCAATAGAGCCCGTTGGATTCCTTCCCTACTCAGGAACAATGGGGAAGAACTCATCACAGTTTGCTCAGAGCTGTGCTTTGTCCCAGCTTATCTGACTCTCAGAAGTGAACCAAAACTCAAGCTCCCTCTGACATCAGCAAACACCTTTCTCCAGTGTTTGCAAGGCTCCAGGTGCACGGGGTTCCTAAATAAAAATTATTGCAACACTGATCAGCTGCATAGGCGAAGACCATGTTAGGAAAGAGGTCTACACGGATTTCTCAATGAGAGCAGGTGGCTGTTGATAGTCTAAATAGATTCAATAATTAGTTAAACATTTTTAGGACTTTCGATGCTTCTCACAAGGGATTTCAGTAATGTTCAAAAGACAACTCATGGAAGGAAGCACCTGTTCAGGAATTTCTTTATTCATGTTCTCCTAACAGGGGGAACATATTTTGAAAACAACACAGTATAGGAAATGTTACCTTTTTAAAAAAATTTACCTGTTACATTTTACAAATTTTGAGAATATCAGTGAATTGTCCTAAGATAGATACAGATTTTGTATGAAAGACAAAAATTAGTTTATCTATTTACTTAGTTACTTCTTGTGAAAAACATATAAAACCTACACAAGGGACTAACATTTGGCTACTTAATAAGTAGATTTTCATACCAAAGTTAAGTGTTAATGTGTTGTATCTTCAATACACCATCTGGTTGTATAATTTAAATACATTATGTGTTCTAAAAAAGGCAAACATCTCCTTTGGTCTGAAATCCCACAGTACGATAATGAGACTCACTTGCCCTAACGACTGTCATTTTATAACATGAGCCACCAAGAGAAATTTAAAATCCATTGTTTACATTTTCACACATGTTTATTTCACAACATCCAATGGTCTCCATTCATGCAGTATTCCATAAAAAAACAAAAGTTAGACCTCCTCAGCAAGAATACGTACAGCACAAAAAAAAGCTGTGAAAGTTAATAATTTGTTGCTATCACTTAGCCAAGTTAATTTTTAATATTTTATAGAAGTATTATACTGATCGGCCACAGGATGAAAAATAAACTAAATTGCATTTCATATCTCCTTCAATGGTGTTTTTGAAATTCTGAGTAATGACCTAGGTTGAGCCATTAATGCAAATCCTCAAAACTTAAGTAGTTTCTTGATACTTTCCATTTTGAGGCATCTTTTAAAGAAACAACAGATGCCTCTCCACATGCATTCAAAAAAATCAATATAATTAATCAATAACACTCTCCACAGGTAATAAATGCTGAGAAGCATTTCTGCCTATCTCTATTGATCGAGAGAATTGCTTCAAATTGGTTCTGATGTGTATAAAAATCATTTCCTTATTGATCAAAGCCTGTCTTCCCCTTTCTGATATGTTATTTCATATCAGGCACACAATTGTTTTAGTTTCCATTCTCGTACTTGTGATAAATAAATTTCCTGTGATCTGTGTGTGAGATTAATTTGAATGAAATAAAAAACGAGAGTTTTTGTGTCTTTGGGAGAAACATACTGCTCAAAGTTCAACCAAAGCATGAGTAATCATAAGAAATTATTGTAGCTGTCCTAATGAGAAATGGAATGATGGATTTCATTCATATTTTCATTATTCATGATAAGTTTAAAAGTTTTGAATCAGCTTCTGTAACATTACATTATCTGGTACAATTCTTATAACAGGATTCTGTTCCTGCAACTACATGCTTCTAATCTAGAAAGACACCTCTAGTGATGAAATAATAAAAATGCATAGTTTTAATCAAAGTTTGATTTGTGATATTCCTATCCAACTATATTTCAATAACATGTACAAACTATTAAACAGCTGTGTAACTTCTTTGCTAATAATGTGTAAATATATATAGATGCCAAGTAGTAAGAAACATGTCTTCAAAATTAATTTTCTGAGCCAAGCTATTTGATGTTTCAATAGATAGAGAATTTAATAAGCCTCGTTAGAAAGGGTCCTTGTAATAGTTGCCCTAACAGTACCTGATAACTGGTAGCTCACAGGAGGAAATTTTATTGATCAATTAAAGAGTACTCCAATGTAGATTAGCCCCTAATGGACACATTACCTACTATTGTGAGTTATTCTTCCAGCAACAACAAAAATATCAAAGATCTCTATCAATGTGATTTAGGAAATTTTATAACTAACATCACCTACTTTTCTTCTCTTGGTGGTTCATTACAAAAAGACATGGGTACACTGCCATGGGAAATATTAGTAATCAAACACATTTAAAACATGGCTTGTTTAAAATATTTTCTTCATGCCAGTGGCTTTTGCTTTGAATCCATGGAACATGAATTGTCATATTCACATCTGAGGTCCAGTTTACTTTGTTAGTGTAGCAAATAAGTTTATCTTAATACTGAAGAGATGTTTCATGTAAAAACAAACCAAGTTGAAATCATTCAACAAAACCAGAATGTCTGCTCTTCTTGGAAACAATTGGCATAAAAACATAAGTAGAATACCTTCACTATATGAAAAAAAAGCTACTCACCACCCTCATTATTTGGGAAAAGTGGAGGGGATGCTTGCTGCAGGTAGATGCATCAGTCTGTGGATGCATTCTTATCTGTTTTATCTAGAGCAAAGACAAATTGTTAATTCTTGTATACCACGTGAATATTGAATACTTAGCCAAAGATGTGGAAATGGCTTTCCTGATCACCAAAGGACTGTTGATTCCTGAGAACATTGGATGCTCTTCAAGCTTTCAAAGAACAAAGACAACTCTCTGAGTTACCATTGCTTATTCCCTGCAAGCTAGTTGTACAATCAGATCCTTGGAGTTCATAAATGCTATTAAAGTATTTTAAAACATTTCTTATAGTCAACTTGAAATATATTTTAAAGTATTTCCTAGGAGCACACATAGGTCCAGCTGGAAATTGGGGTTGCATGCACAAAGATGTTTACTCTGAGTCATGATGAAATTTAGTAAGGGAAGCTTAATCACAGTGGGGAAATGACATTGAGCCAATCAATAAAAATTCATCCAGAGGTATTAAAGCATGACGCAGAGGATAAGAGCAGGAACCTTGGAGTCACTGGATCCCAAATCCAGATTCCACTAGTCATATGCTGTATGGCCTTGGAGAAGTTGCTTTAATCTCTCTAAATCTCATTTTCTTCTTCCATAAAGCAAGATATGTCCCAACACTGTCTAACAGAAAGATATTGTAAACATTATAGTGGTCATATATTCCAAAAGGCAAAAATAACAATTGTTTTAGTGTATTGCACATATTGCAAATATAAATCAAAGTCTATCTTCTTAAATATCACATATTTGAAGAGACATTATTTTAATATATAATTAACATAAAGTAATTCATAAAGTATATGACATAATTTGTTCATGGTAAATCTATGAAATCTGGTGAGCATTTTGAAAACATAATGAACCCCTGTTCTGCTAGCTGAATTTTAAATGATCAAAAGCCATCTTGACTTTACAATTCATATAACAGGTATATTTCTACCACATAGAGTTGTTGTGATAGTAAAGTGAGATAATACATTTAAAGAACTTAGGACAGTGCTTGGAAAACAATAAGCCCTAAAACTAGTAGTTGTGACAGCTTTAATTATCACCCACTGAGAGTATTGATCACAACACTCTCATTGTTAAGTTGGGGAAATACACAGGCATTTGGCATTGCACTGGTCCCTGAGTAAATACAAAGCTAAAGATGTAGAACACATACATGGCTGACCATATCTTTTGAGATCTTGTTACCATGTGAAAAGTAGGAATAAAATGATACACGTATTTCCATGAGGAGGGACTTCTAAGGATGTGTGTACCATTTGAATGAAGAAAATAATTTGAACTGCAATTTAGTGGATGGCTCAACTTTTGTCAGGAAGATGTAGCAAGGGACCATGCAGACAGCTAAGGAAAATATTCCACAAGAGACATTAATAAAATAAAGAGTTCAAAGGTGGTAAGACTATACTTGAGTGTGCAATGTGGTTTTAAATTAACGATGGAGATATTAAAAAGCACACCAAGATGCTTGACATTCTCTATTGTCAAAATAGAAATAGTGAAAAGAGCACCAACTTGGAAGTCAAAGTTTAACAGATATATGTGATGGTGATTTCAGTTAAGAATATGGATATTTTAGTTTCAGAGATTTACAAAGTAGTAAAGTCCACACTGAATGAAGCAATTGAGGTTCACATGAACAGTAAATTTAAGAGCTTATTTACTTAGTGATTGTGTTACATTCAGAGAGAATCCCAAAAGAAGTATCACAGTTAACCTGAGTCTTAATTTGTAAGAGAAACCCTAATACCTCTAAATGAAGGTAGGGGTGTGTGTGTGTGTGTGTGTGTGAATTTTAGCTTGAGTTTCCCTGAATTTCGTTCCTCATTTGTTCTGAGGAAAGGCTATTTGTGCCATAAGGTTGACTGAAGAACATGGGATGTAAAGTACAGGTTTCTATTCTTTCTGTTACTTATTTTCCATAGGAATAAATGAAAAAGAGATGAAACCCTATGCTTTTTTGAAAATAATTATACCCAAATATATTTTTGGAAAAATATAGCAAGCTATAACTTCAGATAAGCATGTCTTAAGCACTAATTATATCACGTGATGACGCCACTCTAAAGGTTAGTTCCTCCTATCACTATTTCAAGAGAGTTTTGTTGAAAATGATGCCCACATGACTATGTTCATATATTTGACTTTTTGTGACAAATACGATTGAGACTGCTTTATTTAAGAGGTTATTAGTGGAATTTTTTTCTCCAAAAATTTGCTGGTGACAACAATATAAACAAGTTTTGTTGTTTAAATAATGTTATACATTTTCTTGAAACAAAATTTCAAGAAATACACAAATTTGTAAAGATCAGTTAGCTCATTTAGTAGCAGAGATTAGAATAAACTTAGGAACTTGCATATTCACCGTTAAAGCAAAATGGAATTATCCTCATTGATAAAATAAATGTTAACTATGGTTTTGGAGACACTCAAATGAAAGGTACTCATAATCCCTCACTGTTGATATACACTGGGTTATTTATATAAATACAGCCATTATAAAAATTAACATTTACCCAAATTATGTTTTCTTACTTGACAAAAAAAAAATTTGAGCAGCCAAATTTCCTGAATGTAACAAATAAAAGAAGTAAGTCGTATTTTATTCAATGGGTGTTTAAATATAGAATGTTTTATTATAAATTACTATATATGTTCATATATACATATCTATATATATATATCTAATGTGTTTCTGTAGGTTGTGAAAGTAGAAAGGGGACACGAGAGGGGCAGAAAAGGAACATATTACGGAATTGTGAAAAATGATGGTAGAACCCATGGGACGTTAAGGCAAGAAGAGCCCTTAGGCAAAGGAAAAGGAACAGACAGGCTAGAAAAGTAGAAATGATGGGGCAAGGAATTGGGGGCAAATAATAAGAATGAGGCAAAATGACGTATCTGTGAAAATGTCATGATGGAAACCATTACTTTGCATGCTAACTCAAAAACATGGTTAAAAAAAAAAAACACCTAACTCTGTGAATGTACCTTGGGTAATTTTATTTTTAAACAACATTGATAAACCAGATTATACATTTTTCAGTTATCATCTATATGCTATGTTATAGTCTATATGTACATTCATAATTTAAATAATTGACCTAAATTCACTATTTATTCAAGACACAAGACAATTAAAAGCGGAAATGAATAGAATTGGTGATCTGTTTTCATCTTTTCATGTTTATTTACCTTTTTAATTTTGAGATTATGATTTCAACATCTCTCTCTTCCCTTTCTTCCATTCAGACCCTTCTAGATATCCCTGCTTTCTCTCTTTCAAATTCATGGCCTCTTCTTTCATTAATTGTTATTGCATGCATACATGTATATACATATAGATATGCATATGATCATCCATTTTCCAGCATACACAATATAGATATTTTTAAGATCTGTTGACTTGTGTGGGGGTTTACATGTGTACCATGGAACACAAATGGAGGCCAGAAAACAACTTCAGTACTGTATTCTAGTGTTAGGATTTTATATAAAGGACATAGTCATTGTGTTTATATACCTAAAAGTATATATTTCTAGGAAAAATTTAAATATTTACCTACTTTCAATATGTTGTGAAGTAGAAAGGGAGCATGAGAAGTTTTTGCATGTAACTCTGCTAAAACATTGTGCAAAACTATCAGAATTTTTTTATTGTAAAAACTTTCAAAAATTAGTTAAATCTCTCCAAATATTACTAACTCTGATTTTACAGATTTGACCACAACAAAAATAGTGGTTTCAAGCTCAATCCTTCTATTTATGGGCTTTAGTTCTTCTCCTTTTCTCCTTCTTCTTCTCCTTCTCCTTCTCCTTCTCCTTCTCCCTCTCTCTCTCCCTCTCCCTCTCCCTCCTCCTCCCCCTCCCCCTTTCCCTTTCCTCTCCCCTCCCCCTTCCTCTCCTCCTCCTCCTCCCTTTTTTGTCTAATTAAAAAGGAAGGTTTTAACTTTAACATAGTAAAATTATCTAAAACAAAAACAGTTATTAAGTAAGAATTACAGTTACAATATCCAGTCCATTTATGTTTGGCAAATTTAGAGAAAGTACTCAATTGTATATCCTATCTTGGTGAGTCTAAAGTTTTGTACTTAATTCACTTTCTATCCTAACTAAGGAAACCGTTAACTCTAATTATTTAGTCTTTACCTCCAACAAAAACCCCAGAATGTAGCTAAGAGTTTTTCTGTGTCCCACCTTGCCTGTGGTCAGGATAAATTTCTTTCATCCATTGGTCCTGCAGCCACTCAGACCCAAGTAAACACACAGAGGCTTATATCATTTACAAACTGTATGGCCATTAGCTCAAGCTTATTACTGACTAGCTCTTTCACTGAAATTAACCCATAATTCTTATTTAGCCATGTGACTTGGTATCTTTTCTCAGTTCTGCCTTCACATCTTGCTTCCTCTGTGTCTGGCTGGCGACTCCAGACCCAGCCTTCCTCTTCCCAGAATTCTCCTTGTCTTCTTATCCTGCCTATACTTCCTGCCTGGCTACTGGCCAATCAGCATTTTATTTATCAACCAGAGCAACACATATTCACAGCATACAGAGTGACATTACCCATCACCAGAAGGGTGAAATGTTACCTAACAACAGGGACATCTGGCTGCCTGGACAATCACCCTGGGTTCTGTAACAGTGGGAACACAGAATTTTGAAGGACTGTCTTACCTTGTCTTGTCAAAGTTTTACAGGTGCTTTCTTTTGCATTCTGCTGGTCTAGTTTAGACCATATACTTTCAAAAATTGAGGCAGAGGCAGGTTCTTTGCCCAAATGGCTAGCTTTTGCCATAAAGAAAGCAAACCCTATATGGAGTTTCTTTGATGCCCAGCATCTTCTTTTGAAGTAAATGGGTGTTGTCAGGAGCAGACACATCTCACTGTCATGAAATGCCTTAGGTTATTAAACATATTAAATGCCATATTCTGTAGGTCTTTGAAGTGTTTGAAGGCCATTTATCTATCTAAATATTTCTGTTATGACCTTGAAAATATACCTAGCATGACTATAAGTTTGACTATTAAAGATTACTATTAACCTGTATTTCTTAATTATACATTATATTTTTAAATGAGCTGCATAAACACAATACTCTAAACAAGAGTAAAAATATATACACAGTATAACAGGGCTTTGGTTTTATTTTTTTATTTTTTTTAATGGCTCCAAATGTTTTTAAAATCCAGTACTCCTTCATGGCTATTGAATAAAAACTACAAGAAAAAAATCTTTTGTTTGAGTTTCAGGAATGTCACAAACAGCAGTTGCCTCCAGAGTGAGGCTGGAAGGGAAGTCCATGTATAATGCCTCTGTCAGCAAAGACTTCAGGAGAAGAGGGTTTATAATAAATATTCACATCTGCTGCTTTGGACACTCTAATCCATCCTAAGGGTGTTTGCTGTGTCAGGTTTTGTTCTAGATGAAGAAGCCCAGTAGTTTTAAGGGTTTGCAAATAGGCCATATTTATCATGCTTAACTTTCCTCTTAAAATTCCTCTGTGTTTCAGTGGCAGCTATGACTATTTGAGGATGATATGTGATCAAATACTTCTCCATGCTTCTCATGGTGATAGCACTGTTGAATTCTTACTCCAAAATGGACAAATGCCCTTTCAGGATGTGTCAGCCACCTAACTTTGATTTAGAGGCATGACTGATACAGTGCCATCTAGATGTGGAAACATGACGCTGACAAGTCTGGGCTGTAGCTTTGAAGTGTTTGTGTCTGAATTTTATCTTCTTCTATACATGAGAAATAACTTCTTTGTCTTCCCAATTCCTTTTTCTGTTTGATGGAATTACTGATGTTTCTTCTATCATTAGGTCCTTCTAAAACTTGCACAGAATGATTCACATCAAGTACTTGGTGTGGTATTAGCATGTTGAAAGAGTTTACTAAGTTTTAAACACTGTTGTTGGGATGATAATATGCCTTCTAAGTATGATTAAATAACCCAATGTTTAACACTTATGTCCTAAGTTCAGGTGAGCATATTCTATTAACTTTACTTGCCTCCAAATGCCCAGTTTTCCTACTGGGATTTATCAATAAAATTATTAATTAAAATTAAGTTATTTTAATTCTTTGTTACTCACTTAAAATATCATAAAATTATGAAGATTTTCCACATTAGATTTGAATTACCTTATATATTTTAATTTGCAAAAACTTTGAAATTTAAGTTAAATGAAACATTTCATTTTGAGGTAGAGATATTAATTTTTTATTTTGATTCCAAAGAAAATGTATTGAACTCATAAATATCACTACTGCTATAGTTTCATACAATGCTATAAGAGAATTATAATAAACATATTTAAAGCAGTTAAATACATTTAAAATTTTCTAGAATAAATACTTAAAGATGTATATATAAAATTCATGTGTTCTATTCTATTTCACATTTAGGTAACTATTCCTTTAAAATTTTTTTTTTTTTTTTTGGTTTTTCAAGACAGGGTTTCTCTGTGTAGCTTTGCGCCTTTCCTGGATCTCGCTCTGTAGACCAGGCTGGCCTCGAACTCACAAAGATCCGCCTGGCTCTGCCTCCCGAGTGCTGGGATTAAAGGCGTGCGCCACCATCGCCCGGCTAAAATGTGTAGCCCAGGCTGGCCAGGAACTCGTGATCCTCCTGCCTCCGCCTCCTTCAGCAAATCCTACCGGCGTGCGCCACCACCACCGGCTAAAATATTTTAATACATTCATTTGAAAAATAAAGTTGCCCTCTTCAGTGACACTCAATCTCATCTCAAAATGATCTGTCAATCACAAATTTAAGAAGAGTGATGGGGCATATAATGACCTCTGAATGTTAAGCAAATAGAGCTACAGGCTTTTATTCTAAATGTATCTTAATTATGTCTCTTTTTTTTATAGATAGAACTTAGTTTATATTTAATGAAAGCCTAACATAAAAATGAGTCTGTTGAATCACAGTCAAAACAAGATAAAATGTTGTATCATTTACATAGTGTGACTGCTTGAGCTAAATCTCTGTTTCTCTGTTTTTCAGGTCGAGTTTTAGCTCAGGCGAGTGCCAACGGGGTAGTCCATTTGCTGGATCTTAAATCTGGACAGATTCACAAACTGGTGGGCCATGAGACTGAGGTGCACACGGTGCTGTTTTCCCACAATGGGGAGAATCTGTATTCTGGAGGTTCTGACGGCACTGTTCGATTGTGGCTCTGATCAGCAACAGCACACCCTGCTGCATAGGGCATTCTCTCTAAGGTTTAAAAATGTTTCACATAGTCTGCTCCCAAGCCAGTAAGTACCTGGTTAAAACAACCAACATATAACATATTTGTCTTAAAACAAGCTTTGTGGGAGTATTATATGGTCCAAACTGTTACAAATAAAAATTATAACTTTTTACTCATTTATTTGTCTGGGTTTTTTTCCTTCATTCTCTCTTTCTTTTTCTCATTTGGTTATGAATTCAGAGACAGGGCATCTTTGCTAGGGGTTTGGAAGAAACAGCTTTACAATGACGCCTAATGACAGAGTAGATGAATTACAAGACATTGATTTTTAACGTTAGAGAACAAACTGCAGGAAAACACGGCTACTTTTTTTTTTTTTTTAAATTAAACCCGAGCTGCAGAAGACCCAAAGTTGAATTATGTATAGCACAAGGAAAATCTTTCTATAACCAGAGGGTCAGATAGAGTCAACAAGCATCCACAGATTCTTTGACAATGAGTATGCTTTATCTATTAGTAATAGCCAAGGACTGCAGATGGCTTAAATCTAAATTCAGGTCCCCGGAACTTTCATCTCTGCTGCCCATCCAAGAATGCATTAGGCGAAATTACGTCTTTCTAATTTTTTTTATTGTGATTTAAATGCAAATAAGTGTCTCACACGCAGAATCCCCCCTCCCGCCCCCCATGCTCGCACCCGCTGTATCCAGTGACTGCTTAGACAACACTCCAGCCTGGTCCGCGGAAGCAGCTGGAGGTTTCGACCAAGCTGGGCTCAGAAGCCAGTTGTTGGCGCTGTCCGTGGTGCTGAGGAATTCCCGGCTGCCGGCAGGATGAGCTCCGAATCAGCAGTCTGCAAACTGCTCCCAGCGATGGCAAACCCCAGCTAAAGTTGCGCCTTTGCTTCACGTCCACAGTTAGAATCTTCTGGTGTGTGAGGAGGGATTCAGTCAACACACTGTGGACGATGCTGACGGTTCTGCCGGTGGAGTGGACTCTAAGCTTCAGTGTGCCGTTTCTGTTTGTGATCCTCAGAGCCTAGCCAAGTCACCTCTACTGCCGTAGCAAACACTGTGTAAGTGAACCCATGTGTGGAGGAGGCGTAATCAGCCAGGAAATTTCATAGAAGGATCTAAGAAAATGCTAAAAATAAGTTCAATATGATTCTGCTACCAGGGTCCGGATTTCCACAGGACCAGCGTTGCTTCTTGCTTTGAATTCTGAAGACAGGTCCAAAGCATATTTCTTATGTGTGTCTGCTGTGTTTCTCTCTGGAAGGGTGGGAGACTGCTTCTTGGCTGTGTTTTGAAATGGGAGGTAGAGAGGATGGATTACCTTTAATTCACGACTGAAAATGCATTCTTTGGGTGACTAAAGAGGACCGGCTTTCCAAAGACATACCTGACCTTTAAGTTCAGATTGGTCTGTGACCCACCGCACTACCATTAACCTCAGAGTGACTAGGTAAGTGAATCTTATGACATGAGTTGTATTTGCTTTCTCAAAGAAATAGATGCAGTCATTTTAAATCATATGTAGCAGTACAGGGAGGGGGAAAGTTTACCTAGGAAGTGATCCTCAGTTTAGCAGTGTTGCATTCTGATTTAAAATCTTCAGATAATGGTGGTGTTTGATTTCTATAGCCTCTCTCTTTTTAAACAGTATTTTAAATAGTACTAAAGCATATTTATTACAATGAAGGCTCTTTTAAAAAAACAGCTTGAGAACTTTGTTTCCTTTAAAAGATATGTCTTTTTCATAATAAAAGCATGCTTAATATTAATATGAAGCAGGCACCCCACCCCTATTTTTATCTTTAAGTTTACATTGATTATAACCTTGCACATTAATGCCTACCTGTGGCTTACAAAATGATCATTTTCTGCCTGGGTCATTTTAATGCAGAATCCTGTGTGTATTTCTCATGGCTTTTCTTGCATGGATTGAGAGACACTGCTGGATACTGTGGGGAGGCACGATAGCTTCCTTGTCTTGCAAGATAAACTTTCTACATCTGTGAGAGGCGCATAAATGTATGCTTTAATTAGTAAAACATATTTATGCCTTTCCAGAAGCTTCTACTATGTTTATGGCCCCTGTAGTAATTTAGACAAAAAGAAATGCTTTGTCAAAGGGAGCTTCCAGCTTCTCAAGTAGAATTATAGGTTTGCATTTTCTTGTTCTGTCATGACTCATTATTTTTGACATATTTTAAGAGAAATCCATCTCCTTTATCATTACCCAAAAGGAATTCACCCTAAAGGAATTCTAATATCAGAGAATATTGAAAGAATACTAATATCAACCTTCTCTGAAAAGAGAATGTGAATACATTGCCTTCCATTTTATTACTAGAATTTGCATATCTAACTTTAAATGCAAATATATTCTAAGAGTTTACGAAGTTTCCTAACATCATCTTCATCATATTTTAAATGATCAGAATTATATGCTAGCCTGAAAAGAAATAGTTTATCACTGTTTTTTAGTATAGTTTGGAAATAAAACAATGAATGAAACTTAGATATCTTAAAATGCCCTACAACAATCTTAGTGATATTGGTATGAAGCCAATAGCATTTAAATAGATAAATGAAATATTTTAGAATAATTTTTCTTCTCTATTACTCCACAAAATTATAGTTTCCCCAGAAGCTTTGCATAAGTTAGCTACTCTAAATATTCAAAGGAGATCTCAGTACAACACTTAATACCAAATACTAATACCCTGGAGTCTATAACAGTTATTGCTACTCAGTTAATAAGGTATGTAGTCTGCAAATATCAATGCTTCATTGTTATTTCAAGAAACTTTCACAGAAAGTTTTTTTCTGGCATCTTTTCCCAAATACCTAAATGCAAATATTTTGGTCATTTCCAATGAGTTATATTTTCAATAAAATGTGAATGGTATTCATATTATATGGAAGGAATCAACTTGAAATAACATCACATGACCATTAGATCTTAGCTGCTATAAAAATTTATAGATATATCTTTCCTGCCCACTAGGAGCTTATCTCCCACATAAAAATAAAGATGTGGACAATAATATAAATGGCTTTGCTTTTAACAAGTCCATTTCCATAAATTAAATTTTCTTGTAGCATTTATTTTATATATATGTAGTCTCTTATTCACCATGATACTTTATGCCATTTTTCACATTCAGTGTGTTCCAAAATCCAGATTATGGGCGTGAGAAAAAACCCTTTATACTGTATCCATCTCATTTAAATTTGCATCCAACTGTTTTATATTTTTAAATTCCCTTGCTTTTAGAATGTAATGCTTCACCTTAATCTCATTTTTATTCAGATTATTATAAAAACTACATTCTATTACTGACTCATCCAATTCAAAGAAAAGTATGGATGTGGTTTCAAATATCCTTGAACTATGTATCAATAACCACTTGCAATCGCTTTTTAAGCTTCAACAAAACCGCTTCTAACAATGTACAAAGAGCCAAACCATTGAAATTCAAAGGAAAATTACAAGCTGAGGCCCCTAAGTAAAATAACTCCATCAATGACCTTTATTAAAACACACATTACCAAAGTTCACAGTTCAAACTTTGGAAAAAAGTAGAGACAGTTAGTTGAATGAACATTGTTTATTTGAAGTCTCAGTGTCTTCTAAATTGAAGCCATACAAACAATTTAAGAGCATGGGCTTAAATGCATCTTTATTCTCTTTATATATGTCAAATTATCTTTTAAATATTTATTTTCAGCCCACCCCTCTTGCATTCCCATGGAAGGAGCTGAGTATATTTAATATTAGGAGAACATCCAGAAGTCTGTGAGGAGGGGGATGGCTCTTCCTATTCATGAAGCTTGCATACTTCTATTGGTCATCCCTGGATTGGTCACCTCTGCCGCCATCAGTCACGAAGACTATCCTGCTGATGAAGGTGACCAGGCTTCCAGTAATGACAATCTGATCTTTGATGACTATCGAGGGAAAGGGTGTGTGGATGACAGCGGCTTTGTATACAAGTTGGGAGAACGGTTTTTCCCAGGGCATTCCAACTGTCCGTGTGTCTGTGCTCTAGATGGACCTGTTTGTGACCAGCCAGAATGCCCTAAAATTCATCCGAAATGTACAAAAGTGGAACACAATGGATGCTGTCCCGAATGTAAAGAAGTGAAAAACTTTTGTGAATATCATGGAAAAAATTACAAAATCTTGGAGGAATTTAAGGTATGAGCTACCCTCCATATTTATTGAATTCTAATTTTTACTGCATTGAAAGCAAAGCTGGAAAACATGCAATAACATGACTCTAGATAGCAGCAGTAGCATCATGGTTGGCAGAGGACCAGGTAATTCATCACTCGGTATCTCATAGTAATCTCTCTAATCAGGTGTCTTCAGTTCATGTCTAATATCTTTTCATTTTTAACCCTTGAAACATTCCTTCTGTGTTTTTACAAAATATGTTCTTGGAGGGAAATTGCCTGGATGATGTGCCTGTTCAATTAATTTTCATATTCTATTAGGTTTCTGGCTTCTTAGTCTGTATTCAGAGCCATTTACCAATGGCCTGGACAAGTTGGTTCACTGTGTAGAAATGCATATGCTGTAGAGAATCACTCAGAGCTGTGATCCCTACACTAAGAAAATGCATTGGGCCTACTTGTTATAGAGCATGACTCTGCTCTGGCTCAGCTCTCTGCTCCTCAAGACTTCCTAGAGAACTGAATTTTTATCATAACTTTTAAAAAGAGAAATTAACTTTTCAATGACATAATAGTTTCCCTTTCATCTTTGTGTCTCATTTTAACAACATGGAGTTTGTTCTTATGGATTCTTGAGTTCTCTTTTCTCTGATAGCTAATTTTAATTAGAATATCCTACAAGTCACATATGAGTACTAGGAGCATGAATTAATACATCAAGAATATCCTAGTTAATTGTAGAGACAGTTTGTGTGTTGGACTGTCTTTCATGCAGAAAGCTTAATATTAAAGGTTATAATTTTATCAAAGTTCTGTGACATGGTCCACATAGTATTATAGGGAAAAGAAGTTATAGCTGGTCTTAAGTGTGCTTGTTTATTTTTGAAAAAAGGAATGTTCAGTTTTTAGACCTGAACTAACTTCTCTCTCTACAAAGTAAAATGGTGCCAGAAGTCAGCATGTGGCAGAGAGATTTGAACTGATCATCATTAAGGCCTTTGTTATATGACTATTTTATTGTATTCAGTCCATTCTGGGTCATGAGTTCAAACTTACTTTATAAAGGAATGTCTGACTTTTTCACTATGTTCTTTGGGCTATAAGAAAAAAAATGGGGTTTTTTTGTTAATTAAATTTTTTTTATTCATTTTACATGCCAACTGCAGATTCCCCTCTTATCCATCCTTTCACTCCCCACCCCCAGCCTCCCCACCTCCTGACCCACCCCCCCATCTCCTCCTCCAAAATGGTAAGGCCTCCTATGAGGAGTCAGAAAAAGCAATGGAGGGGTGGGAGGGGGGAAAGCAAGTTAATCCGTGGCTGATATGTAGAATTAAATTATATTGTAAAATAAAATAATATATAGAATGAAAATTAAAAACAACAAAAAAGAAAAAAAAAAGGCAATGGGATCAGGACCCTGGTGCATGAGCTGACTTTCTGGAACCCATTACCTATGGTCGGACTCCTTGCCCAGCCTTGATGCAGGGGGAGGGGCTTGATCCGCCTCAACTGAAAAAAAGGTTTTAATGATTATATCAACTTTATTTGATGTAAGTATTATTCTAGACTTTTCTCTCTCATGTATTGTAAAATTTCATTGTGAAATATAAGAAAGTAAAGCTGGAGAGTTTAGGAAAGCTACCCTAACAACAAATAATAGTCAGATAATTAGTTAATTACTAATTATTAATGACAATATGGTCTTTAAAATATTGTAAACACTTTGTCATTACCTTGTTTTATTTTCAGGTAGTGAAAGGAAACATAGTATTAAACATATTATGAACAAAATATTATGAACAAAGTCAGTGACAATCACTTCTAATGTGCACATATAGTTAGAGTAGACTTTTCTAGAAAGAATATCTAGCCCAAACCCAAAATCACAGGAGATAAAGTTTTTGATAGATAAAATTTGGCAATCAGCACTTAATATATACAAGAATAGTTAGTCTGGCTTATGAATTTATTCAGCTTACCCTTAGAGTGCTGTAGTTTTTTCCCTCCACTTAATAGATTTATTTAAACACAAATATAACTTTGAGAACTAGAGATTCTTCAGTGGTTAGAAGCACTGTCTGCCCTTCCAGAGGACCTGATTTTGGTTTTTAGCACCCACATGGCATTTCGTAACCTTCTTCTGGCCTCTTCAGGTACCAGACACGCATGTGATACACAGATATACATGCACATCAAACACCCATACACATAAAAATAAATAAAAAATGTAAAAAGTACCCATGTAAACATCTTAAAGAACACAAAAACATATGAGCAAAACATTGATTATTCTTGTGCTTCTAATTGTAGTTCCACCATAGTATATTTCTTCATGTAACATCCCTTAATAACAAAGCACTTGTATCTATCTGTGCCAAAGGATTATTAAGTATATTTTTTTAAAAAATTACTTTTTTGCAAATACAGAAGCACAATGATCTGTAGATATTATCTAGAACAAATTTGTTAGAATGGGGAACTAAGACCAAGAAAGGTTAAGTTATCCCCCACTCAAAAATAATTCAGTTATTTAAGTTAATTTGTAATACTGCTTTCTAGCAATTAAATCTATTCAACTTCTCAAAGCACTTTTTTTTAAAGATTTATTTATTTATTATGTATACAATATTCTGCCTGCATATATCCATGCAGGCCAGAAGAGGGTGCCAGATCTCATTACAGATGGTTGTGAGCCACCATGTGGTTGCTGGGAATTGAACTCAGGACCTTTGGAAGAGCAAGCAGTGCTCTTAACCTCTGAGCCATCTCTCCAGCCCCACTCAAAGCACTTTTATGTCAAGGTTAGAAACAGGTGGATTGGAAGCCCAGATTCCTCAGTGGAATGTAAGATCTGATCTGAGGCACGGTAGTAAGACTATAAAATAAGCATTGTAATGATTAGTTCCCTTGTGGAGAGATGTTGAAAATATTTAATGAAATATAATGAAGTCATTAGGCCCAGGACAACCAGAACATTTAAGAGTTGAATAAATGGCTCTTCTCTCTTCTCCCTCATTCTCAAATATGCAGGGATTTACTCTATGCTCTAAATTCTTCTAAGTCTTCACCTATATTTTGTAATTGGAATTCAACTTTAAAAGCATTTCAAGTGAAGGAATGTTGTTAATGTTGTACTTGTGCATATGAACTAAGTAAACACTAGCCACATCCTTTCATCTTCGTTCGCTCCCAACTCAGTTGCCAGGAACAAATAACTAATGTTTAAAGATTTATAGAACTTCTTTATAATGCTACTGACATATCATTGAGGAGGTTGTAACATGAAGTATTCTCTACAATAATGTATTCATCTAATGAGCATTTGTTGTACTATAGATATTATAGGGTCACTTATTTTAGAAATCGAGGCATCTAGAAGTCAAAGTGCTCACAAGAAAGACATCATTGATGTACAGCTCAAATGAAAAGAAGAACGGTCATCAAAAATTGAGTTAATGAACCTAAGTGTGGTAGCACGCACTTGTAAGCTCAGTATTTGCAAATCAGAGCCTGGAGGATCATAGGTTCATGAGGCCAGCCTCAGCTACACAGCAGGAGCCTGTTTCCCAAAGTAGAAACAGTTTCATTTATGACTCCACAGTCCCATATGCGCCCAAGGGTTATCGTGTGAAAGCTTATCAACAGAGCATGAGCCTTGGGAAAGAAAGACTTTTTCTTTCAAGATGCTTGGTGTTGAGGTTGCCTTTTAAAAAGCGACTGAGGTTGGCCTGGGGAGATGAAACTTCCAAAGGATAAACCACTGGAGCAAAGTCATAGAGATCGGGAATGGCAGGGCTGAACAGGATGGAAGTGTGTGAAATAGCGAGAGGCTGGGTCTAACTTCAATGACAAGAGAGAAGTAAGTGTGCGTGTGCTAACGTTACATGAGAGCAACTAGGACAGAGAACTGCAACATTTAAGAGTAGATTTATAGTAACAACCATGTAAAATGATATCATAAAGGTTATGAATGGATGGTGTCATAATTAATATTGGTTATCAACTTGGTAGGCTCTAGAATCACCTTCAAGCCTTGCCTCTAGGTAGATCTATGAGATATCATCTAGATTAGGTTAATTAGGTGGGAAAATCCTCCCTGAATGTGGAACATACCTAAGAAAGTTTGCTAGGCACTAGTATTCTGCCTCAAGCTCTTGAAATCAACCCTTCCCCACCATGGTGTACTATGTATTCAAACCATGGGCCCAAATAAAACATCCTTAAGTTTCTTAAGTTGCTTCTGTTAGGTAGTTTGTAATAGCAACAAGACAGGTAACTAACATAGGTAGTGGTTGGTGAACAAGTGAATTAATTAATACCTAAGTGCGAAGTAATGCTAATGATTTTTCCTCTGAAAATCTTTTTTTAATCATTTTTTTGTTTGACTTTTAATCTTACTGGTTTGTTAAGGGTAACTTTCAAATATCAGATCTACTTGTATACCATTAAGTTCTGATTGAATATGATGAATGGTGAGTGATGTGAAGTGGAATTAAAACTCAATTGTTAAATATTTACAAAAAAAGAGTATATTTAAATATTCTTTTATTCCCCAAAGAACATTGAGAAAAGAGGTCCAACTGGAAATTTTCAAAATTACAAACATTCCTGAAGTTTTCAAAAACCATTTAAAGATTTTAAAAGAAAACAAGATTACTGGAATGTACAAGGATAAAGGCATTAGGATAGTTTTCAGGATAAAATCTAACTTCTTGTGGATAGTCAAGAGCAGTGGTTCTCAACCTTCCTAATGCTGTGACCCTTTAATATGCTTTCTCTTGTTATGGTGACTCCCAACTACAGAATTATTTTCATTGCTTCTTCTTTTATTTTTTCATTAAGAAATTTTTTTATTCATTTTACATACCAATCACAGATCCCCTTCTTCTCTCCTCCCCACTCACCCCCCATTCTCTTCTACTAGAAGGTAAGGCCTCCCATGGGGACTCAGCAGAGCCTGGTACATTCAGTAGAGGCAGGTCCAAGCCCCTCCCGCTGCCTTCAGGCTGTGCAAGGTATCCCACCACAGGTACTGGGATCCAAAAAGCCAGCTCATGCACCAAGAATGAATCCTGATCCTACTGCCCGGGGGGCCCTTGAACAGATCAAGACAGCTACACAGCTATCTCGCTTATGAAGAGGGCCTAGTCCAGTCCTGTGGATGCTCTACAGGTGTTTGGTCTAAATGAGTACCCACTAGTTTGGTTTGGTTGTCTCTGTAGGTTTCCCCACCATGATCTTGATGGCCCTTGCTCATAGAATCCCTCTTCCCTCTCTTCGACTGGACTCCCAGAGCTTGGCCTGGTGCTTGAATGTGGATCTCTGCATCTGCTTCCATCAGTTACTGAATGAAGGCTCTATGATGACAGCTAGGGTATTCACCTATCTGATTACTGGGGTAAGCCAGCTCAGGCACCCTCTCCACTATTGCTAATAGTCTAAGCTGGGGTCATCCTTGTGGGTTCCTGGAAACTTCCCTAGCACCCAGTTTATCCCTATCCCCATGATGTCTCCCTCTATCATAGTATCTCTTTCATTGCTCTCCCATTCCATCCCTGTTCCAACTTGACCATAATGTAAATATCTGTTATTCCCAATGGTCTTAGCTGACTCCTGTGAAAGGGTCATTTGACCCTGGGGGTTGGGAACCACAGGTTGAGAACCACTGGCCTAGAGTCGGCTCATCAACCTTTTCAAATCCTTCACTGTCAGAAATTCTTCTTTGTGTGTTCACATGTGCCACACAGGGAGGGGCAAATTTTCATCACAGCGCACTTGTTTAAGGCCCATTTTCGTCATCTGATAAGCAACGTCCAGGTAAGAAAACCAAAGCATCAATCCATAAGTTTACTTACCCAACATCACACAGCTGAAAATGGGGAAACTGGGGATCCTGCCTCTGCAGCTCACCTCATTATAATAACACATGTAAGGTGCAGCCACCTGATCCTTCTATTAGAACCCACTTGTTTCTTCCATCACAGTGAACCCTTTGACACTATGGATAGTGGTTTTCCTTTTTTCTCTTTATTCTTAACCCTAAGAGTCATGAAAGCACCACAATAGGCATTCACCTTTTTTTTTTTTTTTTTTTTTTTTTTTTTTTTTTTGTAAAATGGCTTAATAAGCTAGACCATGATTGAACATATAAAAGTAAAGAGTACCTTCAAATGCCTTGGTTCTTTTCAGCCTCTACAGGTTTATAAAGGGTGACCCCCAGGCAGCCCAAAATGACATATGCTGTTCCCAAGTGAGACATTCATTTCCTACTTGCTCCTACTGTCTGATGTCTCTGGACACTGCTTCCTGGAGCTGGTGTTCGATGGATCTACATCTCATCCCTCTAGGGTTTTAGTTCTGGGGTTTCATCCCAAGTGAATGCCAAACATCTTGTTGCACTTCAGTCTTTTCTGATCCCACATATGTGTTCTGATGGGAAGAACAATGCTTTTTGTAAAGGCCTTAAGAACTTTTTTCCAGTTACTAATGCATGTGTTGGAAATACTCTAAATTCCCCAGTGTTCTGCTAACATTGTATTAAAATGAAGGTCACTGCCTAGTAAGTTCCCTCATCTTTTGTTTTGATGTGTACCCAACCAATATGGAATCATATTTAATGAACAAAGTTTATAAGTAATAAATTATAACAGCATACATAATGGCATATGTAGAAAACATTGATTCAAAATGTAAAGATCGCCGGGCGGTAGTGGCGCACGCCTTTAATCCCAGCACTCGGGAGGCAGAGCCAGGTGGATCTCTGTGAGTTCGAGGCCAGCCTGGGCTACCAAGTGAGTTCCAGGAAAGGCGCAAAGCTACATAGAGAAACCCTGTCTCGAAAAACCAAAAAAAAAAAAAAAAAAAAAAAAAAAATGTAAAGATCTGTCTCAGCTCCATGCTTCACTGTCTTATTCTGAGTTGCCCAAAGGAGAGATAATTTCTCATTTTGCACAGTATTTTTTATAACTCTCACTCTGCTAGATTGAGCCTTTGTGGCTATTTCTTTATACTTTAAAACTTGTACTAATTTGGTTTCAGGTCATACACCGAAGGTTAGACTCCATGCAGCTGAAAGAGCTTTAGCCTGCTTTGCTTTGAAGTGACTCTCTGCAGTCAAAACTCAATGCCCCAAATTCAGGATTCAATTTGTCCCAGGTCCTTCCATCCCTCTTGGGAGTGACTTTTGTACTATTCCTATTAGTGGGCAAAGACAATTGATAAGACCTACCTCCTATTTTTATATTTGAAAGGTTGTAGTAAAAACATTTTCTCTTGTATACATTTTATGTGTCTATTGTTAACCTTCAACAACAACAACAACAAAATATATCTTCATGCTATGACAACCTGCCTTGATTTTGCCCTGAATTTTGCACTTACTTTTTAAATCATGAAGAATTAGTCAGAGGGAGTAAAATTATTCAACACTCAGAATGTTTTATCGGATGATCACATCCATTAAAATAAAAAATATGGATGCCAGTTGGGTTTTGAATTGCCCCAGCTTGTCAATGGGTACATTCAGAAGGATATACAAATTCCAGCTCTGTCATTAGCTAGTAGCCTGTCATTAATGCCTAGCATTAAAGCATTCCATCTATGAAAATATTTCAATGAGAAGTATTGTTCAAATTCAGTTTGAGAGATGTGTTTTGTTGTCTGGTTGTTATTCAACATGGAGAAAGAATGGGAGGCCACATGTTTGGGGAGCTGAGGACCAGCTTTGTCAAACACGAGGGCGAACTAAAGCTGGAGGAAATTTCAGCTGAGAGATCTAATTGGCAGCAGCCTGAAAAATCCAACTCACTGCACTCTCCTCATCTGCTATCACACCAGCTCTTACAAAAGGCACGGGAACCAAGGAGCATTTTATTTATTTATTTATTTATTTATTTATTTATTTATTTATTCATTCATTCATTTTTCATTTTACATACCAACCACAGTTCCCACTCCCATTCCCCGCCTTCCCCCCTCCACTCCTCTTCCACTCCTCAGAGGGGGTAAGGTCTCCGTTGGGGAGTTAACAAAGTTTGGCATACCAAGTTGAGGCAGGACAAAGCCCCACCCCCAGGCATCAAGGCTGAGTAAAGTATCCCACCATAGGGAATGGGCTCCAAAGAGCCAGTTCATGCATCTGGGATATATCTTGGTCCCACTGTCAGGGGCCCCACAAACAGATCAAACCACAAACTGTCACCCACATACAGAGGGCCTAGTTTGATCCCATGTAGATTCCGCAGCTGTCAGTCCAGAGTCCATGAGCTCCTACTAGCTCAGGTCAGCTGTCTTTATGGAGCATTTTTTATCACAAGGCAAAGACAGTCAGAAAGTGTTTTTGCAGAACTGTGTATGAGGAATTGATTTTAATAACAGAAAAGGGTAGATTCTGAGACTATGGGGAAGGTTTTTTTTTTTTTAATGTTATCTGTGAGAAAGTCTACATAGTCTCAAAAAAATGGGTGGTAGAATCTCCAAGGGACATAATGATCCTATCCAAGGAGAAGTCAGAAGAAAACCATGGTTTCATGTAGCAAAGATGACTAAAGTCATTGTGAAGAGGGTCAGAGGTACTGTTAGCTCTGAGAAAGGGTTTCTGATTTGCAGAATATAATGGACCTTTGAACATGAATACTGTCTTCAACTGAGTTAAGGAACAGCTTCTCCTCTCTAGTTACTACCAGATAACAGAGCAAGTCTTTGCCATGGTTTACCCACAGCACAGCTACAGCAGGCAGAATATCCAGATGGAGTGGAGGTGCTCACCAAGGCTTTACGTCTTTGTAATTAGGGACCCTCTGTTCACTGGTTTGGAGTCTCTGGGCAATTTCAGAGACTATAAGACAATTTTATGAAAATAGTTTTATGAAATGCATTGTGCTAGTTTTTTGTATGAAAATGTACTTGGCATTTTTTTGTTTGTTTCACAAAATATGCTAAGGCTAGGAAAGAGATCAGATTTTTTTTAAAAAAAATAATTTTTGTTCTTAAAAATTCCCAAAACAAGAGAATATATTTTTTTTGAAGAAATGATTTTCAAGTTGGTAAAATATCCCCTTTGCCATCAAAATCTATCACCTGGCCTTTGTTTTCAGAAGATAGCCCTCTGGAGTACAGGTGAGTAGCAGGCAGGTGGATTGTACGACAGTTTCTCATCCTCACTGAGTTAAATTTACCACTGTCCTTCCTGTTGGGAAATGTTATTATTAATGGTTGTAACTGTGTGATAAGTATGACTTTAGAGATTTGTGACGGGATGCCTGTGCCCTATGCACATGGCGGAAGCTGGTATTTGATTTGCGGCCACTTCAGAGATTTGCAGAGTGTGTGATTGCTAGTTGCTTACTGAGGTCAGCCTTGAGTGGTCTGCAGTCACCACTGCCCATTTCTAATTAATACAACAGTAGAACAAAAGACAAGAGGGAATGTCTACCTGGTAATTGCTCTTCGAAAAAGTCCAATTGTATATATTAAAAGTTTGCCTATTTTTACTTGTGCTTACTTACCACAACAGTGCAAATATTAACAAACATATTCTTCTCTTTCCTACATCTTATTTACTCTCAAGTCTATATATTTTATACAAATTTTGCAGATTAATACACATATTCTCTATAGTCTTCATTGAAATTGCTACATACACACATTAATATGTGTGTGTGCATGTGTGTATACATGCATGGGTGCACATGCATCTGTTCCTACCTTATTTGAGACATTTCTACTTGAAGATAAAGTGAATCTTTTATTTCTTCTCCTTGAAGTACTGGTGCATATTTTAAATTTCATGTTGTTTTCCTACTCCTTGATTTATCTATCAGGCAGTAAAGCGTGTTTTATGAAAGACAACACAAGAAAACATATCTGTATTTTGTTGTTGGTGGTTTTTTTTTTTTTTTTTTTTTTTTTTTTTTTTTTTTTTTTTTTTTTTTTTTTTTTTTTTAATGCTTGCCTAGCTCTCAAGTGAAGGCTTGAGACAAGCCAGTAAGAGCCGATGGAGATTTCATTGGGCCTGCTGTCTCAAACAATAGCTCTTATTAACCGAGGACCTGCTTATTCTAGAGTCTGCACTTTGGACTTCATCATCACTGCTGATTAGCATCAGTAATTTCATTCCGACACACCTCTGTTGTTGCTGTCCTTGTCTCTAGTCTGCCATAAAGCACATCACAATAAAGTTATCTTCATAAGGGTTTAATGACATCATGAAAAGAATGAAAAAACTACTAAAGGGCCTAAGAAAGCCATTCATATCCTTAAAAAGATTTCAGATGACCTTATTTCGTGCTGGTAAAAAGTTGTCTAAAAGGTATAAAAGTACATTGAATAGAACTCATTATTTTCTCCATATTGTTCTATCTGGCTGTGAACTCTTTTTGATCTTTCTGTCTATAGAATCAAAATGAAAATGTCACCACATACACCCCCTAAAAATAGACACTATCAATAATTTGAAGGGTACAGTATTACATATCAACTTATTATGCAATTATGACAATTCAAAGAGTGTCTTTTTAAATCAGGTATGGTGATGCATGCCTGTAATCCCAGCATTTGGGAGGTACAAGTAGGAGGGTCAGGAGTTAAAGGTCATCCTCAGCTACATAGTCAGCTTGAAGCCAGCCTGGAATGCCTGAGACCCTGTCTAGGAGAGAAAGAGGGATGGGAAGAAGGCTTAGTGATTAAAATGCCAAAAGAGTAACTCTGAAAAAGACTGGTGTGCAGACCAGAGAACCCATATATGCTCTGGGTGGATGTAGTAGTCTAACCAAAATGCCAGCATGTAGGATGCAGGACAGGGGCTCCTGGGAGCACTTGTAAATGAGTTCTGGGTTCAAATGGGAGATGCTTTCTCAAGGAATAAGATAAGAAAAAATCAAGGAAGACTCCTGATGTTAATTTCAGGCCTCCACATACCATACACACTACACATATTTAAACACAAATACACATATCATACCCAACACACACACATAGATGCAAAAAGTACCTTTCTTATTAAACAGTATTTGGGCTTGAATTTTAAAATTATTTCTCTACCAGACTTCTTACTCTATTTTCTGAGCTTATCTAATTTTTTATAAAAATGCAAGTGTTATGGTATCTATATAAAATTATGTGTATATATATAAAATTGTATGTGTACATATACATATATTTAATTATATGTACACACACATGTATATATTTGACCCTAGAACTTTAATTTCATAACAAAAAAACTTTTAGCTTATTGAACTACTTTGTTGTAGAAATAATACAAGGACTAAGCAAAGTTTCATGGCAATGAGATAAACCCACAGTTCATTATTTGCAAAAGTAACATTAATATATCACTTTCCTGTGGTCTTTTCACCACATTTTACTACCTTCCCACTTTATAAAGAAACTCAGGACAATTTATATCATCTTTTTCAATAATTATCTTGTATGCAAAGATTTATTTCAGCCAAATGTCTATAGAAAAATGATATCAGGACTTGTCACCACAGCAACCCAGAGCTACAGGTATACAAAAACAATAAAATATTGGCATATCTAAAATCCATCTTTGATTTAGACTAAACACACTTTGTGAAACAAGCCGAGACTTGCAAAGGCTGTGAGAGAAACAATGTCTCCTCTATAAAAAAATGAAAATTTATGTAATTAGACCAAATTATATGGATTAATATATGTACATATATTTAATGTTTAAATATATTATTACTTAAAATATTTAAATGTATTTGTAAGTATCTACATACATATTACATTCTACTTATAGTTTTTTACTGAGAGAACTTTACACCAGGAAATGACAAAGAAATTAAAATAGGAGCTCTTGAAATATATTTTGATAATTTTTAGAACCAAACCAAATGGGGAGGAGAATTTGTTGTTTTATCACTGAACAGTCTCTGCCTATCACAAGATTGTGTGAATGGCTTGTGAAAAAATGGATGTCAGAGCACAAAAAAGCCTGTAGCCCTGTGGTATTATAGACAGAATCCCCACTAAACTGGCTCTAGTCCGCATTGTACCTGTCAGTAGGAAGATATGATGCAAGCATTTACATTCCTTGGCTTCTTCCAATTTCCTCTTGATTTTTAAATTGTTTAAATCTCAGAAGTGGCACTAAAACTTCCCAGATTATTCAGATTTCCTAGCTTTGAATATTCCTGTAATAATGTGGACATTCACAGACTACTTTGCTGTCATTTCATGTGAAACTCTTAGTAACAGTTGTCAATATTTTTCATGTAACCTGAAGTTGGAGAAATGTTGCATCTTGAAAGATCCTTTGGAAGTGCACAGTACACAAGGGAATACTGAGACCAATAGAATATGTTTAAAAGGTCTGTTTGTGAGCTAGTGTGGATCTCTCAAGTGCTATGAACTCAACAGTCAATTGAACATGGATTTTAAAGCAGGCCCTACCACTGAGCTGCGAGATGACTTAGGCACACATTCCTTCTCTTACTGTCTCAATGTCCATGTGTCCCAAATAAAGATCATAGGAGATGTTACCTGACACACAATAAATAATTCATAAAGGCCCACTGACATTACTACCAATGTTACCTACCCACTATTTAATCCAAAATACCACATTTATGTGACAGTAAAACATAGTTTTTTCCTTAGACATCTGTTAACATCTTAAAGTTCATACAACTTCAAATGCAATTTAGGAAATGCCCCGTTAATTATTTCAGGGAGTCTAATTCTATGGCTTGACACAGAGGAACAATTAATGAAGAAAAACTGATCTGAGCTAATCTCTTCTTTCTTTTTGAAATTACCAAAACTTTATCTGTGTGATTACCTATGGTAATTTATAAATCTTTATTACATAAAATAGATCAGTTAAGAAGTGACTTTTCAAGACAAGGATAATAGTAATAGTGCCAGTTCTGTATTACCAGTTATCTTAGACCAGACTTGGTACACTACAGACCATAACCAAATACATTCTACAGTATGTTTTATTAATAAACTTTTACTGGAAACAGCCATGCTTAGTCATTTATATGCTTTCTGTGGTTCCTAATGAGGTATCCCAAAGCACTATAGCCCTCTAAAGGGAAAGTTGTTGGTTGATGACCTAGGGTTGTTACTTTTTCCCTCTCTGTTCTCTTCAAGTTGTTCTCTTACCATATATTGCCACAATCTACAATCTTGGGGCTGATAGCGATGGGTCCTGTTTCACCTGAGAATAAGCAAAAGTTTAATTTTTTTAAATATGAAACTTTAAAAACATACAGATTTGCCTATTTACTGTATGTTCTTAATGTTATGGACACATTAAGCCATATTTCTTGGTATAGTTGATTCCAATATTATTGGCATTCAATTATAATTCCATTTATTGTCAAATAAAATGAAGCAAAGTTTATAAAAGGTCCATCTTTTTATTCCCTTGTATTCTCCTTTAATTGTAAAGCAAGTTAAATGTTTTGTTTTTAACATAATACAATATATGTTTAGTACTGTGCTAACAAGCAAAGGTCTGTAAATAGTCTATGTAAGTGTCAGTCCACTATTGAATTTTTAAAAATTAGCTATCAGAGTCAACACTCCAATTCCATTAATAAAGCTGGAAATTTTTTTCTGGTTCCACCAAACCCCCACATTCCCATGGCCCATTTATAAAATAATCACTCAGAAGCTTATATTAATTATAACTACTTGGCTGTTAGCTCAGGCTTATTACTGACTAGCACTTATGCTTAAATTAACCCATAATTCTTATTTATGTTTAGCCACATAGCTTGATACCTTTTCTCACTTCTGCCTTGTCATCTTGCTTCCTCTGTGTCTGGCTGGTGACGCCTGACTTGGCCTTCCTCTTCCCAGCATTCTCCTAGTGTGCTTATCCCACCTATATTTCCTGTCTGGCTACTGGCCAATTAGCATTTTATTTATCAACCAATCAGAGCAACACACATTCACAGCATATAGAATGACATTCCACAGCACTTCCCCTCTTCTGTCTAATCAAAAAGGAAGGTTTTAACTTTAACATAGTAAAATTACATATAATAGAACAGTTATCAAACAAGAATTACAGTTATAATATCTAGTCTATTTATATTTGGAAAAATTAAAGAAAATATTCTATCTAGCCTATATTTGTGCATCTAAAGTTTCATATCTAATTTATCTTTTATCATAACCAAGGAAAATTATGACTATCTAGTCTTCAACTACATCAAAGACCCCAGAAGGATTTAATATTACCTAAGTAAACAGGAATAGCATTGTAAGCAACTTCCAAAATTCTGGAAATGAGAGAGACAGTTGGCTGACAGGAGTTCCTCTGTAGCTTTGGGTCATCCATCTTCAGCCTACAGGCCTGAAGTCTCTCAGTCACTTCTCTCTGTGTCCTGTAGAATGTCTGGTAGTTTCTTCTGTGAAGCAGGAACCTGAAGGACCATCTTACGTTGCAAAGTTCAGTGGTCATCTTCCTATGGGTCCTGCATGCCCAGTCAACATAACATTTTGTCAAGCAGTCCAGACAAGAAGAATTTCTTGCCCAAGTGGCTATTTTTGCCAAGAAGAAGATAAACTCCATATGGAGTGTCTTCGACTCCCATCTTCTTCTTTGATGTAAATTGGTGCTGCCAGGAGCAGTTGTGTCTCATTGTCCAGAAAAGTCTGTTTTTTAAAACATTTTAAATGCCATATTCTGTAGGTCTTTGAAGTGTTTGAAGATTATCTACCTAATTGAATTATATCTATGTATACCTAGAAAAGTTAACATGACTATCATAGAAGACTAATTATTAATCTGTATTTCTTAATTATTCATTAAAATTTAGATAAGTTACATAAACATAATACCTTAAATAAGAGTAGGAATATATATATATACATATATATATATATATATATAATAACTAAATCAACTCTAATTTTGTATCAATAAGCTAAAATCCCTAGCAATGTAAAACATTTTTAAACAAATTGTTGCTCTTTAAAAGTAGGTTCAAATAATCTATACTTTCATCCCATCATATATATACTATCCCCTTTTCTTCTTCAGAAACAGATTGCATTAAAAAGAAAAGTGGAAATGATGGGTGATATCGTTGTGTATGCTGTGAATATGCGTTGCTCTGATTGGTTGATAAATAAAGCTGTTTGGCTAATGGTAAGGCAGAATAAGGTTAGGTGGGACAATCTAACTAGAGAGAGAGGGGAAGGAGAAAGACAGAGAGAGGAGATGCTGTCAGCTGCCACCAGGAGAAGATGTAAAAGTACCAGTAAGCTACAAGCCATGTGGCAAAGTATAGATTTATAGAAAAGGGTTAATTTAAGATGTAAGAGTTAGCTAGTGAGCAGCTTGAGCCATCAGGCCATATCATTTGTAAATAATATAAGCCTCTGTGTGTTTATTTGGGTCTGAGCAGCTGCAGGACTGGCAGGTGAGAGAGATTTTTGCCCTTACCATGGTCCAGGCAAGGCACATGAAAACTTCTGGCTACACATTAAGGTAGAACAATATATTAAAATAAAGAAGGTTAGCCACATAGCAGTGGCTCATGCCTTTAATCCCAGCACTCAGGAGGCAGAGCCAGGCAGATCTCTGTGAGTTCAAGGCCAGCCTGGTCTACAGAGTGAGCTCCAGGACAGGCACCAAAACTGCACAGAGAAACCCTGTCTCAAAAAAAGAAAGAAAGAAAGAAAGAAAGAAAGAAAGAAAGAAAGAAAGAAAGAAAGAAAGAAAGAAAGAAAGGAAGAAAGAGGGAGGGAAGGAAGGAAGGAAGGAAGGAAGGAAGGAAGGAAAGAAAGAAGGAAAGGAAGGAAGAAAGAAGGAAAGAAAGGAAGGAAGAAAGAAAGAAAGAGAGAGAGAGAAAGAAAGAGAGAGAGAGAGAGAAAGAAAGAGAGAGAGAAAGAAAGAAAGAAAGAAAGAAAGAAAGAAAGAAAGAAAGAAAGAAAGAAAGAAAGAAAGAAGGAAAGAAAGAAAGAAAGAAAATAAAGAAGGCATCAAGTTTACCATCATAAAGACTATAATTATAAATGCCCCTGATGGTTTTGGTTTCTTATGATTGCTATTGATAAAAGAAAGGAAGGATTATGTTTGAAAGCTAAAGGAAAATAGCTTGAGTGGAGAACTGAAGAGTTAATGGAGAAAAAGAAAAAACATGACCAGAGAGAAATGAACCAACAAGAATGGTCAGAGCACCAGGGTCTAGAGTGGCAAAAACAGGGAAGGAACATGGTCCCAGTCATAGTATGACAATCTGGTGAGGCAGCCAGGTCAAATTCGGGGCAAATGAGAGCTGCATAAGGGCATGAGTAGGAGAAATGAATGAAATTAACATAAACACAAATAACAATGGTCAGATTTATGTGTCCTGCAAGTACATTCACCCACTGAATTATTTATGTATTTATCCTCATTTTCCAAATTGCATTCAAAGAAATCTGTGTTTTTCTTCTTGTTACATATAGAGAGATTTTTCAAGACTGACAAGGAGGCATTTCTGACGCTCACTCTAGGGCTGTTTTCACTACACCTTATCAGCCTGGTGAGTTCTCTGTAAGACATTCTGCAAGAAATATAGCTGAGAGCATTTGATTTTCGCGTGTGTGTGTGTGTGTGTGTGTGTGTGTGTGTGTGTTTCCTTTATTGTTGACTATTGAATTACAAGTCATTGTATCTTTAGTCTCATATCTTTTTCACAGAATCCAATACATTGTTTCCCAATTCACATTTTACAGGGCTGAGTTGGTTTCATTTTAAAATTCTCATTGTCAAAATATATACAGGCACACCTAAGGCACATTCTCATCCACTGAAAGCAAAGACAGTGTGCACTCTGAATGCAGTGAGGGCTAAGCAAGATTATTTTTGCAAATTTTGATGTTTTAAAATGTTTATACATTGAGCTGGTGAGATGGTGTAATAGGTAAAGCACTTGCCACACAACTGTAAGATCATGAGTTCAAATCCCCAGGACCTATAAAACAGCTGGTGCTTTAGTATGTGTCTCTCTAACCCCAGTTGTTCCTAAAGTTAAGATGGGTAGTGGAGACAAGAAAATCCCTGGCAGGCAGGCTAACCTGGCACACAAGAGCAAGAGACCCTGTTTCAAACAAGGAGGAAGGGAAGATCAAACTCTTGAGGATGTCCTCTGACATCCACACAGTGGTGTACACACACAAATACATGCATGTCATACACACAGAGGTATTAAAAAATATATCAACAACAATAAACAACGACTCTGAGACTTCACTTATTTCATTGTATACTGGCTTCAATGCCTCATCCTACGTATGGCAGGGAAAAATTAAGTTGTTCAGTCTAACTTGCATTTTCCTCCAGCATTAAAAATAAACTCCTGCTAAAATAGCAAATCTTTGACTGCTGGGACTTGGCAAGCTTCATTAAGGAGAAAAAGGACAATCATGAAGAATATTCCTATTGTTAACGAGATTCTAGGACATTCACATTAAAACTAAAAGATATGAAAATCAAGACTCCAGGAACTGTGAACCAAAGTTATCATTCTTTTTCAAAAATCTGTTTTTACAACAAATCCAATGATGGATTGAAATTTCTTCCGTAAATAAGGATTTATTTAACTGTCTAAAAGTGTCATCCATCAACATTCTCAATTTACTTCCTGTTTGAATGCAAACACTGCAACATGTAAGAGTTTGCAACATGTTTGGATGGCTTTCAAAACTCTGAACATCATTTTCAGAAACTGAACATTTCAAATAATTCATAATGGAAATAATTATATCATGATTTAATCAAATGTTCTATGAGCAGCATACTTCCTTGAGAAACTCAAAGGTACTTAAAATTATTGGATGAGGTGTGGAGGAGGGGGAATTACTAGTTAGTTGGGGTTATGATGAAGACAAGTCCAACGCCACGTAGACAACCTGCTTTTCCACATATTGTATTACTCCCTTGGAGTCTTGAAACAGTCCAGTGAGAAAATTAAAACACTGTTAAGGGAAAGGGACCTGGCCCCTTCTTACTGTTCTCTGACTTCTTCTACATGTACTCTGTGGCATGTGCACCCCACAGAACACAAAGTAAACAAATAAAATGTAATAATAGAATAGAAACTTTTTTAAAGATTATATATTTCTCAGCTTCTTCTTAAAAATGAGAAAACCCACGCTGAAGAATCTGTCGAAGGTGAAAAGCAGGGCAGCTGATGGCAGAACTTCCTCCAGATGTCCTCATCCTACATTATCATACAACATTCCCCACTACATACAACACAAACAACGGCCACACAAGTTTACAAAATCACAGGCTAACACATGGAAATTTGTCAAGAAATTTCTCAGTCAAGATTTTCTTAATTAAAATATATGTTGGTGTCATTGCCCATAAGCCATCCCAATATATTTTCTTAGAACAGGGTAAGCAATGAGCTAAGTATAAAATAATGAAGTATAAAAATCAGGAGGAAGTTGTTTGGCCTTCCAATTGGAACCATATATTTCAGTATTAACAATTATAAAGCACTTAATATAATTAACTTTTAATTACCTCTTTTCATAGCACATCCATATACAATGTTATTGCCGAACTGAAAAGGAAGAAAACAGCTCAACTTTTAGAAAATCTTTGCCTAGAGAAAACAGACAGTGGCAAAGAGTTCTTAGGAAGTAATCTCTACTTCTTTCCCAGTGCAACATGTACGGTTGTCCCATCTCTTAGACTCTGAAGGACGTGAGTTCTCTCCCAACTGTGCAATGCTAGTTGCCAATGTCATTATATCATCTCTTTTCTGGCATCACTTCCTTTCACTATTTCTGTAAAATGATACTGATGCTCTTTGTTTCTTATATGATTCTTTGAGAGTATAGAATTCTCATGACCTCATATTCTCCTCTAACTACATTCATTTTTCTTTTTTTTTTTTTAAATGCTCTTGCCAATGACTACTCATCAGCTGATACAAACAGTCTGTCCTTCTAAGTACCATCAGGAACATTTTGAAGTTATACAGTTGTGTATATTTTCCCTGGTGCATAAATGTGTGATCCATGGAGCATCCTCATCACAGAGATATCCAGGCTCTTATGAACATGATGTACATGGTCATAGGATGTTCATGGACCAAATGTAGCTTCCCACTAGCTTGTTGGAAAGGAACTTCCAGCAGCTGCCTTTCTAGAGTCCTTCACAGGTATCAGTGTGACAGACATTTCACAAGTCTTTACTCTGACCTTTTCCATATTTTCAGATTCTCATCTGAAGATTTTAGCACCAAATAAAGAACAAAAAAACGCCCTGACGTTTTGTTGATAAGTGTACTTTGTCTATTCAAAAAATATGCCTGCTACTGCAGATGAAGTATACATTTGGTTATACTTCCCTTTCCTATATTTTGTTTTTCTGTCTATTCATAGTTCAGAAAAGCTGGATTTGGGCAATGGAATTTTTTGAGAGCTAAAAAAATGCATTGGTTCTACACAACATCCATTTATTAGAATAGCCAGTATCAAGTCAACATGTAATATCTCACAAATTGGAGTTGATCAGTTATTGTTTTATTAAAAATAAAAAAATCATGTTGTGGGGGAATTATTGGGGATGGATCTGGGAGGGTTATAGAGGAAGTGGGTTTGTAAATATGACCAAAATACATTGTATTAATTTCTCAAAAATTACAAACTATTTTAAAACATGCCAAAATGATTGCTGTTTTTCAAAAGAAACCCTTTCAAAGAAACAATATACAGTCAAAATAATATTGCTATACTATAATGCTGAAATTTTCAAAACAAAGGAACTTTTTTTGCTTCATAAATACTTTAAGATTGGAATTTCATCTGTTTTCTAATCTTTTTATATTTTCCTCAAGCTCAGATAAAATTTAGTTCTCCATTATAACAGTACCAGTAATTATTCTGAAAAAACTTGGTTAAAATTGTAAAATATACCTGTTTAAATCTTAACTTCTGGGTTGTTGTTCAATTGAGGGCAGGATAGATGGATCATTTTTCTAGTATTGTGACTTTATATACTTTACATTATATAATAATGCTGATAACTATTTGTAGTTAGCAAATAGTGTTTTGAATTTGCACATTTCTAAATTATAGTTTATAGCTATCTGGTTTATTATAAATGCATGAGCAAGACACATTTTACAACCATTTTTATAGAATGCTTTTATTTTCAGCCAAATTGAAAGGTTTTTGATAAGCATGTAGGCAATAATATCCCATAATATATTTTCAAATCACAAACTCCTTAAGAAAAAGCCAGAACTATTGCTACTTAACCCATCATTCAAATGATACATGTATACATATTTGCTGTTGGACATACAGAGAGAGGGAAAGACATATGCAGATATAGATATCAATAGATAAATAGAAATAGGTGGATAGGTATGTATATATTGATATAGCTATGTAGATACAGCAATGTATAAATGTACATAGATAGATGAATATACAGATAGATGAGACAGAGATATATAGGCATAAATAGATTTTGATGTGCAGATAAAGACATGCAGATTTGTATCACGTTCTATTTGCTTCAGCAGTATTAATATTCTTGGAGAAGTTCCTGCTGAGTCTCTGTAATTTGATGAGTTTCAAATTCAATGTTCCTAAAACACTGCAGTCAATAGGGCAGCTCACTGGAGGGGTCATCACAAGCTCATTAGATCAGGAACACAAAGGAGAATTTTAATCACATGCTATAGGTCATCATTCACATGATTGTGAGTTTTGGTTGAAACCCATCAGGTCTGCTGATTATTTGTTGGCATCTGCTGCATTGAAATCACAGTCTACAGGAACGGTAGTGGATGCTAAATACTCCTGTGCTTTGTAAGTTAATGTATATTTTAATGAAGTGAACAGTGAGATTCCTGACAGGCATCAGCAAATCTGAAATAGAGTCTTCCAAATTTCTCATCTAGTCTGGAAGTAATGAGACTTGTTCCATAAAGTGATAAAATTTATGCCATATATTATCTCCAAAGGAGGAGTGCTTCATGGAGCAACACTTCTCGTTTGTTGGGATTAGATTTTTAAGTAGTTGTTCGAATGGGTTCCTTTGTAAAAGGGAGCTGAGCTATATTTTCTTTGATAACTTTTGCTCATGATCAAAGAAATGAAACAACCCTAAGTGCATGGAGGTTGATATGACTTGGTCAGAAATAAAGTCGTTGATTTAGTTATTGCAACAAAACTTGGCCTCTAGAATCTATCCCACCCGTCCCTGTGTTTGCTCATCAGCTTTTAACAAGATTCTCAGGGACATTTCTAGGAACCAAGTTTCTGTTTCTCAGAATACTCCGGAGGTGTTTTGTTCCTTTTTTTTTTCAAGGTATGTTTCAAACCAGGAATTTTTGCTAAAACTGTATTTTACAACATACTGAAATCACTGTGATAAATAAGTACCATTCATCTTGGCACACATTACAGACAGTGTTAGGACTAGCCTTTTCTCAGATCTTTTAGTAATTCCACTGCATATACTTGGCCCTTCAATTTATTTAGCACAGTATTTTCTAATGCAATAAAAGTCTGTAATCATCTACTGCTAGATAAGTTAGTCAATGGACTACTTGTAGATTGACTTACCTGGGATCTGCACAATGAATGTTATGAATTTCAAATTACCTCCACAGAGCGAGTTTATGTTCGCCGACATAATATTGGAACCCAAATAGTTATTTCATGACTCATAGTCAGGAATATGTTCCCTCAAAGTGTGCTTTATAATATTTAAATAAAATGCGCCCCTCCCATTGAGTCAAAATCCTTTCCACACATGATGAGCACAGATAAAGCTGCAAGAGGTATGGCTCGGCAGATAAGAAAACACAGATTCTGTACAAATGGTTGTAGATTTTGTTAAGTATTTATCATCATGCTAAGACGTCTTCTAGGTGCTGAGAATTCAGAACTGAACAATGTGTTATAAGCAGCTTAGAATCTATAAAAGCAATAGACAAGAACAAATAAGAAATGTTCAAAAACCAGTAAAAAAAAAAATGAACTAAAGGTGGCTTTTGAACGACACCATAGGTGACAGAAAATGTGGGGCTTCCTGTATGCTTCTTGTAACTTTCAGATTGGAATTTGTATGGCAAGCTTTATTGACAGTGATCATTTCTTCCTGGATAATTGGAACAATATCACCAATAGACACTTATAACTCCCAATGACTCAATTGTCATATATATATCATATTCAGGCCTTCCTCAGATGTGGAAGAATGTGTCTCAGGCATTCAGAATGCAAAACAATTGTACATTTCTATAAACACATAGGGAATTCTAACCAAGCAGTGTGCAAAACCATATTCTTGTAATCTTACCTTGACCCTCAATGATGAACACATTGGCTCCCACATTCTCATAAAGAAAATATTTGGCCATTTTCTAAAGCTTTGTTGTTATTCCAGCAACTTAAGTTTCTGGTTCCCAGGCTACTTTCCCAACTTAAAATGCCCGGAGTATTCATGACACTGTTTTCAGAATTCCAATCCATCCCGTGTCTTCTCCAAACATTTTCAGATCACGGTGACTTTGCAGTTCAATTTCAGCTACAAGGTCTTTGGAAGCTAACCATTTTTTAACCAGATATATCTTTCCATGTTTCCCATTCTGCTACCAAGGGTGAAAATATACCTACTAGTTACCTAAGTCAATACTTAAGTCACTGGTTGCTTTATCCAATCAAATTCATCTAATATATACATATTCCCACATAAGAGTTCAAGAACAGGAGACATTTGTAATCTAGGGTGAACTGGGACAGAAATGCAATGTATTTGGCGACAGTGGGAATTACAGGTGAACTGCACAATCCCTGCTTACAGTCCCACATTAGCCATTCCAAACCATGAAGTTAGAAATGTACTAGATTTATAAGACACATGTACTACTCATACCACCAAATATGCACATTAACAAATAAATATTATCTGTAATCATAATTGCAAATATATTTTATGAAAATGTAAATGTATCAAATATTACAATACTTTTCAAATATTGCTTAGAAGTGATGCATTTTCAGGGACGTTAGAATGGGGTCACTTCATCCTCTGCCTTCCCAAAGATGTAGCTGACAAAACCACATAGCTCCACACATTCTTATTTTTAAAAAGATAGAAAAACTAGTAAGAATATTTTCCCATCTACTTATTTCAGCATTCTCTTTTCCTCCAAAGACAGCTTTATTCCTTAATCTTTGATTTTATGGGAACATTTTTAGGTTTAATCTGTAGTTTTCACATCGAAGGATCCAATAAAAGGAAATTTGTAACCAGCTTAGTGCTTAAGATGGGAATCTTTATCAGAAGTACCAAGACTTGAAGTTTTATACTGTTAGGTGGGAGGGATTTTAAAAGTCTGAACTTAACACCGAAGAAGCTGAGTGCATGCTTCTACTAACTTATCACTATCTGAAAAGTATCTGTTCAAAAATGCAAAGGAAGGCAGAGGCCATAGAAATGTCAGTTTGAGAAAGAGAACGGCAATGTCATCAGAGCCCATAAGACCTGGCAAGGCTGGTAAGGTCAGGAAGGGACCTCAAGCTAGGAGGTCAGTGGGTTGAATCTGACTGAGTGTTGAGAGCCAGAGGTTTGATGTTTGAAGAAATACAGGTGGGGGAGGGTGCAGGCAGGACTACTCAGACTCCTCTGGATCACAGTCTGAAAACTGGGTAAGGGAAGACAGGTTAGAGGGTGGACATGCCATGCTGGGCTTGGGTACACATGTCAGCCACACTGAGTCTGGAGGATGGATATGGTGGGGAATGACAGGCATGAATATGAGAGATTTGTGGCCTGAAAAGGATGACCACAGAACAGAAATAAGCCACGTTCAAGGATGACTAGGAGTAACTGAGAATTAGGAAGATAATTTTGTCTTCTTAATTTATTTCATTACTCAAGACCCTTTCGAAATCTCCAGCATACTTTTATCACCAATCCTTGTAGTCGCGGCTCTCCCTGAGAGCACTTCTTGTGATTCCAAGGTGGGCCTCAGCACACATATCCACTATTTATTGGTTCAGTCTTTGTCTGCTAACTTCTATAAGACACCACCAAGCATAATTTCAGGCTTCAAGACTTAATGATACCACAGTCTCCCAAAATACAAGCTATATGACAAGATAAATGTCCCTCCTCCAATGTTACAACTCATATTTTCACTGATAAATTTCCACAATAACTTTCATACACTAATTGCAAGAATTAGTAGATTTGTCAGCAAGAGGTACATATCCACCATTAAACTGATTTTCCCAATGTTAGTGGTTATTCCTCTGGACCTGCTCTATGTGGACAAGTATGAAGACCTTAGGATATCAGCTACTCAGATGAGGGCATGATGAATGGTGCTTCTTGTTGGCAGACAGCAGGATGGAATTTGGTCATACTCTTACCTTTAAATCTCTGCCCTTTGCTTATCCATCGGACCTAGAAAACTATTAAATCTCTGTCAACATATTCAGTCATCCACGAGATGAGAATAAAATAAATTTTCCTTGTTGGGTTAGGGCAGAAACAAGATCATTGATAATATATAATTTCTTAGTAATAATAAAGTTCAAGTTTGTGATAAAGCATGGGATAATGTGATGGATTATTCTACAATGCTTAAACTTAACTGGTAGAGAGTTTATGTGTTATCTTCAATAAACCAATCTATCCCACTTAAACATGACAATATTTTACCACAGCTCCTATTAACTAATTCTCTTATCTAAAAACTAAGACAATTAGAGTGGGCTATCATTCTTCAATCACAAAATGGAGATTAAATGAATTTTTAAAATAATCAATGCACTAATTTCTGTCTCACTCAAACTACTTGTGGCAGGGGACATTGATTACACAAATTATTTGGATAATTACTTCTGAAAGAACCAGGAACAGAACAGAAGTTTGGACAGTAAGCACAGAGGAGGAAAAGGGGGTTCCATTAGATGAGTTTGTAGGTACAGAACTGTGGCATCATGCTTGAGGCAGAAGTTCCTAAGAGCAAATAACTTTGTTGGAAAAGTGTGGACAACGTATGGCTTCCAAGAATGCCAACGTTTCATCCTAGGAGTCTAAGTGTAAGATTCTTGAAGTCCAGAGTGCAAATCTATATAGGATGAAAGGGTCACTTGTAGTTTCTAGAAAAGAAACTGAAAATCCATTCATTCTTGGTTGGTAAGTACTGTAAAGATGCAAGTTCTTTTCAGCTTTGTATTATCTTAATTATTTTCCCATTTTCATTTTAGAGTCTTTGACTCTTGCTTAAATGGTGGCTTTTTAGGTCAATTGATTTTAGTTCACATCTCAAAGCAGGCAGGCAAGGGTAAGGTATTCAGAAATTAATTCAGGAGGCTAAATCTAAATGTTTGGATCCCAAATATAATTTTCTGTAACAGTCACACTGAAAAGGTGTCATTTAAGTTTAAGTTGCCTTGAATAAGCCTTCACAGGAAGGGTCAGGATATGTATTTAACATTTTCTCATTTCCTAGCAACCCACCTTTCTTAGGAAGCAAATATGACCAATGCAAATTGACTTCATTTGTTCTAATACCATCTTCTTTCCCAGAGGAAAGTGAAGCAAGCATTCAGTGCATCTGAAAACCAAATGACCAACTGGCAGGTTTGCTGTCCAAACACTTCTTCAAAAAGTAGGGCAGTGATATAGAACAACTCATTATTCACGGAGACCTGAGATGTGCTTCATCTTGACTTGACTATACAGTTTGCCTTCTTTCGGGGCAGAATGATCATACATGTGGTAATTGGAATTAAAGTCAATATAAACACTAATGTCTTGTCTTCTGACAGCATATGAATGTGCAAGCATTGAGTTATAGGAGAAAAGGGGCTAATTTGAGATTTGTTCCTAGCCCTCTCCATGTGAATGGTGTCGCTGTGAGCCCAGCAATGAAGTTCACTGTGTTGTAGCAGACTGCGCAGTTCCTGAGTGTGTCAACCCAATCTATGAACCAGAACAATGTTGTCCTGTCTGCAAAAATGGTAAGAATGCCCTGCATCAGCTTTCAAGAAGGGGTTAGGGGTTAGGACAAGACACTAGTATTTCACGCCTGCATGCCATTCAGTGCAAAAGCCCTCTAAGATCTGCATCTGGCTTTTCAATATGGGCAGTGCTGGCATGTATGTTTTTTCTGAAGCCTTAAAGTGAAAATGTATTAGGGATGGGTGAATTGAGTAACTTCTCATCTGGGGAATTAGACCTCTTGCAAGCTGGCTTTGTTCTGACCCCTATTATTTATTGTTGGTTTATAAAACAACTATTGGAGAGAACTCAATACCATATTTTATAGTGATTGAATTTCTTGCTATTTGGGGGCCTGTGAAGCAGTTTTCCAAATTTCATGGTGTATAGTGCATCCTAAGACAGAGATTGGAGCAAATGTCAGGTGTTTTGCTTTGGACATAAATAAGACCTCAAATTTAAAGTTGTCCAAAGAATTTAAATTCAATTATAATTGTACTTAAATTGAAGCAAGAAAGACTGAAACTGATGTGTGTGTGTGTGTTGTGGGGTAAGGGGTTAACCAAGATTTTCAATATAGAAGAGCCCTGTCCTCACAGAATTGCTGTAGATGAGGAAAGTGACTTGTATATAAGATCATGGGTTCATTTTCACCATTACAAAGTGGAATAGTTGAAAAGAATACAGAATCTTAGTCATCCGAAATCACCATAGTTCCATAGAGAAAACATTGCAAAGCAATGATCTTCCAGGACAATATCAACAAAGAGCATGCAATCACACTCCTCCTAGTGATCATGTTCTGCCAATGGGGAGGAAATAGGAAACTAGCTCTCCACAAATGCCCCATTTGCATTCACGTGTGCTTGGGGGGAAAAGTGGTTGTAAGCCCTTGTCATCATGCTACTGCTAAATTGATATGCTCTTGATAGATAATAGATAGATAGGTAGGTAGGTAGGTAGATAGATAGATAGATAGATAGAGTTTAAATTTATATTATCTCTCCTAGTAATCTTTTCCCTGACAGATGGATAGTTTTAAAATAGCATCAAGCTATTAAAAGACAAAACAAAAATGACTCTTATTGTTTTACAAATAAATTTTGTAATTTGGTATCTTCCCAAACCACTAATAATGACCCCTTCTGATGTTTTTTTTTTTAGGGGGGTATAGACTTTCCTGTTTCTTATCATATACGTCCATTATGCTAAGTCATTAAAGTGTCAATTGACTTCTCTGTTTCTCCTTATCCAACTAACTTATGGTGATCATCTCTGTCTCAAGAGCTGGAAATAAAACACCCAAAGTCCTAATGTGCCTTATATATGCAAAGATATATGATTTAAAACTTCATATTTCTGAAAAAGCTTAAAGAAACTGGAAAAGATACAAGAAAGAACAGTAAGATGATTTAATGGTTGAAAAAATAGGACCTGGGAGGATAGACTGAAGGAGTTAGCATAATTTGTCCAGAAGAAAGAGCCCAGGGGAGAAGTAACTGTCATGAAGTATATGAATGGTTGGTCTAAAGTGGAAGAGGACTTGTTATTTTTCATTTTCTCCAAGGATAAAAAGAAGGAAAGCTCAGCTACCCAATCAATCTTTAAAAACGGGATTGACAAGTCTTTAACTGGAGTTTTTTTTTTTAGGGGGGGGGGAGGTTGGAAGTAACCATTTAAATAGGTCCTTGAGAATATTTTCTTCCCTGGGTAGTCCTTGTTAACTTTGCCCCACTTTTAGAGTAAGTGCTTACAATTAAAAAACTTGTCTGTACACACTCAGCATTCTCTCAGAATTAGAGAATCTAGTCCACGTAGTTAGGATGCAGTATTAAAGCATGCATCTAATAAATCATCCCAGGTACCTAACACAAGCCTACACCACATCTAGACTTCATGTCTAGTCAAATGTTAAGATAGCATAGACACTTCAAACAAGACTTATTTAATATGTCATTACTCGAGATTAGCTTGCATTTATCATATATTAGAAATTTGTCTTCAAATATAACCCTTTGCACATGTGTAATGAATGAGCTTTGAGTCACTTATTCATATAACTGAGTTTATGCTAAATGCACAGTGCATTAATTAAGTTTTCTGAGGCTGTGTCCATGACACAGTATGCAAAGACCACATCTGCTTCATCTTGCTACTTCCAAACACATTATTACTTTATAAAACAATAAGAGAAATCAATCTGGATTTAAATAAGTAGGAAGACTAACTCTTGCTATAACATAGTATTAAGAGATGTTTTTATTACTAAATGCCATTAATTTCACAATTGTTCTCAAAACACAGTTTTATCACTGCTGAAGGACATTGATCAAAAGGACCATTGAAAGCCCCTGAGGCCTGTATTTTATTAATGAAGCAGACTGAGCCCACACTTGACTTGTTAATTTTCTAAGCATATTTAAGAAAATAGAAGGAGATGACACCTATGTAGAAGAGCTGGAAGGAAAATAAATATCATGAGTGTTTTGAAAATTCTAGCACATTGTAAGCTGATCTCATTATTTAGATGATAAACTTGTCCATTATAGTGAAAACTATTACATAAGAGTATGTCTACTATCTTGTTAGATCAAAGTAAAGGCACAAGTTTAAAATATGTCCTATAGATTTCAGGTAGAGGCAATATATTCCAATGTATACATAGTTCTTTTAACATTGTATACATTTTCTTAAATCTTTATAAATGTTAATGACTTCGGCAAACAAATACTGTTTTTGTTTTCCTACATGCTGATTTTCATGGTGGTCAAATCCTCCCCCTATGTGTAACAAGATTGATTTTTCTGGCTTCCTGAGTTAGAACTTGCCCAAAGCAAGGTGGTCAGAAACTAAATGTTTAAATTGATATAATCTATCAAATTAACCTTAAAATTTAATTATCAGGTAATTCTTGCTTTGAGATTATTCATGAGCCAACAAAGCAAGAAAACAACAATATATTGGTAAATGAGAAACAACAGTCTCTGATGAGAACTTTAACAATTATCACAGAATGAATATTCTTAATTTTATAAAATGAAATTTGATGTGTTCCCTAGATAAATAATGATACTCTTTCTTTTTCCTCAATATAATTTGTATACATCAATTTGGTAGCATGAAACTTCTAGAACTTTTCTCTAATTATGTTAAGAATGAAGGAGAATTTTAAATTTCTTCATCTTGATGATTACCGCAAGCAAGATGTTCTGAATAAATCCAAGCAATCCATAAAAAGACTTCATTCTTATTCAATTTAGTTAAACACTAAGAAAAATTGTGGGTGTAATCAGAGTAAGAAAGCATTAGAGAAAGATATGGATGGCCAAACAGGATATGTATAGTAATCATATTAGAGGAAAGATAACTGTAAACTTTTTACTTGGGACATAGGCACAAAAATCCACCTTTCTTTAGTTTTACTTTTAAACAATTGTTTCTTTCCTCTGCACACCTGCAAGAGCCGGTGGCCCAAATGCCCTCTTGAAAACACACAACATTTTCTAACTCTGCCACTTTTCATAATATTATGTTCCTTTGACTTATCTTTTAGCCACAATTTCCATTGCTAATTAATGAGCACTCTTTACAAGGGTTGTTGCTTATTTGTTCTAATAATATATAAAAATAAATTAGTATTAGTATAGTATTTGCTAACAAAAATGTTTCAATTTAGGGTGTAATTTAAACATTACAATATTTGGAAACCAATCATAATGTATTTCGTTGGGAACCAAGAATGTATATTGTTTTTGGAGTGTGAATTAACATTCATTGCAATTTTGTATTTTTAATCATTCATGCAACTTTTGAGTTTTCCATTCTTCTTAATGCTTTTGTTGTAAGTCATTAGAAACCATGTTTATGGATGCCGAACATATGGCTTTGCAGATAAAGTATATAAGCAGTTATCAAATAGTTGATAACTAAAGCACCAAAACCATTAAATTCATTTTCATAGATTTTGTTTACATTGGAATATAGTCAGCCATTATTTATGCCTCTGACAGACAAGTTACCTCATGAAGTCTAGAAGATCCAGGACCCTCCCCTAACCCTTTATCCACAAGCCTTACTCAAATGGTTAACTCCACACTCCGTACTCTCTCCCAGTTTAATGGTCATCAAAGCCAGGCTGGTGGTAGGCTAGCCAGAAGGGCAAAGAGAAAGGAAAAATGCATCAGAGTGGCAGGTTAAATACAAACAAAAAATGAATACTCTTTGTAGTTTCTAACACTTTCTAAAGATTTACCATGAACAATCGCTAACAGCCCTAATATGCACACAATGTTTCTTGAAATGAAAAAGAAAGAAATAAAAACCAATTCCCTGAGGTAAGAAATGAGCAAGAAAATCTTGTCTAACAAGTTGGGTAATATACTTAACCAAAAGGAATCAGAAATTATAAGAAGGAGATACCAATTTCATATTGATAGTATTTTCTAATATCGGCAACACTTCTTATTGACAAAAAATTGACAGAAAAAAGTTGAGGAAATGTTGGGCAACTTTTAAGAAGGCATTTTCTGTGCAAATATTCATGTCACTTAAAGTTGATTATTATACAATGTGTATTTTGTCCCACATTCATGCATGGAATTTCCCCTGCATTTTAAGAGTGAGAAGGTGGCATGAAACCTTATTGTTTTCAGTGGAGTGGTGAAATACATCACAGCCTTTAAAACCACACTACTGACGTTTTCTGTGCCATGTGGAATAATAGAATGCAGCAATGCATGCTATATCTATTGTATTTTTTGTGTGATGTATTTAATCCATTTGAAATGGGATGCATATAATAAATATACATTAAGTTGTATGGGAATAGAAAAACACCTAATATTAGTTATATAGTAGAATGTTTATGATGAGAGCGGGGGAGATGGTTTAGTTAGTAAATGCTTTTCTACAAGCCTGAAGACCTGTGATTGGATCTGCAGCATTAAAGAGGTGAAGACAATCAGATCCCTAAGAGCTCACTGGCTGGCGAGTCTAACTGAACTGGTAAATTCCAGCTTCGGTGGAAGGCTTGCTCTCAAAAAGTTTGATGAAGAGTGATTGAGGAGGACACACAGTCTGATTTCCATACATTCACATGCACATGTGGATGCAAAAACAGCCACAGAAAGCGAAGTGGGGGAGGGGATGGAGGCAGAGAAGCAAAGGAAGGGGGAGGGGAGAGGGGATAGAGGAAGAGAAGCAGAGGAAGAGGGAGGGGAGAGGGGATGGAGGCAGAGAAGCAGAGGAAAAGGGAGGCTGAGAATGGATATAATCATTCAATTTTTACTTGTAGGGTTTAGGAATTAGAAGGTAAAGGGAGAAAAGAACTCCTATCTTTAGTGCAGTAGATACATGCTGACCACAAAAATAACAGAATTCTGTGGAAAGTCAGAGATATGATGTTCAAACTATAAACAATGCTCAATCTTAACTCACTATTAATCAGATTTGAGTATAAGTACATACTTGTATTATTTCTATGCACTACATAGAAGAATTCTAGAAAAATACACTAGCTTTTAAACTAAGATTCAGGGACTAGAATGGGACATAAAGCCCTGGATGTGAATGCAGAGGACTTGGCTTTCATTTCCATAATCCTCCTTATTGAGTTAATGCTTTAGATACCTACTGTACTTTCATATTCTAAAAATTTCATCCTACAGTTAAAAAAAAGACAATTTAAATGCCATTAGACTTCCAGAGAAGATGCAAGAAAGAGGTGTCCCCATTTTGTAATAGAGCCTAAAACTGATTAAAGAAAGACGATGATTTCAAACTAAAAATCAAAGCAACTCTATTTATGATTTTAAGTGAAAATTTTTAAATAAAAATACAATTAAGTCTGTATTTAATATCTTTAGTTTATAGATTTACTGGTGGGTATGGTTTATAAGCTATGTATCACCAGTGGTATGAAGTAACATTCTTCAGTGGATAACATGACATTTCTGTAAAGCATGTAATAATCATCTTACAAGTATTGAGTAAAGATAATGAATCTCACAGGATATCAGGTCAAGTTTTAACCATATTTTAACCTTAATTTGCATTCAGATTCATGGAAAACTGTTTGTCTTCAGAGATTTGAGGGAAGGGAGTTTGTACTTGGTTAGCAAACAAACAGCCTGTACAAAGTCTATGCCTTCTGACCAAGCGGGGTTGATGGCAGATGAGGGAAGAGCTAACACGAGAATTCTATCGAGATAATTTCTCTTATTTCTAGATTTGAGAAGAAAGATTGTGCTGTCATTTCTATATACAGTTGAAGACATTACATAAAAGTCGGCAAAGCTGGCGACCACCCCATTAAGTAGCATGTGCCTGCAGTCCTAACTCTTAGGAAACTAAGCTGGGAGACGAGACACATGAACTTAAGGCCAGCCTGGAACAGACTGCAAGACCCTGTCTCCACCCTCCACGGTCACACCACTACCCCCACACAACCACAGTCACAGCAACCCACAGCCACAATCACACCACCACCACCACACAGCCACAGTCACACCACCACCACCACCACAAGAAAAAAGGACCAAACATCTCGATAAAGTAAATGGATAGTTTTCGCATGCTAATATACATCGACCTCATCCAAAAGGAACAGAATCATGTTTGATAGGCAAACACTAATGGCAATCCTAATAAAATCACTTGATAGGTGATAACACTTTTTACTTAACATTTTAGATAGATGATAGATAGGTAGTGATAAATAGATTAGATAGATAGATGATGGTGGTGATGAAGATAGATAGATAGATAGATAGATAGATAGATAGATAGATAGATAGATAGATAGATAATAGATAGATAGATAGATGGATAGATAGATGATTGATGAATGAGGGAAATATAGATAGGTAATAGAGAGATGAAAGACATAGATCTAGATAGATAATAGGTAGGAAGTGATTTGCAGATAGATGAGATGCTCACATATGGTAAGAACCAGTTAACTAACAACAAAAGTGAGGGCTTGGAGAAGAAAAGTTAGAAACAGGGAAAACTCTCCTCATACACAAAAAATGTCACTATATACTTGGAAACATAAGAAAATTAAATATTAAATACACTGGAATTGAGGAAACTGGCAAGGTAAAAAGGAATGTGTAAGTTTCTATATATGTGTATATGCACATACAACATAATAAAATATATGTCATTAAAATAAAACTAGCATTGGTGCCCAATGCAAAGATACCAATGAGATATAATAAAAAGTTCATAAACAGACTTAACTATGAGAGAAAATTCTATACATGGTTAAATCATATCTGAAATCACTGGAGAGATGGTTTGTAGAAGAATTGTGTTGGAACAATTGGGGAGTTATCTGAAAAATATTTTTAAATTCATATCCTATAATTCAGGACAAATTTCATCAGATTAACTATAATTTCCTTTTTACATCTTCCGTGCGTGTGTGGTATGCATGTGTGTATATACATACTTTGGCATGTGTGTGGTGCACCTATGTGGATGCACATGAGAGTGGATGTTCAAAGTTGATGTTCTCCAATCCACTGTATTCATTGAGGAAGGGTCTCTCAATCAAGCTGAGAGCTTGAAGATATGTCTAGCCTCTCTGGATAGTTGAATCTGGGTTCTCTGTCTCCACCTTACACATGTAGAATTACAGACAGCTGCCTTGGCCACTCAACATTTAAGTGAGTTTCTGCAGATCCAAATTCCATTTCTCTATATCTGCAGCCACTAAATATAAATCATTTTCTCAAAAGAAAACCTGGGCAAATTGATATATAATCTTGAAGTGACAAAACAAAATTCTCTACACTGTGTAAAAGCACAAAGAAAAAAGATTTGTACAGATTTAAAGCTAGAACAAAAATTAATCTTAATATCACAGAGGGTTCTTATTTACATAAAGGACTATTAGAAATCCATAAAATAAAAATCTAATGTCTCTATTTTTTAAATTGATGACTAATTCAAAACATGTTCCAGAGAAAATAAAACAAAAACTGTCCCATTAATATATGAATAGTTCCAATATACTTATAAGAAAGAAGATGAAATTTTCTTAGTTGATTCACTCAAGTATAATGCCAAGAGTCTGATAATCTACTTTACTGGGTGTAGCAGGCATTCTTGCACATTGTTGACGGATATAGAAAGAAACGGTAATATATACAAAATTCAAGCACATACACTCTTTGTCTTAGGAATCCCACATATGTGAAGTCACAAATGAACAATTCTATTCATATTTAGAGTTTCTAATTAATGAGAAATTAGCATAAAACGTTTATAAATAAATGTAGATTTAAATTTTATTTTTTAAAACCAACAATGGATATCAGACTACATTTTAAATCAAAAGATGAATAATAAAGAAATAATATTTTAGGGTAAATTTTTAATTAAAGTCACAGCAGTTTACTTAAGTGCTATAAGATATACATATACATATATATATGCATATATAATAAGATAGGGCCAGCAAAATGGCTGAGCTGGAAAAGACATTTCCTGCCAAGTTTGCAACCTGAGTTTAATCCCGGAGACCTATATTGTTAAGGGAAAGAACAACTGACTCCTACAAGTTGTCCTCTGACTACACACACACATACACACGGTGCATATACATACACATACATATACACATGCATATACCACACACACACACGCACACACGCATGCACATGCACATACACATACACACACACACAAAATAAATGCACAAATAAATAAATAGTAATTAAAATGAAATAAGACACACCAAATTAAATTGAGTAAAAAATTAAGTTCCTAATTCTCATAATAAGTCAAAAGGAAATATCAAATTATCTATATGATATAATATTTTTATAAGTTGACAAAATACTTGAGAGTTTTTTTTTTTTTTTTTTTTTTTTTTTTGGAAACAGGCCCTACATATATAGCCAAAGCTGACCTTGAATTTGCCACTATCTTGTCTGTCTCCCAATTGCTAGGGTTACAGATACATACCACTGTATTCTGATCTATGGCAATAGAGGATGCATTTAGTAACAGGGTGAAACCCAACTTACTAACTATAGAAAAATGATGCATAAAACTATAATTTTAACCTTTCAAATGTGATATCTGAATTGCAGTAAAGAAACAAACAAAAGGAAATAGAAAGTGAAAAACTTACCTGGGTGTCTTGATTAATTTTCTTATTCATGTGGCCAACTATTTACCCAAAGTAACTTCTGGGAAGGCATGTTTATTTCAGCTCATGGAGTCAAGAGAGGATATAGTTCATGGTGGTGGCAAAAGCTGTGAGACTGTGAGGAGCTGGTCATATAGCAGAGAAAGATGGATGCTGTAGGCCCTGACCATATGACAGCGCCACACACATGCAGAGAGGGCCTTCCCACTAAGACTCTCTGAGCGTACCTTTACAGATAAAATAAGTAGTGTGTCTCCGTGTGGGGTCTAAGTTGTGTCAGCTTGACAGTCAAGATAAATCATTGCTGAAGGTCTAAAATTTTATATATAGTCAGTACGAGTATCTGGTGGAAAAAGGTAGTGTCATATAAATATAGAGTCATTATTTTTAAAATAAAATTACACCCCTAGTTAACCTATTATATAAAAATAAGTTTTAGTTGGATTAAAAGTCTAAATTTAAAAAAGAAATCATGGAATAATTTTTAAAATAACTATGTCAATTTTTCAGAAGAATGGAAATCTTCCTAAATACATAAGCAAGTAAAAAGCTGGTCATAGAAAAATTACATATGTAGATAAAAGAGTATATACTTCTATTAATGTTACTGCACGTATTCAAAGAAAACAATAGCTAGTTTGGAAGAGGATAAATGTAATAGGCTATCACATACAGGTGCCTGCAACAAGGACATTTCCTTTCTGAAAGTCAATGAAAATATACGGTTCTTCTATCTATCAGTGACATTTTTAGAAATTGATAAGAAATGATCAAGTAAGAATATAAAAGTGTCTGCATAGTGATTTTTATTGTGAAACTGTTTCATGATAGAAAATCCTTTAAAAACTTGGAATCTAAATATTTAAGAATACCAATCATGTGCCAATACTGAGGTACTGTGAGTCCTACCATAAGGATATTTGGACATCCATATTTGTTGCCACACTACTCACTCACAAAAGCAAGAAATGAACCAGCCTATGTGATGAACTGATAATGAAAACATGGTACATATGCACAATGGCATCTTATTCAGCTCTAAAAAAGGAAATTAATCATGAAGTTTTTAAGAAAATGAATAGATCTGGAAATTATCGTATTAAATGAGGTACCTCAGACTCAGAAACACAAATGATGCATGTTCCTTTCACATACAGATTATAATTTTACTGTTTGCATATTTGAGTAGATTTGGTGTGGTATAGGTTATAATATCAGAAGGAGACCATGAATGGAATTGGAATACATGTGACATGGGGGACTACTAGATGAGGGAGGAAGGGTGTCAGGGAAGTCCAGTAAAACACATCATTTATAAAAATGCATAATGAAATGCATTATATGTGTGTTAATTAATAACAAATATAAATCTGTAAAACTTAAATCATTAAAAGTATAGTTTATCAACACAAGTACTAAGAGAACATTACATATAATGGTGCAAAAAAATGAAGGCATCTCTCTCCTGCAAAAAGAGATATTCATACTATATTATTAAACTAGTCAGCTAAGTCTATGTAAGATACATAGGTAAATAATAGATGATAGATAGAAGATAGATAGATAGATAGATAGATAGATAGATAGGGATGGATAGGTAGATGATAGATAGATAGATAGATAGATAGATAGATAGATAGATAGATAGATAGAGAGGTAGGTAGGTAGGTAGGTAGGTAGGTAGGTAGGTAGGTAGAAAAATAGATAGGTAGGTAGGTAGATAGATAGATAGATAGATAGATAGATAGATAGATAGATAGATAGACATGGTTGGGTGGATAAATAGATATGGGTGGATAGATAGATGATAGATAGATGATAGATAGATAGATAGATAGATAGATAGATAGATAGATAGATAGATAAATAGATAGATAGAGTATATAAGGGACCCTATTACTTTTAAGAAGCTGGAAGAAAATATGCAAAATATTAATAATGCTTATGTTCTTGCAATAAATGTATATTATCTTGTAATCTAAAATTATTAGTTAAGATAGAAAACAGAAAAATCTATAGCCAAGATAACATAATTTTTCTACTTTTACAATTTAATGATTAAATAATTAATGGTATGTCACTTAGTGGAAACTGTGCTGTGATTCCTTCTTGTAATTTGTACTCTGTAAATTAACTAACTAACTAATAATTTCTTCCACTTGACTTTTCAACTCCTTTTTAAGATTCTTTTTTTTTTAAGCAAGGGAAATCTTCATTGCCCATTTTATGCACCTATTAGGGAAATTGCTAAAATACACACTTAAATATATCCATTTACACTTCATGAAACTATTCTGAAAAAAATAGGTCTTGACTGAATGCGTCTTTCACCTTAATTTAATATTTTCTCACTTTTTCTTAGGTAGACAATTTGTACCAAGCATTATACAGTTTTAAAATAAACATGCTGGACATGAAGCCCTTCTCTGGGAAGAGCAGAGCACATATCCATTGGCTTCAGAGACCCCTGAATAGTTCAGGATGAAAGCGCATCCCATGCCAGGCAGCTTCAAAGTCTGCATTTCACTGACTCTTCCACGGAAAGTCAGGATTACCATATTCCTGTAAAGTAGATGGCAAAGCAGAATAATAATAAATGGCTACTTTGATCAGCCACAAACAAGAGTTCCCCATTTCCTTCATAAAACATCCTCCAAAATATAAAGGGAAATACTGATGTTCATATTCTCTTAGACCAACTTTTTAATTCATCAGCAAACTGGATTTCAAAAGCCTTACTTTACAGTGTTGACACAATGAAAATTAACACCACATTCATTTCCCTCTAAAAACATCTCCTGTATAACTGACGTGGCTACCTGGTCTTAAAACAATGCAAATTAGAAGGCCAATGTGCAAAGATAATTTGAATTTTTCTCATTATATTTCCTCTAATATGGGGACAGATTATTTTTTCCCACATACTATTTAGGACAATGAGTCTGATTCCCCCACATAGTACAAATCTTCTTGGTGATAGAAATACGTTTTTAAGTAAATGAATGGACACCTATATTCCACCTGATTGAAGAAGAGATACAATTTTTTTTTAATTTCGATTCTCTGAGTTATTTTAACTTTGAAATGTGTAATGCCTTCTGTTTCATACAGAGAAGTTTTCAAATGGACAACATGGGATGCAGTCTGTGGTAAGAAGAAAGGTTTATTAAGTGTAGTTTGGTTCAGCAAAGGACCAGCCTGCATATCTCAAATTACAGGATAAGCTGATTGCCCTGAGAAATCAAGTATAGCATTATAAACTCACTGTGGGTGCATAAGGCTTCTACTGGTTAAATACAGACTTCGTGTAATGTGTCCGTCATTTTAGTGCAAAATTAATGGCACGATTTAGCTAGTATTCTTCTTAATGATGTATTTTATCTAATTATAAAGACTGAGTATGTTAATGGCTGAAGCATGCTTGAGTATATAAGGCTAAGGACTTGATAAATGAGAGCTGGTGTTACACTTAGTAGTTCTTAGATTAATTATCATCATTACACCAGGAATTGAGAAAACACGTGAAAAGGGCAAACACTTCCTCAGCATATGTTATCAGCACACATCCTTCTCCAGAACTGTCTCCCAGCATCCTCTGCCCTTGGAACACAATATAGCACCTCACCCAGGAGTGCTTTCTTCTCTGGATCATCTCTCCCTGCCATTTAGGCTGTGTCCTCCTGTACATGCAAACTAACTGCCTGCCTCTGTTTTATAAATTAGTCACCTGACAAGCCCCAAGATTCCCCAATGACAGGAAAATGTGTAACTTAACTAGAATCTTCAAAAATCAAAGCCTCAGTATTGCCTTCAAAATCTTTAGGGACATTTTGAAAATCTTATAAATGAAACAGATTATAAGTGTGAGTACCCACCGTGTGCGTGTGTGTGTGTGTGTGTGTGTGTGTGTGTGTGTGTGAGAGAGAGAGAGAGAGAGAGAGAGAGAGAGAGACAGAGACAGAGACAGAGACAAAGACAGAGGAGGCGTAGGATGATTTGGGCTAATTTTGTTTTCAATATTTCAGTCATATCAGATAATGTCATATAATATCTGACTTGATTTTTTTCAATAGTTAAGAAAGTGATGATTGTTTGATGAGGACATATCAAATATATGATTTGAAGGTGTTGAATAAAATCACCCAGACATTACATGAAGATAAGAAACAAACTCAGAAAATCTGTCTTGGCATCCGTATGAAGAAAGAAAAGTGACTGCGGTAGATATTATTTAATTCTAGAGAACACATTAGATAAGTAGAAAGTAAGTCAGAACTGTGACATAAACCAGAGACAAAGGAAGCTTGTTAACCAACACTTCCTGTGCTGTGCAGAAATTGCAGGGGCTGAAACAGAAAGCCCTTGTAAACACCTGTGATGTTTTGGTGTTGCTCTGGGCTACTTCAAATCAATCTATCAGCAGTGTCAGAGCTCTTCCAAAGCAAATGGCTGGATGAAAGAAAGAGGAAGTTCCCGTGTGCTGCTCATGTTTGCCTCCGTGAGCCTCATTCCTGTGAGGCAATGGTACAGAGAAGCTGTAAACACTCCTGCGTGTCAGGGTAGATAACCAGCCAGCCCTTAGTCCATCCTTCCCTTCACTCATCACTTTTATGTGTTTTGCAGAAAGGTCTGTAAAGCAATACACCTGCCTTCTGAAAGGCTAAGCTCGGTTAGTTTCCAGCATCTTGAAATGACAAAATAGTCAGTAATGTGTTATAGCCAGATGGTGGAAGACTCCTTCATCCAGCTTCCTGTGGCAGGACTTAAAGCAGGGGAAGCAGGCAGGGTAAAAAGACTCATGTCAAATGCCCAAGGAGAGGGGTTATCTGTGTTTGTTTGCTTTTCTGGGCTTGCTTGGATTTGCTCTGTGATTTCATGCATGATGCAAGGTGGCCACAAACAACAACACAGGAGGAGAGGTGTTAGGGAGAGGAAAGCGCATAGACTTTCAAGCCAAGAGTCCTGCAAGTTGAGGGTTAAAAACTTAGATTCTGTTTCAGACCTCAATAAACACAATAGTGTCTAAGTTGGGTCAAATAACCAGCCCCTGATGCAGAGTCTTCCCAAATAAACTGGAAAGCTACTGAACTCATCAAAATGCCCCTTCCACTTGCCACAGTGCGTATTTACACATGTGGACTACTATCTCCCTCTCAACTGCTTCCATTTCTAATATGTTCACAATAGTATACAAACATTTGAAGAAATAACTGAGATATTGGGTATTTAAAATACTATCTTTTAATTGTATTTTCCCATGATACATTTGGCTCAATTAGTTTACATAGAGATTAGCATTCAGCCTGGATGACAAGGAAGTCATAGAATGGTAGTAGACCAAAGAAAACAAGAAAGACTTCAGACCTAGGCACCTAAAGAGAATATCAGGGAACTTGTCATTCTGGGAGGAGATGGTAAGGAATGTCTGCTAAGGCACTTAGCAAGGGAAACAGGTTCCCTCTTTTAGGTGTATTTACAAACATGTTCTAATGACCAGTAATTAATGTAAGGCTACTAATTGGAACACCAGATTTCATCTATTACACTCTGATAAATATATTAGGACATCAAAGGTATTAAGAGATTTAATCTTTACAACAATCTTATGAACAGGAAACTATTACAGTTACTAATTTGCAGAGCAGGAAGCAGAAGCTGAGCTCAAGTGGGTAAATTGCTCTCTGAATGTTGCTGAGACCTGTACCCTGCTCTATCAAACTCCAAAGCCCAAGGTCTCCCAGCAGCAACTCCTAATATGGAGTGTCAGGACGGCATCATCAGTGCTGCCTCGAAGCCTAAATGGCATGTAAACCCCTGAACCACCCAATCTGAATCAGGACTTTTGCGAGTGGTACCCAGAAATCTGTGTCTTACCGAGTTTCCCAGGTGTGATGCTCATCACTCCGAACCATATGCTTCCTAATAGGGACTTACATAATAGGGAGTCTGCTCTTCAAATTGAAAGGGTGGAGGAACAAGAAAAAACTGAAATAATCTCTCTCTCTCTCTCTCTCTCTCTCTCTCTCTCTCTCTCTCTCTCTCACACACACACACACACACACACACACACAGTGTGACCACAAGATACACCAGGGCAAGAAGTAGCATAAGGCATGAAAGAAAGGGTCTGACCTAAATACCCGGTTATCGATGCAAAGCCATTCGTATTGAAGAGGGGAGAATGGTAAATACTGACAGAACAGACGAGCAGGTCTCTAAGGACTAACGTTACAAATGGTGAGCCTTTAATCTCTGCACTCCAGAGGCAGAAGAAAGTGGATCTTGGTGAGTTTGAGGCCAGTCTAGTCTACATAAGGAGTTCCAGAACAGCCAGAGCTATGTAGGGAGGCTCTGTCTAAAAAAAGAAAGAAAGAAAAGAAAAAGTAAAAGAAAAAACAGATAATCTCATTAAACAGCTTTATTGAGATACATTTGCCAGAAAATAACTTCATTTTTAAAGCAGGCAGCTAGACGTTTTGATCCATATGCACTAGGAAAACTGTTACCATAACCAAGATAGATCATGTACCCATTGCCTCCAGTATTTCCAACAAGCCCTGAGGTAATCTCTCTTTCTAGCCCTATTTCCATGCCAGGCAATATTGTTCAACTTTTAAGCCACATACATCATTCTTCACTTCCTAGGACTTTGTACAAGTAGAATTTGTCACTGGGGGCTCCCATCTTGCCTCTCTCAGCACAATTATTCTGAAAGTCATCTACAGCATGTAGATGCATGTAGCTCACTTGTTTCTAATTGCTTAATGCTTCCCCCATTATATAGCTATATATATTCACTTAGGAGATTTATAGTTTTTATTATTACAAAAAAAAAGTTGCAATACATGTCCCTACACAAGTCTTTGCATAGATATATGTGGGATTTTTGTTTGGATTACTTTGTTTGTTTTGGTTTTGAGATGGGAGGTCTCATATAGCCCAGGCTAGCCTTGAACTTGATATGTAGCTGAGGATGGCCTTTGAATACTGATCTTCCTACTTCCACTTCTCAACTGGGAATAGCGTTGCATCATCATGACTGGCTTCTCTTTCTCATCTGTTATAAGAATACCTAGGATTCTAGGTCATATGGTTGGTGTATGCTTCCTTTTTTTTTTTTTTTTTTTTTTGCAAAATTTTATAAGCGGCAGTAACATTTCAAATTTCCATGAAAATGTGTGTGCGAGTCCTTTCCTACACATACTCAGCAAAATCATAAATGCTGTTTCACTTCAGTCCTTTAGTTAAGTCCCATTGTTATTTCATTGTGCTGTTAAGTACATTTCCCTAGTGACTGGTGATGGTAAGAATCTTTCCTGTGTCAATTTTCTATCTAGGTATCTTGAGTGAAATGTCTGTTCATATATCCCACCCCCTCTTTTTTTCCTGAGCCATTTTCTTCTGTGCTATGAAATTAGATGGGATTGTAGATATTCTGGAGGCAGCCTTTAACAGGTACACGCTTTGTAGCGTCTCCTGACTGGCTGCATTTTCATTTGGTGCCAGCCGCTAAGTGTCTCCAGAAGAACAGGAGTTTTTAAATTATGATGAACACCGATTTACCAATGCTTTGTTTTATGAATTGTGCCTTGGGCTGTAGCCTAGAAATCTTGGCCCATCCCAGGACAAAAAAGTATTTTTCTTTGTGTGTTTCACCTGTAACTGTTTAAGATCCCAGTTTGATTCATCTTTATGTCTATGATCCACTTAGAGTTCAGTTGTGAATGTGAATACTGGTTATTTCACATGTATATTGATGATGATAATGGAACGTGTTTGCCGATACCCCATGTATGAATAATATGCATCTCATTATGTATTTGCAAATCTTTCAGAACACTCTAATCTATTCATCTAAGTTGTTTTGGCTGTTCTAAATATTTTGAGTTTATATCCAAATTTTAGAACTATTTTTTTACTCCTCCTCCCAAAAAAGCATACTGGAAGCTTGACTAAGTTGCATTTAATCTGTCCAGATTAGCAATGTCCTGTCTTTTCACATATGAAAATGGTATTCATCTTCATTTATATAGTTGTTTTATTTTTCTCAACATGTTTTGTTAATCATTTTATCCCATAGTTTCAGTATCTAGACCTTTTACATCTAAGGTCTATTTTATCCCAAAGGTTTTTTTTTTAATACTGCTGTCTCTGTTACACACTTTTTAAAAATATTTGTATTAAGCCAGGCGGTGGTGGCACATGCCTTTAATCCCAGCACTTGGGAGGCAGAGCTAGGCAGATCTCTGTGAATTCGAAAACAGCCTGGTCTACAGAGCAAAATCCAAGACAGGCACCAAAACTACACAGAGAAACCCTGTCTTGAAAAACCTCCCAAAAATTGTATTAATTGTTGGAGAACTTTGTACAGTATGTTTTGATCATATTCACCTTATCTCCCTCAGCTCTTCCCAGATCCACTCACCCTCCTACCAATTCAACTCCATGTTCTCCTCTCCCCCTTTCTCAGACTCATCAAGTCAAGTTCATGTTGGTCAACTGCTCTTGGGTTTGGGGCCCACCCTGGAGTGTGGCTAATGTATCAGAGGTCACACCTTTAAAGAAAGCTAACTCCGCCTTTCCCAACAGCTATCAAATGTCAATAGTTCCTGATCTAAAAGTGGAACTATGTGCTCACCTCCCCTGTCCATATGGAAATTATGTCTGGCTTGAGCTTGGACAAAGTATACTTGTATATTCTGCCGCAATTGCTGAGAGTTCATATGTGAATCTACCCTCTTTCTATCTGAGAAAGACTGTTTTCTTGAAGTCATCCACCATCTCTGACTCTTACCATCTCTCCATCCCTTCTTCTAGGAAGATTCCTGCTGCTTGGGGGAAGGGACTTGATACAAGTGTTCCAAATAGAGATCCCCTTTAGGGTTGGTATGCCAAAGTCTCTTGACCATATTGACTAGTTGTGGGTCTCTGTACTAATTGCCAACTACTGAAAAAAAAAACTTATTTGATGATGGTTGAGTAGTGTACTTATCTATTGTATAGCAATAAGCTATTAGGTGTCATTTTGTTGCTATTTAGCAGATAAGTAGTAGATCTTCCCCTAGGGTCTATGACTCATCCAGGTGCAGAGTTTTGGCTTCATTAACAATGCCAGCTATGGGTTCTATCTTGTGGAGCATATCTTAAATCAGGACAGAAAGTGTCTGGTTACCTGTAGAGTCACTATTACGCCAATAGGCATATCACGCCAGGCAGGTTGTTATTGTGACTTACAAGGTTCACACCTGGATGAGACTGATGATTGCTTTTCTCCTCCGGTAGCATACATAGAGCCCCTTCTAGGACCACGAAAGTTATCCCGTAGGGATGAAACTTCTAGGTTAGGACCCCCTTGATTTCTCCATGTTCATGACTCAAGTGTATGGTGTCTTCCACAGTAGAGTCTTGTCATCTAGTTCAAGAGAGTAGCTAAGAACAATAGCAATATCCTGTAATATTAGGGGGCGGGCTATGGGACCCCAATGGCTGACAACTCTGAAAGAGGTAATGCATTGCTGATGCTGGAGTTTTTATGTGGCTGTGGTTTTCCCATTATAAGGTAACTCCATTTAAACTAGTTTTATATATGTATAAAATTTAGGAAGCTTCTATTGTAGTAGGATTTCACATTGCTTTTTTTAAAAGGCTTTTGGTGTTATTTATCCCTCCCTTGCCTTTCCATCCTCTACCCTGCTTTCCTGTCTCCCACTCCCTTTAACTCTTTCTAATATGCATTATTTTTAAAAGTCTTATAATTTGCTGCTAATATATTAAAGTAGAATTGATACTAATGTATTTATCTTGGGTCCTAAAACACTGCTAAACCTAATTACCAAATACAGTGGGCTTCCTTGAGATTTGGATTCTCTACATGTTGTCTATGAATGACTCCAGGACCATAGCCTCGTCACCAATTCACGTGTCTTCTGTCCTTTCATCTATTACGCTTGCTAGGGCTTCTCATACAGTGGTACAGGGCTGGATGGAGCAGTAAATGGGACATCCTTGTATTATTCTGATACAAGAAGAACTTCAAACTTTCCAGATAAGTGTCATTTACCCACAGATAGTTTTTATGAGTACTATTTGTTGAAATGGTCATATATGGGTATTTTATTAATATAGTGATTGCACTAATTTATTCCCCAGTTTTAAGTCAATGTTACATTCAAGATGTAAACTGCATTTAGTCATAATTTGGGGTTTTTTTGTTTGTTTGTTTTGAGACAGAGTTTCTCTGTGTAGTTTTGGTGCCTGTCCTGGATCTTGCTCTGTAGACCAGGCTGGCCTCAAACTCACAAAGATCCACCTGACTCTGCCTCCCAAGTGCTGGGATTAAAGGCATGCACCCCAACTGCCCGGCTAGTCATAATTTTTACACTTGCATTTAATTTGTATAAAATTGTTCAAAATTTTATCAACTAATCTTACAAATCATATTACTCTGTATTCTTGTCATTTATGGTTTTTCTAGTTTGGAATATTAAGGCATTGCTAACTATATATAGTGAATTTTGACAGTATTTCTTAATTTTCTGGAAGAGTTTGTGTAGAACTGACAGTAGTTGTCAAAAATATTTCATAGAATTTAGCAATTCTAGATTGTCAGAACTTAGTTTTCTCTGTGACGGTTGTCATGTGGAAAGACATGATACTTGTCTAAGTCTGGCTTAACTCACTTAACATGATGATCTATAGTTCTACTTATTTTTCTGCAAATACCGTGATCTTATTCTTCTATATAGCTGAATAATGAGTGTGTGTGTGTGTGTGTGTGTGTGTGTGTGTGTGTGTAAAGTTGTTTTTCTGTAGATTACATATAGTTCAATCCTTTAAATATAATCCAATAATCTCTGCTTTGCAACTGAGGTACAGTTACATTTATATTTGGTGTAACTATTGATACATGGTTAGGTTTGAATATTTTATGTCTTCTTTGTTTACTCCTCCTTTCCTTTTCTTTCTTTTGGGCAAATATTGAACTCCTTTTTGTTAACATTTAGATATCAAGCAGCAATTGTTTATATGGTTATTTTTCTAGTTGGTTTGGAGTTTAAAAATGTAACTTTAATTTTTCAGACTTACCTTTTAATTAGTACTTATCATACTTCACATGTAATGTCATCACCTATAATGGTAACCTAAATTAAGATTGTCATGTAATTTATTTGTAATTTTTAGTACACTTTACTCTTCATCACTTAGTTTTATTTTGTCTCAGAAGTATATGGTCTTATAAACAGAAATAATAAAAACTATGCATTCACCCATGAATTTATTTTTAATGATATCTACTTCTTTACTGTAATCCAGCATTCCCATCTACCCTACTTCTTCATTTGGAGTAGCTTATTTTATTATTTCTTGTGGTAAAAATGACTGGTGGATTCATTAAGCCTTTCCATGTCTGAAAGATTTAGTCTTGGGACTCCAAAGATTACTAACTTGCAGTGATTGCTTGTTTGTGTTTTATTTCTTTCAATATTTTGAAAATGATGCTCTGCTTCTGTGTTTTTTGTAGATTTCATTTGTACAAAATACCACCTGTCATTTTTGTCTCTGTTCTTATAAATGTACAGTACTCTCACCCAGTGCTTTAAAAGTTTTTCCTTTTATTCAACTTTGTGTGTCTCAAGAAAGTGTTCCTTGTTGATTTGTGTTTCCTGTGCCTACTCTTTTGAAGTTTTTTGGACCCATAGATTCATACCTTCCATCAAATTTAATTTATTCAAATATTTTTATTCTTCTCATTTTTGGAAAAATCTAAAAATTGTCCTCATGGCTCATGATTCACTGTTTCTCATTTTGTGGAGAATCTGCTGTTTGCTTTGCTAGCTCTCTACTCTTTTCCTCTTGTAATATCTGATCTGCCAATCATTTCTCCTGTGTCTATGTTCACAGTTCACTGTTTTACCTATACAGGTGAGACTGGTACTCTACATGTGTTTTTTTTTTTTTTTTTTTTTGGTTCACACTTAAGATCTATGACGATAAAAGAACAATTGTTTTTAACATTCCTGTCTGTTTATCCTGACATCTTTGTAGCTCTGTATCATTTTTATTGCCTGCTTCATCTCCTTGCTTTTAGTCATGTAGCCATACTTCTTGGTGTGCCTGGTAACTAAGAATTACATGAGATGTTATAAATACTGCATACTTTTGAATACGACAATCTGGTCATCTGTAAATATTTTATTTTGCTGTAGGACAAGTTGCTTGAAAACACAATGATCTTTTTACACTTGGATTTTAAGATTTGTCGATCAAGATCTGAACAATACTCAATCTAGGACAATAATGTCCTACCACTGAATCAAGATGCACCAATTCGAGTGGTGCACTTGGTACCTTATTGTGTATAGAGCAGTTTTCTGAGGTCATTCATTCTCTAGCAGCTCCCCACTCCCAAGGAATTTACGAAGTAAACATGCTGATAAATAAATATCCCATTGAATATTTGACCATCTTGGGTATTTAGATCTTTAGATCTCTCTCTCTCTCTCTCTCTCTCTCTCTCTCTCTCTCTCTCTCTCTCTCTCTCTCTCTCTCTCTCTCTCTCTCTGTGTGTGTGTGTGTGTGTGTTTCTCCCCCCTGTCTGTATGTGTGTGATAATAGCTCTCTCTTCATCAGTTCTTTGTCCTCTAATCTCTCCTCCAAATTGCAGCCTGACTTCTTCAACTTTGTGAATCCCCTGAGTTCCCCTACCCAATGCTATGGCCTAGAAACTCTCAAGGCAGAAACATGGGGGCACTCATAGGACTGACTCCCTTGATTTTCCTTCTTTGAGGATTCACCGTCCTTCACTACCTGATGAGCAATGACATGAAAGCCCTTGTCTCTTCTATTTCACAGTTTCTAGAGGAAAACTTATAGCTAGCGAAATTTAAATACTCATTTCCCCACAATAACCATCAGATGGTAGCCACTGAGTAAATATTGAGTACCTCTTATGTTTTCACCACTAAACTGTTCTAAATGATTTCTGTTCCCTAATACTATAGCATGTTATAAGGTTTTTTCACCTTTTCATTTTACCATTTAAGTAAATAAGGGAGGTAGGAGTTAAAGTTGTGAAATATTGTGTCATATACCTAGTAAGTTATTAATATGGCTTTCTAATCTATATTTTTAATATTTTAAAGACTGTGTTTTGTAGCACTATGGTTATTATTTATCATAAAAAATAGAAATAGGACATTTAATAATGGATTTTTTAATTATGCTTCCCAGCTAAGGATGTTAAAGCATTTCTAATTTACCACCTTAAGAATTTAGCTGACTAGTAGACTTTTACAAAAGATTTTCTATAGATCAGCAGGAAAAGAAAATTTATATTGCAAGAACAAAAGTGATAAAATGGAAAGAATATAAAGTGATTAACTTTATCACTCAACTTCGTGCCAAATCCTGAGAATAAGAAGCCGCAGTTAGAAGAGAATGCAAGCATTGAGAGTGGGAGAGAACGGCTCATTCGACAGAACACCAAATACTGTACTTGATTGCTGACCCAAGAAAAAACTGTCGGACGTTTCATTACCTGCTGGCTTGTGAGCTCTTTTTCAACAATGTTGAACAGGCAGACTTCGGAAAAACTTAATGTCACCAATTTAATCTTCATTAAAATTTCCCAATCAGTTTTTACTTAAATATACTACAAAAAATCATATGGTCTGATAGCCACTTAATTTCAGATCATGGTATAAATGTTTTGAATGGATAATCACTTGGTATTTTCAGGACTATAAATAAAATTTGTATCTTACAGTATCTGCAAAATCATCAAATAATTAGATCTACTACTGGACAGGATATGTCAAAAATAAACAAAATGTTGTAAAGCAACAAATTCCATATATATATATTGCTGATTACTATATGAAATATTCAAGAATGACCAAGCATCTCTAACCACAGCCTTAAAGGAGAAGCTGGGTGACTTTGGGGGCTATACCTCCTCATTGATAGCTCTTTAAAACACCACAGTTATGCTATATTTAAGAAAAAGCTATAAGGTATTTAAAATCTATATATCTCCTTAGACATGGATAAAAGTAAAATATCACCTTGAAAGTCATTTGAGAAAAGTAATGAATTTTCCTGAACCTCTCTTTATTCTGTTCAGCTATTTAAAATTTCCTGCACTGAAGCAAAATGTAAACCGAAGGCTATTTCAGTTCTGTTGAAGAAGGGACTAAGAAAGAATCGTGGCTCTACAAATGAATACTTATGATATGATTATTTTTCTTTATAGTGTAGCTGTAAAAACTAGAAATAGAAATGATTCTCCCCACATATCAGCATTCTCCCAGCATCCAAAGAACTTGTGGCCAGCTTCATTAGAAGCAGAGACACTTTGATACTTTTAAAGATAGCTGATTTTATAAAGTTAAAAAAAAAAAAAAAAACAGTGTGGAATTGGCAAAGGCCAGCAGCATGCTCATATGAATCTAGGCACAGTCTCACTACAGAATAAGTATACTGTAAGGAGAGAACTGGACTACAGACTCTATGAATAAATTATTTTCCCAATGATTTCCTGGATAAAATTAGAGATCATAAAATAATGGGATTTTAAAGCCAAAAGGGGACCTTGAAAATCAGTGGGTGTAAATCCTTTATTTTGTACTTGAAGAAAAGATGACGCAAAGATGAAAGGTGAACAGCGGGCTGTTGAAAGGACTGGAGCAGCAAAACCAGGAAAGAATCTAGTGCTACTTACTCTCAGGAACCCATAGTTTTACTAAATAAATCCATATTCTGTATGATACCCTGTAGGTACTTATTGGTTTGTTTTTACCTAACAGTGTTGCTCATACAGTTTTGTGACAAGTATTTTATAGATTTAATTTGTTTTTACATGCTTCTGGGAGTTGAGTGTCAATCAAACGATTCTTAAGGTTAGTTTTGATTTTGCAAATACTTGTGCAATTACAAGTAAAAATATGTGGTTAGAATCTCAGTGACAACATTTTCACTAAAAAGGAAAAAAAGGGTGGAAGAAACAGCGTGACCATATGTTTGGGAAACATCATACCCAAGTGCATCTTTGGGGATGAAAAAAAAGTCAAATTGCTTCTTGGAGAAGAGATAGAAAATCTTTGTGTTAGAATGATGACAGTTTTTTTTTTTTTCAACATTTCTATTTCTCATGGAGCATGTTTTGTTACTGTTGTAAATATAACTCATGCCACAATTAATGAAAACATTGATTTTTTATGCTTAATGCAGTTTAACATGTTACATATTGCCTTCATTCATAAGTCTGCTTATTAAATAATATGCCCCAGATTCTGTGCTAACTGCTAGAAAAATAAGATCCAATTCCTACCTTTAAGGGAAATCCAGGCATGATGGGAGTCCAGCAAAGAAAATAAAAATGAGGCAATGAGTTTATTGTAGTATGCACCAAGAAAATTAGAAGGAAATGTTGCCAAATAGTGTCTAGAGGGAGAAAAAAGTAAGTGGAGCACTAAGTCACTTTGACTCTATCATACAAAATTAGTTATAAGTAACCAATACAGTAAAATCTACTGGTGCTTGGGTTTTCCATACTGCAGAATATCTGAGGTGTGTCCACTCACTTTCTTCAGCACAGATGCAAAGAATCATTTCATGCATTTGCTATTTAATCAATGTTTAATAGCTTTTCCTTGGATTCTGGCTATGAGGATGAAGATTTACATAATGTCAGGAATTAGCACATTGAATACTAAACATTTGTGATAAGTGTCTAGCTCCTAACCCCACAGAAAGGAACAAAGACCTAATAGAAGGTTTTAGAAAATTAAAAAATTATGTTTAAGATTGGATCCTAGGAAATAAGGCCTGAATGGGAACAGTGATTTGAATTTATCTGGGAATTTCTCTTCTTTCTCCTCACCTCCACACCACTGGTTGTTTCTCACTGTCTTCCCCTGTGACTCCGACAGTCAGAGTCCTAACTCATCTACAAAAATTTCACACTGAAAACACCAACTAGAAAAGAACAATCTAGTTCCCAACGAAAGCACCTGTGACTCATTCCTTTAGGTCTCAGAACTTGAAAATATTGACTCATTCCTGTTGTTTCTGGATCCTCAAGAGCAAATACCTAGAATCTATCTCAAGATTCTCTACAAAAAAGAAGTTTCACCCTTGTCAACGAACAAGGGTGCAGTAAAAGGAGATGTATGCAGTTATGTCACACTCAAATTTAGGCTCAAATATGTACTGTCGTGAAGTATATGTTCCTCATTGCAACATATCTTTCCCCAGTGAGTTTAAACTAATTTTAAAAGGCAATCAATACTGTTTTCAATAACTTTTACTATATTCAAGCATACCTCAGTAATCATCCCAACTTATGAAGGTGACATTATGTGGGTTTGCTGTGTGTTGCCTACCTAAAAATTGTAGGAAAGAGAAAATTTTCAAAGTCTAAACCATGCCCCTTTGATCATACAGTGCTCTTATTCTGCACCTGGTCTGTCTATGAGGATGTGCAATTAAAATGGAAAAGTAGGTTATTCAAGGAAACTCATTGGGTGGTGAAATTGGATGAATGAGTCAACTAATCCATCAATCAAAGGGTAGAGACAGAATGGGTAAGGTAGAATTGTTTTGAGTACTGAATGGTGTATCGATTATATGAGAGTGAAAGCTTCTATGAAAGTAATTTTATCTGTGAAACAGACATCTCTTAGGCAGCTATGTTAGTCACTTTACACACGTAGTCTAATTGCACCTTCACAATAGCCCGTTTACAAAGGAGACTGAAGCATAGAAAATTACCTTCTACTCACTCCATGACAAAAAGGTTGCAGCACGGGTATGCACTACTATTTCCTATCAAAAGTCCCCACCCAGTCTTTCCACGTAGTCAATGCAAGCTCTACGAACACAATACCTGGATATCACAGCTCATTACTCATCAACAGAGAAAAGAAAACCAAGTGGTAATTTGCGGTTCTAGAACAGTTTCACAGAATGATGTAAGTTTTACTGCTGTAGCTATGCTCCACATATTCTTAAACTTTCTCATTTTCTCTGGTTACATTGCTGAGTACCTAATTACAAATGACAGGAACCCTGGTTCTAATTGGCTTAACTCAAAAATTCTCAAGTATCTGAAAAAAAAAAAGTGCTCCACACTTTAAGCCTATGTAAATCCTAAGACCTTGACATTAGGGAAGAGCTGACTTTCCTTCTTCTGTATTTCTCTTCTTGGTTAGCTTTGGAGCTCTGTCATGGTGATGTGATAGTTTCCAGAGCTCTAGGCTTTCTTCCTCCTCTATGTATGTTCAGTTTTGGAGAAGATATTGTGTACATTCTTTATTCTAACATACATATCAGATTTGATTTGCATTGGCTTGAGGTGAGAATAAACCCTCTCCTGAACGAGCCCTCTTGGACAAAAGATGTAATTCTCAGCTTCCCAGTCACATTGTAATTCCTGAAGCTAGGAATGGAGAAAATACTACAACCATGTGGTAGTGAGAGTATATAATTCTCCCAAGAGAAATAAGAATAATATATTTGGGGGGGGGGATGGGAAGCGGCATGAATTAGGAAGAAAGTATAAATACTATCTTTGAAACCATGTGTAGGGATGAGAAGGCAGCTCGGTGAGTCAAATGCTTGCTATGCAAACATAAAGACACAAGTTCGAATTCCCAATGCCCTGTCCATGTATAAGGTTGGGCATAGTTGTGTAATTTGTGCTCAGTGCTATGGGGAGGGGAAAGACGGGGTGGGATCCCCCAGGGCTTCGTGGTCATCCGGGCTAGCAATTTTGATGAGTTCTACATTCAGCGAGCAACCCTGTCTCAAAACATGTGATGAAGGAGCCAGGAAGATGGCTCAGCAAGTAACAACACTTGCTATGAAATCTCACAACCTGGATTGGCTCTTTGGAACCCACGTGGGGAAGACACCTACAAAATGTCTTCTGACCTCCACGTGCCCCTGCCTCCAAGCAAATTTTTAAAAAGTTTTATAAAACATGATATGGAAAATGACTGAGGAAGATACCCAATATTGACCTCTGGTTTCCACTTGCACATGCATAAACACACATACACCCTACACATATACATGCACCCCATACATGAATACATACATACATGGATCTCTCTCTCTCTCTCTCTCTCTCTCTCTCTCTCTCTCTCTCTCTCTCTCTCTCTCTCTCTCTCACACACACACACACACACACACACACACACACACAATCTCCATATGCATATGCATGAAAACTACTGATGTGTGACAGTAACAAATACATAAAAGGCACCTTAAAACTAATCAGCCTTAGAATATAAATATACCATGGTCATGCTTCTGAATGTCTGCCTCATACATGATGACTGTGAACCAGCTTTCACTACAAAGATTCTTGTTAAAGCTACCATTAACCAGGACAGACAACAGGCTGAAAAGACATAGCTCACGAGTCCCAGCTCTAGTCAACAGACATTTCATGTCACCATGGTAGCAAAATGGAGCCTAATCCTGATACTGGCTGTCCTCACCTGGTTGCTGTGAAGGTAGAATTTTCTGGTGTCATCCATGACAGAATTCATTCAGAGCTCATAACTTATATGGCTGTCCTATGAAATAGGGAGAACTGCTTATTTCTCTGGGACCTTAAAGGTGGGCTGGCTTTTTCAGTGTGATAATGTGTATGTAATATGCCATAAGTAGACTTGAACTTAAGTGCTACACTTCATAGGTAATCAGAGGTATTTGGGGATGGTAAAGCTTTGCTTTTGTTTTGGTTTTTTTCAGTGATGACCTTCAAACATCATATTTTGAAATCTCTTTTGGGAAACTTCTTCATTTTGCAAATAATTAAATGGCATGTCATTTGGTAATCAAAAGTAAGCAAGGGACAATATTAAGTGAAAACTCTGGAATAGTCCTAACATCATCTGAAATGAAACAAACTGCTTAAAAGCTAGTACAAAATTAAGTCCCTTTGGCTCATATCTTAATGAATGGTACGAAAGACAAAGAAATAGGCAATGATAACAGACACATACCCAAGATGCCAGGAAGTACACTTTGTGTCATCGATGCAGTAATTCAATGTGTGATGTGGTTAAGCTGCTCTAGCAGATGAAGCCCCAGTTTCAAGTGGTTTAAAACAAATACAGCTCATTATTAGTTGCATTAAGGCCTAAATAGCTTTTATTTACTGGTCAATAGTCCTCTTAGAGGCTGAGATTCTAAGACCCAGACTCCTTATCTCTTAAGAGTCTATCATACGGAAGTTGTACCTAACAGGAGGCTCAATGGTGTGGTGGCATCTGTATTCTATATTCATCTACCTCCTCACAGCGTCTAATGGAGGATTGCCTGTGGTAGATCTTTAATAGACTGGGCCAACATGGGGACATTTTACTTTTATGCAGAACTAAATGAAACTATAGAGGGAGGCATGTAACTATTCTCCTAGTATGTGTGGTTTTAGAGGCATGCATACATCTGGCTGACACATCCAACCCCCAAAAGCATTAAGCCCATAATGGTAACCTTTTTTTTTCTGATATGGTTTCTTATGTCAATACAACTTAGTAATTACAATTTTAACGACATAGAAAATGTAAGTGTTTTAGAATGAGAACATATTGCTTAAACTGACCTCTAAAAACTTAACCTATTAACATTTCCTGAAACTTGTTTCAAGAAATATCATTTTTATGCCACCTCCTTGGTGAATATTCCTGTGGGAATGTATACACAGGGACACACAGTTGATAGTCTGATATCTCTGAGTTTCTCACAGTAACTAGTCCAGTCCCATGAGAATGTAGTTAGTCTCTCTTAATGACCTATTCACCTATTAAAACTCCTACCATTTCTCCACAATACTAAGAAAATTTCAACCTAGTTTTCTGATAGGACATAACATACTCAACCACTACCAAGTAGAAAAGTACTAAATGAGCCTCATCATTCAGGCAGAATAAAAGAAGAAGAAGAAGAAAGAAACCTAAAATCTATCTGCAGCCACTTTTTTTTTTATCTTGTGTAATCTTTGTAAAATGTGATATGGGTCAGCAGGGTCATCTGTATCTATAGACCTAAGCAAAACTCAGCCATCATCCAGATCTCATTAGCTCATGTCTAGGTGAGATGATCAATTACAAATTCCCTGATTCTGTGCAGAAAGAACTTCACCATCACAGATAGTTCTCCAAAATGTCATGCCAGGTTTGACAATGTTATACATGAAAGATAGGGCATGCAAAGTGGAACAGATGGGTGAGTCATCACATCCTAATTTCCAATAATACCTCTAAATCACAACCTACTTAGAAACACTGGAAGAAAACCATGTACTATTTGCATTGAAGGTGTGTGAGTATCTCTCATTCTATAAAACGAGTGTCTTTCATATGTAGACGGTCATCATCTAACTTAAGACCAAAAGAAAAGATCAACACACACAATAGAAAGTGGGATGACAGTGACAACATTGACTATGGTCCGTGCCATTTCCAGTATGGCCCTGATCAAGTCAGTTTATCCCTTTGGAACGTGATATTCCCTTTTGCAATACAAGCTAACATAACATCCATCCCACCTGCTCCTCGGGTTTCTTGCAGCATTAGATGTGAATGCAAAAGTTTTGCTGAATGGAAACTATAGAAAGTGCAAAATGTGTATTTTTGGAAAATATAAAAATACTTAATGATGGGAATTAATCCCAATATTGAATAACTAAGCCACATCTTTTGTTCACTGGAATTTCTTCTTCAAAACCAACAATGCCATTATAAATGCAGTGAAGTGGCTTCGAGCAGGGTTTATGCCAATTGTGAGAACAGCTCTCCAGTGCAACCTGTATGACCTTGAACCAGCTCTTTATCCTCCTAGCAACTTAGACCCCCCACGTGAATCAGAGAAAATAACCTGCTCTTCATAAAGCAATTGGGAGATTAAATGAGATAGTGTATGTAAAATGCTTCACATGGCACATGGCGCTAGTAAATGCTAGTAATTTATTGTGCCTCTTAGAGGAAGGTATTAGATGCTATTTATCTTGCGCTTGCTTCTCCCAGCTTCCCACCCTGCTTTGAGATTAACAGAAATCTTTGGAGTGCTGCATCTCAAGGGAAAAGCAGGAATCTGCCTTGGGAGAACAGCTCTCTCGGTTGCACAGTGGCCTCGGGTGGTCTTAACTTGGTGAAAATCATTTGTAACTGCTCAACACGGAGCTTACCCGACTTCAACAGTGTTTCTTTGGAAAGCTTCACATTGCATGTGTAAAATGTCCTTCTTGTGGCCATTGGACCGAGACGTAGTCTCAAAGTAATTCTCTCATTGTTGCATATCAGCGGAACATTTAAAAAAAAATAGGCATCTGTTTAGAAATCTCTTCAAGAGTAGGTACAAATGATATCTTTTCCCCAAATGGCTCAGGGAAACCCAATACAAGTGCAAATGCCTCACTGGCTGAGCAAGTAGCCTAAGCAGTGAAGTAAGTCTTGGAATCCTTCGACTGGTGCCTCTTCGTTAGCAAAGAAAAGCCATGGGGACAGTCTTCCATTTAGTGTAAAACGCAACCTGCCCATATGATTTTGAAATCTGTAGATGCCTTAGACATTTGTTTTTTCTCACCTTGGATAAAATGTATACCACTTTTTTTAAAAAAATAAATAAACATGTGCAGGCATAAGTAGGAGAGACTATTCGTTTAGTCCTGTCATTGGGAGAGAGAGAGAGATTGCAGTGGAGAGTGACAGGGAAATCAACTCAACACACCTCACACCTCAGGCGGAGTCACTGCTTGTGCCCATGTTACCATGTGGAATTCAGGGTTGATATTATTCCTTCTGGTTAGTGAATAGAAAGCTTGAAATCTGATTTCAAGTGAACTCTATCAATTGTCAAATGTTAGCTAAAAAACAAACAAACAAAAAAGTGCAACGTTATTTGAGTTAACAAGATATAAGCACAGTCCTGACTGCGGGCTTCGTGATGTCTGACAGGGACAAGGATTCCCTTTGCAGACGCTAACAGGTTACAAAGTGATTTTTTTTTCCCCAAGATGGCATTAGTGTTATCAAAACTGGAAGTTGGACATGGGTCTCCTGGGCATCCACCCCAAACCAAGAAGACCAGCCTGTGTTCTCAGAGCCAAAGCAGTGACAATATTGTTAATAGAACGCATGAAAATAGAACAGAGTATTTAGATGTGTGGGCTCTATTGTTTCTGCTTCTCTAACTTTTAATGTCTCGACAGGTTTTCCACTCTTCACATATTGATAATATGATAACTCCCCTGTCTTACTTTCTCGGGGTGATGATAATTCTCCCACTCAGAGGACACAACCATTTGCTTTGTGGCTAATGTTTTGTAGATTTAAGTAACTAAACTGCAGTCAATATTCAGAGTGCTTTGGTACACAAAGGATCATTGCATCATTCAAATCAATATCCCCATGGTATGTATACATAACAAGTGCCTGTATATCTAGCTTACTTCATCCTTAAAACACGCTGTGAGGTATACACACTGAATTTTAACACTCTCCATGTAATATAACAGTTACAAAAATGCTCTTTGGGTTACAGATCAGGGCATCCATGCCAAACACTAATGAAAAGGAATGCATTTGGACATAATGCATCTGATTTCCTCAGCTTCTCATGCTCCCATGCACCACAGGCATAAAATGAAAAGATTACTTGTGGTTACCTGGTGGGTTAATGCCACCCAACCAAAAGCTGGATGACAGCAGGCACTGAGGAGCAAATTAGTAGGTAGTGGGGAAATAGTGATTAAAATCCGAAGTTGGCCTCGCTGCATCCATAATTATATTCATTCAATGCCTCTGTGCATTTAGATGAAATAACTAACTCTCTCTCTCTCTCTCTCTCTCTCTCTCTCTCTCTCTCTCTCTCTCTCTCTCTCTCTCTCCCTCCTCCTTCTTTCTCCCTCCCTCCCTCCTTCCCCCTCTCCCTCTCCCTTTTCCTCTCTCCTTCTCTACCTCTCTCTGTGTGTTTCTGTACCCCTCACTCCTCTCTTCTCCCCAATTCCTTCACTTTCTGATCATCCTCCTCTTCCCTCCCCCCACTCTTCTCTTCCCCCTTTCTCCTTTTATGCTAGTGAAGAATTTTGATATTTCATCTACTTACAATTAATGTGGCCTCGGTTTCTGGAATGCTGGGAATAAAGGTGTGTGCCACCACTGCCTGGCTAGGGATAATCATTCTTATCCTGTGATAAAACATAAAGTTCTAAAATGAGGGGCAGTTATCTGTGTCGATTTATCTTGGATTTATTAAAATAGTGGCACACCTCTAGCTACTGCCTGATCCTTGGGAGGACTGAGGCATCATGAGAGTGTATGAACGGTGAAAAGGGATAGATTCCAATTAAAAAGAGCCTATCATTAGTGTGACCACTCAACTCCCCCGTGAGGCTGTGAGCATCAGTGGCATTGGGAGAAACCAGAACATGCTGTCCTTCCAGCCATTAGTTTCCTAGGAGGCATAGCTGTGCGTCCATATGACCATCAACCTTTGCAAATAGACAGTGGTCATCCTTGGTTCAACTCTACTGTGGACTTGCTTTTCTGCCACTAATCTGTGGCACCATTTTTGCAACCCCTTTCTGGTTTATAGGAACAATCTCTTATGCGTCTGTGGACACAGACTCTGGAAATATGAGACACCCACACAGCCATCCTTAGAGCACATCAAAGACAGAGTGCCAACACATATAGAATACTGACTACCTCAGGAAAGAGCTCACTTAAGCCTACCAGATCTTCTTAGGCATCAGTGATTACTATGTCCATTTCTCTGCTGAAGACACAGAGACTTAAACACATTAAGTGTCTTCTCTAAGATCACATAACTAGTGAATGACATCAAAGGGTTGCTCCTGGACTGGATGTCTTAATAAAGCCTTACTTGTGTTGAATATATAATGGAAGTCCCCATCTTTCTTTGAGCTTCTGTCACGATTCAGTCTAGAAACTGCAATAGTGAGGGAACAGCTTGCAACTGCAGACAGCCGTTTCAAAAGATAATTTTGTGTTTGGTTTATTGACTAACACCAGCGTAGGTTATGAACTAATGTGGCTCAATTTTTTCACTCTCCCCTTCTTTAAACTTCAACGGGACTTACTTTGCATCACTTTTAAATTAAAATTCAGGTAAGACTTTGGGCACAAAGATATTTCACCTGGTTAATTAGACTAACGTAATATCTTGATCGAAGCCCTAAACCTGACTTAATGTTAAATATCCTCTCCTCTGGCTTCAGCATGAGAAGTAGGCACAGTGAGAGGGGACAGTATTCCTGCCCTGTGCGGCCACATGCTCGCCCCTTCTGCATTCTCTCTAATTGCTCTTCCTAAAAGGGTGAGGAACATTCTAAATAGCACTATTGAGCAAAACCCCAAGAAACTTCATGTTACTCTCCCCTCTCGGGAACCCCACAGCTATACAAAGAGGAATGTTTGAGCTTCACTGTCTCCTTATTCTGCAGCAAGACTTGGTTATCCATTCATTCACCTGCATTACTTTCCAAGCTTAGTAGGGCCTTTTAGCTTTCCCAGGCATCAGCCAGATGCGGGTCTTCTATATATCCTAAATATAACATGAATGTATTTTAAATCTCTCATGTAGCCACCTCATTAAGTTTGGAATTGGAGACAAGTACCACCAAAGTGAAGTATGTGGTTTGAGACAGATCAGCTGTTTGCACAAAGATCTGTTTATCAGGCTCACTTTCTGACCTCTGCTAATAACTGTGATCATGTAGGACAGCGTGAGAATTATGAGCATGTTATTTAACTTTCAGCTTTTCATTGCTATCACAAAACAGTTGCAATAAAAATAGAAAGGTTTGTTTGGGCTCATGGCTTTGGAAATTTTAAACCATGGTCACCTGTTCCTGTTCATTTTGGCCTGTGGCAAAGCAAAACATTACAATGGAGAGAATGTAGCAGAGTGATCTTCTCAACTCTTGATGGCCAAGAAATAAAATGAAAGGAGAGGCAGATGTTTCATAACCCTCTTTGAGGACACATCCTCAATGCCCTAAGGCCTCACACCAAAACCCACATTTCATAAGAGCCATCTCTTTGCAAAACTGCTAAGCCTAGTACATCTAATACATGTTTAGCATCCACATCCAAACATTAGCAAATAGATTTCCTCTTTTAATTCTGCACTTGAGTAAAGTCATCTCAAGCTGACTTTGTTATCAGAATGTATTAGTCCTGGTTCTCTAAAAGAATGTAACTGATAAGATATATATATATTCTATTTATTAGACTAGCATGTAACAATGTGATCCAGGTAGTCCAACAATGACTGTCTCACATAAAGAGGCTGAAAATCCAATAGCTGCTCATTTGTGAGGCTGGGTATCTCTGCAGTCCCAATCTGGCATTAAAGACCTAGAGGATTCCTGAAGAGCTGATGTTGGAATACAAAGATGTTGGCTCTAATATTGGTAAACAGCTACATAGTAGGTGAATTTACCATCAAGAGTGAAGGCAAATAGAAAAATAAACGAAGTTTCCTTCTTTATCTGGGTTGCCACTTGAAGGTACCACCACATTTAGGTCTTCCTTTTCAAGTAATCCAGTCAAGAAAATTCCTCACAAGAGTACCCAGTGGCTTATATTTTTGTTTATTCCAGATTGAGTCAATTTGACAACCAAGATTTGCTCTCAAACACAACAGCCTGATACTTATAATTGATGGAATAAACTTCCCCTTCTAATACCTTTATACATCTATTCATAGTAGTCAAATGATTCTCTGTTGTCTTAATATTTTCCTACATTGTTACTGTATTTATCATTTTAGTGACTGTATAATATTTCACTTTGATTTTGTGTGATATGTGTTCTGTAGTTAGCAGGTTAGTCAAATTTTTAATCATTATGGAAAGTACTGGGCTGGAGAGATGGCTCAGAGGTTAAGAGCACTGACTGCTCTTCCAGAGTTCCTGAGTTCAATTCCCAGTACCCACATGGTGGCTCACAACCATCTGTAATGAGATCTGGCACCCTCCTCTGTGTACATAATAAATAAATAAAATCTTTTAAAAAAAAAAAGAAGAAAGAAAAGAAAAGTACCTAGCCAAAAGAACAGAAAGAAAGAAAGAATGATCTGGTCTCATTGTTTCAGAAGTGTCAGTTCATCATGACAGGGAAGGCGTAGCAGAGTAGAACAATTAACACCATGGCTGTCCAGAAAGGGGGGGATCTGGTGGCTCTAATTGCATTCAGTCATTCAGGCCCTCAGCCTCTAGGATGCCATCCTATTCAAAGGATATCTTGCCTCCCTAGATGATCCTTTTAGAAAATGACATCAGACACAGCCAGACATTACATTTACTAACCTGCTAGGTGTTTCCCAAACTGGTCAGATTACTGTTTGGATTTATAGAATTTAAAACTACAGATTTTAAAACTTTGAATTTTCATGTCATTTCTGCATCCACCAAAATGAAGCAATCAAAAATTATAAAACTTGTTAAAGGCCCACCCTCTCAAGTAATTGACTGTACCTCAATTGATTTTTTTTTTCAATATAATCTGGAAATCAAATGAACAGCATAAAAATTGCATCCAATTAAATTGTACTCATTTTCATGTTTTAGTATTTTGAAAATGGTGACTAGGTCCTAATTTTGTATACTAATAAAAGAGATAGATAACTTCAATTAACAAAACTAGAAAAAAAGCCAAAAGTAGTTAGTGTTGGTAATTTTTTTTGTAAAGTGTGCTTGACTAAATGCAAAAAGATGATCAAATGCCATCCCTAAATGATACTTAAAGAGGTACAAGCAACTGATTAATGGATTCAGAACATTTGGAGTGACTCTCTAATTAGAAGGTGGGTGCTATGCAAGAATCCAGGTTCATCTGCAAATACTTGAAAATCTCAAAGAATCACGTGCAACTCAGAACTGTGTATCTCTTTTCACATTTAAACAAACCAAAAGAACAGAGTCCAGGGCTGATTTCTTGAAACTAATGAAGAGCACTTCTTGAAATTAAGGGCCCTGCCTCCTTCTATCTTGTTGCTCCTCTATACATTATTGCCTTTCTTGAGGCCCCCCTCATGATCCAAGATGGTTGTGTTCGATCAGGAGTCAAAATATCTGTGCTCCCCACTTGAGAAAAGAGGAAGCAGCAAAAATAGATGCATTTCCTTTCTTACAGTACACACATCTACCTGCATTCCATTGAATATAAACTAGTTCTGTGACCACAGCTAACAAAATAAGGTGATGAAGAATGATCATTTTTCTATAGGTCTATTGCCAAGCTAAACAAAGCAGGAGATTTATTTCTGATGAATAATATCTAGTAGTCTCTGGCAACAGAGGATAAAGTGATTTGTTTACTCATTGTACTTGTCAGGGTTCTCTAAAGTAACAGAAACTATAGAATGTATTCCCCCTTCTCTCTCTCTCTCTCTCTCTATATATATATATATATATATATAGATAGATAGATAGATAGATAGATATAGATAGATAGATATAGATATATGTGTGTGTCTGTGTATATTTGTGTATTTGTAGATAGATAGATAGATAGATAGATAGATAGATAGATAGATAGATAGATAGAATGATCTAGAGGGAGAGATTTATTAGAATGATTATATAGGGGATTTATTAGAATATATTATATAGGCTGTGGTCCAGCTAATCCAACAATGGCTGGCTCTGTATAGAAGGTCCAAGAATCCAGTAACTGTTCAATCCACAAGGCTGGATGTCTCAGCTCATCTTCAGTATGTGCCAGAATCCTTAAGAATAAGCTCTGATGTCAGTGAAGGAATGAACTTGCTAGAGAGGCAAGACCAAGCAGGCAAAGAGCAAAAGCTTCCTTTGTCCATGTACTTATAAAAACTTCTAGTAGAAGGTGTGGCCCAGATTAGAAGTGGGTCTTTCCACATCAAAAGATCTGGATTAAAGGTATGGCTTTTGGGAACACATTCCCTAGGAAAGGATATCTTGGTCATCCTTGACACAGGAATGAGGAGCTTGGTCCTGCCTCAGCTTAGTATACCAGTCTTTGTTGACTCCCCAAAGGAGGCCTTACCCTCTCTGAGGAGTGGATAGGGGTGTGATGGGGACGGGGTGGGGGGCAGGAGAGGGGAAGTGAGGGGGAAGTGGGATTGGTATGTAAAAATGAAGAAAATATTTTTAAAATAAATTTTTAAAAAATGAGGAATAAAAGATGTGTCTTCCCACCTCAAACATCCAGAACATAAGTAGATGTTCCCACTTCAAATTAAGCAAAAATCCCTCATAAATATGCCCCCAGTTTTGAGTTTTAGTTAATTCCAGATGTTGTCACATTGACAGCTAAGAATAGTCATCACACTATGACAGTCTAGTGCCAAATACAGAGTGCTGGGCCAATAGGAAGAACTCTAGGGACAGAGAGATGCATAACTCCAAAGAAGTTATCAGCTTTGAAGGTGATGATGAGGATTAACAGTCATCACTCCCATGTCCATCAGAGAGGGAGAGAGAGAGAGAGATAGATAGAGAGAGAGAGAGAGAGAGAGAGAGAGAGAGAGAGAGAGAGAATAAATACATATATTCAGTATGAGTCTCTGATTTTCTCTTGAAACAGAGGTGAGGTCTATTGAGCTCCTGGAGTGCTGCCGCAAACCCTCTGAACCTTGGCCTCCAGACCCCGTGATGCTTCTGCTGTCCTGACAGCAGGAAGGAGTATCAGACTAGACCAGTGAATTATAAGAGACTGCAAGGAATAAAAGGTCCAGCCGACAGCTAATCACAAAACTGTGAATGTGGCTATTTTTTTTTCCCTTTATTTCTATTTTATGTGTTGGGTGCTAGGCAGTGCCCACAGAGGCCAGAAGATGGCATCAGCTCTCCTGAGACTAGAGTTGCAGAGCGTTGTTGGCTGCCATGTAGGAGCTAGGAATCAGACTCAGTTCCTAAGAGCAGCCAGAGATCTTAACCACTGTGCTTCCCCTCCAGCCCAATGACCTTATTTTAGACCTTCTAGCACTGAAGTGACAGCTGACGGAGCGAGTGAGCTCAAGGCAGACCAGAAGAACTTGTGACACAGTGTTCTCAGAAAGCACTATACATAATAAAGGCTTCTGATATGCTTCACTGGAGATATTGGCTTTTACGTTTTATATACGCTATATTGTCCAAATGGGAAACAAACCTGATTTCAATTACTGCAATATTGACGTGGTTTGTAATTTGCAATGTGATAGCATCAGTACTATCATGACTAGTTCCTTGCAAAGGCATCGCCGATCCTTTATTAAATTCTTGAAAAAGAATTAGAATCTTCATTACCATGTTTGTAGACAGCATCTCCTTGATACTGGTGCCTAGAATGTCTTAAATTCTCTCTTGTTTGTTTGTATGAGGGATAATACAAGAAATGGGGACATCTCATAACACATACCAAATGAGCAGGCAATGCTCATGGTTGAAACATTGGCAAAAATATTTTCAGAAGATCCATGGGCATTTCAGACATGGCAGAATAGCAATAAGATAAATGTAAATATTATAAACAGCCATAAAGAGTTTGAGATTAACATTGAACGTAGCTTTTGGTGAGACTGCCCTGAGAAATATTAGCCTTAGGCCTTCAGTCCTCCAAAGTTCTCCAATGGAATTTGAGCCCGTGTCTAATAAAGATTTGTAATAACTTTAATAGACTTAAATAGAACCCCAAAGGTATGTAAGGCAAATTAATTCCTCCTAAATGATCTCAATTTCCAATCCCCCCTACCTCCAGGAGGATTCTTTGGCACGGGAACCAACTCCTTCCTCACAAACCCGGAAGAGGTTGCCTGCTCTTTCCTCCTGTCATACTTAGAGACATAAGTAAGTGAAAGGAAGAAAAAGCAACAGCTATGTTTCCATGTTGCTGCCAACTGGTTGAAAAATGCCATGAAGACGTTTTAAGTTTCCATTTATTGCTGATTTTCATCTCCCCGATAGCCACTTTTTTCCATTGGTCAGTTGGCTGTGCGTGCGTGCATACATGTGTGCGTGCGTGCGTGCGTGTGTGCGTGCGTGCGCGCGTGCATGCCTGCGTGCGGCGTGCGTGTGCGTGTGCGTGTGCGTGTGCGTGTGCGTGTGTGTGTGTGTGTGTACATACTTTGGCATCGTTTCTCAAGCTTCTCTAGGCCCACGCCTGCCTTTCTGCACGCTCTCCTTCAGCTGCAGCAGTACCACAGACGCAGTGGGCTCGCAAGCAATCCACTCCGACTCTCCCAGCCTCCCCGCTCCACAACGGGTAGGCTTGCAGTGTGGAGTTCTGAGCAGCTGCTTGCTTACGTGTCAAAGCCAGAGTGCTGCTGTGTAAAATGACGTCTCTGGTCAGAAGCCAGAGCTGGGCAACCTCCCCTGCTCCTATCTGACTCTGGATGGAGTTCAAAGTCAGTAAATTGCTCCTACATCCAAGGAAGCAGATAAATGGGGAGCATGGGATGAATTTAGACTCTGATAAACCATAACACAGTGATTTGGCTTAAATATTTTAGTTTTCTCTGTTATGCCTTCAATTTCAATTATTATGGCCAGAATAACATATCTGGCCAAAAATAAATAAATAAATATAAAAAAATTTTTGAATATTGCAATATGAGAGTCAATGCTTTGTTGTTGTTTTTTTTTTTTTTAAGGATTTGATGCCCAGAATCTCAATATTTCTCTCCTCTCATCTCCCAGTAGTCTGTCCCTTTATCAAGTTTGGATCACAAAACTCAGGACACCTAGGAAGCAATTTCCCCACATTTAGCCCTGTCTGATATGAAAGCGAGCAGTGGTGCATTTACATTGAATTTAAATAGATCACTGCTTCCTGTGATGAGATTTAAGGTGACTTGTAGCTAATTGGAACAATAACAATGGTAAGTGTGTTTGTCAGGTGTGAGAGGGAGAGATACTCTGTGTACAGACTCGAATGCTGTCCTTCATTTTTCAGGATGAGACACCTAACTGCAGGCGTTGACAGTTTCCTTTGGGCTCTTTAGTACAGGGTGTACACAGCGAATGTAGGGCCACACAGAAGGGCTTGTTTTGGTTTCTTGAGACTGTAATACAGAAATGCTACAGACTTAGTTAAAACAGCAGACATTTCTTCTCTAACCATGTTGGAGCCTAGAAATCTATAGTGAAGCTGTTGGGAGGTTTAAGGAAAGAACCCTTCCGTCCCCACCGAGTCTCTGGTGGTTTCCAGTGTCATTTGGTGTTCCGAGCCTTGTAAAGACATCACTCCTGTCTCTGCCTCCCTCTTTATATGCCCTGCCCCCTCCACTGGATCCTGTGGCTTCTTTCTTTCCTTCTACAGACACCAGGATTAGGACACTCATCTTAACCAACCTCTCCTTATCTGTTCTATAATTATGTGTGCAAAGGTCTTATTCTGAGACTGTAGAAATAGATTTTAGGGTGTGTGCTCTTCACCCTAGTACACAGAGCCAGGCAGTCTGGATTATTCTCCAAGATGTGGCACTACCTAACTGGGTGGCTGTGACTAACCTGCTTTACCACTCCAAGTCTCAACAACTTACATGACAAGCAAGTCGTTCCTTACTTTCCTTGGGCAATACCTTGGGCAATACTGAACCTGGGACCTAGCACACGCTAGATAATCGGTCTGCTGCTGAGCTACCACCCCTACCCTTTCTGTACTTATCTTTAGTTTAAAATCTGAGTAACTGGGATTACAAAACTGGACCAATAAGCCTGACTCAAAACAAAAGACTTTGAACCAAATGTTTTCAAGACAGCACCCCAAAGTCTAGCCATTTGGGATTATCCTAGGCACCCAGTTAGAGATTCCCCTGATTCCTTCTGTCAACAATAGCAGACATTTGCCAGTTAGGGCAGAAACAGAGCTCACATGACAGTACTAAAGTTGTTTAGTGCTCCTAATGGCACCGTCATGGGGGAAATCTTGGTTTAGTGAGGCCTACGTATAGGTTCAATCCAGAGATACTGCAAATGGCAGAAAGCGGGCTGATTTTAAATTTTAAAAGTTTGACTTGTGGCAGATTATTTTCAAGTCCCTATGTAACATCAATGAATGAAAAAGGAGGCCATGAATTTGAAAGGATGCAAAGAGAGACACGTGGGAGAGTTTGGAGGAAGGAAAGGGAAGAGAGAAATGATGTGATTATATTGCAATCTCAAAAATTAAAGAGATAGTTCTCAAAAGAAAAGGTCTTGAAACATGGTAAAAAGTGAAGTGACATGGTGAGATTTGTGGTGTCTTCCTCATATTTAATTTTTTTTCTTTGCAAGATGCATGGTCTTAAAGATTCTTGGCATTGGAGTATTAACACTGTCAAACCTTGCATACCCGTGAGATTTTAAACAACACTTTTTCCTGGATCATCTCCACTTTCATAAGATGATAATTGCTGAGAGCCAGCCCAGGCTAGGCAGGGAGAGAAATAACAAATATCTCCCACTTGTAGAAGTCTGTGTCTTAAATACAAGTAAATAGGGCAGATATGGTGTATAGAGATAAAGAGAAGAGCCTGGATTTGACATCTAGCTGTTTCGTTTATTAGCTGTGTGACATTACACTAGTTACTCAACACCTCTGAGTTTCTATTTCCTTATCTGGAACATAGCTCATAAAAATATAAATGAAAAATGTAAAAATCTAATAAAATATCTTCATTGTAAGCTGACCATAAAGACAAATACTAATGTATGGACTTCATTTGTCCCAATGGCTGTCACACCAGGAAATAAGATGCCTACTGAGAATATGTGACAGAAGGTGAAAATTCACACATTTGCCTCTTTCCGGGAAATGTATTTCCTCTTCTGGGAGTACTACTTACATATGCCCATCACTCTACTCCAGTTTGAGATTATAACTGGCCCCATGCATTACTCTGGGAGGTCCTTGACTAGGGTAGCCATGTTTGTTTGTTTGTTTTATATTTTTAAAAGGTATTTTTTATTTGTATGTGTATGAATGTTGGCCTGCATACATGTATGTTCACCCTGTGTATGCCTAGTGCCTGTGTAGGCCAGAAGAGGGCGTCAGATACCCTGGAAACAGAATCACAGCCAGTTGTAATCCGACATGCAGGTGCTAGGAACTGGGCAAAGATCCTCTACAGTAGCAGCAAGTGTTCCTAAGCCCTGGGCAGTCTCTACAGCCCCTGTTTGTTTCATCTTTTGCTCTCCAGTGTTCAGGTGAGTTCACATTCTACCATGAATGGACCAGTGAATTGTAAAGAATTAAAAAGCAGGAAAATTTCAGTTTCGTGCCACATGTATCAAAAAGTGTCCTAAAACCTGAAAAGTCTTATTTGCAGAAATAAATGATTAGAGGTACAATAGATTATACCCTGCTTCTAACTGATTTTTTTTGTTTGTTTGTTTTTGTTTTTTTGAGACAGGGTTTCTCTGTGTAGCTTTGCACCTTTCCTGGAACTCGCTTTGGAGACCAGGCTGGCCTCGAACTCACAGAGATCCGCCTGGCTCTGCCTCCCGAGTGCTGGGATTAAAGGCGTGCGCCACCACCGCCCGGCGCTAACTGATATATTTCTTATGCAGCCAGCCATCTCCTCTAGAATAGTAATACAAAGTGGACTTTTCCTTCCTGTGTTATCTATGGTTGTGGCTCCTGTATGCATGAGAACAGAAACTACCGTAACTAAGGTATACTGTAATTACGTGCCCAGAGCCCTTTTAATTGTTTATCTATCACAGCCACCCGATGAAGAGTGTTGCCGACACCACCATTGGTTACGGAGAGTAGCTTGAGCCACAGGGAGGTCAAGCGGCCCAGTGAGCTGCGCACAATGAGTGAGGGAGAGCAGGAGTGACACCTTGCAGCTCTTGACTCTCATTACTCACCACCTCACTAAGCCTTATTTACAATGACGCCTTTTAAATAAGAGATCTTAGGAGAGGGAGTGGGAAATGAATCTAAAAGACCACCTTTTACATCTTCCTGTGCCCCAAGCAGACCGTCTTGTTCAGCTGACAATGTCATAGCTGCTCTGAACAGCATCCACTGCCTAGTGAATTACACCTGTCCGCATGAACTTGGAGAATCCTCCATCGCAAAGGGGGCCGAGGGCCAGCAACCTGCTGTCCCACATGCCAGGGGACTAGAGATGTTAACATACCAAAGCATGCTGTTCCTACTCTCAGTTAGCTGGGCCTTACAAATTTATTCCATAATACCATTTTCGCTCGCCATCGCGTGAAACCTCTCCAGACTATTACTGTCTCTGATTTAAATCATCTTTACTTTGCTTTTGACTTGTTTTCCACTTTAATGTATATTAGAGCCTAGATCTTCTAAGAAAAGAGCCAACATACAAATTTTGGAAGAACATACTTGTTGAGGTCCTCACCCTCTATTTCCTGAACACATGGCTGTTTGGAAATAAAGTCTAAATAGAGATAACCAAGCCAAAAAAAAAAAATAGGTGATTAGTGTGGACCCCAACATCATATGACCAGTATTACTATCAAAAGAGGTCAGAGCACAGACACATAGAGAGAGAAAAGTTTGGGAAGATTCAGGAAGAAGGCAGTCACCTATAAGCCAAGGAGAGAGCCTTCAAAAGAAACCAACACTGCTGACAACCTTGATCACAGATTTCCAGCTTTTGGAATTGTGAGAAAAGAAATAACCACCAATCCATGGCATTTTGTTAGGATTCCTTGAATAAATTAAATAATTTCCATATGATACTCATTACTGTATAGCAACTATTGGCTTGAAGAACAGAAGATATTTAGTCACTCAGAGATCACCTACTGAATGTCAGTTTCTGCATATAGAGGATGAACAAGGCATAGCTACGCCTTTATAAGACTTGTGAGCCTACAAGGGAGACAAAGAAAGAGATTAGCGTAGTGTGATAAAACTGGCAACAAAACACCAGTGTGTGTGCCCAATGTGCTGTGGGGCAATATGCAATCCCAAACACTCAGGAGCAGACAAGGATAGGCAGGGCTCCCAGGAGATATTTGTACAGAAACTATGTTTAAGAATAAATAGGCATGATCTAAAAATGAAGGACTCTTCCAAGAAACAAGATGCTACTTCTGAAAAAGTAAAACTCCCTTTAAAAAAAAAAAAAACAAAAAGAAAAAAAAAACAGAAAATAGATCATTAAACAAGCCACCAAGTCTCACTTGAAAGTTAAATATTGATCAACCTACAATGGCTCTGAGTTTGTTAATACTCTGGCTACTTTAGGAAAACTCATCTCCTCCCGAATAGCCAGCTGTGGTTCCAGATCCAGGGATTTTGCTCTTCTTGCTCTTGAATTTATCTGATAGTGTCTGAATGTAAGTCTTCTGCCCCTCCAACTCCTCCCTCTGATCTGCAGCTCCAGGATCTCTCACCACAGTCCTTACTTCTTAGTTTGTACTCACTGATGCCTCTGCTCAGTAGACTTCAATACAAGTCTATTTTTCTATGACACTATTACTGTATCCCTCTCATTGCCTAAACTCCCAAAGATAGGGAATTTGATGGAGTCAAGAAATCACAAACTAATATAGACAACATCAAGAGTATTTGCTGGTCACAGTTGTCTATGCTCACCAGGGTGCTGTTTCTGGTCAACTCTGCATCTCTCAGCCTTATCTAACCAGTTTTGACTAAGAAGGAGGCTGTTGTCATACCTAGTAGTGCTCAAAGAAATAATTATGACTGATTTGCTCAGAAGAAGGCTGTGACAGTATCAAGAAAATAAAATTTTATGACTTTCAACTTAATGATGTTAAAGAACCACTTAAAAGTTTTGAGAAGAAAAATAGAACGAAAATTCTTGCTTTAAGAAGAACGTTTTTAAGTATTTTTACCTAAAAATGGAGATTTTGTTCTGAACATATTCTAATATCTGACCCCAAATCCAAGAAATAAACTGATGACATCCATAGTAATACTGACAAGAAGCTGAAAGATTTTAAGCATGCCAAACTAATATATGACAGTTGGTCAACAAGCAGATCGGAAATTATAGAAATTACAGAACACGGAAATTTTCATTACTACAGGACTTCTGACTTAACAGACTTTAGAGTCATTTGCTAGAATAGGGAATACAAATGAAAAGAAGGTCTAGGCAGTCTTGATTCTGTTGAATTTTAAACGAACTTTTTTTGTTGTTTAAAAAAGCAGGTACTGTGTTTATAGCTGCTATAGCTAATGCTCCCAAATTTGAGAGGCTTAACACTGCTAGTGTAGTTCTTACTCAGTTGGCATCATCAGATTTGGAATGTGCACGTGTGGAAGGGTGGGTGCTCTACCTCGTGGAGTTATTTAGAGACTACCACCTTTAATGTATATCACCAAGGTACCCAAGCAGTGTCCAGAACTGGATAGGGGAAGAGAAGATGAGGAAAGTATACCTACACTGAAGTGTCCCTTTGGAAGTTCGTTTGGAAATAACCACCCTGAGCTGATGATAGATTTGAGAAATTATCAGCTGGGTTCCAAGAGCAGGGATGCCACCATATGCAAGAAACAGGCTGAGATTTAGGCTTAGAAGGAATCACTCTCCTGATACCCCTCTCCTCCTTGTTACTTAAGCCACCTGACCAAAACATGACTTCTAATAGCAACTAGCCTCATTTGCAGTAGGACTAGGTGCCTGAAAAAAAGACTAAATAGACATCCCTCTTTGGGTCCAATTACAGATTTCTAGGAGTGTTTTCTGACTGCTCCAGCGTGAGTCATATGTCTCCCTTCTGTCTGTTTAGCAGGCTGAATCATGTCACAGGAGCTTGTCTGCTAAGTCCCATTAAGCTGTATGGCTGGCTGATGGAAAGAAGCATCAAGCCCAAGAGACACAGGATTAGTAAGGTTGATAACTAAAGGAGTTATCAGGGCTAGGGGTAAACAGATAAACACATAGCTACTACCAGGACTGGTTAAAGTGTGTCAGGTGAACCCTTGGAGTGATGTGAATAGACAAAAGCAGGAATGCAAGAGATAACTGGCTCCAACAAGAACGCTGGAAAATATTAGTATGTTAAATGCTGGGAAAAGAGCGATAAACCTGCAAAGAAGTATACCAAAGAACCTCATGCCCTTGTGATGTCCAGGAAGGAAATAGCCTCTGGAAGGAGGTGTCAAGGACTCAATTGTAGAAGTCAAGTCATATATACACAGAGTAAATGGAGATGAGGAATTAGAAACCATGAGAGTAGGCTGTAAGTGTTAAAAGCTAGCCTATAAGTACATGGATGAACCTTGGACGCATTATGCTAAGTGGGAGAGCCAACTATAAAAGCTCGCATAGTCTATGAAATTTTAGATGAGGCAAATCTATAGAGATGGAAAACAGGCTAGCCATTGCCGGAGTTGGGAGGGGCAAAGGGTAGAAAGAAGAGTTTGGAATGGCTGCTTAATGTGTTTGGCGTTTCTTTGGGGAGCGATGGAATTTTTCTACACTGAGATGGTGCTAATGGTGGCATAAGCCTGTCAATGTATGAAAGGCCACTGAATTGTTCACTTTAAAATGGGATAAAACAGCAAATTTTATGTTCCCTGGATTTTACTTCAATTTTTAAAAATCTCAAGCTAGTCTATAAAAGCACATAATGCAGCACAGCAGTGAGTTGGGAAAAGACTGTTTTAATAGAGAAGTTTTGAGTGTGTTATATGTAGAAGCAAAGACTCATTAAGTAGGGAGAAGTTAAATATGTGGAAGTGAGGATAATGTTATGGTGCACTGAATAAATGGGAGTATTTAGAAAGCAGACAATTAGTAATGGGTTAAATTTAGACTGAAAAGGGAGAGATTATTCTCTACCAGGTAAAAGAATGACTCCTGGAACCCAAGCGTTGGTAGGAAAAGAAGAATGGACTAAAGAAATACCTCTATTTTTCTCCCACAGAATCAAGTATTCAGGCCTTGAAGCATTGATTTTAGATCATAGAATGTTACGATACCTTAGAGTAAAATACACTCAATGCCTCCATTACTGGGAAGATTATGTAACTTTCTCTAAATCATGGATGGTCTTGCATTTTCCTCCTGTTTAATTCTTATACACAGCATCACATCTAAGAGGATAAACTCCATGGGTGGAAAGGCATTCAGGTTCCACTGCTTATGGGCTTCAACCACCTTGGTCAAGTTACTGTAACCTTTTTGTTTTGTATTTTCTATGTGTAAAGTTGAGAAACTAATGTCACATTTCAGTTATGCTCTGTGTTGGCAACCACATCAATGATAGTCTTCTCTTTTCATCTTGCACTCCAACCTGGCATTCTGGTTCCCTCCCAATTATGGGGTAGCTGAAATTGGTAGAAATCTAGAAAATGATAGGGAAGGCATTATTGTACTTTTATTTGACACGTTTTCATGCCAGGGATATAAAAGAGAAAGTGGCACCACTCAAAATGACTGTAGGGCCCCGGGAATAAAATGGCAAAATGATGAAAGCAACCATGATGACAGCTGATCTGAGAAAATTAAACATGGTGAACACATCTGAGAAAGGAGAAGTCAGGAAGCGACATTCTATGCATAACGCATCTGGAAGGCGCTGAGTGCCACAGGTGGCCCACTGGGTAGCACAAAGGCCCTCAGAAGCAAGAGCGTGTGCAGTTGGCTATTCTCGGCGATAGGGCAAGCTTCTGGAATGTACACCACTGAGGGCGAGAAAGTTGGCAATAGGGAATGGCCCTGCAAAGAACTCTACAGTCCATCTCCCATGGTTACAAAGAAGGTCCTGTTGAGACAAGACCTTTCTCTTCCTCATATGTTGGAAGAGCCGCTGAGGTGCTGTCAGTTTAGAACAACAGTGCATCAAAGAACTTTACCAAATTAATAACCTCATCCATCCAGAGGACTGCATCCCTGGGACACAGGACCCATTAGACAGAACCTAAGAATGACAACCAAAGAAATCGCTGGGATGATAGAGGATTTTACAGTAAGTTTATTTCTTTATATTGTGTTAAACTAGATATTTAGAAGTATATTGTGGAAATTTTGAATAGAAAGAAGACATCTATTGCTACGATGAGTCATTAACTTTAATTACCTTTCCTAACCATGTCAATGTTTATTAGGCATTGCTACTGTAATAGACCAACTATATCCTAGGACTGTTTAAAAAAAAGTGTTAAACTTGGAATGTAGAAGAGTATATTCGCTATACATGCCACATACACATTCACCATAGATAAGCAAATCCTAATTTCTTCATAAAGCTTAAAAGTCCGACTCCAGTGCATTTTCCTTAGCAGAGGTTGTAAGAGAGCAATGGCCACACAGTGGGATAGACACCAGGAAGTTCATCACTTCATCCATATTCCACTCACCAAAGCAAATCATTTGAGGATGCACACAGACTGGGAGGATGGAATTATGTTTTAGAGAAGGAGTGGATAAAAAAAAATGTTAAGTATATCACAGCTTATACTTCTATCATGGATGCATCTGCATGTGTAAGGAGAGAGAGAGAGAGAGAGAGAGAGAGAGAGAGAGAGAGAGAGAGAGAGAGAGAGAGAGAGACTCACTTGGCTTACTTTTTCACTTTCATTCATTTTTATTCCATCTGGGACCCCGGCTCGTGAAATGGTACCAACCACATTTAGGTGTGTATTCTCACCTCAGTTAACTCAAGTCTAAAAATGCCTCACAGACAGGCCCAGACCCAGAGTTTATCTCTCAGGAGAATCTAGATCCTAGCAAGTAGATAATCAACATTAACCATCCCGAAAGTCTTTTGCTTCAAAACTTACTGGCTTTTGAGAATAGTGTTCGAAAGCCTAGGAGTAAGTTGATGGATATATTTTCTGCTAAGCTATACATTCTCCAACTATCCAGCTCTCTTTGTGAGAACACCAAGGCCTCAGGTGATGAGAAGAAGAGTTGAGGTCACATGGTCTTCCTGACTGAACAGGGTGGGTGTAGTGGGGACCAAGAAGTTGATAACCAAGGAGATGCTCCACACACAACAAGCAGCCAGTAAGAGAGGCCCATCCTCTACTAACCTGCAGTCATTTCTTGGGTAAGTTGCCATCCTACCCTGTTCACCACATCACAATGCAGCACATGCCCTTTGTTTCTTCCATTCTCTTTTTTTACATAATTAATCTCGTACCATTAGGCCCTAATAAGCTGAAGAATGACCTCTATAGTCAAATTCCATAATGAAATTTTTATGTCCTGAAAATAAAAAATAAATCAGTAGAGATGAAACAACCCAGCCACTAAACGTTGCTAGAGTTACTATATTGGATGCTAAATACTTCCACCATACCCTTGTCAAAGCATGGTGAGGCTGTGGTATTTAGCATAACCCTATTCACACGTGAAGAAGGGAAACTGTCGATTCACATTAGCATCAGAGGTTTTCTTTCTTCCTACTATGTCTTCAATCATTTATCCAGTAAATGTAACAAAGTATTAAAATTTATTCTCATGGACATGAAATAATGTTTAGTGTTTTTTTTTCCCAAAGAAAGATGCTTTTGTAAACAGGAGAAAGCTAGAAAAATGTAAGGCAGAAAAATCTGCCATTCAGGTTGGTGAGAGGATTTCTGCGTCCAACTGGCCCAATCATACATGTGTGTCTGAAGCATTCCTTAATTAAGGATCAGGAGTGACTTGTGTCCTTCTCTCCTCCAAGCCATTCTTCTTTAGTCACCCAAGTCTGTGGCCTGTCTTCCATTCTGAAGGCGAATCTCTCAGCTCAGCTTTGAGTATCTTGAGATCAATGCTGTTTACCCCTTCCCCCCAGACGTTCTGAAAGTCAAATCAGAAATTAAAGGGTATCAGAACTAGGCAGGTGCTGCCTGCGTCAAGACTTGAATGTACTTAAAATTCATCCTTGGAATGTTATACAACTAGGTTTTTTTATAGCACTAAGTACTTTTTTTTTAAGTTTCTAATTTGGTGCCATGGGTGTTTTCTTCTTGTTTTTTTTTTTTCCTTTCAAGGGCATATTTCAAGTAGAAAAGTTTGAGGGGAAGGGACTAGTATACCGCCACTCTCCCTTGCCCAGGACATAATGTTTTTTCCATAGGGGATGATGACTCTCAGGCCTGTTTTACATTGATTTTTTTCTGAACTGTCCTCTAGTACTGTATAGTTAGGACTTTCAAAGTGGTTTAGTATGTCAAGAATTTGCATACAAAACTATTTCATGCCTTCATATTTGATGACTGAGTCCATGGTCTGTGTTGTTTTTTTTTTTTCTTTTTCTTTTCTTTTCTTTTCTTTTCACACTAACATGACTTTAAGGTTTTCTATATTGGAAAATATTTTTCTACTGCTGTCTTCTTTTACTACCAAGTCATGAAATTAAGTGATAAAGGCAACTGAGTTAATCCCTGTTTCTTATTGTTTACTGACCCCTCACCGTTGCTGCCGTGGGCCATTACCATTGCTGAGACAGCTGTGACTAGACACCTACCCCTCCCGGGGTTACTCCAGTAGGCTTTTCTCGACTTGTCCTTAGAGGGCTGTGACCTCCCTCGTTTTTGCTTCATCTGAAAAAAGCCAAAGAACCTTCTCAGTGATCATCTCTTCATGATCACTGGATCAGTTTCATCTTTCTGTTCCTTGTCAGGACTGTGGCTCAGGAGGCTCTTTTAAAGTTAGTGTAGCCCAGCTCACTGGCCTTCCTTTGTGGCCACTGTGATGGAGCATCTCTGCCACACTGGGTAAGCTGGTGGTGGAATTCCTCGGCAGACCACTTGTCTTTCTGTTTTATTTTCATCCCCTGTGAAATGAGAACCATCATATCCCACCAATATAGCCCCATCATCTGCTACCCAGGGCTTGGATAGGTACCACACAAATTATCTCTGTAAAAGTATCTGGTCACTTCAAAACCTCTATGACCATTTTTGGTTGAAAGAATGAAAAGCCTAAGACATATACACCATGCTACATCATATTTATGCATGAGGATATATGTTTTAAAACATGTAAATCATGAAAAAGAACGTTTTAATGATCTATTTTATGATTTAAAGTGGCTATCATTCATATTAGAAAAGATTGATGGTTTCAATAGCTAAACTTTTAAAGTACAGGGAACCTAATAATACTAGCAGAAGACATAAATAGGACATTCTTAGAAAAAGAAATACAAAGGCTTTTAAAAGTAGTTTTGCTATTCACTGTGCATCATTTACAGTAATGAAAACTTCAAAACATCTCAAACACCCACCCACTTGGTTAAACAGAGCATAGATCCACTATACGATAGGATTTAAATGATCTGTGCTTACTAATATGGAAAGTGCTACAGAATATAATATTTTTAAAGGCTACAGAAGATGTTGCAGGATATATTGCACTCCCATTTTTGTTGGACTATATATTGAACACAGGACTTCAAACACACTAGAAAATTGTTCTACCACTGAGCTACACCTCAGCTCAACATTTCTATTACATTAGAAATTATATGAACATGTATCGTGTATCTACATGTGTTTGTAGAGAAGAAAGTCTCTGACTATATTACAAAATGATAAGAGCATTAATGTCAACTGTAGGCCATCTCAATTTTCTATTTCATTCTTTTATATAATGCTTTGTGAAGTTTTTCTGTTTTCTAAACCTGATAAATCTGTTTATTCATAACATTTTTTTTAACTGAACACCCTATACATTTGAAAAGGAAACTATACCAGAAGAGCTGCACAATATGAAACGCCTTCCTCTGCACAGAGCAGCTTTCAATTCACCCCAGCCATCAGACATCCATCTCAAGACCGTGACATCTGTCGTCTGCACTGTGTTATTTCACAAATATCGTAACGCTGAGGTCTTCAACCCGTCCATCTACAAAAGCATCAGCTCTCAAAGCATTGATAGATTCCTTAATTAATTTGCTATTTCTAAGAACATGTTCACTATTCTGCTCCATCCACTTCAGGGTGTGATTTCAACAGCACAGAGCAAAGATGTTCCTAACCAGAGGACCTGACTTCCCAGAGGATGCACAGATTAAGGACAAATCTCAAACAGTTGTGCACGATTGCTCAGAGTTGTCGATGACCAATTACACCTTCAGCGGTTGAATGGTGTTTCTTTGATTTGAATCAAAAGCCATGTTTTAAGCAACCATTTTTTACAAAAATAAACTTACTTCTTCCAAGCTCTTATTTCAGACTCTCAGTTCTTAACTAAAGAATACTAATGGGCTGGGAGATGGCTCAGAGCTCAAGAGAACTGGGTACTCTTGAAACAGCACCCACACTACAGCTAATAACCACCCATCAATTCCACTTCCAGGGGATCCAATGTGCTCTTCTGGTCTCCGTGGGCACCAGGCATGCACATGGTGCACATATACACATGCAGGCAAGACACCTTATACACATGAATTTATTTTTTAAAAAAGGGTAACAGTGACAGCATCTAAGATCATCCATGTCAAAGATTGAAGGATATTTTCCATGTGCCTTACTATTTTAATGTTTTTGATTGAAATAGAATTACATCTCTTCTCCCCTTTCTTTCCTCCTCCCTTCTTCTCCTCCCAGTCCCCCACCGTTCAAACCCATTCCATGGCCCTGTTCTCAAGTTAATATCCTCTTTTTCTTTGATATTTGTTACATATGTGTATACATGTATGTGCATGCACAAATATATATATAAACAGAACCTGCTGAGTCCATTTTTGCTGTTTGTGTGTATATCACTTCAAGGCTGACCACTCTGCATTGGACAACCCATAAACAGGGGTCATCCCTAGGTGAGGCTAATTCTCCTTCTCCCGGCAGCCAGTAGTTGCCTGTAGTTTGCTCTGTGAACTTTTCCCTCATTCATCTTTACATGTCCATTGATATTTCCATTGTTCCAGATTTGTTTATGTAGCCATTTATAAGAGAGACTGTTCCCCAGCAGGCTTCCTGGTATTCTGGCCCTAACAGTCTTTCCACCAGCTCTTCTGTGATGTTCCCTGAGCCATAGATGCAGGAGTTGTGTTGTAGATGTATTCACCAGGACTGGGCTCCCCACAATCCATTGTTCTCTGCATTGCATCCAGTTGTGGTTTTCTATGCTGGTCTCCATTTGCCTGTGAAAAAAAGTTTCTTGGGTAAGGGGTGATAGCTACACTTATCTGCGTGTATAAGGATAAGATGTAGAATGAAGTAAGGAATTATGCTGGTCTAGCAAAGGGGCAGTAGTAGACTCTTTTCTGAGGTCCATGACCTCACTAGTCCCAGGAAGTTGGGAAGGTGACCAGGACAGGCATGATTTCCCTCCCGCTGAGTGGGCCTTAAAACGAATTAGACAGCTGTTGGTTGCCATGACAGACCTGTGACTACCACTTCTTACACCTTTATGCATAGCTTACCTTGATGCTAGTTGTCTTGGTTCCCGGATGTTGCAGCTGGGTATACTGCTTATTTGCTTCCCTCCTTTGGCAACTGGAGTAGTATTTTCTGGAACCATGGAAGCTAGAGTGCAAGACAGAAGCTTTCAGGTAAGAGCTAGCATCTTCAGTCAAAGGGGCCCATCCTCAACCCCTGGGAGGCAAACAAGAACTAAAATGATAATCTGTATTGTTTGGGGAGTCATTTGCATTATGCTGACCACCTCTTCAAAAGAAGATTTCTGATCTGGTACTGGGAGATTTGCGGTGAGGCAGAAGGGAGGGAGATCAATACAGAAGGAGAAGCAAATGATACCAAGGTTATTTGATAAAACCTCAATAAATAATATTATTTTATATTTACCAAAAAATTATATACAATACACACAAGGGTGACCATATATATATATATGTGTGTGTGTGTGTGTGTGTGTGTGTGTGTGTGTATAATATATACACACAGAATATACATATCCACATTATATATATAATATGAAGTTAAGACACTTGGAGCTGACAATGCTCCACATAAGACCCATGTGCCTTATTATGTGCATGTATATTTGTATGTGTTTGTTCCTTCCAATTTTGTTACCATCTCTCTTTTAGCCCTGCTTATTATGTAGCTCCAGGAGACGATATTTCTTTGATATGGGAGGACAGTCTTCTCCACTATTGAAGCAAAATTCAGATTTATTATTAAAAGACAAATTCTATACTTCAAAAGATTGAACAAGCTGGCACTTAAGAATCCCAGCTGGTTAAATTTAGAGCACTGGAAAAGATCCAGTCCAAGAATAATCTTTGGCTTTGGGCCGGTAACATTTGTATTTGATAGTATATTGGAACAGAATCGAAAAACATTCATTTGAGGCCCTTGCTCTTCCATATATTGTCCTTCAGTGATGGGCGAATTGGTGTTGATGGTGGTGGTGGCCTCGGAATCATCACTCTCTCGTGCCTTCTATTTCAACTGTGCTCTGCCCATTTCAAAAGACGTTTGTTTACAAGTGTTCACATTTAAAATTCTCTCTCCCTTTTCTCTTAATTCAGGTTCCATCTCCTTGGCTTCCCCCCAACCTTTGCGATTTCTACTTTGAGCCATTGTCCTTGAAAGATGACTGGCTCATAGGTACCTGGGAACTAGCATTCCAGATCTCATTGAATCCCAGAAACTTCTGTTTCCATTATTGTTGGTGGTTTTTCAAAATAGAGTCTCACTACTTAGCCCAGGCTGGCCTGGAACTCACTATATATTGTCAAGTATGGCCTCAAACTTATGACCCCCTTGCCATCCCCACCTGAATGGTGGAATTATAGGTGTTTGCCACATGACACACTGAATCCTCACATTTAATTTGTCTTAACATTTCTGACTGTCTTGAAACAGGTAGGTTTTATTATTTTGGAATTGTGAAGATGTGATAGTAGAGTAATAAAATACAGAAAATCAGTCAATGAAGTTTTCAAGATGTTTCTCCTGTTGAAAAGCAAGTTACGCAGGGCGGTGGTGGCGCACACCTTTAATCCCAGCACTCGGGAGGCAGAGGCAGGTGGATCTCTGTGAGTTCGAGGCCAGCCTGGGCTACCAAGTGAGTCCCAGGAAAGGCGCAAAGCTACACAGAGAAACCCTGTCTCGAAAAAATAAAAAAAGAAAAGAAAAGCAAGTTACATAATGATAATAACCCTATGTATGTTATTCATGTACATATTCGTGTCTACATCCACAACATGTGTGGATAGATAGATAGATAGATAGATAGATAGATAGATAGATAGACAGATATAGACAAAGATATAGATATTTGGCACTATGAGCACATATGCACATGTCCATTGTATATGTACTCATACAACAAAACCCAGTGGCAGATAAAAATTTTTTTCATTATTACAAACTATTGCTTATACCGATTTTATCTATAAAAAAACAAAAGCATATAAGCCCAAGAAAAATTAAAGACTATGGTCAATTCAATAGAAAAACTACTTACAAACACCTTCATGTGCCTTTAGAAAATTGTGTCTTGCCATTCTATTTCCTTCAGATAAAATTGAAGGGAAGACAGGGACCAAGTCTGAAAAATTGCCACCTAGCTTAAACACTACCCATTCCACGGAACAATTGTGGGAGATGTATCATTTCAATGGGTAGCAGGCAATTCAGAAGTTTAATATTATACTTCAAGTTCTTGATCTGCAACAAGCTGAGTCATAATTTTTGTGTGTGCACCGCTGTGTTGGTAGTATTCTCAAAAATTTTTTCAAAATCAAATGACTCAGATCAATTTTGTCTTGATTCAGTCATTAAAGAAAATCTTGCAGAGCAAGCACTAAATGTGGGACTGTCTTCTTAGCACTGAAGAGACAATAATATTAGCCAATATTAAGGTTTAAAGGAGTCACTGACCAATGTAGAAGGTCCTGCGTTGGATCCCCAGTCTCACACAAGAAATTAATTCGTCTCTTAAAAAAAGAAGCAGCTGGAGCAGGAAGGAGGATGCGGTGATAGAGAATGATAGCTTACCATTATACTTGGGGTATTTGGGGAAAAACTTTCTTAGCACCAAGGACAGAGAAGAGGAAGAAGCAATGCTTTCATGTAAAAAAACAAAAGCAACAAAAACAAAACCGGTGTCTCGTAAGTGAAACCGCTGACGTATGCACACGGAAAGCTCCACCCCCACACTTCTGAAGAATTATTTCACCCAAACAGCATCATCTTTCTTGAGGAAGGTGGCAACTATGTACTTTCATTTTTATTCTTAAATAAAGGGGTCAGATGGGAATTGTATACAACTCAAAAGTACTGGGAACATAAGAAAGATGGGAGCATAAACAAAAGTGTCTTTTCTTTCATTTACATGCATCAAAGGGAAGGAACAAGTACCGCACAGCTTGAGACTGTGGCCACCCATCTTCACCCTTTACTGCTCTTAGCATAGAGATCCTACCTTCATGTTTACAGCATGGCCACCATATGGCCTCTGCAGTGTTAACCATTTTACCAACATTCCAAGTAAGACAGGATAGTTAACAACACCCTCTCATCTGAGTCAGCTTTCAAGCTCCCCTCTCCACTTCTGATATTGAGCTTCTGAGAATTCTCTACTCATCTTACCTATCAATTTGTCCTCCTACCTTGCCATTACTCAGTTGGGTTGCATGGCCCCTTTGTCTGCAAGAAAGCCAGAGACATATGTTTTCTCGAGTGGATACATAGCTGTCCTCAACAAGAGGAGCTTTGTCAACAAGGAGCAAGGACAGAATTGACACCAAAGACACCAGTCATCCCTGGTCACACATGTCCCAGGCAGTAAGAGTGTAAACATGACTGTCCTCCCTCCTACAACCAAATGAGTCTAAAGAGTTGATAATCTTGTTGATCGGAAGCTCCTCAGACTGTGTAACAATCTTTCTCAACATCTCTGTCGTTTTGCTTTCTGTCTCCACACAGCTCGTAATTTACAGCCTCATCAGGCTAGCTCACTCCTGAGAAGGACGAGACACAGCATCTTTCCTCCGTGAATCTCAGAAAACTTAAATGACATAGTAGGATGGAAACCAGTATCAGTTTGGTACAGAAACTAAGCGAGCCAATGTGGTTTCAAGTTTACTGGCCAGTAGCTAATACTCAGTAATTCTCCCAAATTACCTGCAAGTAATGCTGAGCTCTTCTTATAGATAAAAGATACTCTCAAGAGGCAGACACAATTAGTTATTTTTCATACTTTAGACCATTAGGTGAGCCACTCTGCCTATCCAGGAGCAGTGTGTTTCTTGGGCTATCACTACCACCTGGAAAAAACTTAAGGTCTAAATGTTCTCCCCAAGTAGAGCAGCATCTCTTTACTGGTGGCCTCCCAAAATATATGCCTGTGTGTGTGTGTGTGTGTGTGTGTGTGTGTGTGTGTGTGTGTGTGTAATCTTCTTTGAATCTGTTTGAACCAAGAAAATCTGAGTCTTTAAAAGGCCATTTGTAGCTTCTATTGCTCTCTTGGGAGCTCCAGCCCTACTGGAGAAGTCACATGGCCAGAGGGAAGGACCCTGAAATGACGGAGAACAAGTCGGTTGTCCGGGGTTCCACCTGAGTCAAGCTCAGTAAGGAGTTAGATGTCAACTTGCAGCCACCAGCCAGGCAGGTAGAACTGCTCAGTCAAACCAGCCCAGACAGCAGGATTATCAGCAAGGACATAAACTGTAGTCGTTTTAGGTTGCTATGTTGTGAGGTCATTTGATACAGAACACTCAATAACCAAAGGAGTTCCAGATTGCTACTCCTTGGCTGCGCTGTTCCTGCTTGATTCCTTCCTACCAACAGACCCTGAAATGTTGGCAAGTTCCTGGAAAAGACTGGTTACTATTTTATAAGTTATTTTGTTAATGCCAAGTGTGAGACAAGGAGGCGCACGTTCAGAAAATCGTCATCACTTGTTCCTCCTTGCCTCACACTCAGAAATGACACTTAGTCATTTTCCAAGGTGCTCTGCAGTGGTGCTATCTAGGCTCCTCTCTCCACCACAGTCCCTTCTCTGCAGGGTGCCGTCCCCATCTGCCCTTTCTCCCATCATCCCTGCTCGCTGTCAGGAAATGTCCTTTCTTCTTCCCTTCCCGTTCCCTACGTTCTTCTACTCCCAGGAAGAAACTTCAGCAGACCCTCGTATTTGATATTGCCTTTGCCTAATGGTTCCCGAGTTTGCCGAGGGCTGCATTTGCATTTTAAGTAGCATAGTGATGCATGAGCAGAGCTAAGAGAAGCTTCTCTCCCAACTTCTGCATTTGCTAGGATTAAGAAGCCAAGTGGAAGCACTTTTGCTGCCTTCAGATGTTATACACATCTAGCTCCAGATACAAGGACAACCTGCCAAGCTGCATCCCTGGAACTCCAGTAATAAGGATTTTGACCAAGGTCTTTTCATGCTATGTTAGAATAACAATATTTAGAATCTAAATTTTTATTAGTATTAGACGTTATTTTTTTCCCCTAAACTGTTTATCTCAGCACTGGTCTACGAAGAAAATAAGAGATAGGGTGCATAAAGTTAAAAATATTTTCAGTGGTAATGAAAATGCTTTAATTTTTAGATCAGAAATAAAAATCAGCAAAAGTTTAGAAAATATGTCACTATAGAGTATAGGCCTTCACTTCTCTTGATACCAATGTAGTGTTAAAACGTAAGTGTTAGTATTTTTATTTCTTTTAGGGGAAAGGGGAACCATGAAGGAAGAAAGTGGCTATATCCAGGCAAGTCATGATGTGGTTCCAAGATTTATTAGGCTAATTGCTCTCAAGGTTTAGAAAGCATCAGAATTTTTAGGATGCTTTATTCCTATTATTATTTAATAATCCAGACCCTCAGCCACAGCAGAAGTGAGTGTTCTACAAGCAGGAATATAATAAATATCAGAAACCTGCCCTCTTCCTAAGCAGAGTGGGCAATTCTACTCCACACTGAAGTGGAGGAACACAGAACAGTCAAACCAGCAATGACGGGAGTTGTGCCGCTCTGCAGCAGAGCCGCTGGACGGGACAAGTGGGGCAGGAGAGCACGGCTTTGCTCCGTCCTTCCCCTCCTAATTGATTGGCTCTCACGGCGTGCCCCTGGCTAGCATTAAACTGTGAGCGCTGTGAACCACAGCTGTCAGCCACTCCCTTGAAGTTCTACCATCGGAGAATAGGTTATTTCCCAGGGAAGCAACACAATTTGTTGACCACAAGAAAACCACTTAGCGTTGTATGCCGGCTAAATAAGACTTATCGGTCTGGCCTTGAAATCACCGGGAGTCCACGCATCATACAGATGGTGGCTGGGTATGCACACAAGTGGGAGCCGCTGGGTAGAGGATGGAAATACTAAATAAAACGGTAGAAAGGAAAGAAGGAATAGGAATTAGCTTGGTTGGAATGATTGATCCTGGGCCAGTTTCCTCTAACCCATGAACTCGCGAAGATGAAACAAAGGTCCAGCAGGCTTCAGGAAGAGCTGCGTTTCATACATAAGTGTTTTGTGTCCTTCTAGTAGTTGTTTATAATGAACTGTGTCATGATACCTCTCATGATACATGAAGTGCATGTAGCTCCTGCTTGGGGGAGCTGAAATTTGTTAACAAGTTAAATGAGATTGCCTAGCAAAAGCCAGCCTCCAGCCGAGCTGCTTACACATAGGCCATCAAATTATTCTTTAATTAAGATTAACTGAATAGCCACCAAGGCACTGTCAGGGCAGGGCCCACACAAAGCTAGAGATCTCACCCCATTATAAACAGTGGCCTCTTTTCTAGAAGAGATCATGTGTTCCCCAGCATGAACTGAATTATTTGGTTGTCCTCTCCAAGTCCTGGGAAGTATAATCTGGGCTTTGTGGTTGCAAAATACCTCATCGCATTCATTATTTTATCTCCACAACAATATTGTTGGGCAGCCTGGCTGTGTGAGTCCCATTTTACACAGGGGGAGAGAGGGAGACTCAGTCGTTCACTCAATGTTCTAGAATGAAAGAGGATAAGCAAATCCAATTGTGATTGAACTCATTGCTTTCTTCGCCTAAAACCCCACAATAAAAATTGACTGGTCTGAACACCGAGAAAGAGATCACAATTAGTTAAGAATGTTTTGGTGGACATGAAAGCTATTTTGTGTGTCTCTCATCCCCGTGGACACTTTGTGAAATTTCTTTTCTCAAGGACAGAATTGATTGAATTGGAAGGAACCATGTTCTCGTTTCCTAATTTGGCTATCACAGTACTTGCAGCCATATGCACAGTGGCCATCTGGAAAAAAAAAAAAAAAAACACATTCCTGACTTCCAGACAAGAGAGTGAAGCATCAGTTTGCCTTGAAAATGTTTACCTATTGGCACTGCTCTCCGTGTTTAGAGTCAGTGTGGTTTCTACATGGATTTTCTCGAGATTCTGCCTAATAATGAAAACAAACAGTGCTGCATAAGCCTGTGTGAGAATCTGCACACAGATTTACAGGGCACTTCCCAGAACTACTCTATAATTTGTTTCCTTTTTCTATAAAGAGATGTTGAATTCAGCTTTTGTTCATTGTATTCATGACGACAACCCTTGTTTTATTTTTTTTTTCTCTTTCTCAGACTGAAAAATACTCAGAGGTATAATCAGGTCTTCCATAGTATTTAATTAGGCATAATTAAACACCATCTACACAAAGCTCAGTGTTTTCAAAATCCTTTCTTCTGTAACATTGCTAATGAATTAACAAATTAATTGGCATTGTGAGTTACAATAGAAAATGTCAGTGAGAAAATTTTAACTGTCTTACAAAATTGCCCTCTTTTTGTGGATTGTGTTCTGTCACAATATAAAATACAATGTCATTTCCAACAGTTAAGAGGAGAAAAAATACAAAGTGAAAGCATGAGAATGGTAGAAAAAGAAAGAGATAAAAGTGAAAAATTATTCCTCACAGACTCATAGTCTGATCTTTAAGAATGTGATTAATATCCCAGTTATTAAATTAGATTTTACGGATCATTTTTACCCCCAAATCTCTTAGGGATGGTGTTGTTTGGAGAACTATAACAATAAGCTTATTTTTGTATGTGTCAATCTGATTTTATTGCTTAAGAATGTGTATGGAAATACTATGCACGATTGCTCTAATAACAATGTCTCATGAAAGATAGTTTAATAAAGAACTTGGCTCTCATGTTTCCATACTTAATCTTGCACAAAGCTGTTTTCTACAGAAAGCTTTAAAACAGCATCTTTTCACTAAATTGTTTAATTTGGGCAAAATAATGGAGGGCAAACGTCACTGCATCAGAAGTGATAGGTTAAGGATTTTTCTATTCAGCACGCAGAAGCTTTCAGTAATGCTTAATACACTAAAAATATGAGTGCAGATGGGCAAAAGGCATAAAAAGAGAAACACACACGAATAATATTAATGACCACAAATATAAAATAGGTGAATTTTGCTACAAATCAAAAAGTACAGATTGAGATGAAATCATCACTCCTAAGGATCCCTTAAAATCTTAAGTCAGTTTTGTAAGTAGGTATCCGGCCCCATGTTGGGACTGCAAACTTTCTGGCGAATGACTTAATGACTAGTCCCAGAAGCTTTAGGAAGCATCACAATTTAGTTCAACAATTTTATCTCAAGGAATTTTCAGTATAGGAAATGTCACAGTAAATTTGTAATATCAGAAAGTTAGAAATAACTAAATGTCAATAGCAAAGTTTAAAGTGTATCTAGTTGAATATGCAGCAAATAAAAATATTCCTGAAGAATATATAACAACACAGAATTTTATAAGCAATAGACTGGGAAAGTATATTTTTGAGAAGCCAGGTACAGTGGGGCACACCTGTCTCTTGTAATCTCAGCAATGGGGAGGCTGAAACAGGATGACCCCCAGGGTAAGGCCATCCTGGGCTCCAGAGTAAGACCCTGTCTGAAAACCAACAACACCTACAACTAAACTCTACACTATCTAACTTGTTTAAGTTCATGGTACACATATAGAAACAAAAAAAAAAAAAAACCCACTAAAAATACTAACGGGTTGCATCTGAGTCATTCAAATTACTGGAAATTCTATCTTCTAATATTTACAAAAAATCTTCTACATGAGAATGGGCTATTTTATGATCATAGAATGTGAAATTGATTTTATAAATCCAAGTTGCCATCAACACAGTTCTTTGACATGACACTATATTTTACAAATTCAAATTATAAGGGCTTGGATACTGTTCAGTCAGTAAAGGCTTCCTGTGCAAAAGTCGAGGTACCTGTGTAAGAAAAGCCAGGCACAGTGGCACCAGCCTGATATTCCAGCACAGAGAAGGTAGATATCAGAGATCCTTGGTGACCAGTGACCAGCCAGTCTAACTGAACCAGCAAGATCCATGTTCAGTAAGAGACCTGTTCTAAAAAATTAAGGTAGACACCAAAAGAGGAAGACAGCCACTGTCAACCTCTGACCTCCACATACATGTGACATGTACACACACTACAAACATACATGATAAATAGAAATAAAATGATATAAATATGAAATAATTGTGTTTGACTCTGTCAAACTCACACATACCTGAAAGTTGTATAAGATTTCATTTGTCACTTTTAAAAAATCTAAGAATATCTATAATCTTTAAATATGTGTGTCTTGAGACCTTGATGGTTCATTATTCAAACTGCTGAGTTTTGCATTGATAAGGAATGTGCTAATAATAAACATGTGACAACAGGTAGCATTATCTACCCAATAGAATCAGATGGAATTAAACTTCAAATTTAACTTTACTTGGGATCCTTGATTCTGCATTAGTTAGAACAATTGCATTTCTGTAATGATCATACACATAAAGGTTGATAATCATTAATAATCACTTCACATACATTGCTACATTCCATCTTTACATTTGTAAGAAGGAATAATGAGCATGCAAAGTTACGAATGCAGACTTGAGAGCATAACCCAGGGTCACCTAGTGGAATCGGTGAAAAAACAAGTACTTTGAATCTGTACCCTAGATTTCTGCTCCAGAGTCAAAACTCCAGTTTTTGCCATTGGGTCATGTTCTAAAATAATTACTACTTTGTATCTATGCATGTGGTTGTATAAAACATTTACTACCAAAATTTTGTATCAGGATAGCATCCTTTGTAACTGCTGAGCTGAATGGACAGTTGTATGAGCAGCCTTGCTGTCATGAGCCTGACATTGGCTCTGATTGACACTCCAATGGAGCAGTTCTCAACCTTTGGGGTGCGGCCCCTTTGGGAGTTGAATGACCCTTTCACAGGGGTTGCCTAAGACCACCAGAAAACACAGATGTTTACATTATGATCTATAACAGTAGCAAAATTACAGTTATGGAGTAGCAATGAAAATAATTTTATGGTTGGGGGTCACCACAACATGAGGAACTGTATTAAAGGGTCACAGCATAAGGAAGATTGAGAACCACTACTGTGGCAAGTAGCCTGCTCTTCCAGCGAGTGGGTTTCAAGAGATTTGCAGCTATTTGCTCACTGTATTGGTCTTTTACGTAACCTATCAAGGTCATATCAGATATTGCATTAGCTCCCCATCTAAGATGTAAACTAGCACCTCTTCCTTGGCAGGCTTTCCTCTCTGCTTCTCTTCTTAGCTTGCATTCCACAACTGATGTGCTGATGTTTACATTGTTATGGTCAGTGACGCTGGAGTTGACAAAGCTTTTCCATGGGATAATTCTTAATGATGGAACTGTAAACAGATAGTTAGCAACATCAATAACAAAAACAAAACAAAACAAAACAAAAAACAAACAAACAAAAAAAAAACCTCACCAAACCCTACCCTCAATTTCTCTTGCTTCCACATCTCAATAGTCACTTGCTTTCCTTTCAGAGAGACAGCGAAATGTATATTGATGTAATGAGTCCCATCCCTTCTTGATTGCACATGTATATATTTTCACTTTGCTATCAATTGAAGGATGATTTCTTGAAATAAAAGAAGCAAATGAGTATGATCAGAGTGCCATATTAAAATGAAAGCTACCTGTTTTATCAAACAAACTCCATGTCAAAAAGCACTTTATACCTTAAGTCTGAGAGTTATTAAAATAAGATCGCATTTGGAACTACATGGTTATAAAATAAATGATTTTGGTGCAGAAAGTACCTAGCTCAATTTTGCTTTTTAATTAAATTTCTATTCCAACATTTTTGTTGTAATCTTATTTTGTCTCTTTTCTTTAGAATCAGAAAGTCATTTTATACTGTTCTGAAAACTTTGAAACCCTAATAAGTCATTAATAGAATGCAGATGTAAGCTAAATTAGCTATTGAGATAGGGATGATCAATTATATTTGTACTCCTGGGCTTCCTTTGGGCTCTGCTAAACTGTTCAGAATTTACAATTCGTTCCCATTATTCACTAAGAACGTGGGTTAAATATTAACACACGTATATGTTATCTTTTACTTCATTTTGAATCTGTTTTCTGTTAGTTCTAGAAGCTCTCCTAGGAAGACTATATTTTTTCCATTTCTCCTCCACATTCTATCCTTCAAGGTCAAGTGGACAAGGTAATTTGTGTTTCTTGGATCTTTTTTTCCTCTGGTATTTAAAAGGAGACTTTTGTAGCAAATTAACTTACATGATGTCTCCCCACTCTCAGCTCTGGGAAGGGCTTTCAATTTAATATAAAATATTGTGAGAGAGTTTTGACATTAATTCGAGGCTTCTGCTGTACTTTGCAGGCATGGTCTAGTGATTTCTGCAACTAACAAGAACCACATCCCTAACCATTTAAATATGCTCACTGATTTTACCTATACCCAGAAGGTACATCACTGAACAAATGAATGAGTCTTCAAATAGTTATGTTTGGCCCCTGGGATAGCCTGGATGATGTCCTGCCCACTTGAGTGGACAGTCTTATCCTATACCCAAACTTGTAACTATGCTTTCTGACATAGTAGAAGGTTCCTTGAAATTCTGGATCTTGAGAAGAGACATTATTCTGGAATATTCAGCTGGAATCAAACCTCTTTACATTGCAAATTCCTTAAGAGCAAGAATTTAGCAGTCTTTACTACAATATCCTCAGGGGTTCAAACCCTATTGTATTAATCTTTTAAATCCAGTAATGTAATCTCTTGAACCTGTGTAGAAATACTTATTAACGTCACCAGTAAAACTCGGCTGTATCTTCCCAAAGTATGCATGTTTAAGCCCTGAAGTTCAATGTGATTGCATCTGGGGACAGTGCCTTTAAGAGAGCACGAAAGTTAAATGAGGTCCTATGAGGAGGACGCTAGGCCAAGAGGACTATAACCTTACAATAGGAGGAAGAGAAATAGAGTGCCGTGTAAAGGCACACAGAGAATGTGGCCAACTACAATCCAAGGAAATAATAATGTCTCCTTTTAAATTCTCAGCCTGTGCAGTTTTGTTATGACAGCCTAGGCAGACTAGCAAATACACCTGAAAGGGATACATATTTCTGCAGAGGATGTATATAAGGTCCTGACATGCTTCATTATTTCAACTGAAAGGAAGTTGAGTCAGATGAAAAAAATAGACCATATATATCTACATCTATCTCAGGGTGTGTGTGTGTGTGTGTGTGTGTGTGTGTGTGTGTGTGCGCGTGCGCACGCGCGCGCGCGCGCGCGCGCGCGTGCGCGCACGCGCATGTGTCTGTGTCTGTGTCTGTGTCTGTATCTGTATCTGTATATTCATATATATAATACTTTGGTCCATGCCCTCAATAAGCTATGAGCCTAATGCTTATCTTTGTCATTTTTATTTTTGAGACATGTTATTTATCAATCATGTTCTGCTTCCAAATACAGCATGTATTTCATTTGATTTTATTTGATGATGATTTCTGATAATGCATATATGGAGGGTTAAAATGAATCTTACATTCTACAATAAATTGCTAGGAAGCAACTATATTTCTGTCTGCTCAAGCAAAAACAAGTCAGCAGGTCTTCAGCTTGTCACATTCACTCTGCCACCAGGGAAGCTGCACTATTGGGATGTGTTAAGAGTCATTTGCACTTTAAAATCATCACTAACATTTCTAGAAAATGTCCTCATCAATGTGACAGATACCTGCCGAAGAATAATAGGATTTATGTTACAAACCAAAGGCTAGCACTATCAGGTCAAAATGTAAAAATCCAAGAGTAGACGCATTAAATTCAGCACTGAATGATTTCAGACCTGAGGGATGTCAAAAGAAGCACTTAGTTTCCCCATACAAAACTGATCAGTCACAAGAAGAATGTCTAAGTGGAACTAACTGGAAACAGAATCATTTATGACTATAGCTCAAGGTTGGCATGATGAATTATAGCTGAAAGTAAAATGATCATATAAACCACAGTATCTAAGTGAAATACATGCTGAGAAGTTCCTCATGAGGCATCACTGATGGTCAAAACTGTCTCCTTCCAGACACCATTGAAACTGCTGACTTTCAAGGTTGAAAGTCTTCAAACCCACCCAGGTAAAGACAGAACTACCCTTCATCAAAAGGAACCTGCTTATTGGCTATCAAGTTCAGATAGCTTAAGAGATGATTACATAGATCCAAACAAAGGGCACTTATTAGCCAGACTACACTCAATGGCAGAGTCTTAGAAATAAATATCATGGCTCGCTATGACCTCTGATCTCCAAGCAAACTTTATTTATTAACATACAATAAAATATCACATTTCAGCACAAATAAAAAATATCACCACATTTCCCCTTTGTATAAGCATGGTGACACATGCCTTTAATCCCAGTACCAATCATAGAGACCTGGAGGTCTGTACAGATAGGCCGTAATGAGGAAGTGATGTGTCTGGGCTTAGAGCCAATGAGAAGGCAGAACAGAAAGGCAATAAAAGCACAGGTTAGACAGGAAGAAGTCTCTCTCTTGGAAAGTTACAGTGTGGTGGTAAACTAAGGTTAGTCAGTAGCTCTTCGCTATTTCTCTGATCTCTTCAGCTATTACCCCTGTAAAAAAAAAAAAGAAAAAAAAAAGAAAGAAAGAAATATCATTTCTGTCAGATAAGTGAAGTGATTCAAGTCAGGGGGGAATGGCAATGTCTTGTCAATCATTATGTAGTTCACCTTTACTGTGACCTTTAAACTCCCCCTTCATCTTGAAACTCATTAAACTTGACAAACAGGAACATCCAACAGGGCATGAGCCAGACTATTTTGTTTGGGAATTTGTTATTGAATGATGTTTAAGGTACTAAAGTAACAGGGCTGAATAACACTTCTGAAGGTACAGAAATATGGCTCATATTTTCCATGAGTTCAAACTAGATGGAGAAAGGACATCGTTGTCTGACACACAATTTCAGTGAATGGGTTTCATACAAACATTTGGAATGCGTCAACGAAGATGCTTATTATTGTTGATCCACAGAATGTGCAACAGTCCACACAGTATACCTGTCCATACCTTTTATTCATTTATTTATTTCATTCAAGAAATCAACACAGAATTTGGAAACCCCTGAATAATTTCAAAGCTCCCTGCCAAGTACTACTACTGAGCCATGCATCCTTTTTCTGCAATAAAGTATGTTCAAGTGCAGTTGGGGACAATGAATTTATACATGAGAGGACAAAATCTTCTGTCCAATGCAAGAGCATCCTAGCTAGTGTCCCCAGCAAACAGCCATCCACGTCTCTGTTTCAAATCTCCCCCAAATCTCTAAAGATGAATTCTCAGTTCATCACGAAATCTTTCCACGATGTGATCAGTAACAGTCCTGTGGCATTCTCAGATCATTCAGAAACTTGAATGAATGCCAGATGCCAAAAGTGGTCTTTAGGGATGACAGGGGGTATTGGCGGAGCAGCTATCTCTGGCTCTGGGTTTTATTTATCAATGAAAACTGGTGATTCACCTGAATACAAATATTCAGGCTGATGACTCCATCTTTAGAGCTGTAAATGTGATACCTTGTTTATTTGGGTTCTTAGTTATTAGGGTTTGTATGAAAGGTTTATTTATTTCCATAATCGTTTACTTAGCATTTGAATTTTTCCCTCTTCAGCCTTCCTACTAGAGTTGTTTAAAGATTATCTCTGTGATAATATCAGTCATAGAAAGAAAGCATTTGTACTGTGTCAAGTGTAAACAACAGACCCATTAAAGCATCAGTTTCTCATCTCTAAGTAATATTTTTCTTCCTCTTACTTGACAGCACTTTATGTAACACAGTTGAATAATATGTTTTAATATTAAAGCAAAATTTTGCAAACATACTTGAAACCCCCTTCTCCATTTGTTTTAGTCTTTGTCTAGAAGCAGACATGTAATGGGATGGTAATGAACCTAGTTATTTCTATCACCAAATACCATGACCCAATCCAGAATATTCAGTTGCTAAGCAGCTGGGCTTTTAACAAACCAACATCAGAGTAAGAGCAATATACGATGCATTTTTGCAGTCTTGAAGCATACATAACTAGGATAGTAAGTTCCTATAATGCTTTCCCTAGAAATCTTTTACTGGGTCAACAGCACATGAGCTAATGATGAGTAAAGAAGGGCTGTATCCTGTAAATACATACACATGTCTGAGCACTGGCAGGCATTTTTTGGTGGAAATGCGTTAATCCAAAATTGGCATAATCACAGTTTCTACCTCGTTTATGACCAGCATAAAAAAATTGCATAAAATATCATGCACAGCTGCAGTCAGAGGGAAGATTCAATTTGGGCTTTGTGCGGACTTGACTTTCTGCCAGTGCCGCTCCATACATCATCTGGGGCTGCGTTTGAAAGGATAAAATACAGTTTTAATTCTTGTGAAAAATTTATATTTTCAAAGTGAAATAAAAATGTTAAAATAGATCATAAAAAAGCATTAAGTCCCTCCCTCCCCCCTCCCAGTCCATCTTTTGTTAATATAACGTTAAAGGGTTAGCAAAAGATGGGGAGGCCATAAAATTAAAGGTTAGGATGCAGCGTTAGCTGTCCTCAGAATGAGAAGGCAGGATGGCATACACCTTTTCATTATTCAGACAGCCCTGTTGGGAATATTATACATGAACAACCTCAAACACCCCTGCTGGTTTCTTTGAGAAATCTCAAAGGCCACAGTGATAGAGAACAGCATGAGAACGCTACTGAGGAAAGATGACATTTTCATCTCAAACCCAAAAGCACAATATACAGCACATAGCTTTACAAGGAGATTTCTTCATCCCTGCAGAAGAGAGGGCTGACTTCAAGCATCCCATGTGGCCCTGCATCACAGCATATGATCCAATGCTCAAGAGGCTTAAAAGGCCAGCTACTTCATTTCCCATTCAGGGTCCAGCGAAAGTGAGTAAGGGGGCAAAAAGTAGAAAACTGCTGACAGAGGCGAGCCGGACTTTATTCTTTAAACTTCCTACATCTATATGAATGGAAGTGCATAATATTTCCTGAGAAATACAGTACTAAGAAACAAAAGCAAACATAATTTATTCTTCGATTAGATTATTCCCCTGGTCTAGTTTGTAAAGATTCTGGAAGATCTGGTTGCTCTTACTGCTCCCTGACTCAAGTTCAGCAACTTCACTTCCGTAACTTGAAACTGGCCAAGGTGGGAATATTTATGCCACTGAAATTGGCAGGTGAAACAAATCACGGCTCTTCCCGACCCTGACACAGAAATGTATCAGCACATCACTCTTGTTATTGTACCACACCAGGAGGCGGCTCAGCAGTGACCCCAGCAATGCTGCTCCCCTACCAGTGCTCACCTGGTACCTGACAACCTCCACTGTGAAATCCCCGCCCTTCCTACCACAGCTGGCCAAGAGCAGCTGTGAGGCTCCTTCAAAATGAAAACTGGTCTTGAGAACCACCTGTTTCTGAATAATAGGGCAATCCCAGGATGCTTGGGGTCAGCAGATTCCAGAGCAGGCAGGTCTTTTTTTTTTTTTACAGTGAGTTACAAAAAGCTAATACGCCTGATGTTTTATTCAAAGCTTGAGGTTCCAAAGATGTATTTCTTTTAATTGAAATAATACATGATAATTTTAGTCCATATAAATGATACATGGTCTATCATTAGACAAAATTTTGCTGCACCAGCAGACAATTTCTTTTAGGAATAAAACAAGAAGCTGAGTGAGAACTGTATGTAGGGTGGGTTCCGCTGGAAGCATAAAAGTCATTTTTGTCAGGAGCGAGCAAACATCATTAAGAGCATTGCAGACAGGTAGGCTGGCATTGAAGACAGGTAGGCTGGCATTGGATCTCAGCTCTGTCTGTGGCCCAGGAATTCTGAGACTTTGCATGAGTTACTAGCTTCTTTAAACCAAACCTTCCCCATATGAAAAAAAGTATCACTTTTGCTTGTCACTTATCACTTATGGCTTTTGCCCATCCAGGGATTTTGTTCTGGCAATTCCATCCCCAACTCCCACATTATCAATATTTTTTGATCCCAGAGTTTTATGTCCTACAGACATTCTTTTTTAAAAGGTTAGATCTCTGAGAACTCCATATAATGTGTTTAGACAACATTGGTCCCTTCCCCCCTATTCTTCCCAGATCTATGTTCCCTTCCTTCCCCATCCAACTTTGTCCTTTTTTTTCCCAAATTTTTTGAGTCAATTTTTGCTGCTCATGTATTCTTGAATGTGTGTTCTTCCACTAGAGCAGCAATTCTCAACCTGTGGGTCATGACCTCCTTGGAGGTCACATATCAGATATCCAGCATATCAGATATTTACATTGCTGTTCGTAATAGCAGAAAAATTACAGTTATGAAGTAGCAATGAAATAATTTTATGGTTGGGGCTGCCACAACCTAAGGTTACTGTATCAAAGGTTTGTAGCATCAGGAAGGTCGAGAGCCACTGCACTAGAGCATAGGGAACTAACCAGGGGCCACATCCTGGGAACAATCTGACCCTCTATCTCCCAGCAACTATCAATTGCCTTAGCCCAGCTATACGTGGGACTTGATGACCACTTCCCCTTTCCATGTTGGGATTTGGTCCGGCTTGAGATTGCACAGGTCTTGTGCATGCTGTCATGTCCACTGTAGGGTCATAAGTGCAGCTGCCTGGTTATGTCCAGAAAATACTAATTTCTAGTTGTCCATGGCCTCTGGCCCTTAAATTCTTTCTGTTCTCTCTTCTGAAATGATTCCCAAAACTTGGGAGGAAGCAAGTAAAATAGAGATGTTCCATTTGGGACTGGGAATGCCATAGTCACTTATGTTCTGTACCTTGACCAGTTTGGGGTCTCCATGTTACGATTGCAAATAGAAACTTCTCTGATGAGGGTTGCGAGGTGCGTTCATCTATGGGCATACCAATAAGTTGGTTTAGTACTCTGTTCATTTAGCAGTAGGTTCCACTAGGGCCTGTCATCTATCTAGCCACAGATTCTTGGCACTGATAATGGTGTAGTGTGTGGTTTTTGTCTATAGAGTGGGCCTTACACCATAACTGTCATGATAGAACTCTCATCCAGTGTCTGATGGAAGCAGATGCAGAGATCCACAGCCAGGCCCCAGGTGGAGCTCTAGGAGTCCAATCAGTGAGAGAGAGGAGGGATCATGTGAGCACGAGATATTGAGACCATGATTGGAAAAAGCACAGGGACAAATAGCCAAACTAGTGGAAACACATGAACTGTGAACCCATAGCTGAAGAGCCCCCATGGAACTGATCAGGCCCTCTGGATAAGTGAGATGGTTGATGAGCTTGAACTATTTAGGACGCCCCCAGGCAGTGGGACCGGGACCTGTCCTTGGTGCATGAGCTGGCTTTTTGAAACCTAGGGCCTATGCTGAGACACTTTGCTCAGCCTTGGTGCAGGGAGAAGGGGACTGGACCTGCTTCAACTGAATGTACCAGGCTGGGCTGACTCCCCAGGGGAGACCTTGCTTTGAAGGAGGTGGGAATGGGGGTGGGCTCCGGGGAAAGGCTGGGGGTGGGAGGAGAGAGAATAGGGGAATCCATGACTGATATCTAAAATTAAATTATAATTTTTTAAAAAAAAATCCATTCAGAGAGTAGTTGTTTACTCTCATGATGTTTGTGCCACTATTACACCCATGGGCATGCCATTATAAGCCAAATGTTATTATAGCTCACAGGATCACAGCTATATAAAATTAGTGATTCCTTGTCTCCTCAAGTAGTATGCCTAGCACCTTTCAGTGCTTTATGAAAGCTAGCCAGTAGTCATGAGGGATGAAGATTCCAGGTTGGTACCAACTTGATGTCTTCATTTTTTTATAATTTGAGCACATTGTCTCCAGCAATCTGGTCTTACCATCAGTTTGTGGAAGGTAACTAAGAGCATTGGGAGCAGCTATAATGTTTTGGAGTCTATGGGATCTCACTGGTCAAAAACTCCAAAAGAAGTAACCCATTCCTGGTGTTGAGCTATTTATTTGTTATCCTATTGTGTCTAGTAGGTACATTGCCCACTACAAGGCAATTCTATTATATATATATATATATATATATATATATATATATATATATATATATAGTGTGTGTGTGTATTAACTTTGAATAATTGAGTCTAGGTTATCAATGAATCTCTATATGATCAACTCCATTGATCAAATGTTTGTCATCATTTTACATGACATGGAAAACCAATCTTTTCCTTTAAATTACCTTCCTCACTTGTAATTCAGTATTCAAGACCTAGGGTTTCCATTCTACACATAGTACACATAGGTACTGCCAATTCCAGAGGTCTCAGAGCTGTAAAGAAAAGAACTATATGGTAGTATGCCAGATGGTTATGGAGACATTGAAGTCAGGGAGGAAGATAGAAGTATAAGTAGGAAATGTACTGGTCAGTAGTTTCGAAATACTACATTTGAATTATCTAGGGAGCTTTTGGAAATCACAACATACTGGCTGAGACAAGTATATAATCTCTAGGGTGAGACACAGGCCTGTGGTTTAAGATTCCCTAGGTAATTCTGTTCTACAGATGATGTTGAGAAACTGATTTAGAAGGAAGAAGAAGTGAAGACATTGAGTTAGGAGGCAATAGTTGAAAGAAAGGCTACATGAAGGAGGCAATAGATAGATGAACACAAACTGGTGCTGATTACACTAGTTCAAGGAAACCACAGAGACTGTTAAACTTGTACATCATGAACTCTAATGCAGGGCAGAATGCTATTTAAAAGATTCTATAAAAGTCATCCCTATAATGTACTGCTTAAGACATGCAGAACAAATAATGATGTGTGGACTCTGGAGAAAGTACATAAAGATGAAAATGAACAGAACTTGTTCTGTCTGGCTGAAGATACGGCTCAATGGTTAAGAACACTTGCTGCACAATCATGAGGATTGGAATTCAGATCCTAGAACCTAAGTTAGGCCACTTATGAATATGTGTAACTCCAAGTCCAAGGGACCTGATGCCCTCTTCTGGCCTAAGCAAGCACCAGCAAACACATGTGTGCACACACTCACATAGACGTATATTCACACACACACACATACATACATGAATAAAATAAAATAATTTTTTTAAAGAGAAGTAGTTCTGTATGTCATTAGATAGGAACACCAAAATCGGAATTGATTCGATTCCTAATTCACCAGTTTCTTTACTCTAGGGTAAAATTTCAGTTTCTTCAGCTGTAATGTTTACATAATGATAAATTTATCTCATAAGCTTCTTGGAAGATTAATGTAGATTAATTCACACTAGGCAGTTAGAACAGCATTTGGCACATATTAAATATACATTAGATTAAATACACATGATGATGATGGTGATGATGATGATGATGATGATATTGATGAAGATGACACAGGCCTTTGACAAAATTTAAGGAACTGAATTGAGAAGCTGACTGAAAGAACAGTCTTTCTGGTTGGGAAAATCATAATAGACGCTAAGTTAATTTTCCTTCCTCTAAGCAGAAGTAGCACAAGGAGCATCGCAAGTCATCAAAGCCTGTGTTACTGCGTCATCCTTTCTCTTTTATGACTGTTTTCTCCATCTTTGTCCCCATGGTTTTTCTATCTCCTCATACTTCTCAGTAAAAAACAATCATCAGGTAGCAGTAGCAGGATAAGGATCACTTTTTTCAGCTCTACCTCAAAGGCTTTTTCGCCAGAAGAGTGTTAGCAATCAGCAAATGAAGTGAGCTAATTCAGATGAAATCGCTTTTAATTTATAAATGGCAATGTAAATGTGACCCTTGGCCTCGGATAATGCACATCTGCAAACCCTCAAATGGTTCAGTGGAGCATCCCCCCCTATTTGCCATATCAAGAAGCTTTTCGGTTTGTGTTGGAAAGTCAGCATTCCTCGCTTACAGCACATCAGCCCAAAGCCAGTGGAAAGGACTTAACTACAATGAGCAGTAGCAGGAGAGGGGGAAGAAAGGAAAAACGAGTAGATTCAAAGACTGCTTGTAAATGCTGCCGCTCTTTGGAAAAATTTCAGCCTAAAAACTGCTGATTTGCTCTTAATCTGTGTGACTAGGAAACAAAGGAAGAGGGGAAACATGAGAATACATGTGTGCTTCGAAGCACAAAGCCTCTGTGAGATGCCATCCTTTCATCTGCAATTTTTGCCTCCTATCATTACATTATTGCTACAGCACACACACACACACACACACACACACACACACACACACTCACACACACACACACACACACACACACACACACACACACACACACACACACACGTTAAGGAAGAATCAATTGTACACTAACCACCTTTCATGGCCCAGAGATGTAAAGATGGTAAGGCATAGTCTCTACCTTGAAAAACATGCATAAGAGGAGGGTATACAGATTGTTCTCATGTCACAAACATAACAAAGTTTCAACAGTCAGTACACCGCACCAAGACAGCAGCACTCTTAGCCCATGTTCTAAGCATGATACTACAAGTAACAAGAACAACAACCCTGGGAGGATGCTTGTGATAAAAAGGAAAGCATCATGAACCAGCCACAACAGTGACTTCTTGAGGAAGAAGTAAACCAGAATACCAGTGTTTCCACCAGCCAGAAATATAATTAATAAAACACAGACATGTATTTTCACAGCCCATTCTCCACATATACTTACTGTAAAAAAAATGGAATGAATCTTGTACCTTTTTTTTTCATACCATATGTTCATTTCATGCAAAATCCTGCCAAGGACACTTTCCCACGTGACTTTTCTTTGAAAATGATTTTGAAGTCAGTAGCTATCCCATTCTTTGAAGGTAGCATAATTTACTTAGCAGTTTCCTTATGGTGGACAGTAATGATTTCTGACCTCTTGTTATAAATGGCTCTCCAATGAACTTCCCTGACCATGAGTCTTTGTACATATATTTACTTAGCTCCCGAGACTGGCTGTACAGAAGTGAAATTATGGGGTCAAAAGGTAGAAGAGTTTTAATGCTCTTGAAATATTTTTACTAAATTGCTTTCCAGAAAGGTTATACCCGCAGATACTCTAGCCAATGATGTACAGCAGTGCTCATAACTTCTTTCCTGCCAGCACCCCGTGTTATCTTTTCCTGTCACTGCCAAGTTGATGGATGAAACTCAACATCTCTTTATGATGGTATACCCTGGCAAATGCAGCAAAGCATACAAAACTGTATGTGTAACATAATCTCAACAGTATATACATATGTATAGAAAATGAATCAAAGGAAATATATGAAATTATTAAAAGATGTTAGCACCTGGTGTTAGACTAACAGAACACTACTTTTTTCATATAACAGTAACAGTCACTACTTATGCAAAAGTCATCATGTTTCAGAAAGTATGCTAGATAATTTACATCAGCTTTTTGTTTCACCCTAAAAATTCTACTAAAATTTCCTTAGCCAGCTTGTAGAAGAAAATGTATAAGCCAAGAAAGTTAGGGAGAGGCTAAACCAAGATTTCAACCCTATCTCAATTAATTTCACAGTTCCTGCTTTTTATTCTGTTTTTTCTCCTAATTTCCACACTTTTTCTCTTTCAAATATTAGAATTTGTTCGCTTTTAAATAATCAAAAGCAGTAAGTGTATATATCCTGTCTCAAATAGAGATGTCCTGTACCCAAACTGTTGTAAATAGACTTTGAGTCAATTCCTGCTTTGGAAAAGACTCTATTCTCCATCTCAGAGACATGAGTATAATACATGCTGGATGTCACTCAAGAACCATGAGTTGGTCCAGTACACAGCATCATCTGCATCATTACCTGGAGCATCATTCCTTGCATTCCCGAAACTATGCCCGATGGACAGCTACTTTTCCCATCAGAGATATTAATGTGACCTTGTCTTGGAGTATGTCACTCGGGTCATGTGAACAAAGGAGTTGCATTAGGGAGAGATGCAGAAAGCCATCCAATGCTCTTGTGTTCTGTATGCTTGAGACAATCAGAACGCCTGTGTTAGTGTTGATTTTCACAGTTTTAGGAAGGCAGCAGACAGAGGGCAAGGGTGAGAGCAGCATGCATTCTTCTCTTTATCAATGACAATTTGCTTCCATTATTATTAAAATCCAAGGAATAACTGAATCCTTCCATGAAAATCTTTGAAGTAAATATGCAATA